>NC_084868.1:3535301-5935301 GCF_951802175.1 Populus nigra | reverse complement strand
CAAAAGTGGATCCTCTGAGGTATATTTGTAACAAGCCCTTTCTCTCAAGTCGAATTGCAAGGTGGCAAGTTTTATTGGCAGAATATGACATAGTATATATGACAAGGAAAGCCGTGAAAGGAAGTGCAATCGCGGACCATCTGGCCGATAATGCTGTTGAAGACTACGAACCTTTGGATTTTGACTTCCCTGATGAAGATATATTGTCAATAGAGAAAGAAGAAGAGAAGACAGATTGGTGGACGATGTTTTTTGACGGTGCAGTGAATGTATATGGTAATGGGGCCGGTGCAGTAATAATCTCTCCCGATAAGAAACAATATCCAGTTTCGGTTAAACTGCATTTCGAGTGCACCAACAATACAGCTGAGTATGAAGCTTGTATCCTCGGTTTAGAAGCAGCATTTGAGTTGAAGATAAAGAAGATAGATGTATATGGAGATTCAATGTTGATTATTTGTCAGGTTAAAGGGGAATGGCAAACCAAGGAGGAAAAGTTGAGGCCGTACCAGGAATACCTATCCATGTTAGCAAAGGAATTTGAAGAAATTAGATTCACCCATTTGGGAAGGGAAGGGAACCATTTTGCGGATGCTTTGGCCACGTTAGCTGCTATGACTACCATTGATCTCAAATGCAAGGTACAACCGGTACACATTGACATTAAAAACGACCCAGCTCATTGTTGCTTAGTTGAAGGAGAGATGGACGGACAACCTTGGTATTATGATATCAAGAACCTTGTGCAAAATCATGAATATCCGGTGGGAGCTTCCAAAACGGATAAGAAAACCTTGAGAAGGTTGGTTATAGACTTCTATTTAGATGGAGAGATTTTGTACAAAAGATCATTTGATGGAACCCTGTTAAGGTGTTTGAATGAGGAAGATGCTAGAAAGGCATTACGGGAGGTCCATGAGGGGATTTGCTCAACCCATGCTAGCGGACATATGATAGCAAGGAAAATCCAAAGGGCTGGTTATTTCTGGATGACACTAGAGAAAGACTGTATCGACTATGTCAGGAAATGTCATAAATGTCAAGTATACAGTGACAAGGTCAATATGCCGCCAGCTCCTCTATTTAATCTAATATCCCCTTGGCCATTTGCAATGTGGGGAATCGACGTGATCGGTCCTGTTAACCCAAAAGCTAGCAATGGTCATAGATTCATCCTCGTAGCTATTGACTACTTCACAAAGTGGGTGGAAGCCAGTTCATATGCCCACGTAACACAGAACGTAGTGAAAAGGTTTATAGAGAAGGACTTGATTTGTCGATACGGTCCTCCGGAAAAGATAGTGACAGACAATGCACAGAATTTCAATGGCAAAATGATAGCAGAGTTGTATGCCAAATGGAAAATCAAGCATTCGAATTCTTCACCATACCGACCAAAGATGAATGGAGCAGTAGAAGCCGCCAACAAGAACATCAAGAAGATTATTCAGAAAATGGTAGTCACGTATAGAGATTGGCATGAGATGCTGTCATTTGCTCTTCATGCATACCGCACTACAGTCAGGACCTCGACGGGGACTACCCCATATTCTCTGGTGTACGGTATGGAGGCAGTGATGCCTTTGGAAGTGGAGATCCCGTCGTTAAGAGTGTTGATAGATTCAGAATTAGAGGAGGCCGAGTGGGCCAAAGTAAGATATGAGCAACTGAACTTGATCAGCGAAAAGAGGATAGCTACAATATGTCATCACCAACTTTACCAGAAGCGGATGGCCAAGGCATATGATAAAAAGGTTAGACCGCGGTTGTTTCAAGAAGGGGATCTAGTATTGAAGAAAATATTGTCGTTACCTGGGGACGGTCAAAGCAAATGGGCACCGAATTACGAGGGTCCTTACGTAGTAAAGAAGGCATTCTCAGGAGGAGCGCTGAAGTTGGCTAGAATGGATGGGGAAGACCTAGCTCGACCTGTGAATTCTGACTCTGTAAAAAGATATTATGCTTGATGTAGGCTCCTAAATCAATAAAGCAAAGTTTGGCCATTGACTTCTTTCTCTTTTGCATTGATCTCATAACAATCATTTTTGCATTAATCCCAATAATGCATGTCTTGTTGTTATCACACCTAAAAAGTTTAGCATCGGCTGAACGAATTTCTTCTCCATACAAAAGCCTAGGCTATAATCACACCCCTACACTGGGGGCAATAAGAGATGTTTTCATGAAATTTTTCCGTGTTTAAAATGTACGGAAGCCTATAGATTTAAAAACCAAGCTAAAGCATTTGACAAAAGCATGACAAAGAGGCAATGACAAGTCATACGTTTTAAGAAAAGGACTACTTGAAGAAGGTCAGAGACAACACTAGAGATGAATCCAACATACAACGTCAAGAGCAAGCGGCCAAGGAGAACAAGAAGAAGAGGATGGGGCCTATGTTTCAAAACCAGGTACGAATGCATGCATGACATCTAATCATAAATCATTGCATATATGCTTTCTGGATCATTACAGGAGGAGTTCTTAATACATTCCAGCAAGATTGGAGACGAAGAAAGAATCATAGTGGGCGATAGCAAAGAATTACGATTTCGAACTATAGTGGATTCTGGGACAACAAGAAGAACAAGACAAAGAGAGAAAATGAAAAGTTTTGAACCCTGCCATCAGGAAGAACGACATCGACATCAGCTTTGGTAATAAGGAATCGCCAGACGGGATTCCAAGTTGTTTGAGATCGCCAGAAGGGATCTCGTATTTCGATATTTGTCAAAGGAGGTCGCCAGAAGGGACCTCGTATGTTAGCTTTGAATAAAAGGAATTGCCAGATGGGATTCCAAGATTGCAGGAGATCGCCAGAAGCGATCTTGTGTTTCGCTATTTGGAGGTCGCCAGATGGGACCTCGAAAAAAGAAAAAAGAAAAAAAAGAAGGGGAAAGATAAAAGAAATCGCCAGATGGGATTCCAAGATTGAAGGAGATCGCCAGAAGGGATCTTGTGTTTTGCTATTTGGAGGTCGCCAGATGGGACCTCGTATTTCATTTGAATAAAAGGAATCGCCAGATGGGATTCCAAGTTAAAAGAGATCGCCAGAAGGGATCTCGTGTTTCACTATTTTGAAGGTCGCCAGATGGGACCTCATTTTTGAATAAAAGGAATCGCCAGATGGGATTCCAAGTTAAAGGAGATCGCCAGAAGGGATCTCGTGTTTCGCTATTTGAGGCCGCCAGATGGGACCTCATATTACATGTTGGTTAAAAGGAATCGCCAGATGGGATTCCAAGTTGAATAAAAGAGATCGCCAGAAGGGATCTCGCATTTCACTATTTGGAGGTCGCCAGATGGGACCCCATTTTTCGTTTGAATAAAAAGGAATCGCCAGATGGGATTCCAAGTTGAAGGAGATCGCCAGAAGGGATCTCGTGTTTCATTTATTTAGAGGTCGCCAGATGGGATTCCAAGTTGATTAAAAGAGATCGCCAGAAGGGATCTCGTATTTCGATATTCGTCACAGGAGGTCGCCAGATGGGACCTCATATTTCATGTTGGTTACAAGGAATCGCCAGATGGGATTCCAAGTTGGTTAAAGAAGATCGCCAGAAGGGATCTCGTGTTTCACTATTTGGGGGTCGCCAGATGGGACCTCGTATTTTCATGTTGGTAAAAAAAAAAAGAGAAGATAAATAAAGGAATCGCCAGATGGGATTCCAAGTTGAGATTGCTATAAAAGACAAGCATCAGATCAATCAAGCTTCAACCAGATCAGTTCCGGGAGTTCTGTTTTGGGGTTTATCTTTATAAAACTTACTGCGCAAAATCCCTGCTCCGTAAGCATTATAAAGAGGGGGCATTTGTTGTAACCCATTTTTGGGTCCCCCATAAAATATATATATATAAATATATATATATAGCCAAAGGAGGTTAAGAAAAAATAACAGGAGGCAGAAGCGCTCAGAAAATTGTCGGAAAATTGTTCAATGAGGTTAAAAATATGAAGATTGAATTTTTGACAGTATATTATTGAAGGAGGAGAGCCCTGTGGAGAAGGAAAATTTGGATTGGAGGAGAAAAGCCCAAGTTTGGATGTTTTTGGATTTAATTGGATTTTTAAATGATTTTATAGGGGATTTGATTGCAAGAAAAATTGATTTTTAAGTCAATTTGGGCTTTAATCGGAAGAAATTTAAGTTCTGGGGCCAAAATATATTTTTTAGGAATTTATTAAGTCAAATCAGGGGCTTAATTGCATAAATATTGAAGTTTAAGGGCCAATTAGGGACTTAATTGAAGAAATCCGAAACCAGGGACCAAATTGAAGAAGGCGCGTAAGTATAGGGGCTGGAATTAATTGATTCAGGGGCCTAATTGAAGAAATTGGAAGTTATTTGATCAATTAAGGGCTCAATTGCATAATTCAGAGGCCAAGGACCAAAGTGAAAAACGCGGCCAAATATAGGGACGGGGTTCGAATTCGGCAGGGATGCAATTGAAAGGATAAAAGATGATTGAGGGCTGCTTTGTAAATTGACGCGTTTTGGCGTTTTGCAGGTTTTAAATGAAACGGCGCGTTTTCTCCAAAACGACGCCGTTTCATCCGTTCAAAAAAAAAAAAAAAAAAAAGAGGGCAGAACGGTGTCGTTTTGAACGACACTGTTCATCTTTCTTCTTCCCCCCGAAACAGACAGCGGGGAAGAGGGAAAACGGTGCTTTTTTTTTGAATTTTTGCCGGCCCCCTCTCTTTCTCTCGCCTGGAGCCCACCGACCGAACACAATGGCCGACCACCCACCGCGCACCACCCGCCGAACCTCGACAGCCGCGCCCATGGCCAACCAGCCGGCTGTTACCCATGAGAGCCGAAAAAGAGCCACTCACTTGGCTCTATAAATAACACCGACCCAGCTACGAGAAGAGGAGGAAAAACCAAAAGAGGAGGGAAGGGACTCGAAAGAGGGAGAAAGAAAAAACAGAGGGGAAGAAGAACGGAAAAACAGAGGAAAGAAAAAACAGAGGAGAAGAAAAAAAGGCAGAAAAAAAAAAGCAGGAGAAGGAGAGACTGAAAGGGAAGGGAAGAGAGAAGAAGAAGGAGAGAGAAGGAAGGGAGGAACGAACCAAAAAGAAGAGAAGAGGAAACGGACCGAACCGTTGGAAACAGCCGCAGCGCCGCCTGGAGCCGCCGTCCGTGAGCCACGACACCGCCACCGGCCTCCGCCACAGCACCGCCAGAAACGCAGCAAGCCGCCGCCTGCTCCGCGCCAGGTAATTTTTCTTCCCCTCCGTTGCTGCATTTAGTTTTGTTTCCTGCATGCAGAACGTTATTCGTTCTGCATGCAGGAGGGTGGGGGGAAAATAATTCCCCCCGCCAGCTTTGTTGCTGGGCCAGGCTGGTCCTGGCCCAGCCTAATCTTCTGGGCCGGGTCCGGCCCAGAAGAAAGTAATAGTTTTTTTGGGCCGAAATCGGCCCAGTAAATTTTGGGCCGAAATCGGCCCAACACTTGGGGCTGAGACCGGCCCAACACTTGGGGCTGAGACCGGCCCAACCCAGTTAGTTGGGCCGGCCCAGCCCGATTTAATATTATATATTATATATATTTTTTTGTTTTATATATATATATATATATATATATATATATATATATATATATATATGAAAATTCTGTAAAAATTATTTAAAAAAATATATGTTTTTTTGGTAATTTTATTATTGTATTTTGATCACTTTTGGTTTGTATTTTTATGTTATAGAAATACAAAATTCAGTTTTAAAATACCCGGTTTTCGTCAAAACATCAAAGATTTTCAAAATAAAAATGTCTTTTGCTTTCAAAAATTTCCTAAATATCTTTAAAAATATTTGTGATTTTTCTACATATTTTCACCAAAATGGATTAATATTTGGTTGTACTTTTGTACCGTAAGAATACAAACCCGGTATTAAAGTAGCCGATTTGCGTCAAAACAAAAAATATATACATAATTAAAAAATGTTTTGTTTTAAAATACGGCCTAGTCTCTCCAATATATATATATATATATTACAACATCATATTTTTCATACAACAAAGAAAATTTCAAAACGATATATGTATTAGCATGCATTTTGGCTTTAATAACCAGTTTATTCAAGCCATGAGAACTAGGCCAATATTTCAAAAATTCTAAAAAATCTTTTTGTTTTATTTTTTTAGATATGGGATTATGAATTTATACACAAAACTTTTTTCTGATGTTAAATATGTTTTTTTGTCATAGACATTAGCACGGTTAGGTTTTACCCGATAAGATAAGGACCTCCTTATTGAGGAGGACTTTTCTTGAACCATAGATGGACCAACAACTAGGAAACACAACGGGACCTTGATTTTATCAGACAAACAACAAAAGCAGCTTACCTTAGGTAGGGCGTATTTGGGGTGCTAAAACCTTCCCTTTACGCAACCAGTCCCCGTGCCCGATCTCTGAGACCAGTTAGGTTTCCTAGTGACCAAAATACTAGGTGGCGACTCCCACACCATTTTTTATTAAGAGACAAAGAACTCCTTGTCTCTCCATATTTACCAGATAGATATATCCATCCCCCTATACACACCTGAGGGTGGACGATCGCCGCGACGTCGCGCACCCCGCGACAGAATGGCGACTCCACTGGGGATCGAACCCAGAATCTCTGGTTATTACAGTGTCTGCACTAATAATTTAATTCAATGGCAGCCTTAAGAACTAGATAAGTTGATTAATCAAGGAAACATAATTGTCCGCAGTCTATATTTGATTTGATTGAATGTTCTCCCTAAGATTAATAACGTAGATTTGCCACAATTAGTAAACTTAGTTGCTTCACAAGTTTATATACCACAACTCCAGTTTTGATAACAAACTAAGCAATAAATTGTTGACAATAATAACTTAGAGTCCGCTTTATCAATTACAATAAACAATCAGAGGAAAAATAAGCATAGGAGAACAAACATATTCATCATATAAATTGAAAAAAAAAGGTAACATAAATCTCACAGTTCTTGAATTTTGGAGGTTTCAGTGTCCTTGCAACTAAGAAAAAAAGTTTAACCTTGCATATTTGTTGAACAACTAATAAAAAAGAAAGAAGAAAACATGATTTCGGGTTTCTTAGAGGAAGGGGGCGTTTTTCTCTTCTTGGCTATCTGCTCTCCCTTGTTTTCTCTCATTCTTTTTATATCCTATGAAACCCTAGTCTCTATTTTATAAAATAGTTCTCCCTTAAGTAGATAGTTTACATTTAAGTACTTTAATAACTATTTTCCTAAAAAAGAGAAATAACCTTGCATGAAATCTTCAACCTTTGACTTAGAGGAGCTAAATTGCTGAAATAAAAACTTGGATGTCGGTTTAGATGCTTCGGAACGTAATTTGGACTCGTTTCTTTACGAAACCTGTTTGTTAGTAGAATTCAATTGTCATTTTGAAAAATCATATCTCCCTCTCATATGACATCTTTTCTGGCTGAAATTTTGAGCGTTGATAAGGCTTTGAGTCAGAAATCCAAAAACATTGAGTTTGCATCAAATGGACTTTTATAGCTCAAGATATTCAAGTCGGAATAGCCAAAGGTTAACACTAGCAGATTGCGAGATTTGACTTTGAAGGCTGCGATTTCCATGCTCTCCCTTATTTTATTTTATTGCCTTTGATATCTAGAAATGTATGGATGTTAGCATTTAATGCCACTGGAATCACTTCATTTTGACCTCTAGAGTTCATGCTCTGCACAAAACATCGACTGAAGGTCAAATCTGTCAATTACCTCCAATTTATTTCTTTTTACATCTTTCATCCAAAATTGCCTTCAAAACATATGTCGTTCCTTAACAATAATATGTGATTTGTATATAATATTAGAAAAATAACATCACTCCTACTACTAACCTTTTGTGAACACAAGGTTTATTCATATTTTTGATGAAATTAATTTTTTTTACTTACCATTAAAATTGGATATTCCTATCCTTAAAGCTTGCATTGACATTTGTACATTGCCTTTCATGTTAGTCTTTCTCTTAAAGACCCACTTAGATCCATTGAGTTTTATCCCTTCAGGTGGATTAACCAAGTTCCAAACTTGGTTAGTACATGAAGTCCATAGCTTTAAATCATTTCTTGGAATAAATATTATATATTACTTCCAAGTAATTGGTAAGCTCATCAATTATAAGCAACATATCATTCACAACTTTTATGAGAGGTCTTTATCTCATTGATATATGATATGTCCTACCAAATTTATAGAGATTTTATGTTTCTTAAGATTTAGGCTAAACATCCAATATTTTAACCTTGGGAATATCTGAATGTAGTGTTCTAAGAGGTGTAGATAATCTCATTCTCTTTTAGATAATCCTTAAAATATTTGGTCAAATATTAACCACCTCGACCCAATCAAAGTTTCTTAATACTTATTCCAATCTATATTTTAATTTTATTACAGTTTATATTGAACTTGATCATATTAAATTCAAGTATATACAAACTATTTGTATAATTATCGGATCCATGAAAATATCATTATTATAAAAGAACATCATTTGTCCTCAATAATAGATTTAAACCCATTTAATACTAAATAAAATGGAAACAATGTTTTAAAATACTAGAACAAAATAACAATTATAAAGTTCTAGTATTCACCCATTAGGCAAAACAAAATAACTAGTTCCTACAGCTAATGGTCTCCAACTATGTTTTTTTATCTATAAAATTTCTTACATTTGATAAAAAAAAAAACAAGTTCCTACAGTTAATGCAACAACCTTTGTTTCATTACTGAGTTGTAGGTTCATTTTGCCTTCAACTAATCTTCTACTTTTCTTTAGTTTATATATGTAATTGCAAATGTAAAAACCACATTCTATATCCAGTACCCAAAAACTACAATGCAAAGTAGTAAGATAGTTTTCAATTACAAACAAGCTTTATTAAGCTTCTTTGCCTTAAGGGTTGCAAGGTATTCCTTGAAATTCCTCCTTTAATATCCTTCCTTGCCAATATGATGACAAGTGCCATTGTCTTTCTTGATCCCCTATTAGGTTTGTTTGCTTGAAAGACAACACCTTTATTTTTTTATCCTCTTCTTAGACATTCTAGAAGACTAAACCAGAAGAACTAGGCCCTTTTCCTTCTTAAGAGCCCTTTCAATAGGCTTAAGCATATTATGCAATTCTGGAAATATACTATCCAACTTGTTCATGTGATAGTTCATAATGAATTGCGAAAAACTTTAGGATAATGACTGTAGGACCAAGTCAACACTTAACTCATGGTATGACTAAACCCTTTTTGTTTATGGTAAGTTTGACATATGTATAAAAAGAAAAGAAGGTACAAAGATTATAAGGGGCATACCCCAGATTTACAATGTAAACAAAAAGCTTTAAAACAACAAATGGCCACAAAATAGAAAACTAAAACCTAGCTAGACCAGCCAGAGACAACAAAAAAATTAACCAAACATCAGTTTAAGACTCTACGTTATTCACCTTCCAAGCTCTTTGGATCTTAATGTTTTTATCTGTTGCTGGAATGTTTCTCATCATAACAAGCTTGTCGCGAATGATCCCTTCGATTTGATCAAACATCAAATTCAAATTTGTAGACATACCTACAAAGATCCTTGCATTCCATTCTTAGCAAACAAAATACACCGTAGCTGCGAAACCCAGCTTGTAAGAAAAGTTTTTGAAAGTTTAACCATTCCACGTGATAGTAACCCATCCAATCCATTCATCCTAGCTTTTCCTCATTTTATAAATGTCGTATCTGTCACAAACATCCCACCATATCGCTTTAGAATAAGATCATTTAAAGAATAAGTGGTTGTGATCTTCATTGTTAAAGAGACAGAGTGAGCACAAGTTGGGACTATAAAGACCAAACCAATATAATTTATCTTAAGTTGTGAGCTTTTGTTAGACAGCTAGCCATAGAAAAAAAGAATGTCTTGAAATATGTTCTTGAACCATATAATGCCATGCCATTCAACCATCTGATTATGGATTCTGAGTTGCTCCCAAGCTACTGTGACCGAGAATCTCTGATTTGACGAATCCAACAAAACAATCTCGTCCCTCTTCCCTATTATAAGATTCAAATTAAAAGGAATAGCATCTATAATGGTGTAAACACCCAATTATATATATATATATATATATATATATATATATATATAATTGATGACTCCACCATTGTTGCCGATTTCTGAATCGGTAGCGACGCAGTGTTATTAAAAGTTAGGGAAACAAATTGGACTGTCTTAAGGAGCTGGGAGGGAGAGGTAAAACTGGTTTTAGATAAACCAAAACACAAATAAGAACACCTTAACCCAACCTCAAACACCCCACCTCAGTTTATGTGAAGTATAAATGCAAGGGGGGGGGGGAGAGAGGGTGACCCTTTCTCTTCCCAAAGTCTACCTGCAGCAGCTGCATGTTCAGCTACATGTCTCTCTTTTCCACCTTCTTCCCAATGAAAATTCAAACCAAAACCAGCAAAGAATACCTCTTGAACATGTGAGAGAGAGTTGAGATCGTGAATGAAGGCTAAGCAGCTGCTTAGGGGGAAAGAAAGGGGGATGGAACGAGTGGGAAGAAACTGACAAAAAACAAAGAAAAAGAAAAGGAGAACTGAGAGAGGAACAAGAAGGGGAAAAACATGAGAAAGAGGGAGGAGAAATACTACCAAACTGTCCAGACCTACTTGGAGTTGAAAGGTATGGGTCATGTAGTCTCCTTTTGCCCCCTTGTTCTTTAAACCTAGAACTGAAAATGATGAAGGATCCCTAAGAAAAATTGACCTAAACCCCCTAGGCTAATTGTAAAGGAAACCATAAACAACTAAGAGGACAAGCAACAAAGATGAAATGAGACTAATTTCTAGAGCATCTAAGTAAGGATAATGAATAAAATGGAAAGAATAAAACTTGGTAAAAGGTCGACCACAACAATGGGACTGGCCGGAATGCATTGTGTAAGAAGACGCATGTGTGTGTTCATGTTAAAATCATGTGACTGTGATGGGATTTGATGATAGATATGTGCTGGAATTGAAAATGCATGTGTGTGTTCATGTTAAAATCATGAAACTTGCTGGGATTTGATGATATATATTGTGTTGGAATTGAGAATGCATGTATGTGTTCATGTTAAAACCATGTAACACTGCTGGGATTTGATGATATATTATGTGATGGAATTGAAAATGCATGTGATACGATCCAGGAAAGGTCAAATTCGGATTTTGATGTAAAACGTGCAACTATCCAGTTTTACAGCAACAATCATAATTCTCAATCCAATCATTGGATCGAGTTGAAATTTTATGTGAAGTGTCTTGACATGTTGTCCTACCTTGGGTTAAAATTTCAGGTCAATCGGAGTTCAGTAAGGCATCGCAATACCGGTCAATAGAGGCTGTATGAATTTTGTTATTTACTTCCTTTTAACTCATGGACTTCCTATTTGGTTAGGATTCTTTTCCTAAAAGGATGTGGCAACTTATTTGGGAATCTCCTAATTCACCAAAGATCTTTAATAGGCTGCAACATAGTTTCCATGTGTGGCAAGGATTCATAAATGTTTAAGAATCCTTTTCTTACAAGGATTCCTTATTCATCCTAGCTACAAAAATGAAAGAAGACTTCATAATAAATTCTACCTTCAGATCAGATTTCCTAGTCTATTTAGGACTTCTTAATGGTGACAAATCTGATTCTAACATATTTAGGATATTAATTTCGGATTTATTATTGTTATTATTATTTTCTTCTTAGTTTAAGGTTTATTTATATTATTTGGGTTTAATTGTAAGTGGGCATCATATAAGTCCACATAAGGGGTCCATTAGGGTTTATTTTAGTTTGGAGTCACTATAAATAAGGGCATAAGCAGACATGTATGGCTAGACAATTCAGATTCATAAAAACTTCTTGTTTGCCGCACTTTTTGTGTGTGTGTGTTGGTGAGATAATCTTCTTTCCATGGTTCTCTAAAGAACTGAAAACGACTTATCAAAGAACAACTGTCTTCGTGGCGTCATCCTTATACTTCTCATTCTTTTTTTTGGTAAGTCTTATACTTCTCATTCGCGAATCAATATTCGTTGGGTGGGGGTCTCCGTTTCCAATAGTGTTGATGCCTAGGTACAAGTTATCTTTGTATCACACTCCTATCAAACCTGATTTATTTGGCTTTCCGAGAATCGATGTCTTTGAGTGTGGATTGCGTGCGTGGCCAGGTGATCATGAGGTTTGTATCATTTGGTATCAGAGCTTGGCTCCATTAATCAGGTTATATCCTTCTGAAATTTTTGTTTCTTGTTGATTCCGTAAAAAAATAAATTCCTTAGTATTCAATTTCTTCTTCTCCTTGAATTTGCGGCATGTAAAAAAAAATATTATTATTTCATTTTGTTATTGTTCAAAATATATCAGTAGCATCAAAAACAAAAAATAAAGTTTTTGGATACTCTAATTACTGGGGTCCTACTCGCACCACATATCAAATTTAGGGTCAATTGGATATCATTTGCTATGGGTTTCAAATTCGGGTCTCATCAGGTCTGATTTATAACATTTTTGCGTCAGTATATCAAACCTTGTCGTAAATTGCTCAAACTTTATATTCTGTCTATTTGGGTTGATAGATATCGCACTATATCTGAAATTTTAACTCAATTTGACATCATTTACTTTAGGTTTCAGATTCGGGCTTAACTCGTAAACAAGTCTGTTTTGCATCCACTTTGAAAATTCGCTTTCTTTCTTTTGTTTTCATTTCTTGCAGTTTATTTTCATTATATCCAACATATTTGGGTGTTGTTTCATCATTTCACATATTTTTGTTTCTCTTTTTATTCGAGTCTTCAGTTTCGTTCATATTTCGTTCATATATATTTGGATTTCGCTGCCAAGTTGGTTTTATTTGGTGTTGGTTTTAGTTTCGCAACAACCGCAAGAAGGTGAGACGAGAGATGTGAGCGTGTGATCCATTAAGAGTGTTTGAGCAAACACGAGCGATGTGAGGATTTTTTTTCCACTAACCAATTTTTGCAGGTACCATCATGTCAGTTCAAAACAACACACCACCCCTTCCCGATGTAGAACTTCAATTCCAAATGCAAGCTATGACAAAAGATGATGGAAAGCATGAATTTCATGATGGGGAAGGTGTGTGACAGAGTTGAGAAGGTGGGAAAACATGGAAACGTGGCTGGAACATGTACCCAAGACGTGAGAAAGGTTGGGGCTGAACCGAAATCGAATAATGGCAGTGGGGCCGAAAGGCCTTGTGGGCTGATTATGAGGAGGACATTGATGATATTGGTGATGACGGTTTTGAGGATGAGACCATAGGCTATCGGGAAGGTTTTCGGCAGCCTAGAAATCGAAGGGATTTCATATATTTTGATGAGGTGCTATGGCAAAAGAAAAGGCAGATTCAAAAGGAGAGATGGTATCAAAGGGAGAGAAACAAAGAGATTAGTATTTTAAAAAAAGAATCCAATAGTCTATCTCGTATTCTAGGGGAGATGAAGCAAGAACTTGATGTGTTAACGGTAGCAGTCAATACGCAGCAAGCTTTAGAAGAACCATGAATTTCAGCTCGATCCAACAATCGGATTGAGAATTATGACTGTTGCCGTAAAACTGGATAGTTGCACGTTTTACATCAAAATCTGAATTTGACCTTTCCTGGATCGTATCACTAAGTCATCTACAACGAATTACTGAGTCATCTGCAGCGAATTAGCATTCACTGCGAATTGTGTGTTTTGCTGCGAATTTGTGATTTGCTGCCGCAGTTGAGTTGTTTGCAGCGAATTTGTGATTCGCTGTCGAAACTGAGTTGTCTGCAGCGAATTAGCATTCGCTGCTGAAATGTGTGTTTTGTAATGAATTTGTGATTCACTATCGAAGTTAAGTTGCCTACAACGAATTAGCATTCGTTGCTGAATTGTGTTGTTTGCAGCGAATTTGTGATTCGCTACCGAAACTAAGTTGACTGCAACGAATTAGCATTCGCTGTCGAATTGTGTGTTCTACAGTGAAATTGTGATTCGTTGTCAAAGTTGTATTGTTTGCAGGGAATTTATGACTCGCTACTGAAATTGAGTTGTCTGCAGGGAAGTAGCATTCACTACTGGAATTGTAGCGCCAGAAGCGAATTGGTGCATGTATATGTACTACAAGTTGTTTATACCAAGTACATGAAGGAACTACAAATGTCACGCTTCAAACGTGGGATAAAGTTAATGTTTCATTAAACTGCCAGACTGTTTATTATCATTATTATTATAAGTAATTGCATTCTTATAAATATTTTGTGCTGCAGCAGGGATGTCACACCAACGAGCTGCCTAGGAAACCCAATACACGGGAACCTCCTTTTGCAAGGAATCATGTAGTTGCATTCTAAATCATGATGTATTTTGTATGAATCAATGTACTGAATGTATAACTATTATTAGATCCTTTTTGTTTAAATTCATGATGACTATTACTAGGATAGGAATGCAAACTAATGTCTATGTATGCATTTTTAATGTGAACTTCTAATCATGCAAACATAATATTACGTGTTTATGTAAGATTCACTTTTAAATGAAATGTTGATTGTTGTTGATGCATGGATTGTATCTTGATGATGCGAGGGAACATGTTCGCCGATTACCGACACAATGTGTGTCAAGTACAAAAAAATTACTGTTGTTTTGGGCTTGAAAAGCTGGGTTATTACAAATGGGGTACCAACCAATAGCTTCAGTGGTAGGAATTCTCCGTTTTGAGTTATTAACCAGCACATTCACCATCGTGTTCTTTCCCATACCTGAATCGTAGATGAATCTCTCGCCGTAAAAATCTGTGAGGGGGCTGTAAGGATGCCAATTGTCAAACCATAGAGAAGTTTCTTTTCCATCTCCTATGGTGTACTTCATCTTAGGTCATGTTAAAGATATGAGCTTAAGGATCTTCCCCAAGCCCAAGTGCAATTCTTCAATGCCTTGATTTTGCAGAAAATTCTACCTCGCAACAAAGTGGATCTGATCCAAGTAGACCAAGTTAAGCCATTTGAGTCATTGCATAGATTCCAAACGTGTTTCAAAAAAGCAATCTTGTTCCATTTTGTTATCCTTTTGATTCCTAGCCCCTCCCACCCCTTCTTTTTTGGAAGACACACCTGATCCCAAGCCACTTTAGCCATAGTAGTTCTCATATTTAAACCCAACCAAAAGAAAGGATCTCATAATTTGCTCAAAATTTTTATTTACTTGCCCAGGTAAAAGGAAGAGAGATGTTCAATAGACCTGAATGGAAAATAAAACTAAGTTAATTTGTTGTACTTATCCTGCATACGAGAGTGTTCTACAAGTCTAATGTTGAACTAGAGGTGATTCGATCCACGAGGCCCTTACAATAAAACATCCTTAAGCATTGATGAGATAAAAGGCACTCCCAAATACTTTATAGGCAACTCCCCCTTTCTAAACCCAAGAAGATGAATAATATGATTTCTCTTGGCATCTAACAGACCACTCAAGAAGGGGTTATATTTCATCTTGTTACTTTGTGTAATCATATCAGTATATTAAAAAGAAAAAAAAGAAAGAGAGAGGGATTACTTGAAATTTGAAGGCTCATTCAATTTTTGCCCCAGAAACACAACTCTTGGTGAACCATACGCAAAACACCTCGGAATCAATTGAAACTTCATATTCTGTTTAGTGGTAGTAAGATTGCATCATATGTTAAATTTGGGCTTATTTTAATAATTTTTGCCTGAGGTTTTATTTCGAGGTTCAATTCTGCCGTAGAAACACTACTCTTAGTGAACCATAAGAAAACCACTTTAGAATCAATTTAAACTTCAAATTCTGTCTACTGGGGCTGATATCACACCATATATTAAATTTGGGTTTATTTCAATATCATTTTCTTAAGGTTTTAATTCGAGTTCAATTTTTTTTTGGTAAGTTGACGTATGTATTAAAAGAAGAAGATACAAACATTATAAGGGGCATACCCTAGATTTACAATGACAACAGAAACATAAAACAACATATGGCTACAGGCTAGCCACCGATCAAAAACTGAAACATCACTAGATTCGTTAGGGAAACCAATACAACCAGCTAACTAACAAATTAAGAATCTATGGTATTCACCCTCCAAGCTCGTTGGATCCTTTTGTTTTCATTTGTTGGTGCGACATTCCTCATCAAATCAAGCTTATCACGAATGATACATTCGATTTGATTAAAGACCAAATTCGAAGTTCTAGACATTCCAGCAAAGATCCTTGCATTTCGTTCTTGCCATACATGATACACTGTAGCTGCAAAACTCAGTTTACGAGAAAAATTGACGAAACTCTTGCCATGCCAAGAGACAGTGGCCCATCGAATCCATTCATCCCAGCACACTGAATTACGAGGAAGAAGAGAATTACAGAATTACGAGGCCAATATCTTCCAGCACACTGATTGTAACAATAATCCGTTCGGTCAAGATGTAGAGTAGGTTCCGAAGAACAACATAGTCAAAAATGGTAACGATCCAACGGTGAACAAAGGAAATCAAGCTACGACAAACCACTCTGAAACTAGCAAGAAAAATGAAACTTTTCCAAAGAACTCTGATTTAATCTTCACATATGGCAAAGGCCTTCATGTCTATGACACCCATAAGAGAAATCATAAAGAAAATCCATTCACTATGCTGCAACTTCACCACTTCTCCATAGTTCCAGAACTGAAAATGCAGAATAGTAGAAATATTGCGAGATCAATATCTCTTACCTCGTTGATTGGATAACAAATCCATTCGGTCAATGTTGAGAGAAGGTTGGAAGGAACAACATAGTCAGAAATGAGAACAATCCAACGGTGGACGGAGTAGATGTAGCTCCGACAACACCACACTCTCTCTTTCCTCTCTCTCTCTCTCTCTCTCTCTAATTTAGTCAGACAATTGTTCTTCGATAAGTCGTTTTTCAGTTCTTTAGAGAACCATGGAAGGGAGATTATCTCACCAACACACACACACACACAAAGTGCGGCAAACAAGAAGTTTTATTAATCTGAATTGTCTACTTACATGTTTGGTTATGTCTTTATTTATACTAACTCTAGCATTAAATAAACCCTAATGGACCCCCCTTAGGTGGACTTATATTAAGCCCTCTTACAATTGACCCAAATAAGTAATAATAACCCAAAGACTAAGAAGAAAATAATAAAAATCCGAAAATTACCATCCTAAATATGCTAGAATCAGATTTGTCACCATTAAGAAGTCCCAAATAGACTAGGAAATCTGATTTGAAGGTAGAATTTATTTTGAAGTCTTTGAAATCCTTGTAAGAAAATGATTCTGAAATAATTATGAATCCTTACCACACTTGGAAACTATGTTGTAGCCCATTAAATATCTTTGTAGAATTAGGAGATTCCCAAAATAAGTTGCCACATCCTTTTAAGAAAAGAATCCTAGCCAAATAGGAAGTCCACCAGTCAAAAGGAAGTAAATAACAAAATTCATACAGCCTCTGTTGGCCCGTGTTTTGATGCCTTTCGGAACTCTGATTGACTTGCAATTTTAAACCTAGGTAGGAAAACATGTCAGGAGACTCCACATAAAATTTCAACTCAATCCAACGGTCGGCTTAAGAATTATTAATGTTTCTGTAAAACTGGATGGTTGCACATTTTACGTCAAAATCTGAATTTGACTTTTCCTGGATCGTATCAGCCCTACTTGTTTGCTTTCGGTTCAGCCCCAAGCTTCCTCCCATTTTGGGTGCTTGTACCAGCCTCGTTACCACGTTTCTCCACCCTATCAAGTCTATCACACACATTTCCCATCATAAAATTCATCTTTTCCATCATCTGCGTCATGGCTTGCATTTGGAACATAGGTTTTCCCTCGGGATGGGGTGGTGTATTGTTTTGATGTGACATGATAGTACCTGCAAAAATTGGTTAGTGGTAAAAAAAATTATATAAATATAAATATATATATATATATATATATATATATAAACCAGAAAAACAAGCAAAACGAAACTGCGATGACAGTCTTGCGAGTAGCAAGCAAGTCTATCCGAAATATGAACGGAACTGAAGACATGAATAAAAAAACAGAAACAAAAATATGCAAAATAATGAATCAACACCCTGATGAAAATAAACTGCAAGAAACAAAAACAACAGAAAGAAAGTGAATTTCAAAAGTTGACGCAAAACAGATTCGTTTACGACGAGTTAAGTCTGAATCTGGAACCTAAGTAAATGATGTCCAATTGAGTTAAAATTTCAAATATTGTGCGATATCAACCCAAATAGAGAGAATATAAATTTTGATCAATTTATGATAAGGTTTGATATGCTGACGCAAAAACATTATGAATCAGACCCGAATTTGAAACTCAAAGCAAAAGATATCTAATTGACCCTAAAATCAATATGTGGTGCGATTAGGACACCAGTAATCAGATTCTCAAATTTGAGCTAATTCTGAGTTGATTTGATCTAATTTTCCCTTGTTTAGTTTTCTATGGCTGAATCCAATAAACGTATTTTTGAACGATTTTTTTTTTTGCTTTCCTCTTTTTTTTGTTTTTGTTTTTGATGCTACTAATATATTTTGAACAATAATAGAATGAAATAGCTAATTTTTCTTTATTTTTTTGATATGCTGCAAAATCAAGGAGAAGAAGAAATTGGACACTAAGGAATTTTTGCGGAAACAACAAGAAATGAAAATTTCAGAAGGATATAACGTGATTAATAGAGCCAAGCTCTGATACCAAATGACGCGAACCTTGTGATCACATGGTCATGCAACCCACACGCAAAGACACTAATTCCCAAAAGGCCAAGTAAATCATGTTTGATAGGAGTGTGACACAAAGATAACTTGTACTTAGGCACCAGCACTATTGGAAACGGAGACCCCCACCCAACGAATATTGATTCACGAATGAGAAGTATAAGGATGACGCCACAAAGATGATTGTTCTTCGATAAGTCGTTTTCAGTTCGTTAGAGAATCAAGGAAGGGATATTATCCCACCAACACACAATAAGTGCAACAAAGAAGTTTGTTGATCTGAAATTTACGTAACCTTACATGTTTGGTTATGCCTTTATTTATATTGATTCTAAACTTAAAGAAACCCTAATGGACCCCCCTTATGTGGACTTATATATAAGCCCACTTACAATTGACCCAAATAAGTAATAATAACCCAAAAACTAAGAAGAAAATAATAAAAATCCAAAAATTATCATGCTAAATATGCTAGAATCAAATTTGTAACCCTTAATAAGTCTTAAATAAACTAGGAAAAATATGATTTGAAAAATTTGTGTTGCTGCCCCCCTTTGATATCCTTGATTAGCTTGGATTTCCTTGTTTGACTTAGACAAATAAGAAAACAAATTTCCTCCTTTGTTGCTGATTTCCTTTCTAAGTTAGGAAAAGCATTAAATGGTCCTCCCCTCTTTAGAAATAAGATATGGCCAACTTCCTTACTTAATTAGGAGAATAAATTGCTAACTTTTTATCCTTGTAGCATTAGGAAAAATAACAAGCCTAATAAAGCTAGTATTGGGCCGGACACATCAACCCCTTGTTCCACACGAATTGGGCTCTTCTTGGACCTGAACTAGATGAATTAAAGGTTATCCTTCATGCTCCTTAAATGTCCCAAGCCCCTCTAGGTCCATTTTGCTCCATATGTTCTGAACAAGCCCATTCAGTGCTTCTTTAATCTTCTTTGCCCTAGTAGCTCTTATGATTGACCCAATTGGCATCTCCAATGGGTCGGTGGCATGATTACACTTGGTGTTGGGCTGATCCGCATCACTAATGATATTTAATGACACATTAGTTATTTTTATTATTTTCTTTTATGTTGGGCTTAATAAAAACTTTGTTTTGAGCTAGGATCCAAGGCTTGTTTGGATCAGGTTATGGGCTTTTCAGTTTAGGTTTTTGGGTCAGTTTTGTATGGGGGTCAGTTCATCCCACAAGGGTAGATCCATTAGGGTTACTTTTAAGAACCATTTAAACACATGTAACCTAAATTTCGACAGCTTTGATGATAATTACTTTTGAATTTTTTAGTTTTAATGTGTGAGAGTGATTCTTGTATTTTTCAGTTCTTGAACGAACTGAATCTGACTTATCGAAGATTAACTGGCTTCATTGTGTCATTCTACTCAATCCAATAGTGTTAGTGCCTTGGGGCAAGTTTTCATTGTGTCACACTCCTATCAGACCTATTTTGGCTTTCCAGAATCAGATCTCAATCTTAATTGTGGGTTGCGTGACCATGTGGTCACGAGGTACGCATCAAACATGCCTTTAATTTTTTTGATAACCTTTCATTAATTCCTGAGAAAAAAGAATGGTGTTGCTGATTCTCCATTGAAAGACAAAAGTGGCTTGATACGGGACTACTAAGAATGGCAAAACAACTTTAATTCTACTGGCTAGAATCTTAGTGATGCGTTTGTAAATTGTATTGTAACAAAATATAGGACGGAAATCTTTCAATCTCCTAGGATTAACAACTTTAGGAATAAGGGAAATGGTGCAGTGTTCATTTCCTTAAGCATTCTACGAGTCTAAAAGAAATAGTTAACAACGCTGATTATATCTTCCCCAACTATGTGCCATATTCTTTTGAAGAAACCTATGTTGAAACCAGCCGGACCCTGGCTTTGTTGTTTTTCAAACTGAACTAGCATCCTTGATCTCCCCCTTGTTACATCTTTGGCTAGTAAATGCTGCTGTGTTGAAGTCACTTTTAATTTAATAGCCAATTCTATCACTTGCTCCTTCACAATCCCAACACTCTGTTTTACTCCTAACACATTATGGAAGGACGCAATTACTTTTAATTTGACAGTCTCGTGCCTTTCAACAACCTCCCTATCCTCCTGTGTAACTTAGAGAAGCTTATTTCTTTTATGTCTTTCATTTACTGATTTCTGAAAGTAGCTAGTATTCTGGTCTCCCATGCTAAACCAATGTATCCTTTACCTTCTACTTGAAAAAACTCTCTTGGGCCCTAACAATAGTAGTGTAGTTACGTACAACAACCTTTTCACGCATGCACAAAGTCAAATCTCCATGCGCTATATGCAGAGCATGTTAAGCCTTATACATTTCATCTTTTGCATCTTTAACTCTATTAGAAATGTTGGAGAAGGGATCCCTATTAAAAAGTTTCAATTCTTGTTTTAGCTTTTTGAGTTTGCAACACAACTGATACATCGGACAACCTGCTAAATTCTGATCCCAAACTTTCTTCACTAGAGGCATGAACTCGTCATGATCCATCCATATATCGAAGAATTTGAATGGTTTCTTGATGTTTTGATCATCGCCAATAACTTTTACCACCATAGGAGAATGGTCCGACACACTAGAAGGCAAAAATCTCGATGTTGTTGAAGTGATCCCTATTAAAAAGTTTCAATTCCTGCTTTGGCTTTCTGAGTTTGCAACACAACTGATACATTGGATAACCCCTCAAATTCTGATCCCAAACTTTCTTCACCAGAGGCATGAACTCGCCATGATGCACCATTTATTGAAGAATTTGGATGGTTTCTTGATGTTGATCATCGCCAATAACTTTTACTATTATGGGAGAATGGTCCAACACACCAGAAGGAAAAAATCTAGCTTCCGATAATGGGAAGTTCAAACTCCACTTCTTGAATACAAGCATTATATCTAGTTTCCGCATAATCAGATTCTCAAGACATTGGTTCGTCCAAGTATAGTGCATACCTGAATACCAAAGATCATCCATTTTAGCTTCTTGAATACAAGTTTTGAATCTGTCCATATGAACAACCCACGAAGTAGGGGCTTGTTTGACTAGTTTCGAATAGCATTAAAGATGCCCATAAGAATCCATGGGATGGACTCTCAGCCATCACTCCGATTAATTATATCAGACCATTTACACACTATTGTCTCCGTAAATGATTGAAGCACTGAAGCAAATATCGGTACCTAATATAGTGACACAAACATGAATAACTTGGTCTGACATGCCAAAACATCCACCTTCACCACATCAGCATTCCAACAAACCCAAACACGACCGCGACAAGAGAAATCATAATTATATAAGAAAGACTAGTTACAAAGAAGAAGTTGAGAAACATTATCTATATTCCTATCTCTAATCTGAGTTTCATCCAAACCAAAAGGAGCCACCCTCTCCTGCTGAATGAGACGACACAATTCTAAATGCTAAATTTATAGGATCATTCAAACCTCTAACATTCCAACATCCAATAATCATAAGAAAATAGAGAGAAAGACAAACAACAACACAAAGATTACCTCGACTTTTCCCTCCATGAGGAGCCTAATTTCTTATTTTTCTTTGCAGAGCTGCATAACCCTTCTTCTTTTTCTCTAGAGAGTCTCTAGCCTTACTTGCTTCCTGATTAACATTTTCCTCATTGGTGGGATTCAGAGTTTGAGGACTTGCCAAGATCGAGAACGTAGACTCTGGATATCCAATTCACCCAAAAACATCTTTGTGAAATTGGAGTGAATTGTGGAAAAAGAATTAGAACAAGAGAGAGGAGAGAGGAGAGAGAGAAAAGAGAGAAAGAGAGAGAGAGTGGTGCTGTCGGAGCTACATCTACTCCGTCCACCGTTGGATTATTCTCATTTTTTACTATGTTGTTCCTTCCAACCTTCTCTCAACTTTGACCGAACGGATTTGTTATCCAATCAACGAGGTAAGAGATATTGATCTCGCAATATTTCTACTATTCTGCATTTTCAGTTCTGGAACTATAGAGAAGTGGTGAAATTGCAGCATATTGCATGGATTTTCTTCATGATTTTTGTTATGGCTGTTGATGCAACCATATTATTCAATAGTTTCACCCACATTTAACTAGTGTTTTGCCTATGTTTTATATATAAAATGCCTTGATATTCTTTGTTTTATGTTTTGAAGGCACTTTTGGATGAAAGATGCAAAAAGGAGTAAATTGGAGATAATTGGCAGATTTGACCTTTAGTCGATGTTTTGTGCAGAGCGTGAGCTCTAGAGGTTGAAATGAAGTGATTCCAGTGGAATTAAAAAGGTGACATCCATACCTTTCTGGACATCTAAGGCAAGAAAATAAAATAAGGAAGAGCATGGAAATCGCAGCCTTCAAAGTCAAATCTCGCAATCTGCCAGTGTTGACCTTTGGCCATTCCAACTTGAATATCTGGAGCTACAGAAGTCCAATTGATGCAAACTCAATTTTGTTGGATTCATGACTCAAAGTTATATAAACGCGCAAAATTGCAGCCAAAAACGATGTCATATGAGGGAGATATGATTTTTCAAAGATGACATCTGAATTCTGCCAGCAAACAGGTTTCGTGAAGAAACGAGTCCAAATGACATTCCGAAGCATTTAAACCGATATCCAAGTTTTTATTTCAGCAATTTAGCTCCTCTAAATCAAAGCTTGAAGATTTCATGCAAGGCTATTTCTCCTTTTTAGGAAAATAGTTATTGAAGTACTTAAATGTAAACAGTCTACTTAATGGAGGACTATTTTGTAAAATAGAGACCTAGGGTTTCCTAGGATATAAAAAGAATGAGAGAAGAGAAGGGGAGCAGCCAGCCAAGGAGAGAAAAACGCCCCCTTCCTCTAAGAAACCCTAAATTATGCATTCTTTCTTCTTTTTGATTAGTTGTTCAACAAACATGCAAGGCTAAACGCTTTTTCTTGGTTGCAAGGACACGGAAACCTTCGGATTTCAAGAACTGTGAGATTTATTTTACCTTTTCTTTTCAGTTTATATGATGAATATGTTTGTTCTCCTATGCTTATTTTTCCTATGATTGTTTATTTTAATTGCTAGAGCGGACTCTAAGTTATTATTGTAGACAATCTATTGTTAAGTTTGATATCAAAACCGGAGTTGTGGTATATGAACTTGTGAAGCAACTGAGTTTAATAATTGTGGCGGATCTACGTTATTAATCTTAGGGAGAACATTCAATCAAATCAAACATAGACTGCGGACAGTTATGTTTTCTTGATTAATCAACTTATCTAGTTCTTAAGGCTGCCATTGAATTAAATTACTAGTGCGGACACTGTGGTTGTTTGATGGTTAGGGCTAGTTATACGGCGGATCCGTTAACTAACCAATGTTAAGAAGAGATAAATATTCAGAATATAAATTGATGTTTTGTTTCCATGATCAGTTCTGATTTCTGTAGGTGGATGTGTGCTTGTGACCAAGGTTTGTTCTCTTGATAATTTTCTGATTTTATTAAATTTAGTTTGATAGTTTTCTGTTTTCTTTTGCTTTAGCCTAGATAACGTCCAACCCCCCCCCCCAAATTGCATATCATCTAGCATAAAAATCTGACTTGAATCTTCCTCGTGGGATCGACCCCTTGCTTGCTCTATACTATCTTGTGTGTTGTGTTTGAAGCTAGGGTAATTAATTTGTGCGACCGCGACATCGCAACAGCTGTCATAGACATGAAGGCCTTTGCCATAAGTGAAGATTAAATCACAGTTCTTTGGAAAAGTTTCATTTTTCTTGCTAGTTTCAGAGTGGTTTGTCGTAGCTTGATCTCCTTTGTTCACCGTTGGATCGTTACCATATTTGAGTATATTGTTCTTCGGAACCTACTCTACGTCTTGACCGAACGGATTATTGTTACAATCAGTGTGCTGAGAGATATTGGCCTCGTAATTCTGTTATTTCAGAGCTTAGGTTGCTTCTTGGACTCAGTTTATCTTATTAGAATTTTGCTCTCTCTAATATTTGTATGCTACCATAATGTCTCTATGTTCTTCTGTGGAAAATGTTCCAATGGTTAGCTCTCACATTGAACAACACAATCAAGTTAAGTTTGGACATACATTAAGATTAGAACTGCAAGATATGTTGAATAGCCATGGGATGAGGATTTCTCAGTTTCAAGCTGATTCTGATGCTAGTATAGAGAAACACTCTACTGCCCAAGCTTCTAATGTTGTTCTAGAAATGAACCATGTGTTGGGTTCTAAAGTTGATGAGGTGAAGGTAGGGTCTCATCAACAAGAACAACTAAAACCTAGACTCAAATTGAATTTTTTAAATGCTTTGAAGGGTTCTGATGTTGATGACAATGAGGGTAGCAAGACCCTTGGCATTAGTTCAGTCCTTAATCTGCACTTTGCTCCCCCTACTATGACTGATGGTCGTGTGACAGTAGCTCCTCCACTTGATGTGTTTGAAGATGGCTGTGAATTTTGGAAATCCACCCTAGTTGGTCATTTTGTGGGGCAGAAATTACCGTATCCCGTGGTTAATTCTATTGCCAAAAGAATTTGGAGCTCCTACGGTCTATCAGAAGTTTTGTCTTCGGATAATGGTTTCTTCATCTTCACCTTTGATTCTGTCGATCATGCCACTAATGTGCTAGAAAGAGCCCCATGGCACATGGCAAACAGGCCTTTGGTGCTTAAATGTTGGCAACCGAACATGCAATTTTTGAAAGATGATTTGGCAAGAGTTCCGATATGGGTTAGGCTGTATAATGTCCCTCTCGAGTATTGGACTATTAAGGGGTTGAGCTGTGTAGCGAGTGCTATTGGAGTCCCCCTTCATGCGGATCATACGACATTGTTGCGTAAAAGGCTTAGTTACGCAAGAGTTTGAGTTGAGATAGATGCTTCGAAGACGTTGGTTAAGGAATATGATCTTCGCTGTCCAAATGGGTTATTCATAACAATTTCAGCTGAATACGAATGGATACCGTCGAAGTGCAATAATTGCAATGTCTTTGGACACACCACAGCGCTATGTGCTACTAATAACATTGATAATCTTAAAGTGGTGGCAGAGGGTAAGAGGAATCTAGGAGCTATGAACTCTAAATCTGCAGATAACAAGCCGAATCAGTTTCAGTGGCAGGTAGTTGGTGAACGAAACAAGGGTTCTGTGAGTGGGGAGAATGCTCCCTTGGCATCTAAAGTGGGTAATTGTAATGAGAATGGTTGTTCAACATCTGGTATACATATGCCTGATTGTAATATGAATGATCATGCGACATCAGATGTGTGCAATGCTGGTTGTCATGAAGATGAAAATCCTTCCTCTCCTCTTATCTTGAAGAGTTTACGAGAAGACATGAAACAGGAGCAAGGGGCTGCAAGTACTGCTTTAGATCAAGATATGGACGCAATGGGAGGTGATACAGATGGGGAACCAACCGATATCATGACAACTCCTCAAACCCTGATTTCCGCCGAAAGGGAAACTGTTAATCAGTTAGCTATTAAGGCTAGAGACTCTCTAGAGAAAAAGAAAAGGGGTTCAAAAGCCTCTTCAAAGAAGAATCAGAAATCTAGCTCCTCTCCAGGAGGCACGTCAAGGTAATCTTTGTGTTGCTGTTTTTATTCCTCTCTATTTTCCTATGATTATTGGATGTTGGAATATTAGAGGTTTGAATGATCCTATAAAGCATTCAGAATTGCGTCGACTCATCCATCAAGAGAGGATAGCTTTTTTTGGTTTGGTTGAAACTCGAGTTAAAGACAAGAATAAAGATAATGTTTCTAAACTTCTTCTGCATTCTTGGTCATTCTTGTATAATTATGATTTCTCTTGTCGTGGTCGTATTTGGGTTTGTTGGAATGCTGATTTGGTGAAGGTGGATGTTGTTGGAATGTCAGACCAGGCTATTCATGTTTCTCTCACTATATTAGCTACCAAAATCAGTTTCAATACTTCAATTATTTATGGAGACAATAATGCTTCCTTACGTGAGGTATTATGGTCTGATATAGTGAGTCGTATTGATGGATGGGAGTCAACCCCGTGGATTCTTATGGGTGACTTTAATGCTATCCGCAACCAGTCAGACAAGTTAGGAGGCTCTACTACGTGGGTTGGTACTATGGACAGATTGGATACATGTATTCGAGAAGCGAAAGTAGATGATCTTCGGTATTCAGGTATGCATTATACTTGGTCGAACCAATGTCCCGAGAATCTGATTATGCGAAAACTAGATAGAGTGCTTGTCAATGAGAAGTGGAATCTGAACTTTCCATTATCGGAAGCGAGATTTTTGCCTTCGGGTATGTCAGACCATTCTCCTATGGTGGTAAAGGTTATTAGCAATGATCAGAACATAAAGAAACCATTCAGATTCTTTGATATGTGGATGGATCATGACGAGTCCATGCCCTTGGTGAAGAAGGTATGGGATCAGAATTCAGGGGGTTGTCCAATGTATCAGCTGTGTTGCAAACTAAGAAAGCTAAAGCAAGAATTGAAACTTTTCAATATGGCTCACTTCTCCAACATTTCAGATAGAGTTAAAGATGCAAAAAACGAAATGGATAAGGCTCAACAGGCTCTGCATACAGCGCATGACAATCCAATTTTGTGCATGCGAGAAAGGGATGCTGTTCGTAAATACACTTCTACCGTCAGGGCTGAAGAGAGTTTTTTCAAACAGAAGGCAAGGATACAATGGCTTAGCTTGGGGGATCAGAATACTAGCTACTTTCACAAATCAGTAAATGGAAGACAGAATAGAAATAAGCTTCTATCACTTACAAGGGAGGATGGAGAGGTTGTCGAAGGACACGAGGCAGTCAAATCAGAAGTAATTGCATACTTCCAAAAAAGGAGGGGGGGCTAGGAATAAAACGGATAACAAAATGGAACAAGATTGCTTTATTGAAACACATTTGGAACCTGTGCAATGACTCAGATGGCTCAATGTGGTCTACTTGGATCATATCCAATCTGTTACGAGGTAGGAATTTCTGGACAATCAAGACGCCACAGAATTGCTCTTGGGCTTGGGGAAAGATTCTAAAGCTTAGATCCTTAGCATGGCCGAAGATGAAGTATATCATTGGAGATGGAATGACAACCTCTCTATGGTTTGACAATTGGCATCCTCACAGCCCACTCGCGGATTGTTACGGGGAAAGATTCATCTATGATTCAGGTATGGCCAAGAACGCGAAGGTGAATGTGCTAATTCATAACTCAGAATGGAAAACTCCTACCACCCAAGCTATTGGCTGGCACCCCATTATAGAAGCTATTCCTTCCAATTCTAATCCTAAGATGGGGCAAAAGGATGAGATAGTTTGGTTGGATTCGCCAAATCACAGATTCTCAATCAAAGTAGCTTGGGAACAACTAAGACGTCATCGTCAGATGGTTGAATGGCATGACATTGTGTGGTTCAAGAAAACTGTTCCAAGACATTCATTTCTTCTATGGATGGCTGCCCAACAGAAACTCACAACTCAAGATAAACTTCATCGGTTTGGTATACATGGTCCCAATAGATGCTCGCTCTGCCTCCGCAACAATGAGGATCACAACCACTTGTTCTTTGAATGCTCCTATACTAAAGCGATCTGGTGGGATGTTTGTGACAGATGCGACATTCCAAGAATGACAAAAGGCTGGGATGAATGGATTCGATGGGCCACTGTCTCTTGGCATCGCAAGAGTTTCGTCAATTTTTCTCGTAAACTGAGTTTTGCAGCTACAGTGTATCATGTATGGCAAGAACGGAATGCAAGGATCTTTGCTGGAATGTCTAGAACTTCGAATTTGGTCTTTAATCAAATCGAATGTATCATTCGTGATAAGCTTGATTTGATGAGGAATGTCGCACCAACAAATGAAAACAAAAGGATCCAACGAGCTTGGAGGGTGAATACCATAGATTCTTAATTTGTTAGTTAGCTGGTTGTATTGGTTTCCCTAACGAATCTAGTGAGGTTTCAGTTTTATGGTCGGTGGCTAGCCTGTAGTCATCTGTTGTTTTATGTTTCTGTTATCATTGTAAATCTGGGGTATGCCCCTTATAATGTTTTTATCTTCTTCTTTTAATACGTACGTCAACTTACCAAAAAAAACAGAGAACGTAGACTCTTGATCAATACATTCCCCACCCGTATCACCTCCCTTAACTTCAGTATCAACTTTCACCTCATTACTATTGACCAAAGGAACCTAGTTCATGATCGCACAAGAAGTTGTATTGGAAGTCAACAAACCTTTGATCTAAGACAGTATATGTAGCCCCCTTCTTTTACACTATATATCCTCGTAAACTCTTCAGAATAAGAGGAGAAGTAGGATTTCCATCTTTATAACAACCAGCATTACACACACCAAATGACAAATGACCATCCTCATTACAATCAAAATTACACATACCAGATGTCAAACAACCATCTTCATTACAGTAAGAATTATGCACTTCTGATGCCGAACGACCATCCTCACCACTCACAAAACCCTTATTCTATTTAACAACTACTTGCCATTGAAATTGATTTTGCTTATTATCCGTAGATTTTCCTCTTATCCTCTGCCATCGCTGAAAAATTATTAGCTTTATTATTAGAGCATATTGATTTGGTATGTCCAAAGACATTACAATTACTGCACTTGGAAGGTATCCATTCATAATCAGCTGAAATTGTTATGAATAATCCATTTGGACAGATTAGGTCATATTCCTTAACCAACATTTATCTCAACACAAACTCTCACATAGCTAAGCCTTTTACGCAGCATTGTAATAAGATCAGCATGAAGGGGAACATTATAAAGCTTAACCCATGCCAGAACTCTGGCTAAATCATCTTTTAAAAATTGCATGTTTGGATGCCAATGTTTAAGCACCAAAGGTTTGTTTTCCATGTGCCATGGAGCTTTATCCAAAACACTAGTAGCATGATCAACAAAATCAAAAGTGTTGGCCCATACAACTTCTAATAGACCGTAGGAGCCCCATATTCTTTTAGCAATATAATTAACAACAGGATACAGTAACTAATTGACCCATAAAATGACTGACTAGGATGGATTGCCAAAGTTGGCAACCATCTTTAAACATATCAACTGGAGGAGCTATTGTCACGCAACCATCAGCCATAAAAGAGGGAGAAAAGTGCAGGTTACAGACTTTATTCATACCAAGGGTCTTGCTACCTTTATTGTCTTTTTTTTTGGAAAGTTGACGTATGTATTAAAAGAAGAAGATACAAACATTATAAGGGGCATACCCCAGATTTACAATGATAACAGAAACATAAAACAACAGATGGCTACAGGCTAGCCACCGACCATAAAACTGAAACCTCACTAGATTCGTTAGGGAAACCAATACAACCAGCTAAGTAACAAATTAAGAATCTATGGTATTCACCCTCCAAGCTCGTTGGATCCTTTTGTTTTCATTTGTTGGGGCGACATTCCTCATCAAATCAAGCTTATCACGAATGATACATTCGATTTGATTAAAGACCAAATTCAAAGTTTTAGACATTCCAGCAAAGATCCTTGCATTCTGTTCTTGCCATACATGATACACTGTAGCTGCAAAACTCAGTTTACGAGAAAAATTGATGAAACTCTTGCCATGCCAAGAGACAGTGGCCCATCGAATCCATTCATCCCAGCCTTTTGTCTTTCTTGGAATGTCGCATCTGTCACAAACATCTCACCAGATCGCTTTAGTATAGGAGCATTCAAAGAACAAGTGGTTGTGATCCTCATTGTTGCGGAGACAGAGTGAGCATCTATTGGGACCATGTATACCAAACCGATGAAGTTTATCTCAGCCGTGATTGGCTAGAGTAGCAGATTGAACGGACGGTATGGATGAGCGGAGCTTTGATCTGGTGTGGCGCGGTGCACCGAAAGCTCGGTACACCGGATGACGTGGCGCAACGGGATCAAATCTTGAAATATTTCAAAGGCTGAGATGTATCGGGATATATTTGGTATTTTTTAAATTGTTTTTTTAAAACAATATCCTACTCTCGCGAAGAAAAACTAAAAAAAAAAATAACAGTAAATTTTTTCTTTCTTTTTTTTCTCTCTTTTTTTTTCTCCCCCCTTTTCTCTCGAACTATCACTGGCTATTTATAGCCACTGACAGGAGACAAGAAGCATCTCCTTTAAATAAAAATTGTATTCATTCAACTGCTCCGCCTACAATAAATATAGATGCCCCGCCTAATATGACAATTCTGAATTATTAATTTTGTTTTATTATATATAATAATATATATATTTATATAGATAAAATTAAAAACTCAAATCAGTATTAGAAAAACCTCGTTTCAACCGCTAAAAATTAATTTTAATGACCGAAAATAATAGTTTTGACCCAAAATGACCTGAAACTTATTTTTTACCCCGGTCGACATAGTTTGACCCGTATTGACCCGGTGAACTCGGTTTTGGTAAAAAATGACGGTTTTGACCCGAAACGGCCCGAAACTCATTTTTTACCGTGGTCGACATGGTTTGACCCGTATTGACTTGGTGGACTCGGTTTTGGTCAAAAATGACGGTTTTGACCCGAAATGGCCCGAAACTCATTTTTTACCCTGGTCGACATGGTTTGACCCGTATTGACCCGGTGGACTCGGTTTTGACCAAAAATGACGGTTTTGACCCGAAACGGTCCGAAACTCATTTTTTACCCTGGTCGACATGGTTTGACCCGTATTGACCTGGTGGACTCGGTTTTGATGGAAAGATGCGGTTGACTTGAGAAAAGTATATTTTTGAATTTTTAAACTTTTTTTCTTAATTTTTTTGGATTTTTATAAATAATAATAGAAATAAAATAACATTCGAGAAAATCTTGGTGGATCCAAAATTGGGTTACAATAGTTGCCCCCTCTTTACAATGCTTACGGTGCAAAGGCATTGGAAAATTCATTTTCTTTTGACTTTGCATAGTAAGTTTTGTAAAGAAAAACGATGGTAGTGTTGAAAAATTCTTATGGGCGATCTGCCCAAGTGAAAAACATGAAAGTGTTTTCAATATTGATCTTGTGAAATACATGAAAGTGATTTCAGATTAATGTTGTGAAATACATGAAAGTGATTTCAGATTAGCATTGTGAAATACATGAAAGTGATTTCAAAATTGATTTTTTTTTTGTGTGAAATACATGAAAGCGATTTCAACCTTAGTCTTGTGAAATACATGAAAGTGATTTCAAAAATTAATTTTTTTGTGAAATACATGAAAGTGATTTCAAAAATTAATTTTTTTGTGAAATACATGAAAGTGATTTCAACATTGGTCCTATTTTCCAGGTGACCACCCTGATGATAAAATGCGAGGAAACTCGCAAGTGGTCTAATTGTTCCAGGCGACCTGCCCGATGATAAAATGCGAAGAAACTCGCAAGTGGTCTAATTGTTCCAGGCGACCTGCCCGATGATAAAATGCGAGGAAACTCGCAAGTGGTCTAATTGTTCCAGGCGACCTGCCCGATGGTGAAAATACGAGGAAACTCACAAGTGGTCTAATTGTTCCAGGCGACCTGCCCGATGGTGAAAATACGAGGAAACTCGCAAGTGGTCTAATTGTTCCAGGCGACCTGCCCGATGGTGAAAATACGAGGAAACTCGCAAGTGGTCTAATTGAAAATACTTGAAAGTGATTTCAATATAATTTTGTGAAATACATGAAAGTGATTTCAGCAATGAGCTTCAGGGTTGATGAAAAATTCTAAAAGAAGTCATACCTGTATGATTGAAATCTGATTTGTAAATCGATCTCAGAGATGATGAAATCTTCTCAAGAAAGTCTTGTATGTACGGTTGGGATTTGATTTGTAATTGGATCCCAATGATGAGGAAAGCTTCTCAAGAAAGTCTTGTATGTACGGTTGAGATTCGATTTGTGGATCCCAAAAATGAGGAAAGCTTCTCAAGAAAGTGTTGGTGTGTGGTTGGGATTCGATTTGTGGATCCCAAAAATGAGGAAAGCTTCTCAAGGAAGTCATGTATGTATGGTTGGGATTCAATTTGTGGATCCCAAAAATGAGGAAAGCTTCTCAAGGAAGTCATCTATGTATGGTTGAGATTCAATTTGTAGATCCCAAAAATGAGGAAAGCTTCCCAAGGAAGTACTGTATGTACAGTTGAGATTTGAGCTGCCGTTCAAAACGATGGTAGGAGTAAATTCCTTATAAATCACGCAGTATTTGGCAAAAGACATCATCAACTTCTTGCATTTTCAATACTCTCAAAGTTCTTAACTTTTGAAGCTTTAATCATGTCTTCCTCTTCTTCCAATGCTAACCCAAACCCTGTTCCTGCAGTAGAGCCTGCAGTTTGGCGTACTACCTTTGAAGTGAATGGTCGTCCGGTTACAATAGAGGATACTGTAATGGACAATGAAGATATTGTTGTAGCCGTGGCTAGAGACATGATCCTTCCTCGTGATGAAATAATGCTAGCTGCCAGGACCGATATTGAAGCGGTGAATCAGTCACTTGCTCTCAGTATCAGAGCTACTTCGTCTTTGGTGAACGTTGCAGAGCGTCTTCATACCAGAAGACTTGAGTTGAATACTCAGGTTCTTGATCTCCATCATCAGATTGAGAATTTAAGGAATAGACTCCGTGATGAGAGACATCACAGAAACAACTTGGAGAGGAGAAACCAAGAGCTGAATACACGTGTTGACTTTTGGAGGGACTATGTTAACACACGACACCTCGAGTTCGAGGAAGAGATGGAGCGCATGCATAAACAATTTGAGGAATTCCGAGGCATGATTAACCATCAAGATGAAAATATCCCTGATCGTCCTCGCACTGTTTAGCATTTGTACTTGTAAACCCCTTTTCCATGAATAAAAATCCATCTTTCTTGTCTTCATTTATGAATTTCGCTTTTGTGGAATTGCCATATTTGATGTGATTTACAAGAGCTTCAATTCATGTGAGTCTCGTTGGATCCCAGTGGGAATATTGTTTCGTGAAATATCTGCAAAACAAATATGCAATGCTCGTGAAGTTAGATGATATGCAATGCATCTTACCTGTTTTTGAAATATAGGTTCCCCCTCTTTGATGCTTCATAGTCATAGGGTGGCTTTGTTTGCATTCCAAAACCTTATTTGTTCTTCGATGCATTGGCTCATTCATGTGCTAGCCATCCGCTCAGTTGTAAATGCAGTGCCCATCTTAGGCTGTCCATGATGATTACTACTCTCGCTGTTTATCAAGCTTGACAATGCCTCCAAGTGTGGTGTTGCTTGATTTATCATTAAGAAGCTTAACAAATCGTTCATCTCTAGGATTCTTTCAAGAATTGTTCTCTGATTGATTGTGCGCATCGTGCCAACACCTATCAAGATTTTCAATCAGCTATGAACTCACCTCTAGTTGAAACATACCCTTCAAGGATATGCGGTCATCCACTTTCATGGAACTGTCATGTTATTCAGACCTGCATTTCATACTTTGCAGTACAAAGCTCATCGTTGTATGCTCAGCTTCTTTCTCAATAAGTTTTTCTCAACTCATCTAACCAGATTGTGAAAAGAAGTGTCTCAGCCTCATCAATGATGTTGCTTTTATCACCCATACTCATGTGGTGCAATGCGCATTTGAGCTTTAAATTAGATGGTCCCACGGTTAGTCTAGGTGGGTGCGGTGCATTCTCCCAACATTCATTCAAAGGCAATCATGTGATAATATCTTTCAATAGTCATAGCCATATTGGAGACGATAAACCAAGATGAAGATATGAATATGTCCTTCAGGTACATCTTTGCTCTCAATTGTTGTCGGGGTTTACTGGATCATAAATTGTTCTTGAACATCATTGCCCTTAATTGATCTGCATTTGCTCATTCACTGATTATCTTTCTTTTCTTTGAACCATATTGTCCTTAGTTCATTGATTTATCATTTGATCATCTCTACCCCCCAGCTGATTTAAAAACTGTTTGTTTTCCTTCTTGAAGGTCATTGTATTGCCCCCAGCAGTGTCGAGGAGAATTGATGTCATTTCTGTCAGGAATTTGCAAACTCGGTCGATGTTTTTCTTGTTTGAAAATCTTTCTTATTTTGAAATCAAATCTCACATTTCAAAGATCATGTCAATTCAAGTCTGATTGTTGAAATGAAATCAGAGAGATGTCAATTTTTGAAAGTATTTTTGGAAATCAAGCTTTATTGGTCAAAGATCCAACACACGCTATTCAATGTAATCCTTTGATTGTCTTGTATTTTTTAGAGAAAAGAAATTGACTCGTTGTAAGATTAAAATGGCTTTTTCCATGGTTCTTTGTATCCATTTTAAACTCTAATTTTGGGTATATCTTTTGATTGTTTGTGATGAGGTGACCTGTTATGAATTTCAAGAAAAACAAGGTACCTGAGTCAAAACTTGAGGCTTAATCAAGAAAGATTGTTTCTTTTTCTTAGCACCAATTTTACCAGCATGCATAATAATCAGTAGCTTGATTCATAAAGTCACGACCTGTATGAAACAACTCTTCAAGCTTTGAGATCGTCATTTATCGGTTCAGATTGCTTACTTGATTAAAAAGGACTTTCTAAAGCACGTAATGTAGGCTATGGTTCCTGGCTATGAAAGAAAGGAATTTCACAATCTCAAAAGGTGTTTGAGGGTTTCAAGAACCTAGGATCACCATTAATTACTCATCAATCTCTTTTCCTCACGTTGTCTTTGTAGAGATAGTGACATATAACCTTGTTAATCTCAAAAATCAACATTTGTTTAACATAGGTCATAACGCAAATCCAACTTTTCTTTGATGAATAGCCAATCTAAACTTTTGAGGATTATAGAGGCTTTACCATAGACACACCGAAAGACATAACGCTTGATTTTTCGTGTTAACTTTTGGTATTTGTTGTGTCTTTATCAATCTTGGGCTTTCTTCTTCTAACCCTTTCTCAATTATTGGACTTTTGTTCTAAGCCTTCCCTTTATCCATCGACTCTAACATTGTCTTTGTCTTTTCTAGGAAAAGACTCTCATTGCCCCCAGTGTGGGGTGTGATCCTAGTCAGGGTTTTTTATGAAAAAAATATTCTATCAGCTCAAAATGGGACTGCAAGGGATATATATTTCAAGAATTGTGAAAGGATGAAACAAAAATGGCCTTTTCTCATTTCAAGCAAGGTCGGTTAGAACCGATAAATTTTGACCTCATCCAATGTAATGGTTGAGACTTGTAAGAATCATAATTCACGAGTCCATAACTAATGAATCCACTACGTGTCATTATGCATACTGCTAAAACGTAGCTACATGGTGTGTGGTTCAAATTCATGTGTGAGCTCAAAAGTTTCTTGGTCACCTCATGTCATTTCAGTAAGCATTGAGTCATTTAAGCAACATAATTGTAATCTTCAGAATTGACTAATCTTAAACGCATGTTGGAGCTTGATCAAAATATTTTGTAAATAACCTTTGAAAGAAACATCTCATGCGTTCAGAACAACAAAGGGACAAAGAAAAGACATGTTTCGTTAAAAGATGAGATGTGATCCCAAAATAAAATGCAGAATGACAAAACTCATAACAAAAAGGATCGACAGCTTAACACTCTTCTTGGACCAGCTTTTCTGGCAATATTGTGTTTTGCCAAGCATTTCAATCACTTGTCAATCTGAGGATGTTGAGGTGACAATATGGCGGATGACGTCATTTTGCACAAACTCAACTTGATTCTTGAAATTCTTGCAACTGTTCAACGGAATGGCACAAAATCCCCCAATGATATTCATGTATCTTTTACTAAGGGATGAGGGCTCAAAGGCGCACTCAAAAGGAGTTGAGGGCTCAAAGGCGCACTCAAAATGGAGGTAGGGTTAGAAGACGCACTACCTAAGGGATGAGGGCTCAAAGGCGTACTCAAAATGAGGTGAGGGCTCAAAGGCACACTCAAAAGGAGTTGAGGGCTCAAAGGCGCACTCAAAAGGAGGTAGGGTTAGAAAACGCACTACCAAAGGGATGAGGGCTCAAAGGCGCACTTAAAATGGAGGTGAGGGCTCAAAGGCACACTCAAAAGGAGTTGAGGTCTCAAAGGCGCACTCAAAAGGAGTTAGGGTTAGAAAACGCACTACCTAAGGGATGAGGGCTCAAAGGCGCACTTAAAATGGAGGTGAGGGCTCAAAGGCGCACTCAAAAGGAGTTGAGGGCTCAAAGGCACACTCAAAATGAGGTAAATTGGCGGAGTCAGGGCAATAAGTCCAGAGTCTAACAAATGCTGGTAGACAAACTCGAGTGGTCGAGGTATGTCAATCTTAGCAAAGACATTTGAGCAATTGATGCTACAGTGAGACCTGGTTGGACCACATAATTAAGGCTTCCCATCGTCAGGGTCATCCTTTGATTCATCTCTCAATATTGTTCTAGAATCCTTGGCAGAATCTTCAATCATTCCCCTCTTTGTAGCTTGTTCAATTTTTTCGACAATCCTCACAACCTCATGTCAATCTTCTCATGTTGTTGTGGTTATTTATGGATTGGTAGAAACTTTCCAACAGCCAGGTAATCTTGGTAGTGCATAGAAACATGCAGCACCACCACTGCCAACGTGTGGAATCATGCGTTGTCTCAACTGGAAGAGAAAATGATTAATCTGAAACCCTTTTGTCTCCTCTTCGATTCCTTACTTGCAGTACAGCAAACAAACACCTATAGTGGGAATTCTGCTTTGTTAAAGTTGCAATGTTTGCTCTTGTTTTTCTCAGATCAACATCCGATGCTGCTGGACCGGAATGGTGTTCACAATAGAGATGTCTGGAAAAAAAGGCCAATGCACCAGGAACAGAAAGCTAGCAGCTATTATGTGCTCTTGGAATATGTGAAAGCTTTGAACGACTATCAGTGCAGTTGAACGAGAACAAGGGTTGTCGTCATTAATTGATGACTGAAGGCATTGCTATCATTGTTCATGACGAAAAAGGAGAGGTGCAACTTCAATGGAACGTGGGCAAGTAGTGTTCCCAGCAAGAGACTATGCAAACGTTCCATTTCCATTCTTGAAGCTCAACACTTATTCAAACAGATTTGTGAGTTGAGCTACTTCACCTTTACTGCTCTCAACTTCCTTTTGATAACGAGACTCTAGCTAACCTCTGTCTGATTTTCCATCTTCGTCATTCCATTAGACCTCAGGTAGGGGAACATATGTTTCAACCGTATGCATGCTTGATAAATGAATGAAATGCACAAATGGATGTAAAATGCCATATGTTTTATGCATGTTTGTTATTTGTTTCAAGGTTTCCTTATGACGAGGAATAGACCAGATCAGATTCTCTTAAGAAAGTTCTCACTGAGGACTCCAAACCTACAGGAACTTGAACCGATTTGGGGGAGAAATTTGATGCCATAAATCAGAATCAAAATAAACATTTCTCATAACAAAAAGATGATGAAATTGCCTTTTATTAATTGATATTAAAAGTACAACAAGTCAATCTTTCCAAAACCTTGGACCGTCATATGCTGAGATCTCATTAATTCCATCTCTGATCAACCCAAAAAACTGATGGAATTCATTTCTGGTCATTGGCTCACCATCTGCTACTTGTTGGGCTAGGCCTCGTAATCCTAAAGCATAATTCTTGGCATCATCTGCTTGTACATGATAGCGCATAGCTTCAGAAGCCCAACATTCTGCTTCTCTTTCTGCATTTTCTTTTTCTGATGATAAGGTTTGCTCAAAAGAAAGCAAATGGTCGACATGCTCATCTAAATTGGCAATGACTAAATCTTGATTTTGATGTTGCTCTTGAAGTGATTCATTTTTCTCTTCCAATTTTAATACCATTTTCTCAGCTTTTGATGCTCTTCTAACCCATCTCTTCATGTTGACATCTTGCTTCCTCTTATCTTCTGACAAAAGTACATATTTTTCTTGTAATTGCTGGAACTGAAGTTGTTGATGTTGTAGCTGAGCTGACAAGTCATCCTTTTCTTGTTTTATGATAGCCAAAGTTGTCTCTCGAGTGGCTAGATTAGATTCTAACTTTCTTTTTTTAGCCCATAACTCTTCTACTTCAGCATTCAAACTTAGGTTATAAGATTCTTGTTGGGCGCGGACTTCTTCGTGTATGTCTTCAACAGACTGAATCAAAGTCCTGGGTGGCCCTTCAAAAGGAGGAACTTTGTACCCTTTCCCTCTCTTCTTTTGTCATATTGGATATCCTTCAGTTGTTTTTCCTTCTACTCTTTTAGCAGAAGTAACCCTACCAGGATGTTTCCATGCCTTCTTCACTGACTCCAATAATTTCTTCGAGGTCTTGAAATCTTCATAAAATGTTCCCAGTTTGGTAGTCCTTGGAATAAACTGCTCAAATCCAAACTGTCGTAAGACCATGTTGGGACAGTAACTAATACAGCAGCGGGCTCCTATCAACGGGACCCATGGGTACTCACCATAGTATGCCAGATAAGATTTGAAATAAGAGTATCAACTTCTCCAATGAAATGGAGATTTACTTAGACTCAAGAACATTGATTCCCATGTGGTTCTTCCTACTTCATGCAAGTGTTTTTCAGCAAAATTCTCCAGCTGAGAATAAAGATGCCATGGGGTACCAACCAAACCTGAAATCTTCCCCTCAATCATATGACTCACAGTCCAGACAAACAACAACTGCAAGCAACATCTTAAACGGCCCCTTCCGACTTTTCTACAATAATTCAAGGATGAGAAAGTTTCTGCCAATATTGCTGTAGCCGGGTTAATTTTAAGGGTCACCACATTTTTAAATACATTGACAACCTCAAAATCGATCATTCCTTCGGCAGATGGGAAAAGAACCAAACCATATATGCCTAAGGCCAAAATTCTCAATCGGATTTCATTGCTTTCATCATGTAATCTCCTCTTGAATATGGCTTCTAGTTCATTCCAAAACCAACCCTGGCTATTTCCTCGTTTAGTTGCATGTGATTTTGCTAGTTGACAGTCTGTCTGGGTAATCCAAGCAAAGTTAGAAAGTGCATGCTCTATAGGTGTGTAAAAGTACACCATTTCTGACTTGGGACAATTTAGCAGGGATTCATACTCCTTGATAGTAGGAGTCATATCCACAGTATCAAAAGTGAAGCACCGATATTCTGGATCCCAAAACCCTATCATGGCCTCAAAACAAGCATGTTGAACCCTAATCTTCAGTAAATATGATAGATCCCCATATTGTTTCTGAAAAGTGATTTGATCATGAGAGGATAACTTTTCCCAGCAGTCTAGCAGTTGTCCTATACCAAGTGGTCTGTCATCTAATTTAACATGCTCTGGCAACTGAGACTCAAATTCTGATGGCAAACAATCCCCTTCATCATGTTGGCTCAATTCTGATCTGGTCAAAAATTCCTCAATAGTAATGGGTTTTTCCATCTCACACTTCCTGTAAGGATCGGTGGAGACTTAATGAGCATATGAAATGTATATGAACATGTATGTTCATACATTGACATTTGTTTGTGTCCTAATGGGTATATCCTACTTGATAGGATCTAGCTCATAAGGTTTGGCTCAGTTTAGTCTATCCTTAAAGATATTCTTTGGTTCTTAGATTGCCCGAATTACTCGTGAAGTAATCGGCCTCTTAACCTTATACAACATGAGTAGGGGAGAAAGACTCCACAGTACTAGTTGCATAGGGTGAGTTACAATCCAAGCAAAAGTCCAAATAAGCATCAGTGGACATAAGTCACACTTGCCACCTGAATATTTCTTTTCTAATCTTAAACAGGACGAGCTCGGGTCCAGAGCTTTTTTTTTTATGGGTTCACCGTGAAGTGTGTGAAGACACAAATAAATAAATATGCATGCATATGGCAATATGGAAAATTGAAAAGAATCACAGTAGATATTGCATAAAATAAATAATGCAAATAAAATAAATGCCCAAAAATAAATAGCAATAAGAAAGAGCAAATGAAAAGCAAACACAAGCAGTTGGCTCAACCCTAAGTCCCCAGTGGAGTCGCCATTCTGTCGATACACGACGTCGGGCGACGGCTCCCGCTTTTTTTGTTTATTTAACAAAAAGGGTTTTTCCTCGATTGGGGGAAACAAAGATTTTTTTTTTTTGAGTCGCCATCTAGTAATTTGAGGGAACTAGAAATCCCAAATTAGACACTGGTTCCAGAGATTCGAGTACGGGGTTAGTTATGATTAAGGGAAGGTAGACACCACCCTTAAAACATCCTTTCAATAGAAAGGTTACCCTTACTTGTGTGTTTTTTACTTGATTCAAATGCTATCATATTTTGGGCTTATAGGTAATTATTTTTAATGCTTAAAGTCGGTCCCTAAAAATAGGAGATACATTAAAAATGACATCAGTCCCTAAAAATTAGGAGACTCGTCTAAAATATTGACGTTTGTCCCTAAAAAGGAGAATTACGTCTGGGTTACCAAAAGAAATAATGGATATAATCCATTATATTTTGGGTTTATTGGTAATTTGTTTTTTTTTTAAATGATTAACGTCGGTCCTTAAAAATAGGAGACGCATTAAAAATGACATCAGTCCCTAAAAATTAGAAGACTTGTCTAAAATATGACGTTTCAACCCTAAAAAGGAGAGTTACGTCTGGGTTACCAAAAGAAATAGTGGATATAATCCATTATATTTTGGGTTTATATTTTTGACATTGGTCCTTTTTAAAAAAGAGACGTGTCGACAAATAATATTCGTTTATAAAAACAAATTTTATTTTGATATTATTGAGAAATGGATATAACCATATTCGAGAATTGGGCTTTGGATCCACGAACAATAATATGATAAAATGGGTGTGGGAACCACGTTGTTTTTTTATATTTTTTTGTTTTATTGTTTTTTACATGCAAGAAAATTTATATACAAAATAAAAAAAATGTTAGAAATCTCAAAAAATTTACCTGAGTATCACTGTATAGGTAAAAGACTGAAAATTTACCTGTGACTCACGCGCGGCTACTGTTGGCGGCGGCGAAATTGTCCGGCGAGATTTCTGACCAAACGATGGTCGATCCTGGTAGATCTGATGTCGAGGATTCTGATGGTGGTGGTCTCGATGGCCGTTGATGGTTGACGAAGGAGAATCGACGACTTGAAGCTTCGGTGACTGACGAAAATCGCGGCCTTTTTCCGGCCAGATGAGGCGGAGAAAACGCTGCAAACCACCGGGGTTTTTCTTTACAGCATGGGAGAAACCTTTCTGTGGTGGTTCGGAGGCTGGAGACGGCCGGAAAGTGGAGATCGGATGAGAGAGAGAGCGTCGCCGGCTAGAGGAGAGAGAGGCTCCGAGATTACGCTACGGTGTGAACGCGTGTATGGTACACCGGTACCGCTGAACACTGTACGCCGTTGGATCTCGGATGAAATGATCGGATGGCTGTGATTGGCTAGAGTAGCAGATTGAACGGACGGTCTGGATGAGCAGAGCTTTGATCTGGTGTGGCGCGGTGCACCGAAAGCTCGGTACACCGGATGACGTGGCGCAACGGGATCAAATCTTGAAATATTTCAAAGGCTGAGATGTATCGGGATATATTTGGTATTTTTTAAATTGTTTTTTTTTTAAAACAATATCCTACTCTCGCGAAGAAAAACTAAAAAAAAAATAACAGTAAATTTTTTCTTTCTTTTTTTTTCTCTTTTTTTTTCTCCCCCCTTTTCTCTCGAACTATCACTGGCTATTTATAGCCACTGACAAGAGACAAGAAGCATCTCCTTTAAATAAAAATTGTATTCATCCAACTGCTCCGCCTACAATAAATATAGCTGCCCCGCCTAATATGACAATTCTGAATTATTAATTTTGTTTTATTATATATAATAATATATATATTTATATAGATAAAATTAAAAACTCAAATCAGTATTAGAAAAACCTCGTTTCAACCGCTAAAAATTAATTTTAATGACTGAAAATAATAGTTTTGACCCAAAATGACCTGAAACTTATTTTTTACCCCGGTCGACATAGTTTGACCCGTATTGACCCGGTGCACTCGGTTTTGGTAAAAAATGACGGTTTTGACCCGAAACGGCCCGAAACTCATTTTTTACCGTGGTCGACATGGTTTGACCCGTATTGACTCGGTGGACTCGGTTTTGGTCAAAAATGACGGTTTTGACCCGAAACGGCCCGAAACTCATTTTTTACCCTGGTCGACATGGTTTGACCCGTATTGACCCGGTGGACTCGGTTTTGATGGAAAGATGCAGTTGACTTGAGAAAAGTATATTTTTGAATTTTTAAACTTGTTTTCTTAATTTTTTTGGATTTTTATAAATAATAATAGAAATAAAATAACATTCGAGAAAATCTTAGTGGATCCAAAATTGGGTTACAACAATTAATATGAGATTTGATGAGTGTCTTGAGCGAGCAAATAAAGGAGATGCTAAATTACAAAATGAATAATACCAAAGGATCTCTAATGCTAGTAGGCAAGAGAAAATGAAGTTCCAAGCTTCAAAGACTGGTAAGAGGGCTAATATGATCCTAGTAAAGGAGCACATGAAAATTACAATGCTAATTGTAAAAAAAAAAAATTAATGAATTGGAAGCTTCATATCAAAATCAAAAGGACAAAAAAAGAGTGAGAGAAGTTGTTATATTCATACAATGTTGTTAGAGGCAAAAATTGACAAAAAAAAAAAGAAGTTACGAAGGCTTAAACAATAGGCTAATAAAGTGGGTGTTGTTATTGTTTTAGATCTTATCATTATTTCTATTGATGATTCAAGCATGAATCCTTTTAAAGAGAGGGAGAATGATACGATCTATGTAAGAGTGGGACAAACAGATTTAGTTTTTAGCTTAATATTTTCTAATGTGTAATTTTATGCTAACAAACATTATTCTCAATTCGACCTTTGGATCAAGTAAAGATTTTACTAGAAATTTCTAGATATCTTATTTTACATCGGGTTAAAATTTTATGTTAATAGGATTTCAAGAAGGCATCTCAATACAAGCCAAAAGTTGTTGTATGTTAATATGATTTCAAAACGGCATCTCAATATAGGTTTGTTGTTCAAGGATTAAGACAACTATAACACTTAAAAAGGGGGTGAATGTGTATCACCAATATTGATAAATAATATAAATTATTTCAGATAAACACAATAACCAACAATATAATTAAAGTGCTTAAAGTAAAAAGATAAGGGAGATAATTTGCAAACTTGTTTTTAATGTAGTTCGACGAGCATACATCCACACCTCAATTACCAAATCGTATGTGATATTGCATTCCTTCACTTGTCGAAGTTCAGAGTACAAAGTACAATAACCACTTGATGAACCCACACCAAGATTTTTTCACCACTTGAAGATATTCCTTTTCAATATATTTTTCACCACTTGAAAATATTCCCAAGATTTTTCCCAATTGAAGATATGCCCTCTTCAAGATTTTACCTAAGTATGGTTTATACCTAACTCTAAGAGTTTTTACCTAGTATTAACTCACTAATACTAAGAGTTTTTACCAAACTCTCACGAGCTTACAAGGGTGATATGTTATCGCAACTAATTCTCTAAAAAAAATGAATAATACAATTAAAAAGTTCTAATATCTCTATATCTTAAAAAAAAAAAAGATAGCATTTATATTATTTGAAGGTGTTTAAGTGTTATGAGAATGGAATTGAATACTCTTGTTCTACATTATGAAGGTTTAATAGCACTTATTAGAATATAATTACGGATTGATGATTTCAAAGTGTATTTACTCTTAGAATATCTTGTGTATGATATATATTCAAAATCCCCCACTAATTTTGCAATTAGATAATCAATATATATGTTTCTAATAAAAAATAGTTGTTTAAAGCTGTTAGAATCGCATTTATGACTTAAAACGGTTGACCGGTTCATATTGGTCAAGCCAATCAATCAACTGATTCTTGCAGAATTCCTAGGTTTTCATCTCCAATGAATAAGTGGTCAACCAATTCATTTAGTCATTCATGCAGAATTTTAGTGTTAACATATTAAACCTTGTTGAATTCATATAATCGTTTATCTTAGATTATATCAAATTATTTATCAATCCTTTTGATACGATCCAGGCAAGGTTAAATTCGGATTTTGATGTAAAATGTGTAACTATCTAGTTTTATGGTAACAGTCATAATTCTCAATCCAATCGTTGGATCGGTCTGAAATTGTACGTGGAGTCTCCTGACATGTTGTCCTACCTTGGGTTAAAATTTCAGGTCAATCAAAATTCGAGAAGGCATCGCAATATGAGTCAACAGAGGCTGTATAAATTTTGTTATTTACTTCCTTTTTACTTGTGGACTTCCTATTTGGCTAGGATTCTTTTCCTAAAAGGATGTGACAGCTTGTTTTGGGAATATCACAATTCTACAAGGATCTTTAATGGGCTGCAATATAATTTTTCAAGGGGCAAGGATTCCTTAATGTTTCAAAATCTTTTTTTTACAAGGATTCCATATTCATCTTCGCTATAACAAGGAAATAAGACTTCATAATTAATTCTACCCTCAGATCTGATTTTCTAGTTTATTTTGGACTTCTTAAGGGTGACAAATATGATTCTAGTATATTTAGGATGCTAATTTTCGGATTTTATTTGTTTTTTTATTTTCTTCTTAGTCTTTGGGTTATTATTACTTATTTGGGTCAATTGTAAGTTGACTCCATATAAGTCCACCTAAGGGGGGTCCATTAGGGTTTATTTAATTCTAGAATTAGTATAAATAAAGGCATAACAAGACATGTAAGTTAAACAATTTAAATTAATAAAACTTCTTATTTGCCACACTTTGTGTGTGTGTTTGTGAGATAATCTCCCTTTCATGGTCTCTAAAGAACTAAAAAATCACTTATCGAAAAACAACTATCTTCGTGACGTCATCCTTATACTTCTTGTTCGGGAATCAATATTCGTTGAAAACAAAAGGATCCAAGGAGCTTGGAGGGTGAATAACATAGATTTTTAATTTGTTAGTTAGCTGGTTGTATTGGTTTCCCTAACGAATCTAGTGAGGTTTCAATTTTATGGTCGGTGGTTAGCATGTAACCATCTATTGTTTTATGTTTATGTTATCATTGTAAATCTAGGGTATGCCCCTTATAATGTTTGTATCTTCTTCTTTTAATACATACATCAACTTACCAAAAAAAAATCAATATTCGCTGGGTGGGGGTTTTCCGTTTGCAATAGTGCTGGTGCCTAAGTATAAGTTATATTTATGTCACACTCCTATCAAACCTGATTTACTATGCTTTCCGGGAATTTGTTTCTTTGCGTGATCACGTGATCACGAGCTTCGCATCATGTAGTATGAGAACTTGGCTCCATTAATCAGGTTATATCATTCTGAAATTTTCGTTCTTATTGTTTTTGCAAAAAAATTCCTTAGTATCTAATTTCTTCTTCTTCTTGATTTTGCAGCATATCAAGAAATTTTTTTTTTCATTCTATTACTGTCCCAAATATATCAGTAGCATAAAAAAATATAGTTTAAAACGACATTTATTGGTTTCTGCCGCAGAAAACTAAATAAGGAAAAAATTGATCAAATAAAGTCTGAATTAGCTCAAATTTGATACTCTTATTTATGCGGTCCTAATCGCATCACATATTAATTTTCGAATCAATTGGATATCATTTTCTTTAGTTTTCAACTTCGGGTCTAATAAGGTCTAATTCATAACGTCTTTGTGTCAGTATATTAAAACCTTATCGTAAATTGCTCAAACTTCATATTCTGTCTATTTGGGTTAATGTCGCACTATATGTGAAAGTTTAGCTCAGTTGGACATCATTTATTTTAGGTTCCAGATTCAGACTTAACTCGTTGTAAACGATTATGTTTTGTGTCAACTTTTGAAATTCGCTTTCTTTCTTCTATTTTCATTTCTTGCACTATATATTTCCAACATATTTGGGTGTTGTTTCATCATTTTTGCATATTTCATTTTCGTTTTTATTTGAGTCTTCAATTTTGTTTGTATTTTGGATAGATTCGCTTGCTACTCGCGAGACTATCATCGCAGTTTAGTTTTTGCTTGTTTTCTGGTTTTTATTGCTTCTTGAGGGTGGAGAAAAAACAAGGTGATCGTAGCTAACCTGAGATCACTTAAAACATAAATTGTGTTAATTTATTATAAAACAAATATGGTGTTCAGCTTTGTAGTGTTGGATGATGATTTTTTTTTTTGGTAAGTTGACGTATGTATTAAAAGAAGAAGATACAAACATTATAAGGGGCATACCCCAGATTTACAATGATGACAGAAACATAAAACAACAGATGGCTACAAGCTAGCCACCGACCATAACACTGAAACCTCACTGGATTCGTTAGGGAAACCAATACAACCAGCTAACTAACAAATTAAGAATCTATGGTATTCACCCTCCAAGCTCGTTGGATCCTTTTGTTTTCATTTGTTGGTGCGACATTCCTCATCAAATCAAGCTTATCACGAATGATACATTCGATTTGATTAAAGACCAAATTCGAAGTTCTAGACATTCCAGCAAACATCCTTGCATTCCGTTCTTGCCATACATGATACACTGTAGCTGCAAAACTCAGTTTACGAGAAAAATTGACGAAACTCTTGCCATGCCAGGAGACAGTGGCCCATCGAATCCATTCATCCCAGCCTTTTGTCATTCTTGGAATGTCGCATCTGTCACAAACATCCCACCAGATCGCTTTAGTATAGGAGCATTCAAAGAACAAGTGGTTGTGATCCTCATTGTTGCGGAGACAGAGCGAGCATCTATTGGGACCATGTATACCAAACCGATGAAGTTTATCTTGAGTTGTGAGTTTCTGTTGGACAGCCATCCATAGAAGAAATGAATGTCTTGGAACAGCATTCTTGAACCACACAATGTCATGCCATTCAACCATCTAACGATGACGTCTTAGTTGTTCCCAAGCTACTTTGATCGAGAATCTGTGATTTGGTGAATCCAACCAAACTATCTCATCCTTTTGCCCCATTTTAGGATTAGAATTGGAAGGAATAGCTTCTATAATGGGGTGCCAGCCAATAGCTTGGGTGGTAGGAGTTTTCCATTCTGAGTTATGAATTAGCACATTCACCTTCGCGTTCTTGGCCATACCTGAATCATAGATGAATCTTTCCCCGTAAGAATCCGCGAGTGGGCTGTGAGGATGCCAATTGTCAAACCATAGAGAGGTTGTCATTCCATCTCCTATGATGTACTTCATCTTCGGCCATGCTAAGGATCTGAGCTTTAGAATCTTTCCCCAAGCCCAAGAGCAATTCTGTGGTGTCTTGATTGTCCAGAAATTCCTACCTCGCAACAGATTGGATCTGATCCAAGTAGACCATATTGAGCCATCTGAGTCATTGCACAGGTTCCAAATGTGTTTCAACAAAGCAATCTTGTTCCATTCTGTTATCCGTTTTATTCCTAGCCCCCCCTCCTTTTTTGGGAGACATACCTGATCCCAAGCCACTTTAGCCCTAGTAGTTCTCATATCTGAACCTGACCAAAGAAAGGATTTCATAATTTGCTCCACATTTTTAATTACTTGCCCAGGTAAGAGAAAGAGAGATGCCCAATAGACTTGTATGGAAAATAAGACTGAATTAATCAATTGTACCCGTCCTGCATACGAGAGTGTTCGACAAGTCCAATGTCGAACTTTAGAGGTGATTCGATCCACGAGGCCCTTACAATAAACAGCCTTTAGTCTGGATGAGAGAAGAGGTACTCCCAAATATTTCATAGGGAGCTCCCCTTCTCTAAACCCAAGAATATGAATAATTTGCTCCTTCTCAGCATTTAACACACCGCTCAAGAAGATGTCACTTTTGTTTGGATTTGGATACAGACCTGATAGGTCTTGAAACTTTGTGAGCACCGTTCTGATCATACGAATTGACTTTACATCCCCGTTGCTAAAAATCATCAAGTCGTCAGCAAAACAAAGATGAGAAATTTTGTCCTTCTTGCATCTCCAGTGGAACTTGAATTCTTGGTTGGCACTCATCTTGCAGAATAGCCCCGAAAGGATTTCCATACATAGGACAAACAAATATGGCGACAATGGATCCCCTTGTCTCAGCCCTCTTCCCCCTTGAAAGTAACCTGCAAGCTCACCATTGACGTTGATAGAGAATTGACATGATGTAACACAAACCATGATCCAATCAATGACTGTTCTAGGGAATCCCATTTTTATTAACATGGCGTCAACGAAATCCCACCGCACCGAGTCATAAGCCTTCATCAGATCAACTTTCATAGCACAACGAGCAGGTCCCGTAGATTTATGATAGCCTTTCATTAGTTCCTGAGACAAAAGAATGTTATCACTGATTCGCCGTCCTGAGATAAAAGCAGTCTGATATGGACCAACTAAGGATGGCAAAACAACTTTGATTCTCCCAGCTAGAATCTTAGCGATGCATTTGTACACTGTATTGCAGCAAGATATAGGACGAAAATCAGTCAACCTTGTAGGATTAGCAACTTTAGGAATAAGAGAAATGGATGTAGCATTCATTTCTTTAAGCATTCTACGAGTCTGAAAGAAGGATCTAACAGCGTTGATTACATCTTCCCCAACTATGTGCCACATTCTTTTGAAGAAACCTGCGTTAAAGCCATCCGGACCAGGGGCTTTGTTGTTCTTCAAACTAAACATAGCATGCTTAATCTCCTCCCTTGTTACATCTTGTGCGAGTAGATGCTGTTGCGTTGAAGACAGTTTCAAGTTAATTGCCGAGTCCATCACTTCCTCGTTCAGAACCCTAGGCATCTGATCCACTCCTAACACACGATGGAAGTATGCAATTACTTCTGATTTGACTGCCTCGTGTCCTTCGACAACCTCTCCATCCTCCCTTGTAAGTGATAGAAGCTTATTTCTATTCTGTCTTCCATTTACTGATTTGTGAAAGTAGCTAGTATTCTGATCCCCCAAGCTAAGCCATTGTATCCTTGCCTTCTGTTTGAAAAAACTCTCTTCAGCCCTGACGGTAGAAGCGTATAGACGAACAGCATCCCTTTCTCGCATGCGCAAAATTGGATTCTCATGCGCTGTATGCAGAGCCTGTTGAGCCTTATCCATTTCGTTTTTTGCATCTTTAACTCTATCTGAAATGTTAGAGAAGTGAGCCATATTGAAAAGTTTCAATTCCTGCTTTAGCTTTCTTAATTTGCAACACAGCTGATACATTGGACAACCCCCCGAATTCTGATCCCATACCTTCTTCACCAAGGGCATGAACTCGTCATGATCCATCCACATATCGAAGAATCTGAATGGTTTCTTTATGTTCTGATCATTGCCAATAACCTTTACCACCATAGGAGAATGGTCTGACATACCCGAAGGCAAAAATCTCGCTTCCGATAATGGAAAGTTCAGATTCCACTTCTCATTAACAAGTACTCTATCTAGTTTCCGCATGATCAGATTCTCAGGACATTGATTCGACCAAGTATAATGCATTTCTGAATACCGAAGATCATCTACTTTCGCTTCTCGAATACATGTATCCAATCTGTCCATGGTACCAGCCCACGTAGTAGACCCTCCTAACCTGTCCGACTGGTTGCGGATAGCATTAAAGTCACCCATAAGAATCCACGGGGTTGACTCCCATCCATCACTACGACTCACTATATCAGCCCATAATGCCTCACGTAAGGAAGCATTGTTGTCTCCATAAATAATTGAAGTATTGAAACTGATTTTGGTAGCTAATATAGTGACAGAAACATGAATAGCCTGGTCTGACATTCCAACAACATCCACCTTCACCGTATCAGCATTCCAACAAACCCAAATACGACCACGACAAGAGAAATCATAATTATACAAGAAGGACCAAGAACGCAGAAGAAGTTTAGAAACATTATCTTTATTCTTGTCTTTAACTCGAGTTTCAACCAAACCAAAAAAAGCTATCCTCTCTTGATGGATGAGTCTACGCAATTCTGAATGCTTTATAGGATCATTCAAACCTCTAATATTCCAACATCCAATAATCATAGGAAAATAGAGAGGAGTACAAACAACAACACAAAGATTACCTTGACGTGCCTCCTGGATAGGAGCCAGATTTCTGATTCTTCTTTGAAGAGGCTTTTGAACCCCTTTGCTTTTTCTCTAGAGAGTCTCTAGCCTTAATAGCTAACTAATTAACAGTGTCCCTTTCGGTGGAATTCAGGGTTTGAGGGGTTGTCATGATATCGGTTGGTTCCCCATCTTTATCACCTCCCATTGCGTCCATATCTTGATCTAAAGCAGTACTTGCAGCCCCTTGCTCCTGTTTCATGTCTTCTCGTAAACTCTTCAAGACAAGAGGAGAGGAAGGATTTTCATCTTCATGACAACCAGCATTGCACACATCTGATGTCGCATGATCATTCATATTACAATCAGGCATATGTATACCAGATGTTGAACAACCATTCTCATCACAATTACCCACTTTAGATGCCAAGGGAGCATTCTCCCCACTCACAGAACCCTTGTTTCGTTTACCTACCTGCCACTGAAACTGATTCGGCTTGTTATCCGCAGATTTAGAGTTCATAGCTCCTAGATTCCTCTTACCCTCTGCCACCACTTTAAGATTATCAATGTTATTAGTAGCACATAGCGCTGTGGTGTGTCCAAAGACATTGCAATTACTGCACTTCGACGGTATCCATTCGTATTCAGCTGAAATTGTTATGAATAACCCATTTGGACAGCGAAGATCATATTCCTTAACCAACGTCTTCGAAGCATCTATCTCAACGCAAACTCTTGCGTAACTAAGCCTTTTACGCAACAATGTCGTATGATCCGCATGAAGGGGGACTCCAATAGCACTCGCTACACAGCTCAGCCCCTTAATAGTCCAATACTCGAGAGGGACATTATACAGCGTAACCCATACCGGAACTCTTGCCAAATCATCTTTCAAAAATTGCATGCTCGGTTGCCAACGTTTAAGCACCAAAGGCCTGTTTGCCATGTGCCATGGGGCTCTTTCCAGCACATTAATGGCATGATCAACCGAATCAAAGGTGAAGATGAAGAAGCCATTATCCGAAGACAAAACTTCTGATAGACCGTAGGAGCTCCATATTCTTTTGGCAATAGAATTAACCACGGGATACGGTAATTTCTGCCCCACAAAATGACCAACTAGGGTGGATTTCCAAAATTCACAGCCATCTTCAAACACATCAAGAGGAGGAGCTACTGTCACACGACCATCAGTCATAGTAGGGGGAGCAAAGTGCAGATTACGGACTGAACTAATGCCAAGGGTCTTGCTACCCTCATTGTCATCAACACCAGAACCCTTCAAAGCATTTAAAAAATTCAATTTGGGTCTAGGTTTTAGTTGTTCTTGTTGATGAGACCCTACCTTCACCTCATCAACTTTAGAACCCAACACATGGTTCATTTCTGGAACAACATTAGAAGCTTGGGCAGTAGAGTGTTTCTCTATACTAGCATCAGAATCAGCTTGAAACTGAGAAATCCTCATCCCATGGCTATTCAACATATCTTGCAGTTCTAATCTTAATGTATGTCCAGACTTAACTTGATTATGTTGTTCAATGTGAGAGCTAACCATTGGAACATTTTCCACAGAAGAACATAGAGACATTATGGTAGCATACAAATATTAGAGAGAGCAAAATTCTAATAAGATAAACTGAGTCCAAGAAGCAACCTAAGCTCAGAAATAACAGAATTACGAGGCCAATATCTCCCAGCACACTGATTGTAACAAAAATCCGTTCGGTCAAGACGTAGAGTAGGTTCCGAAGAACAACATACTCAAATATGGTAACGATCCAACGGTGAACAAAGGAGATCAAGCTACGACAAACCACTCTGGAACTAGCAAGAAAATTGAAACTTTTCCAAAGAACTGTGATTTAATCTTCACATATGGCAAAGGCCTTCATGTCTATGACAGCCATAACAGAAATCATGAAGAAAATCCATGCAATATGCTGCAATTTCACCACTTCTCTATAGTTCCAGAACTGAAAATGCAGAATAGTAGAAATATTGCGAGATCAATATCTCTTACCTCGTTGATTGGATAACAAATCCGTTCGGTCAATGTTGAGAGAAGGTTGGAAGGAACAACATAGTAAAAAATGAGAATGATCCAACGGTGGACGGAGTAGATGTAGCTCCGACAGCACCACTCTCTCTCTCTTTCTCTCTTTTCTCTCTCTCTCTCTCCTCTCTCTTATTTTTCTCACAGCATTTCAGAACTATCCTTATCCTGGTGTTGGATGATGATTACCCAGAATTGTTGAATAAAGCTCACATAAGAAAATTACTCTTAGGGCCATGCATCCCAACACCACCCGACTCAATTCAAAGAACGAACAGATAGTAATAGAGATTATTTTTTGATTTTTTTTAAATATATTAAAATAATTTTTTTATTTTAAAAAAATTATTTTTAAACTCTGCACATAAAACATAAAAAATTAATTTAAAACAAAAACAAATTACAAAACTATAATTTAACCGTAACTCCAAACACAGCGAATAAACGAAGGAAAAAAGGGATCAGCATCGCTGCATGGTGCAGATCACCACTTGATCTTTAACTTTGGATTTCCCACTGACCATTTGCTTTGTGATGGATGTTGTGTGAAAAGAGAATGACCGACCCTCCAAAATGATTTTTATTATCTTTTTATTTTTTAGAAAAAGAAGAAGAAATGACTTTCTGGAGAACTTAGCTTGTTAACAATAATTGGTCTATATTTGAATTAATGAAACTATATTCGATAGATTAATGCCCATGGAGCTTATTCAATTGATTGAAGCACGGCAAGATCACATACTAACTCTGGTCTCTGGATAAAAACAAAGATAACTCGGTTCGGCAGACTCGGGAAAAAATTCATCACAGCCTGATAAACTACATGGCAATTTCCCATATATAGTCACATTTGCGCAACTGCAGAAATAGCTCCAACTTCCCCCAAGTTAAACAGTTTCGGGTGTTACGTTTCTCTATGAATAAAGGCCGAACATCAATCAAACATAATGCAAGACTTAACCTGATAATCAATGTGATAATAACGGAACGAACGCCGCATCTATAAACTGAAGAACAAACCGCTTGAGTTATAATTTATAGCTATGAATCCTCCAGAGTTTTGACTGAACCTCACTTAAGAACTCAAATTGGTAGACGAAGTCACAAGTACATGAAAATCATTTCCACAACATTTTGCATGTTTGGATTAATGGAATAGTGTCACATTATGAAACGGATATAGCCTTGAAAATGGACATTGTTGGAGTGATGGGGTGTTGTGATACCAATTATACTGCCTTTTCTACGAGTACGTACTGTCAAGGGCTCAGGAGTTCTCGTCTCATAATATCGTTTGGTTACAATCTTGGACAAAAGAGACATAGACAATGGAGACATGTTTTCTTATTTCAAATTTATTTTATGTTTTTGTCTCTATCTCTTCAACCAGATATATTTTTGTCAAACTCAGCCATACCCTTGTAATCATTGCCGAGCTAGTACTTGAGAGAAAATGGATGTATTCCTTTTAGATTTCTTTTTTTCTTTTTTATTGCTTCATTTTTTTTTGGTAAGTTGACTTGTGTATTAAAAGAAGAAGATACAAACATTATAAGGGGCATACCCCAGATTTACAATGATAACAGAAACATAAAACAACAGATGGCTACAGGCTAGCCACCGACCATAAAACTGAAACCTCACTAGATTCGTTAGGGAAACCAATACATCCAGCTAACTAACAAATTAAGAATCTATGGTATTCACCCTCCAAGCTCGTTGGATCCTTTTGTTTTCATTTGTTGGTCCGACATTCCTCATCAAATCAAGCTTATCACGAATGATACATTCAATTTGATTAAAGACCAAATTCGAAGTTCTAGACATTCAAGGGGATCCATTGTCCCCATATTTGTTTGTCCTATGTATGGAAATCCTTTCGGGGCTATTCTGCAAGATGAGTGCCAACCAAGAATTCAAGTTCCACTGGAGATGCAAGAAGGACAAAATTTCTCATCTTTGTTTTGCTGACGACTTGATAATTTTTAGCAATGGGGATGTAAACTCAATTCGTATGATCAGAACTGTGCTCACAAAGTTTCAAGACCTATCAGGTCTGTATCCAAATCCAAACAAAAGTGACATCTTCTTGAGCGGTGTGTTAAATGCTGAGAGGAAGCAAATTATTCATATTCTTGGGTTTAGAGAGGGTGAGCTCCCTATGAAATATTTGGGAGTACCTCTTCTCTCGTCCAGACTAAAGGCTGTTTATTGTAAGGGCCTCGTGGATCGAATCACCTCTAAAGTTCGACATTGGACTTGTAGAACACTATCGTATGCAGGACGGGTACAACTGATTAATTCAGTTTTATTTTCCATACAGGTCTATTGGGCATCTCTCTTTCTCTTACCTGGGCAAGTAATTAAAAATGTGGAGCAAATTATGAAATCCTTTCTTTGGTCAGGTTCAGATATGAGAACTACTGAGGCTAAAGTGGCTTGGGATGAGGTATGTCTTCCAAAAAAGGAGGGCGGGGGCTAGGAATAAAAAGGATAACAGAATGGAACAAGATTGCATTGTTGAAACACATTTGGAACCTGTGCAATGACTCAGATGGCTCAATCTGGTCTACTAGGATCAGATCCAATCTGTTGCGAGGTAGGAATTTCTGGACAATCAAGACGCCACAGAATTGCTCTTGGGCTTGGGGAAAGATTCTAAAGCTCAGATCCTTAGCGTGGCCGAAGATGAAGTACATCATAGGAGATGGAATGACAACCTCTCTATGGTTTGACAATTGGCATCCTCACAGCCCACTCGCGGATTGTTACGGGGAAAGATTCATCTATGATTCAGGTATGGCCAAGAACGCGAAGGTGAATGTGCTAATTCATAACTCAGAATGGAAAACTCCTACCACCCAAGCTATTGGCTGGCACCCCATTATAGAAGTTATTCCTTCCAATTCTAATCCTAAGATGGGGCAAAAGGATGAGATACTTTGGTTGGATTCGCCAAATCACATATTCTCGATCAAAGTAGCTTGGGAACAACTAAGACGTCATCGTCAGATGGTTGAATGGCATGACATTGTGTGGTTCAAGAATGCTGTTCCAAGACATTCATTTCTTCTATGGATGACTGTCCAACAGAAACTCACAACTCAAGATAAACTTCATCGGTTTGGTATACATGGTCCCAATAGATGCTCTCTCTATCTCCGCAACAATGAGGATCACAACCACTTGTTCTTTGAATGCTCTTATACTAAAGCGATCTGGTGGGATGTTTGTGACAGATGCGACATTCCAAGAATGACAAAAGGCTGGGATAAATGGATTCAATGGGCCACTGTCTCTTGGCATGGCAAGAGTTTCGTCAATTTTTCTCGTAAACTGAGTTTTGCAGCTACAATGTATCATGTATGGCAAGAACGGAATGCAAGGATCTTTGCTGGAATGTCTAGAACTTCGAATTTGGTCTTTAATCAAATCGAATGTATCATTCGTGATAAGCTTGATTTGATGAGGAATGTCGCACCAACAAATGAAAACAAAAGGATCCAACGAGCTTGGAGGGTGAATACCATAGATTCTTAATTTGTTAGTTAGCTGGTTGTATTGGTTTCCCTAACGAATCTAGTGAGGTTTCAGTTTATGGTCGGTGGCTAGCCTGTAGCCATATGTTGTTTTATGTTTCTGTTATCATTGTAAATCTGGGGTATGCCCCTTATAATGTTTGTATCTTCTTCTTTTAATACATACGTCAACTTACCAAAAAAAAAGATAATTTCATCACTTGACAATTCACACAACAACGTTTCACCTTAAATGCACATACATTCAGAATACTATCTAAAATAGCAACATCATTATGCAAACTTTCCTGCTTTCATCTAAAATCCAACATTTGGTAATTCACATTTCATATTTCACATTGGTAATATATTAAATCATGGAATTTAACTAGAAAGTATAGGTGCAATTCACCTACCTGCAATAAAAGCTCTACTCGTGCTCCCCTGCTGCTGCTATTGCACCACGCCTGTGGTCCTTTTTGCAAATCATAGGTTTATCTCATAAATTTTCCTCACTCAAGGATGTGTTTTATAATAACCATATCAACAGCCAATAAGTCTTTCTTTGTCATTTCTTAATATTTTACATTTTTTTTCTCATTACACCTATTAATATTGTCATTCTTTGTCCAACCATAGTTATAATTCCTTTCTTTATATTTGAATTGTTACTGTTTAGACATTGGACTGTTACTGTCCAACCGTTATTGTCTTGACATTGAACTGTTACTATCGGACCTCTCCTCAGATTTTTAACTATATCTAGAGTTATAGAACTCCGTTTCAAGCGAGATTGGTCTCGTTGGAAAGCTAAGACACGAGGCTACAAGTTCTTTGAGGAAGGAGAACCCAGTTCTTCCTTTAAAATAGTCAAAATTGCTTATCAACAAACCAGACCTACTGCCCTATAACCTGATCCTAATTCCTTCATCCTCTTACCCGAAATCTCTCTGAAAGTCAAGAGACAAAACTGTCCAGATTCATCAACCTTTCCATTTACACAACACAACCCATGAAGTTATTTAATTTTAGCAACTAATAATTTTTCCTCAATTTAAGTCTAAGAACCCTAATCTATAATTCAACATCCAGGCATTAATTTATAATTGACTTTGAAACGAATTATAAGACCATATCTAGAACACCTTACCTAGTAAGAATCAAGGTTTTGATCTTCAACTCCCTGCTTTTCTTTCTAATGAGAGCCAACCCTCCCCTCTTCTCTTCTTGTTCAAATTTTTTGTTAATCCCTTGCCCATAAATGTTTATTCTACCTATAACCCTTAATCTTTGATGGGTTCTTGAAATTTTTTTTTTTTTTTTTGTAACGAATCCAGTGAGGTTTCAGTGTTATGGTCGGTGGCTAGCTTGTAGCCATCTGTTGTTTTATGTTTCTGTTATCATTGTAATTCTGGGGTATGCCCCTTATAATGTTTGTATCTTCTTCTTTTAATACATACGTCAACTTACCAAAAAAAAAAAGTTCTTGAAATTTTGGTGTTTCTCTCTTGATTTGCAAAAATAGATACAAAAAACTCCTTCTTTTCTTTCCTTACGGTTGCTGTAGATTTTTGGTAAGAAGAGGAGTATTTATGCTCTATAATTATTCTTATTTGCATTTAGGCCCCATTTCCCCCCATGTATTTTTTCGTTTTCTTCTTAAAATTAAGTTATACCTCTTTTATTTTCTTATAATTTCACCCCACAACTTTTAGTTTAGTTTTTTTTTTTAATTTAATCGAGCCATGATTTCTTTCTCGAGGTTTCCACTAACCAAATACGCATTTCCACACTTGGAGTTTTCACTTTGAATTAAAAAAATTACACCTCGAATAATTTTGTTGCAACCCATCCTCCAAACTAAAACTGTGGTATTGATGATCATCAACCTTATTCCATCTTAAAAACTAAATTCTTAGTGGCTTCATACACTTGGGCTTGCCACATAACGGTGCAGATGCCAACACTTTACATATTATCACAATTCATAAAAATTAATAACACATTGAAAATTATTCATTTAGGATTCAAAAATGACCTTCAAGGGCTACTAGAATTGGTCAGAAGCTACTAGAAGTGACTTGGTTATTGGTAATGCATGGGAATCATGTGTTGGAAGTGTTAGGCCTATGAAGGTGTTTTGTTGACAATCATGTATGTCTCCTATACACTTAAAGCCTAGCAAAAGAAGGAACAAAAACATGATGATTTTTATAGGTTTGATTCATTTATTAGATTAAAGATTGTTGTTGTGTTGTCGGAAACAATTTTGGAAGATGAACGATGTTGTTGATTGAAGATTAGAGAAAGCTATGTGTTGGCTATTATGTTGTCATGGTTATCATGTTGATGGTTGGTTTCATAGTAGATTAGTGGTTGGTTAGAGGAGATGTTTTGGTAATGATTTGGTGAAAGCGTTGCTTAGTATAACAATCATGGGGTATTGTAGTGTGGTTTTTTCATAAAGTTGGGCATGTTATTTTAGTTTGAGTGATGGAGGAAAGATGAGGTAGTGGTTGATGATTTATAGGTTGTGTTAGGTAGAGATGGTGGACCACGAGTTACATTGGAGGGGTTATTGTTGCATCGCATAATTCTGATAAGAAAACATGAAAAAAAGGCTATCAACTATGGTTTCTTTATTAAGGATTGATATTTTCAAATGGGAGTTTTTTATATCTTTTTTTTTCTATAGGGCATTTCTATACATGTTTTTTTTTTCAAATTTATAATGCTGGGTTTCCATCAAAACTATAAAAATTGAAAGCATTTATATTTTTTCCTTTCTTGAATGAAGATCTCTAATTGGAAAAATTTGTGGTTATATTTTTTATTCTCTTGAATGTGTAGAATCTCTTCCCATAATTTTTCCAGCTTTACTTGGATCTTTAATTTATGAAAGATAATCTTATTTAGTTTTTTTTTTGTTTATATGGTCTTCCATTATATTACTTGATCTTTCATTATCTTAGTTCGCTCTTCCTTACTCATCATTTCACTCCCTGATTTTTTTATTTTTTTATTCCTTTTTTATTATTATATTATCTTATATTTATATTTTATTTTAAATTATAAGAACTTACATGAAATTAATAAATTTTTCAAAAAAAACCATGAAATGAATGTAAATTGGCTAAAAAATAAGAAATCATTTTTTAAAAATACTTTGGAAAATTGGAGTAAAAAGCGAGTTATGAAAACTGCCATCTCTTTACAATATTTACAGGAGATTTAAGAGAAATTTAAAGGTAGAAACCTTAATTAGGTTCGGCTAATTAGGGGGAATATTTGATGTAAGAATACATGTATTCCTGAGTAACAAGTACTCAAGTTGTTAAAATAATATTGAGAAATACATTTTTAATATTTAAAGAGTGATTTTAATGTATAACTTTATGTGATCCAAGAGAGGCATCGGCTACGGAACCCAAGATAAGCAGAACATGACCAGTGAGAGGAATAGATAGGGGCTTGTCACCTCATTCTCTTAATTTACAATAATTTATATAAGTTTTTATTTCATTATTAAGAATAATGATTTGTACATATCTGTTGTGGAATGATAAAGATGCATGATGTCTTGATATTAAGATTAGTTTTAGAGTTGTGTGCATGAAGCCAACCATATCAGTGAGGCTTAGATTAAAAAGTTGTTATTTATAAAGGTATAAGACATTTGAGTTGTGGTATGAAAAGCCAACCCCATAAGTAAGTAGGTCTTAGCTTTCCTGGATCGTATCACATGATTTAAGTGTATGATAGTCAGCCACATGAGTGAGGCTCTAAGGTCAAGGTCTTTTAGAGGGCATGTTGAATGCAATCTTAGGGTTGGGGATCAGTTACAAGAATAGGGATCCAAATTTATTGACATCAAGTCGGCCATGAGAAAATAGGGACTTGATCATTAAGTTAATGACCACAAGTCTGGGGTAGTGGTTAATTTATAGTTAGCCGCATGAGTAGAGACTAGAAAGGTCTTGGACATACATCTTCGGCATGGAAGCTAAATAAAACAAAGGATTGGTTGTTGTTGATATTAATGAACCTCTAAAAGAGATTCATGAAGGGTTGGAAATGATGGCCTTTATTTTTATGTTTACCCTTTTGGGTATCATCGTGTGGAAACCATCATTTTGAATCCAATGATTTATGAAAAAGTTAGCCTAGAGATTTGAGGCTTATGTTGAAGTAAAATGTTATAATTAAGGTAGTACTTTCACTAATTGTTGGTAGAGAAGATGATTATAATAATGGGTATAAAAATGAAATTTATTGAAATTGTAAAAGTAAATTTAATATATGCATGATTTGTTAATGTAATGATGTGATGATATAATTTTTATTCTAAAATATTAGTATACTTATTTTTTATAGGTTTTTCATGTGCTTCTCAAACTAACATGATAAACTATTTAGTTGTAGCATTTTATTAATTTTTATTTAGCTATAGGATTTCCACATTTTATTGATGTTAGAACTCTTGAGAGAATGTGTAATAAACATAACTGCTAAATTTTCAAGGATTATTATTTTATTATGTTAAAGCTATAATAATGATGATGGATTCATCCTTTTCATTATTAATATGAGATTGTGATTTTACTATTTTAAGTTCTTTAATTGTAGAATTGTATTATGTGACTGTTAGATTTGGAAATATTTGTGGATGGTTATGGATAATGTTATCGGGTGGGTATGAATATACCCGAGGTTATGATAACAAAAAAAATCCACTATTCTTTTATATTTTATTAGTGGTTATCTTATGAGGACATACAGAAATTATATGGCGTCGGGGGAGGGGGGGCGCTGCAGTTTATCTATTATCATCGCACTTGGTATATTTGAAATGAATTGCCCACCCTTAGTTGATCAATCTATAGGTTTATCTTTCATAATGGTTCTTATAAGACACACATGCATCATCATCATTCTTGCAAAGGACTTTGCAATTTTGGTTAAGACAACATTTGTTTATGAAATCATCTTTCTTGTTTTAGGACCAAGCCGTGAGTTTTAATGATTGTGTTCATGTAAGTGCAATTATTGAAAATAAAATCTTTGAGATGTAAATTTTAAAGTATTTTCATTAAATTGACATTTAGATTTCTTTGGTTAAAAGTCCAAAACATGTCATTCAAGTGTCATGTAATTTTTGGATTTCTTTTTGTTGGTGTATGATGAATAGGTATTGGTTAGATTGTGAAAAAGAACAATTAACCGAAAAGTTTTGCTTTGAATGACTCAAACTGATTCTCTAACAAATAAACACTACTTTATGAAGGAAATATTGGATTCCAAAAGGAGAGTTTTAGATTACTTAAAAGGCAAGGCTTATGCGAACCTCATGATCACCCGCAATCAAGATTGAGATTTGATCCCAAAAAGCCAAAATAGGTCTGATAGGAGTGTAACACAATGGAAACCTGTCCCAAGGTACTAACACTATTGAAATGAGTAGAATGATGCCATGAAGCCAGTTAATCTTTGATAAGTCAAATTCAATTCATTCAAGAACTGAAAAATACAAGAATCACTCTCACACGTTAAAACTGAAAAAATTCAGAAGTAATAATCATCAAAGGCTGCCAACATTTAGGTTATATGTATTTAAATAGTTCTTAAAAGTAACCCTAATCGATCTACCTTTGTGGGCTGAACTGATTCACTTACAAAACTGACCCAAAAACCCTAACCTGTAAAGCCCATAACCTGATCCAAACAAACCTTGGATCCTAGCTCAAAACAAAGTTCTAATTAAGCCAAAACATGAAAGAAAATAATAAAAATAACTGATTTGTCATTAAATACCACTGGCCTTCTTTCCTTGTGTAGTTAATGAATAAGGAATCCTTATAAGAAAAGGATTCTGAAACATTAATGAATTCTTGCTACACTTGGAGATTATATTGCACCTTATTAAAGATCCTTGTGGAACTAGGAAATTTCCAAAACAAACTCCCATATCCTTGTAGGAAAAGGATCCTTGCCAAATAAAAGTCCACAAGTCAAAAGGAAGTAAATAACAGAATTTGTATAGCATGTTCTAACCTATATCGCAAGTCCTTCCTGAACGTGGATTCACCTGAAAATATACCCCAACATAGACAAATACCTCTGGAATCTTCTGTTAAAGTTTCAGTTCGATCCAACGGTTGGATTTAAAGTTATGCTCAATAGTGTAAAATTGAACGGTGAAAACTTTTACGCCAATGCACTGTTCACAAATTCGTTGCGCATAAAAAACAAGGTTTTAATTAAGAGAGAGAGAGAGGAAAGAGAGAGAGTGTGGTGCTGTCGGAGCTACATCTACTCCGTCCACCATTGGATTGTTCTCATTTCTGACTATGTTGTTCCTTCCAACCTTCTCTCAACATTGACCGAACGGATTTGTTATCCAATCAACGAGGTAAGAGATATTGATCTCGCAATATTTCTACTATTCTGCATTTTCAGTTCTGGAACTATGGAGAAGTGGTGAAGTTGCAGCATAGTGAATGGATTTCTTTATGATTTCTCTTATGGCTGTCATAGACATGAAGGCCTTTGCCATATGTGAAGATTAAATCACAGTTCTTTGGAAAAGTTTCATTTTTCTTGCTAGTTTCAGAGTGGTTTGTCGTAGCTTGATCTCCTTTGTTCACCATTGGATCGTTACCATTTTTTAGTATGTTGTTCTTTGGAATCTACTCTACATCTTAACCGAACGGATTATTGTTACAATCAGTGTGCTGGGAGATATTGGCCTCGTAATTCTGTAATTCTCTTCTTCCTTCATGAACTAATCTGCATCTTGTTGTTTATGAGTTAGGTTGCTGTTATTTCTGAGCTTAGGTTGCTTCTTGGCCTCAGTTTATCTTATTAGACTTTTGCTCTCTCTAGTATTTGTATGCTACCATAATGTCTCTATGTTCTTCTATGGAAAATGTTCCAATGGTTAGCTCTAACATGGAACAACACAATCAAGTTAAGTCTGGACATACATTAAGATTAGAACTGCAAGATATGTTGAATAGCCATGGGATGAGGATTTCTCAGTTTCAAGCTGATTCTGATGCTAGTATAGAGAAACACTCTACTGTCTAAGCTTCTAATGTTGTTCCAAAAATGAACCATGTGTTGGGTTCTAAAGTTGATGAGGTGAAGGTAGGGTCTCATCAACAAGAACAAATAAAACTTAGACCCAAATTGAATTTTTTAAATGCTTTGAAGGGTTCTGATGCTGATGACAATGAGGGTAGCAAGACCCTTGGCATTAGTTCAGTCCGTAATCTGCACTTTCCTCCCCCTACTATGACTGATGGTCGTGTGACAGTAGCTCCTCCACTTGATGTGTTTGAAGATGGCTCTGAATTTTGGAAATCCACCCTAGTTGGTCATTTTGTGGGGCAGAAATTACCGTATCCCGTGGTTAATTCTATTGCCAAAAGAATATAGAGCTCCTACATATGTCTGATTGTAATATGAATGATCATGCGACATCAGATGTGCGCAATGCTGCTTGTCATGAAGATGAAAATCCTTCCTCTCCTCTTGTCTTGAAGAGTTTACAAGAAGACATGAAACAGGAGCAAGGGGTTGCAAGTACTGCTTTAGATCAAGATATGGACGCAATGGGAGGTGATACAGATGGGGAACAAACCGATAAGGAGTTAACATCAACGATCCTGACAAAGATGTAACACAAACCATGATCCAATCAATGACTGTTCTAGGGAATCCCATTTTTATTAACATGGCGTCAACGAAATCCCACCGCACCGAGTCATAAGCCTTCATCAGATCAACTTTCATAGCACAACGAGCAGGTCCCGTAGATTTATGATAGCCTTTCATTAGTTCCTGGACCTCGTCAAAATCTGTGTCAAACAACGTAAGATCATCAACATTAAAGGTAGCACTAACACCATATTCATCTGGAAGGTCAATTTTGTATGCGTTGTCATCTCGATACCCTGTGCAGTTACAACATAGCCAAGAAACACAATTTTCTCCATGAAAAAGGTACACTTTTTAAGATTAGCATATAATTTCTCACTACACAACACACTAAGTACATTACGCTAATGATCAAGATGCTCAGTTAAGTTCTTGCTAAAGATAAGAATGTCATCAAAATACACAACCACAAACTTGCCTATGAATGCACGCAACACATGATTCATTAAACACATAAACATACTAGGTGGATTTGTAAGTCCAAACGACATAACTAACCATTCATACAAACTATGCTTTATCTTAAATGTTTTTTCCACTCATCACCTTTTTCATCCTAATTTGATGGTACCCATTTTTCAAGTCAATTTTAGAGAAAATACATGATCCATGTAACTCATCTAACATGTCACCAAGCCGAGGAATGGGGTGTCTATACTTTACTGTTATGTTGTTGATGACTCGCCTATCAGCACACATCCTCCACGTTCCATCCTTCCTAGGTAAAAGTAGCTTGGGCACATCACACGGGCTTATACTCTCATGAATGTACTCCTTTTCCATCATCTCATCAACTTGCATTTAAAGCTCCTTCGTCTCCTCGTGATCACGTGGTCACACAACCCACAATCAAGATTGAGATCTAATCCTGGAAAGCCAAAATAGGTTTGATAGGAGTGTGACACAATGGAAACCTGCCCCAAGGCACCAACACTATTAGAATGAGTAGAATGATGTCACGAAGCCAATTAATCTTTAATAAGTCAGATTCAGTTCGTTCAAGAACTGAAGAATGCAAGAATCACTCTCACACGTTAAAACTAAAAAATTCAGAAGTAATAATGATCAAAGGCTACCGAAATTTTGGTTACATGAGTTTAAATAGTTCTTGAAAAATTAACCCTAATGAACCCTTTATGTGGATTTATATGAGGTTCACTCAAAACTGACCCAAAACCTTAAACTGAAAAGCCCATAACATAATTCAAACAAGCCTTGGATTCTAACTGAAAACAAAGTATTAAATAAACTCAAGCAAGCCTTGAGTTGTAGCCAACAAAATAAAATAAAACCCCTAATATTAAATCCATGTTCTGCCATTAGAAGAAGAGAAGGAAGTAAAATATTACATAACTGATTCAAGGCTTATTTATAGCCTTCCATGTAGCCCCTTAATCCTAAAAACGAAAGGAAAAGGTAGACCCATGTTGTTTCCAAAACTTATTCATAACCTTGCATGCAACCCCTTAATGAATATCTCTTGATTTCAAAAAAATAATGAGACCAAGAAAACCTATGCATTATTAAAAGTAGTAGTATAATCCCAAAACACATGAAAAATAAGGTTTCAATGATCTTATCCATAAAGTTAGGTAACAAAAATGAGTTGATAATGCTATACTCATTAGCTACCTCTGCCAAGCATTCATGTACCAGTAACACTCATCCTAGCTGATCTTTTACTATATCAATCATGGATTAACATAGAAGGACCATTATGACTAGACTATAATCCAAACATAGCTAGTTTTTCCTATTGAAGGGATTTAAAAAGTCATCATACCAATTTTCTTCAATTATTCAACCTTTTTTATCCTTACAATGTTAAGGATTAACAAAGTCTTGATTTCATGGTGGAATTCATCACAATTATCAATATCATGTCCCCAATTATGATGAAACTCATAAAAAATCTTGAGCATGATATTGGTTGAACTTAACATAACCTACTAATGCGAACCTTTTGAGCACGCGGTCAACCAACCCACACACAAAGATACCAAATCCTAGAAGGCCAAGTAAATCAGGTTATATTTTTTTTTGGTAAGTTGACATATGTATTAAAAGAAGAAGATACAAACATTATAAGGGGCATACCCCAGATTTACAATGATAACAGAAACATAAAACAACAGATGGCTACAGGCTAGCCACCGACCATAAAACTGAAACCTCACTAGATTCGTTAGGGAAACCAATACAACCAGCTAACTAACAAATTAAGAATCTATGGTATTCACCCTCCAAGCTCGTTGGATCCTTTTGTTTTCATTTGTTGGTGCGACATTCCTCATCAAATCAAGCTTATCACTAATGATACATTCGATTTGATTAAAGACCAAATTCGAAGTTCTAGACATTCCAGCAAAGATCCTTGCATTCCGTTCTTGCCATACATGATACACTGTAGCTGCAAAACTCATTTTACGAGAAAAATTGACGAAACTCTTGCCATGCCAAGAGACAGTGGCCCATCGAATCCATTCATCCCAGCCTTTTGTCATTCTTGGAATGTCGCATCTGTCACAAACATCCCTCAGAACTATTTAAACACATGTAAAGCCTAAATTTTGGCACCTTTGATGAATAATTGATGAGGATCGGCCCAACACCATGTGTAATCATGCTAACGACCAATTAGAGGTGCTAATTGGACCAATTACAAGAGCTAGGGCAAAGAAGCTTAAAGAAGCATTGAATGAGCTTGTTCAGAATATATGGAGTAAGATGGACGTAGAGGAGCTTGTGACATCTAAGAAGTATGAAGGACAACCTCTAATTAATCTAATTAAAATCCAAGAAAAGCCCAATTCATGTGGAACAAAGGGCTGATGTGTCCGGTCCCATACCAACCTTGTTAGGCTTGTTTTTCCTAGTAATAATACAAGGATGTAGCAACAACCTGACTTTTCAAGCCCAAAACAACGATAATTTGTTTTTTGTATTTGACACACATTGTGTCGGTAATCGGTAAATATGTTCCCTCACATCATGAAGATACAATACATCAACAATCAACATTTCATTTGAAAGTGAATCTTACATAAACACATAATATTATGTTTGCATTATTAGAAGTGCACATTAAAAATATACATACATATACATGAGTTTGCACTCCTATCATACAAATAGTCATCACGAATTTAAACAAAAAGGATCTAATAATAGTTATACGTTCAGTACATTGATTCATACAAAATACAAAGTGATTTAGAATGCAACTACATGATTCCTTGCAAAAGTAGGTTCCCGTGCACAAAACATTAGCCGAAGCTAATCAACCATTTGTCAACATTTAAGCATTTGGCAATCTGATATATGTACTAGCACAATACGATAACATTCATGATAAAGTATTTCATTATTCAACGTTATGGAAAAGAAAGGTGAAAGTCACCTACTTGCTCCACCTGTGGGTTGTTCTTATTTTGACGATGGTCCGATCCCGACCGCACTACCAAAGACATCAATGGTCACAAATCAGTACATTTGTTGCTTTGAATCACATTCGTCACCATACTTATTTCAAGAGTTCATATGTTCACATTCAAGTGTTCCACATTTTACACCATCATATCATGAAATTGTTGCATTTAAGTCACCTACCTGCTCCACCTGTGGGTTGTTCTTATCTTGACGATGGTCCGATCCCGACCGCACTACCAAAGACATCAATGGTCACAAATCAGTACATTTGTTTCTTTGAATCACATTCGTCACCATACTTATTTCAAGAGTTCATATGTTCACATTCAAGTGTTCCACATTTTACACCATCATATCATGAAATTGTTACTAGCATTTAAGTCATTTCTGCCTAGGAGGCCTATTGAAGAAAGTGATAACGAAAACTAGTTCGTTGCAAGTTGCGCAATTTGGCATCGAAAACTGGTTCGCTACAGGCTGCCCAATTCGGCAGCGAAAATTGTTTCGCTGCTAGTGCCTCAATTTCAGCAGCGAATGTTACTTCGCTGCAGCCAATGTTACTTCGCTGCAGCCAACACATTTTATGGCATCGAATGCTACTTCGTTGCAGACAACTTAATTTCGACAGTGAGTCACAAATTCACTACACACAATACAACTTTGGCAGCGAATGACAATTTCGTTGTAGAACACACAATTCGGTAGAGAAAATCATAAATCCACCGCAGAACACACAATTTGGCAACGATTGCTAATTCGCTCAAGGCAACTCAGTTTCGGCAGCGAATTACAAATTTTGCTGTAGAACACACAATTCAGCGGCGAATGCTAATTCGTTGCAGCCGACTCAGTTTTGGCAGCGAATAAATTCATCGCAGAACACACAATTTAGCAATGAATGCTAATTCACTGCAGATAACTCAGTTTCGGCAGCGAATCACAAATTCACTGTAGAACACACACAATTCGGCAACGAATCACAAATTCACTGCAGACAACTCAGTTTCGACAGCGAATCACAAATTCGCTGCAGACAACACACCTTCGCCAGTGAATCACAAATTCGCTGCAAGAACACACCATTCGGTAGTGAATGCTAATTTGCTGCAGGGGATTCAATTTCAGCAGCCAATCACAAATTCGCTACAGAACACGCAATTTAGTAGCAAATGCTAGACAACTCACCTTCAGCAGCGAATCGCAAATTCGCTGCACAACACACAATCCAGCATGAACACACACATACACATGCTGCAACAACCCAGCACATAAACTATCACTAAGTTCCAGCATAATACACACATTGAAACCATCAATCCCAGCATATAATCTTTCAACAAAATCCAGCAGAACACACACAATGAAACCATCAATTCCAGCATATAATCTTTCAATAAATTCTAGCAGAACACACACATACATGTTGGCCAACCCCATAGTTAAGGTTGGCCCTCTACCATGATTTGTTTCCATTTTATTCAGTTTTCTTTGTTAGATGTTCTGGGAACTGGCCTCATTTCGTTTATGTTTCCTTGTCCTCTTAGTTAATTTCAATTTCCTTCACAGTTAGCTTTAGGTCTTAGGTCAATTTTCATAGGGTCTTCTTCTTCATTTTCGGTTCTGGGTCTTAAGGACAAGAAGAAAGGAGTTTCATGACCCATACCTTTTGAATTTAAGTAAGTTTAGGGAAGGTTTGACAATATTTTTTCTCCTCCTGCTGGTTCTCCTCCTTCTTCCTCTCACGTTTTCTGCCCCCCTTCTCCCTTCCCTCTAGGCAGCTGTCCAATCTTCTCTCAAGGTCTCAACTCTCCCACACACGTTCACAAGGCACTCTCTGCTGGTTTGGTTTAGGTTTCCGTTGGGAAGGAGGAAAAGAAGGGCAATATGTAGCTGGACATGCAGCTGCTGCAAACAACTTTGGAAAGAGGAAGGGTCACCTTCTCTCTCCTCGTATTTATACTCCCCATTAAATGAGGTGGGGGTGTTTGGGGTTGGTTTAGATGTGTTCTTATCCTTATTTTGATCTCTCCAAAACTGGTTTTACCCCTCCCTCCCAGCTCTGTAAGACAGTCCAATTTGTTTCCCTAACTTTTAATAAAATTGTCTCGCTGCCGATTCAGAAATCGACAGCGAAAATTACGTTTTCTTACAAGGATTTTCTTACATGGATTCCTTATTCATCCTAGCTACAACAAGGAAAGAAGACTCCATAATTAATTCTACCTTCAGATCAGATTTTCTAGTCTATTTAAGACTTTTTAAGGGTGAAAAATCTAATCCTATCATATTTAGGATATTAAATTTGGATTTATTATTGTTATTATTATTTTCTTCTTAGTTTAAGGTTTTATTTACATTATTTTTGTTTAATTGTAAGTGGGCCTCATATAAGTCCACATAAAGGGTTTATTAGGGTTCGTTTCAATCTAGAGTCAATATAAATAAAAGCATAACCAAACAATGTAAGTCTTACATAATTTTCAGATCAATAAACTTTTTTTGTTGCTCTTGTTGTGTTTTGAGGATAGGGAAGCTACTATGGCTAGATTTCTAAATGGGCTTTGCGAATGTTGTAGAATTACCATAGTTTTGAAACCCGGTCAAGTGATCGGGTCACGGGTCAGATGGGTTCACCCGGGTCAACCCAAAAAAAAACCTATAAAAAAAGACAGATTGTGTTGTCCTGGTGGGCTAGTTCTCTAACGTCTCTCTCACTGAATATGCTAGCCTGTGAGTGGCTTTCATCACTTCAAGAACTCGCCATGTCACCCTAGGTGAAGTTACCATAAAGGCCTAAGGCTCCTCCTCTTGTTCCAGTCCTTCCCCCTTTTGTTAAATTGTTATTAGCTATACATAGTTGGGGGGCTATTATTAAGATTTGGCCAGCAATACGATTCACTCTTGTCAGAAGTAGAGTTCTTTGAAATTCTTTCTTCGTTCTTGAGGCCACCAAGCAAACTTCAAAGACAAACCAGAACCTACCTAAAAAATTCACTTAAAAGAGAACCACAAGACCCTACAAGATAATGTAAGAATCTTTAGCTGAACCAGAACCAGAAGTTGAAGTGGTGAAACTCAAGTTCTTCCTCAGTTATGGCACTCTCTAAGCTTCTTTTTTTTTGGTAAGTTGACGTATGTATTAAAAGAAGAAGATACAAACATTATAAGGGGCATACCCCAGATTTACAATGATAACAGAAACATAAAACAACAGATGGCTACAAGCTAGCCACCGACCATAACACTGAAACCTCACTGGATTCGTTAGGGAAACCAATACAACCAGCTAACTAACAAATTAAGAATCTATGGTATTCACCCTCCAAGCTCGTTGGATCCTTTTGTTTTCATTTGTTGGTGCGACATTCCTCATCAAATCAAGCTTATCACGAATGATACATTCGATTTGATTAAAGACCAAATTCGAAGTTCTAGACATTCCAGCAAACATCCTTGCATTCCGTTCTTGCCATACATGATACACTGTAGCTGCAAAACTCAGTTTACGAGAAAAATTGACGAAACTCTTGCCATGCCAAGAGACAGTGGCCCATCGAATCCATTCATCCCAGCCTTTTGTCATTCTTGGAATGTCGCATCTGTCACAAACATCCCACCAGATCGCTTTAGTATAGGAGCATTCAAAGAACAAGTGGTTGTGATCCTCATTGTTGCGGAGACAGAGCGAGCATCTATTGGGACCATGTATACCAAACCGATGAAGTTTATCTTGAGTTGTGAGTTTCTGTTGGACAGCCATCCATAGAAGAAATGAATGTCTTGGAACAGCATTCTTGAACCACACAATGTCATGCCATTCAACCATCTGACGATGACGTCTTAGTTGTTCCCAAGCTACTTTGATCGAGAATCTGTGATTTGGTGAATCCAACCAAACTATCTCATCCTTTTGCCCCATTTTAGGATTAGAATTGGAAGGAATAGCTTCTATAATGGGGTGCCAGCCAATAGCTTGGGTGGTAGGAGTTTTCCATTCTGAGTTATGAATTAGCACATTCACCTTCGCGTTCTTGGCCATACCTGAATCATAGATGAATCTTTCCCCGTAAGAATCCGCGAGTGGGCTGTGAGGATGCCAATTGTCAAACCATAGAGAGGTTGTCATTCCATCTCCTATGATGTACTTCATCTTCGGCCATGCTAAGGATCTCAGCTTTAGAATCTTTCCCCAAGCCCAAGAGCAATTCTGTGGTGTCTTGATTGTCCAGAAATTCCTACCTCGCAAAAGATTGGATCTGATCCAAGTAGACCATATTGAGCCATCTGAGTCATTGCACAGGTTCCAAATGTGTTTCAACAAAGCAATCTTGTTCCATTCTGTTATCCGTTTTATTCCTAGCCCCCCCTCTTTTTTTGGAAGACATACCTGATCCCAAGCCACTTTAGCCCCAGTAGTTCTCATATCTGAACCTGACCAAAGAAAGGATTTCATAATTTGCTCCACATTTTTAATTACTTGCCCAGGTAAGAGAAAGAGAGATGCCCAGTAGACGTGTATGGAAAATAAGACTGAATTAATCAGTTGTACCCGTCCTGCATACGAGAGTGTTCGACAAGTCCAATGTCGAACTTTAGAGGTGATTCGATCCACAAGGCCCTTACAATAAACAGCCTTTAGTCTGGATGAGAGAAGAGGTACTCCCAAATATTTCATAGGGAGCTCCCCCTCTCTAAACCCAAGAATATGAATAATTTGCTCCTTCTCAGCATTTAACACACCGCTCAAGAAGATGTCACTTTTGTTTGGATTTGGATACAGACCTGATAGGTCTTGAAACTTTGTGAGCACCGTTCTGATCATACGAATTGACTTTACATCCCCGTTGCTAAAAATCATCAAGTCGTCAGCAAAACAAAGATGAGAAATTTTGTCCTTCTTGCATCTCCAGTGGAACTTGAATTCTTGGTTGGCACTCATCTTGCAGAATAGCCCCGAAAGGATTTCCATACATAGGACAAACAAATATGGCGACAATGGATCCCCTTGTCTCAGCCCTCTTCCCCCTTGAAAGTAACCTGCAAGCTCACCATTGACGTTGATAGAGAATTGACATGATGTAACACAAACCATGATCCAATCAATGACTGTTCTAGGGAATCCCATTTTTATTAACATGGCGTCAACGAAATCCCACCGCACCGAGTCATAAGCCTTCATCAGATCAACTTTCATAGCACAACGAGCAGGTCCCGTAGATTTATGATAGCCTTTCATTAGTTCCTGAGACAAAAGAATGTTATCACTGATTCGCCGTCCTGAGATAAAAGCAGTCTGATATGGACCAACTAAGGATGGCAAAACAACTTTGATTCTCCCAGCTAGAATCTTAGCGATGCATTTGTACACTGTATTGCAGCAAGATATAGGACGAAAATCAGTCAACCTTGTAGGATTAGCAACTTTAGGAATAAGAGAAATGGATGTAGCATTCATTTCTTTAAGCATTCTACGAGTCTGAAAGAAGGATCTAACAGCGTTGATTACATCTTCCCCAACTATGTGCCACATTCTTTTGAAGAAACCAGCGTTAAAGCCATCCGGACCAGGGGCTTTGTTGTTCTTCAAACTAAACATAGCATGCTTAATCTCCTCCCTTGTTACATCTTGTGGGAGTAGATGCTGTTGCGTTGAAGACAGTGTCAAGTTAATTGCCGATTCCATTACTTCCTCGTTCAGAACCCTAGGCATCTGATCCACTCCTAACACACGATGGAAGTATGCAATTACTTCTGATTTGACTGCCTCATGTCCTTCGACAACCTCTCCATCCTCCCTTGTAAGTGATAGAAGCTTATTTCTATTCTGTCTTCCATTTACTGATTTGTGAAAGTAGCTAGTATTCTGATCCCCCAAGCTAAGCCATTGTATCCTTGCCTTCTGTTTGAAAAAACTCTCTTCAGCCCTGACGGTAGAAGCGTATAGACGAACAGCATCCCTTTCTCGCATGCGCAAAATTGGATTCTCATGCGCTGTATGCAGAGCCTGTTGAGCCTTATCCATTTCGTTTTTTGCATCTTTAACTCTATCTGAAATGTTAGAGAAGTGAGCCATATTGAAAAGTTTCAATTCCTGCTTTAGCTTTCTTAATTTGCAACACAGCTGATACATTGGACAACCCCTCGAATTCTGATCCCATACCTTCTTCACCAAGGGCATGAACTCGTCATGATCCATCCACATATCGAAGAATCTGAATGGTTTCTTTATGTTCTGATCATTGCCAATAACCTTTACCACCATAGGAGAATGGTCTGACATACCCGAGGGCAAAAATCTCGCTTCCGATAATGGAAAGTTCAGATTCCACTTCTCATTAACAAGTACTCTATCTAGGTTCCGCATGATCAGATTCTCAGGACATTGGTTCGACCAAGTATAATGCATTCCTGAATACCGAAGATCATCTACTTTCGCTTCTCGAATACATGTATCCAATCTGTCCATGGTACCAGCCCACGTAGTAGACCCTCCTAACCTGTCCGACTGGTTGCGGATAGCATTAAAGTCACCCATAAGAATCCACGAGGTTGACTCCCATCCATCACTACGACTCACTATATCAGCCCATAATGCCTCACGTAAGGAAGCATTGTTGTCTCCATAAATAACTGAAGTATTGAAACTGATTTTGGTAGCTAATATAGTGACAGAAACATGAATAGCCTGGTCTGACATTCCAACAACATCCACCTTCACCGTATCAGCATTCCAACAAACCCAAATACGACCACGACAAGAGAAATCATAATTATACAAGAAGGACCAAGAACGCAGAAGAAGTTTAGAAACATTATCTTTATTCTTGTCTTTAACTCGAGTTTCAACCAAACCAAAAAAAGCTATCCTCTCTTGATGGATGAGTCTACGCAATTCTGAATGCTTTATAGGATCATTCAAACCTCTAATATTCCAACATCCAATAATCATAGGAAAATAGAGAGGAGTACAAACAACAACACAAAGATTACCTTGACGTGCCTCCTGGAGAGGAGCCAGATTTCTGATTTTTCTTTGAAGAGGCTTTTGAACCCCTTTTCTTTTTTTCTAGAGAGTCTCTAGCCTTAATAGCTAACTGATTAACAGTTTCCCTTTCGGTGGAATTCAGGGTTTGAGCGGTTGTCATGATATCGGTTGGTTCCCCATCTGTATCACCTCCCATTGCGTCCATATCTTGATCTAAAGCAGTACTTGCAGCCCCTTGCTCCTGTTTCATGTCTTCTCGTAAACTCTTCAAGACAAGAGGAGAGGAAGGATTTTCATCTTCATGACAACCAGCATTGCACACATCTGATGTCGCATGATCATTCATGTTACAATCAGGCATATGTATACCAGATGTTGAACAACCATTCTCATCACAATTACCCACTTTAGATGCCAAGGGAGCATTCTCCCCACTCACAGAACCCTTGTTTCGTTTACCAACTACCTACCACTGAAACTGATTCGGCTTGTTATCCGCAGATTTAGAGTTCATAGCTCCTAGATTCCTCTTACCCTCGCCACCACTTTAAGATTATCAATGTTATTAGTAGCACATAGCGCTGTGGTGTGTCCAAAGACATTGCAATTACTGCACTTCGACGGTATCCATTCGTATTCAGCTGAAATTGTTATAACTAACCCATTTGGACAGCGAAGATCATATTCCTTAACCAACGTCTTCGAAGCATCTATCTCAACGCAAACTCTTGCGTAACTAAGCCTTTTACACAACAATGTCGTATGATCCGCATGAAGGGGGACTCCAATAGCACTCGCTACACAGCTCAGCCCCTTAATAGTCCAATACTCGAGAGGGACATTATACAGCTTAACCCATACCGGAACTCTTGCCAAATCATCTTTCAAAAATTGCATGTTCGGTTGCCAACGTTTAAGCACCAAAGGCCTGTTTGCCATGTGCCATGGGGCTCTTTCCAGCACATTAATGGCATGATCAACCGAATCAAAGGTGAAGATGAAGAAGCCATTATCCAAAGACAAAACTTCTGATAGACCGTAGGAGCTCCATATTCTTTTGGCAATAGAATTAACCACGGGATACGGTAATTTCTGCCCCACAAAATGACCAACTAGGGTGGATTTCCAAAATTCACAGCCATCTTCAAACACATCAAGAGGAGGAGCTACTGTCACACGACCATCAGTCATAGTAGGGGGAGCAAAGTGCAGATTACGGACTGAACTAATGCCAAGGGTCTTGCTACCCTCATTGTCATGAACACCAGAACCCTTCAAAGCATTTAAATAATTCAATTTGGGTCTAGGTTTTAGTTGTTCTTGTTGATGAGACCCTACCTTCACCTCATCAACTTTAGAACCCAACACATGGTTCATTTCTGGAACAACATTAGAAGCTTGGGCAGTAGAGTGTTTCTTTATACTAGCATCAGAATCAGCTTGAAACTGAGAAATCCTTATCCCATGGCTATTCAACATATCTTGCAGTTCTAATCTTAATGTATGTCCAGACTTAACTTGATTATGTTGTTTAATGTGAGAGCTAACCATTGGAACATTTTCCACAGAAGAACATAGAGACATTATGGTAGCATACAAATATTAGAGAGAGCAAAATTCTAATAAGATAAACTGAGTCCAAGAAGCAACCTAAGCTCAGAAATAACAGAATTACGAGGCCAATATCTCCCAGCACACTGATTGTAACAAAAATCCGTTCGGTCAAGATGTAGAGTAGGTTCCGAAGAACAACATACTCAAATATGGTAACGATCCAACGGTGAACAAAGGAGATCAAGCTACGACAAACCACTCTGGAACTAGCAAGAAAATTGAAACTTTTCCAAAGAACTGTGATTTAATCTTCACATATGGCAAAGGCCTTCATGTCTATGACAGCCATAACAGAAATCATGAAGAAAATCCATGCAATATGCTGCAATTTCACCACTTCTCTATAGTTCCAGAACTGAAAATGCAGAATAGTAGAAATATTGCGAGATCAATATCTCTTACCTCGTTGATTGGATAACAAATCCGTTCGGTCAATGTTGAGAGAAGGTTGGAAGGAACAACATAGTCAAAAATGAGAATAATCCAACGGTGGACGGAGTAGATATAGCTCCGACAGCACCACTCTCTCTCTCTTTCTCTCTTTTCTCTCTCCGGTTGTTGTTCTGGCACTCTCTAAGCTTCCCTCCACTATCTTCTTCTTATTGTACACTTCGCTTTTTACAATATCACAAGGTAATTGACAGGAACCCCACTTGTTTATCCACTTTTTCAAGAAACTAAGAACAACCCTTTTGTGATTCTCTTGTTTTTGTGTCAAATTTGTAGCTTTATCATCGAAAATAGCAATGGGACAAAATCAAGCCCAAACGACGTCGATTAACGTCTATTAGTATAAAGAAAAGAGATCGGGTCTTAGGCGGGTGTAACCGGGTGGCCCGAGTCCCGGGTCGACCAGCCAGCTCGACCGGGTTTCACCAGGCCAACTCCCAAGCGGGTTTTGGCCTCCACCCGGATCGGTCCCATGCCTGGGTCGGCCGGGTCCCGGGTCGACCCGCGAGGCCGGTCCGGGTTTTAAAACTCTGAGAATTACAACTTTGTGTGGAATAGGAGGATATGGTCCATACGACAATAAAGGTGGAGAGACAAATAAAAAGAAGGGGAAGTACACGTTTTCAAACCAATTCGACTTCATCTTCCTTAACATGGAGGCCGAATCTGAGAAGAGAGGGGGGCTGTCCAACCAAAGCCTTATACAAAGGCCAAAAGGAATGCTCATACGGATGGGAAAGGTAAATTTGAATCTAAACCTACTTGTGATTGAGATATTAAATGTTTTAAGTGTTTATGGAAGGGGAATATTGCATCTCAATGTCCAAACTGAAGAGTTATGCTTACAAGAGATAATGGGGAGGTTGAATCTGAAAGTGAACAGATGCCACTTTTGATGGATTGTAGTGATGAGGAGATTGCATATCCTGTTGAAGGGGAGGCCTTGGTTATAAGGCGTGCGCTAAACATGCAAATCAAAGAAGATGATGTAAATCAGCAACGAGAAAACATATTTACACTCGATGTCACATCCAAAACAAGGTATGTAGCATGATAATCGATAGATGTAGTTGTGCTAATGTAGCTAGATTGCAATGGTTGAATGAATGTGGTGAAGTGAAGGTTACTAAGCAAATATTGATTGCATTTGCTATTGGAAAGTATTCTAATGAGGTTATGTGTGATGGAGTCCCAATGCATGCTAATCACTTACTTTTGGGGCATCCATGACAGTTTGATTGGAAGGCAATTCATGATAGGTTTAGAAATAGGTTCACTATTATAAAGGATGGTAAAACCATCACTCTTGTACCTCTTTCTCCAAAACAAATGTATGATGATCAAATGAAATTAAAAAGGGAATGTGAGGATGGGAAGAGTGAAGATTCATATGAGGACAATGGTGAGAGAAGACCATCAGATTCAGCTAAACTTTCTCCAAAACAAGGGTTGTGTGACCACATAATCACGAGGTTCACATCAATAATGCTTCTGAACTTTTCAAATTAACATGTGAGAGAGATTATTATCGCACTCTTCGGTTCTTGAATAAACTGATTTTGACTTATCAAAGATTAACTGGCTTCATGGGTTCATTTGATTTTACTCCAATAATATTGGTGCCTTGAGATAGGTTTCTATTGTGTCACACTCTTATTACGCATCTTTTGGCTTTTTAGGATCAGATCTCAATCTTGATTGTAGGTTACGTGACCACGTGATCACAAGGTTTACATTAGTGTGACATTCGTTTTTGTTTTATTTTATTAAGTAAATGATGTTATTATATGCATTTTTTTTATTTCCCTTGTGTGGTTATATATTGATTATTATTTGTATTAAAGAATCTATCCATGAATCAATCCTTAAATGGGTCGTGTTCATTGGTAGTTGAAACCTTGTTATCTTCATATAAAAATAAAAATTTTGCTTTTACTCAAATAAAAATGGGTCATATTTAAACGAGTCATATCCATTGAAAGTTGATATTAGATTATTTTCAAAAAAAAAAAAATTATACTAAATTAAAAAAAATTGTTTTTGTTTTTATCAATATGACTTTATTTTTAAATATTATTATATTTTTTTAAAAAATTCCAATATGTTAAAGGCTTGTAAAGTTTTTGGTTTTTGAGATACTTTCCTCCCTAATGATGTGAGTAGACTTAGGTTGTGTCATTGTGATCCCATAAAGACCTATTGAGTATAAGCGACTTCATACCTATTTTAATAATGAAAAAATAAAACAAGGTAAATCCTAAATTATTGTTCACTATTCTCTCGGCTTCAAAGTCTGTATTACAAAGGTGAGGATTATGCCTTGTAATATGGTTTAGGTACCAAATCAATGTCTTAGGTTATAATTATCTTTTATCCTTAAAAACAAAGACACATATACCGGTTTTGGTAATTTTTAGCATAGAAGCAATATTGGTATTTTTTATCATTGAAAATAAATGCGAAGGAGTTTACCTTAGGTAAAATGCTTTATGGTGATTTTAATATTTTCTTTAGCATAACCAGCGTTTTACCTAGAACCTCTAAAGACTAGTTAAAGTTCTTAGTTATTATAAAACTCGAAATCTTTTTTTCTTATTTTACCCTTACTGATCAGAATTAGCTCATCGAGATGTTCCATGCAACAAGCTTTATCAAAAGCCTTAAAAAATGATATTAAGTTATAATGAATCATTTAATCCCATATAGGTTGGCTATTTGCTTCCCATTATAGGTTACTTGGCCTAAAATATCTGTTATGAGTCACTCCATGCATGTTAATTTTTTTTTCACTAACTGAGAAATCAATAGGGCATCTTATGTTATAATGCCCATGAATTGGACTAGATCGACATCATCATTGTATAACCATGAATGATTTATCATCTACTTGAACTATTTTAGTTAATTCATCAATAATTAAACAACAAAGCTTGATGTAAAGTCGATGGCACATACATTTTAGTATGTATCCAATCCTGTTTAACTAAGGCTTTATACCTTAGTGTATCATGTATGGCAAGAACGGAATGCAAGGATCTTTGCTGGAATGTCTAGAACTTCGAATTTGGTCTTTAATCAAATTGAATGTATCATTCGTGATAAGCTTGATTTGATGAGGAATGTCGCACCAACAAATGAAAACAAAAGGATCCAACGAGCTTGGAGGGTGAATACCATAGATTCTTAATTTGTTAGTTAGCTGGTTGTATTGGTTCCCCTAACGAACCTAGTGAGGTTTCAGTTTTATGGTCGGTGGCTAGCCTGTAGCCATATGTTGTTTTATGTTTCTGTTATCATTGTAAATCTGGGGTATGCCCCTTATAATGTTTGTATCTTCTTCTTTTAATACATACGTCAACTTACCAAAAAAAAAAAGGCTTTATACCTTATCCTTGCTTATTTCACAAAGAAAACTATACTAGAGGTTTTACACCAAACAATTAAATCCGCTTATAACACCCTCACAATATCTTTTATACTCCTACAAAATTTGACATAAACTCTTTTAAGGGATCATATTAGAATTATTACGACCAATCTTAGTGATCAAGGATTGGAGTATAATATTGAATGAGGCACCATTATCGACGAGGACCTTTTGTACTGTGTACATTTTCGAATTAGTAGTGATGTACATGTAGGGTTTTCTCATAACATATAAACATAATGAACATTGATTACTTAAAGGTCAATTCTTCTTTTTAAGATTTAATCAACTCTTCAAGGTTAGGTTGTCACAAATAATAAGTTGTCCAATTGCTCAGCTTCTAATAATAATTCATATGAATTACCAAATTAAAAATATCATATAACCTTTTTAATAGAAAAGGATTGGTATACTATGAATTCTTACTCTTTGGTTTTTTGTTTAAAGGTGTTTATGTATTGTATGTCCTGTATAAAAAAAAATATGAGACAACTTTCTATTTATAGTAAAAACCTAATAACCCTATAAATAGAAAAATATAACTTTTCCACTTAAATAATATCTCCTATATTATTTCAAGATAGTTTTAGAGATTTATGTAATTAAGTCCCTACATGATTTTTCTAGGTCTATAATTGTAATGCCTTTTGTAAATTACATTCTAGCCCTTCATTTCTAAAACTTATTTATAATTAAGTCATACATGATTAATCGTCTCAATTTAACTTCTTACTAATGTTTTTTTTATACATGTAATCTATTAGGTTCCCTAATATATTAGCCCAAATATAAATCACAATACTAAATAAAATAAGATTAAATAAATTTTATAATTTTTTTTATCAATTCAATAATTGATTGATTGATTTATATTTAAAGATCTGGTGCAATATCTAGCAATATGCCATGATCTTTCAAATATTAGAAAAGTAATCAATGTGGTTTGGCTTAACTTTTAGTGATCATGTTTTCAATATAATTATTATCCTTTCAACAAGAATGTTTCAATTTAGATATTAGAGCATAAAGTGTAACAAGTGGAACTCTTTTCAAATCTCATTCCATCACGTGAAATGATTTTATAATCAATACTATTTGAGAACAAGTGAAACATTTTTCTTTAATTCACCTAAAATCATGAATCTTCTATTGATCACTCAAATACCTTCATATAGTTCATTAAAGCATTGTCAGGTATCCCAAAATATATATACATGCAACGGAAATGATAAATTTAAAATTTTTTAGGAGTCTCAAGAATTCTGGTAGACAGATCTAGAGTTATTTAGGATTTATAAGAGTATTACCTGAAGACTAAATGTTCTTTTTTGCTTTGAATAATTACTTCAAGATTCTCTTTACTAGGTAGTTGCTCTATCTTCTACATCTTTAATTCTGTAATTCTCTAATAAAATAGAATTGTCTAACTATATTTTTGAATCATTGATGAGACCTTGGTTCCTTTACTTGTAGAATGGCTCCAGTTTTGTCACAATGTAGGGTTATTGGATCAACAAGGCTAGGAACAACACCTAGTTTAGTGATGAACTTTTTGATCCAAACAACCTCTTTCATCCCCTCAAACGTAGATGTGTACTTAACTTTAGTTATAGAATCTACTTTAGTCTCTTATTTGGAAGTCTTTCAACTCATAGCACCATATTTAGAGTAAAATAACTATATTGGATTTTTTATTTTGAATATTTGATTGAGAACTGGTATCCAAATAACCATGAACTACTAGATCTTCTTCATTATATACCAGAAAAACATTCTTAGTTCTGCTCAAGTACTTAAGAACATTATTTTAAATATCTTTTAGTGATCTTCACCGACATTAAATTGATATCTACTTGTTATGCTTAAAGCATAAAACACATCTAGTCTTATACATAACATCACATACATTACGAATCTTATATCTCAAGTATATGGAATCATTTTAATCCTATCTCTCTTAATTTGTGTTTTAAGAAACATATTTTTTGAGAGACATGTTCCTTGCAAAATAGATAAATATCCTCTCTTGGATTCTTCTATGCTAAACTATTTTAGCATTTTGTTTATATATATGGATTGAGACAATCAAAGCAACCTTTTCGATTTATCTCTTTAGATCTTTATTCCCAAGTATATAGATTACTTATTTCACATCCTTCATCGATAAATTCTTAGACAATTGTAATGTCGTTTTCTATTAATAATATGTTGTCTACATATAATATTAGGAAAACAATTATACTCTCACTAGCCTTTTTGTAAAAACAATGTTCATCCATATTTTTTATGAGATTAAAATGTTTGATTATCTCATAAAAAATGGATATTCCAACTCCGTAAAGCTTATTTAAGTCCATAAATAGATTTTTATAGCTTACATACTTTATTGAAAAATTCTTTACATTTAAAATTTTTAGGTTGTATCACACACACATCTTCTTGAAGATTCTCATTCAGAAATACAATATTGACATCCATTTACCAAATCTCATAATCATGGTATACAACTATAGTAAACAGAATACTTATGGATTTTAACATAGTTATTAGTAAAAAGTTTTCACTAAAGTCAACCTATTTGTCTTTGTTTTTAACCTTTGGCAACTATTCTAGCTTTGTACATTACTATCCATGTTAGTCTTTCTCTTAAAGACCAACTTACATGCAATAGGTTCTATCCCATCATATGGATACCCAAGGTCCATCCTTGGTTGGTGTATATAGAATCCATTTCAGATTTCAATGTCTCAAGTCATTTTTTTTAATCAATATCAGATATTGGTTCCATGTAATTGGTAAGCTCATCAAGTATGATCATATCATTATTTTCAACTTTTATGAGAAGTCCATATCTCATTGGTGCATGATGTGTGCTACCACATCTATAAAGTTTTTATGTTTCTTAAGCTTCATGCTAAATATTTAGATGTCAGTTTGTGGTTCTTGAACTTCTTAAAAGTTCTATTTTCCTCCAACCACTCCTTTCAAAAAACAAATTCTTTCTCTAGTAAGGTTACATGTTCTAAGACAAACAATTTTGTTCACTAAAATATAAATAATATCTAATAGTTTCTTTTAGATATCCCATAAACTTATCTTTTTATAACTTAGCTTTTTAAATACAAATACACTTCATATATGTGTCACATTCCTAAATATTTAAGTATGATAAACTTGGTCTCCTACCGTTCTATAGTTTATATAGAGTCTTATCAACATATCTTAATGGAACTATATTTAAAGCGTAAACAACATTTTGTAGGGTATAACCCTAAAAAGAAGGTGTAATGTTTGTATATCTCATCATGGACTGTAACCCATCCAATAGGGTGCAATTTCTCCTTTCAAAAACTCCATTATGTTGCAGTGTTCTAGGAGGTTTTTATTGTGAGAGAATCTCATTCTCTTAAGATAATCTTGAGCATTTTTGCTAAAGTATTCACCACCTCAATCTGACAAAGTATTTTAACACTCTTTCTAATTTGTATTCCAGCTTCATTTCTGAATTCTTTGAACCTTTTAAATGACTCATACTTTCATCTATCTATACATGAATCATTATTTATCCACATATATTTGTATGTGACCTATCAATTCATTAAATCTTTCACACTTTAAGTAAAGAGTGTTTTGGTCATCTTACCCAACAAACAAGCTTTACAATTTTCATATAATTCATAGTAAAAAAGGATCAAATATCCTTCCTTATCTAACATGTTCTTGTTATTTATATTGAACTTGGGCATTTCAACATCAAGTATATACAAATCATTTGTACAAGTACCAGATCCATATTAAACATCATTATTATAGAATGAACAACATTTTCCCTTAATAATAAATTAAAATCCATTCAGAAATGGATACGATATTTCTAAAAAGTGCTAGAACAAAATAACAATTATCAAGTTCTTATATCAGCTCATTTAACAAAGTCAATGCAACAACTCTTACTTCATTGCATATATATAAGTCAATTTTGTCATTATTTAATACATATACGTGAAGTAGAAGCTTTAATAAGCTTTTTAGTTTTCACGATTACAAGATAATCTTTGCAATTCCTCCTGTAATGACTTTCCTTACCATAATGATGACAAGTATCCTTGTCATTTTTTATGCCCTAAAAGGGCTTTTGTGCTTGGATTTTAAGACGCTTAACTCATGGTCCATGACAAAACCAAATTGATTTAATTTCTTAAAATAGTCATTCATTCTCAACACTAAGGAACCCTCTCTTATCTTGTAATGGAACAACTTCTTAGAGGTCTCATACCTCTCAGTCCTATTATCCACATCAAACAACTTTTTGAGATGCATAATTATTATATGGGCATCCATATTCTCATTTTGTGTTTGAAGTTCAAGTGACATACTGGCTAACTCACACATATAACCCGCTCATCATCATCATTATCATCAATATAACATTGATATTCAGTCCTAACTTTGTTATCAACATCCTCATTAAGGATAAAAAGAATTAGATTTTCAAGAGCATATAAACCTTATTTCTTGTTTGAGAATAATTCTCAAATTTTAATAATGGTCCAAGAAGTTTGGATCGTACACATGGTAATCTATCAATCTATTCATGTAAATATAATGAGTATTGGTTTCACGCATAAATATTTATAACCAAATTTAAATAAGATTTTTAATCATAATTTGGTCACTCATTCAAATCATATAAGTTAGTTATGTAAGACTTAATTTTATAGCATTAAACATATTCGATTAACTGTAACCTTGAGTAGCTTGACAAATTATCCATGAATAAAGCTATATTTTTATGCATATAAAATTGAAAGACAACAAATCATGTTCTCAATATGTACTTAACATATTAATGTCAGATTTATTATTTTAATTAAAATTCATTTTATGACATTAGTGATACTATACATAACAATTATATATAAACATACACCTTTAGCATGTCATTCTAATTGGAAGATTATGCACATATCTAAACTAATTCTCTCGAGCCATAGAAGGAAATGAGGTAGTCAAAACCTAGGTAGCTACTTCAAATCTTCATAAGTCCTTTACGAGTACCACAATTGTAGCCTTCACCGTCGTCCTTTCTTCATCTTGAATTACAAAATAGATTTCCTATATTTTTAAATTACATAACATTTAAGAAACCTTGAGATATATTTAAAGAGAAGTCTTATTTAATATTACAACCATCCAATCATCAAAAGCACAATCACATTGGTCTTTAAATATGCGTAACCATCAATCATGCATAATAACATATTAATATGCATAAATAAATATATTGCATGCTTTGATTTTAATTATTAGCTTTATTTGCAATTTTAAAAAAATATTTCTAACTCTTAGAAATATTAAATCTTAGAAATTATCAAATTATCCAATTTGATGATTTCCCAAACATATTAAATTTTATTAAATACAATTTTTCTTTGAAAAAATATTTTTAAAAACTTAATAAGAAAATTAATCATATTAAAATTCTTATTAACATCCTAAAATATTTTAGGATCAATTAAATAAAACTTTTCGACTTAAGAACTCTTTTTATTTTGAAAAACTATATTTCAAAACTATTTTAATTAAACAATTTAATTAAATCCTAATCTAAATAGGATAATAATAAAAAAAAAATATGAACTAAATACTTTATTTTAATCAACCTAATAAGAAAAATTAATTCTACAATTAATTTAATTTGGATTTCAATTTCAAAATATAAGAATAATATTTTATATGTATAGAGATAGAATTATATTTTTTTTCCTAAAAAACCTATTATAATAGTGTATATTATCCATAGGGACAGAATTGGGTAGAATCGTAATTCTGCCCCCAAAACCCTCTTGAAATATAATAAAAGGCTCACAGGCATAATGATAATTCTACCCCTCATCTTCTTATTTTCCAACTACTGCAATAGGCAATGGGCTCACTACCTCTTGTCGGCTGTTGGCATAGCAGCGACAATAACTTTATAACAACTTTATAGTTTCCTTTATAAGGCTTTTTTGTCCAAAGAACTTTATCTTTACTCTAGATTCCTTGATGAAATATTTGATAAATATTAAAAATAAATAAAGCATTTATTAAAATTAAATTTGTTGACAAGAACAAAGTCAATGCCATATGTAACCAATCGATTGACTATACAAATATATAGTGATCTTAAGTTTATGATCACTTATTCTACTATCACATGAGCTTTTTCATAGACACAAGTGATCTCTTGTGTGAAATTATCATACGAGTCAGTTTAATATACATGTAATTTGATAAATGCCTACATACTAGTTCCATGTATCCCTCATACCTCATCTTATGAGAACACTAACTCTTTTTATAAAGGAATGAATATAATAACAGAATTACGAGGCCAATATCTCCCAGCACACTGATTGTAACAATAATCCGTTCGGTCAAGACGTAGAGTAGGTTCCGAAGAACAACATACTCAAATATGGTAACGATCCAATGGTGAACAAAGGAGATCAAGCTACGACAAACCACTCTGAAACTGGCAAGAAAAATGAAACTTTTCAAAAGAACTATGATTTAATCTTCACATATGGCAAAGGCCTTCATGTCTATGACAGCCATAATAGAAATCATGAAGAAAATCCATTCAATATGCTGCAATTTCACCACTTCTTTATAGTTCCAGAACTGAAAATGCAGAATAGTAGAAATATTACGAGATCAATATCTCTTACCTTGTTTATTGGATAACAAATCCGTTCGGTCAATGTTGAGAGAAGGTTGGAAGGAACAACATAGTCAAAAATGATAATAATCCAACGGTGGACGGAGTAGATGTAGCTCCGACAGCACCACTCTCTCTCTCTTTCTCTCTTTTCTCTCTCCTCTGGTGCAGTCAACTTATTTTTGATACAAAAAGACTTTATTAATAATAAATATGTTTTGCTTGAACAAAGTTAGTGTCATTTATAACTAAAAGATTATCTATATGGCATATACATTAATAGTACATATGCTTTAGATTAGGAATCATAGCTTAAGAAATATAAGTTCTTGCTCTTATTCAACCATTAGCTACTAGTTGACCTTACTAAAGTTTTACCTTTTCTTCTATATTGTTTTTATAATCATTATCTAATTAAGGTAGTTGACCACGCTTGGCTTTAAAGGAATATGGTAGAGTGAACACCATGTTTAATTTATATGACTTCTTCATGATCACTCAGTTTTTCATTAAATGGTTTTTCTAGTTTATACACTCCATTCACCTATCTAATATATTATGATTGAAAATTCTAGTTTTTCTGGCTCCTGCCATTATGTTTTATCATTAAAAAGGATTTCGAAACTTGTGTCCATCATGCCATTATCCAAGAAACCATCAACAATGAAAATCATGTTGTTTTCTTATTTAGCTAGTCTTTTTTATTTGGACATGGGAATATATTGAAGACTTCTTACAACACATGAGATCATTTAGAGTTTGGATTATTTTTCTATCCTGGAGCACTATTAGTGTTATCTCTTGTATAATAAGTGTTTACTCTTCTTTGATTAGGGTTGCTTTCGTGACATCATTTTCTTGTTGCTTTTGGTTGAGAGTTGATGTCTTCTTCTTCTTCTTCTTTTTTTAACACTTTGGAAAACTATGTTTTATTGTTGTGGTTATTGTTTTATCCCAACCTTTACCTTGACAACATAAATTATTATTTTTTTACTTGAGGTTGATTGTTTTTCAAGTCTTTTTCACTATCTTAGTGATAACATTATCTATTTATTTTTTTATAAATTTCTTCAATTATTTGTCTCTTGCGTAGATCATGATTTATATTGCAACTTTCTAAGATAGGGGTGGTATAAGAATATAAACTCCCTCCACCTTTTCTACCATGATTTATAGATGTTTGGTGATATTATTGTTAGCATAGAGTAGGTGAGATCCTATCCAATACTAATCGTTCTAGTATACCTCTCATAAGTAACCTAATTGGTGTTTAAGGTTTGTTCTTTTTACACCTATTTTAGTTCATGAAGTATCTTAAACTTATTTTTTATGCAAGGTGTATGGCTATGCATCCTCTCTTCTTACTAAGTTTTTTAAACATTATATTTCCCTAAAAGGGGCTTTGACAAATTCATCATCGTCCTTATCATCAAGCTTGGATGATTTGTATTGTGGCTAGTACTTGTGTCAGTCATTATCAATCGATCTTTTAGGCTTAAATGTCAAATCCTATTGCTATGTTAATACATGCTTGATGTTTCCCCCAAGTCTTTGCCTTTTGAAAGAATCATGTGGTAGGTAGAGCACTTATACACCTCATTATGAGATATATATTAGGCTTGTTAAATCAATCCTTTTGCCTTTTGATGTGTCTAGATTCTAAAGCCTACACAATTGTTAGTGTCATGCCACTTATAATATTGCTTCACCTTGATTTTATTAGTAATGGGGATGATATGCTTGCTAAGAAGCTTAATTTGTCTCTCACGCATCTATTGTTTGAAGACTTTTTAAGCTCTTTTGATATCAAAAGAGTTCTCTGTCTTTGAATGCTTTGGTAGCCTTTAAATTTTTACTACCAAATTTAGTAGCCTTTATGAGCTTTCTCAATGTCATGATATCAAATGGTCTTTCATCTTTAATTTTCACAACCAATAAAGTTACTATTAAACCTCTTTACACTTTTCATCAAAGTCTAAATTAGTCACTAAGTGTGCACTCGCAACATTATATCAATAATTAAAAGGGTATATCCCTTTAATGAATCTTTTTTCTTGTTTTACTAGCTTCTTCTCATAATGAGCAACGTCATCAGTGAAGGTGTATGTCGCATTGTGTGAAAGGCGAGAAAGGGCCGAAAGAGTCGCCACCTAATTGTTTGGTTTAAGATCGCTAAGAAACCATGTATACTGGTTTTGTTAGAGATTTGAGGGTAAGGGACTGGTTGAGACTAGGGAAGAAGTTAGCACCCTTAGCACCTCATACATAAGGTACGTTGCTTTGTGTGGTTTGATGTGGTTTAGAGGTTTCATATTGAGATTTACTAGTATGAATAAATATGGTATCAAGAATTTATTATGGACTCGTATACCCAAATAAATTCTTAGGAAAAAAGGTTCTTCGTAATTTATGTATTACAATGAAAAATACTCCATGTTAAAATTGGTGAATATTTAGAATAACTCTGAGAATTTTCTGATCAACTCTGGATATTTTAAATACTAGCCTCATTTGTAGATCTAGCGTTCTATACCATGATTTTTAACCATTAATTCACAAGAATTAAAAAAATGATAATTTATTGAAATATTGGTCAAATTCCTATTTAATACACTGATTATTAAGTCCTAAGATGCATGTTAAAACACACATATATTTTAGATTTTGTATGAAAATACTAAACAATATGATTTTTTATATATATTTATGAGAGATCTAGCCATACACAACACCCAAAAAAACATTTTTTTTCCTTTTATTTGTAGGTTTCTTGAAATAAAATATGCTTGAAAGTTAAAAGGAATTTTCTCAAACATATCCTTAAAAAAGAAAACTAAACAAAACAAATGGAAAAAAAACTAATTTTTTTGTATTTTATATTTTTTTTATTTCAGCCAGATCAACCCAACTAGGTTGCCCGGTTGTGTTGACCCAACCAAGTCAACTAAAAAACAAACTGAACAGTCAGTCTAAAGAGCGAAGTGAGAAGTAAGAGAGAGAAGCTCTAGGTTGCAGGAAAGGTAAAACCTACTATTGTTCGTGTTTTCACCATTTTCTTGTGCAATGATTTCTTCCCTTGCTTTCTGCACTCTGATTGGCTCTTCCTCTATTCTCTTGGTATATTCATGGCCAAGTCAAAGAACAAATCATCGGTGCTGCGGTTCGCCCACCTCTCTATGGTTTGACAATTGGCATCCTCACAGCCCACTCGCGGATTCTTACGGGGAAAGATTCATCTATGATTCAGGTATGGCCAAGAACGCGAAGGTGAATGTGCTAATTCATAACTCAGAATGGAAAACTCCTACCACCCAAGCTATTGGCTGGCACCCCATTATAGAAGCTATTCCTTCCAATTCTAATCCTAAAATGGGGCAAAAGGATGAGATAGTTTGGTTGGATTCACCAAATCACAGATTCTCGATCAAAGTAGCTTGGGAACAACTAAGACATCATCGTCAGATGGTTGAATGGCATGACATTGTGTGGTTCAAGAATGCTGTTCCAAGACATTCATTTCTTCTATGGATGGCTGTCCAACAGAAACTCACAACTCAAGATAAACTTCATCGGTTTGGTATACATGGTCCCAATAGATGCTCGCTCTGTCTCCGCAACAATGAGGATCACAACCACTTGTTCTTTGAATGCTCTTATACTAAAGCGATCTGGTGGGATGTTTGTGACAGATGCGACATTCCAAGAATGACAAAAGGCTGGGATGAATGGATTCGATGGGCCACTGTCTCTTGGCATGGCAAGAGTTTCGTCAATTTTTCTCGTAAACTGAGTTTTGCAGCTACAGTGTATCATGTATGGCAAGAAGGGAATGCAAGGATCTTTGCTGGAATGTCTAGAACTTCGAATTTGGTCTTTAATCAAATCGAATGTATCATTCGTGATAAGCTTGATTTGATGAGGAATGTCGCACCAACAAATGAAAACAAAAGGATCCAACGAGCTTGGAGGGTGAATACCATAGATTCTTAATTTGTTAGTTAGCTGGTTGTATTGGTTTCCCTAACGAATCTAGTGAGGTTTCAGTTTTATGGTCGGTGGGTAGCCTGTAGCCATCTGTTGTTTTATGTTTCTGTTATCATTGTAAATCTAGGGTATGCCCCTTATAATGTTTGTATCTTCTTCTTTTAATACATACGTCAACTTATCAAAAAAAAGAGAATTAGGAGATTCCCAAATAAGCTGCCACATCCTTTTAGAAAAAGAATCCTAGCCAAATAGGAAGTCCACAAGTCAAAAGGAAGTAAATAATAAAATTTGTACAGCCTCTGCTGACCCGTGTTTTGATACCTTTTCGAACTCCGATTGACTTGAAATTTTAAACCAAGGTAGGAAAACATGTCAGAAGACTCCACGTAAAATTGCAACTCGATCCAACGGTCGGATTGAGAATTATGACTGTTGCTATAAAACTAGATAGTTGCATTTTTTACGTCAAAATCCGCATTTGACCTTTCCTGGATTGTATCACAACAAGCCAACAATAAAAGGTGGCAAATTCAACAAACAATCCCAACCAGCAAAAATCTGCACCAACTATAAGACAGTAGGAAGGCAAAAACAATATACAAAAGTAGTAAACCCAGAGTAGACACAAGGATATATTCCTTGGCCTAAATCCACAAGAGTATAATATGTCAAAGGGAGGAAGGGGGGGTTCTTTTCCATTTTTCATCTAAAAAAAAATAGAAAAGTATTTTCCCATTTTCCGTCCAACTGCGATTGCAAAAATTTACCGTGTTAGGTGTGAAAGATTAAAGTTGTTAATGAACCATGGAATTCCTGAAGATATTCGTTGGATGATTGAAGCAAAGGTCTGATTATCATGTGAGTCTTCCAATTCTTTTATTTCATACATGCCTAGGACATGTAAAAGCACTTTTGCAAAGAAACACCATGCCAAACGACTGAAAGTCTGTCACCGATGTGCCAGATGGACTTGTAATGCGCAATGTTGTTCTTTAGGAATGATATCTATAAACCGTGAAGATAGAATACAATTCATTAAGGATGGACTGAGTAAGGAGTTTTTAGATAATCTTCTATTTACTCTTGTGACACATCCTAGTGGATGTGCATCGTGCAATTCATGATTTATGACCCCATTTTCATAAAGAACATGATCGACTTAGTCTTGGGAATCTAACTAGAAAAGACCATGTTTGTCAGTTTTTAAAAAAACTGGATGAGAAGATTATCTCCGGCCCATATAAAGCGTTTAAGTCGTTCTTGGACGTAAAACCAAGAGAAGATGCGAGCCACAATCACAACTACTTATACATACACATGTTAAAAATAAATAAATAAATAAATAGAGTGAGTGAGACTCTAACTAGCCTACATATAGGTGGTATGATTGCATTTTCAATTTCTCATCTATAAAATATTTTCTTCCTTCCCTTCATTTCTACTCAATCCATACATTCAACAGACATAGAAGTGTGTAGAAATGACATGTTCCTCAAATCATCAAATAAAAAATATTTGTGTTTTTGGTGGATTCAGTCCTGGGAAAGAAAAGGAGTTTTTAGAATCAGCAAATCATCTTGGTCAGGTACTAGCCGAGAGAAAGATTTATTTAGTGTATAAGGGAGGCAATCTTGGGTTAATAGGGGGTGTGTCAATAGCTGTATTTTTAGGAGGCAGTCAAGTTTTGGGGGTCGTCCCAAAACTTTAGCAAAAGGGGACATCATTGGAAAAATAATTGGAGAGGAACTACAAGTCTCCACAATGTCTAATTGAATGAATGCAATGTTTAACCATACTAACGTCTTCATTGCCTTACCAGGTGATCTGGGTACATTGGAAGAGATCATTCATATTTCCTCTTGGACCCAACTTCATATTCACCATAAACCTAATTGAATGAATGAATGCAATGTTTAACCCAGCTTCATAAATTTCTAACATCAATATGTATATTCTTTCCTAGAGGTGTACTAGATAACACATGCAAGTTATTCATAATTCTATAAGATACAAAGTACCTGCCACCACATCAAGTACAGCTCTCACATCCTTGTAAGTCATGTGATATACCCGAACTTGAGTCCTCCTCTCCTAATTTCTAGGCCTCCCACGAGTAGCACTCGTCCCTAACTTGGTAGGCCTGATAGGACGATCGACTATAACTGATTGCTGCTGGCTCTAAACCTCAATCCTCTAACCATGGGCTCCCTCGGTAGTTCTACGAGGACAATCCTTCTTCCTGTGACTTGTGTCCCCCACAATAGTAACAACCTCTACCTACATGCGAGCACTCTCTCCATCGAGGCCCCTCTCCTCTACAAATATAACATCTCCCCAGCATCGCAGAGCAATCTCCATGGTGTAGCTGCTCACACCTCTGACAGAATGGATATACTAGTCCCTTCTGCTCTATAAACCCTCTAGCAGTTGTGATTCCTTGTCTAGCCTATCCTCCCCAAGATCCTCTTCCACTAACCTGTCTAGATCCTCCTGAGCCTCCCACCTCTTCTCTAGAACTATCTTGAAGATTTCCCGCTCTTCCCTTTCTTTGGGAGAGGAGGTCTCCCAGTCAAAAACTCAAAATCTCTCCTCTTAGCTCTAGATGCCTGACTTCGCTCAACCACTGGCTTCGGGGTATCCCTTATTACCCTCTCTATACCCTGAGCAACCCGTACCTATTCCTACACAGACTGAAACTGCGTGGCTATCAATATCATCCTTAGTTCCTGCCTTAGTCCATCACAAAACCTCTCCACCCTGTGGCTCTCTGTGAGAAGATAAGTGGAGGGAAAAGCTACTTAAGTCCTGAAATCTACTCTCATACTCCAAAACTGTCTAATCTCCCTGCCTCAAATCCAAAAACTCCTATTCTTTCTCCCTTCTATGCTCTCGAGAATAGTACCTCTCCTCAAACTCTTCACGAAAGTCCCTCAATCTCAATGCCTCCCTTGATCTCCCACCAAGAGTGGGCACTTTCAATCAATAGCTGAGTCACGAATGAAGGTTTTGATCTTCAACTCCCTCCTTTTTTTTTCGAATGATAGTCGGCTCTCCCCTCTTCTCTTCTTGTCTAATTTTCTTATTAATCCCATGGCCACAAGTGTTTATTCTACATATAACCCTTAATCTTGGATGGGTTCTTAAAATTTTTAGTGTTTCTCTCTTGATTTGCAAAAATGGATACAAAAACTCCCTCTTTTCTTTCCTTACGGTTGCTCTAGATTTTTGGTGAGAGGACTATTTATGCTCTATAATTATTCTTATTTGCATTTAAACCCCATTTTATTTAAGTGTATTATCTTTTCCCCCACATCTTTTTTTTCTTTTTCTTATATAATTAAGTTATACCTCTTTTTTTTTCTTATAATTTCACCCCACAACTTTTAGTTTAGTTTATTTTCTTTAATTTAATCCAGCCTTGATTTTTTTTCCTAGGGTTTATAATGTCGCTCTTGAAAATAGATTAGTTTCTAAAAAAAGGGTAGGTTAACCATAAAAATAAACCAGTTTTTGAACTTCAGAAAAGACAAGTCGCCTGTGACAATAGGCTAGTTTCTAAAAAAGGGCAAGTTGCCCATGAAAATAAACCACTTTTTGAACTTATAGTAGGATGTCATCTGTGAAAATATAGTAGTTTTTGAACTTCTGAAAGGGCAAATCACCCATAAAAATAGATTAGTTTCTGAAAAGAAAAAAAAGACAAGTCACCCATGAAAATAAGACCAATTTTTGAACTTCAGAAAGGGCACGTCACCCATGAAATTAGATTAGTTTATGAGAAAAGGCAGGTTGCCCATAAAAATAGACCAGTTTTTTATCTTAAAAAGGACATGTCGCTAGTGAAAATAGATCATTTTCTAAAAAGGGGTGGGTCGCCCGTGAAATATACTAATTTTTGAATTTCAGAAAAGACAGGTCGTTCATGAAAATAAACTATTTTTGACTGGTTTCTTGCAAAATATGAGTTTTGAAAAAAGGAGACCACCCATGAGACCTTTCCTCAAGAAGTTTGGTCACCCATTTTGTATGACAGACACTTTTCTTTACAATCTTACTGTGTAAAAACTTCTTTTTTTTTTGCTTCATAAGCATTGCAACATATTTGTTGCTACCCATTTTATAATAAATAATAATAATAAATGAATAAATAATATATTTATTATTATTTTTAATAAATAATATATATAATAATAAATAAGATATATAATATAATAAATAAGTTAAATGCAAGGAAAATCAAGCGTGAAAAGGAATGTTTGAGCCCAATGACGGAAGACCAGAATGCTAAGTGAAGTTGATAGGCCAAAATAGCAATCCAAAGTTCTAATTGACAAAGCCCATTAGTAAAAAAGTTTGTTTTTGGTATTTAAAGACTCAATTGGAATTTTCAAAAGTTTAATTATTTAATTAAGGGTTTAATCGCAAGGCAAATCAACATTTAGTAGTCAATTTTGAGGTTAGTTGAAACAATTGAAGTTTAAGGACTCAATTAAAAGCTTGGAAAATTTAAATTAGCAAATCAGGAGCTTAATTGCATAAAATGAAAAGTCTGGTGAACAAATAAGGGCTTAATTCCTTTTGTGAACCCAGAACCAACTTGTAAAAGGCGCTTGAAATTAGGGGTGACAAATGTAATTGATAAGGACTTGCATGAAATTAGAAAGAAAAAGAGAAATTAAGGTTAAAATAGAATGAAATCAGAAGATTAGGGATTGAATTGAACATTGACAAATCCCAAATCAAAAGAAAACCCTAATCTATAGGAATTAGTTAAAATGACATTATTCAAGGTACTATGCTTCTTTTTCTTTAGTTTTTTGGCTAATCAAATAGGCACTTTTAGATGATTAAATGTGATGTTTCTGACCACCTCAAAGGCTGCAACCACTATCATTCGACCGAGAAACAACCCCTCTACAACCCCATGTCTTTAACATCAAATTTTTACATCTTGTCCCTAGGCAATCAAGACTACAATTTCAGACATCACATTGTTTCGGTGAGGAATTTTAAACATTTGAATGTAGAGCTACAAACCTCTAAATCAAGCAAGAATGAGTCCAATCGAAAGGCATGCATCCCTTCTACCAATTCCAGGTGGTCTCAGGCAACGTTGACATTGAAGATGCTCTAATGGAGCCTTGAAAGAGGCCAACATAGCCGCCTTGACAGGAACATTCATTTGTGGAAGAATGTTTAACGTTTTCATTTGATTCCACTTAGAAGCTTCTAGAAGGTTTACATCAAGGGTTTAAAACTTTGAATCATTTTATTATGTTCAATGCAAATCTTGAATGCTTTAATATGCTTTTGACTGTTTTTTTTTTGCCATTTAGTTGCATAAAACCTTGGTTTAATGGATGCCAAAGATGGCAATAAAGGAGTAGGGGCACTTTTTGTTAATGAAAGGATAGCCCCTGCTTCTAGGTAGCGCCTAAGGCAAGATTCAACGGATGAATCTGCCGAAAACCTAGTGAAGTAACCAGATACGCCTAGAATGGCCTTTTTTGGCCTCTAAATTGTGTCCTCCTAATCCCCACGTACCACTTTTTTTTTGGTAAGTTGACGTATGTATTAAAAGAAGAAGATACAAACATTATAAGGGGCATACCCCAGATTTACAATGATAACAGAAACATAAAACAACAGATGGCTACAGGCTAGCCACCGACCATAAAACTGAAACCTCACTAGATTCGTTAGGGAAACCAATACAACCAGCTAACTAACAAATTAAGAATCTATGGTATTCACCCTCCAAGCTCGTTGGATCCTTTTGTTTTCATTTGTTGGTGCGACATTCCTCATCAAATCAAGCTTATCACGAATGATACATTCGATTTGATTAAAGACCAAATTCGAAGTTCTAGACATTCCAGCAAAGATCCTTGCATTCCCTTCTTGCCATACATGATACACTGTAGCTGCAAAACTCAGTTTACGAGAAAAATTGACGAAACTCTTGCCATGCCAAGAGACAGTGGCCCATCGAATCCATTCATCCCAGCCTTTTGTCATTCTTGGAATGTCGCATCTGTCACAAACATCCCACCAGATCGCTTTAGTATAGGAGCATTCAAAGAACAAGTGGTTGTGATCCTCATTGTTGCGGAGACAGAGGGAGCATCTATTGGGACCATGTATACCAAACCGATGAAGTTTATCTTGAGTTGTGAGTTTCTGTTGGACAGCCATCCATAGAAGAAATGAATGTCTTGGAACAGTATTCTTGAACCACACAATGTCATGCCATTCAACCATCTGACGATGACGTCTTAGTTGTTTCAACCAGTATTCTATTCATTTTTTTTTTAGCCATAATCAAGTTCATCACCCCACGTACCACACTATTTGTGATGAACTTGATTATGGCTAAAAAAAAAACAACATAAAAACTCAAATAGTGGATTTTCAATCTTAAAAGCAAACAACTCAAAACAAAAATCAATCTTTAACAAAAATAGTTTCACAATTTGATCATTTTCACTTTAACAAAAGGATGTGATTTTGTTGATCATTGTAACAAATAAACCCTTGATTCGTGACCCGTGGAGGATTAAGAACAAAATCATCCATTCCTTTGTTCAAAATCTGCTCTAGATTGAGAATTACATTTTGTGAGGAGACGAAGAAAATTCATCTGTTTTGTTTTGTTTTGTTTTTTCTGCATTTTTCCATTTTATTTGAAAAATCTTTAAGTTTTTGTGTTTTTGCCACTTTTTGATCTGTTTTGGTTTCTTTTGTTTAGTTTGTTTTTTTTTTATCAAATGTAAGAATTGTATAGATCAAAAATAGCAAGACAAGCTTGCGATACAAGCTGGAAACCAGCAGAACATTACATACACTAGTAAAGGGAACAGACTCCCTTTAACAAACCATAGCAAGACCAGCAGTGCATAATAACAAAGCTAAATAGCCGAAGGGAACATGCTCCCTAAAGAATGAACCAAGGGAACAGGATCCCATATTCAAATAGCATGAACATCCCTCATGCATAGAAAAACCGTCCAAGGGAAGAGAGGTCCCAGCGGGAGGGCCCTTCAGCAAAAAAAATTCACATGAAGCCAATTTGCATGAGCCATGTATATGGCAGCAACAACCAGCAGTGGATCAATCAGCAGGAGACAAGAAGCCAGCACCAAGACAGTCGGGACCCACAAACGTCCAACCAACAACAAAGGGCATCCAATGCCTCACCAAAGGGAACAGGCTCCCGAAAAGAAGTCCCATATACAAAAGCATGAACAACCCTCATGCAGGGCAAAGTAGAAATGAAAAAAGACCTAGGGAACATGCTCCCACTAAACCTAACCAGAAATGCAACATTAAGCAGCCAAAGCCCCTCAACAGGGCACACCAGGACCTGTATGGAAAATAAAACTGAATTAATCAGTTGTACCCGTCCTGCATACGAGAGTGTTCTACAAGTCCAATGTCGAACTTTAGAGGTGATTCGATCCACGAGGCCCTTACAATAAACAGCCTTTAGTCTGGACGAGAGAAGAGGTACTCCCAAATATTTCATAGGGAGCTCCCCCTCTCTAAACCCAAGAATATGAATAATTTGCTCCCTCTCAGCATTTAACACACCGCTCAAGAAGATGCCACTTTTGTTTGGATTTGGATACAGACCTAATAGGTCTTGAAACTTTGTGAGCACAGTTCTGATCATACGAATTGAGTTTACATCCCCGTTGCTAAAAATCATCAAGTCGTCAGCAAAACAAAGATGAGAAATTTTGTGCTTCTTGCATCTCCAGTGGAACTTGAATTCTTGGTTGGCACTCATCTTGCAGAATAGCCCCGAAAGGATTTCCATACATAGGACAAACAAATATGGGGACAATGGATCCCCTTGTCTCAGCCTTCTTCCCCCTTGAAAGTAACCTGCAAGCTCACCATTGACGTTGATAGAGAATTGACATGATGTAACACAAACCATGATCCAATCAATGACTGTTCTAGGGAATCCTATTTTTATTAACATGCGTCAACAAAATCCCACCGCACCGAGTCATAAGCCTTCATCAGATCTACTTTCATAGCACAACGAGCAGGTCCCGTAGATTTATGATAGCCTTTCATTAGTTCCTGAGACAAAAGAATGTTATCACTGATTCTCCGTCCTGAGATAAAAGCAGTCTGATATGGACCAACTAAGGATGGCAAAACAACTTTGATTCTCCCATCTAGAATCTTAGCGATGCATTTGTACACTGTATTGCAGCAAGATATAGGACGAAAATCTGTCAACCTTGTAGGATTAGCAACTTTAGGAATAAGGGAAATGGATGTAGCATTCATTTCTTTAAGCATTCTACGAGTCTGAAAGAAGGATCTAACAGCGTTGATTACATCTTCCCCAACTATGTGCCACATTCTTTTGAAGAAACCTGCGTTAAAACCATCCGGACCAGGGGCTTTGTTGTTCTTCAAACTAAACATAGCATGCTTAATCTCCTCCCTTGTTACATCTTGTGCGAGTAGATGCTGTTGCGTTGAAGAGAGTTTCAAGTTAATTGCCGATTCCATCACTTCCTCGTTCAGAACCCTAGGCATCTGATCCACTCCTAACACACGATGGAAGTATGCAATTACTTCTGATTTGACTGCCTCGTGTCCTTCGACAACCTCTCCATCGTCCCTTGTAAGTGATAGAAGCTTATTTCTATTCTGTCTTCCATTTACTGATTTGTGAAAGTAGCTAGTATTCTGATCCCCCAAGCTAAGCCATTGTATCCTTGCCTTCTGTTTGAAAAAACTCTCTTCAGCCCTGACGGTAGAAGCGTATTTACGAACAGCATCCCTTTCTCGCATGCACAAAATTGGATTCTCATGCGCTGTATGCAGAGCCTGTTGAGCCTTATCCATTTTGTTTTTTGCATCTTTAACTCTATCTGAAATGTTGGAGAAGTGAGCCATATTGAAAAGTTTCAATTCCTGCTTTAGCTTTCTTAGTTTGCAACACAACTGATACATTGGACAACCCCCCGAATTCTGATCCCATACCTTCTTCACCAAGGGCATGAACTCGTCATGATCCATCCACATATCAAAGAATCTGAATGGTTTCTTTATGTTCTGATCATTGCCAATAACCTTTACCACCATAGGAGAATGATCTGACATACCCGAAGGCAAAAATCTCGCTTCCGATAATGGAAAGTTCAGATTCCACTTCTCATTGACAAGCACTCTATCTAGTTTCCGCATAATCAGATTCTCGGGACATTGGTTCGACCAAGTATAATGCATACCTGAATACCGAAGATCATCTTCTTTCGCTTCTCGAATACATGTATCCAATCTGTCCATAGTACCAGCCCACGTAGTAGACCCTCCTAACCTGTCCGACTGGTTGCGGATAGCATTAAAGTCACCCATAAGAATCCACGGGGTTGACTCCCATCCATCACTACGACTCACTATATCAGACCATAATGCCTCACGTAAAGAAGCATTATTGTCTCCATAAATAATTGAAGTATTGAAACTGATTTTGGTAGCTAATATAGTGACAGAAACATGAATAGCCTGGTCTGACATTTCAACAACATCCACCTTCACCGTATCAGCATTCCAACAAACCCAAATACGACCACGACAAGAGAAATCATAATTATACAAGAAGGACCAAGAACGCATAAGAAGTTTAGAAACATTATCTTTATTTTTGTCTTTAACTCGAGTTTCAACCAAACCAAAAAAAGCTATCATCTCTTGATGGATGAGTCGACGCAATTCTGAATGCTTTATAGGATCATTCAAACCTCTAATATTCCAACATCCAATAATCATAGGAAAATAGAGAGGAGTACAAACAGCAACACAAAGATTACCTTGACATGCCTCCTGGAGAGGAGCCAGATTTCTGATTCTTCTTTGAAGAGGCTTTTGAACCCCTTTTCTCTTATTTCATAGGGAGCTCCCCCAGCCTTTTGTATGGCTTTTGACCAACTAGGGTGGATTTCCAAAATTCACAGCCATCTTCAAACACATCAAGTGGAGGAGCTACTATCACACGACCATCAGTCATAGTAGGGGGAGCAAAGTGCAGATTACGGACTGAACTAATGCCAAGGGTCTTGCTACCCTCATTGTCATCAACATCAGAACCCTTCAAAGCATTTAAAAAATTCAATTTGGGTCTAGGTTTTAGTTGTTCTTGTTGATGAGACCCTACCTTCACCTCATCAACTTTAGAACCCAACACGTGGTTCATTTCTGGAACAACATTAGAAGCTTAGGCAGTAGAGTGTTTCTCTATACTAGCATCAGAATCAGCTTGAAACTGAGAAATCCTCATCCCATGGCTATTCAACATATCTTGCAGTTCTAATCTTAATGTATGTCCAGACTTAACTTGATTGTGTTGTTCAATGTGAGAGCTAACCATTGGAACATTTTCCACAGAAGAACATAGAGACATTATGGTAGCATACAAATATTAGAGAGAGCAAAATTCTAATAAGATAAACTGAGTCCAAGAAGCAACCTAAGCTCAGAAATAACAGAATTATGAGGCCAATATCTCCCAGCACACTGATTGTAACAATAATCCGTTCGGTCAAGACGTAGAGTAGGTTCCGAAGAACAACATACTCAAATATGGTAACGATCCAACGGTGAACAAAGGAGATCAAGCTACGACAAACCACTCTGAAACTAGCAAGAAAAATGAAACTTTTCCAAAGAACTGTGATTTAATCTTCACATATGGCAAAGGCCTTCATGTCTATGACAGCCATAACAGAAATCATGAAGAAAATCCATGCAATATGCTGCAATTTCACCACTTCTCTATAGTTCCAGAACTGAAAATGCAAAATAGTAGAAATATTGCGAGATCAATATCTCTTACCTCGTTGATTGGATAACAAATCCGTTCGGTCAATGTTGATAGAAGGTTGGAAGGAACAACATAGTCAAAAAGGAGAATAATCGAACGGTGGACGGAGTAGATGTAGCTCCGACAACACCACTCTCTCTCTCTTTCTCTCTTTTCTCTCTCTCTCAAGGATTAAAGTCATACTAATATTGAATATGCACCATATCAATAAGAACTCAAGGATTAAAGTCATACATAACTTCAAATTGTGAAAAATTTGTATCTCCACGCACACTACGATTATAAGCAAACTCTACAATAGGCAAACAAGTGTTGTGCTCTTCAGAATTTTAGTTATAACAGCTCGCAATAAAGAAGAAAGAGTTCGGTTCACTACCTTTGTTTGTCCATTAGTTTGTGGATGACATGCTATACTGAATAGTAGTTTCATTCCATACTTCTTCCAAAGAGTCTTCCAAAAATGGCATAGGAATTTTGCATCAGATACAATACTTTTAGGGACTCCATGCAAACATACAACTTTTATAAAGAACAAATCAACAATGTTTACAGCATCATCAGTCTTGTGCCAAGCTATAAAATGTGACATTTTAGAGAATCGATCAACCACAACCAAAACTGAATCCTTTCCACGCTGTGTTCTAGGTAGCCCTAAGTACAGAGTCTATACTAATATCCATCCATGGCTGCTTCGGGTAATGGCATATAAAGCCCATATGCATTCTCCTTGCCTTTGGCCTTCTTGCACAGAACACATCTCTCAATCACCTTGTGAACATTCTTCAACATGCTAAGCTAAAAGAAATGTTCTTTCAGCAGCTCATAAGCCTTATTTTCAATGAAATGACCACTAAGACCACCACCATGAGCCTCTCGCACAAGTAATTCCCATAAAGAAACTAAAGGAATACAAATTCTGCCCATCTTGAACAAGTAACCTTCATGCATAAAGAACCCATCACAAGCTCCATTAGCACATTAGCAAAGTAGGAATCACTAGCATATTGATCCTTTACTTGTTCAAAACCCATAAACCTTGCATTCAACATAGAAATCAATGCATGCCTCCTAGAAAGAGCATCGACAACCCACTATTAGAAACGAAGACTCCTACCCAACGAATATTGATTCGCGAACGAGAAGTATAGGGATGACGCCACGAAGACAATTGTTCTTCGATAAGTCGTTTTTAGTCCTTTAGAGAACCAAGAAAGGGAGATTATCCCACCAACACACAAAAAGTACAGCAAAGAAGTTTATTGATCTGAAAATTGCGTAACCTTACATGTCTAGTTATACCTTTATTTATACTAACTCTAGACTTAAATAAACCCTAAGAAGAAAATAATAAAAATCCGAAAATTATCATCCTAAATATGCTAGAATCAGATTTTTCACCCTTAATAAGTCCCAAATAAAGAAATCTGATTTGGAAAATATGTTAATGCGAACCTTGATACGATTCAGGAAAGGTCAAATTCAGATTTCGACGTAAAAAGTGCATCTATCCAGTTTTACGGCAACAATCATAATTCTCAATCCAACTGTTGGATCTGACTGAAATTTTACATGGATTCTCCTGAAATGGTGTCCTACCTTGGGTTAAAATTTCAGGTCAATCGATGTTCGGAAAGGTATCGAAACACGGGTCAACAGAGGCTGTATGAATTTTGTTATTTACTTCCTTTTGACTTGTGGACTTCCCTATTTGGCTATGATTCTTTTCCTAAAAGGATGTGGCAGCTTATTTTGGGAATCTCCTAATTCTACAAAGATTTTTAATGGGCTGCAGCATAGTTTCCAAGTGTGGCAAGGATTCATAAATGTTTTAGAATCCTTTTCTTACAAGGATTCCTTGTTCATCCTAGCTACAAAAAAGAAAAGAAGACTTCAGAATAAATTCTACCTTCGTATCAGATTTTCTAGTCTATTTGGGGCTTCTTAATGGTGATAAATCTGATTCTAGCATATTTAGGATATTAATTTCGGATTTATTATTGTTACTATTATTTTCTTCTTAGTTTAGGGTTTATTTATATTATTTGGGTTTAATTGTAAGTGTGCATCATATAAGTCCACTTAAGGGGTCCATTAAAGTTTATTTTTAGTTTGAAGTCACTATAAATAAGGGCATAAGCAAATATGTAAGGGTAGACAATTCAGATTAATAAAACTTCTCGTTTGTCGCACTTTGTGTGTGTGTGTGTGTGTTGGTGAGATAATCTCCCTTCCGTTCTCTAACGAATCGAAAAATGACTTATTGAAGAACAACTGTCTTCGTGGCGTCATCAATATCTCCTTCGCGAATCAATATTCGTTGGGTGGGGGTTTTCCGTTTCCAATAGTGCTGGTGCCTAGGTACAAGTTATCTTTGTGTCACACTCCTATCAAACCTGATTTACTTGGCTTTCCGGGAATTGGTGTCTTTGGGAATTGGGTTGCGTGACCACGTGATTACGAGGTTCGCATCACCAAATATAATTAATCTATCAAATAACTCAAACCCTTCTTTCATTGTATGTCTAGGATGAATAAGGAATCCATATAAGAAAAGGATTCTGGAACATTAATGAATCGTTGCCACTCTTGGAAATTATGTTTCAGCTCATTAAAGATTCTTATGGAACTAAGAAATTCTCAAAACAAGCTGTCACAACCTTTTAGAAAAAAGGATCCTTGCTAAATAGAAAGTCCATAGGTCAACTCAAAACTGACCCAAAATAGTTCTTGAAAAATTAACCCTAATGGACCTCTTATGTGGACTTATATGAGGTCCACTCAAAACTGACCCAAAAATCCTAAACTGAAAAATCTATAACCTGATCCAAATAAGCCTTGGATCCTAGCTAAAAACAAAGCATTAATTAAGCCTAAACAAGTCTTGGGTTGTAGCTAACAAAATAAAATAAAGCCCGTAATATTAAATCTATGTTCTTCCATGAGAAGAAGAGGAGGAAATAAAATATTACAAAATTGATTCAAGGCTTCTATTGATAACCTTTCATGCGGCCCATTAATCATAGAAACAAAAGGAAAAGGTAGCCACCCATGCTGTTTCCAAGTTGTAGTAGCATTCTTTTGTTTCCTTTGTTGTCCTCACCTCATAACTCAAATAAAGTTGTATTGCGCCACTTTTACACATGGATAAGATGTACAAGGGCCTCCTCTTGATACTCCAATGGACCATTCAATTCTGACTTGGTCGAAACCTTAAAAATCAATGCATTCAATGTCTTTTTCAATGCCTTTGTCATGGACCGACTCATTGGACCATTTGGAAAATGTAATGGGTCCTTGCTGGTGTTTCTGGGCTAGTTCACATCATCCTCTCTCTCCTCAAAATTTTTTGACCTTGAATCAAAACCTGTGCCAAACAACGTAAGATCAGCAACATTGAAGTAACACTAACACTATACTCACTTGAAAGATCAATTTTGTATGTGTTTTCATTGATCCTCTCTAAAACCTGAAACGGACCATCACAACAAGGTGGTAATTTTGATTTCCTTTGGTTATAAAATCATTCCTTACACATGTGCACCCAAACCCAATCACCGGGTTGTAAAACATCTTGTTTATGTCCCTTATTTGCTTTAGAAGCGTACAGTCTGTTCTTTTCTCTATTTCATTGGCATGATTATGCTTGGTGTTGGGCTGATCCTCATCACTCCAAGTACGAAATCAATCTGAGGCTCTATCCCTCTCAATGGTGGTAATCCGCTAGGAGTATCGTCGGTGAACACATCATCAAACTCCTACCACAAAGAAATAGCAACACTAGGCACAATATGATCAAGATCATTAGTATTAAAGTAAGCCTCTTTGTACACAAGTAAAATCTTTGGCTTGTTAGTGAAAAATACAAATCTGACCTCACCCTCTCTAATATAAAAATTAGGTTGTTTCTTTAGTTTTTCCACACATTTCTTATCACCTTTCCTGTCTTCTTCACTCCACTTGTCTTACCCCCACTCTTGGCCAGATTTGAGTGTTTTTGAGTAGTGGTTGAATGGTCTGATTTGTTTGAGTGTTGGCCGAATATTTGTTTGTGTTTGGATGGGAGGCTGAATGGGTTGTAATGGTGTTTTGGGTTCCAGCCAAATCTGATGGTCTTCTTTCCCCTTGTTCCTCATCCTGATTTTCTCACCCCATAACCTCATGCTCACTTTTTAGCTTAATTTGATCATCTGAAGCGAACCTCGTGATCACGTGGTCACGCAACTCACAATCAAGATTGAGATCTGATTCTGAAAAGCCAAAATAGGTCTGATAAGAGTGTGACACAATTGAAACCTACCCCAAGGCACCAACACTATTGAATTGAGTAGAATGACGCCACGAAGCCAGTTAATCTTCGATAAGTCAGATTCAGTTCGTTCAAGAACTGAAGAATGCAAGAATCACTCTCACACGTTAAAACTGAAAAATTTAGAAGTAATTATCATCCAAGCTGCCAAAAATTTGGCTTACATGAGTTTAAATAGTTCTTGAAAAGTTAACCCTAATGGACCCCTTATGTAGACTTAAATGAAGTCCACCCAAAACTGACCCAAAACCTTAAACTGAAAAGCCCATAACTTTATCAAAACAAGCCTTGGATCCTAACTGAAAAAAAAAGTATTAATTAAGCCCAAACAAGCCTTGAGCTCTAGCTAACAAAATAAAACAAAGCCCATAATATTAAATCCATGTTCTGTCATGAGAAGAAGAGAAGTAAAATATTATAGAACTACTTACCAAAAAAATAAAATATTATAGAACTGATTCAAGTCTTATTTATACTGAACAAGTCTGGAGAGGAGGACTAAAAAACCCTAAATTAGAGAGAGAGAGAGAGAGAGAGAGAGAGAGAGGAAAGAGAGAGAGTGTGGTGTTGTCGGAGCTACATCTACTCCGTCCACCGTTGGATTGTTCTCATTTCTGACTATGTTGTTCCTTCCAATCTTCTATCAACATTGACCGAACGGATATGTTATCCATTTTATAATCCTAAAATGGGGCAAAAGGATGAGATAGTTTGGTTGGATTCACCAAATCACAGATTCTCGATCAAAGTAGCTTGGGAACAACTAAGACATCATCGTCAGATGGTTGAATGGCATGACATTGTGTGGTTCAAGAATGCTGTTCCAAGACATTCATTTCTTCTATGGATGGCTGTCCAACAGAAACTCACAACTCAAGATAAACTTCATCGGTTTGGTATACATGGTCCCAATAGATGCTCGCTCTGTCTCCGCAACAATGAGGATCACAACCACTTGTTCTTTGAATGCTCCTATACTAAAGCGATCTGGTGGGATGTTTGTGACAGATGCGACATTCCAAGAATGACAAAAGGCTGGGATGAATGGATTCGATGGGCCACTGTCTCTTGGCATGGCAAGAGTTTCGTCAATTTTTCTCGTAAACTGAGTTTTGCAGCTACAGTGTATCATGTATGGCAAGAACGGAATGCAAGGATCTTTGCTGGAATGTCTAGAACTTCGAATTTGGTCTTTAATCAAATCGAATGTATCATTCGTGATAAGCTTGATTTGATGAGGAATGTCGCACCAACAAATGAAAACAAAAGGATCCAACGAGCTTGGAGGGTGAATACCATAGATTCTTAATTTGTTAGTTAGCTGGTTGTATTGGTTTCCCTAACGAATCCAGTGAGGTTTCAGTGTTATGGTCGGTGGCTAGCTTGTAGCCATCTGTTGTTTTATGTTTCTGTTATCATTGTAAATCTGGGGTATGCCCCTTATAATGTTTGTATCTTCTTCTTTTAATACATACGTCAACTTACCAAAAAAAAAAAGATATTGATCTCGCAATATTTCTACTATTCTGCATTTTCAGTTCTGGAACTATGGAGAAGTGGTGAAGTTGCAGCATAGTGAATGGATTTTCTTTATGATTTCTCTTATGGCTGTCATAGACATGAAGGCTTTGCCATATGTGAAGATTAAATCACAGTTCTTTGAAAAAGTTTCATTTTTCTTGCTAGTTTGAAAGTGGTTTGTCGTAGCTTGATCTCATTTGTTCACCGTTGGATCGTTACCATTTTTTAGTATGTTGTTCTTCGTAATCTACTCTATATCTTGACCGAACAGATTATTGTTACAATCAGTGATCTGGGAGATATTGGCCTCGTAATTCTGTAATTCTCTTATTCCTTCATGAACTAATTTGCATCTTGTTGTGTATGAGTTAGGTTGCTGTTATTTCTGAGCTTAGGTTGCTTTTTGGCCTTAGTTTATCTTATTAGAATTTTGCTCTCTCTAGTATTTGTATGCTACCATAATGTCTCTATGTTCTTCTGTGGAAAATGTTCCAATGGTTAGCTCTAACATTGAACAACACAATCAAGTTAAGTCTGGACATACATTAAGATTAGAACTGCAAGATTTGTTGAATAGCCATGGGATGAGGATTTCTCAGTTTCAAGCTGATTCTGATGCTAGTATAGAGAAACACTCTACTGTCCAAGCTTCTAATGTTGTTCCAGAAATGAACCATGTGTTGGGTTCTAAAATTGATGAGGTGAAGGTAGGGTCCATCAACAAGGGTCTTGCTACCCTCATTGTCATCAACATCAGAACCCTTCAAAGCATTTAAAAAATTCAATTTGGGTCTAAGTTTTAGTTGTTCTTGTTGATGAGACCCTACCTTCACCTTATCAACTTTAGAACCCAACACATGGTTCATTTCTGGAACAACATTAGAAGCTTGGACAGTAGAGTGTTTCTCTATGCTAACATCAAAATCAGCTTGAAACTGAGAAATCCTCATCCCATGGCTATTCAACATATCTTGCAGTTCTAATCTTAATGTATGTCCAGACTTAACTTGATTGTGTTGTTCAATGTTACAGCTAACCATTGGAACACTTTCCACAGAAGAAAATAGAGACATTATGGTAGCATACAAATACTACAGAGAACAAAATTCTAAGAAGATAAACTGAGTCCAAGAAGCAACCTAAGCTCAATATAACAACAACCTAATCTCATAAACAACAAGATGCAAATTAGTTCATGAAGAAAGAAGAGAATTACAGAATTACGAGGCCAATATCTCCCAGCACAGTGATTGTAACAATGATCAGTTCGGTCAAGATGTAGAGTAGGTTCCGAAGAACAACATACTCAAAAATGATAACCATCCAACGATGAACAAAGAAGATCAAGCTACGACAAACCAATCTAGAACTAGCAAGAAAAATGAAACTTTTTCCAAAGAACTGTGATTTAATCTTCACATATAGCAAAGGCCTTCATGTCTATGACAGCCATAAGAGAAATCATGAAGAAAATCCATTCACTATGCTACAACTTCACCACTTCTCCATAGTTCCAGAACTAAAAATGCAGAATAGTAAAAATATTGTGAGATTAATATCTCTTAGCCCGTTGATTGGATAACAGATCTGTTCGGTCAATGTTGAGAGAAGGTTGGAAGGAACACCATAGTCAGAAATGAGAAGAATCCAACGGTGCACGGAGTAGATGTAGCTCTGACAGCACCACTCTCTCTCTCTTTCTCTTTTTTTTTTGGTAAGTTGACGTATGTATTAAAAGAAGAAGATACAAACATTATAAGGGGCATACCCCAGATTTACAATGATAACATAAACATAAAACAACATATGGCTACAGGCTAGCCACCGATCAAAAACTGAAACATCACTAGATTCGTTAGGGAAACCAATACAACCAGCTAACTAACAAATTAAGAATCTATGGTATTCACCCTCCAAGCTCGTTGGATCCTTTTGTTTTTATTTGTTGGTGCGACATTCCTCATCAAATCAAGCTTATCACGAATGATACATTCGATTTGATTAAAGACCAAATTCGAAGTTCTAGACATTCCAGCAAAGATCCTTGCATTCCGTTCTTGCCATACATGATACACTGTAGCTGCAAAACTCAGTTTACGAGAAAAATTGACGAAACTCTTGCCATGCCAAGAGACAGTGGCCCATCGAATCCATTCATCCCAGCCTTTTGTCATTCTTGGAATGTCGCATCTGTCACAAACATCCCACCAGATCGCTTTAGTATAGGAGCATTCAAAGAACAAGTGGTTGTGATCCTCATTGTTGCGGAGGCAGAGCGAGCATCTATTGGGACCATGTATACCAAACCGATGAAGTTTATCTTGAGTTGTGAGTTTCTGTTGGACAGCCATCCATAGAAGAAATGAATGTCTTGGAACAGCATTCTTGAACCACACAATGTCATGCCATTCAACCATCTGACGATGACGTCTTAGTTGTTCCCAAGCTACTTTGATCGAGAATCTGTAATTTGGCGAATCCAACCAAACTATCTCATCCTTTTGCCCCATCTTAGGATTAGAATTGGAAGGAATAGCTTCTATAATGGGGTGCCAGCCAATAGCTTGGGTGGTAGGAGTTTTCCATTCTGAGTTATGAATTAGCACATTCACCTTCGCGTTCTTGGCCATACCTGAATCATAGATGAATCTTTCCCCGTAAGAATCCGCGAGTGGGCTGTGAGGATGCCAATTGTCAAACCATAGAGAGGTTGTCATTCCATCTCCTATGATGTACTTCATCTTCGGCCATGCTAAGGATCTGAGCTTTAGAATCTTTCCCCAAGCCCAAGAGCAATTCTGTGGCGTCTTGATTGTCCAGAAATTCCTACCTCACAACAGATTGGATCTGATCCAAGTAGACCATATTGAGCCATCTGAGTCATTGCACAGGTTCCAAATGTGTTTCAACAAAGCAATCTTGTTCCATTCTGTTATCCGTTTTATTCCTAGCCCCCCCTCCTTTTTTGGAAGACATACCTGATCCCAAGCCACTTTAGCCCCAGTAGTTCTCATATCTGAACCTGACCAAAGAAAGGATTTCATAATTTGCTCCACATTTTTAATTACTTGCCCAGGTAAGAGAAAGAGAGATGCCCAATAGACTTGTATGGAAAATAAAACTGAATTAATCAGTTGTACCCGTCCTGCATACGAGAGTGTTCTACAAGTCCAATGTCGAACTTTAGAGGTGATTCGTTCCACGAGGCCCTTACAATAAACAGCCTTTAGTCTGGACGAGAGAAGAGGTACTCCCAAATATTTCATAGGGAGCTCCCCCTCTCTAAACCCAAGAATATGAATAATTTGCTCCTTCTCAGCATTTAACACACCGCTCAAGAAGATGTCACTTTTGTTTGGATTTGGATACAGACCTGATAGGTCTTGAAACTTTGTGAGCACAGTTCTGATCATACAAATTGAGTTTACATCCCCGTTGCTAAAAATCAAGATGCAGAGTAGGTTCCGAAGAACAACATACTCAAATATGGTAACGATCCAACGGTGAACAAAGGAGATCAAGCTACGACAAACCACTCTGAAACTAGCAAGAAAAATGAAACTTTTCCAAAGAACTGTGATTTAATCTTCACATATGGCAAAGGCCTTCATGTCTATGACAGCCATAAGAGAAATCATGAAGAAAATCCATTCAATACGCTGCAATTTCACCACTTCTCTATAGTTCCAGAACTGAAAATGCAGAATATTAGAAATATTACGAGATCAATATCTCTTATCTCGTTGATTGGATAACAAATCCGTTCGGTCAATGTTGAGAGAAGGTTGGAAGGAACAACATAGTAAAAAATGAGAACAATCCAACGGTGGACGGAGTAGATGTAGCTCCGATAGCACCACACACACACTCTCTCTCTTTTCTCTCTCTCTCTCACTCCCATACAGCCCCTTAATCCTAGAAGCAAAAGGAAAAGGTGGACCAAATAAGGTTGTGTTGGACCCCTTTTGAACATGGATAAGATGTACAAGGGTCTCCTTTTAATACTCTAATGGACCTTTCAATTCTGACTTGGCTGAAACATTCAAAACCAATGCATTCAATACCTCTTTCAATGCCTTTGTCTTGGACCGAGTCATTAGACCATTTGGAACATGTAATGGGTCCTTGCTGGTGTTTCTGGGCTAGTCCACACCAGCTTGTTTGGACTTAATTAATACTTTATTTTCATCTAGAATCTAAGGCTTGTTTGGATTAGGTTATGGGTTTTTGAGTTTAGGGTTTTTGAGTTAGTTTTGTATATGGGTTAGTTCGGCCCACAAGGATAGATCCATTAGAGTTAATTTTTCAGAACTATTTAGAAACATGCACCCACAAGGATGAATATTACTTCTAAATTATTTTAGTTTTAACTTGTGAGAGTGATTCTTGCATTCTTCAGTTGTGGGATGAACTGAGTCTGACTTATCGAAGACTAACTAGCTTCGTGGCGTCATTCTACTTCATTCCAAAAATGTTAGTGTCTTAGGACAAGTTTCCATTATGTCACACTCCTATTAAACCAATTTCAGCTTTCAGGGATTAGATCTCAATCTTGGTTGTGGTTTGCATGACCGCGTGATCACGAGGTTCGCATCAGAAAGACAAAAGAATGGGGGGACTAAATTGAAAATGTATGAACAAATGAAGGATAAAAATAAAAAGGGGAAAACCCGTCAATCCTAAGATAAAAATAAGCCAGTCTGAAGTCTTTTTGTCTTATTGTGTTTATTTTATTTTATATGGATAATTAATGAAAAAGATTTTCCTGTTTTATACCTGTCAATTTAGTTTCCTTCAAAGTTGTTTTGCCATCCTTAGTTGGTCCATATCAGACTGCTTTTATCTCAGGACGGCGAATCAGTGACAACATTCTTTTGTCTCAAGAACTAATGAAAGGCTATCATAAATCTACGGGACCTGCTCGTTGTGCTATGAAAGTTGATCTGATGAAGGCTTATGACTCGGTGCGGTGGGATTTCGTTGACGCCATGTTAATAAAAATGGGATTCCCTAGAACAGTCATTGATTGGATCATGGTTTGTGTTACATCATGTCAATTCTCTATCAACGTCAATGGTGAGCTTGCAGGTTACTTTCAAGCGGGAAGAGGGCTGAGACAAGGGGATCCATTGTCGCCATATTTGTTTGTCCTATGTATGGAAATCCTTTCGGGGCTATTCTGCAAGATGAGTGCCAACCAAAAATTCAAGTTCCACTGGAGATGCAAGAAGGACAAAATTTCTCATCTTTGTTTTGCTGACGACTTGATGATTTTTAGCAACGGGGATGTAAAGTCAATTCGTATGATCAGAACGGTGCTCACAAAGTTTCAAGACCTATCAGGTCTGTATCCAAATCCAAACAAAAGTGACATCTTCTTGAGCGGTGTGTTAAATGCTGAGAAGGAGCAAATTATTCATATTCTTGGGTTTAGAGAGGGGGAGCTCCCTATGAAATATTTGGGAGTACCTCTTCTCTCATCCAGACTAAAGGCTGTTTATTGTAAGGGCCTCGTGGATCGAATCACCTCTAAAGTTCGACATTGGACTTGTCGAACACTCTCGTATGCAGGACGGGTACAACTGATTAATTCAGTCTTATTTTCCATACAAGTCTATTGGGCATCTCTCTTTCTCTTACCTGGGCAAGTAATTAAAAATGTGGAGCAAATTATGAAATCCTTTCTTTGGTCAGGTTCAGATATGAGAACTACTGGGGCTAAAGTGGCTTGGGATCAGGTATGTCTTCCAAAAAAGGAGGGGGGGCTAGGAATAAAACGGATAACAGAATGGAACAAGATTACTTTGTTGAAACACATTTGGAACCTATGCAATGACTCAGATGGCTCAATATGGTCTACTTGGATCAGATCCAATCTGTTGCGAGGTAGGAATTTCTGGACAATCAAGACACCACAGAATTGCTCTTGGGCTTGGGGAAAGATTCTAAAGCTCAGATCCTTAGCATGGCCGAAGATGAAGTACATCATAGGAGATGGAATGACAACCTCTCTATGGTTTGACAATTGGCATCCTCACAGCCCACTCGCGGATTCTTACGGGGAAAGATTCATCTATGATTCAGGTATGGCCAAGAACGCGAAGGTGAATGTGCTAATTCATAACTCAGAATGGAAAACTCCTACCACCCAAGCTATTGGCTGGCACCCCATTATAGAAGCTATTCCTTCCAATTCTAATCCTAAAATGGGGCAAAAGGATGAGATAGTTTGGTTGGATTCAACAAATCACAGATTCTCGATCAAAGTAGCTTGGGAACAACTAAGACGTCATCGTCAGATGGTTGAATGGCATGACATTGTGTGGTTCAAGAATGCTGTTCCAAGACATTCATTTCTTCTATGGATGGCTGTCCAACAGAAACTCACAACTCAAGATAAACTTCATCGGTTTGGTATACATGGTCCCAATAGATGCTCGCTCTGTCTCCGCAACAATGAGGATCACAACCACTTGTTCTTTGAATGCTCCTATACTAAAGCGATCTGGTGGGATGTTTGTGACAGATGCGACATTCCAAGAATGACAAAAGGCTGGGATGAATGGATTCGATGGGCCACTGTCTCTTGGCATGGCAAGAGTTTCGTCAATTTTTCTCGTAAACTGAGTTTTGCAGCTACAGTGTATCATGTATGGCAAGAACGGAATGCAAGGATCTTTGCTGGAATGTCTAGAACTTCGAATTTGGTCTTTAATCAAATCGAATGTATCATTCGTGATAAGCTTGATTTGATGAGGAATGTCGCACCAACAAATGAAAACAAAAGGATCCAACGAGCTTGGAGGGTGAATACCATAGATTCTTAATTTGTTAGTTAGCTGGTTGTATTGGTTTCCCTAACGAATCCAGTGAGGTTTCAGTGTTATGGTCGGTGGCTAGCTTGTAGCCATCTGTTGTTTTATGTTTCTGTTATCATTGTAAATCTGGGGTATGCCCCTTATAATGTTTGTATCTTCTTCTTTTAATACATATGTCAACTTACCAAAAAAAAAAAATTTAGTTTCCTTCCTAAACTAGGAGAATCATTAATTAACATTCCTAGCTTCGAAAATCAGATGTAGCAACCCCCCTAACATCCTTTGTTGAGAAGGAAACTTCCTCCTTTGTTGATAAATATTCTCCTAAATAATAGGAAAAATAATGAACGAAATTTCCTTGAATTCTAGGAGAATATTTTGCTGATTTAAGTCCTTGGAGAATTAGGAAATCATCCTCAAACAAATATGATCTAATCCCAACATCTTAATTAACCCAAACCAACTTTGGACCCCATGTGACCTATACCCATATTCATTAGTAGGGACCAAATCAAACACAAAATACACTCCAAATAAACTTTCTTTGCTGCCCAAAAAATATTCCATGCATAGCCTGTCCTGATGTGGTCGAATTACCCACCAAAATAATCGGGTTGAACCCATCATCCATAAGAACCTCAATTTGACCGAATGCATCCCTAGGTTAAAACTCATCATTAAAAACCCAAGGCTGAACCATATACTGAACCGTATCAACAATCAATCTCAAACACATAACAAAATGCTATAAGGAAATCCAATGCTGAACCTGAACTACATCAACTAGGGTAATTAATTTGTGTGGCCGCGATATCTCAACAAGTCATCAACCTTATATTTGAATGTATTATATAATTTGTCATAAGAGAAACATTGAAAGTCACAAATAAAAACTTAGATGCCATATCAGCTAGTGCGTATTTCAATATGTATATGATGTAATCAATGTTAAAAAAATTATGGACAAGCATATTGTTCTCTTTCCTTTTCGGACAAGCATGTATTTTATGGTAGTTCTTAAATTTGTAATGCTATTTTAGTTGCAATGATGAGCACAAGTATTGTCAAATGAGTTGAGGTATTATTGAACTTGAGTTGAATGTTATGAGCAAGGGTATTAAAAGTGCTAATAGATATAATGACTCATTTCCCTCATGAAAAAACATGAGCATAAATTTTCTTGACGACTAATAATTCTTATAATGCTAATATGTTGCAGGTCTATGTCACGAAGTGGGCTAACGTTGATTATGTTGTTTCACTATTTATAATTTTGTTAGGTACGTACCATGAGTACTGGAAATTATGTTAATAACTTCACCTTGAAATGTATTAAATAGTATGATTGTATTTCTAGTATTTGGTTATTGAATCTTTTTTTTTATATGTGTGTGTGTGCGCGCGCGCGCCCATTTCACGTATGCCTTAAGTAAGTGAAAAATGGAAAAAATATAAGATGAATTATAAGAAGTAATGTGAAAAAATCAAATGGAGAAATAATTGAACTGGTGGGTAGCTAAAGGCTACTACGAGTATATAATATAGTTCTTTGATATTGTGTTATTTAGGAGAATAAGAAAAGAATTGAGGAAATGTACAAGTTATAGGGGAAACTCTATTGTAAATCTAGTAAACCATAATGGAATGTATTGTTAGACAAATTGCATAAAAATTTTTTTACCCCATTGTACTCCGACATTATGGTTAGAAACCATGTAAATTTTAGGTCGTTACAGGGACAATGATTAGCAAAAACCATTTGACAAAATCAAAAGGTAAATATTTACAAAACCAGCCATTAATAGTGCCTTCTATACTAGGAAGACCTTTGATCCTATATTTGACCATGATAGAAATGAGCATGAGATGCATGTTGGGCCAACATGACGAGTCAGGGAGGAAAGAGCAAGCTATCTATTACTTGAGAAAGAAGTTCAATGATTATGAATCCCGATATACTGTCATCAACAGGGCTATGTTATGCCTTGGTTTTGAGTGTAAAAAGGCTTAGGAAGAATACGTTATATATACTATATGAGCTGATTGATCTCAAAACAAGATTTGCTCAAATACATATGTGAAAAGCTTTGCTTTTCAAGTCAAATAGTAAGATGACAAGTGTTTTTAACTAGATACAACATTGTTTATATAATAAGAAAGGCTATAAAATGAAGCGTGATGATTGCTGACCATTAGGCAAATCATGTTGTGAATTTTGACCTTCCCTAAATCATGCTGTGGAAGATTATGAGCCACTGAATTTTGACCTTCCCGATGAGGATATTCTAACATTTAAAGATGATAGTGAGATGAACGACTGGTGGACCATGTATTTTGATGGAACAGTGAATATACTAAGAAAAGGGGCCGGAGCAAATGATAATCTACCTAGAAAAAAAGAATTACCTTATTTTAGTAAGGTTGGCATTTGAATGCACCAATAATACGGCCAAGTATGAAACCTGCATCATCGGTCTAGAAGTTGCTTTAGAGCTAAAAGTTAGGAAACTTGATATTTACAGAGATTCACAACTAATTATCTACCAAGTGAAGGGAGAATGACAAACCAAAGATGAGAAGATGAAACCTATCAGGATTATCTCATAAAGTTAGCTAATGAGTTCAAGGGAATAAAACTCACTCACGTGAGTAGAGATAAGAATCAGTTTGCTGACACTTTGGTAACACTAGCTTCAATGACACAAATCAATATTGGGAGTAGGATGCAACTAATATGCATCGAAATTAGAAATCTCCAAGCTCACTATTGTTCACTAGAAGAGTCACCAAATGAAAACCATGGTACGGTGACATCAAAAGGCTTATCCAACACTAGAAATATCCTCTAGGAGCCTCCAAGGTGGATGAAAAGAATTTAAGAAGAATGGTCATGGATTATTACTTGGATGGAGATGACCTGTATAAAAGGTTGTTTGACATGACTTTGCTTAGGTGTCTGAAGCAGAAGGAGGCTATACAAGCATTAGAGGAAATCCATGCCACTCATGCTAATAGGCATGCGATGGCAAGGCAAATGCAAAGATCTAGGTACTTCTGGTGGAACATGGTGAGGGGTTGTGTAGACTATGTCAGAAAATGCCACAAGTTTCAGATACATAGTGACAGGGTAAATGCACCTTAAGCATATTTGTTTGATATGACTTTCCCTTAACCTTTTGACACATGGGGATTAGATATTATTAGACTAATCAATCTGAAGGCCAATAATAGGCATATAGTCATCTTGGTGCCCATCGACTACTTGACTAAATTTGTAGAGGTCATCTCTTACACATATGTGATACAAAAGGTAGTTAAGAGGTTTATTGAGAAAGATATGATTTGTCATTATGGCATTCCAATAAGATTGATAACTAATAACGCTTAGAATATTAATGGGAAGCTGATTGTTGAGCTCTACACTAGGTGAAAAACTAAGCATCTTAATTCTTCTCCCTGCAGACCCAATATGAATGGGGCAGTCGAGACAACCAATAAAAATATCAAGACGATCATCCAGAAGATGGTGGCCACCTATAAGGATTGACATGATATGCTTCCATACATATTTCAAGCATACCATATCGTAGTCAGAACTTCTACGAGTGCAACCCTTTACTCTCTTGTATACAGGATGGAAGCAATGATACATTTAGAAGTGGAGATTTCATTATTAAGGGTTCTAACAGTTGTAGAGCTAGAAGAATCATAATGGCCAAAGCTAAAATTTGAGTAGAATTTGATCAGTGAAAAGAGACTGACAATCATCTTTCACTACCACTAGTTGTACCAAAGCAGAGTGGCTAAAGCATACAACAAGAAGGTTAGGCCAATAGTATTTAAAAAGGGAGACTTGATATTAAAAAAGATCTTGCTGACATCGGGTGAAGATCAGAGTAAATAAGCACCGAACTACGAAGGACCTTAGATGGTAAGAAGGCTTTTTCCAAAAGAGTTCTAATTTAAACTAAGATGGACAGAGATGATCTGTCTAAACTTATAAACTCTGACATTGTAAAGAAGCATTATTCCTGATGTACTTTGCCCATTAAATCAATAAAAATCAATAAGAATTCTCTTTCTTAATTTTTTTTTTGCATGATCTCATAAACTTAAAAGACCTTGTTTTTATGTTTTTACAAAGGTTTTTTGGGAAATCAAACTTATTAGTACAAATACTGAGGTTAAATTGGTGTTTGTTTTTAATAAGTGAGTTTTAGAAATTTAAGTGATCTTCTAGTGACTTGATCATACACTTACAAACCCCCCCCTAAAAAAAATCAAACACCACAAAATGACATTAAAGTTGAGTTTAATTGAATGAATAATGATTTATAATCACAATGAAAAACAATTTTGCATGGCTAAAATAAAGAAAAGTAAAGTTTATCGATCCTAAACGCATGCGTTTAAAATGAGAAAATGTTATTTCTATAATCCTTTCACATCATTCAAAAAATCCTTAGTAGTCTTCTTTGAGCCTAGTAAGTTTTTCTTAATAAATCAACCCTAACTAGGATTACACGCCACACTAGAGGCAAGTAAGAGGGTTAGGAAAGTATTTTGACTGCAAGAGTATACAAAATAATCCTTGATGATCAAAGGTGCCCAAACAAAGTTGGGGGCATAAAGAAATTCGAAGAATTCAGAAAGGTTAAGCATGTCGCAAAAAATAAAGAAAACAAAGATATGAAATCCAAGCTCAACGCCGAGGGCATGACTAGACCATTTTGCAAAACCAATCATAAAGTTTAAGAACCCCTTAATCAAAAGAAGGTTTGAGAACGAGCTCTAGTGATCCTTAGTCTTGAAATCTCTTAAACATCTTTTAAGCTTATAAATATCCTTTTCTTTCATGGCCAAGAGCTAAAGCTACATGCCTAGTAAAGCCTTTTTTTCTAATGAAAGGCAAACAATCTAGATTGGTAAGAAATGCTTTCCCATGCAAAACGAGCTATTCAAGAAACTTCAGTTATGCTTCATTATTCATGCAAGTAAAATGAACACTTTAAAAATCTTTCCTTTCTCTGAAACTCTCAAGTTCAAGCCCAAACCTTTCTAACCAATAAGAAAGATAACAGAAGGTCCACAAAGGAATTCAACTTTAATGAAACCCCGTCCATGGGAATTACTTAAATTCTTTTCAAAATAATTTTGTTTTAAATTAACCTCAAAATTGCTTTCGTGTTTTGATTTGGCTTTGAAATTTCAAAGATTTCTTGTGAAAGCAAGCTCTCGTAAAACAATGAAATACTACACACGACATCATCCCTATGAAAATCCAAGGAAACAAAACAAGATAAAATACTTGGGGGCAAGATCAAACTGGGAGCAACTTAAGAAATACAATAGGGCTAGCTCCATGATTACTCTTTTTAGAAAATGAAGAATAGGAAGCAAAGTTGACAATCTTTGAGATAAAGGTTTTTCAGACAATGAGTATGTTGATATCATTTGAGATCGTCAAATGAGCATCCCTCCCTAGAGGTCAAGATCACAAGTTATGACTCAGGTAAGAGAAATAAAAAAAGCCATGAAAGCTTGCTACAAGAATCAATGCTTTGAAAAAAGAGAAGTCCATTACAAAAAGGGAGTTGTATTTCTCATGTAAGAATACATGCATATTAATCGCAACTTGTATTTTGACTTTTGTAGGAAATCCTAGGAAAATCCTTGATGGACTTGAATTTTTCAACAAAATCCTTGATAGACCCAGCAAAATGATAAGCCCGGCAAGGCTCCAACTATTTAGAAATCAACAAAATTTTTAGAGACAACATCTTTGATATTTTTTTAGAGCGCTTTCTATCCTTTACAACCAGATAATGTGTTTTTAGCCCCCTCTCTTTTCTTCCGAGTGAGCTTTTTAGCCCTCGCGTACTAGATATAGCATTTTCTAGCCCTACCATTTTCTTTCTAAGTACACTTTCAAGCCCTCACTTTTAATGGTTTTGGAAGGATTGATCTATTCATGATCTGGTAAATCAACAATCTCTCATCTTTTCTTCTTTACAAGCTTATTATCAAAAGTTTCTTATAAGACTTAATATTATAAGTATTGTAAAGAGAGGGAAACTATCATATGCAATTTTTTTGTTCTCCTTAAAATTATTCTTTTCTTTGAAAATTAAAAATAAAATAAAAAAGAATTGGCAACTTGGCAAGAACAAGCCGATAAAGGTTTCAAATGCATGCAGAACCAAGCTGGAGTTTTGGACAAAATTGGGTGCCTAATTGTACTCAACACTGAAAAGATGATGCAAATTCAAGATCAAATTAAATTATTATAGGGGATTTAATTATATTTTTTGATGAGGATCAGCCCAACATTAAGCGTAATCATGCCAACGATCCATTGGAGGTGCCAATTGGGCCAATTACAAGAGCCAGGGCAAATAAGCTTAAAGAAGCATTGAATGGGCTTGTTCAGAATATATGGAGCAAAATTCAAGCTAATCAAAGACATCAAAGGGGGCAGCAACACAAATTTTTCAAATCAGATTTCTCCTAGTTTATTTGAGACTTTTTTTTTTGGTAAGTTGACGTATGTATTAAAAGAAGAAGATACAAACATTATAAGGGGCATACCCCAGATTTACAATGATAACAAAAACATAAAACAACAGATGGCTATAGGCTAGCCACCGACCATAAACTGAAACCTCACTAGATTCGTTAGGGAAACCAATACAACCAGCTAACTAACAAATTAAGAATCTATGTTATTCACCCTCCAAGCTCGTTGGATCCTTTTGTTTTCATTTGTTGGTGCAACATTCCTCATCAAATCAAGCTTATCACGAATGATACATTCGATTTGATTAAAGACCAAATTCGAAGTTCTAGACATTCCAGCAAAGATCCTTGCATTCCGTTCTTGCCATACATGATACACTATAGCTGCAAAACTCAGTCTACTAGAAAAATTGACGAAACTCTTGCCATGCCAAGAGACAGTGGCCCATCGAATCCATTCATCCCAGCCTTTTGTCATTCTTGGAATGTCGCATCTGTCACAAACATCCCACCAGATCGCTTTAGTATAGGAGCATTCAAAGAACAAGTGGTTGTGATCCTCATTGTTGCGGAGACAGAGGGAGCATCTATTGGGACCATGTATACCAAACCGATGAAGTTTATCTTGAGTTGTGAGTTTCTGTTGGACAGCCATCCATAGAAGAAATGAATGTCTTGGAACAGCATTCTTGAACCACACAATGTCATGCCATTCAACCATCTGACGATGACGTCTTAGTTGTTCCCAAGCTACTTTGATCGAGAATCTGTGATTTGGCGAATCCAACCAAACTATCTCATCCTTTTGCCCCATCTTAGGATTAGAATTGGAAGGAATAGCTTCTATAATTGGGTGCCAGCCAATAGCTTGGGTGGTAGGAGTTTTGCATTCTGAGTTATGAATTAGCACATTCACCTTCGCGTTCTTAGCCATACCTGAATCATAGATGAATCTTTCCCCGTAAGAATCTGCGAGTGGGCTGTGAGGATGCCAATTGTCAAACCATAGAGAGGTTGTCATTCCATCTCCTATGATGTACTTCATCTTCGGCCATGCTAAGGATCTGAGCTTTAGAATCTTTCCCCAAGCCCAAGAGCAATTCTGTGGCGTCTTGATTGTCCAGAAATTCCTACCTCGCAACAGATTGGATCTGATCCAATTAGACCAGATTGAGCCATCTGAGTCATTGCACAGGTTCCAAATGTGTTTCAACAAAGCAATCTTGTTCCATTCTGTTATCCTTTTTATTCCTAGCCCCCCCTCCTTTTTTGGAAGACATACCTGATCCCAAGCCACTTTAGCCCCAGTAGTTCTCATATCTGAACTTGACCAAAGAAAGGATTTCATAATTTGCTCCACATTTTTAATTACTTGCCCAGGTAAGAGAAAGAGAGATGCCCAATAGACTTGTATGGAAAATAAAACTGAATTAATCAGTTGTACCCGTCCTGCATACGAGAGTGTTCTACAAGTCCAATGTCTAACTTTAGAGGTGATTCGATCCACGAGGCCCTTACAATAAACAGCCTTTAGTCTGGACGAGAGAAGAGGTACTCCCAAATATTTCATAGGGAGCTCCCCCTCTCTAAACCCAAGAATATGAATAATTTGCTCCCTCTCAGCATTTAACACACCGCTCAAGAAGAAGTCATTTTTGTTTGGATTTGGATACAGACCTGATAGGTCTTGAAACTTTGTGAGCACAGTTCTAATCATACGAATTGAGTTTACATCCCCGTTGCTAAAAATCATCAAGTCGTCAGCAAAACAAATGTAACGACTCGGATTTCTAAGCCCAACAATAGTAAATTTTTTTTTTTATATATATATTTAATGCACCTGGTGCCGGTAATCAAAGAACTTGAATCCTTACATCATCAAAATACAACCCATACAATCAACAGTTCATTCAAAAGCGAATCTTACACAAACACATAATATTAGTGTTGCATGATTTGAAATTCATATTAAAAATATATATACATGGACATGAGTTTGCATTCTTATACTACTAATAGCCATCACAAAATTTTAAACAAAAAGGGTCTAATAAAAGTTATACATTCAGTACATTGATCCCTACAAAATACATTGTGAGTTCGAATGCATCTACTTAATTCTTTGCAAAAGTAGGTTCCCATGTATCGGGTATCCTAGACATCTTGTTGGTGTGACGTCCCTGCAGCAGTACAAAACATTTAAGAGAAAACAAATACTTAATAATAATAATAATATTGGTAACTAACGGCCTAGCAATTAAATAAGCATTAACATTTATAATTTCTTCATGTATTTGATGTAACAATTAGTAGTACATATAGATACACAAGTTTTCAAATGCCATTCGCCGAAACTAGTCGTTTATTTGTCCCGGCTATCCATCCGGATTCCATAGCAATAGCTGCGTCACTGCCAATCCTAAAATCGGCAGCCGAAACTACATCGCTGCCGATCAAGGAATCGGCAGCGAAACTGGGTCGCTGCCAAATTCTGTATCGGCAGCGAAGACTGCATCGCTGCCGATCCAATATCGGCAGCGGAAACTGCGTCGCTGCCGATTTCGGTATCGGCAGCGGAAACTAGGTCGCTGCCGATTTCTGTATCGGCAGCGAATACTGTGTCGCTGCCGATCCAGAATCGGCAGCGGAACTGCGTCGCTGCCGATTTCTGTATCGGCAGCGGAAACTAGGTCGCTGCCGATTTCTGTATCGGCAGCGAATACTGTGTCGCTGCCGATCCAGAATCGGCAGCGGAACTGCGTCACTGCCGATTTCTGTATCGGCAGCGGAAACTAGGTCGCTGCCGATTTCTGTATCGGCAGCGAATACTGGGTCGCTGCCGATCCAGAATCAGCAGCGGAACTGCGTCGCTGCCGATCCACAATCGGCAGCGAAATCATCCCTTTTTAACCCGGCCATCCATTCGGACGCCATTAGCCAAAGCTAATCATTCTTTGTCCCGGTCATCCGTTTGGATGCCATTAGCCGAAGCTAATCACTCTTTTGTCCCGGCCATCCGTTTGGATGCCATTAGCCGAAGCTAATCACTCTTTTATCAACAATTAAGCGTTCGACAATTTAATATCGGTTCTAACAATATGGTAGTACTCAAGTTAAAATGTTCTAAGGATCAACGTATGAAAAAGAAAGGTGCAAGTCACCTACCTGTTCCACCTGTGGGTCGTTCCTGTCTTGATGATGGTCCAATCCCGACTGCACCACCTGAGACATCAATGGTCACAAATCAGCACAGTTGTATTTATTTTATTTTTGAATCACATTCATCATCACACTTATTTCAATAGTTCACATGTTCACATTAAAGTGTTCCCTATTTTACACCATCATATCATGAAATTGTTATTAGCATTTAAGTCATTCCTGCCTAGGAGGCTTATTGTAGGAATCGGCAGCGAGAACCGGTTCGCTGCGGGCTGCCCAATTCGGCAGCGAGAACTGGTTCGCTGCGGGCTGCCAGTTCGGCAGCGAGAACTGCACCGCTGTTGGCGCCACAGTTTCGCTGCACAACGCACAACTCGGCAGCGAGAACTGGTTCGCTGCGGGCTGCCAGTTCGGCAGCGAGAACTGCACCGCTGTTGGCGCCACAGTTTCGCTGCACAACGCACAACTCGGCAGCGAATATCACTTCGCTGCAGGAGGTTCAGCTGCGGCAGCGAAACAGAATTTCGCTGCGCAACACACAACTCGGCAGCGAATATTACTTCGCTGCAGGAGGTTCAGCTGCGGCAGCGAAACAGAATTTCGCTGCGCAACACACAACTCGGCAGCGAATATTAATTCGCTGCAGCAGGTTCAGCTGCGGCAGCGAGACAGAATTTCGCTGCGCAACACACAACTCGGTAGCGAATATTAATTCGCTGCAGCGGGTTCAGTTGCGGCAGCGAAACAGAATTTCGCTGCGCAACCCATAATCGGGAGCATCAATTTCAGCACAATCATCACAGCAGAACACATTAATTCCAGCAACAACATCACAGCAGAACACATTAATTCCAGCAACAACATCACAGCAGAACACATTAATTCCAGCAACAATCATCACAGCAGAACACATTAATTCCAGCAACAACATCACAGCAGAACACATTAATTCCCCCTAGTTAAAGCCGGCCCTCTACCATGATTTGTTAGATGTTCTGAAATTGACTTTATTTCACTTTTGTTTGCTTGTTCTCTTGGTTAATTTCAGCTTCCTTCACAGCTGGCTTAGGTCTTAGATCAATTCTTTTCTTAGGGTTTTTTTCTTCTTCTTTATTTTCGTTTTTTGATCTTACGGGGGAGAGGAAGAGAGTTTCATGACCCATACCTTCTGAATTTAACTAAGTTTGAGGAAGGTTTGACACTATTCAGCTGCTGGTTCTCCTTCTTTTTTTTTTTTTCCGGCTCTCCTTTGCCTCTCCTCTATGCAGCTGCCCACTCCTCTCTCAAGGTCTCATCTCTCCCTCACAAGTTCACAAAGTAATCTCTACTGGTCTGATTTACGTTTCTGTTGTGAAAGGGGAAGGGAAGAACGACATGCAGCTGCTGGATTTGGAAGGAGATGGGTCATTCTCTCTCCCCTCTTTGTATTTATACTACCCATCCAATGAAATGGGTTGTTTGGGGGTTGGTTTAGGTGTGTCCTTATCCTTGTTTGGTTTATCTAAAACCAGTTTTACCCCTCCCTCCCAGCTCTGCGTCACTGTTCATTGAGAAATCGGCAGCGAAAACTGCATCGCTGCCGATTTCTGCATCGGCAGCAAAAACTGTGTCGCTGCCGATTTCTGCATCGGCAGCAAAAACTGTGTCGCTGCCGATCCAGAATCGGCAGCGAAACTGCGTCGCTGCCGATTTCTGCATCAGCAGCGAAAACTGCATCCATCATCATCCCTCTCTCTCTCTCTCTCTCTATATATATATATATATATTCCTTTGGGTGTTTACAACAAAGATGAGAAATTTTGTCCTTCTTGCATCTCCAGTGGAACTTGAATTCTTGGTTGGCACTCATCTTGCAGAATAGCCCCGAAAGGATTTCCATACATAGGACAAACAAATATGGGGACAATGGATCCCCTTGTCTCAGCCCTCTTCCCCTTGATTATTTGGGACTTTTTAAGGGTGATGAATCTGATTTTAGCATATTTTAGATGGTAATTTGCAGATTTTTATTATTTTCTCTTCAAGGTCTTTGGGTTATAATTACTTATTTAGGTCACTTGTAAGTGGGCTTCATATAAGTCCACATGAGGGGGGTCAGTTAACGTTTCTTTAAGTGTAGAGTCAATATAAATAAAGGCATAACTAAACATTTAAGGTTTTGCAATTTGCAGACCAATAAACTTTTTTGTCGCACTTGTTGTGTGTTGGTGGGATAATCTCCCTTCCTTGGTTCTCTAAAAAACTAAAATGACTTATCGAATAACAATTGGCTTTGTGGCGTCATACTTATACTTCTCGTTTGTGAATCAATATTCATTGGGTGGGGATTTTTCGTTTTCAATAGTGTTAGTGTCTAGGTACAAGTTATCTTTGCATCACACTCCTATCAAACTTGATTTACTTGGCTTTCTAGGAATTGGTTTGTTTGCGTGACAACGTGATCACAAGGTTCGCGTCATTTTTAATAAGCCAATTTGATTTAATCATGGACCTCATTAAATATTTGATTAAGTTTAAGAATTAATTTGGATAAAATCAAAAGATTTTAATTAGGTGCAAAGAGACTTAATTATACTTTTAATGGGTCAAATTAATTTTATTAGAAACTTAATTGGTGAAAAATTAAGTTTGGAAATTTTTTTTTTGGTAAGTTGACGTATGTATTAAAAGAAGAAGATACAAACATTATAAGGGGCATACCCCAGATTTACAATGATAACAGAAACATAAAACAACATATGGCTACAGGCTAGCCACCGACCATAAAACTGAATCCTCACTAGATTCGTTAGGGAAACCAATACAACCAGCTAACTAACAAATTAAGAATCTATGGTATTCACCCTCCAAGCTCGTTGGATCCTTTTGTTTTCATTTGTTGGTGCGACATTCCTCATCAAATCAAGCTTATCACGAATGATACATTCGATTTGATTAAAGACCAAATTCGAAGTTCTAGACATTCCAGCAAAGATCCTTGCATTCCGTTCTTGCCATACATGATACACTGTAGCTGCAAAACTCAGTTTACGAGAAAAATTCACGAAACTCTTGCCATGACAAGAGACAGTGCCCCATCGAATCCATTCATCCCAGCCTTTTTTCATTCTTGGAATGTCACATCTGTCACAAACATCCCACCAGATCGCTTTAGTATAGGAGCATTCAAAGAACAAGTGGTTGTGATCCTCATTATTGCGGACCAAGGACCAAGTTGAAAAACTCACTTAAACCAGGGGGTATTTTTGAAGCTTTGTAGGGGTGAAATTGAATTGATTATTGAAATTATAATTCAATTAAGGACCAAATTGAATAAATTAGAAGATTAGAGGATAAAATTACAAAGGGGATTAAAAGACCTAATTCAAGCCAAAACACACAAAAAAATATTGTTTCATTTAAATGAAATAGTGTGTTTTGGCTATGTTTTGACAAAAACGGCATCATTTTGGTCAATAAAAAGTCAAAAAATAAAAGTTAGATGATGCGTCATCTAGTCACTACTCATTATCTTCAACCTCCACCTGATGGGAACAAAAAATGGCAACTTGAATGCCACCTTTCAACCTCTCTCATATCTTCACCATCCAAGGAAAAAAATTATACGACCCTCATGACCTGCCATTGCACCCAAACCTAAGCAAAAAAAATTTTCCTTGAAATCCCTAAACCTACTGCAAAGTTAATCCAAAGATGTTAACTCGATCAAGCTTTGCAACCCATGATGGTGCCTTTTGGCCAATTAATGGAATCTTTCCCGTTTGAATCAAGGGCCAAGATTCATGCCCAATAAAGACCAAATGTCTCTCTTTCATCCTCTATAAATAAGGATGAATTTTGTACAAAAATAAAAGAGAAATTGGGAGAGAAAGAGAGCAAAAAAACCAGCCATATAAACATCATTTTTCCAACTACCTAACCAACCATCTTTCTCCACCTCCAGTGACCACCGTGAGCCACCAACAACAAGCCAATATTCCATCCTCGTCTAGGTAATATCATTCTCTTCTGTTGATTTGTGTATGAGCTTAAAAAAAGGAAAGAAAACATTTTAACATGTATGTTAAACCACCACTAGGACAACTCAATGGTGGCAAAAGAATAGGTTGGACCCCATTCCAACCCAACCATGGGTCCAACACACATTATTAAAAAAAGGATTGTTGGGCTATCTATCGGCCTAACAAATCAGGTTGGGTTGGGCCTGAGCTTAGCCCATACTTAAAGGTGTGTTTGGCCCACCTTATTTTTCCTTTAAGAAATAAGGCCTTATTTAGGTTCTTAGGGCGTGTTTTCCAAACACACCATTAAGACATTTTTAATGCCTTTGACTTTAGGCTAATGGTATGCTTGCCAAACACGCTCTAAGCCTTTTCCTTTAGTTTTAATTTGTCTTTATTTGTGTGTCTAGCCAAACAAACCTTTAAAAATTCAAGAAACAATTTAGGACCATTTTGAAATTATTCGTAGGTCCTTCACATGTTTTTCCAATAGTTTTTTTTCCTAATATCATACTATAGATTTACATTGTAAGATATAGATCCGGTATTAGAAATACCCGATTTTTGTCCGTAACTTTCAAAAAATTTCCCTTATTACAGAAAACATAAAAATATGTTTTTTTTTAAGAATTTCATTTAATATTGAATTTTATACTTACATTATAAAATACCGACCAAGTAATAAATATATTTTATTTTCTCCAAAATTCCAAAAAAAATATTTGATTTTCTCTAAAAAATTTAAAATTTCCTCGTTTCAAAAACATAAAAAAATATATTTTATTTTTGTGTAGGTGGCCAAATTCTAAGTATTTTTCATGTATATTTTCTATAAAAACAAAATCGTATTTTTATCATGCAAAATAGATATCGTAACCAGTTTGTGATTATCCATTAGGATTTGATCAAAATACCAAAAATCCCACAACAATTAATTTGTTTAACAATATTCAGAGTATTAGGATTTAGATGTAGACTTCAATATCTGGGGGTATAAATTACATTGTAAAGTATATCCTTAGGTAATAAAGATACAAAAATAGAAAGTAAATGTGATACTAAAAATTAGACTTTAGAATGGATATTATTTAACCCGATAAGATAGAGACTTTCTCACGAAAAGAGATTTGTCTTAAACCTTAGATTAGACCAACAAATAGAAACATGTCTTAGATTAACAATCAATCAGCAATGCGTAGCTTACCATAGGTAGGGTGTATTAGGGGTGATGTGTCTTCCTCTTACACAACAAGTTCCCATACTCAGGGTCTCATGGACTATTAGGTTTTGTAGTGACCACAATAATAGGTAACGACTCATGAATCATCTAAGCATAACTTTATGATTAAACCCAAAAACATCATTCAATTTCAAGAGGCAGCTCCGCCATTCGACATCTTGCATGTCACGACAATAGCCTACATTACATACATTTAAAAGACATTTCTAATCAAGGATAATTTGTTTATTACATTGGTAAATTTTAGATTCTAAATAGAGAAGAAAAATATTTTTCAAGTGAAATCATAACATGTTTGTGTGTTGTATATCATCATTTATGACCTTGAATCATAGCCAAAATCGACACAACAAAATGCAAAATGCCTTCTCTTTTAATAAAATCAAAACTTCTCTTCTAGAATTCAATATTTTTTCTTTACAAAATAACTTCCTATTTGTCAAAAAATCTGTTCAAAGTCATTCCTAAAAAAATAACCAGAAATTTAGGATGACCTTTTTATCACAAACCCATTTTCACATATGCCAATAAAAATATATAAAGTTGCATCTTAACATATGAGTGACATTTTTGGGATTTTAACCAAAGAAACCTACATGTCTATTTGTTGAACGTACTTCCAATTTTATATCGTAATGATTTCATTTTAACGATTGTCCTTACATGAGGACAATCACTAAAATCTTCCATTTGGTCATAAAACAAGAAAGATGATTTCATGAAAAATATTTAACAAAATTCTCTTTGATTGAATTTGTAAAGTTCTTGAAAAAATCGCAATGATGATGCATGCATACCTCAATATTGTTATTGGCTAGATCAGTTGAGGGCGTTTTTGTTTAAAGAAACCCATTACAATAGTAATAGTTAGATGATTATTTGAAGAATTCCATCAAAAAGCTGAAAAATAATAGAGGTGACAACTTCTTCTTGGTGATGTTTAAAAATAAATAATAATAGGAAACTATAATACTTGGGGGCAACAATGATAAATAAAAAAAATTCAATGTGAACCAAACTAGTATGATGGCTAAACCATGCTTATTTAGAAAGATAAACTCATGGCAAACAGTAAAGATATTAGGATCACTTATACAATTCTTCAAGCAAGTCAGAGCCTAGTTATTAACATTTTTAAATTTTAAGGTCTTCAAATATAAAGACAACATAAAAAGGAATATTGGGCTTTCAATATGTGTAAGTTGTGCTTGACAAATAAATCAAAATAAGTTACTATTACAATTAAGTCTGTAATTAGAAAATTTCAAGCTATGTCATCATAAAATTTTCAAGTCTTGCAATTAGGAAGTTCAACTTTGTCATTAGAAAGTTTAACTCTGCCCTCATGAAATGTAAGCCATGCGATTAGAAAATCTCAAGTCATATCATTAGGAAGTTCAAGTTGAGTCTGCAATTAAGATATCTTTTGGGTTGAATCCCATTGGCATGCAAGTAAAACTAAACTCTACAACTAAGTTTATTTCTTTAACTATTTGATAGGAGGGTAGTCACCTCCTAATGAGACTATTTATTTGATTACTTGATATGAGGGTAGTTGTTTCTCAATGAGACTATGTTTTATTTGGTTTTTAGGGTAGTAACCTTCGAAAAAAACTATTTATTTGATTTTTAAGGGTAGTCATCTTTTAATGACACTATTTATTTGATTTTAAGATTGGTCACCTAATAATATGGATCCATTTAGACTTTTCGTCGAAGCTAGTCACCTAATAATTGGTTATCTAATAACATTGACCTAATTTTATGAAAATTGGTCACCTGATAGCATAGATCCATTTAGATTTTTTTATGAAAGTTGGTCACATAATAAAAGCCATTTACATTTTATTAATTATTACTTTTTTGTTAACCACTCTGGTTTGGTCATAAAAAAGCATTTTCCAATATTATCTTTCTTTACAAACTTACCATAAAATTCAAAGAAAAATAAATTTTCCAAAGAGGAGGCAATTTTTATAACCTATTTTTCCAACGTCTTTGTAACATAAATATTGCAAAGAAGAGGCAATTATTATAACCTCTTTTTTTAACCTCCAATTATTCTATGTATAATTTAGTTTTTGAAATTTAGTATAATTAAAAGGAAGGGAATGAAAGATAGAGTTTAGGGAGTGAAACAAGAAGAAAAAAGTATAAGGGACTAAGGTGATTAGGGACTCAAAAAAATAATGGGAGAATATGCAAAAGAGGAAAAGGAAAATAAATTAAGGATAAAAAAAGGGATATTATTGAAAAAGATCATACATATTAAAAAGAAGAAATTTTGTTAATTGAGAATCCATGATAAAAAAAAAAACGATATAATTGCCTAACATTATTTTTCCAATTTAGATTTTCTTGTTTTGCAAATCATCCTAGATAATATCAATAGGAGGCATTCTTAACACAAAGAAGAGGGAGGATGGACACACAAATACTCTTGCAAAATAAACTCGTAAAAAACTTGTTATAAGGAAAAAAACAATATTAATCTATAAAATCCAGCAGCAACAGTGACCTTCTCGATGTTGGATCTCTTAACACAATGAGAGGTGGTTGACACCACCCATACCAACCAGAATAAGAAGAAAAAGAAGTCATGCTCACCACGATCTTTTCCACACGCCACCCTGCCCCTCTAACATGTGGAACATAGCTTCGAAAGCTAGATTGTCTGTGAAACCCCATAAATTTATAATTTAAATATACGGATGACTCAGTGTAAACTATGTAAAACCCTAACAAAAAACTTCACCATGATGAATTGAATAGTAAGAAATAAAATAGAAATGGTGGTAAATTGTAAACCCTAAATCAAATTTATAATATTAATAAAATTATTGATAATTTAGAACAAAAAATGAGATGGGTTAGTTAAAATAAAATAAAATGAAATAGTATTGAACTATTAGAAAAGCAATTTTAGAGATAGATTTTTCGCATTGTATTTTAAAAGTGGATTGAGAAAAGGCATTTGGTTGAACGAAAAATGTACCCAAACTTGATATAAAGGTGTTTTAGTAAACATAGATAGATTTGCTATATAAATAGAAAATTATTTAGAAAATACCTATGATGGGCAAATGAGAGAGAGAGAGAGAGAGTACTTTAAGAGTAGAAACTCAAACGACCATATCTTCGTATTTCATCTTTGGATCAGGTTGGTTTTTGGATATATTATACTCCTCACCACCCTCTAACATCTATCCGTTGGGATCTGAAGGTTCTAGTTTTGTTTGATAGATATAGCCCTCACAACACTTCAAGGAAAACTCGCCTACAGGTCAGTCACGGTTGCTAGCTGTTTCATCCTCCGTCCACCGTTGGATCTTGCTCAATTTTGGATATATTGATCATATTAATGAGCTTTTCATTCTGAATGGTGAAGATCGGGATTACAGATTCCAACAAGTTATTCATCAGTTAACAATAAATTGTTCATTTTTAGATCAGTTTGGTTTGGTTTCGATCTATGAAGATTTATCGGTTAACATGATCTGATGTTTTGGTATGTGGGCAGACATAATGATTGTTAACTTCACCATTTGGATTTTATTAGCTAAAATTGAGTTAGGAGAAACTTTAACCTTACTCAAATGTTTGTTTAAATTAGGTTAGCAAGAATGAAACAAATGGAAAGAGTGGTGGCTTGATTTATGTTTAACCATTAAAAGTATCCTAATTATGATTTAAATTGAAGAATACCTTTGGTGTGTTTTCTTAGGCATGTTCGACCATATTATTGATAGTAGGAAAAGTGAGATATTGGTTATCCAATCCATGTATTGAGACTGAATAGTTTGGTCACCCACCTTTCAGCTGAGGTTAGGGCACCCAAATAATACAATTTTAGATTGGGTTCTTCACAAAGGTTGTAGGTATGAATGTTATCTTTCAAACAAAACTAACCTCGTATAATTTAAAGTTATAGGACTCTAGATTTGGACTGAAAATGGAAGAAGGGTTGAACTGTTTGGTACTGGACAGATTATGTGGAGTATTATAATGGATAATTTCAGGGGTGTTAAGGGCAAAATTGGGCTTTCTATCCTATAGTAGAGTTGTAGAACCGTGTCTTAACTTTCTATGGAGTTAGTCCACACTTAAAACCGAAGTCTATAACTTTACTTATACATAAATGGTAAGCAATGTTCTCCAATGAAAACTGATCTAGGAAGTGTAATGAGGTAGTTGAAGGAAATAATCGGAAAATAAAATTAAAACATAGCGATGAATTTATGTGAATGAGATTGCAATAGTATGAATGCATATTGTGATAAAATTATAAGAGGGTACTGATTATATCTCTTGATTCTCAAACAGAAGAGATGTTTGGAGTAGGGTCATCAGTAGTTGAAGGGACTCGGTCAGTTGGGGAAATAGGTAGGTACATCGCACTGTCTTTTCAATTTATGTACACTTATTGATAAATTTGAAAATTTATTATTTTATTGCTTTTATAATATTGAAATGAATATGAATACCTTGCGTACATTGATGTGTATCAACTAGTTAAGAAATAATTAGAATGAATACTAGTACCTTACGTACGTTGATATGTATCATACTTGTGATGATGTTATTGGAATGAATAAGAGTATATATTGCGTACAACTGTATAAATCGATTAAGTAGGGTGATCAAGGTTATGTGAATGATGCTTAGTGACCGTAGCGTCGGTAACTAAGGTTATATGTGAATGATACTTGGCAACCGTGGTTACAATGTACATGATGTCAATAAGAAAAATGAAAGGGGATCAGTACAAATGAAAGGTTGAGAAGACATTGATTAGCTATTCGAGTTTGAATAACTAATGATATCAATGGGGTTCTATTGATATCGGCATTTCAGATGACATTGATTAGCTATCCAAGTTTGGATAGCTAATGGTATTGATGAGGTTTCATTGGTGCCAACATTCCTTAAATTGATTAGTCGATCCTGAATAATTGGGTGCTTAATGATGTTAGTAAAGATTTCTAACATCGGTATGGATACTCCTGGTTAAGGGAAAAAAGATATAAGTTGATTAACTATTCCGAGTCGGAAATAGAATGATATCAATGGGTCACATTGGTATCGACAACTATTTCTAGTGTGATTAGCTACTCCAAGTAAGAAGGCTAATGATTTCAAGGGTTCTTGACATCGACAACTTTGAAGGTAAACCAGATATGGATAAGAATTGATTAACTATTTCGGGGTATGAATAATTAATGATATCAATCGGTTGTATTGATAACAACATTTGAATAGAATTGATTAGTCTAGCTCAATATTTGGAGACTAATGATTCATTAGTATCGGCAATTACATTTCAAAAAATAGGCGAGAAAGTATTGGTTAGTTATTCTGAAAGAATGAGATAAGCTAATGATACCAAGAGAAATTATCTTGGTATCAAGTGATAATTGATTCATAAGGAGATAGTGTTCGAAACTATTGAGTTATGTTGAGATTTTTAAGATGAAATTATTCTCGGCAAATGGGATAGGATATTAGATGGATATTGATAATAGATGGAAAATGTATGTTGTAAAAGAGGTTTATACTTAATTTTATGTATCAAAAGAAATTCCATGGAAATTATTGTTTGTCATTGTTATTGTTTGTTACTACCTTTTTATATTTATATATAAATATTAATTTCTATTTCCAAGTCTATCAGGGTCGCGCCAGGAGTGATCTTAGTTTAGTTATCTTTTGCTTTCTGACATGTAATTATTTGTAAATTAAGAGACGTATCTCCTAAAACTTGAAATTTAATATTAACTAGTAAATTTAAATGTATGACTTTAATCTAATGTTTGTAATTCTAAGTATCTATTTAACCATGTATGTTTATAGTTGAAATTGAACACTTCACTTAAATTACATTATATGATGTTATTATGTAAGATATAGTTTAGATGATGATATTATGTAAAAATTGAATTATGTATTGTTATTTTATGAACTTGAATTGTATGATGTTATTGAATAAGATGTGTTGTATTGATGGTGATGAATTGAGTTGAGATCTAAGATGATTGGATCGGGTTGTGAAATGAAATTGGAAGTTTAATATAATTTTTTCAATAACTTGGAATCTCCTAATATAAGGGAAACTCTGCCAAAATTTTGGTAGAAATTTCGGTTGAACCTGTTTAAAAAACAAATTTACTGAAATTTCCAATGTATCGTGAAAAAATGATGTAAAAAATCAGGGTTATTACACTGTTATTGCGCATGTACTATATACACGTTGACATTGTTACCTTCCATCACTATTTTTTTTCTTGTACTAGCCTCTCTCATCCAATTTCAATTGACTCTAACAACTCATAACAGTCAATTTCAATCCCTATATATGATTTATTTACTTAATCAAATAATTTTGTGATTTGTTTGTTAAATTTCAAATCATAAATGTGTTTTGATATTGTTTTTTAATAAATTCATGATTTATTCATGATTTTTTTTGTTCTTTTCATGTTAGATTATGCTTGTTTATATTAATTGAGTTGGGTGAAATATTTTTGGTTTTTTATAATGGATATACTTTGACTAATAATTAATTCAAGGTGGTTTAATGTAAATTGGATAATTAAAAATCAAAACTCATGATTCAACTTTGTGATACGACCCAAGCAAGGTCATATTCGGATTTTGACGTAAAATTTTCTATCATCCAGTTTTACACTATTGATCATAACTTCAAATCCAACCGTTAGATCAAACTAAATATTTACTAGAAGATTCCAAAGGTATTTTTCTATGTTGAGGTAAAGTTTTAGGTGAATCAAAGTTCGGAAAAGACTTGAAATATAGGTCAGAACAAGCTATATGAATTTTGTTATTTACTTTCTTTTGACCTGTAGACTTTCTATTTAGCAAGGGTCCTTTTTCTAAAAGGATGTGGCAGCTTGTTTTGGAAATTTTCTAGTTCCAAAAGAATCTTTAATGAGATGAAACATAATTTTCAAGAGTGTCAATGATTCATTAATGTTCCAGAATCCTTTTCTTATAAGGATTCCTTATTCATCCTAGCTACACAAGGAAAGAAGGACTAGAGCTATTTAATGATAAATTAATTATTTTTATTCTTTTCTTTCATGTTTGGGCTTAATTAAAACTTTGTTTTGAGCTGGAATCCAAGGCTTGTTTAGATAAGGTTATGAGCTTTTCAATTTAGGGTTTTTGGGTCAGTTTTGTATGTGGATCACTTTAGCTCACAAGGGTAGATCCATTAGGGTTAATTTTTCAAGAACTACTGAAACTCATGTAACCAAATTTTCAGGAGCCATTGATGAATATTACTTCTAAATTTTTCATTTTTAACATGTGAGAGTGATTCTTGTATTTTTCAGATCTTAAACAAATTGAATGGCTCTATGGGCATCATTTTACTTCATTCTAAAAGTGTTAGTGCCTTGGGGCAGATTTTCATTGTGTCATACTCCTATCACATCTATTTTGGCTTTCCGGGATCAAATGTTAATCTTGATTATGGGTTACGTTACCACATAATCACGATGTTTGCATCAATTCAAGTCTTCGTTAATTATTATTTTGAATATCGTTTCCATAATAATAAGAAACAAAGAGGATTAGGCTTTGTGGTCAAGCCAAAATCCCAAATCAATATCCTAGAAAGTTTTACCTCTAATAAACATATGTATTTAGTTTAGGTGAAATAAATCATGTATGTATAATAGGTATTTTTATCATTAAAATTAAACAACAATATAACTTACCTTAGATGTTTTAGGGTGATTTTTATTTTTCCTTTAGAATAACCAACCACCTTACCCAAAAGTCTTTGATGTCCAGTTAGGGTTCATAGTAATCATGAATCCAGGTGGTGACATGGTTGATGGCTGTCCAACAGAAACTCACAACTCAAGATAAACTTCATCGGTTTGGTATACATGGTCCCAATAGATGCTCACTCTGTCTCCGCAACAATGAGGATCACAACCACTTGTTCTTTGAATGCTCCTATACTAAAGCGATCTGGTGGGATGTTTGTGACAGATACGACATTCCAAGAATGACAAAAGGCTGGGATGAATGGATTCGATGGGGCACTGTCTCTTGGCATGGCAAGAGTTTCGTCAATTTTTCTCGTAAACTGAGTTTTGCAGCTACAGTGTATCATGTATGGCAAGAACGGAATGCAAGGATCTTTGCTGGAATGTCTAGAACTTCGAATTTGGTCTTTAATCAAATCGAATGTATCATTCGTGATAAGCTTGATTTGATGAGGAATGTCGCACCAACAAATAAAAACAAAAGCATCCAACGAGCTTGGAGGGTGAATACCATAGATTCTTAATTTGTTAGTTAGCTGGTTGTATTGGTTTCCCTAACGTGAGTTTTCAGTTTTATGGTCGGTGGCTAGCCTGTAGCCATCTGTTGTTTTATGTTTCTGTTATCATTGTAAATCTAGGGTATGCCCCTTATAATGTTTGTATCTTCTTCTTTTAATACATACGTCAACTTACCAAAAAAAAAATCATATTTGATCAATTCAAACATGATAAGCATATTTTCACATACACAAAATTTATTTTTTAACTTGTTCTCATTAGATACTATACTAAAAACACAATAAATTACTATAGCAGTATGTTTTTCACCTCTAAATTTTATTTTTCAATTCCATCCTTCCATGCCCAATTTTAGAACCAATTTGTCAAAATTTATTAAGGATGAGAAAAATTAAAAGAAAAGGTACCAAAGTGAAAAATAAAGCAAAACACCATGGAAAATATAAAATTTGAAGAATGTTGTAAAAATATGTATCAAGAAGCATATAATAATATAATTAATAAAGAGTAAATAGAATATATAAGAACAATAGAGATTAGGGGGATGAAGAGGGAACACTTTTATTTCATACGAATTTGTAGTTATATGTATGTGTCTACCATTCTCTTAACAATGCTCCTATTTATAGACACATGTACATAAATACTTGTAAACTCAAAGGTCATAAGAAGATGTAGATTCAAATGAATTTGGAGAGATTCAAATGAGCTTTATGATGATGAATGAACATAATAAAGAAGGGTGTATGAAGGCATCTAGACATCCACATATAATGTATGATTTTATAACACTCCCCCTTGGATGTCTATTATACAGCCTTACGCATTGAAAACTGCCTCTTAAAAACCTTACTAGGAAAACCCAATGGGATAAAACCTAGGCCAAGGAAAAAAGAGTGCAGTGCGTATTAACTCCCCCTCATGAATATATCATCTCAAGTCGTTAAGCTGTCAAATTCCAATATTGCACCGCAATCCTTAAAACATTGTAGTTGGTAATGCTTTAGTAAACAAATCTGCTAGATTATCTTTCGAGTAAATTTGTTAAACATCAATGTCACCACACTTTTCAAGGTCATTTGTGAAGAAGAATTTTGGTGAGATGTGTTTTATTCTATCTCCTTTGATGTATCCTTCCTTTAATTGAGTTCATGGATTGCAAGTATTTAAGCATGATTAGATGAAGTGACAACTAATGTTTGCTTTGTAGATCTCCATGTTATAGTAATTTGTTCGAGATTGACCTTTATTTAGATTAGATAAAAATCATGCATCATTACACCCAACTAATTCATGATTAGGATTATTTTAATAAAATAAGCCCATGTCCGTATTACCTCATAGATAACAAAAAAATGTGTTTAATTTCATTTCAATATCTCCAGGTAGGAGAAGAACTATATCTTGCTAGCAAGCTCACAGAGAATGCTATATCAGGTCGCGTATTATTAGCAAGATACATTAGCACACCAATTACAATGAGGTATGGTACTTCAGGACTAAATAATTCTTCGTTATCCTCATAAGGTCTACAAGGGTCCTTTTTCACATCAAGCAACCAAACAACCATTTATATACTTAGTGGATGTGTTTTATCCAAATAAAATCTTTTAAGAACATTCTTTGTGTAAGTTGACTGATGAATGAGAATTTCATCTGTTAAATGCTTGATCTGCAAGCCGAGATAAAATTTTGGTTTTCCCAAATATTTCATCTCATACTCTTTCTTCAAATAATTTATTGTCTTTGGTATCTCTTCATCAGTTCCAATAATATTTAAATCATCAACATACACAACAACAATAATAAAATTAGATTCTGACTTCTTTATAAAAACACATGGGCATATAGGATCATTATTATACCCTTCTCTCAATAAATATTCACTAAGACGATTATATCACATGCGTCCTCATTGCTTTAATCCATATAAGGACCTTTGTAACGTGATTGAGTACTTTTTGGGGATTTGAATTAGCTTCGAGGATTTCAAATCCTTTAGGGATTTTCATATAAACATCATTATCAATTGTCCCAAATAAATAGGTTGTGACTAGTTGCATCTACTACAGGAGAATATGTTTCATTATAATCAATGCCAAGTTTTTATGAAAACCCTTGTGCCACAAGTCGTGCTTTATATCTTACGATTTCATTTTTCTCATTTGTATCCAACTAGCTTTACACCTTCAAGTGTATGAACTACAGGTCCAAAAACTTACAAGTAAATTTAATTATGTTTGGATTGCTTCTTTCTATTTTGGCCAATCATTTTTACGTCGACATTCTTCAACAGATTTAGACTCAAGATCCTCTTTTTCATTAATGATATCAAGCGATATATTATATGAAAAAATATTGTCGATAATTATTTCATTCGATTCCATCTTCTTCTTTTTTTGTAGAGACATAATTTATCGAGATCTCCTTATCTTTACTATTTTCAGGTACTTGAACCTCTTCTAGGGTTTTATGGTAAGTCTATCTCCTCATTTTCTTTCTCAATAATGCCAATTTGATTATTTGCTCATTTTCTTTTTCAAAAATTTAGTCTTTTAAACCAGTTCCTCCACCACGCTTCTAGTGTGCTATACACTCATTTGCTATAATTTTAGTGGATTGTCCTGCTTGGACTTCAATCTGGGCTGGAGCATTTACAGTTGGCATATGAGATTTGGTTACTCTTTCTGAGTCAGTGAATGCATTCGGTATTTGTTTTGCAATGTCTTGTTTTGTACGAGGATACAAAACGAAGCATCTTTTGAACTTCTTGTTCATATTGTTTTGTACGAGGATCAAAATTCAATAATGACAATGCATTCCACGTAATATCTTTCCAGCTGTTTAATTTCTCCCTCTAATACTAGAAACATAGTCTCATTAAAATGACAATCGACAAATCGTGCCATAAATGAATCACTTGTTAAGGGCTCAAGATATTTAATTATTGATGGGGATTCAAACCCAATATATATTCCCAGTCTCCTTTGAGGATCCATCTTTGTATGTTGTGGCATATAAATTAGAACATATACCACACAACCAAATATTATTAGATGGAAAATGTTTGGCTCATGGTCGAAAGCCAATTGTAATAGGAAGAATTTGTGATACGTTGTTGACCTAATGTGTATAAGTGTTGCATGTAAAACAACGTACCTCCAAGCAGAGACAAGAAGTTTTGTTCTCATAAGTAATGGTCTTGCAATTAACTGGAGGCATTTAATAAGTGATTCAGCAAGAACATTCTGAGTATGAACATGGGCAACAAGATGTTCAATGTTTATCCCAAGTAACATGCAATAATCATTAAATGCTTGGGATGTGAATTCACTAGCATTGTCAAGACAAATAGTCTTGATTATATAATCTGGAAATTGTGCTCGTAATCTAATAATTTGAGTAAGTAATCTCGTAAATGTCAGGTTACGAGTTGATATTAAACAATAAAATATCTAAATGATCCACATGTGGGTGAATGGGCCCACAAATATCACCTTGAAATACGTTCTAGAAATCTTGGGGATTTAGTCCCAACTTTAGCTAGTGATGGTTTAATGACCAATTTGCCTTGAGAACAAGCAGCACACAAAAATTCCTTGAATTGAAGAATTTTCTAATTCTTCAATGGATGACTATGTGAATTCTCGATAATTCTTTGCATCATTATTGATCTAGGATAGTCTAATACTTGTGTAATACAAACATGAAGATAAAACGAATAATTTTTCCAATATTTGCTCTCTGGTGGAGACATTTGATACGATGTAAAGATATTTTATATCATTGTCATTGATAGTCTCAATATGGTACCCATTAAGTCGTATATCTTCAAAACTTCGTAGATTTCTCCTTGATTTAGTAGAGAACAAAGCATTATCAATAATAAACCTTGTTTCATTATGAAGCATTACATTAGCTCTTCTGGAGCCTTCAATAAAGTATGTTGAACCTTATATTGTATTCACTTTTGCTTTCATCATTCTCATGTTTGAAAAATATTGCATATGCCTGAGAATGGCATGTGTTGTTGCACTATTTGCTAGGAATATATCTCCACCATTGATATTGGACTTATTTACAGCATGACATGAATCCATGTTTTCTTCATGAAAATAAATAAATATATAATAAGTTCATAATAAGACATAATTATTATAACACATTTTTTGTTCATTAAATAAGCCAACATGAAAGGAAGAAAACAAAATACATTGAAATATATTAGCATAAAGGAAAAACACTGAAAAGATAAATATAATTTTAAATTTTGACATCGTTATATTAACTAATTATTATCATTCCAAGAAATATTAATTTCTCATCAGTTTACTCAAAAAAATCTGTAATGTCAAGATGTGTCATATCCAAAGGAAAAATATCATCATTACCTTGATGTAGGTGAGAAAAATTTATTTCTATGTTCTTCTCCTTTCCTTTTAACGAGGACTAATATAAATTAATAAGATGTTTGGTCGTATGATAGGTACGAGACCAATGTCCTTTCATTTCATATCGATAATAGGCATTTTCTACCTTCTTGGTATCTCCGTTATGTATATTCTTCCCCCTTTCTTGTTTCTCCTCATTCTGTGAGGGTTTGTAAGAATTTGATGAATTACGACCATTATAGTTGTGGTAATTAAACCATCTTCTCTTATGACCACATCCTCGGCCTCTATTACGACCATAACCATAATTATTATTATTATATATCGTAGCATTCACTTCAGGGAATGGAGCTGAAACAATTGGTTGTGATTCATGATTTTTCATTAAAAGCTCATTATTTTGTTCAGCCACAAGGAGACATGAAATCAGTCAAAATATTTCTTAAAACCTTGTTCTTTATATTGTTGTTGTAGGAGCATGTTCGAGGCATGAAAAGTAGAGAATGTTTTTTCTAACATATTATCATCGGTGATATTGTCTCCACATAGTTTTAATTTAGAACTGATATTAAACATTGCAGAATTATATTCACTTACTGATTTAAAATCCTGCAATCATAAATGTATCCAATCATAACAAGCTTTTTGGATAATAACTAACTTTTGATGGTTATATCTTTCTTTCAAATTTTGCCAAAGAATAAGGGGATCTTTGATTGTGAGATACTCTATCTTCAACTCCTCATGGAGATGACACCGTAAGAAAATCATGGCTTTTGCCTTGTTTTGACTAGATGCTTCATTATCATCTTTAATGGTGTCTCCAAGACCTATTGGCATCCAGGTGAATTTTAGCATCAAGAATCCATGATAAATGATTTTTGCCTGTAATATCAAGTGCCACAAACTCAAGTTCGGCAAGGTTTGCCATTGTTACTTCATAAAAAAAATATCAATATCATTAGAAATTTAGTTATATATATAGTCTCCAAGACCTATTGGCATCCAGGTGAATTTTAGCATCAAGAATCCATGATAAATGATTTTTGCCTGTAATATCAAGTGCCACAAACTCAAGTTTGGCAAGGTTTGCCATTGTTACTTCATAAAAAGAATATCTTTTTTTTTGGTAAGTTGACGTATGTATTAAAAGAAGAAGATACAAACATTATAAGGGGCATACCCCAGATTTACAATGATAACAGAAACATAAAACAACAGATGGCTACAAGCTAGCCACCGACCATAACACTGAAACCTCACTGGATTTGTTAGGGAAACCAAAACAACCAGCTAACTAACAAATTAAGAATCTATGGTATTCACCCTCCAAGCTCGTTGGATCCTTTTGTTTTCATTTGTTGGTGCGACATTCCTCATCAAATCAAGCTTATCACGAATGATACATTCGATTTGATTAAAGACCAAATTCGAAGTTCTAGACATTCCAGCAAAGATCCTTGCATTCCGTTCTTGCCATACATGATACACTGTAGCTGCAAAACTCAGTTTACGAGAAAAATTGACGAAACTCTTGCCATGCCAAGAGACAGTGGCCCATCGAATCCATTCATCCCAGCCTTTTGTCATTCTTGGAATGTCGCATCTGTCACAAACATCCCACCAGATCGCTTTAGTATTGGAGCATTCAAAGAACAAGTGGTTGTGATCCTCATTGTTGCGGAGACAGAGCGAGCATCTATTGGGACCATGTATACCAAACCGATGAAGTTTATCTTGAGTTGTGAGTTTCTGTTGGACAGCCATCCATAGAAGAAATGAATGTCTCGGAACAGCATTCTTGAACCACACAATGTCATGCCATTCAACCATCTGACGATGACGTCTTAGTTGTTCCCAAGCTACTTTGATCGAGAATCTGTAATTTGGCGAATCCAACCAAACTATCTCATCCTTTTGCCCCATCTTAGGATTAGAATTGGAAGGAATAGCTTCTATAATGGGGTGCCAACCAATAGCTTGGGTGGTAGGAGTTTTCCATTCTGAGTTATGAATTAGCACATTCACCTTCGCGTTCTTGGCCATACCTGAATCATAGATGAATCTTTCCACGTAAGAATCCGCGAGTGGGCTGTGAGGATGCCAATTGTCAAACCATAGAGAGGTTGTCATTCCATCTCCTATGATGTACTTCATCTTCGGCCATGCTAAGGATCTCAGCTTTAGAATCTTTCCCCAAGCCCAAGAGCAATTCTGTGGTGTCTTGATTGTCCAGAAATTCCTACCTCGCAACAGATTGGATCTGATCCAAGTAGACCATATTGAGCCATCTGAGTCATTGCACAGGTTCCAAATGTGTTTCAACAAAGCAATCTTGTTCCATTCTGTTATCCGTTTTATTCCTAGCCCCCCCTCCTTTTTTGGAAGACATACCTGATCCCAAGCCACTTTAGCCCCAGTAGTTCTCATATCTGAACCTGACCAAAGAAAGGATTTCATAATTTGCTCCACATTTTTAATTACTTGCCCAGGTAAGAGAAAGAGAGATGCCCAATAGACTTGTATGGAAAATAAGACTGAATTAATCAGTTGTACCCGTCCTGCATACGAGAGTGTTCGACAAGTCCAATGTCGAACTTTAGAGGTGATTCGATCCACGAGGCCCTTACAATAAACAGCCTTTAGTCTGGATGAGAGAAGAGGTACTCCCAAATATTTCATAGGGAGCTCCCCCTCTCTAAACCCAAGAATATGAATAATTTGCTCCTTCTCAGCATTTAACACACCGCTCAAGAAGATGTCACTTTTGTTTGGATTTGGATACAGACCTGATAGGTCTTGAAACTTTGTGAGCACCGTTCTGATCATACGAATTGACTTTACATCCCCGTTGCTAAAAATCATCAAGTCGTCAGCAAAACAAAGATGAGAAATTTTGTCCTTCTTGCATCTCCAGTGGAACTTGAATTCTTGGTTGGCACTCATCTTGCAGAATAGCCCCGAAAGGATTTCCATACATAGGACAAACAAATATGGCGACAATGGATCCCCTTGTCTCAGCCCTCTTCCCCCTTGAAAGTAACCTGCAAGCTCACCATTGACGTTGATAGAGAATTGACATGATGTAACACAAACCATGATCCAATCAATGACTGTTCTAGGGAATCCCATTTTTATTAACATGGCGTCAACGAAATCCCACCGCACCGAGTCATAAGCCTTCATCAGATCAACTTTCATAGCACAACGAGCAGGTCCCGTAGATTTATGATAGCCTTTCATTAGTTCCTGAGACAAAAGAATGTTATCACTGATTCGCCGTCCTGAGATAAAAGCAGTCTGATATGGACCAACTAAGGATGGCAAAACAACTTTGATTCTCCTAGCTAGAATCTTAGCGATGCATTTGTACACTGTATTGCAGCAAGATATAGGACGAAAATCATTCAACCTTGTAGGATTAGCAACTTTAGGAATAAGAGAAATGGATGTAGCATTCATTTCTTTAAGCATTCTACGAGTCTGAAAGAAGGATCTAACAGCGTTGATTACATCTTCCCCAACTATGTGCCACATTCTTTTGAAGAAACCTGCGTTAAAGCCATCCGGACCAGGGGCTTTGTTGTTCTTCAAACTAAACATAGCATGCTTAATCTCCTCCCTTGTTACATCTTGTGCGAGTAGATGCTGTTGCGTTGAAGACAGTTTCAAGTTAATTGCCGAGTCCATCACTTCCTCATTCAGAACCCTAGGCATCTGATCCACTCCTAACACACGATGGAAGTATGCAATTACTTCTGATTTGACTGCCTCGTGTCCTTCGACAACCTCTCCATCCTCCCTTGTAAGTGATAGAAGCTTATTTCTATTCTGTCTTCCATTTACTGATTTGTGAAAGTAGCTAGTATTCTGATCCCCCAAGCTAAGCCATTGTATCCTTGCCTTCTGTTTGAAAAAACTCTCTTCAGCCCTGACGGTAGAAGCGTATAGACGAACAACATCCCTTTCTCGCATGCGCAAAATTGGATTCTCATGCGCTGTATGCAGAGCCTGTTGAGCCTTATCCATTTCGTTTTTTGCATCTTTAACTCTATCTGAAATGTTATACATATGCCTGATTGTAATATGAATGATCATGCGACATCAGATGTGTGCAATGCTGGTTGTCATGAAGATGAAAATCCTTCCTCTCCTCTTGTCTTGAAGAGTTTACGAGAAGACATGAAACAGGAGCAAGGGGCTGCAAGTACTGCTTTAGATCAAGATATGGACGCAATGGGAGGTGATACAGATGGGGAACCAACCGATATCATGACAACCCCTCAAACCCTGAATTCCACCGAAAGGGAAACTGTTAATCAGTTAGCTATTAAGGCTAGAGACTCTCTAGAGAAAAAGAAAAGGGGTTCAAAAGCCTCTTCAAAGAAGAATCAGAAATCTAGCTCCTCTCCAGGAGGCACGTCAAGGTAATCTTTGTGTTGTTGTTTGTACTCCTCTCTATTTTCCTATGATTATTGGATGTTGGAATATTAGAGGTTTGAATGATCCTATAAAGCATTCAGAATTGCGTAGACTCATCCATCAAGAGAGGATAGCTTTTTTTGGTTTGGTTGAAACTCGAGTTAAAGACAAGAATAAAGATAATGTTTCTAAACTTCTTCTGCGTTCTTGGTCCTTCTTGTATAATTATGATTTCTCTTGTCGTGGTCGTATTTGGGTTTGTTGGAATGCTGATACGGTGAAGGTGGATGTTGTTGGAATGTCAGACCAGGCTATTCATGTTTCTGTCACTATATTAGCTACCAAAATCAGTTTCAATACTTCAATTATTTATGGAGACAACAATGCTTCATTACGTGAGGCATTATGGGCTGATATAGTGAGTCGTAGTGATGGATGGGAGTCAACCCCGTGGATTCTTATGGGTGACTTTAATGTTATCCGCAACCAGTCGGACAGGTTAGGAGGGTCTACTACGTGGGCTGGTACCATGGACAGATTGGATACATGTATTCGAGAAGCGAAAGTAGATGATGATCTTCGGTATTCAGGAATGCATTATACTTGGTCGAACCAATGTCCTGAGAATCTGATCATGCGGAAACTAGATAGAGTACTTGTTAATGAGAAGTGGAATCTGAACTTTCCATTATCGGAAGCGAGATTTTTGCCTTCGGGTATGTCAGACCATTCTCCTATGGTGGTAAAGGTTATTGGCAATGATCAGAACATAAAGAAACCATTCAGATTCTTCGATATGTGGATGGATCATGACGAGTTCATGCCCTTGGTGAAGAAGGTATGGGATCAGAATTCGGGGGGTTGTCCAATGTATCAGCTGTGTTGCAAATTAAGAAAGCTAAAGCAGGAATTGAAACTTTTCAATATGGCTCACATAAAAAGAATATCAATATCATTAGAAATTTGGTTATATATATATATATATATAACTTGGAATATAAAGATAGATTTTAAAACATAGAAAATATTGATAAAATATAAACATAACACGAAGATCAGTATCTGACTTTGTTACACTTGAAAATAATCTTAAGATTTTGTCACATGTTTCCATCTTATATACTTGATCTCAAAACAGAATGCATAACATACAACAACAATAGAAAAACATACCTTATACTTCTTATCAACAAACCAAATATGATTATCTACTTCAAGACGAAAACAAGGAGAAATTCATGCTTCTACTTCTTACCAAATATGATTGTCTGCTTCAAGATGAAAGCGAGGAGCAATTCGTGTTGATGACGTGTTGTAAAACTATATATCAAGAAGCATACAATAATAAAAACAATATAATTAATAAAGAGTAAATAGAATATAAGAACATCAAGAAGAACATTACGTCAACTTACCAAAAAAAAAAGAATATATAAGAACAATGGAGATTAGAGGGGATGAAGATGGAGTATTTTTATTTCATATAAATTTGTAGTTATATGTATGTGTCTACCATTCTCTTAATAATGCTCTTATTTATAAGCATAGGTATATAAATACTTGTAAACTTAAAGGTCATAAGAAAATGTAGATTCAAATGAACTTGATAATGATGAATAAACATAATAAAGAAGGGGTGTAGGAAAACATCTAAACATCCATATACAATGCATGATTTTATAACAAAGAAAAAGTTATTTTTAATCCTGAAGCTTTCCGTCTTCTTTCTATACAATTCCTATATTTTTTATAATTTTAATTTTGATAAAAAAAATAATTTTCTTAACATTTCAATCCCTGAAATGAAAGAAGAAAGAGAAAGTTATCGTATTCTGGTTGAAGAGTGAGAAAATTGTAGGTTGACACCAAATTAGACCACAAAAAAATCATTTTTTGTGTCAACAAGTTTCATTTAATGAGAGTAATTCAATGGTGATGAATTTTTTTCTATAAACATGGAAGAGAGGGTAAATATAGGCTTGCGAACTTTTTTCAATTCGAGTTAATTTTTTATTTTTTTCACCTATTTTTTGATTAATTAATGCCATAAATAGATTTACTTAAACTTCTAAAGTTTTTTTCAGTCAAGAAATAATTGAAAAATAATTTTTTAAATCACAAAACCATAGCACTAATTTTCTAGCTACTATCACGGTGGCCATATTTAGTATCGGAAAACAACTCGTCATCTGACATAAAAGGCAATGCATTGTTTGCCTCTTTTTGTTTCAAAAAATAATAATTACTTTATTAATTAATTGGGCATAAATGACTAAGTTGATGTATGCTGTTAATTTTTTCCGTGGCTCACTTCTTAAGTTTTACAAATTATTAAAAATTAAAAAATCGTTGGATATTACTTTATTAAATAAATTGTATGAATAAAATTTTATAGGATAGAGATAAAATCAGTCAGATAACTTATATTTGCAATAAAATAAAGCATTCGATACGATCCAAGTAAGGTCAGATTCAGATTTTGGCGTAAAATTTTCTATTTTCCAGTTTTACACTATTGAGCATAACTCTAAATCCAACTGTTGGATCGAGCTAAAATTTGACATGAAACTTTTAGAGGTAAGGTAAAGTTTCAGATGAATCGGAGTTTAAGAAGAACATGCGATATAAGTCAAAACAGGCTGTACGAATTTTGTTATTTACTTCCTTTTGACTTATGGACTTCCTATTTGGCAAGGATCCTTTTCCTATAAAGATGTGACAATTTATTTTGGAAATCTCCTAGTTCCACAAAGATCTATAATAGACTGCAACATATTTTCCAAGTGTTGAAAGGATTTATAAATATTTCATAATCCTTTTCTTAAAAGAATTCCTTATTCATCCTAGTTACAACAAGGAAAGAAGACTTCAAAATTAATTCTACCTTCATATCAGATTTTCTAGTCTATTTGGGACTTTTTAATGGTGACAAATCTGATTCTAGCATATTTAGGATAATAATTTTTGGATTTTTATTATTTTCTTCTTAGTCTTTAGGTTATTATTACTTATTTGGATCAATTGTAAGTGGACTTCATATAAGTCCACCTAAGAGGGGTCCATTAGGGTTTATTTAAGTCTAGAGTTAGTATAAATAAAGGCATAACCAGACATGTAAATTAGATTAATAAAACTTCTTGTTTATCACACTTTGTGTGTGTGCGTGTGTTGGTGAGATAATCTCTCTTCTATGGTTCTTTAAAGAACTGAAAAACGACTTATCAAAGAACAATTGTCTTCGTGGCGTCATCCTTATACTTCTCGTTTGCGAATCAATATTCGTTGGGTAAGGATTTTCATTTTCAATAGTGCTGGTGCCTAGGTGATGCGAACCTCGCGATCATGTGGTCACGCAACCCACACGCAAAGAAACCAATTCCCGGAAAGCCAAGTAAATCAGGTTTGATAGGAGTGTGACACAAAGATAACTTGTACCTAGGCACCAGCACTATTGAAAACAGAGACCCCTACCCAACGAATATTGATTCGCGAACGAGAAGTATAAGGATGACGCCACGAAGACAGTTGTTCTTCGATAAATCGTTTTCAGTTCTTTAGAGAACCAAGAAAGGGAGATTATCCCACCAACACACAATAAGTGCAGCAATGAAGTTTATTGATCTGAAAATTGCGTAACCTTACATGTTTGGTTATGCCTTTATTTATACTGACTCTAGACTTAAGAAAACCCTAATGGACCCCCCATAGGTGGACTTATATGAAGCCCACTTACAATTGACCCAAATAAGTAATAATAACCCAAAAACTAAGAAGAAAATAATAAAAATAATAAAATTCCAAAAATTATCATGCTAAATATGCTAGAATCAGATTTGTCACCCTTAAGAAGTCCCAAATAAACTAGGACAAATCTGATTTGGAAAATTTGTGTTGCTGCCCCCCCTTGATGTCCTTGATAAGCTTAGATTTCCTTGTTTAACTTTGACAAATAAGAAAACAAATTTCCTTCTTTGTTGCTGATTTAATTACTTTCCTTTCTAAGTTAGGAAAAGCATTAAATAGTCCTCCTCTCTTTAGGAATAAGATATGGCCAACTTCCTTACTTAATTAGGAGAATCAATTGCTGACTTTTTATCCTTGTAGCATTAGGAAAAACAAGCCTAACAAGGCTGGTATTGGGCCGGACACATCCCCATGTTCCACACGAATTGGGCTCTTCTTGGACCTGAACTAGATGGATTAAAGGCTACCCTTCATGCTCCTTAAATGTCTTAAGCCCATCTAGGTCCATTTTGCTCCATATGTTCTGAACAAGCCCATTCAATGCTTCTTTAAGCTTCTTTGCCCTAGCTCTTGTGATTGACCCAATTGGCACCTCCAATGGGTCATTGGCATGATTACGCTTGGTGTTGGGCTGATCGGTATCACTAGGTATAAGTTATCTTTATGTCACACTCCTATCAAACCTGATTTACTTGATTTTCCGGGAATTAGTGTCTTTATATGTGGATTGCATAATCACGAGGTTCGCATCAACATCAACCTCTTGAAATGTTTTTTAGAGATTCTACAACCTGTGATAATTATTATCCTGATCTTAAATAGTAATAAAAAGGTAAAATGCAAATAACAATTGGTAATAAAAAAAAGGTTTATAATTACTAAATTTTTTTTTATAAAACATCAACATGCAAGCCCACATGAACTTTCTTAAAAAGATACATGTGTCCAAATGGTTTTTTTCAGCAGAAATTATGTTGAATTTTTTATTTTTTAAATTTTATTCTTTACTATTTGATTAATTCTGAATTAATCTTTATAATTTATTTCTATTTACTTTTTATAGAGTTATTATGATCTTAAATAAACATCCAATATTTAGTTGATACTTAATTTTACAAACATCTATTTTTATGATCGTATAATTAAATAAAAAAATATTAGCAAAGACCATGATCTTAGTCATGGATTTGGTGTATTAAACCGTAAAGTTTAGATCAATCTAATATATTATTTTAATATTTTTTCTATAAAAAATATCATATTATATTTTTTTAAGATCAAACTATTTTTTTAAAATTAAACTGTTTTTACCAATCATTTTAAGTTGTTTTTATACTTGCTTAAAATGATAGTATAAAAAAAATTCATAATCTAGATAAATGTTTTTATATTTTGAAAAATCTTAATCCAATAGCAGAGCAGTGGGTGCTTTTATTCCTTTGAACATATTTCTTTATTCATGTCTCTCTCACGTGAGATTTTGAGAATTTCTATGTGCTTATCCCATACATCTAAGACATGTCTAAGTGTCCCCCATCCCAGATAAGGTGTGACTTGTTTGTGGGCTCCGCCAACTATGACCCCGCATTATAAGAAATTCCCTTCTCCTTTGGAGGGTCAATAGAGTCAAACCACAGACATATTCAGAGTCACCTTTGTTTGTTAATTTGTTTCCCTTCTTCTTTCGCTTGCACAAACCCTAGCTTCAATCTCTCCTCAAATCACTCCACAAAAACCCATTATTCACCCCTACCCTCATGGCTTCTGAAACCGTTCTCTACAACTTCTCCTCCACCTCAAACAGCCAACACCAACAGCCAAGCCCTAACAACAACAACTCTGTGGTCCCCTCACCCACAACTGGTGGGTCCCAATCTAAGCTGACCCACCCTCGCAAATCAACTACCTCTCAATCCAAAGACCGCCACACCAAAGTCCATGGCCGTGGCAGGCGGGTCCGGATGCCCGCTTTAACAGCGGCCCGTGTCTTCCAGCTCACCCGTGAGCTCGGCCACCGCTCCGATGGCGAGACCATCGAGTGGCTCCTTCGCCACGCTGAGGCATCCATCATCGCTTCCACCGGAACCGGCACTATCCCCTCCATCCCCATCTCCACCACCGTCGGGTCCACCCCGATTTCCTCCTCTTCTCCTTCTGCTTCTGCTTCCTGCAAGGTCCACCCCGTCAACTGTATAGGGCCCGATATGTTCTCTCTGTTGACGGCACCCAGCAGCCGGCTTGACTTGGATTACAGGCACATGCCGTTTACTGCTTTGTTGCTGCAGCCGATGGCGGCGACTGTGGCAGTGGATGCGGAGGAGGGTCGTCAGCAGGAGTTAACTGGGGAGCATAAGATGTAGAATGGGTGCAAAGTCACTGCTAATTAGCATCAAAACACACACAGGTAGTAGCAATGGATAGGGTTATGTACTACTACTAACGTCAAGTAAGGCTTATGGTTTTAGGGTGGGGAGGCCTATTGTTTTTGTGTTTAATTAATTAAAACACAAGTCAGCCTTCTTTTTCCTGTTTCTCTTGCGGGGCTAGAACTTGGAACTGGAAAGGAAGAAGCAGCTGTACATTATTTGTAGTACTTGTTAGAATCCAATAACAAGTGTGTTGACTGCTCTAGATTTGTAGACTGGAGTGGACCATTGTTTCCTTGTTGGTTGTAATGTAGACTGTTCTCTCTTTTCCTACCACATTGTCAACACTAATAGATTCTTTCTGAGGTTTTTCACCTGGTAAAGGTTCGCTACCAACCCTGCTTTAAGTTTCCTTCTCCAATATGATTTTGATCAGCGAATGTGTAGAAAATAGAAATGTTCTTTGCTAATATTCCCTGGATTTGGAGCTTTAAAAACTAAGTGAATCCACGGGATTAGCTGGAGCGAGACTCTTCGTAGTGATTTCCAAATTCGTTGATGTGGACATGACGAGATTGATTAAGAAAAAAAGAGAGCAAGAGCACTAGTAGTCCATTCTCCTAAATTCAAGATGATTTGATGGGGATTCCCTGACAGAGAGAACTTGTGAAAACATATTCAAAGTTCAAACCCTATCGCCCATAAAAATGCAAGACTCACCATCCCCATCCTTGTGGGCCACTAACTAGATCCATTTCACCTGGTAAGATAAATATACCACAATTCTATGACGTAAGATAAATCAAGCCACGCTTGAGTCTTAATCATCTACAATCATATATTATAAAGGGAACAAAACGTAATCAAATCAATAATAATGTCTTATTTCACTGTATCAGAGCATTTCTTACACCAACTTTAGAATTTTGACTGTCACGAACCATGAAGTCTTCTCAGGAAAAGTAGAATCACACTATCGATACACGTGAACTGCCCCAACCAAACAACTTATCTAAAGCTCCACCGAAATATCCATCTTGCTGTCTCCTTGCATCAAAAGAATAAACGATGTACTTCTTTGATTTTCCCTGTTATTTAAGAGATTTGGCATGCAATTTTAGAGCATGCAAAATTTAGAGGAATAAAAGTTTTTCAAGAAAAATAAAATACACTTGTAGAATAACGATCCAAACAAGTTTCGCTTAAGAATTATAGAAAAAGAAAATACAAGTTCCACACCGAGGAGGCTGCATGTGCATGTCTAAGACTATGGAGCGTCCTCAAGATTACCAGCAATTTATCTAGTGCTTATTCCCGAAACTCCACCACCTCTTCTTCTTTCTGAATTCACTAGATGTATCTGTAACGCAAGACGAGATGAATTATTCTCGCTGCCATGTTATGCAAAGTTCCAAATTAGACTTTGCACATAAAACCATAATTATTGTCACGTCATTGAAGGAGAAAATGATAAAAACCCAAAGTTAGGCTTGCCAAAAATTCGGTTCAACTATCTGTCACAAGAAGCTCAGTTCTGTTTATCATCAAATATGGCCAAAAGCATCCCATTTCTTAATTTTTAACTCATACCCTTTGCCCGACAAAAGCATAACAAAGAAACAATAATTACCTCCTTGAAAATAGATGGAGTTGTAATGTACCTCAGCCCAAAAGCTCAAGAAAATGACTGCAGAAGGAACCAGAAATCCTTCATCAAAACACAACCTTAAAACTAACATCATTGCGATACTATTATTGTTTGAAAAAGAAGGGGAACATAGTCAGAATTGCAGACTGGGAAGATGCCATATCAGTTGCCATCAATCATTTAAGATCAATTACATTGTATGTGGATTACTTATCACAACACACATTATGATCAATTTCAGTGTTTCTACTTTGGTGCTTCTGCATATAACGAGAGAGAGAGAGAGAGAGAGAGGAAGCGATTCTAGCAATCGGATAAGAGTTCGCACTTCTATTCTTCTGCATGAAGAATTATTAGCTACCCCCAGAGCAAATAACTGCAGTGGATTAGTGAGAACAATAAAGGTGGGACCCATGAGAGGTCATCAATGTAGGTCCTACTTTCAAGTGAGTGGGAGAGTAGTGCTTTTGAAGCACCTAACAATAATCTCTCTTTATAGTAGTACACGAGAAAAGCAATTCACTAATCGTTGAAGGTTATGAAAAGCATGGAGGAAAAACGTCAGATACAGAAGGTTCAACAAAACAAAAAACTCCTTTTTTTTTACATTTTATCAGGCAGTGGTAAGAATATCAAGCTTGCAATCAAACAATCAATATTTATTACCATAACTGATTATCAACAATATATTATAGAAACTTGAAAAAAATATGATCATGGAAACAAGATCCTAAAAAGGAAGGGTGACGGTTAAGATAAAGGAAAAGTAACTTAAATTTTTCAGGACAACAGAAACAAACCCAATTTACCTCCTTTTGGCTTTTGGCTGACAGGAAGAATCTCTATGTAACATGTGTCCTTGAAAGAAGTCATAACGAGTATTTTCACACCATACTACAATAAAATACCCAAGGGTATAAGCCATGGAAAAATTGCAGAGACTTGACATTTGTCTTACAAAATAAAACTCAGCATAAAGCTCTAAGAAAGAACATTGCTATGGTGAAACTGAGGAATAGGGGTAGGGTTTCACCAGATTCAAGTAAACTATAATGAGAACACAACTCAAACAGCACCCCACCCCCCCTTCAAAAAAAAAAAAAAACATAGAGAGAGAGAGAGAGAAGGAAAGAAAGAAAGAAAGAAAGACCCGTAGTCATATCCATACCGAATCCGCGGCTGCTTGCAATGTCACATGATCACCCCACTCACCACTCCTGGAATCATCATCCAAACTCAAAGGGGGTATTTGCATATTAGAATAACCACACAAGATTCTTTAAAGTTTATGAAACAGAAAAAGCAAAGAGTTCTGTTATTACCTTGACATTTTCCTCAAATATTCACCATACTCCATGGGAACATATCCCTCATATATCTCTGGGTGAGATTTAAGCTGGTGATTACAGATCAATGTAACAAAAATGTATCAAGATCAATGAGATGTAGATATTTACATTACAACTCAACAAACTCAACTGCAACCACTAATAATATGGTAGAGAATACAACAAACCTGATACACAACCTGTCGTCTTACAGTTTTGTGGCGATCAGGTGTATTATATATTTGATCGGATAAAGCACGGAACTGGAGAATGAGAAAGTTTTAAAAAGTAAATATTAGCATGTCATCATTTATTTGTCAATAAGCACTTTGTCAAGCAGGATCAACACAGCAACAATACTCGTAAGGGTTTTTTCAATATGCCTAAGGGCATTTGTAAATATCAATCCATGGATGGTTTTGATATCCATAATTAGCAGCTACAAATTACGTATAGCACTTTACTCAATTATGGAAGTGAAGACCTCACATTTATTGGTATTGATGTGTACCTTTAGGGGCCATCTTCAAGAAAACCCTAATAATGATCTATTCAAGAAAACATGTCATAGAGAAACTCATGGTGAAGATACTAAAAAAGAAACAGAAGGGGAAAAACTAACCTGACAGTTTCCATCTCCTTGAACCTTAAGTTCATCAAAGCCAAATAACTGCAGTCTGGTTTAGTGAGAACAATAATTTAATAGCATACAGTATATTCCAAGGTGAAAGGGAAAGAAAAAGAAAGAGAGTTTGAAAAGGAAAAATGATAGCCACGTTACAGTAATAATCATAATAGAAAGCATTAACTTAACTAACTCCAAATATGACAAAAGGGGGAAAAATAGAAATTTCTTTATCTGCAGCAATAAATATCTGTGCACAGTACCTGTTCAGAAGCCTTTCATGATCCGAGGTTGCTTCATCAATTGACGGTATTTCTCCATTAATTCTAGGAACATGCTGTGCAGAAGAAAGGAAATTTTGGCAGGTGATAAGCAAAACCAACAGTATGGGACATGTTAGCAAGCACATGCATGGATGCACCCACTCTATTTTTCACCAAGCTAGTTCTACCCGAGTTGTACAAGAAAACTACAAATGATAAAGATTGTCAACAGGAAGTATCATTTGATAAACAACCCCAGGATATTGCGATACAAATGAGAACCACTAGATGCTAACATGTAATTGCTATGATGCACATTACCCTGAACTTAATCAGATACCATCTGAGTTGCACAATAGAAGACCAACATTACCAACCATGCTTAATTGTGTTCAAACACGTGTAAATTTCCTCTCACAATAAAGAAGTACAGATTGCATTGGTTGTCATGGCAGCCTGTCCAGAGATAGTTACTAAAGTATGCACTATTTTGTCTGACGTTCAGTGCTGGAAACATTAAACTGTAAAACACTCAATTATCCTGAACTTGAAAGTAAAAGTTTCAAAAATGCCACTCAGAAAGCATTACTAGATATATGATGCAGTGTCATTAGAGGAGTGAGAGTCCAGAAGCGTAACAAAGATGCACCCCAACTCTGTCTGCCATCCGTACTTGAATATATGGCTAAAAAGAACACTAGCTACTTTTCCTGAATTAACTAACTACTTTAATGCCATCACATTGACATTAAAACGGTAATTGGTGACCATGTTCAGTTCACTTGGGATTGAGAATAGAATGAGCATCCTATTCCATTCCTTGTTAGATGTAGTTTGCTTTCTCAATAATAGGAATTAAAACTCCACAAGAAAGGAGATATTTTATATTCAGTGGAAAACATTACTTCTTTTACATGTTATTTGGTAGTACTACAACCCTAAGACAAGTAAAATTAATTAAATAAAGTTAAAATTAAATTTCATTTGGAATAATATCCCCCATTCCTGAAAAACATAAAACATGACTGAAGCCTCTCACTCTCCCCGACCAACAGAAATAAAAGACCATGATGATCTAAAGCAGCTGAACTTACACGGATTACATGTTATTTGGTAGTACTACAACCCTAAGACAAGTAAAATTAATTAAATAAAGTTAAAATTAAATTTCATTTGGAATAATATCCCCCATTCCTGAAAAACATAAAACATGACTGAAGCCTCTCACTCTCCCCGACCAACAGAAATAAAAGACCATGATGATCTAAAGCAGCTGAACTTACACGGATTGGGATCAACTGATTCAACCTCTTGCCTACTTCATCATCCAGCTCATAATCATCATTAGATTCTGGTGAGTAGGAATACTCTTCTCCATTAGCAGGACTTGAGCATGAACTAGAGGGTACTGCATCATCTGATTCTTCATGACTACATTCATTGTCTGCACATAGAACAACAGCAAGTGCAACCAACATAAGAAATTTGGAGCCGCAAAAATGAAAAGAAGCAAAAGGATCAGCTTAATCATAAACCTGAACAGTAGTTCCTAGTGGGTGTACATTGCCAAGGATGCTCATCAACGGAAGTGTGTAAATGTTCTTCTCCACCATGTGAATATTCAGTAGCTTCAGTAACGGCAAGCTGCGAAAACTCTTCTTGCAAGGTGCGCGCAATCATCTCATCGCTCTCTACATGGCTGCAATCCGAAATATCATAATGATCCCGCACATAATGTCCATGATATCCATCATCACTCTGTATGATGGCATCACCATAGTACCCAGAATAATAGGGTGGGTCCCCATCAAGAAGACGAAGACCCCATTGAATAACATCCGAATCTTGCTCGTAAATAACCATCTCTCTACCAAACCAATCTCCCCTGCTCAAAAACGAAACCTGAATTCAAATTTATACCATCCCTCTTTGCAAAATAACTCAAAATCATTTAAAACACAAATCTTTTAATTAACTTTTTTTTTGTCTATTTTAGCAGACAATAAGATTCGAACATAATAACATGATTATCTTAAAAAAAAAAAAAGGAAATCACAGCAAATCATCAAACATTAAATCGAATCAAAACAGCAAATCATCAAACATTAAAGTACGAACCTGATTAAGAGAAGGGAAAGACACACACGGAGACAGACAAGTTTCTGTGAAGTGCAATAGAGGAGACAGCCAGAGAACAAGCGAAGGAGAGAGAGGAGTATCAAACATTTGATTTGAACAACATAAAGTAAATAAATAAATAGGAAAGAAGCGCATTTTTATGTGTTTATACATACTGTTAGCCGCGACTGTTCAATGTCGAACCTTTTTCTCGAATCAAGTACTGTATGGTGTAGATCAATGGTCTGGATTTCCTTCCAGTGGAAGTCTTTTTTTTTTTTTTTACTCTTCAACGGGCATTTTCTTTACCATTTGATCAGTAGGGGAGGGATCACAGTGCATATATTGTACGGTTCAGATTCACTTTTTAATAAAATTATTATAAATCCCTCTTATTCCGATGTACAAAAGATAGATTTCATCTGTGTAGAGGCATATGACAATTATATATACCTAAACATGAGAAAATAAAAAAATAATAATCAAAGATGAATCATACAAGTGAAAACTGGAAAAATGGATAAAGAATTATTTGTCTTGTAGATTGATTTTTTGAATGGTCTTGGTATAATTTGGCTGCTATGCCCATTGAATGAGTAATGGTCATAGTAATGAATTCTGTTACCTTTCCTTGTCAAGAATTTTGTATCACTTATGATATTATGTATTTGAATTCGGTTATTTTTGTTTAGTTAATGTATCGACATAGTAAAATAAAGATAAAAATGTATTTAATTAAAAAAACAGAGATAAAAATACATATATTTTTATTGTAATTTTGAAATTAATTTGTGTTCCTCTATTTGAAATATCTCTATTCTTTTATTTTAAGATGAAAAATATTTGGCTTTAAATGACAGTTACTGTATACATACAAATTTCATTTTATTCATTAAAAAAGGCTTAAAAAGATTATGGATTATAAAATATTGAGTAGTCTTCCCCAATCTCATCACAAAACTCGATTTAAAAAAATTATCTGATACATAATAAGTTTGAGTCCTCATAATATAATTAGATACTTTTATTATATAACAGTAAGTGTGCGCACGTGTAGTGCACTAATTGTGCTAATTAATCTTTGAATGGGGATAAAAAAAAATTGCACTAATCATACAACGTATGCCCACCAATTTTGAATTATTTGGAGATAGAAAATAACAATGATTGGCATTTGTTGGGTTACATGACAAATCTATCATTTATTTAATCTAAATAGCAACTAAGATCTCATGAAAAATCAATATCCATTATTTGCCTACTGTATTTAATGTTGAAAAAATAACGGTGCCTTAATTCTAATTTAAGAATGATAAGAAATTTATTGTTATTTGTTGTATGCCTAATGAAACAAGTTGTATTTTCATATTATTATTAAGAATTTGGGTTCTCTTTCCTTGAACCAATATGGTTTTTTTTTTTTTTAAGGAGTGTAAGTTTGAAATATTTGATTCCAAATAGCACTTCATTTTAACTTTGATGTATTTTTAGGATAAATTAAGAACTTGCTTAAATCAATTTTTGTATTAAGTGAGGACGACACTAAAGATCAAAAGAAGGAATAAACATTCTTTACCACATCACCTATTTCTAAGCATATGAATCACCGATTTTTAATTAAGTTTATGACTTGGAGATTGAGTTTGAAATATGATAGCAACGTTGGACCGGGTGTGGCAAGATTTTTCCAATTGCTGAAGTCATTGATCCCCTAATCCAACCATTAGCTAAAAGAACAAAATCAAAATCCTAATTTTCTTTTCGTAAATTTCCCTGATTTTGTTGTCTAGAACAGTTGAGATTTCTAGGGAAACAACTAACCAACCATGGACAAATTCTCTCATATTTAATTGGAAAACGATTAACAATATCCACCTTGATACGCATAAACTTAGTGTCATTAACAATTTGGGAAATTTTCTTAATACAAAGACATTTTTATTTGATGATAAATTGATAATTACACCATTTTCTTTCTTAGCACAAGCCCTAACAAAAATTGGTTTCTTTTTTTAAATCAAGAAATAATCATTTAATGATTTTTCTTTTAAGATTACTAGTTAATGGCATTTGATAGCTTTTAGTTGGTAAAATACATCTGTGTCATAGATTCAGTTATAGTTTTCTTCTCAAATTAAATCAAAATGCCAAAATGGTTTTCTTAAAAAGAAAATATGCATCCATGGATTAGTCTCAAATATGGAATTAAATTATGTTCCAATTGATTTAGAAAATTGAATCTTACTTATTGATTGTTACTTAGAATCTTCAATAAAAAGATTACATCGTTATTCATTATATAAGGGTACAAAAGGGGTTTTATACATATAAAAAAAATTAGTTGATTTGAAATATTTCATCCATTTTAATTTATAATACATAATATCTTGATTTGAGTAAACACTTGAAAACAACTTATAATAAAATTGGATAAGATTCAGAAGAATTCTTTAAGAATTTTTATTTAGAGGTTGTTTGTATTGTGTTTTAAAAATATATTTTACTTTAAAAAATATATTAAATTGATGTTTTTTTTGTATTTTTTAATAGTTTTAATGTGTTGAAGTTAAAATTAAAAAAATATATGAGAAAATATTATTTTAGTATATTTTTAAGTAAAAATAATTTTAAAAAATATTATATACCACAATATTAAATACACATTTAATATTTTTTTAATTAATTATTGGAGACCTGAAAATAATTTTTTGAATAAACAAAAACAATGTAATAAATCCAATAATTTATAGGAAATAACTTTAAAAGAAAAACAGCTCCCCTTACTTTTGTATGATCTTATTCCAAATCAAAGGTTTTCTTTTTCTTCCTCTTTTCATTTTTTTTTTAAACCTTTCATGTGAATGAATACCATGCTTTTTCCTGACCCAGCACGCAAAATCCTCCAATTAACACAGCAAGAAGCTATCACACGAATGACCTTCACTTTTGGGCCGCACTTTTAAGGCCGGGAGAGTTATTATGATGGTTTTTAAAAATATAATAATGAATATATTTTAAAGTGTTTTTTATTTATATAATATATTAAAATAATATTTTTTTATTTTTTTTTTAAATTATTTTTAATATCAATGTATTAAAATAATCTAAAAATACTTGTATTTTAAACTAACACAAGTCAAGTTACAAGAGTTGAAAATGTGTAATGGACCAATGGCTTTCTTCAAACTTGAGTAACACCTCATTTAGAACAAATACCTGTGTTAAAAGAAAAACTTGTACTCTATATGAAACTTTCTTTGTTTGCTGTCATTTTTCACTTTCGGATGGATAATACTTTAACCTGAAGCATTGAGGAAAATGTATTCTGTTGAATTCCTTTTAGTTGAGATGGGAAAGAAAGCTTTAACCAAAGAGCTAGGGATCCCACGTTTTGATCATCAATCTCAAGCTGTCAGTAGGCGCGCTTTCTTCTAAAAGGGAGGCCTCCTGTATAAAAGTCATAACTACTAATCCCAAAAGTCATAAAGGATCAAGCGAATATCAAGGCTTTAGTTTGTTGAGTTAAAATTTGCCCTTGTATTTTAGTTTATTTGATATATAATATTTTTTTTATTTACAGTGTTAAAATTATTATGAGATGATTTTTTACATGTAAAATAAATAAAAATAAGTCTTTATAAATTAAGAACAATTTATTTTAGCTTCTATAAAATCATAGTTTGAAACGTAATTCTACAAAAAGCAAAAGTTATTTCATTAACTAAACAATTTTTTTCTATTTGATTGGGTAAAATATAAAAGTTATCATAATATTAAATAATTTCTAAGTATTGTTAGTGAACAATAATTTTCTTTCATGTGATCATTCAAGGTTTAAATCCTAAAAGAAATCATAAAAAAATATTTTCACACACACACATAAAATTTTTGTTGGAAACCATATAAAAATATGGTGTGTATTAATTAACCAATCATCTTTAAACATGTAATTTATAACTTTTTTATACACACCATATTTAAAGATGATTGGTTAATTAATACACACCATATTTTTATATGGATTCCAATGAAAACTTTCTTTATATATATATGAATTTTAACTTAGGCTCTATTTGTTTCTATACATTTTGCCTCAATTATATATTTAAAGATAATTGGTTAATCAATACACACCATATTTTTATTTTTATATGGATTCAAATGAAATCTTTCTTTTAAAACTCTAGTTAATAAAAAAATATAATTTATAACTTTTTTAAAAAATTATTTTTATAATCATAATAGTAAAAACTACAACAATACTTATAGTCTTTCCATAAAAAAGCACTCATAATATCTTTACACGAAGATAGCAATAAGCTGAATTGAGGTGATCTTTTGTGTAGCGGCAATATGCTCATAACCATTATTTACACTCTGATTAGAGCCCTATTTATTTTATAGAAAGTAGTTTTTAAAAATCACTTTTCAAACTTTTTTTATTTGTTTACTATTAGAAAAGTTGATCAACAAAAAATATTTTTTAGTTAAAGAAAAATTTGGTTTGATTTTCAAGAAAATATTTTTCTTTTATTTTGGATAGAAAACACTTTCTAAATATTGTGAAAAAATTAGAAATGTCATATTATTTATTGATTATATTAAATTTGGTCCTCAAACTTTTGATTACTATATATTTTATTTTGAATCTTTTCTTTTCTTCAATTTCATCACTTAGAATTTAATTTTTATATCCAACTTTGGTCTTTACTTTTTTATTGTTATATTTTTTCTTATTTTTTTTAATTGAAATTTTTTTATCTATCATATTTGATCTTTATTCTTTTGATTTCTATTTATTTTATTTGAAATAATTTATAAAATTTTAATAATTATTTTTTAATTTCATCATCTTTGAACTTTTTTATCTGTCAGATTTGGTCTTCATTATTTTGATTGTTATTTATTTTATTTGAGATAATTTTTATGAAATTAATTTTTTTTCAATTTCATTCTTATTCAACTTTTTAATTTGTAAGATTTGTTTCTCATTCTTGTAATAATTTTTTAAAAAAAAACATTAATAAGTTATTTTTCAATTTATTTTCCATGACACTATTAAACATTGAAAAATAATTCACTTTCCAAATAAATCACTTAAAAAAAACTACTTTCTAGTAAAAAAAAAAGACCTAATTTATAAATGGGTTGAAAGGCTATTTTTCTTTATGAGCCTGAGATCCCCAATTCAGCATGAATACAAACACCCTCCGTTTAAAAAAACTTCCTATTTAAATTTCAAGGTGCACTTATCAACTCAAAAAATCTCATATGCCAAAATGACATCCTAATAAAGGAATGCAAGGAATATCATATATGGAATAATCTTATTTTCTAAGTCAATCTCATTTAAAATATTAACATTAAATGCGGTTTAATGATATGTAATTATGTTACTGCTACTTAATAAATCTTTAATAATTATTTATATCATGTACTTCAAAAACAAATATACATCAACTATCTAATATATATCATATACCACTTAGAATATGTACCACGTTCCCAAAATATTCAAAATTTTTTTTGCTAAAATTTAATATGTTTTGTATGTTTTAAATCGTTTTGATGTGCCAATATCAAAAATAATTTTTTTTTTAAAAAAAAATCATTTACATGCATTTCGGCACGAAAAGTTATTTGAAAAGCAACCGCAACCACACTGCCAAATACTCTCTTAATATACATGTAATAATTAACAACGGACACTAACTAAATTTTCATTTTTAATTAATAATTAATAATTTTCATTTTCTTATTATTATATATTCACAATTATAAAAGCTAATGTGAAATGTAAAGTTTGGATAATTAGGTATTTGTTACATGTTTATAACAATTATATAAATGAAAAAGCTCGGTATAAGATTAAGGATATTTGTTAAAAAATTAGTGAATCATAGGTTCAAAACAATTTGGTGAAATAATACAGTTTGACCATGTGACGCATCAGAAGCGAGACATGTACTAAATATCACTATTCATAAGGACGACAAGATAATTTCTGCGTTTCTGAAGTGCGACATAGTCAAACTTCAATCTTCTGTCTAAATCGGTCGATTAGTTGGATGTAGTTGTATTAATAGGTCAATCGTTTCACACAAAAACCATAATTTTTTGAATCTTTTCTTTCACATATGTTTCATGAGTCAAAATATACTTATTTGTGCAACTTGTTGACTTAAAAATAGATTCCAATTGAACAGTCATTGATTGGATCATGGTTTGTGTTACATCATGTCAATTCTCTATCAACGTCAATGGTGAGCTTGCAGGTTACTTTCAAGGGGGAAGAGGACTGAGACAAGGGGATCCATTGTCCCCATATTTGTTTGTCCTATGTATGGAAATCCTTTCGTGGCTATTATGCAAGATGAGTGCCAACCAAGAATTCAAGTTCCATTGGAGATGCAAGAAGGATAAAATTTCTCATCTTTGTTTTGCTGACGACTTGATGAATTTTAGCAACGGGGATGTAAACTCAATTCGTATGATCAGAACTGTGCTCACAAAGTTTCAAGACCTATCAGGTCTGCATCCAAATCCAAACAAAAGTGACATCTTCTTGAGCGGTGTGTTAAATGCTGAGAAGGAGCAAATTATTCATATTCTTGGGTTTAGAGAGGGGGAGCTCCCTATGAAATATTTGAGAGTACCTCTTCTCTCGTCCAGACTAAAAGCTGTTTATTGTAAGGGCCTCGTGGATCGAATCACCTCTAAAGTTCGACATTGGACTTGTAGAACACTCTCGTATGCATGACGGGTACAACTGATTAATTCAGTTTTATTTTCCATATAAGTCTATTGGGCATCTCTCTTTCTCTTACATGGGCAAGTAATTAAAAATGTGGAGCAAATTATGAAATCCTTTCTTTGGTCAGGTTCAGATATGAGAACTACTGGGGCTAAAGTGGCTTGGGATCAAGTATGTCTTCCAAAAAAGGAGGGGGGGCTAGGAATAAAACGGATAACAAAATGGAACAAGATTGCTTTATTGAAACACATTTGGAACCTGTGCAATGACTCAGATGGCTCAATGTGGTCTACTTGGATCATATCCAATCTGTTACGAGGTAGGAATTTCTGGACAATCAAGACGCCACAGAATTGCTCTTGGGCTTGGGGAAAGATTCTAAAGCTTAGATCCTTAGCATGGCCGAAGATGAAGTATATCATTGGAGATGGAATGAAAACCTCTCTATGGTTTGACAATTGGCATCCTCACAGCCCACTCGCGGATTCTTACGGGGAAAGATTCATCTATGATTCAGGTATGGCCAAGAACGCGAAGGTGAATGTGCTAATTCATAACTCAGAATGGAAAACTCCTACCACCCAAGCTATTGGCTGGCACCCCATTATAGAAGCTATTCCTTCCAATTCTAATCCTAAGATGGGGCAAAAGGATGAGATAGTTTGGTTGGATTCGCCAAATCACAGATTCTCGATCAAAGTAGCTTGGGAACAACTAAGACATCATCGTCAGATGGTTGAATGGCATGACATTGTGTGGTTCAAGAATGTTGTTCCAAGACATTCATTTCTTCTATGGATGGTTGTCCAACAGAAACTCACAACTCAAGATAAACTTCATCTATTTGGTATACATGGTCCCAATAGATGCTCACTCTGTCTCTGCAATAATGAGGATCACAACCACTTGTTCTTTGAATGCTCCTATACTAAAGTGATCTGGTGGGATGTTTGTGACAGATGTGACATTCCAAGAATGAAAAAAGGCTGGGATGAATGGATTCGATGGGGCACTGTCTCTTGGCATGGCAAGAGTTTCGTTAATTTTTCTCGTAAACTGAGTTTTGCAGCTACAGTGTATCATGTATGGCAAGAACGGAATGCAAGGATCTTTGCTGGAATGTCTAGAACTTCGAATTTGGTCTTTAATCAAATCGAATGTATCATTCGTGATAAGCTTGATTTGATGAGGAATGTCGCACCAACAAATGAAAACAAAAGGATCCAACGAGCTTGGAGGGTGAATACCATAGATTCTTAATTTGTTAGTTAGCTGGTTGTATTGGTTTCCCTAACGAATCTAGTGAGGTTTCAGTTTTATGGTCGGTGGCTAACCTGTAGCCATATGTTGTTTTATGTTTCTGTTATCATTGTAAATCTGGGGTATGCCCCTTATAATGTTTGTATCTTCTTCTTTTAATACATACGTCAACTTACCAAAAAAAAAAATAGATTCCAATTAAAATCTCAAAAAATTATTGTTCACATAGTAGTGGGTGATTTCGAGCAGTCAGGGGCGAATCTGTCATAACTAAATGATGGTCTATCACAAACAGATTAGATGGATGGCCTAGCAAATAAATTTATGGATCAATTGGATAGGTCTAGGCCTAAGAGAAAGTCTAATCGTGCCAGTCCAGAATAACAACTCAAGAGGATCGTAACTTTTGATCTAACCATTGGATTAGAATCAAATTTTTACAGAAGATTCTAGAGGTTGTTTTCCTTGAAGTAGCCATTACGTCTCTACATAGACCATCAGATCTTTAGATATAAAAAAATCTCACAAAGGCCCCCTGGTTTTGACAGTTTTGAGATTTTCCTTGTTATTTTTAAAACAGGTTGATTGGTTTCACTAACCATTATGAACTGGTCATTCGGTTGAGTTAGAAATGACACAATTTGACCATGTCATAAAAGCGCGACATGATTTGATATGATCCAAGTCAATTGGAGCTCGGGAAGGCATCTCAATACAGGTCAACAGAGGCTGTATGAATTTTGTTATTTACTTCCTTTTGACTTGTGGACTTCCTATTTGGCTAGGATTCTTTTCCTAAAAGGATGTGGTAGCTTATTTGGGAATCTCCTAATTCTCCAAAGATCACTGTGATCCCTACCTCAAGGAGAGGGTGGGGAATGTAGTTATGGGAGTCGGAGTGCGATTAGCCCGTTCATTAGAGCAAGGAGAGGCGGGTTGACTCTTGTCTTGAGGTCACGGGTTGCATTGGTAGCCAGAGACAGGTGGTTATGAGTTTCATCCCTTAGTGCTTAGAGAGAGGGTGAAGAATGGAGCCCTAAAGGATGAGAAGCTCGTTGTGACCGATATTTGTCTTTGTTTTGGCTGCCTGTATCGCTAGTTAGAAAGGTCTAGTAAGGTAATGTCTGAATCCTTAGGCACTTAGAGTGATTCGAAATGATCTTTGGAGAATTAAGAGATTCCCAAATAAGCTGCCACATCCTTTTAGAAAAAGAATCGTAGCCAAATAGGAAGTCCACAAGTCAAAAGGAAGTAAATAACAAAATTCATACAACCTTTGTTGACCTGTATTGAGATGCCTTCCCGAGCTCCGATTGACTTGGATCATATCATGATTAAACTAAGTTATTTCATCAATTGTTTTTTGAATTTATATCAATTCACTATTTTTTTTAATTTTAAGTGTTAATTGGGCAATTTATCCCAAGATCAGCATTCCAGATAAAGTCAGGGTGAGCCTAGTGTCAACACCAATTATCTAGTACTTTCCCCCATAATATTTGACAACAATTATTTATTCTAAGAAAAAATCATATGTGCCCTTCTTGAAGTGGCTTATAGTTAACAAGATTAACAATGACAAAAGTAAGAATAACAATAATTTTACAAAATAAATAGTTCAAGAAATCAGTAAAATTAAACAAAACATACTCTTTACAAAACCCATCAGAGGGAGTCTACATGTGAACCTTGACAAAGTTTTTCATGCAGCCCACCAAACCACCAGGAGCAGTTTCGCTTCTACTAATAATTGTTGAATTCTGGGCCAACTATGCACTTTCTTATAACCAGGAATCTAAAGTTGCTCTTTCCTTTGGTGGTTTATATTAAAACTTAAATGTGTATATTAGAAGTTTTTCAACCAGCTTCGTTAATGACTAATAAATTTTTGAAGCCTTCCATCTTTAATAAGTTTTCCCTTATATAACACTCCACTTGCCAAAAAAAAAAAAACTACCATACTAAATTTGAATGAGTTCATTACAATTAGCATGTCCTAATTGTTGGAAAAGAAAGATGTTGTGGTAGCTAATTTTTAAAAACAAACACAAGAACAAAGCTAAAGAACAAGAAGAAGAATGAGAGGAATGATGTTTTTTATTAAAAGTTTTCTCAAAATATACACCTTTTTAGCTCTTCTTTATATCTCTTTATACTTGTGTATTATGCTTCTGATTACAAGTTTATTTATAGGCGTCAAGTCCTAGATAATTAGGAAATTAAACTATTCAAAGGAAATCCTAATCTAATAAGAAATCTAACATTCTAATTAAACAAGGATTCTAATAAACTAGTCTATTACAAATCCTTTTTCATCGAGGATTCCTACAAAAACTAAATTCCTCCTTTAGCTAATATTAAAACTCTTACAAACTCTAAACCCTATTAGCCTAAATCCTAATTGATATTGAACTTCAACACTCACTCTCAATATCAACTATCATCATTCTTCACAACTCCCGACATATCTCTCATCTTTGCAAAAACATTATATTTGAGTGGCTTTGTGAAAATATATGCGACTTGATCTTGAGTCTTCACATACTTGACTTTAACTTCTTTGTTTGTAATGCAATCTCTTAGATAATGAAATCTTGTGTCAATATACTTTTATCATGAAAACTAGATTTTTAGCTAATGCAATGGTTGATGAGTTATCCATATAAATCTTTGTAGGCTTTTTTTATGACATTCACAACTTCTTAAATAATCTTATTAGCCATATGGAATGACAAACACATGTTGTAGCATATTCAGCTTCACAAGTAAATAACGTGACAATAGATTGCTTCTTTGAATTCCATGTGAAAGTTGTGTCTCTTATGTAGAACACAAAACTTGTAGTGCTCTCTTTCTATCATCAATTTCTTCAACCCAATCACTATCACTATAACCCATAAGATCAAAGCTATTGGAATAGCCATATAATAAGCCAAAATCTATGGTACCTTTGATGTATCATAGAATTTGTTTCCAGGCTTTAAATTGAGTCACAATTGGTGTCTCCAAAAACCTACTCACAAGTCCTACTCCATAAAAAAATTACCTGGAAGAATGCATGTTAAATATCTCAAACTCCTAACTAAGCTCTTGAATGTTGTAGAGTTTATCTTCTCCCCTTCATCATTTTTTGACATCTTCACTCCACACTCGACTGGAGTACTTACTTTTGCACAATCATTCATTTTGAATTTTTTGAAAATCTCCCTTGCAAACTTCTCTTAATTCACAAAGATTACATTCCTTGTTTGATCTCAATCCCTAAGTTAGTAGGACATGAAACCAATATTTGTCATCTCAAACTCCTTGATCATTGCTTGCTTGGAGTTTTCAGACATCTTTGGATTATTTCCTGTAAAGATTAAGTCATCCACATACGTTTATATAATAAGTGTATCACCATTCTCTTTGATTTTCACATGATAAGATATTTATGGGGCCACTTAACAAATCCATTCTTTAAAAAATAACCATCAATATGACTATACCAAGCCATTGGGGCTTGCTTCAATCCATACAAGGCTTTATTTAACTTTAAAACCTTATCTTCATGTCCCTTTACTTCATAACCTATAAGTTGTTCAATGTAGATTTCTTCCTCAAGAAAACCATTAAGAAAGGCTGATTTAACATTCATTTGATAGATTCTCCATCTATGTTTGGCAGTGGTGGCAATAATTAATCAAATGATCTCCAATCTAGCAACAGGAGCAAAAACCTCTTCATAGTCAATCTCATGCTTTTGATTAAAGCCTTTTATCATTAACATTGCCTTGTATCTCTCCACCTCTCCTTTAGCACTCTTTTTTTCTTTGTAGATCCACTTGAAACCTATTGACTTTTTTTCATTTGGTCTAGGAACTAATCTCCACATGTCATTCTTCTCAATTGATGCAATCTTCTCATCCATAGCAATTCTGCATTTTGCATCCTTAATTGCTTATTCAAACATTATAGTATTACATGTAGCAAAATGACAATATAGTGTTACATCATCAATAGGATAATTACCTCATATAAGTCATCAAGGCTCCTCATCCTTCTTGGTGGACTTGGTGAAGTGTCACTACTTGAGCTTTCACTAGAAGAAGAAGAAGTTAAGCTCATTGGTGTTTGTGGAGATGTGATTATATATTATGGATGATCTTTATATCTTTCCTCCTCTTCATCAAGAATTGGTGAAAAGTCAAATTTCTCACCATTATTTACCTTCTGATCCCATGCTCCTTCTTCATTGAACTCAACATCTCTACTAATCATCATCTTTTCTTCATTAGAATTGTAATGCTTGTATCATTTGGACTTTTGTTCATAGCCTATAAAGATCATCTTTGTTTTTTGGTAAGTTGACGTATGTATTAAAAGAAGAAGATACAAACATTATAAGGGGCATACCCCAGATTTACAATGATAACAGAAACATAAAACAATAGATGGCTACAGGCTAGCCACCGACCATAAAACTGAAACCTCACTAAATTCGTTAGGGAAACCAATACAACCAGCTAACTAACAAATTAAGAATCTATGGTATTCACCCTCCAAGCTCGTTGGATCCTTTTGTTTTTATTTGTTGGTACGACATTCCTCAACAAATCAAGCTTATCACGAATGATACATTCGATTTGATTAAAGACCAAATTCGAAGTTCTAGACATTCCAGCAAAGATCCTTGCATTCCGTTCTTGCCATACATGATACACTATAGCTGCAAAACTCAGTTTACGAGAAAAATTGACGAAACTCTTGCCATGCCAAGAGACAGTGGCCCATCGAATCCATTCATCCCAGCCTTTTGTCATTCTTGGAATGTCGCATTTGTCACAAACATCCCACCAGATCGCTTTAGTATAGGAGCATTCAAAGAACAAGTGGTTGTGATCCTCATTGTTACAGAGATAGAGTGAGCATCTATTGGGACCATGTATACCAAACTGATGAAGTTTATCTTGAGTTGTGAGTTTTTGTTGGACAGCCATCCACAGAAGAAATGAATGTCTTGGAACAGCATTCTCGAACCACACAATGTCATGCCATTCAACCATCTGACGATGACGTCTTAGTTGTTCCCAAGCTACTTTGATCGAGAATCTGTGATTTGGCGAATCCAACCAAACTATCTCATCCTTTTGCCCCATCTTAGGATTAGAATTGGAAGGAATAGCTTCTATAATGGGGTGCCAGCCAATAGCTTGGGTGGTAGGAGTTTTCCATTCTGAGTTATGAATTAGCACATTTACCTTCGCGTTCTTGGCCATACCCGAATCATAGATGGATCTTTCCCCGTAAGAATCCGCGAGTGGGCTGTGAGGATGCCAATTGTCAAACCATAGAGAGGTTGTCATTCCATCTCCTATGATGTACTTCATCTTCGGCCATGCTAAGGATCTGAGCTTTAGAATCTTTCCCCAAGCCCAAGAGCAATTCTGTGGCGTCTTGATTGTCCAGAAATTCCTACCTCGCAACAGATTGGATCTGATCCAAGTAGACCATATTGAGCCATCTGAGTCATTGCACAGGTTCCAAATGTGTTTCAATAAAGCAATCTTGTTCCATTCTATTATCCTTTTTATTCCTAACCCCCCTTTCTTTTTTGGAAGACATACCTGATCCCAAGCCACTTTAGCCCCAGTAGTTCTCATATCTGAACCTGACCAAAGAAAGGATTTCATAATTTGCTCCACATTTTTAATTACTTGCCCAGGTAAGAAAAGAGAGATGCCTAATAGACCTGTATGGAAAATAAGACTGAATTAATCAGTTGTACCCGTCCTGCATACGAGAGTGTTCTACAAGTCCAATGTCGAACTTTAGAGGTGATTCGATCCACGAGGCCCTTACAATAAATAGCCTTTAGTCTGGACGAGAGAAGAGGTACTCCCAAATATTTCATAGGGAGCTCCCCCTCTCTAAACCCAAGAATATGAATAATTTTTTCCCTCTCAGCATTTAACACACCGCTCAAGAAGATGTCACTTTTGTTTGGATTTGGATACAGACCTGATAGGTCTTGAAACTTTGTGAGCACAGTTCTGATCATACGAATTGAGTTTACATCCCCGTTGCTAAAAATCATCAAGTCGTCAGCAAAACAAAGATGAGAAATTTTGTCCTTCTTGCATCTCCAGTGGAACTTGAATTCTTGAACAACCATTCTCATTACAATTACTCACTTTAGATGCCAAGGGAGCATTCTCCCCACTCACAGAACCCTTGTTTCGTTTACCAACTACCTGCCACTGAAACTGATTCTGCTTGTTATCCGCAGATTTAGAGTTCATAGCTCCTAGATTCCTCTTACCCTCTACCACCACTTTAAGATTATCAATGTTATTAGTAGCATATAGCGCTGTGGTGTGTCCAAAGACATTGCAATTACTGCACTTCAACGGTATCCATTCGTATTCAGCTGAAATTGTTATGAATAACCCATTTGGACAACGAAGATCATATTCCTTAACCAACGTCTTCGAAGCATCTATCTTAACGCAAACTCTTGCGTAACTAAGCCTTTTACGCAACAATGTCATATGATCCGCATGAAGGGGGACTCCAATAGCACTCGCAACCTAAGCTCAGAAATAACAGCAACCTAACTCATAAACAACAAGATGCAGATTAGTTCATGAAGGAAGAAGAGAATTACAGAATTATAAGGCCAATATCTCCCAGCACACTGATTGTAACAATAATCCGTTCGGTCAAGATGTAGAGTAGGTTCTGAAGAAAAACATATTAAAAAATGGTAACGATCCAACGGTGAACAAAGGAGATCAAGCTACGACAAACCACTCTGAAACTAGTAAGAAAAATGAAACTTTTCCAAAGAACTTTGATTTAATCTTCACATATGGCAAAGGCCTTCATGTCTATGAAAACCATAAGAGAAATCATAAAGAAAATCCATTCACTATGCTGCAACTTCACCACTTCTCCATAGTTCCAGAACTGAAAATGCAGAATAGTAGAAATATTGTGAGATCAATATCTCTTACCTCGCTGATTAGATAACAAATCCGTTCGGTCAATGTTGAGAGAAGGTTGGAAGGAACAACATAGTCAGAAATGAGAACAATCCAACGGTGGACGGAGTAGATGTAGCTCCGACAGCACCACACTCTCTCTCTTTTCTCTCTCTCTCTCTCTCTCTCTAATTTAGGGTTCAGAACTTAAGATCATCCCTTTTGCTTTTGTCATATAGCTTGGTTCTTACTTGATCATTTACATGCACATAACTAATGCTTCCAAAAAATTCAAGTGAGAGACACTTGGTTTTCTTCTACTTCATGCTTCTTGTAGATGCGAACCTCGTGATCACGTGGTCACGCAACTCACACGCAAAGACACCAATTTCTAGAAAGCCAAGTAAATTAGGTTTGATAGGAGTGTGACCGATGTGGAACAGCCCAGAAATACCAACAAGGACCCATTACATGTTCCAAATGGTCCAATGACTCGGTCCAAGACAAAGGCATTGAAAGAGGCATTGAAGGCATTGGTTTTGAATGTTTCAACCAAGTCAGAATTGAAAGGTCCATTAGGGTATCAAGAGGAGATCCTAGTACATCTTATCCATGTGCAAGAGGGGTCCAACACAACCTTATTTGGGCCATGAGGTGAGGACAACAAAGGAAACAAAAGAATCCTTCTACAACTTGGAAACAACATGGGTGGCTACCTTTTCCTTTTGCTTCTAGGATTAAGGGGCTGCATGGAAGGCTATAAATAAACCTTGAATCAGTTCTATAATATTTTACTTCCTTCTCTTCTTCTCCTGACAGAACATGGATTTAATATTATAGGCTTTGTTTTATTTTGTTAGCTACAGCCCAAGGCTTGTTTGGGCTTAATTAATACTTTGTTTTCAGTTAGGATCCAAGGCTTGTTTGGATTAAGTTATGGGCTTTTCAGTTTAGGGTTTTAGGTCAGTTTTGAGTAGACCTCATTTAAGTCCACATAAGAGGTCCATTAGGGTTAACTTTTCAAGAACTATTTAAACTCATATAAGCCAAAATTTCGGCAGCTTTGATGATAATTACTTCTGAATTTTTCAGTTTTAACGAGTGAGAGTGATTCTTGCATTCTTCAGTTCTTGAACGAACTGAATCTGACTAATCAAAGATTAACTGGCTTCGTGGCATCATTCTACTCAATCTAATAGTGTTGGTGTCTTGGGGCAGGTTTCTATTGTGTCACACTCCTATCAGACCTATTTCGGCTTTCTAGGATCAGATCTCAATCTTGATTGTGGGTTGCGTGATCACGAGGTTCGCATTAGTGACACTAAGATAACTTGTACTTAGGCACTAGCACTATTGAAAACGGAAAACCTCCACCAAACGAATATTGATTCGCGAACAAGAAGTATAAGGATGACGCCACGAAGACAATTGTTCTTCGATAAGTTATTTTTCAGTTCTTTAGAGAACCATGGAAAGGAGATTATCTCACCAACACACACATACACATAAAGTGCAGCAAACAAGAAGTTTTATTAATCTAAATTATCTAACTTACATGTCTAGTTTGCCTTTATTTATACTAACTCTAGACTTAAATAAACCCTAACGAACCCCTCTTAGGTGGACTTAAATGAAGCCCACTTACAATTGACCTAAATAAGTAATAATAACCCAAAGACTAAGAAGAAAATAAAAAGAAAACAAATAAAATCCAAAAATTATCATCCTAAATATGCTAAAATCAGATTTGTCACCCTTAAGAAGTCCCAAATAAACTAGGAAAATCTGATCTGAAGGTAGAATTAATTCTGAAGTCTTCTTTCCTTGTTGTAGCTAGGATAAATAAGGAATCTTTGTAAAAAAAAGATTGTGAAACATTAATGAATTCTTGCCACACTTGAAAAATTATATTGCAGCCCATTAAAGATCCTTGTAGAATTAGGATATTCCCAAAACAAGCTGCCACATCCTTTTAGAAAAATAATCCTAGCCAAATAGGAAGTCCACAAGCAAAATGAAGTAAATAAAAAAATTCGTACATCCTCTGTTGACCTATATTGTAATGCCTTCTCGAACTTAGATTGTCTTGAAAATTTAATCTAAGATAGGAAAACATGTCAGGAGACTCCACGTAAAATTTCAGCCCGATCCAACTATTGGATTGAAAATTATGATTGTTGCCGTAAAATTAGATAGTTGCACATTTTACATCAAAATCCGAATTTAACCTTGTCTAGATCGTATCATTCCCTCGCTCTTCAAGATGATTCGTCCTCAAATCACCAACAAGTTGAATGGACAATTCCTTAGCCTATTTTTGAAGTCTTTGGAGTTCTTTTCTTGCTAACAATGGTTGCCAACTTTGGATGAAAGTAACAGTTGTTCTATTTGGTATATCATCATTGCAGCATTTTTTCTCCTCTCTTTCTGAAGCTTGCTGGGCATTGACTGCTGCCGTTAACACATCAAGTTCTTGCTTCATCTCCCATAGAATACGAGATAGACTCTTGGATTCTTTTTTTAGAACACTAATCTCTTTATTTCTCTCCCTTTGATACCACCTCTCATTTTGAATCCTCCTTTTGTTTTGCCATAACACCTAATCAAAATACATGAAATTCCTTCGGTTTCTATGCTGTCGAAAACCTTCCCTATGACTTATGGTCTCATCCTTAAAACCACCATCACCAATATCATTAATGTCCTCCTCAAAATCCTCATAATTAGCCCACTTTGGCCTTTCAACTCCACTGTCATTGTTTGATTTCGGTTCCGCCCCAACCTTTCTCACATCTTGGGTACATGTTCCAACCACGGTACCATGTTTTCCCACCTTCTCAAGTCTGTCACAGACGTTTCCCATCATGAAATTTATTCTTTTCATAATCTTCGTCATGGCTTGCATTTGGAATTTAAGTTCTACATTGGGAGGAGGCGGTGTGTTGTTCGGATCTGACATGATAGGGAAGTGGTAAAAAAAAATCCTCACATCGCTCGTGTTTCGTTTAAACACTCTTAACATCCTCACACGCTCACACCTCTCGTCTCACCTTCTTGCGGTTCTTGTAGAACTAGAACTAACCCCAAATAGAACCAACTTAGCAACGCAATCCAAATATGTATATATGACTCAAGAAGCAATAAAAACTAGAAAAAAAAAAGCAAAAACAAAACTGCGATGATAGTCTCGCGAGTAGCAAACGAATCTATCCGAAATACGAACAAAACTGAAGACTCGAATAAAAACAGAAATGAAATATGGAAAAATAATGAAACAACACCCAAATATGTTGCAAATATATTGCAAGAAACAAAAACAAAAGAAAGAAAGCAAATTTCAAAAGTTGACACAAAACATGTTTACGACGAGTTAAATCTGAATCTGAAACCTGAAGTAAATGATATGCAATTGAGCTAAAATTTCACATATAGTGCTATATCAACCCAAATAGACAAAATATGAAGTTTGAGCAATTTACAATAAGGTTTGATATACTGACGCAAAAACGTTATGAATCAAACTTGATTAGACATGAAATTGAAAACCAAAGCAAACAATATCCAATTGACCCCAAAATTATGGTGCGATTAGGACCCCAGTAATGAGAGTATCAACTTTGAGATAATTCTGAGTTGATTTGATCCAATTTCCCCTCGTTTAGTTTTCTGTAGCAGAAACCGATAAACGTCTTTTTTGAACGATTTTTTTCTCTTTTTTTTTGTTGATGCTGATATATTTTGGACAGTAACAAAATGAAATAACAAATTTTTATATTTTTATATTTTTTTTGATATGCTAAAAAATCAAGGAGAAGAAGAAATTGAACACTAAGGAAATTTTGTGAAAACAACAAGAAACGAAAATTTCAAAAGGATATAACCTATTAATGAAGCCAAGCTCTGATACCAAATGATGCGAACCTCGTGATTACATAAGCCACACATAAAGACACCAATTCCCAAAAAGCCAAGTAAATCAGGTTTGATAGGAGTGTGACACAAAGATAACTTGTACCTAGGCACCAGCACTATTGGAAACAGAAAACCCCCACCCAACAAATATTGATTCGCGAATGAGAAGTATAACGATGACCCCATGAAGACAGTTATTCTTCGATAAGTTTCAATTATTTAAAGAACGATGGAAGGGAGATTATCTCACCAACACACACACACACCATACACACACACACACACACACACACACACACACACAAAGTGCGGCAAATAAGAAGTTTTATTAATTTGAATTGTCTAACTTACATGTCTGGTCATGCCTTTATTTATACTAACTCTAGACTTAAATAAACTCTAATGGACCTTCCTTAGGTGAACTTATATGAAGCCCACTTACAATTGACCCAAATAATTAATAATAACCCAAAGACTAAGAAAAAAACAAATAAAATTCAAAAATTATCATCCTAAATATGCTAAAATCAGCTCCTTTCAATTTAATCAAAATCAAATATTTTTCCATTGTCAGTTCCTTTGATGGAAACCTTTGAATGATCTGTAAAGATGACATTACCTTTAATTGCTTCATCAAGCTCCATGAACTTGTCTTTGTCTCCACATATGTGTTTACTGGCTTTATTGTTTAGGTACCACATGTTCGTTTTGTCTTGCATTCTATATTATGCACTAGTAGTAAAGCGGCTACTTTCTCTTCTTCTATAACAAGATTTGCATTCTTTTCAACCCTCTTGGTTCGACTCCGCAATCCTTAGCATAATGACCTGTCTTTTGACAATTATAGCATTTAACTTTTGATTTTTTCAAACCTGCTGTCAAATATAGATCTCAGATTGCTACTACCAGTTGAATCGGTTCCTTTCATTCGGTCGACAATTTGAATTAAAGTTGTCTCGGCCTCCTCTTCCAAATCTTCCTCTTCCTCCCTAGGAATATCCAGAACCATCTTGCTTAGAAAAAAGTGCTTGAGCACCGACTTCCTTTTGAATCTTTCCTCATGGGCTTGTAATTTTTCCATAAGAAAGTATTGAAAGAAAATCCATATTTTACGACTCCTTTATTCACTGTATAAAAATTTCTTTTGCAGCGAGCGTTGGATCTTCTCAACCATATGTGTCTCTTCCAACTTCTCCCTATATCTCTTTATTTGATTATATATGACCAATACTCTTGCAAAGTATTCTGAAATATGCTTTGATTCAAGTATATGTAACTTTTCAAAGTCACCACGTAGTTTTTATAGACGTGCCTTTCTCACATTGTCAGCTCCTTGATTTGATTCTTGCAAAACTTCTTATACTTGCTTGGTGGTGATTGTGTTGTCCATTATCTCAAAAGTGGCGTCATTCAAACATTGGTGGATGATTGTTAGTTCTTGTTGATCCTTTCTTCGTGTCTTTTACATGACCTCTCTTTCAGCAGAAGTCAACGTTGCTCCATCTATAGGCTCCTTAAAGCCTTTTTTAACAATCTCTCATACATCTTGAGAACCTTACCAAGCTTTTACTCGAATACATCGAGTTTCGTAGTTGTCATTTGTCAACCTAAGACATTGAAGTGAAAACTTTTGAATTAACCATGTTAAATAATCAAATGTAAGCTTTTATACCACTTGTTAGAAGAAAAAAAAAGATAGAGTGTTGTAGCTAATTTATAAGAACAAACACAAAAACAAAGCTAAAGAACAAGAAGAAGAATTAGAGGAATGATGTTTTTTTAATTAAAAGTTTTCTCAAAAGATACACCTTTTTAGCTCTTCTCTATATCTTTCTATACTTGTTTATTTATATGCCTTATAATTATGGTTGGGCCTCCAACATTCGAGCTCCTCTTCCTTTGTTCCAAACTGAGATAAGTGTTTATTCGGTGCTTTACGCCCGAGGAGTTGAGGAAGGCAAAGGGCAAAGAAGTGGTAGATCTTGACAAAGCACTAGAAGTTAATAAGCCGGTAACGAAAGAGGAGTCGAATGAATTTTTGAAGTTGATCAAGCATAGCGAATATTGCATAGTAGATCAACTAAAAAAGACTCCAGCTAGGATCTCTCTTATGTCCTTGATACTCAGCTCTGAACCGCACAGAAACGCCTTGCAAAAGGTATTGAATGAGACGTATGTACCCCATGACATTGAACATAAAACCATGGAGCATCTCGTGGGGTGGATCCACGCAACTAATTACCTGTACTTCATGGCTGACGAGCTTGATGCTGAAGGTATCGGACATAATAAGCCCTTATACATTACAGTTAGGTGCAAGGATTGCATCATAGGAAAAGTGCCCGTCGATAATGGCTCGGCTCTTAACGTGTTGCCAAAGCACATTCTGAAAGAAATGCCGATCGATGAATCTCATATGAAGCCAAGTACTATGATGGCTAGAGCATATGATGGCTCACCTAGGCCAATAATTGGGATTTTAGAAGTGGAGCTATATGTGGGACCACAAATGTTCCTAGGGACACTTCAAGTTATGGATATCCATCCTTCCTATAGTATGTTGTTTGGAAGACCTTGGATTCATGCAGCGGGGGCCGTAGCTTCATCATTGCACCAATGCCTGAAGTATATCATGAATGGGATGTTGGTAATTGTCAAAGCTGAGGAGATAATATCCATGATAAAGAATGTGGTTGTACCTTTTATCAAGGCAGATGATTGCAAAGATAACAATATCCATGCTTTTGAGATTGTGAACACTGACTGGGTGCCAGAGAACACAGTGCTGAGAAGGCCAAGGATCTCAGAAGCAGCAAGGATGGCAACTCAATGCTTCTTGGAACGTGGGATCCCATTTCAATATAACCCTATTGCCGGGGTACCAGAAGGGGTTAATCCGGCAAAGATGACATGTGCTGATCAAAGATAAACCTAACAAGGAGGATCATAGTTGGGCTGCTGGTCGGAGAAGGGAAAGAAGGATAGCTATAATTGAAGGAAGTGAGCCTGAAGAAGAAAAGCTAGAAATCCCTCCCCATAGCGTGTCATTCCCAAAAGCTGCATACATAATGCAACATGATAAAGGAGCCGAAAGCCTTGGTCAAGAACTGGCAAATATGAGCATAAACACCTTGGAAGGAAAATGAGGTGGAAGGAGATGACATGAAGATAGTAGCGGGAAAAGGAGATGAAGTACTGCCACAACTGACGATCCACACACTAGAAGAAGTCTTTGCTAGGACCTTTGTGCACAAGTTGGCTTAGGGCGAGAAGTTTCAGAACTGGGTGACCCAAGAAGCTCCAGTAGTTTTCAAAATATAAACCAACTTTGTTTGCCTTAACATGCTTTTGTCATTGCTTTTGTTTGCTTTTATTTTCTCTAGTTGACAATCAAGGCTCATGATGTCAGCTAGATTTTGTGTTTGTCATTGAGCCCATCTTTTCTTTAAATAAATGATGAGATCATGCACTTTTCAAATTTGTCTTTTTATGAATTTACACCAAACACTTCCCGCTTTCAGGATTCTTGAAAGCGGATCTCCTACAACATCACATACATTTAGCATCAAGAATAAATGGCCAAACTTGAATGAACATGTGATAGCTATGGAAGAAGAGGAGTGGGATGAGAGCAATATCAATGAATTCACTAGGCTAGTGGAACAACAGGAGCAGACTTGGAAGCATGCCACGGAGGAACTCGAAACCATCAATGTAGGTAGTGATCAGCTCAAGAATGAGTTGAAAATGGGTACCTTAATTACTTCTGAACAAAGGACAAAAATGATCGTCCTATTACAAGAATATTCAGATGTCTTTGCTTGGTCCTATGAAGATATGCCCTAAGGATGTAAACCAGATATCTGGATAGAGGTTAAGGCAGAACTCGAGAAGCAATGGGATGCTGGCTTTCTAGAAGTAGTTAGATATCCACAATGGGTATCTAACATTGTTGTATTGCCTAAGAAGGAGGGGAAGATTAGAGTTTGCGTGGATTTTCAGAATTTGAATAAAGCTAGCCCTAAGGATGATTTTCCTTTACCACACATAGATGTTTTAGTGGACAATGCTGCTCGAAGTTCCACATATTCCTTTTATGGATAGTTTTTCAAGATACAACTAGATAAAAATGGCTCTAGAGGATAAGGCGAAAACAACTTTTGTCACACCTTGGGGGACATACTGCTACAAGGTCATGCCATTTGGTTTGAAGAATGCAGGAGCAACCTATCAAAGAGCAATGGTGACTCTGTTCCACGACATGATGCACAAGGAAATTGAGGTGTATGTAGATGACATGATTGCCAAGTCTAAAAAGGGAAAGGATCATGTTGAAGTTTTGAGGAAGTTATTTGAGAGGTTGAGGAAGTATGAATTAAGGCTCAATCCTGCAAAATGTTCATTCGGAGTTAAATCAGGTAAGCTATTAGGATTTGTGGTAAGTGATAGAGGTATAGAGGTGGATCCAGATAAAATAAGGGTCATTCAAGCTATGTCATCCCCTAAGACGGAGAAAGAAGTAAGAGGATTCTTGGGAAGGTTAAACTACATTACTCAGTTTATAGCTCAGCTAACAACAACATATGAACCTATATTCAGACTATTAAGGAAAAAGAATCCTAGAACCTGGAATAAGGAGTGTGAGGATGCATTCAATAAAATCAAACATTATTTACAAAATCCACCTTTACTAGTTCCTCCGGTATCAGGAAAACCTCTGGTATTATATTTAACAGTAACCGAAGCAGCCATGGGATGTGTATTGGGTCAGCATGATGAGACCGGAAGGAAGGAAAGAGCTATTTATTACTTAAGTAAGAAACTCACCGAATGTGAGTCTAGATACACTGGGATAGAAAGGCTTTGTTGTGCACTAGTTTGGGCGGCAAAGAGATTACGACATTATATGTTATATTATACTACTTGGTTGATTTCAAAAGTGGATCCTCTGAGGTATTTTTGTAACAAGCCTTTTCTCTCAAGCCGAATTGCAAGGTGGCGAGTTTTATTAGCAGAATATGACACAGTGTATATGACAAGGAAAGCCGTAAAAGGGAGTGCAATTGCGGACCATCTAGCTGATAATGCTGTAGAAGATTACGAACCTTTGGATTTTGATTTCCCTGATGAAGATATATTTTCAATAGAAAAGGAAGAAGAGAAGACAGATTGGTGGACCATGTTTTTTGATGGGGCCGTGAATGTATATGGTAACAGGGCCGATGCGGTAATAATCTCTCCTAATAAGAAACAGTATCCGGTTTTGATTAAACTGCATTTCGAGTACACTAACAATACAGCTGAGTATGAAGCTTGTATGCTTGGTTTAAAAGCGGCATTAGAGCTAAAGATAAAGAAGATATGTATATGGGGATTCAATGTTGATTGTCTGTCAGGTTAAAGGGGAATGGCAGACTAAGGAAGAAAAGTTAAGGTCGTACCAGGAATACCTATCCACACTAGCAAAGGAATTTGAAGAGATTAAATTCACCCATCTAGGAAGGGAGGGGAACCATTTTGCGGATGCTTTGGCCACACTAGCTGCTATGACTACCATTAATCTTGAATATAAGGTACAACCTGTACACATTGACATTAGAAACGACCCGGCTCACTGTTGCTTAGTTGAAGGAGAGATAGACGGAAAGCCTTGGTATTACGATATCAAGAATCTTGTGCAGAATCATGAATATCCGATGGGAGCTTCTAAAATGGATAAGAAAACCTTGAGAAGGTTGGCCATAGACTTCTATTTAGATGGAGAGATTTTATACAAAAGATCATTTGACGGAACCCTGCTAAGGTGTTTGAATGAAAAAGATGCTAGAAAGGCATTGCGAGAGGTCCATGAAGAGATTTGCTCAACTCATGCTAGTAGTCATATGATAGCAAGGAAAATACAAAGGGCTGGTTATTTTTGGATGACGTTGGAGAAAGACTGCATCGACTATGTCAGGAAATGTCACAAGTGTCAAGTTTACAGTGATAAGGTCAATACACCGCCAACGCCGCTATTTAATCTAATATCTCCTTGGCCATTTGCAATGTGGGGAATTGATGTGATCGGTCTTGTTAACCCAAAAGCTAGCAATGGGCATAGATTCATCCTCGTGGCTATTGACTACTTCACCAAATAGGTGGAAGCTAATTCGTATGCCCACGTAACACAGAAGGTAGTGAAGAGGTTTGTAGAAAAGGACTTGATTTGTCGATATGGTCCTCTGGAAAAGATAGTGACCGATAATGCACAGAATTTCAATGGCAAAATGATAGTGGAGTTGTGTACCAAGTGGAAGATCAAGCATTCGAATTCCTTGCCATACCGGCCAAAAATAAATGGCGCAGTAGAAGCGCCAACAAGAACATCAAAAAGATTATTTAGAAAATGGTAGTCACGTATAAAGATTGGCATGAGATGTTGCCATTTGCTCTCCATGCATACCGCACTGCATTCAGGACCTCGACAGGGACTACCCTATATTCTCTGGTGTACGTTATAGAGGCAGTAATGCCGTTGGAAGTGGAAATCCCATCGTTAAGAGTATTGATGGATTCCGAACTAGAAGAGGTTGAGTGGGCCAAAGTGAGATATGAACAACTGAACCTGATCAGCGAAAAGATGATAGCTGCAACATGTCATCATCAACTTTACCAGAAACGCATGGCCAAGGCATACGATAAAAAGGTTAGACCACGGTTGTTTCAAGAAGGGGATCTAGTGTTGAAGAAAATATTGTTGTTACCCGGAGAAGATCAAAGCAAATGGACACCAAATTACAAAGGTCTTTACGTAGTAAGGAAGGCATTCTCAGGAGGAGCGCTGAAGTTGGCTAAAATGGATAGAGGAGACCTAGCTAGGCCCGTGAACTCCGAATCTGTAAAAAGATATTATGCTCCTAAATCAATGAAGCAAAGTTTGGTCATCGACTTCTTTCTTTTTGCATTGATCTCACCACACTCAATTTGTTTTCTAGAAAGAAGAATCTTAAAAGGAGGAATCTTTTTTTGCATTAATCCTAACAATGCGTTTTGTTCAAATAAAAAATTCACCTTTCGTTATCGCATCACTCACTAAAAAGTTTATCATTGGCTGAATGAATTTCTTCTTTATATAAAAAGCCCAGACTAGGATCACACCCCTACAATAGGGCAATAAGTGATGTTTCATTAAAAGTTTTACGTATTTGAAACGGGATGGAAGCCCGTAGATTTGAAAATTAAGCTAAAGCATTTGACAAGAGCATGACAAAGAAGGCAATGACAAATCATACATTTTCGAAAAAAAAGCTACTTGTAAAAAGTCGAAGAACTTCTTCTCAAAGACATGATAGGCGGCACGAAAAATGAATCTAGCATACGACTTCAAAAGCAAGCTCATGTCAAGAGAGAGTTTCATGAAATAGAATGCATGCATGGCATCTAATCATAAATCATTGCATATATGTTTTTAAATCGTTACAGGAGGAATCTTTAATGTAATCCAACAAGATTGTGGATGAAGAAAGAATCATTGGGTTAATGATAACAAAGAATCACGATTTTGATTTTGGAACAACAATAAAGTGAGAAGAACCTATTAGGAAATTTTCAAAAGAAAATGAAAGGTTCAAACCCTGCCATCAGGAAGAACGACATCGATATCAGCGTCGGTTAAAGGGAATCGCCAGATGGGATTCCAGGTTGACCAAGCTGTAAAAATAGATTTTTTGATTTTGGTTAAAGGAGATCGCCAGAAGGGATCTAAGGTTAACCCAACCGCAATACCGATATCAGCTTTTTCTTAAAGGAGGTCGCTAGAAGGGATCTCATATTTGGGATTTGGTTAAAGGAGGTCGCCAGAAGGGATCTCATATTTCAGCTTTGGTCAAAGGAGGTTGGCAAAAAGGATCTCATATTTCAGCTTTGGTTAGAGGGAATCGCCAGATGGGATTCCAGGTTGACCGAGCTACAAATATAGTTTTTGGTTTTGCTTAAAGGAGGTCGCTAGAAGGGATCTCATATTTCGGATTTGGTTAAAGGAGGTCGCCAAGAGGGATCACATGTTTCGGATTTGGTCAAAGGAGGTCACCAGAAGGGATCTCATATTTCAACTTTGGTTAAAGGGAATCGCCAAATGGGATTCCAAGTTGACTGAGCTACAAATATAGTTTTTTGGTTTTTCTTAAAGGAGGTTGCCAGAAGGGATCTCATATTTCAACTTTGGTAAAAGGGAATCACCAGATGGGATTCCAGGTTGATTGAGATATAATTATAGGTTTTTGGTTTTGGTTAAAGGAGGTCGCCAGAAGGGATCTTAGGTTAACCCAATCGCAACACAGATATTAGCTTTAGCTAAAGGAAATCGTCAGAAGGGATTTCAGGTTGGCCAAGCTACAAATATAGAATTTTTTGGTTAAAAGAGGTCACCATAAGGGATCTCAGAGTGGAATTCCAAGTTAGTCTAATCGAAGTTAGAAGTCAGAGGTTCGCCAGATTGGGATCTCAAGATGACTAAGTTTTTATCGTAGTTTCGGGTTGAAGAGGATTACTGTAAAGACAAAGTTTCAGATCGATCAAGCCTTGACAAGATTAGTTTTGGAAGTTCAGTTTTGTTTATCTTTATAAAACTTACTACGCAAAACCCCTGCTCCGTAAGTATTATAAAGAGGGGGCATCTGTTGTAACCTATTTTTGGGTCCCCCTATAAAAATAAAAATAAATATATAAATATATAGCCGGAAGAAATTAGAAAAAATAATAAGAGGTTGGAGCGCTCAGAAAAGGATCAGAAAAATTGATTAAGGAGGTTCAAAATTACAAGGATTGAAATTTTTTACAGTATAGACTTGAATGATGAGAGCCCTGTTGGAAAAGAAAATTTAATTTGAAGAGAAAAGTCCAAAATTGGATGTTTATGGACTCAATTGGATTATATTGAAGGTTTAATTGAATTTATAGAGGGTTTGATTGCAAGGAAAATGGATTTTTAAGTCAATTTATGCTTTAATTGGAAGAAATTAAAGTTCTGGGGTCAAATTATAATTTTTTAGAGTTGATTTGGTTAAATCATGCGCTTAATTGCATAAATATTGAAGTTTAATGGCCAATTAGGGACTTAGTTGAGAAAATTTGAAACCAAGGACCAAATTGGAAAAGGCGTGTAAATAGAGGGCCTGTAATTGATCGATTCAGGGACCAAATTGAAGAAATTGGAAGTTTATTAATCAATTGAGGGTCAAAATGCATAAATTCAAAACCAAGGACTAAAGTGAAAAACGTGGCCAACTATAGGGGCAACTACTGAAATTGGTAGGGATGCAATTGAATTAATTCTTAAAACCCAAATTACATTGTGAGGACTTAAAAGAACAAAGGATAAATTAAGGACTGATTTGAAAAATTTTTGCTAACGCCACATTTAAATGAAACGGTGCGTTTGGTATAAAACGACGCCGTTTCATGTAAAAAAAAAAGGAGAACACTGTCGTTTTTGAGCGACACTGTTCTTCTTTCTCCTTCCCTTGAACGTGCAGCAGGGGGAGGTAGGCAGTTTTCTTCCTCTTTCTTCATTAATTCCTACGAACCGCGTGCCCTGCAGAAGTCTCGAACCCGCAAGCCTTGATGATGAGAAGTCAGGGGCGCCGCGCTTTGACAGCCACGCCCACTGACTAACCAACCCGGTGCTGCCCTGCTCCCCATGCACAACAATAAAGAGCCCTCGCTCCCTTGGCCCTATAAATAGAGACTCAACGCCAGCACCCAAAGGGGAGCGGGGGAGACATAGAGAAATAAAAAAAGAAAAAGAGAGAAGGGAACGAACTGAAGAGAGGAAAACGCACTGAAAGGGAGAAATAAAACCAACCGAGAGGGACAATGAGAGGTAAAGGAGAGTGGACCGTGAGGGTTAAGGAAAAACGATACTGACGAGGTCGAGTCTTGGAAAGTGGAGGAGAAGGGAAGAACAAGAGCCTCTTTCTCCACAGCTTGAAACAGTAACGTTATTGCTTGGAGCCGCCGTCCGTAAGCAACGACACCGCCACCGGCCTCCACCATAGCGTCGCCAACGAAGCAGTCCGACCAGCAGGGCACCGCCTCCTCCGCACCAGGTACACTTTTCTTCCCCCTATATTTCTTTTGGTTTTCTGCGTTTTCTTCCTGTATGCAGAACACGTTCGTTCTGCATGCAGGAGGACGGGGGGAAAATAATCCCCCCTGGTTGGTTTTCCAAAGCTGGGCCAGGCCGGTTCTGGACCAACACTGATGGGTTCCTTTCACTGGGGCCAGGCTGGTTCTGGCCCAGTTCTGATGTGTTTGTGGGTCAGACTGACTCTGGCCCAGCCCTGCTGTCTCGGCCGGGTCTAGCCCAGACAAAAATAAGAGATTTTTTTATTGGGCCGAGGGCGGCCCAACCCTTTTGGGGTTGAGTCCGGCCCAGTTAGTTGGGTCGGCCCAGCCCAACCCACCTAATATTATATATTATATATTATATTGTTTTTGCATTATTTATATATATAGATATATATAAAAAAAATTAAAAAAAAATTCTGAAAAATCCTTAAAAACATTGTTGATTTTCCTGCATATTTTTATTAATACTGGTTTGTATTTTTATACCGTAAAGATACAAATCCAGTATTAAAACACCCAGTTTTCGGCAAAACATTGCAAAAAATTTATAAAAACAAAAAGATTTTATTTTTCATGCATACGGCTTAGTCTCTCCAATATATATATATATATATATATATATATATATATATATATATATCATCACATCATATTTTCATACAACGTAGAAAAATTTCAAAAAAAAGTTTTAGCATGTACTTTGGCTTTAATAACAAGTTTGTTAGCGCCATGAGAACTAGGCCAATATTTTAAAAATTCTAAAAAAATCTTTTTATCTTCTTTTAGTTTCTAGGATTACGAATTTATACGTAAAATGTATTCCTGATATTAAAAATATAGTTTTCATATAGACGTTAGAACAGTTAGGTTTTTACCCGATAAGATAAGGACCTCCTTATTAAGTAGGACTTTTCTTGAACCATAGACGGACCAACAACTAGAAATACAATAACACCTTAGTTTTTTATCAGACAATCAAACAGTGCAGCTTACCTTAGGTAAGGCGTATTTGGGGTGCTAATACCTTCCCTTTACGCAACCGGTTCCCGTACCCGATCTCTGAGACCAGTTAGGGTTCCTAGTGACCAAAATACTAGGTGGCGACTCCCATTCCATTTTACTGATAAAAGACAAAAATTTCTTGTCTCCCCATATTTTCCAGATAGATATATACATTTTAGATTTAAAGTGGAACCATTTTCGCCGCAACGCCGCACACGTGCGACAGTGATCCTACAACCTCTAGAGTTGAATGTAATTATTGTGGAAAGGATTATACATGTCATACTATTATTAATGGGACAAGTAATATGTGGAGTCATTTGAAAGTATGCAAAAAGTTTTCTTTTGTGGTTGATAAGAAGCAAAAAATTTGGTATTAGAACCTAATAAAGTAGGGGGTGAATTAGGAGATCGAAGTGTGGGAACTCTTAAGGCAATAGGTTATGATTATGATGAATGCAGAAAGATACCAATGAAAATGGTTATAATTGATGAGTTGCCTTTTAATTTTGTGAAGGGTAAGGGATTTAGATTATTTTCTAGTACCTTGCAGCCTAGATTTGACATTCCTTCTTGTTTAACTGTTATGAGAGATTGTTTGAAACTTTATGTTGAAGAGAATGAAAGATTAAAGAGAGCTCTTAAGAGTTAACGATTATGCTTAACAACAGATACATGGACATCAATTCAAAACATTAACTATATATCCTTAACGGCTCATTGGATTGATAATGAGTGGAATTTGCATAAAAGAATTCTGAATTTTTGTCAAGTTTCCAATCATATGGGTGAGACAATTGGTCAAGTTATTGAGAATTGTTTGTTAGATTGGGGGATTGATAAACTTTTAACTGTTACAGTAGACAATGCAAGCTCTAATAGTCTTACTATTTCATATTTAAAAAATATGATGAAAGATTAGCCAACTAATATATTGTCAAATGAACATTTGCATGTTAGATGTTGTGCACACATTGTAAATCTCATTGTATGTGATGGTTTGAAAGAGATGAATGTTTCGGTTGTTAAGATTTGAAATGCAATTAGGTTTATGAGATCTTCACCTTCTAGGCTACTTGCATTTAAGAAGTGTGCAAAAAAGTTGCATATAGAGTGTAAGAAATCATTATGTTTGGATGTTGTAAGAAATTATTCATATTCTTGGGTTTAGAGAGGGGGAGCTCCCTATGAAATATTTGGGAGTACCTCTTCTCTCGTCCAGACTAAAGGCTGTTTATTGTAAGGGCCTCGTGGATCGAATCACCTCTAAAGTTCAACATTGGACTTGTAGAACACTCTCGTATGCAGGACGGGTACAACTGATTAATTCAGTTTTACTTTCCATACAAGTCTATTGGGCATCTCTCTTTCTCTTACCTGGGCAAGTAATTAAAAATGTGGAGCAAATTATGAAATCCTTTCTTTGGTCAGGTTCAGATATGAGAACTACTAGGGCTAAAGTGGCTTGGGATCAAGTATGTCTTCCAAAAATGGAGGGGGGGCTAGGAATAAAACGGATAACAGAATGGAACAAGATTGCTTTGTTGAAACACATTTGGAACCTGTGCAATGACTCAGATGGCTCAATATGGTCTACTTGGATCAGATCCAATCTGTTGCGAGGTAGGAATTTCTGGACAATCAAGACGCCACAGAATTGCTCTTGGGCTTGGGGAAAGATTCTAAAGCTCAGATCCTTAGCATGGCCGAAGATGAAGTACATCATAGGAGATGGAATGACAACCTCTCTATGGTTTGACAATTGGCATCCTCACAGCCCACTCGCGGATTCTTACGGGGAAAGATTCATCTATGATTCAGGTATGGCCAAGAACGCGAAGGTGAATGTGCTAATTCATAACTCAGAATGGAAACCTCCTACCACCCATGCTATTGGCTGGCACCCCATTATAGAAGCTATTCCTTCCAATTCTAATCCTAAGATGGGGCAAAAGGATGAGATAGTTTGGTTGGATTCGCCAAATCACAGATTCTCGATCAAAGTAGCTTGGGAACAACTAAGACATCATCGTCAGATGGTTGAATGGCATGACATTGTGTGGTTCAAGAATGCTGTTCCAAGACATTCATTTCTTCTATGGATGGCTGTCCAACAGAAACTCACAACTCAAGATAAACTTCATCGGTTTGGTATACATGGTCCCAATAGATGCTCGCTCTGTCTCCGCAACAATGAGGATCACAACCACTTGTTCTTTGAATGCTCCTATACTAAAGCGATCTGGTGGGATGTTTGTGACAGATGCGACATTCCAAGAATGACAAAAGGTTGGGATGAATGGATTCGATGGGCCACTGTCTCTTGGCATGGCAAGAGTTTCGTCAATTTTTCTCGTAAACTGAGTTTTGCAGCTACAGTGTATCATGTATGGCAAGAACGGAATGCAAGGATCTTTGCTGGAATGTCTAGAACTTCGAATTTGGTCTTTAATCAAATCGAATGTATCATTCGTGATAAGCTTGATTTGATGAGGAATGTCGCACCAACAAATGAAAACAAAAGGATCCAACGAGCTTGGAGGGTGAATACCATAGATTCTTAATTTGTTAGTTAGCTGGTTGTATTGGTTTCCCTAACGAATCTAGTGATGTTTCAGTTTTTGGTCGGTGGCTAGCCTGTAGCCATATGTTGTTTTATGTTTCTGTTATCATTGTAAATCTGGGGTATGCCCCTTATAATGTTTGTATCTTCTTCTTTTAATACATACGTTAACTTACCAAAAAAAAAAAGAAGTTGCTGAAAAGTTTGAAAAGGTGTTTATGAGGTTAGGTCAAAGTGAACCTAGGAATATGAGTTACTTTTTAGAGGTTGATTCAAAAGGGAATAAAAAAACATAGGGCCACCTAGTTTGGAGGATTGGGAAAATGCTAGAACTTTGCTAAAGTTTTTAAAGATCTTTTACATGGTTACATTGTAATTTTCTGGCTCATTGCATGTTATATCAAATTCTTTCTTCAATGAATTGATTTACATGCATACAAACTTGTTGCAATTGTGTAAAAGTAGAGATAATCTTTTGAGTGGAATGGTGATGAACATGATGAGTAAGTTTGAGAAGTATTGGGGTTGTGGAGTAAATTTGATTTTTTATTGTATATGGCTAATGTTTTGGATCTACGTCTTAAGTTGAAATATGTGAAATTTTGTTTTGGTGAGTTGTATGATTATGACAAAGCACAATTGCTAACAAAAAAAGTGAAAGATAATTTGGTGAGCTTGTATGAGTTTTATTTGAAAGCCGATGAAGTGATGGATGATAATAGGCATAAACAAGATGTTAATAATGTTATTGATGACATTGAGGTAGATGTTAACACTTTAGCTCGATTCAAAAGGCACTTACAAGAGGAAGATAGTGTGGAAAATAGAAATGAGGTTGAGAGGTATTTGGTTGATGGTTGTGAGGATCTTAATGAGGACAAATTCGATATTTTGGGTTGGTGGAAGATTAATTGATGCGAACCTCGTGATCACATGGTCATGCAACCCACACGCAAAGACATCAATTCCCGGAAAACCAGGTAAATCAGGTTTGATAGAAGTGTGACACAAAGATAACTTCTATCTAGGCACTAGCACTATTGGAAACGGAGACCCCCACCCAACGAATATTGATTCGCGAACGAGAAGTATAAGGATGACTCCACGAAGAGAGTTGTTCTTCGATAAGTTATTTTTCAATTCTTTAGAGAACCATGGAAGGAAGATTATCTCACCAACACACACACAAAGTGCGGCAAACAAGAAGTTTTATTAATCTGAATTGTCTAACCTTACATGTTTGATTATGCTCTTATTTATAGTGACTCCAAACTAAAGTAAACCCTAATGGACCCCTTATGTGGACTTATATGATGCCCACTTACAATTGACCCAAATAAGTAATAATAACCCAAAGACTAAGAAGAAAATAATAAAAATAATAAAAATCCAAAAATTACCATCCTAAATATGCTAGAATCAGATTCGTCACCATTAAGAAGTCCCAAATAAACTAGGAAATCTGATCTGATGGTAGAATTTATTCTGAAGTCTTCTTTTCTTTTTGTAACTAGGATGAATAAGGAATCCTTGTAAGAAAAGGATTTTGAAATAATTATGAATCCTTGCAACACTTGGAAACTATGTTGCAGCCCATTAAAAATCTTTGTAGAATTAGTAGATTTCCAAAAGAAGCTGCCGCATCTTTTTAGGAAAAGAATCCTAGCCAAATAGAAAGTCCACAAGTCAAAAGGAAGTAAATAACAAAATTCGTACAACCTCTGTTGAACCGTGTTTCGATACCTTTCCGAACTCTGATTGACCTCAAAATCTGAATTTGACCTTTCTTGGATCGTATCATTAATGCTTTAAAATATAAGATACTTTCAAAAGTTGCACAACATGTTCTAGCTATTCTTATATCCACAGTGGCTTCCAAATGAACCTTTAGCACAAGCGGTCGTATACTCGACCAATTTTGAAGTTCTCTATATCCAACAACAGTTCAAGCACTTATTTGTTGTCAAAATTGGTTACATCATGGTCCAATTCCAACTAATTAACCTTGATGAATGATTTTGAAGCCTACAAAAACCTTGAATCAGGTAATGTTTTTTAAAAACTTACACCTTTTATTTTATGATTTATTAATTAACACATTTTTATTCTAACATGTTTAATATTTTATTTTGTAGAATTTGATAGAAAGTTGCATTTAGCAACGGATGATAATTAGTTCATAAATTGTGATGCATTTATTGAAAATGTATGGTATAAATATCTATTTTTTTATTTTTATATCTTCTGATTTAAAATATCATGTTATAATTCTAGATTATGAATTTCAGGAATCAAAGTGCAATGCTTTTGAAGTGCTTTTTTATTGAGATGATGTGCACATGAAGATTTATTTTTTATGGCTTGGAGTGTTTTATGATAATGTTACTTGTTGTTTTTTTATTAAGCCCTTTGAAGGCAATGGTTTGTAATTTGGATTTTAACTTATTGGTGTGTGATTGTGAGTATGTTATTTATTTAAAGTTTTCGGAAGTAGAAAAATATTAGTAAGTTAAAAAATATATTGAACACAAGATTGACATTAATAATTTCATATAAATGAATATTACGTGGCCAAAAAATTTAATAAACATAAGATTAACAATAACAATTTAATACAATTGAATATTTAGGGGTAAAAAAATTAAATATATTTAGAATCTTCAAAGAAAATGAGATAATATCAACATTAATTGTAAGCCCAACAGAAATCCATTAGAAGCCTATTAAAAGCCCAAGAAATGCATATAGGTTTGTCCGGTATTTTATCCAAAAAACAGGACCGAAACCCAACCAGAACTGGCCGGTTTGGGCCGGTTCCGGTTCGGTTTCGGGTCTCTTTTTTTTTTCAGTTTGGTTGTTTTTTCGGGTAAAAACCGAACCGAACCAAAAATGATCACCCGTAATAAGGATGATGCCGCGAAACCAGTTGTTCTTCGATAAATCGTTTTCAATTCTTTAGATAACCAAGGAATGGAGATTATCCCACCAACACATAACAAGTGCGGCAAACATGAAGTTTCATTATCCTAAAAATTATGTACCCTTACATGTCGCTTACTACTCGCGAGACTATCATCGTAGTTTTATTTTGCTTGTTTTCTGGTTTTTATTGCTTCTTGAGTCATATATATATATATATATATATATTTGGATTGCACTGCTAAGTTGATTCTATTTGGTGTTGGTTTCAGTTTCGCAAGAAGGTGAGACGAGATGTGTGAGCATGTGAAGATATTAAGTGTGTTTGAGTGAAACACGAGCGACGTGAGGATATTTAAACCACTAACCTATTTTTGCAGGTACTATCATGTCAGATCAAAACAACACCACCCCCTCCCAAGGGAGAACTTAAGTTCCAAATGCAAGTCATGATGTAGATGAAGGAGAGGAGGGATTTTGTGATGGGTAACGTGTGTGAAAGACTCAAGCGGAGAGACGTGGCAATGAGGCTGGTACAAGCACCCAAGAGGTGAGGAAGGGTGAGGTTGAACCGAAAGCAAACAGTGGCAGTAGGGCTGAAAGGCCAAAATGGGTTGATTATAAGGATTTTGAGGAGGACATTGATGATATTGGTGATGGTGGTTTTGAGGATGAGACTTTAGGCCCTTGGGAAGATTTTCGACAGCCTAGAAACAGAAGGGATTTTGGAAATAGAACTAGGATCCAATTCGGTCAAAGGGGACATTTCCGTAGTGTTTGGGACATGATGATTTAGATAGTGATTTGGATGCTATCAAACTGAAAATACCTTCATTTCAAGGTAAAAACGATCCCAAGACATATATTTGGAGTGGGAGAAAAAGGTGGATTGGATTTTTGATTGCCATAACTATTCAAAGTCGAAGCAAGTAAATTTGGTAGTCATTTAATTCACTGATTATGCACTGATTTGGTGGGATTAGAATGTGATTAGTAGAAGGAGGAGTGTAGAGAGGCCAGTAGCGTCGTGGGAAGAGATGAAAGTGTTGATGAGAAGGTGATTTGTGCCTAACCACTATTATAGAGATTTGTATCTAAAATTGCAGGGTTTGTGTAAATCCTGGGAAAATCAAGGCTGGATTAAATTAAAGAAAATACACTAAACTAAAAGGAAGTGGGGGCAAAACAAATACACTTAAAGAAAATGGGGCCTAAATGCAAATAAGAATAATTATAGAGCATAAATACTCCTCTTCTCACAAAAAAAAAATCTACAGCTATCATAAAGAAAGAAAAGAGGGAGTTTTTGTATCCATTTTTACAAATCAAGAGAGAAACACTAAAATTTCAAGAACCCATCCAAGATAAACATAGAATAAACACTGGTGGGCAAGAGACTAACAAGAAATTTGATAAGATTCAGGAAATGTCAAATTCGGATTTTGACGTAAGAAGTGCATCTATCCAGTTTTACGGTAATAGTCATAATTCTCAATCCGATCGTTGGATTGGGCTGAAATTTTACGTAGAGTCTCCTGATATGGTGTCCTACCTTGGATTAGAATTTCAGGTCAATCAAATTTCGGAAAGGCATCGAAACATGGGTCAATAGAGGCTGTATGAATTTTGTTATTTACTTCCTTTTGACTTGTAGACTTCCTATTTGGCTAGGATTCTTTTCCTAAAAGGATGTGGCAGCTTATTTTTGGAATCTCTAAATTCTATAAAGATTTTTAATGGGCTGCAACATAGTTTCCAAGTGTGGCAAGGATTCATAAATGTTTTAGAATCCTTTTCTTACAAGGATTCCTTATTCATCATAGCTACAAAAAGAAGAGAAGACTTCAGAATAAATTCTACATTCAGATCAGATTTCCTAGTCTATTTGGGGACTTCTTAATGGTGACAAATCTGATTCTAGCATATTTTGGATGGTAATTTTCGGATTTTTATTATTTTTATTATAGGGTTAGTATAAATAAAGGCATAACCAGACATGTAAGTTAGACAATTCAGATTAATAAAACTTCTTGTTTGCCGCACTTTGTGTGTGTGTGTGTGTGTTGGTGAGATAATCTCCCTTCCATGGTTCTCTAAAGAACTGGAAAATAACTTATCGAAGAACAACTGTCTTTGTGGCGTCATCCTTATACTTCTCGTTCGCGAATCAATATTCGTTGGGTGGGGGTTTTCGTTTCCAATAGTGCTGGTGCCGAGGTACAAGTTATCTTTGTGTCACACTTCTATCAAACCTGATTTACTTGGCTTTCTGGGAATTGGTGTGTTTGCGTATGGGTTGCGCCACCTGATCACGAGGTTCGCATCAAAAATTTAAACAAGAAGAGAAAAGGGGAGGGCCAACTGTCATTAGAAAAAAAAAAGGAGGGAGTTGAAGATCGAAACCTTGATTCGTACCGGGTAAGGTGTTCTAAACATGGTCTTATGAGTCATTTCAAAGTCGATTATAAATTGATGCCTGAATGTTGAATTATAGTTTAGAGTTTTTAGACTTGAATTGAGGAAAAAGTATGAGTTGCTAAATTAAATAACTTCATGTGTTGTGTGTAAATGGAAAGGTTGATGAATCTGGACAGTTTCATCTTTTGACTTTCAGAGGGATTTCGGGTAGGAGGATGAAGGAATTAGGATCATGTTCCTTCATAGAAATTGTATTTTTAGATGTTGACTAACTAAGAAAATTGGTCTTACTTAATTTGGAGTTATAGAACTCCAGCTATGGGTCATCAACCGAGACTGAGTCATGACAAACCCTGTAGGGTAATAGGTCCGGTTCGTTGATAAGCAATTTTGACAGCCTTAGAGGTAGAACTGGGTTCTCCTTCCTTTAAAGAACTTGTAGCCTCATGTTTTAGCTTTCCAACGAGACCAATCTCGTTTGAAAAGGAGTTCTATAACTCTAGATATAGTTCAAAATCTGAGGAGAGGTCGGACAGTAACAGTTCAATGTCTCAACAATAACGGTTGCACAATACCAGTCCAAATATTGTATAATTAATCTTTAAAACTGATTGAATGAACTTTAACTCTGTTGTTCATATAACCACATTTCATGTCTATGTATTTATATTTTTATCCATCCATAATGATATTTTGTTATATAATGTATATCATAAATATTGTGGTTGATAGGTTTGATAATATTTGTGGAATTGAAACTCAGAATGATTGGGTCGGGATTGAGTAATGAGATGCGAGTTACTAGAAGTGTTAACAGGTTACATGTCGATAACTTGGGACCTTCCGGTATAGGAGGGATTCCATTGAAATTTTCGTAGGTTTTAATACGAAGACCATGAATATATATATATATATATATATATATATATATATATATATTACTCTGTTTTTCGGTTCACATGAGATTGTTGTTTTTATTCCGGTATAGGGGGGATGTTACAGTTTGAATCACGGTTCTATGTCCATGGATGAGTATTTCAAAGAGATGGGGATCGCAATGATTCGGGCCAATGTGATTGGGGAGGTATTGAGATGGAGGGACTTTCGTGAAGAGTTTAAGGAGATGTACTATTCTTAGAAGCATAAAAGGGAGAAAGAACATGAGTTTTTGGATTTGAGTCAGAATTTGACAGTTCTAGAGTATGAGAGGAGATTTCAGGATTTAGCAGCTTTTGCCTCCACTTACCTTCCCACAGAGTGCCTAGGGTGGATAGGTTCCGTGATGGACTGAGGTGGGAACTGAGGATGATATTGATAGCCATGCAGTTTTAGTCTATGCGGGAATTAGTACTGGCTGCTCAGGGTATGGAGAGGGTAATAAGGGATACCCCGAAGCCAATGGTCGAGCAGAGTCAGGCAATTGGATCTAAAAGGAGAGATTTTGAGTTTTTGACTAGGAGACCTCCTCTTGTAAAGAAAGGGAAGAGTGGGCAATCATTAGGACAATTCCAGATAAGAGGTGGGAGTTTCACCCCAGGAAGGAGCTCAGGAGGATCTACACAGGTCAATGGAAGAGGAGCTCGGGGAGGACAGTTTAGATAGGGAGTCAAAACTGTTGGAGGCTCTACAGAGCAGAAAGGACCAGTATATCCATTTTTGTTAGAGGTGTGAGCAGCGACACCCTAGAGATTGCTTTGTGATGCCAAGGAGATGTTATATTTATAGAAGTGAGGGGCATCGATGGATAGAGTGCTCGCATGTAGGCAGAGGTTATTACTATTGTGGGGATAGGAGTCATAGGAAGAAAGGAATGTCCTCGTAGATCTACCGAGGGAACCCATGGTCAGAGGATTAAGGTTCAAAGCCAGCAGCAATCAGTGACAGTCGATCGTCCTATCAGGCTTACCTAGTTAGGGACGAGTGCTACTCGCGGGAGGCCTAGAAATCAGGAGGGGAGGACTCAGGGTCAAGTATATCATATGACCTACGAGGATATGAGAGCTATACCTGATGTGGTGGCAGGTACTTTACAGTTAGATACAATGCAAGTTTATGCTTTAATTGATCCTGAAGCTAGTCATTCCTTTGTATCTTATAGAATTGTGAATAACTTGCATGTGTTATCTAGTAACTTGGGTGTAGGAGTGACTGTTAGTACACCTCTGGGAGAGAATATACTTATTTATGATATTTATAGAGGGGTAAAACTATATATTGGAGGGGTAGAGTTGAGGGTAGATCTTACACCGTTACAGCTATATGATTTTGATGTGATTCTAAGCATGGATTGGCTAAGTAAACATAAGGCACAAGTGGATTGTTTCACCAAGATGGTGACAATCCAAGGAATAGGTGATAAAAGAGTAGTGTTTAAAGGGGAAAGAAAAGTAATCTAAGTTGTGTGTCTAGAAAATTACTAAGGAATGGTTGTTCTGCTTGGTTAGACCATGTAAGAGAGCTAGAAAAGGGTAGCATAGAATTGGCTAGTATTCTTGTTGAGAGGGAGTTTCAAGATGTATTCCTAAAAGAGTTGCTTGGATTACCTCCAGTTAGAGAAATTAAAGTTTCTATAGAAACTATTCCAGGAGTTTCTCCTATAGCCCAGTCTCCTTATAGGATGACACCTATGGAATTGGCGGAACTGAAGGTCCAGCTTCAGGAATTGTTAGATAAAGGCTTCATCCGGCCTAGTAACTCGGCCTGAGGAGCTCTAGTATTGTGTGTAAAGAAGAAAGATGGCACCCTTCGTTTGTGCATTGATTATCATCAATTGAATAAAGTGATGGTGAAGAACAGGTACCCACTCCCATGAATAGATGACTTGTTTCATTAGTTGAAGGGTGCTAGGGTGTTCTCTAAGATAGATCTGAGATCTGGATACACCAGTTGAGAATCAAGGAACAAGACATAGAAAAGACTGCTTTCCGAACCTGTTATAGGCATTATGAGTTTTTGGTGATGCCTTTCGAGTTAACCAATGCTCCGACCATGTTTATAGACTTGATGAATCGGGTGCTTCGGCCTTACCTGGACCAATATGTGGTTTGTATTTATTGACGATATCTTGGTATATTCAACCTCTCACTTCGAGCATGAACAACATCTAAGGGTTGTGCTACAGACTTTAAAGGAGAATCAATTATATACAATGCTGGATAAGTGTGAGTTTTGGCTTAAGAAAGTAGTATTTTTGGGCCATGTTATCCGCAGAAGGAATATTTATGGATCCAAGAAAGGTTGAGGCTGTGTTAAAATGGGAAAGGCCTACCAACGTGACAGAAATCCGGAGTTTCTTGGGTCTTGCTGGATATTACCGGAGGTTTATTGAGGGGTTCTCCGCCATAGCACCACCTTTAACTAAGTTGACCCGCAAGGAAGTCAGGTTTGTTTGGTCGGAAGAGTGAAGCGAGCTTTCGAGAACTGAAGGAGAGGCTCACTTCTGCTCTTGTGCTGGCCTTTCCATCAAGGACAGAAGAGTTTGTGGTATATAGTGATGCCTCAAAAGGGGGTTTGGGATGTGTATTGATGCAACACGGGTGTGTAATTGCTTATGCATCAAGACAACTAAATTCGCATGAGGTGAATTACCCGGTTCATGACCTAGAACTTGCAGTGGTGATGTTTGCCTTAAGAATATGGAGACATTATTTGTATGGGATACAAATTCAAATCTAAAAACAAACCATAAAAGTTTGAAGATGGGTAGAGTTAATAAAAGATTACGATTGTGTTATTGACTACCATCCTGGTAAGGCTAATGTAGTAGCCAATGCCTTGAGTAGGAAGGGAAAAACAGTGATGAATGATATGGAGCTTAAGGAATAGGAAAGTATAGTGGAATTAAAGAAAATGGGCTTGCAACTAAATGTAGGGCCCGAGGGATCACTGTTAGATCAGTTAAAGATCCGATATGTGCTTCGAGATAAGGTCTTAGTTGCTCAACAGGTAGATGGGAAAATAGAAGAGATCAAGAAGAGGGTAAACAAAGGTATGGAGACATCATTTCAAATGTTATCCAACGGGCCAATAGCTATGGGTAAGTGAATTTATTTGCATGAGGATAAGACTTTGAAAGATGAAGTATTAAGAGAAGCTCATAAATCTCGATTTGCTACTCATCCTGAGAGTACAAAGATGTATAGGGATTTAAAGGAATACTAGTGGTGGCCAAATATGAAGAGGGAAATAGCAGAATTTGTGTCGAACTATGGGATCTGTCAACAAGTAAAGATAAAACACCAGAAACTTGCAGGGGAATTACAGTCATTATCAATTCCGGAATGGAAATGGAATGATATTTCTATGGATTTTATGACGAGATTACCGAAGGGAAAGAAGGGGAATGATGCCATATGGGTGGTTGTGGATCAACTAACAAAATTTGCTTTATTTTTGCCTATGAAGATGACTGATTCAGTGGATAAATTGGCAAAATTGTATGTAAATGAAATAATTAGCCTTCATGGAGTGCCAGTTTCAATTATATCGGATCGGGATCCAAGGTTCACATCGAGATTATGGCATAGCTCACAATGGGCAATGGGGACAAAGTTAAATCTGAGCACGACATTTCATTCTCAGACGAATGGTCAATCTAAAAAGACCTTTCAAACTCTTGAGGATCTCCTGAGGTGCTGTGTGCTGGAGTTTGGAGGGAATTGGGAGGATCTCCTGCCATTGGTGGAGTTTACTTATAATAATAGCCATCAAACTACTATTGGTATGGCTCCATATGAAGCATTGTATGGGAGGAAATGTCGTACCCCAATTTGTTGGGAGGAAGTAGGAGAAAGGAAGCTTTTAGGACCTGAAATGGTGCTACTGACAACTGACAGGGTGAGGGTGATCAAAAAGAGGATGAAGGAAGCCCAAGATAGACAAAAAAAAGTTACGCAGATAGCTGAAGAAGGCCCTTGGAATTCCAAGTGGGGGATAAGGTATTTTTGAAGGTGGCGCCTTGGAAAGGCATCATTTGATTTGGAGTAAAAGGGAAATTAGCCGCGAGATATATTAGCCTTTTTTAGATTAGGAATGAATCGGGCCAATGGCCTATCAATTAGAATTGCCTGTATATTTGGACAAGATTCACAATGTGTTCTATGTGTCATTGCTGCGAAAGGCCAAGATAGACCCCTCACGGGTATTGCCACAAGTTCCTATGAAGATTAAAGGCTAAGCCCGTCAAGATCTTAGATCGAGATGAGAAGTTGTTGATGAATAAGAGAGTTCCCTTGGTGAGAGTATTGTGGAGAAGTTCTTGAATAGAAGAAGAAACATGGGAAAGAGAATCTGAGATGAAGGAGAAGTTTCCACACTTATTCTCCAACATAGGTACGTAACTTGAATTTCGAGGATGAAATTTTTATTAGGAGGGGGGAATTTAAATCCCGGGAAAATCAAGGCTGGATTAAATTAAAAAAGATAAACTAAACAAAAATGAAGTGGGGGCAAAACAAATACACTTAAAGAAAATGGGGCCTAAATGCAAATAAGAATAATTATAGAGTATAAATACTCCTCTTCTCACCAAAAAAAAACTGCAGCTATCATAAAGAAAGAAAAGAGGGAGTTTTTGTATCCATTTTTACAAATCAAGAGAGAAACACTAAAATTTCAAGAACCCATCCAAGATATATGTAGAATAAACACTGGTGGGCAAGGGATTAACAAGAAAATTTGAACAAGAAGAGAAGAAGGGCCACCTATCATTAGAAAAAAAAAGGAGGGAGTTGAAGATCGAAACCTTGATTCGTACTGGGTAAGGTGTTCTAAACATGATCTTATGAGTCATTTCAAAGTCGATTATAAATTGATGCCTGGATGTTGAATTATAGTTTAGAGTTCTTAGACTTGAATTGAGAAAAAAGTATGAGTTGCTAAATTAAAGAACTTCATGTGTTATGTGTAAATGGAAAGGTTGACAAATCTGGACAGTTTCGTCTCTTGACTTTCAGAGGGATTTCAAGTAGGAGGATGAAGGATAGAAATTATAGTTTTAGATGTTGACTAACTAAGAAAATTGATCTTGGTCAATTTGGAGTTATAGACAACAATGGGTTACCAACCGAGACTGGGTCATGACAGACCCTGTAGGGGAATAGGTCCAGTTCGTTGATAAACAATTTTGACTGCCTTGGAGGTAGAACTAGGTTCTCCTTCCTCATAGAATTTGTAGCCTCATGTCTTAACTTTCCAACGAGACCAATCTCGCTTGATACGGAGTTCTATAACTCTAGATATAGTTAAAAATCAGACAATAACAATTCAATGTCTAGACAGTAATGGTTGGACAGTAACAGTCCAAATGTTTGTTGATGAGCAATTTTGACTATCTTGGAGGTAAAATTAGGTTCTCCTTCCTTCATAGAACTTGTAGCTTCATGTCTTAACTTTCCAACGAGACTAATCTCGCTTGAAATGAAATTCTATAACTCTAGTATAGTTAAAAATATAAGGAGAGGTCAGATAGTAACGATTAAAAAACAAGACAGTAATAGTTGGACAGTAACAGCCCAAATATTTGTTGATGAGCAATTTTGATTGTCTTGGAGGTAGAACTGGGTTCTCCTTCCTTCATACAACTTGTAGCCTCATGTCTTAGCTTTCCAATGAGACTAATCTTGCTTAAAATAGAGTTCTATAACTCTAAATATAGTTAAAAATCTGAGGAGAGGTCAGACAGTAACAGTTAGACAGTAACAGTCCAAATGTTTGTTGATGAGCCATTTTGACTGTCTTGGAGGCACAATTGGGTTCTCCTTCCTTCAGAGAACTTGTAGCCTCATATCTTATCTTTCCAACGAGACCAATCATGCTTTAAACGGAGTTCTATAAATCTAGATATAGTTAACAATCTGTGGAGAAGTCAGACAGTAACGGTTGATAGTAATAATCCAAATGTTTGTTGATGAGCAATTTTGACTATCTTGGAGGCAGAACTGGGTTCTCCTTCCCTCAAAGAACTTGTAGCCTCATGTCTTAGCTTTCCAACGAGACTAATATCGCTTGAAACAGAGTTCTATAACTCTAGATGCACTTAAACATCTGAGGAGAGGTCGGACAATTATAATTCAATGTCTAGATAGTGACAGTTTGGGATTTAAACAGAAACAGTTCAAATATAAAGAAAGGAATGATAACTATGGTTGGACAAAGAACAACAATATTACAGGGTGAATGAGAAAAACATAAAATATTAAGAAATGACTGAAAGAAAGACTTATTGGCTCTTGATATGGTTACTATAAAACATATCCTTGAGTGAGGAAAATTTATGAGATAAACCTGTGATTTGTAGGAGGGACCATAGGTGTGGTGCAACAGCAGTAGAAGCAGTAGGGGAGCACGAGTATAGGTTCTATTGCAGGTAGGTGAATTGCACCTACACTTTCTAGTTAAATTCCATGATTTAATATATTACTGATGTGAAATGTGAATTACTGAATGTATGTGTATTCAAGGTGAAAGGTTGTTCTGTGAATTGTTGAGTGATGAAATTATCACTGACAAAGAAAATATAAGAAATGTGATTTGAGGCGTGAACTAGCATACATTTAATGTATGTTAGGATCCTGGGTAAGGGGATCGCCATGTTTGGACTAACATACATTTAGTATATGTTAGGATCTCGGTTATGGGGGTCGAGCATGTATTGGCTAGCATACATTTATTGTATGTTAAGATCCCGGGTAAGGGGATCACCTGTATTGGCTAGCATACATTTAGTGTATGGTAGGATCTCGGTTATGGGGATCGAGCATGTATTGACTAACATACAATTATTGTATGTTAGGATCCCGGGTAAAGGGATCACCATGTATTGGCTAGCATACATTTAGTGTATGTTAGGATCCTGGGTAAAGGGGTCACCTTGCATCGACTCCTACGGGGTGATGATGATGATACCAGTGAAATTGGTATCGGTAATGTGTTAAGCAAAAATAATCATGTTTGATCTTATAAAGTCTGGAATGGAGGTTGATAGTGGAAGAGGAAACGATTATTAATAGTTGAATAAGAAAGAGATTCTATTGAAAATCAGAAGGGAGAAGTGAACAAAATATGAATGCATGTTACCCTTTTGAAATTGTTAGATATTCATGTTGTTATATTTTTAATGATATTCACGTTTCAATAATATGTATTTTGTTTCATGATTATCGCATGCACGACAGGAGTAGATCCTAGCTTATGTTCTCTTTTTGTAATCTAGGTTCTAGGGAGTATGATTAGTACTTAAAAGTGCATTTTTATCAAGATTTTATATCATCAATTTGCACTTAAAGCATCAATAACTCCTTAACTAAAACATGTTTTATAATAACAAGTTTGATACTATAAGATACCTTTAACTTATGGTAAATGTTCATCTTAAATGCAGGCCTATCATATAAATCAAAGGATTGATTGATGAGTGAACTACTGAAATTGAGAAGACAAAGAGAGGGTTAAGCTTAGAAAAGAGATGCTGGTTCAGTTCAAACTGGAACACTGTTCAGTCATTGGATCATATCTGAAGCTTTAGATCATGGATTTCAATTTGGTTTATATGATTAGAAATCTAAGACATAGGCCTAAAACATTCATGAGAAGTGCAAGACTCAATTCTGTACGTTTGGAAGTCCAAATCTTAGCAACAACGGAGAAGTTAGAATTTGTCTTGCAGCCCAGACACTATTCAGTGTTCAGCCCATATCTCGAGTTCTAGAAGTCCAAATGCACTGATTATGTTTTTGTTGGAAAGCTGAGACAATTTTCTAAAACTTTCATGATTTAAGTCTGTTCAAATTGTGACGTTTTCAATGACAAGCTTCGTTCAAAGTAGCTTGGGAACAACTATGATGTCATCGTCAGATTGTTGAATGGCATGACATTGTGTGGTTCAAGAATGCTGTTCCAAGACATTCATTTCTTTTATGGATGGCTGTCCAACAGAAACTCACAACTTAAGATAAACTTCATCGGTTTGGTATACATGGTCCCAATAGATGCTCACTCTATCTCTACAACAATAAGGATCACAACCACTTGTTCTTTGAATGCTCCTATACTAAAGCGATCTGGTGGGATGTTTGTGACAGATGCGACATTCCAAGAATGACAAAAGGCTGGGATGAATGGATCAATAAACTTCTTTGCTGCACTTATTGTGTGTTGGTGGGATAATCTCCTTCTTTGGTTCTTTAAACAACTTAAAATGACTTATCGAAGAGCAACTGTCTTCGTGGAATCATCCTTATACTTTTCATTCGCAAATCAATATTCGTTGTGTGGGGGTCTCCGTTTCCAATAGTGCTGGTGCCTAGGTACAAGTTATCTTTGTGTCACACTCCTATCAAACCTGATTTACTTGGCTTTCCGGGAATTGGTGTCTTTGCATGTGGGTTGCTTGACCATGTGATCATTAGGTTCGCATCAGTTGGTATCAGATCTTGGCTCCATTAATCAGGTTATATCCTTCTTAAATTTTTGTTTCAGCAAAAATTCCTTAGTGTCCAATTTCTTCTTCTCCTTGATTTTGCAGCATATCAAAAAAATAAAACAAAATTAGCTATTTCATTCTATTATTGTTCAAAATATATCAGTAGCATCAAAAACAAAACAAAAAAGACAAAAGACAAAAGCAAAAAAGAAAATCGTTCAAAAAGACGTTTATTGGATTTTGCCGCAAAAAACTAAACAAGGGAAAGTTTTTTTTTTTTTGGTAAGTAAAACAAGGGAAAGTTGGATCAAATCAACTCAGAATTAGCTCAAATTTGAGAATCTGATTACTGGGGTCTTAATCGCACCACATGTTGATTTTAGGGTCAATTGGATATCGTTTTCTTTGGGTTTCAAATTCGGGTCTGATTCATAACGTTTTTGCGTCAGTATGTCAAACCTTATCATAAATTGATCAAAATTTATATTATGTCTATTTGCATTGATATCTCACTATATCTAAAATTTTAACTCAATTGGAATCATTTATTTAGATTCCAGATTCGGACTTAACTCGTCGTAAACGAATCTGTTTTGCGTCAACTTTTGAAATTCGCTTTCTTTTTGTTGTTTTCATTTCTTGCAGTTTATTTTAATCAGATCCAACATATTTGGGTGTTGTTTCATCATTTTAGCATATTTAGGATGATGATTTTCAGATCAATAAGCATTTTAGCATATTTAGGACAATCATTTATTAATAGATTCGTTGCACATCTCTTTTTATCTTTGGCATTGAAATGCTTATACAGTACATCAAAGGTTTTGCAACCCCAAAGTGACCCATTAAACCATTCTCATGTGCTTCACGAACAAGTAATTCACGCAATTAATTAGTAGGAACACACAATTTATTCTCTTTGAACAAGTAAGCATCCATCAAATAAAACTTACCAAGTAAATCATATTTGATAGGAGCGTGACGCAAAGATAACTTGTACTTAGGCACCAGCACTATTAGAAACGGCATGATTAACCATTCATATAAACCATGCTTAGTCTTAAATACAGTTTTCCACTCATCACCCTCTTTTATCCTAATCTTGACACTCCAATGGTCCCTTCATTTCAAACTTGGCAGAAACCTTGAAAAATCAATGCATTCAATGCCTTTGTCTTGGATCGTGTCATTAGACTATTTGGAACATGTAATGGGTCCTTGCTGGTGTTTCTAGGCTAGTCCACATCATGAGTTTTCATGGACTTGCTAGCTTTTATAGAAGGTGTGTTAAGGACTTTAGTACTATTGCAGGACCTTTAACTGAATTGTGAAAATGTATGTTGGATTTAAATGGACTTTCAACTCCTGTTGTAATTTTGCAAGACTTTAGAAAACGTGATCCTTATTGTTTGTTTTTGTCCAAATATTTTTGCTTATATTATAATTAGGTTATTTAGGAGTCAAGTACTTGTTTTTCACTAATATTCGCTTCTTTTTTTTTTATTTCATGTCATCCACAAATTCATATGAATTTGAATGGCCACTCGCAAAATCATAATCGTAGTTTCGTTTTGTTTTGTTTTCAGTATACTTATTGATTCTTGAGTCTGAAATTTATAATTGGATTGTGCTGCGAAGGCTACTTACTTTGATTTGTTGATTTCAGTTCCTAATAAACCAAAATAAAGCAAGTTGTGAGGTAAAAGGCGTAGTGAGCTTACTAAAGTGAAAATTCTTGATTTCTGTGTGAAACACGAGAGGTATGATGATATATTTTGTGCTACTAACCAAAATTTACAACTTGAAAGAAAGTCTAAAAACAACGAATCGGAGGCACAAAACACTAATGTCGTTTTCCAGCTGCGAGCCATAGGCCAACAACTCGAGCTCTTTTTTAAGATGAGGTGGATTTGATAAAACAACATAATAGTGGGGCTGATTGCCGAGGAAATACAGTCTGTAAGAAATGTTAGATCTGATTCGAAAGAGTTTGTTGATGAAAACACAAATGCGGGTGAAGATGACTATGATTTTGCCTCTGCTGGCCAAGGAATCAGGTCTGGACTGAATAGAGCTAAGAGGAATGTGAATTTTCATGGCATGGGAAATTATGAAGATGTGGACGAGGACATGGACTCCATTAAACTGGAAATTGTTAACTTCAGAGGTAAAAACGATCCCGAGGCTTATTTGGAGTGGGATAAAATGGTACATTGGATTTTTAATTGCCATAGCTATTCTAAACAAAAAAGGTGAAATTGGTGGTCATTGAGTTTACAGAGTTTGCATTGATTTGGTGGGATCAGAGTGTAATCAGTAGGAGGAGGAATGGGGAGCGACCCATTCAGACTTGGACGATATCATGTGGAAAAACATAAAGTATGCTTGGTAGAGAAAAGGCATAAGTTTTGGCCATGTTGGAAGAAAATAGAAAAGAAAAAATAGTTTATGATTAAATTCTACCGTAGAAACACAATTCTCAGTGAACCATAAGCAAACCACCTCAGAATCAATTGAACCTTCATATCCTATCTATTGGGGGTGAGATAGCAGCATATATTAAATTTGGGCTTATTTTAAAATGGTTTGCTTAATGTTTTAATTCGAGGTTCAATTCTGCTGAAAAACATAACTCTTAGTGAACCATAGGCAAACCACCTCTGAATCAGTTGAAACTTCATATTCTATCTATTAGGGGTGAGATCGCACCATATATTAAATTTAGGCGTTACTGGGAGATCATTTGCTTAAAGTTTTAATTCGAGGTTTAATTATACCATAAATTGATCATAAAGGGGGTTTGGGTGCCTATACTTAAGAGAAAGACCTATAAACTGAGATTTGCTGTTTTTTAAGTATCCGAATACTAAATATTGAATATAAGGTCATTCTGATATCGTTTGATCTAGGTTTCAATTCTATCACGTAAAAATTATGTAACCGGTTAGATTTACAACAAGCTCCAAAACGTGATCCTTACTGCTTGTTTTTCTCTAAATATTTCTGCTTCTATTATAATTGAGTTATTTAGGAGTCTTTGTTTTGTCCATAATTGATACGGTTCAACTTTGTGATATAAGGTCAGATTCGGATTTTGGCGTAAAAAGCGCAACAGTCCAGGTTTATGGCAATAGTTATAATTCTCAATCCGACAGTTGGATCGAGCTAAATTTTTATGTGGACTCTCCAGACATGTTGTCCTACTATGGGTTAAGATTTCAAGTCAATCGGAGTTTGGGAAGGCATCAAAATACTGGTCAACAGAGGCTGTACGAATTTTGTTATTTACTTCCATTTCACTTGTGAACTTCCTATTTGGTTAGGATTCTTTTCCTATAAGGATGTGGCAGCTGGTTATGGTAATTTCCGAGTTCCACAAGGATCTTTAATGAGCTGCAATATAATCTCCAAGTGTGGCAGGGATTCATTAATGTTTCAGAATCCTTTTCTTATAAGGATTCCTTATTCATTCTAGCTACACAAGGAAAGAAGGGCTGGTGGTATTTAATGACAAATTAGTTATTTTTATTATTTTATTTTATTAGCTACAGCCCAAGGCTTGTTTTGGCTTACTTAATACTTTGTTTTTAGTTAGGATTCAAGGCTTGTTTGGATTAAGTTATTGGCATTTTCAGTTTAGGGTTTTGGGTCAATTTTGAGTGGACCTCATATAAGTCCACATAAGGGGTCCATTAGGGTTAATTTTTCAAGAACTATTTAAACTCATGTAAGCCAAAATTTCAGCAGCTTTGATGATAATTACTTCTGAATTTTTCGGTTTTAACGTGTGAGAGTGATTCTTGCATTCTTCAGTTCTTGAACGAACTCAATTTGACTTATAGAAGATTAACTAGTTTTGTGGCGTCATTCTACTCAATCCAATAGTGTTGGTGCCTTAGGGCAGGTTTCCATTATGTCACTCCTATTAGACCTATTTCGACTTTACGGGATCAGATCTCAATCTTGATTGTGGGTTGCGTGATCACGAGGTTCGCATCAATAATTCATACGAATTTGCATTGCTACTCATGAAATTGTAATCGTAGTTTTATTTTGCTTTGTTTTCATTATATTTATTGATTCTTAAGTCTAAAAATTATAATTGCCCTGTGAAGGCTATTGACCTTGATTTATTGATTTCAGTTCCTAAAGAACTAAAAAAAACAAGTTGCGAGGTCTAGACCGAATAGGGCGAGGAGGAACGTGAATTTTCATGGCATGGGGAATTATGAAGATGTGGACGGGGACATGGACTCCATTAAACTGAAAATTCCTAACTTCCAAGGTAAAAATGATCTCGAGGTTTATTTGGAGTGGGAGAAAAGGATAGATTGGATTTTTTTATTGGATTTTCAACAAAAAAAAGAGAGGTGAAATTGGTGGTCATTAAGTTTATGGAGTGTGCATTGATTGGCTGGGGTCAGATTACAAAATTAGTAGAAGAAGGAATGGGGAGCGACCTATCCAGACTTGGGGGGAGATGAAAGTCTTAATAAGGTTATTTGTGGCAAACCAGTATTATAGAGACTTATATATGAAGTTACTAGGTCTAAATTCATGTTATAAGTCAGTAGATGAATATCACAAAGAGATGGAGATAGCAATGATTTAGGCCAATTTTGTTAAGGATAAAGAAGCCACAATGACTAGATTTCCTAATAGGTTGAATAAGGAGATTGCCAATATTGTTGAGCTGCTGTTATGGACCTAAAGGACATGGTTCACATGGCTATGAAGGTGGAGAGACAATTTAGGAAGGGACATGTTCGTCCAGCGTTTAATTCAGGTTCTTCATATCATGGAAGCCGAATCTAAAGAGAGAGGGTACTGTCCGATCGAGGTCCTTTATTCCTTCCAAAGCCGAATCACCAAAGGCTAAAGTTGATGTCCATACTGGTGCCAAAGGTAAATATGAAACTCAACCTAAACATACTTGTGATGTTAAATGTTTTAGGTGTCAAAGAAATAAACATTATGCTTCAGAGTGTCCAATCAAGAGAATTATGATGATTAAAGATAATGGTGATATCAAATCTGAAAGTGATAGATCTAATTATGAAGACATGCCACTCTCAGAGGATAGTGACAGGGAATAGATAGCATTACCGGTTGAGGAGTCCTTGGTTATAAGGCAAAGACTTCATGTTCAAGTCAACGAAGGTGAAACTAATAAAAAAGTGATGAGGATCAGCTCAACACCAAGCGTAATAATGCCAACGACTCATTGGAGGTGCCAACTAGGCCAATTACATGAGCTAGGGCAAAGAAGCTTAAAGAAGCATTGAATGGGCTTGTTCATAACATATGGAGCAAAATGGACCTAGAGAGGTTTGGGACATTTATGGAGCATGAAGTACAACCTTTAATTCATCTAGTTCAGGTCCAAGAAGAGCCTTGTTAGGCTTTTTTTTTCCCTAATTCTATAAGGATAGAATGGTAGCAATTTATTCCCCTAATTAAGTAAGGAAGTTGGCTAGATTCCTAAAGAGGGGAGGATTATTTAACTCTTTTTTATGCGAACCTCGTGATCACGTGGTCACGCAACCCACACGCAAAGACACCAATTCCCGGAAAGCCAAGTAAATCAGGTTTGATAGGAGTGTGACACAAAGATAACTTGTACCTAGGCACCAGCACTATTGAAAACAGAGACCCCTACCCAACGAATATTGATTCGCGAACGAGAAGTATAAGGATGACGCCACGAAGACAGTTGTTCTTCGATAAATCGTTTTCAGTTCTTTAGAGAACCAAGAAAGGGAGATTATCCCACCAACACACAATAAGTGCAGCAATGAAGTTTATTGATCTGAAAATTGCGTAACCTTACATGTTTGGTTATGCCTTTATTTATACTGACTCTAGACTTAAGAAAACCCTAATGGACCCCCCATAGGTGGACTTATATGAAGCCCACTTACAATTGACCCAAATAAGTAATAATAACCCAAAAACTAAGAAGAAAATAATAAAAATAATAAAATTCCAAAAATTATCATGCTAAATATGGTAGAATCAGATTTGTCACCCTTAAGAAGTCCCAAATAAACTAGGACAAATCTGATTTGGAAAATTTGTGTTGCTGCCCCCCCCTTGATGTCCTTGATTAGCTTGGATTTCCTTGTTAAACTTTGACAAATAAGAAAACAAGTTTCCTCCTTTGTTGCTGATTTAATTACTTTCCTTCCTAAGTTAGGAAAAGCATTAAATAGTCCTCCTCTCTTTAGGAATAAGATATGACCAATTTCCTTACTTAATTAGGAGAATCAATTGCTGCCTTTTTATCCTTGTAGCATTAGGAAAAACAAGCCTAACAAGGCTGGTATTGGGCCGGACACATCAACCCCATGTTCCACACGAATTGGGCTCTTCTTGGACCTGAACTAGATGGATTAAAGGCTGCCCTTCATGCTCCTTAACTGTCTCAAGCCCATCTAGGTCCATTTTGCTCCATATGTTCTGAACAAGCCCATTCAATGCATCTTTAAGCTTTTTTGCCCTAGCTCTTGTGATTGGCCCAATGGGCACCTCCAATGGGTCGTTGGCATGATTACGCTTGGTGTTGGGCTGATCCGTATCACTTTTCCTAACTTAGAAAGGAAAATAAGTTAATCAGTAACAAAAGAGGAGATTTGTTTTCTTATTTATCCAAGTCAAACAAGGAAATCTAAGCTAATCAAGGACATCAATGGGGGCAGCAACATAAATTTTTCAAATCAGATTTCTTCTAGTTTATTTGGGACTTCTTAAGGGAGACAAATCTGATTCTAGCATATTTAGGATGATAATTTTCAGATTTTTATTATTTTCTTCTTAGTCTTTGAGTTATTAGTTATTTGGGTCAATTATAAGTGGGCTTCATATAAGTCCATGTAAGTCTATAATCTGTCTCTTGGCATGGCAAGAGTTTCGTCAATTTTTCTCGTAAACTGAGTTTTGCAGCTACAGTGTATCATGTATGGCAAGAACGGAATGCAAGGATCTTTGCTGGAATGTCTAGAACTTCGAATTTGGTCTTTAATCAAATCGAATGTATCATTCGTGATAAGCTTGATTTGATGAGGAATGTCGCACCAACAAATGAAAACAAAAGGATCCAACGAGCTTGGAGGGTGAATACCATAGATTCTTAATTTGTTAGGTAGCTGGTTGTATTGGTTTCCCTAACGAATCTAGTGAGGTTTCAGTTTTATGGTCGGTGGCTAGCCTGTAGCCATCTGTTGTTTTATGTTTCTGTTATCATTGTAAATCTGGGGTATGCCCCTTATAATGTTTGTATCTTCTTCTTTTAATACATATGTCAACTTACCAAAAAAAAAATATAATTAGTATAAATAAAGACATAACCAAACATGTAAGGTTACGCAATTTTCAAATCAATAAACTTCTTTGTCATACTTGTTGTATGTTGGTGGGATAATCTCCCTTTCTTGGTTCTCTAAAGCACTGAAAAGGACTTATTGAAGAACAACTGGCTTTGTGGCGTCGTCTTAATACTTCCTATTTGTGAATCAATATTCATTGGGTGGGGGTTTTCGGTATTCAATAGTGCTGGTGTCTAGGTACAAGTTATCTTTGTGTCACACTCCTATCAAACCTGATTTACTTGGCTTTTCGAGAATTGGTGTCTTTGCGTATGGGTTGCATGACCACATGATCACGAGGTTCACATAAAAAAGGGAGAACATCTTCCATATGTGTTGCTATGTACAAAGTCAGGTGTGTAGGTTAATTATAAACAGTGGAAGCTGTGTTAATGTTTATAGTACCACCCTTGTTAGTAAACTGAATTTGTGTACTTTTTAAGCATGATTAAACTATATTGATTGCAATGGCTGAATGATAGTGGTGAAGTGAAAGTGACTAAACAAGTTGTGGTTCCATTTCGATTGGGAAGTATGTTGATGAAGTTTTATGCTATGTGTTACTGATGCAAGCAAGTAACATATTGTTGGGGAGACCACGATAATATGATAGGAAGGCAATTCATGATGGGGTTAAAAATAGGTACACCATTGTAGAAAATAGTAAAACTATCACTCTTGTACCTCTTACACCCAAACAGGTGTTAGATGATCAAATAAAGCTAAAAAGGTGAGCATGAGGCTATGAGGAGAGAAGATCAAAGTGAGGAACAAGGGGAGAGAAGACCAATAGTTTCGGCTAGAACCCAAAAAACTACTGCAACTCATTCGGCCACCCATTCAAATACAAACATTTTATGAACAATCCAAACCATTCAACCACCATCCAAAAACATCCAAAATCTGACTGAGAGTGGAGGTAAAACAAGAGGAGTGAAGAAAGGTTGGAAGGGTAGTGAGAATTATGTGGAAAAACTAAGGAAACAATCCAATTTTCATGCTACATAGGGTGAGATAAAATCTGCATTTTTCACTAACTAGCTAATGATTTTACTTGTATATAAAGAGGCTTACTTTAATACTAACAATCTTGATCACGTCTAGTATTGCTATTTCTTTGTTGCATGAGTTTGATGATTTGTTACCTGATAATATTCCTAGTGGATTACTACCATTGAAGGGGATAAAGCATCAGATTGATTTCATACCCGGAGCTTCAATTCCTAACCGACCAGCCTAAGAAGCAATCCTAAGAAGAGAAAGGAGCTTCAAAGGCAAGTTGATGAGCTGATGGAAAGGAGTACATTCATAAGAGTATGAGCCCGTGTGCTGTACCCGTGCTACTTGTGCCTAAGAAGGATGGAACACAGAGGATGTGTGTGATTGCTAGGCCATTAAAAAACATAACGGTAAAGTATAGACATCTCATTCCTAGGCTTGATGACATGTTAGATGAGTTACATGGATCCTATATTTCTCTAAAATTAACTTGAAAAATACGTACCATCAGATTAGAATGAAAGAAGGTGATGAGTGGAAAACAACATTTAAAGTGAAGCATGGTTTGTATGAATGGTTAATAATGTCGTTCGGAGTTACAAATACACCTAATACCTTTGTGCATTTAATGAATCGTGTGTTGCGTGCATTCTTAGGTAAGTTTGTGGTTTAGTATTTTGATGACATTCTAATCTTAGTAAGAACTTAACTGAGCATCTTGATCATTTGCATAATATACTTAATAATGTGTTGCATAGTGAGAAATTATATCTTAATATCAAAAAGTGTACCTTTTGCATGGAAAAAATTGTGTTTCTTTGATATGTTGTAATTGTATAGGGTATTGAGATGGATGATGAGAAAGTTAAGACCATCCAGGATTGGCCTAAATCCAAATCAATAAGTGAGGTTTGGAGTTTTTTATGGGTTAACTAGTTTTTATAAGTGTTTTATGAAAAAATGTCAATACAATAGTTGCACTCTTGAATGAAGTTGTTAAAAAATTCCTACCACCCAAGCTATTGGCTGGCACCCCATTATAGAAGCTATTCCTTCCAATTCTAATCCTAAAATGGGGCAAAAGGATGAGATAGTTTGGTTGGATTCACCAAATCACAGATTCTCGATCAAAGTAGCTTGGGAACAACTAAGATGTCATCGTCAGATGGTTGAATGGCATGACATTGTGTGGTTCAAGAATGTTGTTCCAAGACATTCATTTCTTCTATGGATGGCTGTCCAACAGAAACTCACAACTCAAGATAAACTTCATCGGTTTGGTATACATGGTCCCAATAGATGCTCGCTCTGCCTCCGCAACAATGAGGATCACAACCACTTGTTCTTTGAATGCTCCTATACTAAAGCGATCTGGTGGGATGTTTGTGACAGATGCGACATTCCAAGAATGACAAAAGGCTGGGATGAATGGATTCGATGGGCCACTGTCTCTTGGCATGGCAAGAGTTTCGTCAATTTTTCTCGTAAACTGAGTTTTGCAGCTACAGTGTATCATGTATGGCAAGAACGGAATGCAAGGATCTTTGCTGGAATGTCTAGAACGTCGAATTTGGTCTTTAATCAAATCGAATGTATCATTCGTGATAAGCTTGATTTGATGAGGAATGTCGCACCAACAAATGAAAACAAAAGGATCCAACGAGCTTGGAGGGTGAATACCATAGATTCTTAATTTGTTAGTTAGCTGGTTGTATTGGTTTCCCTAACGAATCCAGTGAGGTTTCAGTGTTATGGTCGGTGGCTAGCTTGTAGCAATCTGTTGTTTTATGTTTCTGTTATCATTGTAAATCTGGGGTATGCCCCTTATAATGTTTGTATCTTCTTCTTTTAATACATACGTCAACTTACCAAAAAAAAAAGAAGTTGTTAAAAAATCACTTGGGTTTAAATGGGGGTGGAACAAGAATTGGCTTTGGTTCTTTTGAAATAAAAATTATGGTCTGCACCTATTTTGGCTTTACCTAACTTTATGAAAGCATTTGAAATAGAATGTGATGCATCTGGAATAGGAATAGGTGTTGTTTTGATGTAAGATCGGAGAGCTATTGTGTATTTCAGTGAGAAGTTAAGTGGAGCGACCTTGAACTATCCCACTTATGACAATGAACTATATGCGCTGGTAAGAGCACTTGAGACATGACAACATTACTTATGGCCAAAAGAGTTCGTAATTCATTCAAATCATGAGTCCTTTAAGCATTTGAAATGACAAGATAAGTTGAATAAGTGACATGTAAAATGGGTTGAATTCATTGAAACTTTTCCTTACGTGATCAAGTATAAGCAACACAAAGAGAATATAGTGATTGATGCACTCTTGAACGGGTATGTTCTTCTAAACACCATGTAATGCGAACCTCGTGATCCCGTGATCACGCAACCCCCAATCAAGATTGAGATCTGATCCTGAAAAGCCGAAATAGGTCTAATAGGAGTGTGACATAATGGAAACATACCCCAAGGCAACAACACTATTGGAATGAAGTAGAATGATACCACGAAGTCAGTTAATCTTTTTTTTTTGGTAAGTTGATGTATGTATTAAAAGAAGAAGATCCAAACATTATAAGGGGCATACCCCAGATTTACAATGATAATAGAAACATAAAACAACAAATGACTACAGGCTAGCCACCGACCATAAAACTGAAACCTCACTAGATTCGTTAGGGAAACCAATACAACCAGCTAACTAACAAATTAAGAATCTATGGTATTCACCCTCCAAGCTCGTTGGATCCTTTTGTTTTCATTTGTTGGTGCGACATTCCTCATCAAATCAAGCTTATCACGAATGATACATTTGATTTGATTAAAGACCAAATTCGAAGTTCTAGACATTCCAGCAAAGATCCTTGCATTTCGTTCTTGCCATACATGATACATTGTAGCTGCAAAACTTAGTTTACGAGAAAAATTGACGAAACTCTTGCCATGCCAAGAGACAGTGGCCCATCGAATCCATTCATCCCAGCCTTTTGTCATTCTTGGAATGTCGCATCTGTCACAAACATCCCACCAGATCGCTTTAGTATAGGAGCATTCAAAGAACAAGTGGTTGTGATCCTCATTGTTGCGGAGACAGAGTGAGCATCTATTGGGACCATGTATACCAAACCGATGAAGTTTATCTTGAGTTGTGAGTTTCTGTTGGACAGCCATCCATAGAAGAAATGAATGTCTTGGAACAGCATTATTGAACCATACAATGTCATGCCATTCAACCATCTGACGATGACGTCTTAGTTGTTAAGTCAGATTCAGTTCGTTCAAGAACTAAAGAATACAAAAATCACTCTCACATTGAAACTAAAAAGTTTAGAAGTAATAATTATGAATGACTGCTGAAATTTAGGTTACATGAGTTTAAATAGTTTTTGAAAAACTAACCCTAATGGACTATTGGAATGAAGTAGAATGATGCCACGAAGTCAGTTAATCTTTGATAAGTCAGATTTAGTTCGTTCAAGAACTAAAGAATACAAGAATCACTCTCACATTGAAACTGAAAAATTTAGAAGTAATAATTATGAATGACTGCTGAAATTTAGGTCACATGAGTTTAAATAGTTTTTGAAAAACTAACCCTAATGGACTATTGGAATGAAGTAGAATGATGCCACGAAGTCAGTTAATCTTTGATAAGTCAGATTTAGTTCATTCAAGAACTAAAGAATACAAGAATCACTCTCACATTGAAACTGAAAAATTTAGAAGTAATAATTATGAATGACTGCTGAAATTTAGGTTACATGAGTTTAAATAGTTTTTGAAAAACTAACCCTAATGGACTATTGGAATGAAGTAGAATGATGCCACGAAGTCAGTTAATCTTTGATAAGTCAGATTTAGTTCATTCAAGAACTAAAGAATACAAGAATCACTCACATTGAAACTGAAAAATTTAGAAGTAATAATTATGAATGACTGCTGAAATTTAGGTTACATGAGTTTAAATAGTTTTTGAAAAACTAACCCTATTGGATCTACGCTAGTGGACTGATTTGGCCCACTTACAAAACTGGCCCAAAAACTTTAAACAAAAAATCTAATAACCTGATCAAAACAAGCCTTAGATTTTATTTTTTTTTGGTAAGTTGACGTATGTATTAAAAGAAGAAGATACAAACATTATAAGGGGCATACCCCAGATTTACAATGATAACAGAAACATAAAACAACATATGGCTACAGGCTTGCCACCGACCAAAAACTGAAACCTCACTAGATTCGTTAGGGAAACCAATACAACCAGCTAACTAACAAATTAAGAATCTATGGTATTCACCCTCCAAGCTCGTTGGATCCTTTTGTTTTCATTTGTTGGTGCGACATTCCTCATCAAATCAAGCTTATCACGAATGATATTTAGCTTAAAACAAAGTTTTAATTAAGCCTAAACAAGCCTTGGCTTATAGCTAACAAAATAAAATAAAGCTCATAATATTAAATCCATGTTCTGCCATGAGAAGAAGAGAAGGAAATAAAATATTACAGAATAGATTCAAAACTTATTTATAGCCTTCCATGCAGCCCATTAATCCTAAAAACAAAAGGACTTTAAAGGTAGCCACCTATGTTATTTCCAAGTTGTAGTAAGATTCTTTTGTTTCCTTTGTTGTCCTCACCTCATGGCCCAAATCAAGTTGGATTGGGCCCTTCTTGCACATGGATAAGATGTATTAGGGCCTCCTCTTGATACTCCAATGAACCCTTCAAATCTGACATGGTCGAAACCTTCACAACCAATGCATTTAATGGCTCTTTCAATGCTTTTATCTTGGACCGAGTCATTGGCTTATTTGGAACATGTAATGGGTCCTTGCTGGTGTTTTTGGGTTGGTCCACATCAGCAACACTCATTACTGGTGGTCTTAATATGGAACCAATATGGATACCATTAAGCGATCAACCTTGTTATTTATTCTTGGCTATCTAGCATGGATACCATCAATCGAGACTAATCTTTGACATTTTTCCCGGTTATCCAACATGGATACCTTATGCGATCCTTGTGATCACGTTGTCACACAACCCACACATAAAGATAACAAATTCCCGAAAAGCCTAGTAAATCAGGTTTGATAGGAGTGTGACACAAAAATAACTTATACCTCAGCACCAGCACTATTGGAAACAAAAACCCTGATGCGAACCTCGTGATCACGTGGTCACGCAACCCACATGCGTGGATCATGTCTTCCAATTGGTCTAAAAACACATACTACCCCTTCTCTTTATTTGCCTCTCCACCATCATTGCCATATGGACCATGTCCTCTAATTCCACATAATGTTGTAATTCTGCAATATTCACAATGTTTTTTTTTTTGGTAAGTTGACGTATGTATTAAAAGAAGAAGATACAAACATTATAAGGGGCATACCCCAGATTTACAATGATAACAGAAACATAAAACAACAGATGGCTACAAGCTAGCCACCGACCATAACACTGAAACCTCACTGGATTCGTTAGGGAAACCAATACAACCAGCTAACTAACAAATTAAGAATCTATGGTATTCACCCTCCAAGCTCGTTGGATCCTTTTGTTTTCATTTGTTGGTGCGACATTCCTCATCAAATCAAGCTTATCACGAATGATACATTCGATTTGATTAAAGACCAAATTCGAAGTTCTAGACATTCCAGCAAAGATCCTTGCATTCCGTTCTTGCCATACATGATACACTGTAGCTGCAAAACTCGGTTTACGAGAAAAATTGACGAAACTCTTGCCATGCCAAGAGACAGTGGCCCATCGAATCCATTCATCCCAGCCTTTTGTCATTCTTGGAATGTCGCATCTGTCACAAACATCCCACCAGATCGCTTTAGTATAGGAGCATTCAAAGAACAAGTGGTTGTGATCCTCATTGTTGCGGAGGCAGAGCGAGCATCTATTGGGACCATGTATACCAAACCGATGAAGTTTATCTTGAGTTGTGAGTTTCTGATGGACATCCATCCATAGAAGAAATGAATGTCTTGGAACAGCATTCTTGAACCACACAATGTCATGCCATTCAACCATCTGACGATGACGTCTTAGTTGTTCCCAAGCTACTTTGATCGAGAATCTGTGATTTGGTGAATCCAACCAAACTATCTCATCCTTTTGCCCCATTTTAGGATTAGAATTGGAAGGAATAGCTTCTATAATGGGGTGCCAGCCAATAGCTTGGGTGGTAGGAGTTTTCCATTCTGAGTTATGAATTAGCACATTCACCTTCGCGTTCTTGGCCATACCTGAATCATAGATGAATCTTTCCCCGTAAGAATCCGCGAGTGAGCTGTGAGGATGCCAATTGTCAAACCATAGAGAGGTTGTCATTCCATCTCCTATGATGTACTTCATCTTCGGCCATGCTAAGGATCTCAGCTTTAGAATCTTTCCCCAAGCCCAAGAGCAATTATGTGGTGTCTTGATTGTCCAGAAATTCCTACCTCGCAACAGATTGGATCTGATCCAAGTAGACCATATTGAGCCATCTGAGTCATTGCACAGGTTCCAAATGTGTTTCAACAAAGCAATCTTGTTCCATTCTGTTATCCGTTTTATTCCTAGCCCCCCCTCCTTTTTTGGAAGACATACCTGATCCCAAGCCACTTTAGCCCAGTAGTTCTCATATCTGAACCTGACCAAAGAAAGGATTTCATAATTTGCTCCACATTTTTAATTACTTGCCCAGGTAAGAGAAAGAGAGATGCCCAATAGACTTGTATGGAAAATAAGACTGAATTAATCAGTTGTACCCGTCCTGCATACGAGAGTGTTCGACAAGTCCAATGTCGAACTTTAGAGGTGATTCGATCCACGAGGCCCTTACAATAAACAGCCTTTAGTCTGGATGAGAGAAGATGTACTCCCAAATATTTCATAGGGAGCTCCCCCTCTCTAAACCCAAGAATATGAATAATTTGCTCCTTCTCAGCATTTAACACACCGCTCAAGGAGATGTCACTTTTGTTTGGAATATATTCACAATGTTCTTATTCAACCCATTAAAAAATCTAGCCATAGTAGCTTTGCTATACTCAATCATATTGGTCTGAATCATTGTGATCTCCATCTCCTTGAAATACTCATCCACGGACCTAGAACCCTGATTCAAACCCTGCAATTTCAGATACAAATCTCTAGAATAATAGTTAAGCATAAATCGTCTTCTCATCAACACTTTCATCTCCTCTCACGACGCTATTGGCCTCTCTCCACTCCTCTTTCTACTGAACACATTTTGATCCCACCAAATCAATGCATAATCCGTGTATTCGATGACCACCAATTTCACTTTCTTCACCTCCGAAAAGTCTATTGGATTCAAATGGAATGATGAACAAGATGAGGCTTTTAATTTGTTGAAAGATAAACTTTGTTTTAGAATCTTGCCCCTCTTCAATAAATTTCCTTAAATTGGCCATCAATTTAGGCCTATAATGATAAAATTAGAAACAATGGTTGAGAGGTGGATAAAAAATAGAACACTATTGCAATCCCCATGCTCTATGTCTAAGTGAACAGTGGTGCAGTAAATAATATTTTCACCGGGCTTTTTTGTGTTTGTTAACTAGTTTCTTTCTCTTTGTTATGTTGCAAGTCAACTCAATATTTTTTTTAATATAAAAAAATATTTAGGCTACAAGAAACTATTTGACATTATTATTAAACATGACCCAACAGGTCAATCTTAAATTCTAGCGACCTGACTGTATACCTAACTCGTATTTAAAATTAATTTGTATGGATATTGCCCCGATGTGATCCAATTGACTTAGCAAATCTTAAGATAACCTGGAAAACTGGTAAAAAACATGGTTTGAATTAAAAAAAAAAAGAGTTCAAGATGATATTTTTTAATATTGAGATGATCTCATATTAGATTGATATGGGCTTTGCAATTTAACTCGTCAAACCTAAGAATCAGATCATCAACTCCATTGGGTTTAACAACTTTATTTTTTAAAAACTAATTTTTAGTTAATGTTATGCAACTTAACCCGTCAAACCTACAAATCAGATCATGAACTTTATTGGGTTTAACAACTTTGTTTTAAAAAAAAAAACTATTTTTCACTTAATGATATGATAACAAAAATAGATACTTATAAAATTAAACACAAATAAAATAGCAGGACATTTGTTTAAGACCGCAATAAAGTTATATAAAGCAAATCAAATTAAATTATAAAGACCAAATATCAATCAACCAAATACTGAAGGATGAATTTAAAAAAAAAACTAAAAAAGGGTTTAATCGAAAGAAATAAAATTGGAAGATGGAGTTTTTTTTTTAAGAAACCATTTGGCATTATTATTAAACCCAACTCACCAAATCAACCTTAAAATCTCTCAACCTAATTCATTGTATATGCTAAGATTAAAATTAATTTGCAATGAGAGTTGCCCCTACATGTCCCATATGACTTGTTGGGTTCAAAGATAACTTCGATGACCGGTAAAAATATAGTTTGGCTTAAAAAACTTCTAGATGATATCTTTTTTAAAAAATATTGAGGTGGTGACATATTGTATCGACTCAGGCTTCAAAGTTTAACTCGTTAAACCAACAACCTAGATCATGGACTCCACTAAGTTTAAAAGGTTTATTTTTTAAAACTATTTTTTATTTAATGATATGATAACAAAAATAAATTATTATAAAATTAAGCAATAACAACATATGAGGATGTTTGTTTGACACCATGATATCCTTAAAGAAAGCAGCCTAAAATAAATTATGATGAAAAATTTAAAATCAACAAAATATTGATAGATGAAATTGGAAGGAAAAGAAGAAAAAAAATCAATCCAAAGAAGAAAAAGTTGGAAGATAGAATTTAAGAAAAAGAAGAAAGGGGGGCCATCTCCTTTCTATTCATATAAATAGTGATGGAGATGGGAAAACCTTAACTTTTTTTAGTATAGTAGTTAATAGTTTTTATTCTCACACAATATAGGGCAATTTTTAAAGACTATTTTTATTCAATTTTGTAATAATTAAAATAAATTTCATAAGAAAAATAATGATTCGAGAGAAAAAAATATACATTTTTTTTAGCTAGAACTACCTCTCTTTTTCATGTATTTTTCCTTTAATATAAATATATTTTTTATTTGTAGTAAGGTGTTTTAAAAGATAAAAGCACTTAAAATAAATATTTATAAAAAAATTTTAATGATTGAATGAAGGAGAATTTTTTTCTCTTTAATCAAAAATCAATTTTCTTATTCATGTTTTTTTTTATGAAAACTTTTTTCTTAAAATAAGCATTTTTTTAAATAAAAACATATTATGATACAAAAAGCAATATAAATAAATCATAACGTGATAATTTTTAAGCGATTGTATTAGAAAATAAAGCATAATTAATTTTATAAAATTATATAAAAATAAAAACAATAAAATAAATATTTTATTCTCATTGAATATCCATGAGCAAATGTTTAAAAAACAAATCTACATATTAGGTTTATATAATAATTATTTGTAAAGTAATTGCCAATATTACCATAAAGAGATCTAATTTTATTTTAAAAAATAGTATAATCAAATAATTCTTTAGATATAATTTTATATAAAAATAATTTTATTATAAAATTAAAAATAAATAAATAAAGGGCTATTAAAAACAATTAGGTGCATTTGCCCTTAAAGAAAAAGACCCAGGCCCACACCCCTGTTTTTTGTTTAATGAGAGAACAAATCCATTGTACTATCAAGGTTTTTTTTTTAATAGAAGACATAACGAGTTGTCTTCTTGGTCGAACAATGTATGATTTACCAAAAGAAATTTCACTTAATTTTGATTATTGAAAAATTAAGGTCTAAGTTTTGAGACCTTCAAAACCTAAATTTTAACTTATTTTTATCTAAAATACTAAAAAAATATTATAGAAACCATAATAACACTATCTCCAAATTCAAAACACCATAATCTAATTAGTCAAAAAATAAAAAAATTAACAAAATGAAAAACATTCAAATTCTGATTTATTTTTTTCAGCATGGTTAAAGACCAAAACCACCTTCATCGAACGTCACTTTCAAACACAAATGCATTAATATCAAGATTAGTATTTTTTATGGCCAATACAAAACTCTCTCTCTCCTCCCTTTTTTGATCGACTTTCATTTTGATTAGAAATATATATGTAATAAAAAATGTAATGAAATTAGAAAACATAAATTATAGAATTTGATTTAGAAGAATGAATTAACAAAATATAAATTTCATGTATGAATAAAATTCAAGCGATTCCTAAATTTAAAATTTTAATGTGATCTATAAAAACCTGATAAATCAATGTAAATCATAAAAATATAAAATTATAAATATTTTGCATGTGTAATTTTCCCGATGAAGGATATTGTATCCTTTAGAATCTCACATTTCCGAACTCCGCACTTTATCATGTTATGAGAAATTTATTAATACAAAATAAGGAAAATCTATTCGATGATGAATTCTTTTCTTTAAGCCCAAGTATTAATGAAGCAATGTTTATTTCTAATTGCCTATTTAGGAAGAAATTTCTTTGACAACTTTACATTTACAAAGAATTTTAAAAGTGAAAGTAGAAAGGCAATGGACTAATATTTGAATAGAAAAAAACGGATTTTTTTTGTCCTAAATGAATTGTCTTATTTGAAAAACACCTTGGTTTTTTGGAAGATCTATCTCATATTTGGTATTGCATGTTTCCACTATATAATTCATTTTTCCTAATCATAGGTTAGAAAATAAAGAATTATGAATGGTTAACACAACAAATTATTCATATATTTTTCATATAATTAAGATAAAATATTGTATTGGAACAACTATTTCCATGTAACTAAATCTCTTATGGATTTATCTTAAATTATAGGCTCAAGTGAGAAAATAAGTATTCATGTAGTTAATTCATACAAAAGCTTAAAGTTGTCATATTTTAGGGTTAAGTTTATTTGTGAATACTTTTATTCTATGTACTTTGGTGTCTAGAAAGAGAAGAAAAAAAGAGTTTCGGGACCACTTTAGGTTTGGGTGAGAGAGCAAAAAAAAAAGAGAAGTTTCAACAAGAGAGAGAGAGAGAGAGAGAGAGAGAAAGAGAGAGAGTGGAATATTAGAGGTTTGAATGATCCTATAAAGCATTCAGAATTGCGTCGACTCATCCATCAAGAGAGGATAGCTTTTTTTGGTTTGGTTGAAACTCGAGTTAAAGACAAGAATAAAGATAATGTTTCTAAACTTCTTCTGCATTCTTGGTCCTTCTTATATAATTATGATTTCTCTTGTCGTGGTCGTATTTGGGTTTGTTGGAATGCTGATACGGTGAAGGTGGATGTTGTTGGAATGTCAGACCAGGCTATTCATGTTTCTGTCACTATATTAGCTACCAAAATCAGTTTCGATACTTCAATTATTTATGGAGACAATAATGCTTCCTTACGTGATGCATTATGGTCTGATATAGTGAGTCGTAGTGATGGATGGGAGTCAACCCCGTGGATTCTTATGGGTGACTTTAATGCTATTCGCAACCAGTCGGACAGGTTAGGAGGGTCTACTACGTGGGTTGGTACTATGGACAGATTGGATACATGTATTCGAGAAGCGAAAGTAGATGATCTTCGGTATTCAGGTATGCATTATACTTGGTCGAACCAATGTCCCGAGAATCTGATTATGCGGAAACTAGATAGAGTGCTTGTCAATGAGAAGTGGAATCTGAACTTTCCATTATCGGAAGCGAGATTTTTGCCTTCGGGTATGTCAGACCATTCTCCTATGGTGGTAAAGGTTATTGGCAATGATCAGAACATAAAGAAACCATTCAGATTCTTTGATATGTGGATGGATCATGACGAGTTCATGCCCTTGGTGAAGAAGGTTTGTATCTTCTTCTTTTAATACATACGTCAACTTACCAAAAAAAAAAGAGAAAGAGAGAGAGTGTGGTGTTGTCAGAGCTACATCTACTCCGTGCACTGTTGGATTCTTCTCATTTCTAACTATGGTGTTCCTTCCAACCTTCTCTCAACATTGACCGAACAGATCTATTATCCAATCAACGAGCTAAGAGATATTAATCTCGCAATATTTTTACTATTCTGCATTTTCAGTTCTGGAACTATGGAGAAGTGGTGAAGTTGTAGCATAGTGAATGGATTTTCTTCATGATTTCTCTTATGGCTGTCATAGACATGAAGGCCTTTGCCATATGTGAAGATTAAATCACAGTTCTTTGGAAAAAGTTTCATTTTTCTTGCTAGTTCTAGAGTGGTTTGTCGTATTTCTTGCTAGTTCTAGAGTGGTTTGTCGTAGCTTGATCTTCTTTGTTCACCGTTGGATGGTTATCATTTTTGAGTATGTTGTTCTTCGGAACCTACTCTACATCTTGACCGAACTGATCATTGTTACAATCAGTGTGCTGGGAGATATTGGCCTCGTAATTCTGTAATTCTCTTCTTCCTTCATGAACTAATTTGCATCTTGTTGTTTATGAGATTAGGTTGTTGTTATTTTTGAGCTTAGGTTGCTTCTTGGACTCAGTTTATCTTCTTAGAATTTTGTTCTCTGTAGTATTTGTATGCTACCATAATGTCTCTATTTTCTTCTGTGGAAAATGTTCCAATGGTTAGCTTTAACATTGAACAACACAATCAAGTTAAGTCTGGACATACATTAAGATTAGAACTGCAAGATATGTTGAATAGCCATGGGATGAGGATTTCTTAGTTTCAAGCTGATTCTGATGCTAGTATAGAGAAACACTCTACTGCCCAAGCTTCTAATGTTGTTCCAGAAATGAACCATGTGTTGGGTTCTAAAGTTGATGAGGTGAAGGTAGGGTCTCATCAACAAGAACAACTAAAACTTAGACCCAAATTGAATTTTTTAAATGCTTTGAAGGGTTCTGATGTTGATGACAATGAGGGTAGCAAGACCCTTGGCATTAGTTCAGTCCGTAATCTGCACTTTTCTCCCCCTACTATGACTGATGGTCGTGTGACAGTAGCTCCTCTGCTTGATGTGTTTGAAGATAGCTGTGAATTTTGGAAATCCACCCTAGTTGGTCATTTTGTGGGGCAGAAATTACCGTATCCCGTGGTTAATTCTATTGCCAAAAGAATATGGGGCTCCTACGGTCTATCAGAAGTTTTGTCTACGGATAATGGTTTCTTCATCTTCACTTTTGATTCTGTCGATCATGCCACTAATGTGCTGGAAAGAGCCCCATGGCACATGGCAAACAGGCCTTTGGTGCTTAAACGCTGGCAACCGAACATGCAATTTTTGAAAGATGATTTGGCCAGAGTTCCAGTATGGGTTAGGTTGTGTAGCGAGTGCTATTGGAGTATTGGACTGTTGTCTGATATCCCCAACTCTCTTTCTTACCTACCCTCTCAACTTCCCGTTGGGATATCATAGAGCAAATTCTATACTCTAACTTTCATTCCCCGCTAGCTGACTTGCCTGCGCTTGGAGATTCGAGCACAACAAAGAGCTTATTTACGGAATTTCTTCACATCTGTCCGCTTTCAACCCAAGCGTGAAAAGTCAATGCTTTCTTAGATTTCGATAGAGACAAAGATCTTTAAGCTGAAAACTGGAGTTTAGGGTGCCTATAATATAAGGTCTGAACCCATATTTGGTTTGAATCTCACGATTCTATTAGCAGAGATCGGGTATAGGAGTCTTGGACCTATGCTTTCTAGTTACGTATGAGCAAGTATATCCTAATTTCCAATCGAGTTAAAGCATGGAGGCTGGTCTTAAAGATTAGAAATGGATTTCTTATACTCCTGACTATGAAAGTAAAGAGACTTAGCAGCATTCCGACTCACTCCTCAACCTGAGAAAGCAGGAGCCGCGGTATTTCACTCAAGATTGGCTCTCTCTACCCGTAGCTTCAGGGGTATTCACCTTTGGCATATGCCCGCTCTGACCGAGATTCTTCCGTACTAGAATTCGGTGGAGGAAGTTTAGGGCACCCGGTTCCGTCGCTAATCGAGTAGCTCCAGAAGCTCGTAATGAGGGATGTGAGGCTAGCAAATAGAGTCCTTTTCTAGCGGCTGCTTGTGAAGTATGGAAGGAGATTCAATTGAAATTCCCAGCAATGGAGACAAAGTAATCCATTAATGTTCGTTCTCGTAATTGAAACTTGCCCTTTCGTTTTCTTCTTTTATATTATTAGTGAGCAGCCTCATCCCACACTCACTTGTCAAAGCATGGGAGAAAAGTAAGTAATGCTATTTTTCCTTCTCTCATTCTATGCTAAAACCTATCCTTTTCTCTTCTGTTAGCGAAGGCAGAAAGCCTATAAGTTGTTCGTCCTCGTTCAGCCTTGCTCAACCGAAGGAGATAGAAGGCTCATCAATCAGTCATAGCCTAAACTGAGGCATTGGAGGGGCATGAGAATTTACAAAGAAGGTGCGCATTCCGATTTGGTCAATCTCATCTCTTTCTTCTCTGCAACTCGGGTAAAAGCCTAGAAGTTAAAAGGAAGTCAAGATTGAATTGGATTTGCTTTCCGGCATTCTGCTTTTGTTTGGATCGAACTCCAAGGGTTGCCATTCTACTAAGTAAGAAGAAATCGAACTCGCAGGAAAATCTAAGTAGCAAAGGGTACGACATTCAGTCAGCTTGGTGAAAGACTTTCTTTGTCTAATTCCACAGTGCTTTCAAGAGGAATAGTAAATATAAAGTACCAGGGATCAAACGAGAAGGAAGGTACGACATTGTCAAAATGATTGGAAATCTTCCACGTTTGCCCTTCCTTAGTCGGTAATGATAGATCTATGTCTAAAATGAGGGCATGTTGGCAAGAAAGCATTCACCGACGGAAGCAATGCTTTAAGAAAAGAGAGAATCTAGACTTGCATCTTCGAGTCTTATTAAAAGGAAGAGTTGCTTGTACTTACTGCGTGCTTACATGCTTACTCGGAACTGAACTATCCTGACATAGGTCCGAGACTTTCCGACGACGCACGGTTCTTTTTCGATTCCCTGGATTAGAAAGTCTTGAACCCTTAAGTCTTTACTCAGAGAAGTCACTCGTGGAGCGATTTACAACTTATGATAGTGAGTAGTGACCTCGAAGAGATCAGCCACCTTACGTACGATTTCCAGCTTTGCTTTGAGTTCACCCGTGGCTTTCTCTTTTTATGTTATCTTGTTTCCACCGACAAAGAAAGAGATAGACATAAGGTAGTGAAGTGAAACTGAATAGTAAGGTTCCTTTTATGACTACTTATCAAAAAGTGGATACTCTTCACCTTAGGAGCTAGGAAGAACTAAGAAAGCGAACCGGCCGAAGCCGGAGTCACGTGTAAGGAGAGTTGAAATAAGTAGGTATCAATAGCCTTCTTTAAAAATGTCTCTCTGAGTGATCTAGCTATGTTTGAGTTCTAAACCTCATATATACAAGATATGATAGAAAGAATAAAGAAAGCCATTTCTGGGGCAGATATAGGAGGTCAAGCGAAGATCAGAAGGAATAGCTTTCTTCCAAAAATCCCAATTGCCACTAGTTTGGAGCTTTGAGTGCTCACTCGTCAGTTACCAACTGTAGAGCTGATTCTACATCAGAAAACTTATCCATCATAATGGAATAGAGCACGAAGGATGTCATAATAATGTCCCTCTCGAGTATTGGACTATTAAGGGGTTGAGCTGTGTAGCTAGTGCTATTGGAGTCCCCCTTCATGTGGATCACACTACGTTGTTGCGTAAAAGGCTTAGTTACGCAAGAGTTTGCGTTGAGATAGATGCTTCGAAGACGTTGGTTAAGGAATATGATCTTCGCTGTCCACATGGGTTATTCATAACAATTTCAGCTGAGTACGAATGGATACCGTCGAAGTGCAGTAATTGCACTGTCTTTGGACACACCACAGCGCTATGTGCTACTAATAACATTGATAATCTTAAAGTGGTGGCAGAGGGTAAGAGGAATCTAGGAGCTATGAACTCTAAATCTGCGGATAACAAGCAGAATCAGTTTCAGTGGCAGGTAGTTGGTAAACGAAACAAGGGTTCTGTGAGTGGGGAGAATGCTCCCTTGGCATCTAAATTGGGTAATTGTAATGAGAATGGTTGTTCAACATCTGGTATACATATGTCTGATTGTAATATGAATGATCATGCAACATCAGATGTGCGCAATGCTGCTTGTCATGAAGATGAAAATCCTTCCTCTCCTCTTGTCTTGAAGAGTTTAGGAGAAGACATACAACAGGAGCAAGGGGCTGTAAGTAGTGCTTTAGATCAAGATATGGACGCAATGGGAGGTGATACAGATGGGGAACGAACCGATAAGGAGTTAACGTCAACGATCCTGACAACCCCTCAAACCCTGAATTCCAACAAAAGGGAAACTGTTAATTAGTTAGCTATTAAGGCTAAAGACTCTCTAGAGAAAAAGAAAAAGGGTTCAAAAGCTTCTTCAAAGAAGAATAAGAAATATGGCTCCTCTCTAAGAGGCACGTCAAGGTAATCTTTGTGTTGCTGTTTGTACTCCTCTCTATTTTCCTATGATTATTGGATGTTGGAATATTAGAGGTTTGAATGATCCTATAAAGCATTCAGAATGGTGTCGACTCATCCATCAAGAGAGGATAGCTCTTTTTGGTCTGGTTTAAACTCGAGTTAAAGACAAGAATAAAGATAATGTTTCTCAACTTCTTCTGCGTTCTTGGTCCTTCTCGTATAATTATGATTTCTCTTGTCGTGGTCGTATTTGGGTTTGTTGGAATGCTGATACGGTGAAGGTGGATGTTTTCGGAATGTCAGACTAGGTTATTCATGTTTCTGTCACTATATTAGCTACCAATATCAGTTTCAATACTTCAATTATTTATGGAGACAATAATGCTTCCTTACGTGAGGCATTATGGTCTGATATAGTGAGTCGTAGTGATGGATGGGAGTCAACCCCGTGGATTCTTATGGGTGACTTTAATGGTATCCGCAACCAGTCGGACAGGTTAGGAGGGTCTACTACGTGGGCTGGTACTATGGACAGATTGGATACATGTATTCGAGAAGCGAAAGTAGATGATCTTCGGTATTCAGGTATGCATTATACTTGGTCGAACCAATGTCCTGAGAATCTGATTACGCGGAAACTAGATAGAGTGCTTGTCGATGAGAAGTGGTATCTGAACTTCCCATTATCGGAAGCGATATTTTTGCCTTCGGGTATGTCAGACCATTCTCCTATGATGGTAAAGGTTATTGGCAATGATCACAACATAAAGAAACCATTCAGATTTCTTTGATATGTTGATGGATCATGACGAGTTCATGCCCTTGGTGAAGAAGGTATGGGATCAGAATTCAGGGGGTTGTCCAATGTATCAGCTGTGTTGCAAACTAAGAAAGCTAAAGCAGGAATTAAAACTTTTTAATATGACTCACTTCTCCAACATTTCAGATAGAGTTAAAGATGCAAAAACCAAAATGGATAAGGCTCAACAGGCTCTGCATACAGCGCATGACAACCCAATTTTTTGCATGCGAGAAAGGGATGTTGTTCGTAAATACTCTTCTACCGTCAGGGCTGAAGAGAGTTTTTTCAAACAGAAGGCAAGGATACAATGGCTTAGCTTGGGGGATCAGAATACTAGCTACTTTCACAAATCAGTAAATGGAAGACAGAATAGAAATAAGCTTCTATCACTTACAAGGGAGGATGGAGAGTTTGTCGAAGGACACGAGGCAGCAAATCAGAAGTAATTGCACACTTCCATCGTGTGTTAGGAGTGGATCAGATGCCTAGGGTTCTGAACGAGGAAGTGATGGAATCGGCAATTAACTTGAAACTGTCTTCAATGCAACAACATCTACTCGCACAAGATGTAACAAGGGAGGAGATTAAGCATGCTATGTTTAGTTTGAAGAACAACAAAGCCCCTGGTCTGGATGGCTTTAACGCAAGTTTCTTCAAAAGAATGTGGCACATAGTTGGGGAAGATGTAATCAACGCTGTTAGATCCTTCTTTCAGACTCGTAGAATGCTTAAAGAAATGAATGCTACATCCATTTCCCTTATTCCTAAAGTTGCTAATCCTACAAGGTTGACAGATTTTCGTCCTATATCTTGCTGCAATACAGTGTACAAATGCATCGCTAAGATTCTAGCTGGGAGAATCAAAGTTGTTTTGCCATCCTTAGTTGGTCCATATCAGACTGCTTTTATCTCAGGACGGAGAATCAGTGATAACATTCTTTTATCTCAGGAACTAATGAAAGGCTATCATAAATCTACGGGACCTGCTCGTTGTGCTATGAAAGTTGATCTGATGAAGGCTTATGACTCGGTGTGGTGGGATTTCGTTGATGCTATGTTATTAAAAATGGGATTCCCTAGAACAGTCATTGATTGGATCATGGTTTGTGTTACATCATGTCAATTCTCTATCAACGTCAATGGTGAGCTTGCAGGTTACTTTCAAGGGGGAAGAGGGCTGAGACAAGGGGATCCATTGTCCCCATATTTGTTTGTCCTATGTATGGAAATCCTTTCGGGGCTATTCTGCAAGATGAGTGTCAACCAAGAATTCAAGTTCTACTGGAGATGTAAGAAGGACAAAATTTCTCATCTTTGTTTTGCTGACGACTTGATGATTTTTAGCAACAGGGATGTAAACTCAATTCGTATGATCAGAACTGTGCTCACAAAGTTTCAAGATCTATCAGGTCTGTATCCAAATCCAAACAAAAGTGACATCTTCTTAAGCGGTGTGTTAAATGCTGAGAGGGAGCAAATTATTCATATTTTAAAATTATGATAATAACCACTTTTATCATTATATTGACTTGGGTTGACCCTCCTAACCTATGACCTAGCCTTTCCCGAGTTGACCCCCTAGTCGAGTTTTAAAACTATGATAATATAAATATGAGATTTGATAAGCGATTTGAAATGGCAAAAAAATAGATGCTAAATTGCAAAAGAAACTATCTCAAAGGGTTTCTAATGTTAGGAGGCAATAGAAATTGAGGTTTTAAACTCCCAAGTCTGATGGTGAAAGGGCTTCTATGAACTTAATAAAGCAATGCAATGAAATTACAATGTTATTTGCATAAACAAGTAAACTAATTGATGATTAGGAAACTTCAAATCAGTGCTAAAAGGATGCAAAACAAAAAAGAGAAGTTGTTTTATTTATACAGTGTCATTCAAGGCAAAAAAAAATAGCACAAAAGAGCTTTGAATGCTTAAATAAAAAGTTAATGAAGTGGTTGTTATTATTGCTCCAGATCTTACCATTTTACTATTGTTGATTCGAGGATGAATTATTTGAAAGAGAGGGGGAATGATACAATCTATGCAAGTGTTGGACAATCAGATTTAGCTTTTGCTTAATATTTCCTAATATGCAGTTTTACTCTATCAAACATAACTATCAATTCGATCATTGGATCGAGACAAGATTTTACCAGAAGTTTTTAGAGGTCTTGTTTTATATTGGGATAAAATAATAGATCAATCAAAGTTTGGAAAGACATTGTGATACATTCTACAAGTTTTTGTACGAGTTTTGTTATTTATTTCCTTATGATTTGAGATTTCTTATTTAGCAATGATTCCTTTTCTATAAAGAAAGAATATGTGGTAGCTATTGATATTATATTTGTAAGGGTTTCCATATTAGAAACTTGTTTTTCTTTTTATTTTGTGTATATTCTCATTGACAAGGTTTTCTTATCATTCAAAGACATTAGAAGTGGTTTTGGGCTTATTTATCCTAATGTATAATTTTACTCTAACAAGTATAATTTTTTATTTGACTATTGGATCAGGCTAAAATCTTACCAAAAGATTACATAGGCTATTAAAATATTTTTAAAAATTTTATAGTGATCATACATAAAAAAAAGGGTCTTATAATAAGGTTTAGAAGATACTGTGTGAATTTTGTATTAGTATCCTTGTTAACTTAGGATTAATTTTTCTATTTTATTTAGAACTCTTTTATTATTTTTCTAGAATAGTTTAGGATGTTTTTTTACCTATTATAAATAGGGTCATTTAACTTGTATTTAGGGTTTTTTTTTTACAAACTTTGATTTCAACAATTATTACTATATGTGAAAGGTATTGCTTATACTTTTTGGTTCTTAATTAAATTACTCTGACTTATCAAGAAAATTAACCAAGTATCATGGCATCTTCTATACTTATTATTTGTGTCTCTTCATAGATATTAGATGGGAGTTCGGTTACTATAATTTTAGTGCTTCTATACAAGTTATTGTTGTGTCAAGCCTAATTAAAAGCCTAAATTTAGCTTTATTGAAAATAGTCAATTTGACTGTGGGTTTTTGGATTTCTATATCCACAGGGTTTATATCATTTAACTCATATAATAAAACAATTTCACAACATAAACAAACCAAACACAATATTTGCAGTCAATATCATAACATCAAGTTTCCACACTGAGACCATGTCATTACACCTTGAATAAACATGTTGCAACTCAATCCTTCCAATCCCATTATGAGATATTGATTTCAACCTTATTCCACCATAAAAATTCATTTCCCAATAGCATCATACCTCTAGGGTTGTCACATATCAGTGTGGACCCCAACACTTTAGATATCACAATCATTCATAATAATCCATAATCAAATTGTTCATAAATCATCATCAATAATAAATTTTTTGACATAAAAATTCAACAATATATTAATAATGCTTCAAAAATTAATTTGGTGTTTGAAATTGAACTTTTAAAGTGGATAATGTTGACTAAAGTTGACTGGAATAATCTTGATAGTTATGTCTATTTTGATAGTGTTGGCGCGTGAGAACACAAACCATTATTGTCATTCATGCATGGGACATGCACGCCTCTATTGGTGATGCTTTTTGGTGGATCAAAAGAGCCTCTTTTTTGCCTTTTTTTTTACACCAAAAATGTAAATCATCACCACCTGAGGTGAGAGAACAAGTCATAAGAAGCTTTAACAATTTATTTTTCCTTCTCTCTCTCTCTCTCTCTCTCTCTATATGGGTTGTTGTTGTTGCTTTCAAATTCTATTACTATAATGGTGTTGTTAGAGGAGCAATGGTCGTGTTTCTACAACTATGATGGTCTAGTGGTGGTGTATGCTGCTAATGATTGGGAAAAAAGAGAGAAAGGTTGTTAGATTTAAGTTAAACAAGTTTCTTCTACTTAGGAGTGTTGCTGCTTCTTCATCGATGTTTCAGGGGTTGTTGTTGTGGGAGGCTAGACTACTTGTTGGTGGATGTGGCTTGTTGTTGGTGTTTATGAGGAAGGAGAGATCTATCAGTTAGAAGAGAGCTATTGGATTTTTCTTTATTTACTAAGAGAGAGAGAGAGATTTTTTGAATTTCTCTATTTTTTTTCTTCTTTTTCTTTCTAATCTCTTGTAACACTAATTTTTTTTTTTAATTTTTCCTCTCCAAGATTTTCTCCTTTTATTCTCTCTAATTTTTTTTTATAAAGGCTAGGATTTTTTTCTAAAATTTTAGCTTCCCCACTCTGTCTTTCCTTCTTTATTTAAACAACTACTTTTAGGAATATTCTTATTTTTCATCACTTATTCTAAGAATATTCTTATTCTATTTTTTTTTCCTTTATTCCCTGTTTTTCACTATATCCCACCTGTTCATTTTTCTCTTTACTTTGATTTTGTTTTTTCTTTAAAAAAACAACATGAATTTAATAAGAAAATTAATCCAAAATTATGAAATGATCGAAATGCGTTAATGATTGAAATGCATTGAAAACATATTTTTGAATTTTGATTTTTCAAAAGGTTGAAATTTATATTTAAAAAAGGCGTGAATGGTTAAGATGCATCTAAAACATCAAATGTTTTATTTTTTTTTATTTTTTTTAAAGAAAATAGCTTGGTATTGAAGGTCAAAAATTAGATTATGACATGTGTGACAAGGAGAATGAGGATGATTTTGATTTATTAGGTTATGTTTAATCCATATCCACTCAAATTTTGAATGATATTCTTTCCTTTCCACACCCTCAGTCATTTAATATTTGTAGTTACAAACCTATAAAGCCTACAAATCTTTTTCTTATATCTCATTGTGTTAAGATGCTTAAAGTCAATTGAGTTTTTTATATTTAGAGTTTATAAATTGCATGTTAAGATCATAAAACAAATTCGAGAAAGTAATGAAAAATATAAATTTTAAGTTAATCTACATAAGTATCATGACACATTTAATGTTAGAGATTATTTCATGATACATATTAGATCCGAATGGTATCCTTTGAAAACCAATAAAAAATTACAAGCAAGTAGTGCTATAATATTTATAGTATTACAAATAGTTTGATCAAATACTTATGTTATTAAACTGTGACTAAAATCAACAAGATTGAGTTTCTTCAACTCTATGAGAGTTGGTGAAGACACTAGACTCATACTATAAATTATACATGTGTATGAGTGGAGACAATGGAGGATAGCTCAACCCACCTTGATTAAGCAATTAAGCATGTCTAAGCCATGTTACTGAATTTTTATTTGAGTTTATTAAATATGCTTAATTTATGTTATTTTATTGGATAATTCTATTTTGTGGGTTATTAAAGCCATTTTATTGTGATTAGTTGTTTTTCTATTTTTTTCTATTATTTTTTTATATGTTAGAAAATTTTGTTGAATTAATAAAAGTTACAGAGTCTTTCCATTCTCATTCATGAGCTCCTACTTCTTTCTTTTTTCATTCTTCTTTCTTTCCTTCCTTTTCTTCTTTTCAAATCTTGCTTGTCCTGGATTATTAAACCTACAAAATGGATGTCATTCGATATGATTGTTTAGGTTCTAATATGTACAATGTGAGATTATAAATGATAGAAAGAAAGGAAAATATTTTATTATAATTGGAAAACAATGCATCCACCGCATTGTAAAGGATTTTAATTAGTTGTAAATTGCTCTCAACACTAGTTGATGTCGTTATCACCATTTACTTCTATATAACTATAACATGGAAGATATGATCCACCACCCATTATAATTGTGCAAATTCAAATATTAAGGATGTATATGACTTATTTTTCACTTAATCATGTTGTCAGGACATGGGGGTTTAACTAGTTACTTGTGGTTTCTCTCTTTTTTTTCATGCTAGTGAAATACGGACATTCTATAGTAGCAAACTAGATAGGTTGCCCACGCGTTGTCGCGATCTGTTTCTAAAAACACGCGCTGTTTTTAATTGTGAGACAATTAAAAGAAAAGAAAAAAGCGCTTTCTAAGCATGCAATCAAGAGCTGGTAGCATGAAAATGTATATGATTTGACTTTAAGATAAATAACATGCAAAAAATTTGTTTAAACTGTCTTGAATTTCATATAAGAATTAAATTGTAAAATGTAAATGGACATCAATCTAACATATGCATTTTTTGACCAACTCAAAACAAAAGGTGGCATGATTAACAAAAAGAGTATGGAAGCCCAACTTTTAGGTGAGAAGTGAGGTCCCAACAACTGTTAGCAAGTAAAAAGTAACAATTGTTTGTCAACTCTTTATTACTATAATGAGTTAGTTGAAGCACATTCTAATTCAAGAGGAGAGAGAGAAAAGAGAGAAAGAGAGAGAGTGTGGTGCTGTCGGAGCTACATCTACTCCGTCCACCGTTGGATTATTCTCATTTTTGTCTATGTTGTTCCTTCCAACCTTCTCTCAACATTGACCGAACAGATTTGTTATCCAATCAACAAGGTAAGAGATATTGATCTCGCAATATTTCTACTATTCTGCATTTTCAGTTCTGGAACTATAGAGAAGTGGTGAAATTGCAACATATTAAATGGATTTTCTTCATGATTTCTGTTATGGCTGTCATAGGCATGAAGGCCTTTGCCATATGTGAAGATTAAATCACAGTTCTTTGGAAAAGTTTCATTTTTCTTGCTAGTTTCAGAGTGGTTTGTCGTAGCATGATCTCCTTTGTTCACCGTTGGATCGTTACCATATTTGAGTATGTTGTTTTTCGAAACCTACTCTACGTCTTGACCGAACGGATTATTGTTACAATCAGTGTGCTGGGAGATATTGGCCTTGTAATTCTATTATTTCTGAGCTTAGGTTGCTTCTTGGACTCAGTTTATCTTATTAGAATTTTGCTCTATCTAATATTTGTATGCTACCATAATGTCTCTATGTTCTTCTGTGGAAAATGTTCCAATGGTTAGCTCTCACATTGAACAACACAATCAAGTTAAGTCTGGACATACATTAAGATTAGAACTGCAAGATATGTTGAATAGCCATGGGATAAGGATTTCTCAGTTTCAAGCTGATTCTGATGCTAGTATAGAGAAACACTCTACTGTCCAAGCTTCTAATGTTGTTCCAGAAATGAACCATGTGTTGGGTTCTAAAGTTGATGAGGTGAAGGTAGGGTCTCATCAACAAGAACAACTAAAACTTAGACCCAAATTGAATTTTTTAAATGCTTTGAAGGGTTCTGATGTTGATGACAATGAGGGTAGCAAGACCCTTGGCATTAGTTCAGTCCGTAATCTGCACTTTGCTCCCCCTACTATGACTGATGGTCGTGTGACAGTAGCTCCTCCACTTGATGTGTTTGAAGATGGCTGTGAATTTTGGAAATCCACCCTAGTTGGTCATTTTGTGGGGCAAAAATTACCGTATCCCGTGGTTAATTCTATTGCCAAAAGAATATGGAGCTCCTACGGTCTATCAGAAGTTTTGTCTTCGGATAATGGCTTTTTCATCTTCACCTTTGATTCGGTTGATCATGCCACTAATGTGCTGGAAAGAACCCTATGGCACATGACAAACAGGCCTTTGGTGCTTAAACGTTGGCAACCGAACATGCAATTTTTGAAAGATGATTTGGCAAGAGTTCCGGTATGGGTTAGGCTGTATAATGTCCCTCTCGAGTATTGGACTATTAAGGGGTTGAGCTGTGTAGCGAGTGCTATTGGAGTCCCCTTTCATGTGGATCATACGACATTGTTGCGTAAAAGGCTTAGTTACGCAAGAGTTTGTGTTGAGATAGATGCTTCGAAGACGTTGGTTAAGGAATATGATCTTCGCTGTCCAAATGGGTTATTCATAACAATTTCAGCTGATGTGCTACTAATAACATTCATAATCTTAAAGTGGTGGCAGAGGGTAAGAGGAATCTAGGAGCTATGAACTCTAAATCTACGGATAACAAGCCGAATCAGTTTCAGTGGCAGGTAGTTGGTAAACGAAACAAGGGTTCTGTGAGTAGGGAGAATGCTCCCTTGGCATCTAAAGTGGGTAATTGTAATGAGAATGGTTGTTCAGCATCTGGTATACATATGTCTGATTGTAATATGAATGATCATGCGACATCAGATGTGTGCAATGCTGGTTGTCATGAAGATGAAAATCCTTCCTCTCCTCTTGTCTTGAAGAGTTTACGAGAAGACATGAAACAGGAGCAAGAGGCTGCAAGTACTGCTTTAGATCAAGATATGGACGCAATGGGAGGTGATACAGATGGGGAACCAACCGATAAGGAGTTAACGTCAACGATCCTGACAACCCCTCAAACCCTGAATTCCACCGAAAGGAAAACTGTTAATCAGTTAGCTATTAAGGCTAGAGACTCTCTAGAGAAAAAGAAAAGGGGTTCAAAAGCCTTTTCAAAGAAGAATCAGAAATCTGGCTCCTCTCCAGGAGGCACGTCAAGGTAATCTTTGTGTTGCTGTTTGTACTCCTCTCTATTTTCCTATGATTATTGGATGTTGGAATATTAGAGGTTTGAATGATCCTATAAAGCATTCAGAATTGCGTCGACTCATCCATCAAGAGAGGATAGCTTTTTTTGGTTTGGTTGAAACTCGAGTTAAAGACAAGAATAAAGATAATGTTTCTAAACTTCTTCTGCGTTCTTGGTCCTTCTTGTATAATTATGATTTCTCTTGTCGTGGTCGTATTTGGGTTTGTTGGAATGCTGATACGGTGAAGGTGGATGTTGTTGGAATGTCAGACCAGGCTATTCATGTTTCTGTCGCTATATTAGCAACCAAAATCAGTTTCAATACTTCAATTATTTATGGAGACAATAATGCTTCCTTACGTGAGGCATTATGGTCTGATATAGTGAGTCGTAGTGATGGATGAGAGTCAACCCCGTGGATTCTTATGGGTGACTTTAATGCTATCCGCAACCGGTCGGACAGGTTAGGAGGGTCTACTACGTGGGTTGGTACTATGGATAGATTGGATACATGTATTCGAGAAGCGAAAGTAGATGATCTTCAGTATTCAGGTATGCATTATACTTGGTCGAACCAATGTCCCGAGAATCTGATTACGCGGAAACTAGATAGAGTGCTTGTCAATGAGAAGTGGAATCTGAACTTTCCATTATTGGAAGCGAGATTTTTGCCTTCGGGTATGTCAGACCATTCTCCTATGGTGGTCAAGGTTATTGGCAATGATCAGAACATAAAGAAACCATTCATATTCTTTGATATGTGGATGGATCATGACGAGTTCATGCCCTTGGTGAAGAAGGTATGGGATCAGAATTCGGGGGGTTGTCCAATGTATCAGCTGTGTTGCAAACTAAGAAAGCTAAAGCAGGAATTAAAACTTTTTAATATGACTCACTTCTCCAACATTTCAGATAGAGTTAAAGATGCAAAAAACGAAATGGATAAGGCTCAACAGGCTCTGCATACAGCGCATGACAACCCAATTTTATGCATGCGAGAAAGGGATGTTGTTCGTAAATACTCTTCTACCGTCAGGGCTGAAGAGAGTTTTTTCAAACAGAAGGCAAGGATACAATGGCTTAGCTTGGGGGATCAGAATACTAGCTACTTTCACAAATCAGTAAATGGAAGACAGAATAGAAATAAGCTTCTATCACTTACAAGGGAGGATGGAGAGGTTGTCGAAGGACACGAGGCAGTCAAATCAGAAGTAATTGCACACTTCCATCGTGTGTTAGGAGTGGATCAGATGCCTAGGGTTCTGAACGAGGAAGTGATGGAATCGGCAATTAACTTGAAACTGTCTTCAACGCAACAACATCTACTCGCACAAGATGTAACAAGGGAGGAGATTAAGCATGCTATGTTTAGTTTGAAGAACAACAAAGCCCCTGGTCCGGATGGCTTTAACGCAGGTTTCTTCAAAAGAATGTGGCACATTGTTGGGGAAGATGTAATCAACGCTGTTAGATCCTTCTTTCAGACTCGTAGAATGCTTAAAGAAATGAATGCTACATCCATTTCCCTTATTCCTAAAGTTGCTAATCCTACAAGGTTGACAGATTTTCGTCCTATATCTTGCTGCAATACAGTGTAAAAATGCATCGCTAAGATTCTAGCTGGGAGAATCAAAGTTGTTTTGCCATCCTTAGTTGGTCCATATCAGACTGCTTTTATCTCAGGACGGAGAATCAGTGATAACATTCTTTTGTCTCAGGAACTAATGAAAGGCTATCATAAATCTACGGGACCTGCTTGTTGTGCTATGAAAGTTGATCTAATGAAGGCTTATGACTCGGTGCGGTGGGATTTCGTTGACGCTATGTTAATAAAAATGGGATTCCCTAGAACAGTCATTGATTGGATCATGGTTTGTGTTACATCATGTCAATTCTCTATCAACATCAATGGTGAGCTTGCAGGTTTTTTTCAAGGGGGAAGAGGGCTGAGACAAGGGGATCCATTGTCCCCATATTTGTGTTGTCCTATGTATGGAAATCCTTTCGGGGCTATTCTGCAAGATGAGTGCCAACCAAGAATTCAAGTTCCACTGGAGATGCAAGAAGGACAAAATTTCTCATCTTTGTTTTGCTGACGACTTGATGATTTTTAGCAACGGGGATGTAAACTCAATTCGTATGATCAGAACTGTGCTCACAAAGTTTCAAGACCTATCAGGTCTGTATCCAAATCCAAACAAAAGTGACATCTTCTTGAGCGGTGTGTTAAATGCTGAGAGGGAGCAAATTATTCATATTCTTGGGTTTAGAGAGGGGGAGCTCCCTATGAAATATTTGGGAGTACCTCTTCTCTCGTCCAGACTAAAGGTTGTTTATTGTAAGGGCCTCGTGGATCGAATCACCTCTAAAGTTCGACATTGGACTTGTAGAACACTCTCGTATGCAGGACGGGTACAACTGATTAATTCAGTTTTATTTTCCATACAAGTCTATTGGGCATCTCTCTTTCTCTTACCTGGGCAAGTAATTAAAAATGTGGAGCAAATTATGAAATCCTTTCTTTGGTCAGGTTCAGATATGAGAACTACTGGGGCTAAAGTGGCTTGGGATCAGGTATGTCTTCCAAAAAAGGAGGGGGGGGGCTAGGAATAAAAAGGATAACAGAATGGAACAAGATTGCTTTGTTGAAACACATTTGGAACCTGTGCAATGACTCAGATGGCTCGATATGGTCTACTTGGATCAGATCCAATCTGTTGCGAGGTAGGAATTTCTGGACAATCAAGACGCCACAAAATTGCTCTTGGGCTTGGGGAAAGATTCTAAAGCTCAGATCCTTAGCATGGCCGAAGATGAAGTACATCATAGGAGATGGAATGACAACCTCTGTATGGTTTGACAATTGGCATCCTCACAGCCCACTCGCGGATTCTTACGTGGAAAGATTCATCTATGATTCAGGTATGGCCAAGAACGCGAAGTTGAATGTGCTAATTCATAACTCAGAATGGAAAACTCCTACCACCCAAGCTATTGGCTGGCACCCCATTATAGAAGCTATTCCTTCCAATTCTAATCCTAAGATGGGGCAAAAGGATGAGATAGTTTGGTTGGATTTGCCAAATCACAGATTCTCGATCAAAGTAGCTTGGGAACAACTAAGACATCATCGTTAGATGGTTGAATGGCATGACATTGTGTGGTTCAAGAATGCTGTTCCAAGACATTCATTTCTTCTATGGATGGCTGTCCAACAGAAACTCACAACTCAAGATAAACATCATCGGTTTGGTATACATGGTCCCAATAGATGCTCACTCTGTCTCCGCAATAATGAGGATCACAACCACTTGTCTTTGAATGATCCTATACTAAAGCGATCTGGTGGGATGTTTGTGACAGATGCGACATTCCAAGAATGACAAAAGGCTGGGATGAATGGATTCGATGGGCCACTGTCTCTTGGCATGGCAAGAGTTTCGTCAATTTTTCTCGTAAACTGAGTTTTGCAGCTACAGTGTATCATGTATGGCAAGAACGGAATGCAAGGATCTTTGATGGAATGTCTAGAACTTCGAATTTGGTCTTTAATCAAATCGAATGTATCATTCGTGATAAGCTTGATTTGATGAGGAATGTCGCACCAACAAATGAAAACAAAAGGATCCAACGAGCTTGGAGGGTGAATACCATAGATTCTTAATTTGTTAGTTAGCTGGTTGTATTGGTTTCCCTAACGAATCTAGTGAGGTTTCAGTTTTATGGTCGGTGGCTAGCCTGTAGCCATATGTTGTTTTATGTTCCTGTTATCATTGTAAATCTGGGGTATGCCCCTTATAATGTTTGTATCTTCTTCTTTTAATACATACATCAACTTACCAAAAAAAAAACTCTTTATTACTATAAGGACCTGAATAACTTAGTTAAGTGTCTGCAAAAATATTTTATGTATTTATTTGTGTCTAGATCCAATATATAAAATAAGTATAGGACATACCTCAAACACTCATCATAGAAGGTAAACTTTTTGACATGTCATTAAACTCGATGTAATGGTTCAAACTTTGAAAAATCCCAACTCGACTCTTTGCTTAGCCTGATTTTAAATTAAATCATGTGGGAGTTGTTATAATATGACATTATTGATTAGGTAGGTTCGAAGAAAAAAAATCAAAGAAAAAAAATAAACAAGTAAGGTTTACCCTAAGCAACTCGCAAAACATGCAACCTAGGTTATGGACTCCACTGAGTTCAATTATTTTTTTTGTTTCATTATATGATAAAAAATATCAAAAACGATTCACAATTAATCTAATACTAAATGATAAAATTCAATAAAAACTCAACATTGAAGGACGAGATTGAAAAAAAAAACCAAAAAATAAAAACCAAAGGGAAAAAAAGAGAGTCATGGGCATGTAATTAAACTCGGTACAATGGTTCAAATTTTTAAAATCCTAACCTGACTCTTTGTTTGACTTATGTTTTAAATTAAATTATATGGAAATTACTCTAATATGACCTTGTCAATTGGGCATGTCTAAAGAAAAAAAGGAAAAACAAATTGTCAAGTTTATCTTAGTCAACCCGCCAAACTTGCGATCCTGATTGTAAACACCACTGGATGAAATTAATTTTTTAATTTTATTATAGGATAAAAAATACAAAAAATTAATAATTTATAATAAACTTAATATTAAATGATAAAACTCAATATTAAAGATGGAATAGAAAAGCAATTGAAAGATAAGAAAAAACAAAAAAACAAAAGGACCAACCAAAAGAGTCCAATCGCGTTGGGTTAGGTCTTTCACAAAATAGCCAGGCACGTAAGCTTGAAAGTGACATGCATGTCCAACCTAATATTGTTTTTCTTTTTATAAGGGGTTGATGGCCAGTTATCCATTTTTTCTTATTTATTTCTTTTTTAAACATGGTTGTTAATGTAATCATGACTATAGATATAAATAAAGAGGTGCAGAGAATAATCCTAATTCTCAAATCACTGTACTTTTGGAACCAAAATAATACAAGTTTTTAAGGAAAAAATAAGGGTGACAATGAGGCCTTCTAACTATGCATCAAAACATAAGTTACCTCATAGACGCGACATTTCCTTCGTTGGAAAAACCATTTCCCCTTCCCCGCAAGACTATCACTGAAGTGATCAATGTCTCCTAGTTTAACATGCTATTATCAACCATTGTTAATTCTTTACCATCATAAGCACATAGTTCCTTACTAATTTAATTAAATTTCTTTTAAGGTGGACCATTTTTTTGAGTGCAAGGCAACTAAAATAGGCCCGGGCATTGGTGGGTCTATAAAGCCTAAGAAGTTAAAGCCTATGATTGGATCTGGAAATTAAAGTCAAACAATGGCAGTGCCTCAGTCGTGCAGCCAGCCCAGTAGATATCTAAGCTATGGGCTAAATCACTTAACAATAAGAACCAAGTTGTAGGACATGATTTGCCATGCAATAATAATACCCTTCATTCTCCTAAGTCCAAACAAATGTTGACAATTTTGTTTTAACTGGTGTTGTCGTTTTAGTGTTATATATATATATATAACTTCAAAAATAAATTAAATGTAAATTATGCAATTTAAATTTTAAGCACAATGTTAAATATCTAAACACAATTTAAATATTTAAATATTTTTATTTACTAACATTATTGTTAACCTACTCTACATTGCTAGTTGGATTTTTTTTAATATGAAAAGAAACATCCAAGAACAACTAATGTTTTTCTAGTAAAAAAAAATCTTAAACCATATGGAAATTGATATGATATGACCTGATCAATTTAATAAGTCCAAAAATAATTTGAATGACAGGTAAAAACATAGTTTGACTAAAAAAAAATTTATAATGACATCTGTTTTTTAAAAACTATTGAGATAACAATATATTGTATCAACCTGAGTCAACTTTTCAAATCCATGACCCGGATTATAAGACCATAAACCAAACTGAAATAAATTATGAAATTTAATTCTCAATAAACTCATTGTTGAATGATAAAATTGTAAAAAAAATTCAATCTAAAAAAAACACAATAAAAAAACCTAAGTTTACTCGAGTTACTTAGAAAACTCGTGACCTAAATTAGGAGACTGAGATAACTTCATAAAAAATTAAAATAAATGACAAAGCCTAATTCATAATCAAATAAATGTTGAAGATGTTGAATGACGAAATAAAAAAAATATCAATTAAAAAAAATAGATAAAAAAAAAACTAGAATCTTTTTTTTTGGTAAGTTGACGTATGTATTAAAAGAAGAAGATACAAACATTATAAGGGGCATACCCCAGATTTACAATGATAACAGAAACATAAAACAACAGATGGCTACAAGCTAGCCACCGACCATAACACTGAAACCTCACTGGATTCGTTAGGGAAACCAATACAACCAGCTAACTAACAAATTAAGAATCTATGGTATTCACCCTCCAAGCTCGTTGGATCCTTTTGTTTTCATTTGTTGGTGCGACATTCCTCATCAAATCAAGCTTATCACGAATGATACATTCGATTTGATTAAAGACCAAATTCGAAGTTCTAGACATTCCAGCAAAGATCCTTGCATTCCGTTCTTGCCATACATGATACACTGTAGCTGCAAAACTCAGTTTACGAGAAAAATTGACGAAACTCTTGCCATGCCAATAGACAGTGGCCCATCGAATCCATTCATCCCAGCCTTTTGTCATTCTTGGAATGTCGCATCTGTCACAAACATCCCACCAGATCGCTTTAGTATAGGAGCATTCAAAGAACAAGTGGTTGTGATCCTCATTGTTGCGGAGACAGAGCGAGCATCTATTGGGACCATGTATACCAAACCGATGAAGTTTATCTTGAGTTGTGAGTTTCTGTTGGACAGCCATCCATAGAAGAAATGAATGTCTTGGAACAGCATTCTTGAACCACACAATGTCATGCCATTCAACCATCTGACGATGACGTCTTAGTTGTTCCCAAGCTACTTTGATCGAGAATCTGTGATTTGGGGAATCCAACCAAACTATCTCATCCTTTTGCCCCATGTTAGGATTAGAATTGGAAGGAATAGTTTCTATAATGGGGTGCCAGCTAATAGCTTGGGTGGTAGGAGTTTTCCATTCTGAGTTATGAATTAGCACATTCACCTTCGCGTTCTTGGCCATACCTGAATCATAGATGAATCTTTCCCCGTAAGAATCCGCGAGTGGGCTGTGAGGATGCCAATTGTCAAACCATAGAGAGGTTGTCATTCCATCTCCTATGATGTACTTCATCTTCGGCCATGCTAAGGATCTGAGCTTTAGAATCTTTCCCCAAGCCCAAGAGCAATTCTGTGGTGTCTTGATTGTCCAGAAATTCCTACCTCGCAACAGATTGGATCTGATCCAAGTAGACCATATTGAGCCATCTGAGTCATTGCACAGGTTCCAAATGTGTTTCAACAAAGCAATCTTGTTCCATTCTGTTATCCGTTTTATTCCTAGCCCCCCCTCCTTTTTTGGAAGACATACCTGATCCCAAGCCACTTTAGCCCCAGTAGTTCTCATATCTGAACCTGACCAAAGAAAGGATTTCATAATTTGCTCCACATTTTTAATTACTTGCCCAGGTAAGAGAAAGAGAGATGCCCAATAGACTTGTATGGAAAATAAGACTGAATTAATCAGTTGTACCCGTCCTGCATACGAGAGTGTTCGACAAGTCCAATGTGACAAGGGTCATGAGTAACAACCTTAATGTTAATAATCACTTTCAAATTTATTTATTTACATTCTATTAGTAAAAACCAAGGATTTTTTTTTTATTTCGGCAGAGTTTCTCATAAAATTTTACATACCAAGTTATAGACATTCATACTCTCAATCACTAATGTCAATTTTCAAATTTCATTCCTGATTCAATCATCCTACATCACGTCTCGTTTGGGATTAACCATACTTTCCAATTCACCAAGTATCCAGACATCAATGTTGCAATGTCGCGGTCGCACAAATTAATTACCCTAGCTTCAAACATAACACACAAAATAGTATAGAGCAAGCAAGGGGTCGATCCCACGAGGAAGATTCAAGTCAGATTTTTATGCTAGATGATATGCAATTTGGGGGGGTTGGACGTTATCTAAGCTAAAGCAAAAGAAAACAGAAAACTATCAAACTAAATTTAATAAAATCAGAAAATTATCAAGAGAACAAACCTTGGTCACAAGCACACATCCACCTACAGAAATCAGAACTGATCATGGAAACGAAACATCAATTTATATTCTGAATATTTATCTTTTCTTAACATTGGTTAGTTAACGGATCCGCCGTATAACTAGCCCTAACCATCAAACATCCACAGTGTCCGCACTAGTAATTTAATTCAATGGCAGCTTTAAGAACTAGATAAGTTGATTAATCAAGAAAACATAACTGTCTGCAGTCTATGTTTGATTTGATTGAATGTTCTCCCTAAGATTAATAACGTAGATCCGCCACAATTATTAAACTCAGTTGCTTCACAAGTTCATATACCACAACTCCGGTTTTGATATCAAACTTAACAATAGATTGTCTACAATAATAACTTAGAGTCCGCTCTAGCAATTAAAATAAACAATCATAGGAAAAATAAGCATAGGAGAACAAACATATTCATCATATAAACTGAAAAGAAAAGGTAAAATAAATCTCACAGTTCTTGAAATCCGAAGGTTTCCGTGTCCTTGCAACCAAGAAAAAGTGTTTAGCCTTGCATGTTTGTTGAACAACTAATCAAAAAGAAGGAAGAATACATAATTTAGGGTTTCTTAGAGGAAGGGGGCATTTTTCTCTCCTTGGCTGGCTGCCCCACTTCTCTTCTCTCATTCTTTTTATATCCTAGGAAACCCTAGGTCTCTATTTTACAAAATAGTCCTCCATTAAGTAGACTGTTTACATTTAAGTACTTCAATAACTATTTTCCTAAAAAAGAAGAAATAGCCTTGCATGAAATCTTCAAGCTTTGACTTAGAGGAGCTAAATTTCTGATATAAAAACTTGGATATCGGTTTAGATGCTTCGGAACGTAATTTGAACTCGTTTCTTCACGAAACTTGTTTGCTGGCAGAATTCAGATGTCATCTTTGAAAAATCATATCTCCCTCATATGACATCGTGTTTGGCTGAAATTTTGAGCGTTTATATAACATTGAGTCGTGAATCCAACAAAATTCAGTTTGCATCAATTGGACTTCTGTAGCTCCATATATTCAAGTTGGAATGGCCGAAGGTCAACACTGGCAGATTGCGAGATTTGACTTTGAAGGCTGCGATTTCCATGCTCTTCCTTATTTTATTTTCTTGCCTTAGATGTCCATAAAGGTATGGATGTTACCTTTTTAATTCCACTAGAATCACTTCATTTTAACCTCTAGAGCTCACGCTCTGCACAAAACATCGACTGAAGGTCAAATCTGCCAATTATCTCCAATTTACTCCTTTTTGCATCTTTCATCCAAAAGTGCCTTCAAAACATAAAACAAAGAATATCAAGGCATTTTATATATAAAACATAGGCAAAACACTAGTTAAATGTGGGTGAAACTATTGAATAATATGGTTGCATCAAATACCCCCACACTTACCTCTTGCTCGTCCTCGAGAAAGGTTAGGTAAAACCAAATTGAAGTTAAATTAAATGAAATCACTATGACTAATCTTCTAATCTCCCATCAATATCCCATAATATATGCATTATAAACAAGAACACAATTAAGAAGGAAAAAGAGTATAAATTTTCATGAATTTATTTACATGCAAACTTCAAAACTTAATTAATCGTCGGGATTTAAATGAAATCTATGCCATGCCAAAGTGATAGGTCCTCTCATTGATATACACTCCAACACTCATGTGTTTAGGGCTTATGTGTTTAAATCTCTCAAATTCAATCAATGAATATGTTCTACTATAAGCTTGCTCTTCAATCTCATCTCCATTAATAACATATTACAAACAATGCATGAATCAAAAGGTCTTATTTTCTGGTTGTAATGGGGCTAAGGTAAAGGTGAGGTAAAAGAGAGTAAAAAAAGGGTTCAAACCAAAGAAAGCAGAGCATTCTGAAAAATGATATTTCAAACAAGATATTCCATCAAAGCACATAAATTTTCCATCTTTAATCACCAATGCTTAACTTCTTTTGATTTCAAGCTTTTTCAATATAAAATCTTAAGAACATAAAGGAACATTTTTTTTCTTTTTCTTTTTCTTTTTCTTTTCTTTTTCTTTTTTCTGTTTTTTTTTTTAACCTTTGGCAACTTTGCCCATCTTTTCATCAAACATCACTTCTTCTTTCTTTTCACATAATTTCCAACCATAATTCCATGAAATATCACTAGTATATGCTCTACTAATCCTTGGCCAAGGGAAAAGGAAAACATATATAAAGTTAAAGCTTATACATGGATAAAGCAAAGAAAAGATAAACAAGCTCAAAAGGGGTTTACTAAGGATAATATGCTTTAGGTTGGCTTTTTGGCTCAAGTGGTTAAAATTCCTAATGCCTTTATCATCTTCATGTATGTATGTAATATGAATGTAATCTCAACAAGATATGAAGCAAGTTCTAAAGATACATATCATTGAAAGAAGGCACAATCAAAGAATATAATGTTGAAGGCTCAAAAGCTTGCATTGGTGTAACACTATAAAGTCAACATGGCATATTCTCAAAGTCAATCCCTAAACCAATTAAACCTTAAAACTTGCATGCACACTCCTTCATTCGATTTATATCTTCATCTATCTCAACTAATTCTCATACATAATACTCATATTCTCAAAAACCAATGGGAGTTCAAAAGATCAAACATAATTTTTTTTTTATTTTGAAAAATAACAAAGAAAACCAAAATTAGAAAACCAACATTCTCCCAATAATTTAGGGTTTCTTAGAAGAAGGGGGCATTTTTCTCTCCTTGGCTGGCTGCCCCACTTCTCTTCTCTCATTCTTTTTATATCCTAGGAAACCCTAGGTCTCTATTTTACAAAATAGTCCTCCATTAAGTAGACTGTTTACAGTTAAGTACTTCAATAACTATTTTCCTAAAAAAGAAGAAATAGCCTTGCATGAAATCTTCAAGCTTTGACTTAGAGGAGCTAAATTTCTGATATAAAAACTTGGATATCGGTTTAGATGCTTCGGAACGTAATTTGAACTCGTTTCTTCACGAAACCTGTTTGCTAGCAGAATTCAGATATCATCTTTGAAAAATCATATCTCCCTCATATGACATCGTTTTTGGCTGAAATTTTGAGCGTTTATATAACATTGAGTCATGAATCCAACAAAATTCAGTTGCATCAATTGGACTTCTGTAGCTTCAGATATTCAAGTTGGAATGGCCGAAGGTCAACACTGGCAGATTGCGAGATTTGACTTTGAAGGCTGCGATTTCCATGCTCTTCCTTATTTTATTTTCTTGCCTTAGATGTCCAGAAAGGTATGGATGTTACCTTTTTAATTCCACTAGAATCACTTCATTTCAACCTCTAGAGCTCACGCTCTGCACAAAACATCGACTGAAGGTCAAATCTGCCAATTATCTCCAATTTACTTCTTTTTGCATCTTTCATCCAAAAGTGCCTTCAAAACATAAAACAAAGAATATCAAGGCATTTTATATATAAAACATAGGCAAAACACTAGTTAAATGTGGGTGAAACTATTGAATAATATGGTTGCATCAATCAATAACCATCATATCACATAAGTATTTAAAGAAAATTAAAATATGAACAAAACATATGCATTTAAAGGAATTCAATATATATAAATAACTATTACCTATTTTCAATTTCTTGGCACATCACTGATATATATTCAAATAACAGTTTAATTATCAATTCTTCTAATTATTACAATTTTTCAAAGTAATGGTATTTAATTGATATGTCCCAAACACTATTCTAAATACATACCTATTAACAGAAATCTATAAACTTACAATATGACAACGATTCATCATATCTAACTAGATGATTCAAATCCTACTCCCTCCTAGTCTTATATGACTTGTGATAACCTTGTATTTATACAATTATAATATAAAATTTAATTACTATTTCACCCATAAACTTATTATTCAATATCATTCTTAATACTACTTTTAACACAAATAATACAAATCAATGCATTAAATTATAGATCACATTTGGTATACATGGTCCCAATAGATGCTCGCTCTGTCTCCGCAACAATGAGGATCACAACCACTTGTTCTTTGAATGCTCCTATACTAAAGCGATCTGGTGGGATGTTTGTGACAGATGCGACATTCCAAGAATGACAAAAGGCTGGGATGAATGGATTCGATGGGCCACTGTCTCTTGGCATGGCAAGAGTTTCGTCAATTTTTCTCGTAAACTGAGTTTTGCAGCTACAGTGTATCATGTATGGCAAGAACGGAATGCAAGGATCTTTGCTGGAATGTCTAGAACTTCGAATTTGGTCTTTAATCAAATCGAATGTATCATTCGTGATAAGCTTGATTTGATGAGGAATGTCGCACCAACAAATGAAAACAAAAGGATCCAACGAGCTTGGAGGGTGAATACCATAGATTCTTAATTTGTTAGTTAGCTGGTTGTATTGGTTTCCCTAACGAATCCAGTGAGGTTTCAGTGTTATGGTCGGTGGCTAGCTTGTAGCCATCTGTTGTTTTATGTTTCTGTTATCATTGTAAATCTGGGGTATGCCCCTTATAATGTTTGTATCTTCTTCTTTTAATACATACGTCAACTTACCCAAAAAAAAATTATAGATCACATTTTCAACTATCCAACATTAATTATTCATTTCAACAACATTACCTTATACATGTTGTTGCTCTCTCGCACTGAGCGCAGCGTCGCAGCGACCCTCCCTGAGGCGGGGATTGATTTCGGGGTTTTTATTTTTTGAATAAGGGAGTTGCCACCTAGTATTATGATCACTAAGAAACCTAATTGGTTTTTCAGAGATTCTAAGGCAAGAGACTGGTTGCGTAAATGGAAGATTTTAACACCCCTAGTACGTTTTACCTAAGATAAGCTGCTTGGTGTTTGGTTTGCCTTACGATTGCTATGGTGTTAATGTTTTCTAATTAGTTTTCATAGGAAAGGTTTGCTATGATGAATGGACTTGGGTTCAAAAGTCTAAAAGAAACAACCTTGGCCAATATGGATCATACCTTTAGATATGTTTATAGAGTGTTAAGGAGAATTGATGCATATCTCTTGAAATCTATGTTTGATCCTATGATTTAAGAGATAGTTAAGATGGAAATCCAAGGAGATTCAATGTGTTTAAAAGCTCATTTTTCTCTTAGTATTTCAAGAGTTCGTGACTCGTAAATCGCAAAGAAGAGGAACCAAAAAATTTAGAAATCTAAGGAAATTCAAAGCGCTTTAAAAGCCTATTTTTGCCATAATGTTCCATACTTTCATGGCTCGTAAACCGTGGAGCCAAAATTGAAATGTCCTCAATTATAATCGAGGTTCTTTCATGGCTCGTAAATCGTGGAGCCAAAATTGAAATGTCCTCAATTATAAACGATGTTTCTTTCAATGATGTGTGATGACTTATTATTCTTAGAAAAATATTTTAGATATTTACCACTTAGTGTTTTTTTTAAATCCAAATATTAACAATGAATAATAGCGAAATATTCCCAATAATATTTTGGATATTAATCCTTTTGGGATTTCTTTATCCAAATATTAATAGTGAATAAAGTTGAATTCTCCCAAAATAAGATTTTTATACTTTTGGAATATTGGCCAACACCTTTTGGAATTTACAAATATGTTGTAAAATCCAAAATGCAAGAAAATAATTTTTGTGTTTATGAAATCCATGCTAAAACACATTTTCTTTTAAACTTCAAATATTTGTTTATTTTTTTTAAAAAAGGAATGTTTAAAATATATTAAAGTATTGGTCGTATGCAACACACAAAAACATTTTTATATTTTTATCGAAACAAGAGCATCATAATTCTAATGCAATGTCCGTGACTCATGACCTATCTTCTTTTACCAATATAGGAGACGCTGCCATACTAGTTTCATACAAAAGAAAAATGGAAAACGGGAAGAGTGAGTTGATGATGAAGAACTAACAACCCTCCCCCCCACGGTTCCTCATGAACCAGCGAAAGAAAAAAGAGAGAAGGAATCCGCAAACTTTAACAAAAATAACCGTTTAAGCTCAAAGCCACGGAAGGAAACAGAAGACAAGCATTCATTGTATTGTCAAAAATATAGAAAACAAAAGTGCAAAGCCATAAGACAAAACAAGTTTTTAAAACATTAAAACAATCAGATTTATATGCTGCAAGGGGGAAGAAAGTTGAGACTTATACCTGCAGGTCTCACTAGTTTTGGCTGCAGAGGATGAAATACAAACCCAAACGATCATTTCTGTCAAGGTTTAGCAGTAAAGCTCCTTCTCTATATGCTGTAGATCTCCCTTGTTTCTGCAGGTCTCACCAGTTTTAACAGATGAAAGTTTATGTCCATGTTTAGCAGTAGAGCTTCCTATCTATGTGCTTGTAGATCTCAAACGTTTCTTCTCCTCCTCTCCTCCTTTTTCCTCTGTCTCTTTCCCCTTTTTTCCCCCCTTCTCCTTGTTTCTTCTTCTATGCTCTGTATCCTTTTCTCTTTCTTTCACGTTCCAGTGAAGGTTTTTTTTTCCTGTCTCCCAGTATCAAAGAAAAGCCCCATTTCTTTTTTCTTTTTTTTTTCTTTAAGTAAGCAGAGACAGCGTATATATAGTCTATACAAAGCTCTTATTTAGGAAACAAAATACACTAATCTAGGATGTAAATCTCGGCTAATCAATCAGAGAAAGCAGATTAGGAAACCAGAATATTCTGATTGATATTTTAATCAGTGGTTATTTTTCAGTGATTAACTCTTTTATATCCTTCCACAGCTGGCAATGTGAGGCACCAACTATTTCCTTTGGATTGAGGCAGAAAAAACATGCTTTTATATTCAAAAAATAAAGCGAGAGGATCATGGAAACCAGTAGGGAATTACAGAGAAAAAGAAAGAATTTGCAGACGGGGGGTTGTTCTTAAAATGAAAATAAATAGTACCATGCTAATTAAATCCCATGGGGTTGTTTTGTGCTGCCAAGTTCCAAACGGTGGTGTTTTTTGAGTGGGATATATGAGGGTAAAAAACGACTCCGTTGGTTTTGTGAAAAGAAACAAAAATATAATCCAGCGTGGTAGTCAAATAACAGAAATTATTGTGATGTTTTCTAATCCAATCTCTGTTTTTTTTTCAACGAAACTAAATAACTTTCCCAAATTTAAAATTGGTTTTTGATTATCCTGATAAATTCTCGAAACATTAAATCGGGTCTCTCAAATCAGACCTGCAAACTCGGGTCAGAATCCTTCTCATGGCAGGATTATCTGCTTTTACACTAGACATTCAAACGAGAATATCTTGAGCTTCTAATATCGAAATCAGACGATTCAAAAACCCAAGTTCATCTACACATACAAGACTACAACTTTCATGAAGGATTCAAAGTAGGAAAATTTTGTTTTGAAGAACAAAATTGCAAAAACTCGGGCTGGAATCCTTATCGCAGCAAGATTCTCCGCTTTCGCATTAGATATTCAAATGAGAATATCTTGGGCTTTTAATATCAAAATCAAGAGATTCGAAAACCCAAATTCATCTATGCGTACATGTCTACTACTTTCATGAAGGATTCAAAGTGAGATAAATTCGTTTTAAAGAACAGAATGTGGCCGCAATCTGGTTGGTCAAAAGGATATCCTGATCTGATTCGGAAATTGACAATGTTGAGCATCCCAATCTGACTGAGAGTCTGACATAAGAACAATGAGCCCAACGACCCAATAAAGTTGTAAATCAATTCTTTAATATGTCATGAATGACACAATATAGCTGGGATGATCAGATATTGCGCGAAATCAAGTCAGAATCAAAGCTTTCACACTAGATATTCAAACAGAAATATCTTGGGCTTTTGGTATCGAAATCAAGCGATTCAAAAACCCAAATTTGTCTACACATACAAGACTACGACTTTCATGAAGGATTCAAAGTCAGATAAAGTCGTTTTGAAGAATAGAATCCGGCCGCAATCTAGTTAGTCAAAAAAGATCTTCTGATCTGATTCGGGAATTGACAATGCCAAGCATCCTCATACGACTGAGAGTCTGACCTAAGAACAGCAAGTCGTAGGACCCAATAAAGGTGTCAATCAACTTTTTAACATGTCATAAATGACAGCGTATAGTTAGAATAGCTGGATATTGCACGAAGTCAAGTCAGAATCAAAGCCTAAGTTGGAACAAAATTGGTATTACAACAGAATTACGGCAGCGGCAGAATCAGTTTTTTTTAGTGCAAATTCTTAGTGATTTATCCAACCTTAAAGGCCAGATAAAAAGGAATGAATTTAGCATTATAAAGACACCTAATTAGCCTAAGAAACCTGATGATTTTGATAGCAAAAGGGGGAGAATAAAGAGAGCAGAAAACAGCTGAAATAAGGTTCGAAAAACACTTTTTTTTTCTCTGCTTTTGTCAATTCCTCAACAATCATGAACTAAACTCCTGCATTTGGTTCAAAAGAGGTACACACCATCTCCAACACGTAGGGCCCAAAAATGAGTAACAACATATGTCAAAACTTTAACAATTCATTTAATCATCAATATTCCAGCTATCATCTTCCAGATACCAATTAGTAAGACAATTCTATTGATGCGAACCTCGTGATCACATGATCACACAACTCATAATCAAGATTGAGATCTGATCCTAGAATGCCGAAAAAAATTTGATTGGAGTGTGACATAATGTAAACTTGTCTCAAGGCACCAACACTATTGGAATGAAGTCGAACGATACCATGAAGCCAATTAATTTTTTATAAGTCAAATTTGGTTCATTTAAGAACCAAAGAATGCAAGAATCTCTCACACACGTTACACTGAAAAGTTCAAAAGTGTTATCATAAAAGGTTCTGAAATTTAGGCTTTGCCGTGAAACTGGACAATTATGCATTTTACATCAGAATCAGAATCTGATTGTTTTTTAATTGCCCGAATCATGTCATTCCCTCTCTCTTCAAGATGAATCATCATTGAATCATTAAAGGGGATAAAAGACAAAGTTTTAGCCACTTTTTGAAGCCTTTGAAGTTTTTTTTTTGCCAACAATCGTCTCCAACAACTTTGAATGAAGGTAACAACCCTTCTCTTTCGTATATCATCATTGTGGCGTTTTTGCTCCTCTCTTTCAGAAGCTTGCTGGGCATCGACTAATGCCATTAACACATCAAGTTCTTGTTGCATCTCCCTTAGAATACGAGATAGACTCTAGGTTTCTTTTTTTAGAACACAATCTCTTTATTTGTCTCCCTTTGATATCACCTCTTTTTTTGAATCCTCCTTTTCTTTTGCCATAATACCTCATCAGAATACATGAAATTCTTATTGTAATACTCCATTTGCAATTTTTTCTATTAGAACCTAAAATGAAAGCTAATGATAGTAAAGAAAGTAAGCAGACACTAAGGACTAAAAATTAACCTAAAATTATATGGACTTTGATGCGAAACTCGTGATCAAGTAGTCACGTAACCAACGCAAAGACACAAATTCCAGGAAAGCTAAAGAAATCAGGTTTGATAGGAGTGTGATACAAAGATAACTTGTACCTAGGCACCAGCACTATTGGAAACGAAAAACCCTCACCCAGAATATTGATTCGCGAACGAGAAGTATAAGGATGACGTCACAAAGACAGTTGTTCTTTGATAAGTCATTTTTCAGTTCTTTAGAGAGCCATAAAAGAGAGATTATCTCACCAACACACACACACACATACACAAAGTGCGGCAAACAAGAAGTTTTATTAATTTAAATTGTCTAACTTACATGTCTGGTTATGCCTTTATTTATACTAACTCTAGACTTAAATAAACCCTAATGGACCCCCTTTGGGTGAACTTATATGAGGATCACTTACAATTAACCCAAATAAGTAATAATAATCCAAATACTAAGAAGAAAATAATAAAAATAATAAAAATTCAAAAATTATTATCTTAAATATGCTAGAATCAGATTTGTCACCATTAAGAAGTCCCATATAAACTAGGAAATCTGATCTGCAGGTAAGATAAATTATGAAGTCTTCTTTCCTTGTTGTAGCTAGGATGAATAAGGAATCCTTGTAAGAAAAGGATTTTGAAACATTTATGAATCCTTATCACACTTGGAAAACTATATTGCAGCCCATTAAAGATCCTTGTAGAATTAGCATATTCCCAAAAACAAACTGCCACATTCTTTTAGGAAAAGAATCCTAGCCAAATAGGAAGTCCACAAGTCAAAAGGAAGTAAATAACAAAATTCGTACAACCTCTGTTGACCAGTATCGTGATGTCTTCCCGAACTCCGATTGACCTGAAATGTTAACCCAAGTAGGACAACATGTGAGGAGACTCCACGTAACATTTCAGCAGTTGGATTAAGAATTATGACTGTTGCTGTAAAACTGGATAATTGCACATTTTACGTCAAAATCTGAATTTGACCTTGCCTAGATTATATCAAACTTTTAATTAATGAATGTAATAAACCCCTTTAGAGTTTAGACCCAAATCTGGACCTTAAACCAAACGACTTCCAAATGGTTTGAAAATAGATATTAGAGGGAATTCACCCCAAAAACCCAGAATATCAAGTTTGATTGAATTCCAAATTGATTTAATATATGGACGCGAAAGTCACACAGTGAATCACAATCCTTTTAAAACCTGAATTTGGAACCTAAACCAAATGATGTCCAAATTAGTTGAAAATTGATATGTTGTGCGATTTCACCATAAATAACCAAAATATCAATTTTGACACAATTATAATATGGTTTGATAAGTGGACGCAAAACAAAAGCGTAACAAACCCCTTCGTCCTAAATAATGTTTCATGAATTTTTTTTTACTCTAAAAAAGAAATTCTGGACAGAAAAAATAATATGGTGAATAACATAGGAAGAAGACAATCTGACCGAAACTGAATTGAAACAAGATTAAACCCGAAACAAAGACAACACAAAGAAAAATTGATGTGGAAGATAAAAACAAAAATATAAGAAATACAAGGATATAACCTAATTAGTGGAGCCAAGCTTTGATACCAAATGATACGAACCTCTTGAACACGCAGTTAAGCAACCCATATGCAAAGACAACAATTCCCGGAAAGCCAAGTAAATCAGGTTTGATAAGAGTGTGACACGAAAATAACTTGTACCTAGGCACCACCACTATTGGAAACGGAAACCCCCACCCAATAAATATTGATTCGTGAACGAGAAGTTTATGATGATGCTAAAAAGTCAGTTGTTCTTCGATAAGTCATTTCAGTTCTTTAGAGAACCAAGAAAGGGAGATTATTCCACCAACATATAACAAGTGCAACAAATAAGAAGTTTTATTAATCTGAATTATCTAACTTACATGTCTGGTTGTGCCTTTATTTATACTAACTCTAGACTAAAACAAACCCTAATGGATCCCTTATGTGGACTTATATGATGCTCAGTTACAATTAAACCCAAATAATATAAATAAAACCTAATGAAGAAGAAAATAATAATAACAATAATAAATCTGAATTTAATATCCTAAATATGATAGGATCAGATTTGTTTCCTTATAGAAGTTCCATATAAGCTAGCAGAATCAAATCTGAAGTTGCCTCCTCTTTAGTTTTCATATTTGCAAAGTATTCATAGCTGACTTGGAAACTTATTTAATGATAGATTCTTTCTATAATAAGGATAGAATAATTTTTTCCATACACCATAAAGATTCCACCTTAATATAGAGTCAATACCACATATGGAAACTATGTTGTTCCTATTAAATATCCTTGCTAGACTAGAAAATTCCAAAAACCAGCTGCCACATCCTTGTAGGAAAAGAATCCTAGCCAAATAGGAAGTCCACAAGTTAAAAGGAAGTAAATAACAAAATTCGTATGGTCTCTGTTGACTAGTATTGCAATGCCTTTTCGAATTCCGATTGACCTGAACTTGTAACCCAAGATAGGAAACAAGTCAGGAGAATCCACGTAAAATATCAGCTCGATCCAACGGTCAGATTGAGAAATTATTGTCGTGAAACTGGACAGTTACACATTTTACATCAAAATCTGAATCTGATTGTTTTTTCGTTGTCCGAATCATATCAACATGTTTTTAAATGGTTTTGAGAAATTAACCCTAATGGATATAGCCTTGTGAGCTGAATTGATCAACTTACAAAAACTGACCCAAAACCTATACTAGTAGGTCTAACCTTTAATCCAAACAAGCCTTGGATCTTAGTAGAAAACCAAAGTATTAATTAAGCTTAAACATAGAAATAATAATGAAAACAACAAGTTTGGATAGTAGTTTGTTGAATTCGTATGTAATAGAAAGAAAAACAAGATAAAATATTTTAATTCCCTAACTTAAATAATTCTTAACTGAGATCCACCTTCCTAGATACTCTAGGATTGCTAAACAAACTTTTAAAGTTCTTTAGATGCAAGGAAATTTGATCTTAATAGAAATTTACTTGCTGATTTTTCTTTCCTTGTAGGACTAGGATTTCCTTTCGGATGATAGTTTTTTTTTTTTTTTTTTTTGCTAAGAATTTGCATATCAAAAGTTATAGTATTTTGAATTTTGATATAGAGCCTTTTAAAATATGTGATTATCATTATTTTTGTCAACTATATTGTTTTTAAGATGATAATTGGGCTTACTTTATCGGTATTATTGTTGTTATGGATGTTAGATTATAATAAAATTTGAGTTTACTTCGTGGATTGTTCCTAGTTTTTACTAATTAGATACTGAAATATATAAGACTAATTAGTCCAACAACAATAACTTGTAGGAATAAAGATGTGAAGGTTACTACGAAGATGATGATTCCTACTTTTATAAACATATTTGTGTTTCGTTTCCTTCTTTATTAAAAACACTAATATGTTTGTTCCTCTCCTTTTGATACAACCTCTCCTTCTAATACCCCTTCTTCCTTTGCCATAATACCTCATCAGAATACATGTAATCTTAATTATAATACCCCATTTACATTTCTTTTACTCTAAGTTTCCAAACTTGACAAAAAACAAAAAATTCAACCAATCCTCTTTTTTTATATATATAACAAACCCTAAAACAAATGTTAATGACAATAAAGAAAGTTAGAAGAAACCGAGGACTAAAGAAAACTAACCCAAAACAAAAACATGGATAAAAACAAGTAGAACTGACGCGGAACAAGAGAAAAAAATAAAATTAATAGAAGGATATAACCTAATTAATGGAGTCAAGCTCTAATACCAAATGATATGCACATCTTAGATCACGTGGTTAAGCAACCCACAACAAAGATGAAACAACTCCTAGAAAGCCAAGAAATCAAGTTTGATAGAGTGTGACACGATGGAAACCTATTTCAAGGCTCCAGAATTACCCCATCCAATGAATACCAATTTATGAATGAGAAATAAATAGAAGATGTCATAAGGTCAATTATACCTTGATAAGTCAAAATTCATTCTTTGTCCAAATAAAAAATACATGTTACATCATGCAAAACACTAGTTTATTTCATAAATCCATGACTGCTGAAAATTTCAGCTTACAAAATCTTATGTAATAGTTCAACTAGTAACCCTAATAGACCCAAAACTTGTGGGCTATTTACTCATTTACACAACTATGTTAACTAAGCCCAAATACGAAGAAAATAATAAAAATAACAAATCATACACAAACTAAAGTTGATGCACCTAATTAAACAAAGTAACTTAATAATTTTTTTAGTTTCAATAATGTTATGAATGAAATTCCTATCCTAGAAACACTAGGTTCTTTGTTGCCACCTTTAGATATCCAAAATAAGCTATGAAATTGATTGTTGAAGTTACCTCCCCTTTAGTTTTCTTATTTGTCTATGATAATTAATTGTAACTTTAAATAATTATCTCAAAACATAGAAACCCTTATTGCCTTCTTTGTAGGATTAAGAAACTTGTCAAAATAAGCTAACAAATCTATCATTAAATACCACAAGCACTTCTATCCTTGTGTAGGTAGGTAAATAAGGAATTCTTGTAAGAAAAGTCTTTTGAAACATTAAAGAATCGTTGCCATTGTTGGAAAATATGTTGCAGCCCATTAAAGATCCTTGTAGAACTAGGAAATTCCTAAAACAAGATGCCATATAGATGCGAACCTCGTGATCACGTGGTCAGGCAAGGCACAATCAATATTGAGATCTGATCTTGGAAAGCCGAAGTAGGTTTGATAGGAGTGTGTCATAATGGAAACCTGCCTCTAGGCACCAACACCATTGGAATGAGTAGAATGACGCCACAAAACCAGTTAATCTTCGATAAGTCAGATTCAGTTCGTTCAAGAACTAAAGAATGCAAGAATCACTCTCACACGTTAAAACTGAAACATTCAGAAGTAATATTCATCAATGGATGCCAAAATTTTGGTTACATAAGTTTAAATAGTTCTTCAAAAATTAACCCTAATGGACCTTTTATGTGGACTTATAGGAGGTCCCCTCAAAACTAGCCCAAAAACCTTAAACTAAAAAGCCCATAACCTGATCCAAACCAGCCTTGGATCCTAGCTCAAAACAAAGTATTAATTAAGCTCAAACAAGCCTTGGGCTGTAGCTAACAAAATAAAATAAAGCCCTTAATATTAAATCCATGTTCTGCCATGAGAAGAAGAGAAGGAAATAAAATATTAAAAAACTGATTCAAGGCTTATTTATAGCCTATCATACAACTCATTAATCCTAGAAACAAAAGGAAAAGGTGCCCATGTTGTTTCCAAGTTGCTGTAAGATTCTTTTGTTTCCTTTATTATCCTCACCTCATGGCCCAAATAAGTTTGTATTGGGCCCCTCTTGTGCATGGATAAGATGTACTACGACCTCCTTTTGATGTTCCAATGGACCCTTCAATTCTGACTTGGTCGAAACCTTCAAAACCAATGCATTCAATATCTCTTTCAATGTCTTTGTCTTAGACCGAGTCATTTGACCATTTGGAACATGTAATAGGTCTTTGCTAGTGTTTCTGGGCTGGTCCACATCATCCCCTCTCTCCTCAAAAGTATTCGACCTCGAATAAAAACCTGCGTCGTCAAACAACGTAAGATCAGTAACATTAAAGGTAGCACTAACACCATACTCACTTAAAAGATCAATTTTTTATACATTGTCATTGATTCTCTCTAAAACCTAAAATGGACCATCACCACAAGGTTGTAATTTTTTTCTCCTTTAGTTAGGAAATCGTCCCTTACGCATGTGCACCCAAACCCAATCACCGGGTTGGAAAATAACCTGTTTATATCTCTTATTTGCTTTAGAAGCATATAGTCTGTTCTTTTTCTCTATTTATAGTCAAACTCTCTCATGGAGTTGTCTCATCATCTTTGCCATCTAAACTTACACTTTCTTCAAAAGGTTAAGGAATTAAGTCCATAGAAGTTAGTGGATTAAACTAATAAACAATTTCAAAAGAAGAAAAGCTAGTGGTCGAATGCATAATTCTTTTATAAGCAAACTCAACAAAAGGGATTTAGTCTAGAAATTCCTACCTCGCAACAGATTGGATCTCATCCAAGTAGACCATATTGAGCCATCTGGAACCTGTGCAATGACTCAGATGGCTCAATATGGTCTCCTTGGATCAGATCCAATCTGTTGCGAGGTAGGAATTTCTGGACAATCAAGATGCCACAGAATTGCTCTTGGGCTTGGGGAAAGATTCTAAAGCTCAGATCCTTATCATGGCCGAAGATGAAGTACATCATAGGAGATGGAATGACAACCTCTTTATGGTTTGACAATTGGCATCCTCACAGCCCACTCGTGGATTCTTACGGGGAAAGATTCATCTATGATTCAGGTATGGCCAAGAACGCGAAGGTGAATGTGATAATTCATAACTCAGAATGGAAAACTCCTACCACCCAAGCTATTGGCTGGCACCCCATTATAGAAGCTATTCCTTCCAATTCTAATCCTAATATGGGGCAAAAGGATGAGATAGTTTGGTTGGATTCGCTAAATCACAAATTCTCAGTCAAAGTAGCTTGGGAACAACTAAGACGTCATCGTCAGATGGTTGAATAGCATGACATTGTGTGGTTCAAGAATGCTGTTCCAAGACATTCCTTTTTTCTATGGATGGTTGTCCAACAAAAACTCACAACTCAAGATAAACTTCATCGGTTTGGTATACATGGTCCCAATAGATGCTCGCTCTGTCTCCGCCACAATGAGGATCACAACCACTTGTTCTTTGAATGCTCCTATACTAAAGCGATCTGGTGGGATGTTTGTGACAGATGCGACATTCCAAGAATGACAAAAGGTTTGGATGAATGGATTCGATGGGCCACTGTCTATTGGCATGGCAAGAGTTTCGTCAATTTTTCTCGTAAACTGAGTTTTGCAGCTACAGTGTATCATGTATGGCAAGAACGGAATGCAAGGATCTTTGCTGGAATGTCAAGAACTTCGAATTTGGTCTTTAATCAAATCGAATGTATCATTTGTGATAAGCTTGATTTGATGAGGAATGTCGTACCAACAAATGAAAACAAAATGATCCAACGAGCTTGGAGGGTGAATAACATAGATTCTTAATTTGTTAGTTAGCTGGTTGTATTGGTTCCCCTAACGAATCTAGTAAGGTTTCAGTTTTATGGTCGGTGGCTAGCCTGTAGCCATCTGTTGTTTTATGTTTCTGTTATCATTGTAAATCTGGGGTATGCCCCTTATAATGTTTGTATCGTCTTCTTTTAATACATACGTCAACTTACCAAAAAAAAAATCAACAAAAGGCAAACATTCTTCCTAACTGTTGTTACCCATTTTTGGGTTCCCACACAAAATGAGAAAATACAAAAAACAATATTTGGGAGAAATCCAAAAAAATAATAGGAGCGAGAAAAGGATGTTGGAATGCCGAAAAATGGCCAAAAATTGGTTGAGGAGGTTCAAAAATGCAAAAGGTTGACATTTGACAGTATATCATTGACTGGTAAGGGCACGGTTGACAAAGAAAATTCAATTTGAAGAAAAAAAGTTTGAAATCAGATGTTTATGGATTCAATTAAATTTTATCTAAGGTTTAATTGAATTTATGGAGGGTTTGATTGCAAGAAAATTCGATTTTAAGCCAACTTAGGCTTTTATTGGAAGAAATTAAAGTTATGGGGTCCAATTATAATTTTGAAAAGTTGATTTGGTTAAATCAAGGGCTTAATTGAATAATTATTGAAGTTTGATGGCCAAGTAGGGAGTTAATTGAAACAATCTGAAACCAAGGATCAAATCGGGAAAGGCACTAAAATCAAGGGATCCAATTACAATTTATCTGGGGGGTTGATTACAAAATTGCAAAAACATCCAAGGACCAAATCAGGAATATGCATTTTGAATTAGCAAAAGGTGTCGTTTCCTTGACAACTGTTGATCACCTTCTTCATCCGCAACAGTTTTGACAATGAATGAGCGTTATCAATGGAGCCATTTCAGCAACAAAAACAGCAGATTGCTTCAGTTATGGGGAATGTTTCACGGCTACTATTCCTTTACATGTCGTTACCAAGTTGGACGTTGCACTGCAGGCCATTCTTTAGCTTATAAAAGCCAGAGAAAGACGATGAAAAGAGGGCGAAACGGGAGGGAAAACCAGAGGGTAACGACAGAGGAAAGAAAAAAGGAGTGGAGAGAGTCGCACCAGCACTGCCAACGCCATCGTAAGCTCATTATTTTCTTCGTCCAGCAGCCATTGTAATTCTCCATCACAATCGCACCAGCACTGGACAACGGAAAAAAAAAAACCTAGAAAAGGTGACGGATAGTAAAGCAGAGAGAAAGAGTAGGAAACAAGAAGCTAGTAGACGACGACGGCATCACCATCAACTTTCCCTTCTCCAGAACCAGGAACCAGACCGAGCAAGACAAGGAGTGGCATCATAGCTTCTTCTCAGAATCCCAATGACAAGCTCATGAGGGATTTCTCCCAGCAACAGTTATTAACCAGGTAAGCTTCTCATTCCTTCTCCTTCCATTTATAATTGCACAAACACTGTGCAGGTGCAATTTAATTACATTGTGGCTGTAGCAGGCGTGCGTGAATTGTTCACGCACGCTTGTGTTTAAAAGCCAGTCGGGTCACTGGTTTAGGCCAGTGACCCGGCTAGGCTTGTTGGATCCAGCCCGAGAAAAAAAAATTCTTTAATTTTTTTTTAAAATATGATTTTCCAAAAATTTTTTACTTCATTTTGATCAATATCGGTTTGTATTTTTTATATTGTAAAGATATAAATCTGGTATTAAAATACCTGGTTTTCGTCAAGACATTAAAAAATAAAAATAAAAATATTTTTGTTTTCATGCATATAGTCAAATCTCTCAAAAAATAAAAATAAAATAAAAATTCATCATATTGTATTTTCATATAACAAAGAAAATTTCAAAAAATATATATTAGCATGCATTTTGCCTTTAATAACCAGTTTATTAAAGCCACGAGAACTAGGCCAATATTTCAAAAATTCCAAAAAACATATTTTGTTTTTTCTTTTAATATCTGGGTTTACAACCTTATACGTAAGATGTATTCCGGATATTAAATTCTTTTTTTTATGACAGAACACTTAAGTTTTATCCGATAAGATAAGGATCTCGTTACCGAGGAGGACTCCTCTTAAATCTTAGATGGACCAACAACTAGAAAACATAACAAGACCTTAGATTTTATCAGACAATTAAACAATGCAACCTACCTTAGGTAGGGCGTATTTGGGGTGCTAAAACCTTCTCTTTACATAATCAGTCCCCGTACCTAATCTCTATGACCAGTTAGGGTTCATAGTGACCAAAACACTAGGTGGCGACTCCCATTCCAATTTTTCCACTAATAAAAGATAAGAATTCCTAGTCTCCCCATATTTGACAGATTAATACAAGATTTTGAGGGTGGATGTTTTCGCAGCGACGTCGCACACGTGCAATACCAACTTTTTAGATTCTTTTGAATTACATGTATTGAATGACGCGTGTTGGGTCTTTAACAAAAGAAGCTTGAATTTAAAAAAAATAAAATAAAAAATACTAACATCTCTTTGATTTCATTTCAATAATTAGACTTTGAAATAGACATGATCTTTGAAATATAAGAGTTGATTCTCGAACAAGAAAGATTGTCAAACAAAAAGAGCACCGATCAAGTTTGCAAAATTCTTGACAGAAGTGACATCAATACTTGTCGACACTTCTTGAAAAGTTGAGCAGCCGGGGGCAATATAGTGGACCCTGAGAAGGAAAAACAAGCAGTATTCAGATCAGCTAGGGGGCAATAAAAAAATGATTAAATGATGAATCAGTGAGGCTAAGGACAATAGTGTTGAAAGGAATATAATCAGATGAACGAGCACTAGAGGCAAGTCAATGGCTGATTAGCAATCTAAGATGAGGACGATACTAGAAAACCTCTTGATGAGTGCTGGTAGGATGCACACAGCTAATCAAAAAACTATTCTCGAAAGAATCTAGGAGATGAAATGATTTGTTAAGCTTCTTTATGATGAATCAAACAACACCACACTCGGGGGCATTGTCAAGCTTGATAAACAGTGAAACAAAAAATCATTGAAGACAGCCTATGATAGGCGCTGCATTTATAGTGGAGTGGATGACTAACACATGAACGAGCCAGTACATGGAAAGAGAAAATAAGGCTTTTAGATAGCGAACTAAGGCACCCTATGACGATGGAACATCAAAGATGGGGGGACCTATATTTCAAATCAGGTAAGGATGCATGCATGTCATCTACCTCAAAGCATTGCACACATATTTTTTATTCGTTACAGGAAAATCCTTAGAGAAGTCTAGCATGATTGAAAAAAAGAATCATTGAGCTGATAATAACAGAGAATCATGGATTGTGACCCTAGGACGGGAAGAAGATGAGATAAACCTTACTGTCAGGAAAATCTCAAAGAAATGAGAAGATCAACTTTGTCATCATGAGGAGTCTTTAGGTCAACCCGAAATAAGGAAGCATCATGTTTTCCAACCTTTTCATCAAGAAAAATCCAGTTAATTTCAGTAATCAGGAAGGACAGATGTCAACCCTGCAATTAGGAAGGATAGATGTTAGTCCTACAAAATCACAAAAAAAAACAAAAAGAAAGAAAGCATCAAGTGAAAAGTTTGATCAAACCTTATCATCAAAAAGAAAAATGACAAGAACCCTACCATTAGAAAATTCTCAAGAAGAAGAAAAAGAAAACGAAGGAAGCAAGTTCAAACCTTGTCAACAAGAAGAACACAGATTTTGGTTCTGGTTAAAGGGGATCGCCGATTGGAATCTCAGATTAGCCCAACCATACAGATTTTGGTTCTAGTTAAAGGGGATCGCCGAATGGGATCTCAGGTTAGTCCAACCACACACAAGATATTGGTTTTGGTTAAAGGAGACAACTGGATGGGATCTCAGGTTAGCCCAACCACTCAGATTTTGGTTCTGCTTAAAGAGGATCGCCAAATAGGATCTCAGGTTAGCCCAACCATACAGATTTTGATTTTGGTTAAAGTGGATCGCCGAATGGGATCTCAGGTTTGCCCAACCACGCATAGGATATTGGTTCTGGTTAAAGGGGATCACCGGATGGGATCTCAGGTTAGCCCATCCACTCAGATTTTGGCTCTAGTTAAAGGGGATCGCCAAATAAGATCTCAGGTTAGCCCAATCACTCAGATTTTGGTTCTAGTTAAAGGGGATCGCCGGATGGGATCTTAGGTTAGCCCAACCACTCAGATTTTTGTTATAGTTAAAGGGGATCGCCGGATGGGATCTCAGGTTAGCCCAATCACATAGAGGATATTGGTTCTGGTTAAAGGAGATTACCGGATGGGATCTCAGGTTAGCCCAACCACACCAAGGATATTGGTTCTGGTTAAAGGGGATTGCCGGATGGGATCTCAGGTTAGCCTAACCACACAGATTTTGGTTCTAGTTAAAGGGGATTGCCAGATGGGATCTCAGGTTAGCCCAACCACAAAGATTTTTTGTTCTAGTTAAAGGGGATTGCATGATGGGATCTTAGGTTAGCCCAACCACACAGGTTTTGGTTCTGGTTAAAGGGGATCACCTGATGGGGTCTCACAGGTTTTGGTTCTAGTTAAAGGGGATCAACTAATGGGGTCTCAGGTTAGCCCAACCACACAGAGGATTTTAGCTTGGTTAAAATGACATTTGAAAAAAAAAAGAGAAAGAATTTAGAGGAGTGTCAAGATCGGGTTATCAAGATAATCAAGTTCCTGTTTGAAATGAGATTGCGGTAAAGATAAAATTTCAGATCAACCAAGTTTTGAGAAGATCAAGATTGAAATTCAGTTTTGTTTATCTTTACAAAACGTACTACGCAAAGTCTTTGCTCCGTAAGCATTGTAAAGAGGGGTCATCTGTTGTTACCCATTTTTGGGTTCCCACACAAAATGAGAAAATGCAAAAAAAAAATATTTGAAAGAAATTCAAAAGAATAATAGGAGCGAGAAAAGGATGTTGGAATGCCAAAAAATGGCCAAAATTAGTTGAGAAGGTTCAAAAATACAAAAGGTTGAAATTTAATAGTATATCATTGACTAGTAAGGGCACTGTTGACAAAGAAAATTCAATTTGAAGAAGAAAAGTTTGAAATCAGATGTTTATGCATTTAATTAAATTTTATATGAGGTTTAATTGAATTTATAGAGGGTTTGATTGTAAGAAAAATTAATTTTAAGTCAATTTAGGCTTTTATTGGAAGAAATTAAAGTTATGGGTCCAATTATAATTTTGAAAAGTTGATTTGGTCAAATCAGGGGCTTAATTGCATAATTATTGAAGTTTGATGGCCAAGTAGGGACTTAATTGAAACAATCTGAAACCAAGGACCAAACCAGGAAAGACGTTAAAATCAAGGGATCCAATTACAATTTATCTAGGGGGTTGAATACAAAATTGCAAAAACATCCAAGGACCAAATCAGGAATATGCATTTTGAATTAGAAAACGGCGTCGTTTGCTTGATAACTGTTGATCACCTTCTTCATCCGCAACGGTTTTGACAGTGAATGAGCGCTATCAACGGAGCCATTTTAGCAACAAAAACAGCAGATTGCTTCAGTTATGGGGAATGTTTCACGGCTACTATTCCTCTACATGTCGTTACCAAGTTGGACGTTGCACCGTAAGCCATTCTTTGGATTATAAAAGCCAGAGAAAGACAATGAAAAGGGGGTGAAACGGGAGGGAAAACTAGAGGGTAACGACAGAGGAAAGAAAAAAGGAGGGGAGAGAGCCACACCAGCACTGCCAACGCCATCGTAAGCTCATTATTTTCTTCGTCCAGCAGCCACTGTAATTCTCCATCACAACCGCACCAGCACTAGACAACGGGAAAAAAAAACCCAGAAAAGGTGATGGATAGGAAAGCAGAGAGAAAGAGGAGGAAACAAGAAGCCAGTAGGCGAGGACGACATCACCATCAACTTTCCCTTCTCCAGAACCAGGAACCAGACCGAGCAAGATAGGGAGTGGCATCATAGCTTCTTCTCAGAATCCCAGCAACGGTTGTTAACCAGGTAAGCTTCTCATTCCTTCTCCTTCCATTTATAATTGCACAAACACTATGCAGGTGCAATTTAATTACATTGTGGTTGTAGCAGGCGTGCGTGAATTGTTCACACACGCTTGTGTTTAAAAGCCAGTCGGGTCACTAGTTTAAGCCAATGACCCGGCCAGGCTTGTTGGGTCCTGCTGAGAAAAAAAAACTTTCTTCAAAAATTATTTTTAAAAATATGATTTTCCGCAAAATTTTTACTTCATTTTGATCAATATCGGTTTGTATTTTTATATTGTAAAGATATAAATCTGGTATTAAAATAACTGGTTTTCGTCAAGATATTAAAAATAATAATAAAAAAATATTTTTGTTTTCATGCATACAGCCAAGTCTCTCAAAAAATAAAAATAAAATAAAAATTCATCATATTGTATTTTCATATAACAAAGAAAATTAAAAAAATATATATTAGCATGCATTTTGCCTTTAATAACCAGTTTATTAAAGCCACGAGAACTTGGCTAATATTTCAAAAATTCCAAAAAAAATATTTTGTTTTTTTTTTAATATCTGGGTTTACAACCTTATTCGTAAGATGTATTCCGGATATTAAATTCTTTTTTTGACGACAGAACACTTAGGTTTTATCCGATAAGATAATGATCTCTTTACCGAGGAGGACTCCTCTTAAACCTTAGATGGACCAACAACTAGAAAACACAACAAGACCTTAGATTTTATCAGACAATTAAACAATGCAGCCTACCTTATGTAGGACGTATTTGGAGTGCTAAAACCTTCCCTTTACGTAATCAGTCCTCGTACCTGATCTCTATGACCAGTTAGGGTTCCTAGTGACCAAAACACTAGGCGGGGACTCCCATTCCAATTTTTCCACTAATAAAAGACAAGAATTCCTTGTCTCCCCATATTTGACAGATTAATACAAGATTTTGAGGGTGGATGTTTTCGCAGCAACGTCGCACACATGCAATACCAACTTTTCAGATTCTTTTGAATTACAATACGAAAAGTTGGGATAATGTTCTATGAATGCACGCAACACATGATTCATTAAACGCATAAACATATTAGGTGCATTTGAAAGTCCAAACGACATTACTAACCATTCATACAAACCATGCTTCATCTTAAATGTTGTTTTCCACTCATCACCTTCTTTTATCCTAATCTGATGGTACCCACTTTTCAAGTTAATTTTAGAGAAAATAGAGGATTCATATAACTCATCTAACATGTCATCAAGTCTAGGAATGAGATGTCTATACTTTATCGTTATGTTGTTGATGGCTCGACAATCAACACACATCCTCCATGTTCCATCAAGGTTTTTCACTCTAATAATCTCACTACGCCTTTTACCTCACAACTTGCTTTCTTTTGGTTCTTTAGGAATGTTCGTTAGTTTCACAGATTTAACACACAATGTCTCGAACATATTTTAATTGACCTAAGTGTAACTATGTTTTAACTTTATCTTTTAATGAAAAAGGAAAAAGCTTTAATCTGATGGTGTTTATGTTACAATTTAAGTAAAACATGTTACAAACTTCTTCAAATTCTCTCAAATGCAAGTATGAATTTTCTAGATCTAAGCCATGAAAAGTAGGTAAAAGTTGAATAATGTTGTCTTAAAATTGAAGTGATATTTATCAGGAGGGAAAACTATACATGATGGTGCACTTGTTCTTGTTGGATTCATATGGTCTCTCAATGTTCTAACACGATTATTCTCATTATGAAGTGACTAGTTATCCTCTTCGACCATGTTTTTAGATGAAGATGAAGAAGATTTCCTAGAAAGTCCACCACTTAATGTGCGTGACCAAACTCTCATGCAAGTGTAGAAAGAGAAGAAGAAGGAAAAGGAAAAAAAAGTTAGATAAGAGAAAAGTGAAAATAAAAAATAAAATAAATTTATACAGTAATTTACCTCCCAGCAACAACGCCAAAAACTTGACACGATCAAAGAGTTGATGTCTTATCCCAAGTTCAGGAGTGTCAAAGTAATAAATAACCCGGCAAGACCGGGGTCGAATCACATGGAGGTCAACAATATATATATATATATATATATATAAAACAAAGAGTTAAAGAGATCTTTAAGATGTGAGATTAATGTGATGATTAAACAATGATAAAAAACAGTTGTCAAGATTAGAGGTTCACTAATGGTATTAGAAATAAGTATAGTATAAACTCTTTTTATTACTCAATTGGAAACCACACACAAAGGAGGTTCCAATCGAGGTTCCAATCGAATTATTTATCCTTAATAGTTCATTATAAATTTTTACATGATCATATTAATTATCTTATTTTAGTAACATCATACTTTTAAATATTGTCAGGAATTCATGATGCTAACTTATATTAACAACAAATTAAGTTCATCTCATAACAACGATGCCGACCAAAAACTATGAAGGATCAAGCATTTGATGTACTAAGTGTTCTACAACACAAATCTAGATTAATCATTTAACAAGTAATGTATTAAGAATTAGTAAGATCAAAAAATAATACATATTAATAACAAACTTTCTTGGATATAAACATTGAAGTCCATGTTGAATTTATATTATACATATTCTAACACCATTAGTGTAACCTTTTCACCTTGACATAATTAACTTAGCTAGACATAATGAAGAAGAAGAACATAAATAAACAAGATAAGAACATAATTATGATATAAGTTAACTAAGAGTAGTAAAGGAAATGAAAAGCATAAACAAGAGATTAATGAAAATCAAACTTGAACATTACAAAGAGAGAGCAAGCAAGAAAATAATCTTGATCTGAAAACCAAGATGCCTAAATGAATGGCAAATGCCTCCTTTTATAGGCTAAAATTTGGAATTATTCATTTGGTAATTGATTATTGATGTAATGACCAACTATTGATGTAGTGAACTTGGTGGACAATAGCACTCAAGCATTTTGGCTGGATGAAATGACATTGATGCAATCAGAATTTGGCAAAGTGTTCATCATGAAAGTTGTTGGAAATCATCTCCTCTTTCCACCCATAATATTTCAGAGCATTTGGATCATTACAGCTCGAGATATGGCTAAAATATTGAGTAGTGCTTCTGGTGGACGTGGTGGATAGTCCTCAAGCTCTTGTTTGGATAAAATGTCATTGCTAACATCAAAACTTAAGTAGGTCGTCCCTATGAAAGCTATTGGAATCTGTATCATCTTTCCACCAAAAGAAGAATGAGCTCATTTGGACTTCTAGAACCCGAGATCATTTGGACTTCTAGAACCTGAGATATGGACTGAACACTTAACAGTGTCTAGGCTGCAGGATAGATTCAAACTTCTCTTTTGATGCTAAGATTTGAATTTCAAAACAGTAAAATTGAGTCTTGGACAAGAATCTCTTTTCTAAGCTTAGCCCTTTCTTTATCCTTTCACTTTCAATAGTTACTCACATCAATCAATCCTTTGAATTGTGAGATATGCCTGCATTTAAATAAGCATTTACCATAAATTAAAGCTATCTTATATTAATAGACTTGTTATTATAAAACATGCTTAAGTTAGAGAATTTAATGATACTGTAAGTGCAATATAATGATATAAAGTCTTAATGAGAATGCAATTTTAAGTATTAATCATTGGTCCACATCACACATCCTTGTAGAAAAAGGATCCTTGCTAAAAACAAACTCCAAGTCATAAGAAAGTAAATAATAAAATCCGTATAACCTATTCTGACCTATATCGTAAGGTCTTTCCGAACTTTGATTAACCTGAACTTTTACCCCAATATATAACAATATTCCGGGAAACTCTAGGTAAAATTTTCAGCTTGATCCAATGGTCGGATTGAGAATTATGATTGTTGCAATAAAATTGAACAGTATGCATAATTATGCTAGAATCCAAATTTAATTGTTCAACCTTGTTTTGGATTGTATCATGTTTTTATTAGAAGTTTTGACTAGAAATTCATACATTAGAGTTTATTCTCACATGTCTTCTAATTTTAAGGACCGATGTAGTCTTAGTGTGTTCTTTTAAAATAACTTTAACAAGACAATGAATTTTTCATATTATCAGCACGATTAAATTCAAGTTTATTTTAACATGTCTTTTAAATATAGGGACCAATGTAGTCTTAGTTCATTCTTTTAAAATGATTTATATTAAGACAATGAATTTATCATATTATCATCAAATATAAACTTTTAATTTATCCTACGAGTCTTCTAAAATAGGGACCAACATATGCCTTATAATTTTAAAATGATTTCAAAGTAAATTAACAAATTTTCCTTCAAAATTTTGCTAAAACCAAAAGTTTTGATTGGATTTGGATTATTAAATAAATCTAACAAGTCTCTTATTTTTAAGGATTAAGGATTGATGTTCAATAATAAAAAATATCTTAAATTAATAAGTTTTTTATTTTTCAGGGACCGATGTCAAATCTTTATTAAACCTCATGAATGATTTATAAATAAATTAAGAAATTTAATGGAAATTAAAAAGGTATATTTAAAAGAAAAAAAACATTTAGTAAAAGGTAACTTTTGATGGGAAAGAAAATAAGGATGATATTAATCTTCCTTTAATGATAATAACTCCTTACTTTGAATTTCTGTTAGGATTTATAACTTCATTAATTAACTAGGTGGCGAGTTGATTTTTCAATTATCCCTGTTATTAATTTTAGAAAGTCCAATAATCATCATGTAGGGTATATGTGGCACCATGGAATTAATTGAAGCTTATGCAGAGACATGTAGCAGCACACCATGGCAATTAATCCAATGTGCTTCAGCATGAAAGAAACAATACTAAAAAGACAACACAACCCCAAAGTAGAAAGAAGTGGGAGAAGAAGAGACTGAGAGAAGCAGAGAACTTGGAGGAACAGCTTTGATTCAGAGACGGAGAGGTTGATTTAGATTGAGAGGTTGCGAGGGTGAGTGGTTATGAACTTTTGTTAGCTTAGGTAGGGAGGGGGGCAGCTGGTTTGCTAATGGCTGTGGTTATGAGCAAATTTTTTTAATTTATAGGACCCCGGCATTTTAGTAATTTTCAGACCAGTTTGATTCAGTCTTTAAAAACTGCATCCAACCAAACCGAATGTTTTTTAAAGTTTGTTTTTACGATTAGGTATTTTCATTATTTTTTTTCGGTTTAATAAAAATAAGAAAAGAGTTAAAACGGTAAAAAGCGAGTCAACCATCTATCCATGGTTTGGCGTCTGAGAATGCAGAGAGTCTAATAATAATAAAAATAATGTTCATCAACCCCAACACAAATAGACTACCTTTTCCTTGCTCGATCTATTCGCATTCCAAAATCCCAAAAGGTGAACATAAGCACCCTGCCTGCCTGGGGCCTGAGCTCATATTTCTGGTCTTTCAATATTTCATCCATCCATCTTTAAGCCGAAAAATTGATTTCTTTCTTTCTTTCTTTGATTGAGTTTGTTTTGATGGGACTTTGTTGGAGCAATCGAATCAAGTCTTATACTTGTTCTAATACGGGTACCTACCTACCTTTCTTTTCTTTCCTTTGTTTTTTCTAGTACGTAGTATATCTTATTCAATGCTTGATCTGGATTTATTTCTCTTTCTCTTTCCTTTTTTTTCTGTTATTTGTGTGTATTATCTTCATTTAGCAAGTGCATATGTATATATTCACAGTCAAAATGGGTTTTTGACATTCAAGTTCAATCTTCAAAGCTTTTTTTTTTTTGTTCTTTCTTTAGCATTTGTTTTCCAAATAAACTTGTATAACTTGTTTAGATAAGTTATATTCCATGAATAGTTATAACAATTTGTCAAATGTTCTGTTAAAAAAAATAAACAATTACCATGGGATGGATATTAACAAATATAATATTAAAAATGCTTTGTTAAAAACATGTTAATTCTTCATTGCCTCTACTTGTTATGTTCCTGGTGAACTTAAAAATGGTTTATCACAATTTTAGCAATTCAGTGTAGAACATTTTTTATTTATTTATTTTTTTGTCTGAAGGTTTGAGTTCAAAATGCGGAAGCAGAAATGGGAAAACTTTGAGTAGTTCTAGTAGCAAAGTGTCGATAGTTTCTGTACCCCAAACACCTCGGAGTGAGGGTGAAATCTTGCAGTCTTCGAATTTAAAGATCTTTACCTTCGGTGAGCTGAAGACTGCCACTAGAAATTTCCGACCAGACAGTGTATTAGGAGAAGGTGGTTTTGGGTCAGTTTTTAAAGGGTGGGTTGATGAACACTCACTTGCAGCTACCAGACCAGGCACCGGTATGGTGATTGCTGTGAAGAGGCTAAACCAAGAAGGGTTCCAGGGTCACAGGGAATGGCTGGTCAGTGATATATTTTCGTCTCTTAACTTCTTACTAGTTTTTGGTGATCATTTTTTTTTATCATTCCTTAGATATTTGTAGGATATTTATGCCTATAGGCCATAGATTTTTATGGTAGAAAGATAGGTCTCCAGTTTTGATAGTATAAGAATCCTATCCTCGTGCCTGATGTCCATTTTAATATTTTGTGAAATAGTGCCTTTTACTTACCTGAAATGTTTGAAAACGCTGCTGTGAGCAAAAAATTGACTCATGTCGTGCCTTTGGACATGTAGGCAGAAATCAACTATCTTGGGCAATTCCAACACCCTAATCTTGTTAAGTTGATTGGTTACTGCTTAGAGGATGACCATCGTCTTCTGGTTTATGAATTCATGCCCCGTGGCAGCATGGAAAACCATTTATTCAGGAGTGAGTTACTCATGTTCTTTTATTAACAGGCTTTTTTGGTCTCTTATTTGTGAAGAGCACCATAATCCCATACCCACTGCACCCTATTTGTTATATGTTGTTGAATTATTAAATATATTGCAAAACAGGAGGGTCTCACTTCCAGCCACTTTCCTGGAACATTCGAATGAAAGTTGCACTTGGTGCTGCAAGGGGGCTTGCCTTTCTTCACAGTGCTGACGCAAAAGTCATATATCGTGACTTCAAGACGTCTAACATCCTACTTGATTCGGTATGTACCTGACTAGCATCTTCTTATAATTTCTCTCTTACCTTTTCTTATATACATATATATCTTACGGTAATGTAGCTGAATCTGTGGAGACTTGGGCTTCATTCGGACTCAGATTTTGAGCTGCCTCTTTTGCTCTATATTTGCAGAACTACAATGCAAAGCTTTCTGATTTCGGTTTAGCCAGGGATGGACCAACTGGCGATAATAGTCATGTATCTACTAGGGTGATGGGAACCCATGGATATGCAGCACCAGAGTATTTAGCCACAGGTACTATTTTCTGTTTGTGGCTTCTTATGCACAACCCTTGATTCTTATGAACCTGATTGGCTTGTCAATTGCATCAATTTACTGTACTTATTTGTATCTTTTATATATGCACACGTTTCATTTTTTAAAGCAAGCAATCCTGTATTCTGGCACTGCTGATTCTATCTCTTTGTTCTGCGGCAATTCTTCTTCTGCTATTAGATACAGCAGAAATATCTTCTTCTATTTTTTTTCTTATCATTAATTGCTTTTTTTTTTAATTGAGGTCATTTGACTCCAAAGAGCGATGTATACAGCTTTGGAGTTGTACTTCTGGAAATGTTATCTGGTCGACGGGCTATAGACAAGAACCGGCCATCTGGTCAGCACAACCTGGTGGAATGGGCCAAACCTTACCTGACAAACAAGCGTAGAGTTTTCCGTGTTCTGGATACACGTCTTGAAGGCCAGTATGTACCCAGTCGGGCCCAAAAGCTTTCTAACCTTGCACTTCAATGCTTAGCTGTGGAACCGAAGTTCAGGCCAAATATGGATGAGGTGGTAATGGTGTTAGAGCAGCTTCAAGAACAAGTAAAGGACATACCAAAAATTTCCCATAAAGAGCACAATTTAAAAGTTCGTGGGGGTGCCAATGGTGGACAGATTGCTTATCCCAGGCCTTCGGCATCCCCACTTTATGCATAAGAGAGTAAAATTTTTGAAGTTGTTAATATGCTGTCGTTTTAGAGTGTGAACAGGTTTTCTTGAGCTGAGGCATGTGTGCTAAAACCATGCTTGTTCAAGGAGTGTACAGATTTGTTTTGCTTTTTGCGTAAAGTATTTAAGGTTTCATGCATTGTCTTTTGGCGAACAGAAGTCAGAATCATGGAATCCACATAGATTTGGATGATGCTGCGATATTGTTATACCTGCAAGCAGCTGCAGAAATGCCGAGTTCATGAAAAATATGGTTGAGCTTATTTCTGTATTCCATTTATTGCTTTAGAACTGGCGAGCATGTTATTGGAGATTGGATTTTATGACTCGGACGTCGGAACAAATGGGATGCAGGAACCATTTTAATTATCTTGAGATTTCCTGGCAAAAGCGAAATTTGTCCTCTTTTTTTTTTTCCATTTAAAATCCTCAATCAAATAGTCTAATGGAGAATCTCTTATGTTAACATTATTGATTGGAATGTGAAAATTTTAATAATGAAATCTCGACGAACATTTCAAAATATTTTGAACGTTAAATATATCATTTGATCTTCCTGCGCTTACATAACCAATCTTCCGTTATCTTCCAAGCACACGGTATAGTAAAAAAATGGGAGACCAAAGAGTTGGTTTCTAGTTTGATGTAATATGGTGCAACAAGTTTATGAGTAATTTGTCTATGTTCCTCATGAGATTTCAACTCGGATTATCACCAGACCTATGTATCTCACAAGGTAAGAATTTGACACTCGAAACAAAACTTTTGTTAGTACAGATTACAACTCCACTTGGATCCTACCGCGTAAGTCTTGCCAAATTCAGTGATGTGGCTTGTAATGCATTTTTAAATCCGGCTGTCCGCCTTGACCTGGCTTCTTAGGTTTCTCTGGATGCTCACAGCTTTCCAGGAAGCCAACTTCTTTCCACAGATTGGGCGGTAAGTAAATAATACTTGAAAATGGGAAAACAAGAAAATTTAACTTCTCTTATTCAGAAATTCTGAGTATTTGTAGTTATACTTACAAACGTAATGAATTTCCAGGAAATTGGGAGGAGAGAGCAAGGTAATTTATTCTAACCATATTCCATTTTTTTTTAGTATGCAAAGTTACCATTCTATATTTACCAAAACTTAATTTGTATTCTATTTCATTCAAGGATTTCTTTCACACAGGACATAGAGTATGAGAAAATAAACATATTGCGAAAATAAAATTTCCTTTTCCTTTTTCTCTTGATGAGTGGCCAATGTAAACGATAGACAGACGTATTAAGAAATATACATTTCTTTCTCCATGTTTTCTCAATCAATCACAGGATCTTCAGAGACTGTAATGGTATCTTGTTACTTGGAACATGAACAAGATGCATGTTTTCAAAATAATCTGAAGATGATCTCACAGCATAGGGATAATGCTAACAAGGTTTATATGTGCTTCGCAATTCCGTTCCAATTCAGATTCAGATCGAAGGAGATCTCACGTTTTCAAAAGGTGGTTATCAGACTGCCAATTCCTAAGCAAATTATTGCAACCCAAAACAGGGTTTCAAAGCAAGGGGAGTGATGCAAAAGACCAAATATTACCAAAGGATAAATTAGAGGTACCAATTGGGTCTCTTATAAGATTTGAAATTAAAAGGATCCAAAAAAAAATTGATTGAGATGATTTTGACCATTTGAGTTAACAAGTAGCAAATATATCAAACTAGATCTATGTATATTGTTTGGGCTATATTTGAAGCTACAAGAGAAATTTGTTTCAATTCTAGTGGGTTGGAAACTAAATGATGCAAACCTCTTGATCACATAGTTAAGCAACTCTCAACGAAGTAAACAACAATCCGAAAAGTTAAAAATCAAGTTTGATAGAACCTTAATTCAGAGGTAACCCTATACCTAAAAACTAAAAGTATTAAAAAAAGACTTGGACCTAGAGATAGCCTTGTATAAGAATCCTGAGTATGTGAATGACACTTCGAAGACAGTTAATCTTTGATAAGTCAATACATGATCTTTGTCCCTACAAAGAAAAGTTGTTTTACCACAAATAAACAAAAGAAAAAAATTTGGATAAGGTAATATATTAACCAAAAAGAAACAAAATAACAGCAACGGGGCAAACCCCACATAGCTCAGAGGGGTGGACAAAACCCCACCTAACCTAAAGCAACAAACAAGAAAACAAGGGCATACCTTGGAGAGAGGCTAAGAGGACATGTCTTCCAAACCTAAACAAAAAAAAAAATCAACAAGAAATAAAAATATCATCAGAAGATCCCTATGAAATATGAAGCCATCTATTAGTATCCAAAGAGGGCATATTAAGAAAAAGATTAACTTTAGAAACAATAAAATGAACTATATTTCTATAAACAACCGAATTGTTGCGAAGAGCCTCACCATAGAGTCGAGTATTCTTCTCTATCTTAATGTAGTCAACCATAACAACTAACATTAATCTAGTTATCAAAGATTTAAGAGAGCTACCTCCACCCAAAAAAGATAGTCATGAAATGATAGTGATCCAAGATCAACGCCTAAAAGGAATGAGGCATTTAGAAAAAAGATCATAGCAAATGCAATGAGAGAACATGTGATGTGGACCAGCCCAGAAATACCAGCAATGACCCATTATATGTATCAAATGGTCCAATGACTCGATCCACGACAAAGCAATTGAAAGAGGCATTGAATGCATTGGTTTTGAATGTTTCAACCAAGTCAGAATTGAAAGGTCCATGAGAGTATAAAGAGGAGACCCTAGTACATCTTATCCATGTGCAAGAGGGGTCCAATACAACTTTATTTGGGCCATGAGGTGAGGAAAACAAAGGAAACAAAAGAATCCTACAACAACTTGGAAACAACATGGATGGCCACCTTTTCCTTTTGTTTCTAGGATTAAGGGGCTGCTTGGAAGGCTATAAATAAGTTTTGAATCAGTTCTGTAATATTTTACTTCCTTCTCTTCTTCTAATGGCAGAACATGGATTTAATATTAGGAACTTTATTTTATTTTGTTAGCTACAACCCAAGGTTTGTTTGGGCTTAATTAATAATTTGTTTTCAGTTAGGATCCAAGGCTTGTTTGGATTAAGTTATGGGCTTTTCAGTTTAGGGTTTTGGGTCAGTTTTGAGTGGACCTCATATAAGTCCACATAAGGGGTCCATTAGGGTTATTTTTTAAGAACTATTTAAACTCATATAAGCCAAAATTTCAGTAGCTTTGATGATTATAACTTCTGAAGTTTTCAGTTTTACACGTGTGAGAGTGATTCGTGCATTCTTCAGTTCTTGAATGAACTGAATTTGACTTATCGAAGATTAACTGGCTTCGTGGCATCATTCTACTCAATCCAATAATGTTAGTGCCTTGGAACAAGTTTTCATTGTGTCACACTCCTATCAAACCTATTTCGGCTTTCAGGGATCAAATCACAATCTTGATTGTGGGTTGCATGACCACGTGATAACGAGGTTCGCATCAATTAGTATCAGAGCTAGGCTCTGAAACAAGGTCATATTCTTTTATTATTTTTGTTTTTTTAGTGTTCCTTTAAGTTTTCCAGTGTTTGCGTTCATCTTCTTGTTCTTTGTGTCCGCGTCATCTAAGCAAAAACAAAAAAAATATTTCTTCTTATTACTTCATATTATGTCTATTAGGGGCAAAATCACATCATATATCCAATTTGAACTTATTCTGATATCGTTTGCTTGAGGTTTTAATTCGAAGTTCAATTCTGCCGCGAAACACTACTCTTAGTGAAACATAAGAAAATTACCTTAGAATAAATAGTAACTTCATATTGTCTATTGGGGGTGATATATAAAATTTGGGCTTATTTAGATATCGTTTGCTTGAGGTTTTCATTTAAGGTTCAATTCTGCCGCAGAAACACTACTCTTGGTAAACCATAAGCAAACCACCTTAGAATCAATTGAAACTTAATATTATGTGTATTGGGGATGATATCACACCATATATTAAATTTGATCTTATTTTGATATCAGCTTCTAGAGGTTTTAATTGGAGGTTCAATTCTGCCACAAACTGATCATACAAGGGGTTTGAGTACCTAGACATAAGAGAATGATCTATAAATTGATATTTGTTGTTTTTTTAGTATTATAATACTAAATATTGAATTTGAGTTCATTTCGAGATCGTTTGGTCTGGGTTTCAATTTTGTTACGTAAAAATTGCGTAACAGGTTAGATTTGCGTCAAGTTTCATAACATGATCCTTACTGTTTAGTTTTGTCCAAATATTTTTTGTTTTTATTATATTTGGGTTATCTAGGAGTCAAGTAATTGTTTTTGCTAATATTCGCTTCTGTTTTATTTTGTGTCTTCGTTTCGTCCACAATTCGTACGAATTTGCATTGTTACTCACGAAATCATAATCGTAGTTTTCATTTTGCTTTGTGGAGCTAGAGGACATGGTTCACATGGCTATGAAGGTGGAGAGACAACTTAGGAAGGGACATTTCGGCCAACGCTTAATTCGGGTTCTTCATCATCTTGGAAGCCAAATCTAAAGAGAAAGGGTACTGTCCGGCCGAGGTCCTTTGTTCCTTTCAGAACCGAAACACCAAAGGCTAAAGTTGATGTCCCTACTAGTGCCAAAGGTAAATCTGAAACTCAACCTAAATGTACTCGGGATGTTAAATGTTTCAGGTGTCAGGGACATGGACATTATGCTTCAGAGTGTCCAAACAAGAGAATCATGATGATTAGAGATAATGGTGATATGGAATCTGAATTGATAGATCTGATTGTGAAGGCATGCCACCATTGGAGGATAGTGATGGGGGTGAGTTAGCATTACCGGTTGAGGAGTTCTTGGTTATAAGGTGAACACTTCAGGTTCAGGTTAAGAAAGATGAGACTAATCAATAAAGGGAGAACATCTTTCATACACGTTGTTATGTACAAAGCAAGGTGTGTGGTTTAATTATAGATAGTGAAAGTTGTGTTAATGTTTATAGTACCACCCTTGTTAGTAAACTGAATTTGTGTACAACAATGTTAAGCGTGCTAAACCATATAGATTGCAATGGCTGAATGATAGTGGTGAAGTGAAAGTGACTAAACAGGTTGTGGTTCCATTTTCGATTGGGAAATATGTTAATGAAGTTCTGTGTGACGTGGTACCAATGCAAGCAAGTCACATCTTGGTGGGGAGACCATGACAATATGATTGGAAGGCAATTCATGATGGGGTTAAAAATATGTATACCATTGTAAAAGATGGTAAAACCATCACTCTTTTATCTCTTACACTCAAATAGGTGTATGATGATCAAATAAAACTAAAGAGTGAGCATGAGGCAATAGGGAGAGGAAATCAAGCTGAGGAACAAGGGGAGAGAAGATCAACAAATTTGGCTAGAACCCAAACCACTACAACCCATTCGGCCACCCATCCAAACATAAACAAATATTCAGTCAACACTCCAAACAAATCAGACCATTCGACCACTACTCAAAAACACGCAAACCTAGCCGTGAGTGGAGGTAAGACAAGAGTAGTGAAGAAAGTCAGGAAGGGTGATGAGAATTGCATGGAAAAACAATTTTTATGCTAGAGAGGGTGAGGTCAAATCTGCATTTTTCACTAATAAGCCAATGATTTTACTTGTATATAAGGAGGGTTACTTTAATACTAATGATCTTGATCATATTGTGCCTAGTGTTGCTATTTCTTTAGTGCAGGAGTTTGATGATGTGTTCTCCGACGATACTCCTAGCATATTACCACCATTGAAGGGGATAGGGCATCATATTGATTTCGTACCCGGAGCTTCAATTCCTAACCGACCAGCCTATAAAAGCAATCCTGAGGAGATAAAGGAGCTTCAAAGGCAAGTTGATCAGCTGATGGAAAAGGGATACATTCATGAGAGTATGAGCTCGTGTGTTGTACCTGTGCCACTTGTGCCTAAGAAGGATGGAACATGGAGGATGTATGTTGATTGCCGAGCCATCAACAACATAATGGTAAAGTATAGAGACCCCATACCTAGGCTTGATGACATGTTAGATGAGTTACATGGATCCTGTATTTTCTCTAAAATTGACTTGAAAAGTGGGTACTATCAGATTAGGATGAAAGAAGGTGATGAGTGGACAACAACATTTAAGATGAAGCATGGTTTGTATGAATGGTTACTAATGCCGTTTTGACATACAAATGCACCTAGTACGTTTATGCTTTTAATGAATCATGTGTTGCGTGCATTCATAGGCAAGTTTGTGGTTGTGTATTTTGATGACATTCTGATCTATATCAAAAACTTAACTGAGTATCTTGATCATTTGTGTAATGTTTTTAGTGTGTTGCGTAGTGAGAAATTGTACGCTAATCTTAAAAAGTGTGCCTTTTGCATGGAGAAAAATGTGTTTCTTGGCTATGTTGTAACTGCACAGGGTATCGAGATGGATGAGGAGAAAGTGAAGGCCATTCGGGATATGCCTACACCCAAATCGGTAAGTGAGGCAAGGAATTTTCATGGGTTAGCTAGTTTTTACAGGTGTTTTGTGAAAGATTTCGGTACAATAGCTGCACCCTTGAATGAAATTATTAAAAAGTAAGTCAAGTTTAAATGGGGAGAGGAACAAGAATTGGCTTTTGTTCTTTTGAAATAGAAATTATGTTCTGCACCTGTTTTGGCTTTACTTGACTTTACGAAAGCATTTGAAATAGAATGTGATGCGTCTGGAATTGGAATAGGTGCTGTTTTGATGTAGGATGGAGACCTATTATGTATTTCAGTGAGAAGTTAAGTGGAGCGACCTTGAACTATCCCACTGACGACAAAGAACTCTAGCATTGGTAAGAGCACTTGAGAGATGGCAACATTACTTATGGCCAAAAGAGTTCGTAATGAGTTCTTAATCCATTCGGATCATGAGTTATTGAAACATCTAAAAGGACAAGGTAATTGAATAGGAGACATGCAAAATAGGTTGAATTCATTGAAACATTTCCTTACATAATCAAGTATAAGCAAGGCAAAGAGAAAATTATCCCAACTTTTGCGTGCTATAATTCAAAAGAATTTGAAAAGCTGGGAAGAATGTTTGCCTTTTGTTGAGTTTGCTTATAATAGAACTGTGCATTCGACCACTGGTTTTTTTCCTTTTGAAATTGTTTATGATTTTAATCCACTAACTTCTATGGATAATTCCTTTATCTTTTGAAGAAAGGGTAAGTTTAGATGGTGAAAAGAAGGCAAAGATGGTGAGACAACTCCATGAGAGAGTTCAACTACAAATAGAGAAAAAGAATAGACTTTACGTTTCTAAAGCAAATAAGGGACGTAAACTAGTTGTTTTCCAACCCAGTGATTGGATTTGGGTACATATGCGTAAGGAATAATTTCCTAACCAAAGGAAATCAAAGTTAGAGCCTCGTGGTGATGGTCCATTTCAGGTTTTAGTGAGAATCAATGACAACACATACAAAATTGACTTTCCAGGTGAGTATGATGTTAGTGCTACCTTTAATGTTGCTGATCTTACGTTGTTTGACATAAATTTTGATTCGAGATCGAATCCTTTCGAGGAGAGAGTGGATGATGTGGACCAACCCAGAAACACCAGCAAGGACCCATTACATATATCAAATGGTACAATGACTCGGTCAAAGACAAAGGCATTGATAGATGCATTGAATGCATTGGTTTTGAACGTTTCAACCAAGTCAGAATTGAAAGGTCAATTAGAGTATCAAGAGGAGACCCTAGTACATCTTATCCATGTGCAAGAGGGGTCCAATATAACCTTATTTGGGCCATGAGGTGAGGAAAACAAAGGAAACAAAAGAATCCTACTACAACTTGGAAACAACATGGGTGGTGACATTTTAAACCTTGAATCAGTTCTGTAATATTTTACTTCCTTCTCTTCTTCTCATGGGAGAACATGGATTTAATATTAGGGACTTTTATTTTATTTTGTGAGCTACAGCCCAAGGCTTGGTTGGGCTTAATTAATATTTTGTTTTCAGTTAGAATCCAAGACTTGTTTGGATTAAGTTATAGGCTTTTAAGTTTAGGGTTTTGGGTCAGTTTTGAGTGGACCTCATATAAGTCCACATAAGGGGTCCATTAAGGTTAAAATTTTCAAGAACTATTTAAACTCATCTAAGGCAAAATTTCAGCAACTTTGATGATTATAACTTCTGAATTTTTTAGTTTTACACGTGTGAGAGTGATTCTTGCATTCTTCAGTTCTTGAACGAACTGAATTTGACTTATCAAAGATTAACTGGCTTCTTCTTGGCGTCATTATACTCATTCCAATAGTGTTGGTGCCTTGGAACAGGTTTTCATTATGTCACACTCCTATTTCACCTATTTCGGCTTTCCGGGATCATGAGGTTCGCATCAACATGAAATCAAAAAATAAGTGACCAACATCTTCCCTACCACCCCTACATAAAAGGCACTGATTAACCTAAATGGAACGACTGGACATGAGCTTATCCTGAGTCAAAAGGGCCTCATGAATAGCAAGCCATAAAATGAAAGAGAATCATGGGATAAGATGTTTATGCCATACAAGCTCCCACTACTCCATTTTGTTCTGTGACGGACGAATAGAATTCCAAACACTAAGAATGGAGAGAATACCTCCAGGAGTATCCTTCCAACAAACAATATCAGACTTCCTATCATCCGGGTGAAATAGTTTTTTCCCTAAAAACCTCTACCAAGGGACCCCCAAGATGCGAATTATCAAACCATAGAGAAGTGGAACAACCATCACCTACATAAAAGCATATAAACCTACAAACAAGACTGCGAAAACCAAGAATCTTCCTCCAACTCCAAGAACAGTTCCTAGGAAAATCACCTACCAAATAATCCTACCTCGCAACAAGTACAAATGTATCCAAGATGACCAAATTGAATGAACCAATCTAGCGTATATAGCCCCATAAGTGTTTAACCATAACGGCTTGATTCCAAACCTCTAGATTTTTAACACCTAAGCCCTTACCTTTTTTGGTAAGAAAATCTTATCCTAAGCAACTTTAGCACACCACTTGAAGCAAGATTACTACTATTCCATAAAAAAATCTCAACAAAGAAATGATTTTCACAATAACAACCTTCAAAAGAATGAATAGAGAAGAAAATGGATTTGATAAGTTAAAGTATACTCGTATATTTTTGATTCATACAACTCTTAGCCTTATCCATAATATTTTCCACAAGGATGAAACAATCAGGAGATGTGAGTTTTGTACTAATAAGAGGAACACCTTGTATTTGAGAGCAACTTCCTTTCTTTATAACCAAGAACATTAAGAAGCTGCATATAGTATCAAGCTAAACACTACATAAGAATATATTAATCTTATCATGGTTAGGAGACAAACCAGACAAAAGCCAGAATTGATCAAGACATAATTAAGAAAACAGTACCCAACTCAACTTCTAAAAAATCAGCAACAAAACAATCATCAAACATGAGAAACTTTCATAGCAAGAACAAATAGGTAAGACAACATAGGATCTCTGATGCGATCTAAGCAATACCAAATGATATTTTCCACAAGGATGAAACAATCAAGAGATGTGCATTTTGTACTAATAAGAGGAACACCAAGGTACTTGAGAGGCAACTTCCTTTCTTTATAACCAAGAACGTTAAGAAGCTGTATATAGTATCAGGCTAAACACCACATAAGAACATATTACTCTTGTCATGGTTAAGAGACAAACCAGACAAAAGCCAGAATTGATCAAGATTATGCTTAATTAAGAAAATCGTACCCAACTCAACTCGGTAAAAAATCATCAATAAAACATGAGTAAGATGCTCCTTCTCATGAAGCCAATGAAGTATAAAGTCATTTTCTCCAACCATCCACTCATCAATCATGAGAAAACTTTCATAGCAAGAATAAATAAGACGACGTAGGATCTCTCATGCGATCCAAGGAACACCAAAGGATCCATTGAAGGTTCTAGTTGATCTATTGACAAGGCTTAGGGCTAAGAGGTTGAGAGAGGCTTTTAATGGACTTCTTTGAGATATATGGGCTAAGGTGGACTTCAAGAGGATAATAAATAATGAAGAGCAAGCCTTGATTAATCTGATTCATGTTCAAGAGGGGCTTGTTGGTGGAACCAAGGCACACAAGTATTGGGATAAGAAGACTCAAATTAGACAGTTTGACCTTTCACTACTGTTTTGATCATATTTGATGCTACAAGTCGAATTGTGATGTGATTCCAGTCGGGCCGGAAACTACTTCCATATCTTTCATATATGACACGCCTTCAAATTTGTTAAGATGAGAGAACCATTCGTTTGAAATGGGCTTTTGATGCTGCCAGCAGATTACGAAAAAAACCAACCTTGTCTTATTTTAATTAGTTGTGCTATTGATCTATCTTTGTTTTGTGCGACAACACTTGTTTAAATTTCAGACTTGTTTATTTTATTTATTTATTTTAATTAGTTTGGGCTAGTTTTAGCTTGGTTTAGGTATTATTTAAATTGGGTTTATGTGTGACCCATTAGGAAAACTAGAGTTAGCTTTCTAGTATAAATACTCTTTGTAAAGAATATTTCAAAAAAAAAGATTTTTGCATAATAAAAAAGTATTTCTTATCTTGGATCTTGATTGAACTTCAACACTTCAAAGAATTGACTAATCTTTGCTAGTGATTTTATACTTCTTTTAATCATCTCTAGGTGTAAGCGTTGTGATTGGGTGGTTTATAGTCTTGTTACCTAGGAGAAAGTCTTTCATTATAATAAACTCAATTTCATACTCAAACTTGAATTAAATAGATCTTGGGTTCGCGAATTCCATTAAATTCCGCTAGGGTTCGCATCAATCTCTTTGCCCTAAACTTTTACCACCAGTAAAGAAACTATGAAGCTATCTAATGATAGAGACTATATATTCAGCTATCAAGTTAACCATACGAGATGGAAAACCAAACATACAAAGAACAACCAATAAGAAGTCGTATCTAATTGAATCACAAGCTTTCATCAAGTCCACCTTCAAAGAACATTGAGGACCCCCTCCTTGATGATAATTATAAAGAAGCTCTTGGAATACTAAGATGTTGTCATTGATATTTTGCCCCTCTACAAGGTGTCTGGAATGCCAACCAAATCCAAAAGCACACTTTTAACTCTATTAGCAATAATCTTGGCAATGTATTTTGCAAATGGTATTACAACAAGAAATAGACCCAAAATCCTTAACCCTTAAAGGGTTAGGAACCTTAGGAATTAAAGTTATTGTATTAGCATTCACCTGCTTGAGAAACCGACTACACTTGAAGAACAACTAAACAACATTAATAGTGTTTCGACCAACAATACTCCAAGCTTTCTTAAAGAAACCAATACGAAACCCATGGGAGCCTTTTTATCCTCAAGAGAGAAAAGGACCTTCTGAATTTCATCATCACTAATCAGAGTTTTAAGACTCATGGTTTGAGAATAAGATAACCGCCAAGGAAGAGCAATACAAAGAAGAGAATAGTCAACACAAGAATCTGACTGAGATCCCCCTAAGATATTCTAAAAGTAGTTAACAATGGTGTCATTTACCTTATTTGTATTAGTAATAAAAGTGTCATTTTCATCATGAATAAAAAGAATTTTGTTGTGGCAGTGATGATTCTTGACCGAGTTAAAGAAAAACTTTGAATTCTTATCCTTTAAATTCATCCATTAAACCCCAGATTTATTTGCCTAAAAAAGCTCTCCTCAGCTAGTCTCACATAATCTTTATAGACTTAGTATTATGAATATCTGAATCGAGAGGATTTTGCAGCACTAGACATTGAGCATCTTCCATGGCCTTCTTGTCCATCATAAGCCTCTTTGGAATCTTAGAAAAAAACTTCTTATTAAATTCTCACAAAACAACCTTAACATGCTTCAACTTTTTACACAAAATGAACATCAGAGTACCAATGACTTTCTCTTCCCAGGCCTTGGCAATAATCTGTACAAATTGAGGATGATCAACCCAAAAATTAAAATACTTGAAAGGAACCTTCCTTTTAGGCTTTTCTACAAGGTTGACTAATATTGAAAAATGATTCAAGTTACCAAAAGGAAGAAAAGAAACTTTAGGGGCTGTGAAATCACACTTCCACTTCACATTAACAAGCACTTGATCCAATTTTTTTTAGGATAAGATTATTACATTGCTGATTAGTCTAAGTGAACATAGAACCAGTGAATCTAAGGTCCTCCAAACTTGATTGAATAAGACAATTATTAAGGTCATTTTGCCATGACGACCACCATCTAGCACGACCTCTCATCTCATTTAGAGAATGAATAATATTAAAGTCACCCATAAGAATCCATGGAGTGGACCTTAGCCATCACTACGACTCACAATATCAAACCATAAAGCCTCACATTTAGACAAACTATTATCTCCATAAACTATAGAAACATTGAAGTATTGGTACCCAACATAGTAACACAAACATGAATAAACTGATTTGAATTACCCAAAACATCCACCTTCACCATATCAGCATCCCTACAAATCCAAATTCAACCTCAACATGAAAAATCATAATTATACAAGAAAGACCAATTCTGAAGAAGAAGTCTAGAAACACAATCATATTTCTTTCTTTAACCGGAGTCTCAACTAAACTAAAAAGAGCCACCCTTTCCTGCTGGATAAGACGGTGCAATTTTGAATGCTTGGAAAACATACAGAGGAAGAGAAAAAACAACACAGAGATTTCCTTGACTTGTCCCCTCACGAAGAGCCTGTTTTCTTTTTCTTCTTGGGAAAACCTGTCGAAGCCTTCTTCTTTTTCTCAAAAGAGTATTTATCCTTGCTAGCTGATATAATTCAAAGGAGATTGAGGAGAAGGACTCACAGAAACCAAAAACATACTCTTAATCAATACATTCCCCATCTGTATTAGCTTCCCTAACTTCAATATCAATATCCTCTTTATGCCTATTGAACTCACTTATAGAGACAATCAACACACATCCTCCAAGTTCCATCCTTTATAGGCACAAGTAACACTGACACAACACAAGAGCTCATACTCTCACGAATGTACCCCTTCATCATCTACTTGCCTTTGAAGCTCCTTCGTCTCCTCAGGATTCCTTCTATAGGCTGGACAGTTAAGAACCAAAGCCACTGTCATAAGGTCAATCTGATGTTCATTTTCCCTTTAATGGTGGTAATCCACTAGCACGTTCAGGGAATACATCTTCAAACTCCTACAACAAAGAAATAGCCACACTAGGAATAGCATAATCAATATTGTTAGTGTTAAAATAAGCCTCCTTATACACAAGTAAGATCATCGGTTTGTTAGTGAAAAATGCAGATATGATTTGAGCTTCTTTTCCATAAAAATTAGGTTATTTCTTTAATTTTTCCACACTATTATCATCACACAAGCTTACCTTCTTCACTCCTCGGGTTTTATCTCTACTCTCAATTGGTTTAATTAATGATTTGGATTTAGCCAAATCTGATGGTCTTCTCTCACCATTGTCCTCGCGTGAATTTTTACTCATAATCCCTTTTTAATTTTATTTGATCATCATACACTTGCTTTTTAGAAAGAGGTACAAGAGTGATGGTTTTACCATCTTTTACAATAGTGAACCTATTTCTAAACCCATCATAAATAACCTTCCAATCGAACTGCCATGGATGCCCCCAAAAGTAGGTGACTAGCATGCATTGAGACTACATCACACATAACCTCATCAGAATACTTCCCAATAGCGAACACAATCGACACTTGCTTAGTAAGAACTTAACCACATTCATTCAACCATTGCAATCTACAAGGCCTGGAATGCTTAATACAACTTAGATTCAATTTCCTCCCAAGAGTATCACTAACTATATTAGCACAACTAACTACATCAATTATCATGCTACATACCTTGTTTTGAATGTGGCATTGACTGTGAAATATGTTTTCCTGTTGCTAATCGACATCTTCTTTGATTTGTATGTTCAGTGCACGCCTTATAACCAAGGCCTCCCCTTCAACAAGGTCATGCAATCTTCTTATCACTACAATCCTTCAAAGATGACATCTCTTCACTTTCAGATTCAACCTCTCAATTGCCTCCTGTAAGCTTAACTAAGACATTTTGGACATTCGATGTGCCCTTTCCTTCAACACTTAAAACATTTAATATCTCTGTCACGAGTGGGTTCAGATTCAGATTTACCTTTTCCATCCATATAAGCAACCTTTTTAGACTTAAATGGTTTGACCTTTGCATGCATATAATAAGGCTTTGGTTGGAAAGACCTTCTCTCTTCAGATTTGGCCTCCATGTCGAGGAAGATGAAGCCGAATTAGTATAAAAATGTGTGTTGCCCCTCCTCTTTATTTGCCTCTCCATCGTCATTGCCATATGGACCATGTCCTCCAATTCCACATAATGTTGTAATTCTGCAATATTCGCCATAGTAGCTTTGCTATCCTCAATCACATTGGTCTAGATCATTGTGATCTCCATCTCCTTGAAATACTCATCCACGAACTTAAACCATGATTCAAAACCTGCAATTTCATTTGCAAATCTGTATAATAGTGGTTAGGCACAAATTGCCTCCTCATCAACAGCTTCATCTCCTCTCATGACACTACTAGCCTTTATCCACTCCTCCTCCTACTAATCACATTTTGATCCAACCAAATCATTGTGTAATCAATGAATTCAATGACTACCACTTTCATCTTCTTCACCTCCGAATAGTTGTGGCAATCAAGAATCCAATCTACCTTTTTCTCCCACTTCAAATACGTTTCAGGATCGTTTTTACTTGAAAAGTATGTATCAGTTTGATAGCATGCAAATCACCATCTATATCATCATGTTCTCCAAAGTTATGGAAATTTTGCCTTTGGCCGAATTGGCCCCTAGTTCTATTCCTAAATTCCCTTCGGTTTCTAGATTGCCAAAAACCTTTACTATGGCCTATGGTCTCATCCTCAAAACCACCATCATCAATATCATCAATGTCCTATTCAAAATCCTCATAATCAGCTCACCTTGGCCTTTCAGCCCTTCCTCTATTGTTTGATTTTGGATGAGCCCCGACCTTCCTCACATCTTGGTTAATTGCACTAGCCTCGTTACCACGTTTCTCCACCCTCTCAAGTCTATCACACACATTCGCTATCACAAAATTAATCCTCTCCATCATCTTTGTCATGCCTTGAATTTGGAACTTAAGCTCACCCTTTGGAGAGGGTGGTGTTTTGTTTGGATCTGACATGATGGTACCGGCAAAAAATGGTATAAAAATATCCTCACGTCGCTCACATTTCACTCAAAATTAGGTTTGGTATACATAGTCCCAATAGATGCCCACTCTGTCTCCGCAACAATGAGGATCACAACCACTTGTTCTTTAAATGCTCCTATACTAAAGCGATCTGGTGGGATGTTTGTGACAGATGCGACATTCCAAGAATGACAAAAGGCTGGGATGAATGGATTCGATGGGCCACACTGTCTCTTGGCATGGCAAGAGTTTCGTCAATTTTTCTCGTAAACTGAGTTTTGCAGCTATAGTGTATCATGTATGGCAAGAACAGAATGCAAGGATCTTTGCTGGAATGTCTAGACCTTCGAATTTGGTCTTTAATCAAATCGAATGTATCATTCGTGATAAGCTTGATTTGATGAGGAATGTCGCACCAACAAATGAAAACAAAAGGATCCAACGAGCTTGGAGGGTGAATACCATAGATTCTTAATTTGTTATTTAGCTGGTTGTATTGGTTTTCCTAACGAATCTAGTGAGGTTTCAGTTTTATGGTCGGTGGCTAGCGTGTAGCCATATGTTGTTTTTGTTTCTGTTATCATTGTAAATCTGGGGTATGCCCCTTATAATGTTTGTATCTTCTTCTTTTAATACATACGTCAACTTACCAAAAAAAAGAAACCAACACAAAAAAAAAAACAAAAACAAAAACCAATTTAGTAGCACAATCCAAATAGGTGTATATGACTCAAGAAGCAATAAAAACACAAAAGGCAAGAAAAACAAAATTGCGATGATAGTCTCATGAGTTGTAAGCGAATCTATCCAAAATATGAACGAAAATGAAAACTCAAATAAAAATAGGAACAACATATGCAATACGATGGAACAACACCCAAATATGTTAGATGTGTTGTAAATATACTGCAAGAAATGAAAACAATATAAACAAAATGAGTTTCAAAAGTTGACACGAAAACAATCCCGTTTACGACAACTTAAGTCTGAATTTGGAACCTAAGGTAAATGATATCCAATCGAGTTCAAATTTGAGATGTAGTGTGATTTTAACCCACATAGATAGACTATTAAATTCAAACTATTGATGATAAAGTTTGATATGCTGACAACAAAATATTATGAATTAGAAATGATTAGACCTGAAATTGAAAACCATAGCAAACAATATCCAATTAAACCCACAATTAATATATAGTGCGAATAGGACCCTAGCAATTCTGAGTTGATTTGATCCAATTTCCCCTTGTTTAGTTTTCTGTGGCAGAAGTAAATAAGTGTCTTTTGAATGACTTTTTCTTTTTTTCTCCTTTTATGTCGCAAATTCAAGGAGAAGAAGAAGTTGGACGCTTAGGAAGCATTGAGAAAGGACAATTTCAGAAGGATATAACTTGATTAATAGAGCCAAGCTCTGATACCCATACGCAAAGACACCAATTCCATAAAAGCCAAGTAAATCAGGATTGATATAAGTGTGACATAAAGATAATTCGTATTTGATGTGGACCAGCCCAAAAACACCAACAAGGACCCATTACATGTTCCAAATGGACCGATGACTTGGTCCAAGACAAATAAATAAGCCTTGAATAAATTGAATCAGTTCTATAATATTTTATTTCCTTCTCTCTTCTCATGGCAGAACATGAATTTAATATTATGTGATATATTTCATCTTTTACTCTCTCTAATCATATCAGCAACATATAAAAAAAAATAGAGAGAGATTAGATGAAATTTGAAGAATGATTCAATTTTGTCGCAGAAACACAACTCTTAATGAATCATAAGCTGCCCACCTCAGAATAAATTGAAAATTCATATCCTATCTATTGCCTATGAGATCGCACCATATGTTAAATTTTTACACCATAAATTAAATTTGGGCTTATTTTAATTTTCCTTGCTTGAAGTTAAAATTTGAGGTTCCATTTTGTCGATAACTGATCATAAAAGGGGTTTGAGTATCTAGACATAAGAAAACGACTTATAAACTGAGATTTTTTATTTGTTTGGTATCAGAATATTAAATATTGAATTTTATTTTATTCCGATATCTTTGGTCTGGGTTTTAATTATGTTACGTAAAAATTATGGAAGAGGTCAAATTTGCATCAAGTTCCAAAACGTGATCCTTATTGTTTGTTTTTGTCTAAATATTTTTGCTTCTATTATATTTGGGTTATTTTGGAGTTGCGTAATTGTTTTTTCTAATATTCATTTCTATTTTATTTCGTGTCTTCGTTTCGTCCACAATTCATACGAATTAGCATTGCTACCTGCGAAATTGTAATTTTCTTTTGCTTTGTTTTCAGTATAGTTATTAATTCTTTAGTTGAAAATTATAATTTGATTGTGTTGAGAAGTCTATTAACTTTGATTTGTTGATTTTAGTTCCTAATAAACAAAAATAAAGCAAGTTGTATGGTAAAGGGCATAAGGAGCTTATTAGAGTGAAAAATCTTGAATTTTGTGTGAAACACCATACGTGTGAAGTTTTGTAGTTCAAATAATGTTTGAAAACAACGAATCAACAACATAAAACACCGACATCGCTTTCCAATTGCGAGCTGATGTGAACCTCTTGAACACACGGTCAAGCAACCCACATGCAAAGACACTAATTCCTGGAAAGCCAAGTAAATCAAGTTTGATAGGAGTGTGATACAAAGATAACTTGTACCTAGGCATTACGGACTGAAAACAAAAGTTAATGATAGTAAAGAAAGTAAGAAGACACTACGGATTGAAAACCAACCCAAAGTTATATGGATTTCAATTGATGAATGTAACAAACCGCTTTAGACCCAAAAAAGGACCCTTAAACCAAACGACTTCCAAATGGTTTGAAGTTTGATATTTTGAGCGAATTAAGGCCAAAAAACCAGAATGTCAAGTTTGATTTCATTCTGAATTGATTTGATATATGAACGCGAAACTAACGCAATAAGCCCTTTTAAAACTTGAATTTGGAACCTAAACCAAACGATTCCCAAATGAGTTGAAAATTGATATATTGTGCGATTTCACCCTAAATAACCAGAATATCAATTTTATTACAATTACAATATGAAATTTTAACCTAAGGTAGACCAGCATGTCAGGAGACTCCACATAAAATTTCAGTCCGATCCAACAGTCGAATTGGGAATTATGACTGTTGTTGTGAAATTGGACAGGTGTATTTTATTTTTTTTTGGTAAGTTGACGTATGTATTAAAAGAAGAAGATACAAACATTATAAGGGGCATACCCCAGATTTACAATGATAACAGAAACATAAAACACCAGATGGCTACACGCTAGCCACCGACCATAAAACTGAAACCTCACTAGATTCGTTAGGGAAACCAATACAATCAGCTAACTAACAAATTAAGAATCTATGGTATTCACCCTCCAAGCTCGTTGGATCCTTTTGTTTTCATTTGTTGGTGCGACATTCCTCATCAAATCAAGCTTATCACGAATGATACATTCGATTTGATTAAAGACCAAATTCGAAGTTCTAGACATTCCAGCAAAAATCCTTGCATTCCGTTCTTGCCATACATGATACACTGTAGCTGCAAAACTCAGTTTACGAGAAAAATTGACGAAACTCTTGCCATACCAAGAGACAGTGGCCCATCGAATCCATTCATCCCAGCCTTTTGTCATTCTTGGAATGTCGCATCTGTCACAAACATCCCACTAGATCGCTTTAGTATAGGAGCATTCAAAGAACAAGTGGTTGTGATCCTCATTGTTGCGGAGACAAAGCGAGCATCTATTGGGACCATGTATACCAAACCGATGAAGTTTATCTTGAGTTGTGAGTTTCTGTTGGACAGCCATCCATAAAAGAAATGAATGTCTTGGAACAACATTCTTGAACCACACAATGTCATGCCATTCAACCATCTGACGATGATGTCTTAGTTGTTCCCAAGCTACTTTGATCGAGAATCTGTGATTTGGCGAATCGAACCAAACTATCTCATCCTTTTGCCCCATCTTAGGATTAGAATTGGAAGGAATAGCTTCTATAATAGGGTGCCAGCCAATAGCTTGGGTGGTAGGAGTTTTCCATTCTGAGTTATGAATTAGCACATTCAACTTCGCGTTCTTGGCCATACCTGAATCATAGATGAATCTTTCCCCGTAAGAATCCGCGAGTGGGCTGTGAGGATGCCAATTGTCAAACCATAAAGAGGTTGGTATTCCATCTCCTATGATGTACTTCATCTTCGGCCATGCTAAGGATTTAAGCTTTAGAATCTTTTTTTTTTTGGTAAGTTGACGTATGTATTAAAAGAAGAAGATACAAACATTATAAGCTTTAGAATCTTTCCCCAAGCCCAAGAGCAATTTTGTGGCGTCTTGATTGTCCAGAAATTCCTACCTCGCAACAGATTGGATCTGATCCAAGTAGACCATATTGAGCCATCTGAGTCATTGCACAGGTTCCAAATGTGTTTCAACAAAGCAATCTTGTTCTATTCTGTTATCCGTTTTCATATTCGATCCACGAGGCCCTTACAATAAACAGCATTTAGTCTAGACGAGAGAAGAGGTACTCCCAAATATTTCATAGGGAGCTCCCCCTCTCTAAACCCAAGAATATGAATAATTTGCTCCCTCTCAGCATTTAACACACCGCTCAAGAAGATGTCACTTTTGTTTGGATTTGGATACAGACCTGATAGGTCTTGAAACTTTGTGAGCACAGTTCTGATCATACGAATTGAGTTTACATCCCCGTTGCTAAAAATCATCAAGTCGTTAGCAAAACAAAGATGAGAAATTTTGTCCTTCTTGCATCTCCAGTGGAACTTGAATTCTTGGTGGGCACTCATCTTGCAGAATAGCCCCGAAAGGATTTCCATACATAGGACAAACAAATATGGGGACAATGGATCCCCTTGTCTCAACCCTCTTCCCCCTTGAAAGTAACCTGCAAGCTCACCATTGACGTTGATAGAGAATTGACATGATGTAACACAAACCATCATCCAATCAATGACTGTTCCAGGGAATCCCATTTTTATTAACATAGCATGCTTAATCTCCTCCCTTGTTACATCTTGTGCGAGTAGATGCTGTTGCGTTGAAGACAGTTTCAAGTTAATTGCAGAGTCCATCACTTCCTCGTTCAGAACCCTAGGCATCTGATCCACTCCTAACACACGATGGAAGTATGCAATTACTTCTGATTTGACTGCCTCGTGTCCTTCAACAACCTCTCCATCCTCCCTTGTAAGTGATAGAAGCTTATTTCTATTCTGTCTTCCATTTACTGATTTGTGAAAGTAGCTAGTATTGTGTGGTTCAAGAATGCTGTTCCAAGACATTCATTTCTTCTATGGATGGCTATCCAACAAAAACTCACAACTCAAGATAAACTTCATCGGTTTGGTATACATGGTCCCAATAGATGCTCGCTCTGTCTCCGCAACAATGAGGATCACAACCACTTGTTCTTTGAATGCTCCTATACTAAAGCGATCTGGTGGGATGTTTGTGACAGATGCGACATTCCAAGAATGACAAAAGGCTGGGATGAATGGATTCGATGGGCCACTGTCTCTTGGCATGGCAAGAGTTTCGTCAATTTTTCTCGTAAACTGAGTTTTGCAGCTACAGTGTATCATGTATGGCAAGAACGGAATGCAAGGATCTTTGCTGGAATGTCTAGAACTTCGAATTTGGTCTTTAATCAAATCGAATGTATCATTCGTGATAAGCTTGATTTGATGAGGAATGTCGCACCAACAAATGAAAACAAAAGGATCCAACGAGCTTGGAGGGTGAATACCATAGATTCTTAATTTGTTAGTTAGCTGGTTGTATTGGTTTCCCTAACTAATCCAGTGAGGTTTCAGTGTTATGGTCGGTGGCTAGCTTGTAGCCATCTGTTGTTTTATGTTTCTGTTATCATTGTAAATCTGGGGTATGCCCCTTATAATGTTTGTATCTTCTTCTTTTAATACATACGTCAACTTACCAAAAAAAAAAAAAGTAGCTAGTATTCTGATCCCCCAAGCTAAGCCATTGTATCCTTGCCTTCTGTTTGAAAAAACTCTCTTCAGCCCTGACTGTAGAAGCGTATTTACGAACAGCATCCCTTTCTCGCATGCACAAAATTGGATTGTCATGCGCTGTATGCAGAGCCTGTTGAGCCTTATCCATTTCATTTTTTGCATCTTTAACTCTATCTGAAATATTGGAGAAGTGAGCCATATTGAAAAGTTTCAATTCCTGCTTTAGCTTTCTTAGTTTGCAACACAGCTGATACATTGGACAACCCCCCTAATTCTGATCCCATACCTTCTTCACCAAGGGCATGAACTCGTCATGATCCATCCACATATCAAAGAATCTGATTGGTTTCTTTATGTTCTGATCATTGCCAATAACCTTTACCACCATGGGAGAATGGTCCGACATACCCGAAGGCAAAAATCTCGCTTCCGATAATGGAAAGTTCAAATTCCACTTCTCATTGACAAGCACTCTATCTAGTTTCCGCATAATCAGATTCTCGGGACATTGGTTCGACCAAGTATAATGCATACCTGAATACCAAAGATCATCTACTTTTGCTTCTCGAATACATGTATCCAATCTGTCCATAGTACCAGCCCACGTAGTAGACTCTCCTAACCTGTCCGATTGGTTGCGGATAGCATTAAAGTCACCCATAAGAATCCACGGGGTTGACTCCCATCCATCACTACGACTCACTATATCAGACCATAATGCCTCACGCAAGGAAGCATTATTGTCTCCATAAATAATTGAAGTATTGAAACTGATTTTGGTAGCTAATATAGTGACAGAAACATGAATAGCCTGGTCTGACATTCCAACAACATCCACCTTCACCGTATCAGCATTCCAACAAACCCAAATACGACCACGACAAGAGAAATCATAATTATACAAGAAGGACCAAGAACCAATGTCAACTTATCAAAAACAAAATTCATACGAATTGTGGACGAAACGAAGACACGAAATAAAAAAGAAGTGAATATTAGCAAAAATAGTTACTTGACTCCTAGATAACCCAAATATAATAATAGACGCAAAAAGATTTGGCCAAAACTAAACAGTAAGGATCATGTTTTGAAACTTGACGCAAATCTAGCCTGTTACGCAATTTTTACGTAACAAAATTGAAACCCCAACCAAACGATCTCGAAATGACCTCAAATTCAATATTTAGTATAGGTAATGCTCTTATGTCTAGGTACCCAAACCCCTTGTATGATAAGTTTGCGGCAGAATTGAACCTCCAATTCAAACCTCCAGAAGCCGATATCAAAATAAGCCCAAATTTAATATATGGTGCGATCTCATCCCTAATACATAGAATATGAAGTTTCAATTGATTCTAAGGTGGTTTGCTTATGGTTCACTAAGAATAGTGTTTCTGCGGCAGAAATAAACATCAAATTAAAACCTCAAGCAAACAATATCAGAATATGCCCAAATTTGACATATGATGTGATCTCACCCCCTATAGAGTGAATATGAAGTTTCAATTGATGCTGAGGTGGTTGGCTTATGGTTCACCAAGAGTTGTGTATCTTTTTTTTTTTGGTAAGTTGACATATGTATTAAAAGAAGAAGATACAAACATTATAAGGGGCATACCCCAGATTTACAATGATAACAGAAACATAAAACAACAGATGGCTACAGGCTAGCCACCGACCATAAACTGAAACCTCACTAGATTCGTTAGGGAAACCAATACAACCAGCTAACTAACAAATTAAGAATCTATGTTATTCACCCTCCAAGCTCGTTGGATCCTTTTGTTTTCATTTGTTGGTGCGACATTCCTCATCAAATCAAGCTTATCACGAATGATACATTCGATTTGATTAAAGACTAAATTCGAAGTTCTAGACATTCCAGCAAAAATCCTTGCATTCCGTTCTTGCCATACATGATACACTGTAGCTGCAAAACTCAGTTTACGAGAAAAATTGACGAAACTCTTGCCATGCCAAGAGACAGTGGCCCATCGAGTCCATTCATCCCAGCCTTTTGTCATTCTTGGAATGTCGCATCTGTCACAAACATTCCACCAGATCACTTTAGTATAGGAGCATTCAAAGAACAAGTGGTTGTGATCCTCATTGTTGCGGAGATAGAGTGAGCATCTATTGGGACCATGTATACCAAACCGATGAAGTTTATCTTGAGTTGTCAAGAGTTGTGTTTCTGCGGCAAAAATTGAATGAGCCTTCAAATTTCAACTAATTCCTCTCTCTCTCTCATTTTTTTTCTTTTTAATATTCTGATATGATTAGAGACAGAAACAAGATAAAATATAACTCTCTTTTTTTTTTTTGCTTAGATGGCGCAAACACGAAGAACAAGAAGATGGACACCAACACTAAAAAACTTAAAGGAACACTAAAAAAAACAAATATTACAGAAGGATAACCTTCTTTCGGAGCCTAGCTCTGATACCAATTGATGCGAACCTCGTGATCACGTGGTCACGCAACCCACAATCAAGATTGAGATCTCATCCTGGAAAGCCAAAATAGGTCTGATAGGAGTGTGACACAATGGAAACCTGCCCCAAGGCACCAACACTATTAGATTGAGTAGAATGACGCCACGAAGCCAGTTAATCTTTGATAAGTCAGATTCAGTTTGTTCAAGAACTCAAGAATGCAAGAATCACTATCACACGTTAAAACTGAAAACAATTCAGAAGTAATTATCATCAAAGCTGCCGAAATTTTGGCTTACATGAGTTTAAATAGTTCTTGAAAAATTAACCCTAATGGACTTATTTGAGGTGCACTCAAAACTGACCTAAAACCCTAAATTGAAAAGCCCATAACTTAATCCAAACAAGCCTTGGATCCAAACTGAAAATAAAGTATTAATTAAGCCTAAACAAGCTTTGGGTAAGGGGCACATTACATCTCAGTGTTCAAACCGAATAGTTATGCTTACAAGAGACAATGGGGAGACTGAAAGTGACAAATCTGAAAGTGAAGAGATGCCACCTTTGGTGGATTGTAGTGATGAGGAGATTGCATATCCTATTATAGAGATGCCGCCTTGGTTATAAGGTGTGCTCTGAACATACAAATAAAAGAAGATGATGTAGATCAGCAACGAGAAAATATATTTCACACTCGATGTCACATCCAAAACAAGGTATGTAGCATGATAATCGATGGAGGTAGTTGTGCTAATGTAGCTAGTTATCTCTCTTGTGAAGAAATTGAATTGAGTTTGTATTAACCATCCTAGGCCTTATAGATTGCAATGGTTGAATGAATGTGGTGAAGTGAGGGTTACTAAGCAGGTTTTGATTGAGTTTGCTATTGGGAAGTATTCTGATGAGATTTTGTGTGATCCCAATGCATGCTAGTCACTTACTTTTGGGGCGTCCATGACAGTTTGATCGGAAAGCCTTACTTTTGGGGCGTCCATGATAGTTTGATTAGAAAGCGATTCATCTTAGTGGTCTCGCAACCCACATGCAAAGATACTAATTCCCAGAAAGCAATGTAAATCAGGTTTGATAAGAGTATGACACAAAGATAACTTGTACCTAGGCACCAGCACTATTGGAAATGGAAAACCTCCACGCAACGAATATTGATTCACGAACGAGAAGTATAAGGATGATGCCACGAAGACAATTGTTCTTCGATAAGTCATTTTTTAGTTCTTTAGAGATCCATGGAACGAAGATTATCTCACCAACACACACACACACACACAAAGTGCAGCAAACAAGAAGTTTTACTAATCTAAATTGTCTAACTTACATGTCTGGTTATGCCTTTATTTATACTAACTCTAGACATAAACCCTAATGACCCCCCCTTAGGTGGACTTATATTAAACCCACTTACAATTAACCCAAGTAAGTAATAATAACCCAAAGAATAAGAAGAAAATAATAAAAAATAAAAAATTACCATCATAAATTTGCTAGAATCAGATTTGTCACCATTAAGAAGTCCCAAATAGACTAGGAAATGTGATCTGAAGGTAGAATTTATTTTGAAGTCTTCTTTCCTTTTAGGAAAAGAATCCTAGCCAAATAGGAAGTCCACAAGTCAAAAGGAAGTAAATAACAAAATTCATACAGCCTCTGCTAACCCGTATTGAGATATCTTCCTAAACTCCGATTGACCTAAAATGTTAGCCTAAGGTAGGAAAAAACATGTCATGAGACTCCATGTATAATCTCAGCCCGATCCAACGGTCAGATTGAGAATATGACTGTTGCTGTAAAACTGGATAAGTGCACTTTTTACGTCAAAATCCGAATTTGACCTTGCCTGGATCGTATCAATACATTATCAACACAAATCATTCCTAATTTTCTCAATTCTATGGAATTGTAGATATGATCTCTCCTAATGTCTCCACCATCCTCTAAAAGTAATAAAAAAGCTTAGTTAAGATAACCTCATACATTAAGGCTCTTCTTTGCCTTCCTTTAATGACATTGCTTATGTGTTTAAAAAACAAATAGGCTAGATCAAATTGGATTAAATCCATGAATTTTAATTCATTTTTATGCTCTTGTTTAAGCAAAATAATCCAACTAACTATTGAATGCAATAAATACATTTCACAAGATAGAGGCATTGTAATAGTCCTTTCACCATCATCTAAAATTCTACCAAACACTAATCTCATTTGATCTAGGAGGTTGGGGTATTTGGTGCCTCAATAAATTGATGGGAGACATAAGTTCTAGTAAAGTTTCTCGTAGGTATCTCTAAAATTTAAGCTAAAACATTAGAGTTCAATTCTATTTTGAAACCATATAAACTGCTTAAATAGACATTATTCCTCTTTTCCTTAACACTTGATTGACAGAAAACATCATCTTAGCATTCTCAGTTTACGAGAAAAATTGATGAAACTCTTGCCATGCCAAGAGACAGTGGCCCATCAAATCCATTCATCCAGGCCTTTTGTCATTCTTGGAATGTTGCATCTGTCACAAACATCCTACCAGATCGCTTTAGTATAGGAGCATTCAAAGAACAAGTGGTTGTGATCCTCATTGTTGTGGAGACAGAGTGAGCATCTATTGGGACCATGTATACCAAACCAATGAAGTTTATCTTGAGTTGTGAGTTTCTGTTTGACAGCCATCCATAGAAGAAATGAATGTCTTGGAACAGCATTCTTGAACCACACAATGTCATGCCATTCAACCATTTGACGATGACGTCTTAGTTGTTCCCAAGCTACTTTGACTGAAAATTTGTGATTTGGCGAATCCAACCAAACTATCTCATCCTTTTGCCCCATCTTAGGATTAGAATTGGAAGGAATAACTTCTATAATGGGGTGGATGATTCATAAGCCTCATAAATGTACTAGGCACATTAGATAACCCAAACGACATTACCATCCATTCATATAACCCCTGTTTAGTTTTAAATGTTGTTTTCCATTCATCTCTCTCTTTCATTCTAATTTGGTGATAACCACTCATCAAATCGACTTTAGAAAACAATGCAGCATCATGCAACTCATCAAGCAAATCATCAAGCCTGGGTATAGGAAATCGATACTTAACTGTTATTTTGTTGATAGCGCGGCTGTCCATACACATCCTTATGGTACCATCTTTCTTCGGTACAAGCAAAGTAGGTACGGAACATGGACTAAGTGATTCTCGCACATAGCCCTTCTCTAAGAGCTCACCAACCTGCCTTTGAATCTCTTTTGCTTCCTCTGGATTACATCTGTATGCTGGTCTGTTTGAAAGTGAAGCTCCCGGCACCAAATCAATTTGATTCTCAATTCCACGAATAGGTGGTAACCCTTTAGGTAATTCATCTGGAAACACATCTTTAAATTCTCCAAGCAATTCCTTAATTTGTATTGGTAAGTCCAATCCTTCTGCTTGTAGTAATTGCTTTGCCCAGATCATGAAAACAGCCCCCGCCGAAGCTAATGCTTGTTTGATGTCTCCTTTTTTGGCTAACAACAGCCCCTTACGTGATTTCACCTCCTTTTGTTGGCTTTGTAGATGATCCTCCCTAACCTATTGAGAACTCAATGGTAACAAGTTCACCTTCTTTCCTTTCAGCATAAAAGTATAAGTGTTCTTTCGTCCATTGTAGGTCACATATCAAACTGCTATGGACGACCCAGTAACAAATGGCTAGCTGACATCGGTGCAATGTCACACAAAACCTCGTCATGATAGGTTTTAATGGAAAAAGGTACACGAACTTGCTTTGTCACTCGAATCTCCCCATTCTCATTCAGCCATCGGAAACTGTACGGCCTGGGATGTGGAAGGGTAGTTAAACCCAATTTCTCCACCAAGGTAGTTGACGCAACATTAGTGCAACTTCCATTGTCAATGATCATCCCACACACCTTACCTCGAATCTGACATCGAGTATGAAAGATCTCGCGTTGCTCATCACTAACGTCAATTTGTGCATTTAGAACCCGTTGTACAACCAACAAATCTCCCTTCACTTGTTCGAAATACTCTTCTTGTTCAGCCACTTGTCCCTCATCTTCATCTTCAGTTTCAACCTCATCTCCACTGATCAGCTCTCTATGATCTCCATGCAAAATCATCACCCTTTTTATTTGGACATTCTAAAGCTATGTGCCCATGTCCTAAGCACTTGAAGCACTTGATATCCCAAGACCTCCAAGGATGTTGAGGTTCTGTCACCTTCTCCTTGCCCTTCAAAGAATTAGAACTGGTATTCCCCATAATAAACTCCACCTTCTCATCTCGTTTAAGTGTGCTCCATGTTCGTGTAGGTGTAGAAATAGCCCTTGTTGTGCTTGATGTAGTTACACCAGTTCGGACATCTCCTCGTTTCTGCTGCCTCTCTACTTGAGTTGCAAGCTTTATAACTTCCTCAAGGAAGATGTACGGCTGTAGTTCAACAACATTAGCTCTATCCTTCCTCAACCCTCCCAGAAATCTAGCTATTGTTTGCTCTTGGGGTTCCATCAATTCACATCAAATCAGCAGCAACTCAAACTCTTTCACATACTCTTCCACGCTTAAAGATCCTTGTCGCAAAGTCTGAAGTCTGATGTATAGCTCGTGTTTATAGTAATCAGGAACAAATCTCTTCTTTATCACTCTTTTCATAGTTGCCCACGTTGTAATCTCCTCTTCTCCATCCCTTCTCCTTTGAATCTTTAAATTTTCCCACCACAAAAGAGCATAATCCATAAACTTAAGTGCTGCCACCTTGCACTTCCTTTCTTCAGAATATTCATACCATTCAAACACCTTTTCAACCTTCTGAATCCACTCCAAGTATTCCTCGGGTGAATTACTTCCTCTAAATGGTGGAATCTTAAGTTTGAGACCATTAGGAGGATTATAATTCTGCCTTCTTGGTCTGCCCCTATCATCAGCCTCATCATCCCTATTTGGATCTTCGTTAGCTTCTATAATATCATTTCGTGGCACCCTAAGTGCTTGCCTTTGTTGGGGTTGCAAATTATTTCTTTGCATCATTTGCATAAGGGTATTCAATTGTTCATGAATTCCAATCATTTCATCCCGAATCTCAGCATGAGATCGTTGTAAGCCCATAACCTATGCATGTTCCAAACTTAACCCTCTTGGCAAATCTTCTTTATCTCCAGCCATAATTAAGTTTATCAACCTTAATTCCAGCAAGCCTTTCTTCTATTTTTTTGCTCCTGTCTTAGATCGCAACTGATGCTCTGATACCAGATAATGTGCCGTGAATGATTCAAAAATCAGCAATAATAAATGTGATGAAAATGGATGAAGGATTGTCTGGTTGTGTTGTCTTTGTTTTGGTGTTTAGGCTGGATTATAGTGATTTCAAGGTAAATAAGATGGAGGATAGACTAGAATGATACTTTGATAAGTCGATCTAGACGCCACAAAGATCAATCTAGGATTTCGACGCCACACTTTTTGTGATTGAAGAGTGATAAGTCAGGTAGGGTTCTTCACAACATCAATTTGGAAGAACAACTCTTAATTCTGTGAATTAAGTTTCAAATCTTGGCCAAAAGTGCTTTATTACATATTCTGATACTATATTTATAATTGGAACATCCCTCCAAAGTTACGAAAAATTCAACATGGCAGAAGTCCAGCCCAAAAAACAGACTTTGACAAACTAACCTAGACAAATTAACTAGCACACATTTTTTTGACATTTCTAACATAAACAGACCAAATTTAAAACAACCATATCTTCTTACACAAAAGTCCAATGCAATCATGCTTGGACAATCTAGAAAGAACACGTTCTGAACTTGAAATCCACCTAGATTAGTCTTGTTTTCACATGCAATGAATGACTTTAAATTGGAGTTCACATTCATTTCATAGTTGCCCACGTTGTAATCTCCTCTTCTCCATCCCTTCTCCTCTGAATCTTTAAATTTTCCCAACACAAAAGAGCATAATCCGTAAACTCAAGTGCTGCCACCTTGCACTTCCTTTCTTCATAATATTCAGACCATTCAAACACCTTTTCAACCTTCTGAATCCACTCCAAGTATTCCTCGGGTGAACTACTTCCTCTAAACGGTGGAATCTTAAGTTTGAGACCATTAGGAGGATTATAATTCTACCTTCTTGGTCTGCCCCTATCGGCGGCCTCATCATCCCCATTTGGATCTTCATAAGCTCCTATAGTATCATTTCATGGCACCCTAAGTGCTTGCCTTTGTTGGGGTTGCAAATTATTTCTTTGTATAATTTGCATAAGGGTATTCAATTGTTCACGAATTCCAGTCATTTCATCCTGAATCTCAGCATGAGATCGTTGTAAGCCCATAACCTGTGCCTGTTCCAAACTTAACCCTCTTAGCAAATCTTCTTTATCTCCAGCATAATTAAGTTTATCAACCTTAATTCTAGCAAGCTTTTCTTCTATTTTTGGCTCTTGCCTTAGATCGCAACTGATGCTCTGATACCAGATGGTGTGCTGTGAATGATTCAAAAATCAGCAACAATGAATCTGACGAAAAATAGATGAAGGATGGGTCTGGTTGTGTTGTCTTTGTTTTGGTGTTTAGGCTGGATTATAGTGATTTCAAGGTAAAATAAGATGGAGGATAGACTAGAATAATACTTTGATAAGTCGATCTAGATGCCACAAAGATCAATCTAGGATTTCGACACCACACTCTTTGTGATTGAAGAGTGATAAGTCAGGTAGGGTTCTTCACAAAATCAATTTGGAAGAACAACTCTTAATTCTGTGAATTAAGTTTTCAAAATCTTGGCCAAAAGTGCTTTATTACATATTTTGATACTATATTTATAATTAGAACATCTCTCCAAAGTTAGGAAAAATTCAACATGGCAGAAGCCAAGCCCAAAAAGCAGACTTTGACAAACTAACCTAGACAAATTAACTAGCACACATTTTTTGACATTTCTAACATAAACAGACCAAATTTAAAACAACCATATCTTCTTACACAAAAATCGAATGCAGTCGTGGTTGGACAATCTAGAAAGAGCACGTTCTGAACTTGAAATCCACCTAGATTAGTCTTGTTTTCACATGCAATGGATGACTTCAAATTCGGGTTCAAATTCATTTGTTGTGACCATAAACAGCATCAATTCCTTCACTTATTTGCATATCAACCCAAATTCAAGTAGCCCAGCATCAAAAGAACCATTAAGGGCTTTTTCCATCTCCAAGTTTCAATTGTAGGCAAATAAACATCCTTGAACCAATTTCAAACTGATTGTTAATTTTTAACTCCGACGCAGCTTTAATTATTCCAATTTGACTTGTCAAGGCCCTTTGCAGTTGTTTCGCTCTCGCTCTTGTCATTGGACCATCTGAATCCTCTTGCATATTAGATTTAGCTTTACAAGATGGTTTATAATTCCCATGATGCACATCAATAACAAAACTCATACAGCCTCTGTTGACCCGTATTGCAGTGCCTTCCCGAACTCCGATTGACCTGAAACTTTAACCCAAGGTAGACCAACATGTCAGAATACTCCATGTAACTTTTTAGTCCGATCCAACGATCGGATTAAAAATTATGAATGTTGCCTTAAAACTGAATAGTTGCATATTTTACATCAAAATCCGAATTTGACCTTATCTGGATCGTATCTTTCCATCTCTCTTCAAGATGATTCGTCCTCGAATGACCAATAAGTGGAATGGACAATTCATTAGCCTTTTTCTGAAGCCTTTGGAGTTCTTCTCTTGCCAACAACTTTGGATGAAAGTAGCAACCATTCTATTTTGTATATCATCATTGCAGCATTGTTTCTCGTCTCTTTCTGAAACTTGGTGGGCATTGACTGCTGCCGTTAATAGATCAAGTTCTTGCTTCATCTCCCCTAGAATACAAGATAGACTCTTGGATTCTCTTTTTAGAACACAAATCTCTTTATTTCTCTCCCTTTGATACCACCTTTCTGAATCCTCCTTTTCTTTTGCCATAACACCTCATCAAAATCATGAAATCCCGTCGGTTGTAGGTTCTTGAAAACCTTCCCAATGGCCTATGGTCTCATCCTTAAAACCACCATAACCAATATCATCAACATCCTCCTCAATCCTCATAATCAGCCCACCTTGGCCTTTCGAACCCACTGCCATTATTTGATTTCAGTTCAGCCCCAACATTTCTCATTTCTTGGGTAAATGTTCCAGCCACATTACCATGTTTTCCCACCTCTCAAGTCTGTAACACACGTTCCCTAATGTGAACCTCGTGATCACATGGTCATGCAACCCAAATGCAAAGACACCAATTCCCGGAAAGCCAAATAAATCAGGTTTGATAGGAGTGTGATACAAAGATAACTTGTGCCTAGGCACCAGCAATATTGGAAACGAAAAACCCCTACCCAACGAATATTGATTCGCGAACGAGAAGTATAAGGATGACACCACGAAGACAGTCATTCTTTGATAAGATGTTTTTCAATTCTTTAGAGAATCATGTAAAGGAGATTATGTCACCAATACACACACACAAAGTGTGGCAAACAAGAAGTTTTATTAATCTGAATTGTTGAACCTTACATGTCTGGTTATGCCCTTATTTATAGTGACTCCAAACTAAAATAAACCCTAATAGACCCCTTATGTTGACATATATGATGCCCACTTACAATTAAACCTAAATAATATAAATAAACCCTAAACTAAGAAGAAAATAATAATAACAATAATAAATTCAAATTTAATATCCTAAATATAATAGGATCAGATTTGTTGCCATTTAAAAGTTCCATATAGGTTAGGAGAATCAAACATTTATGAATCCCAAAATAAGATGCCACATCGTTTTAAGAAAAGAATCCTAGTCAAATAAAAAGTCCACAAGTCAAAAGGAAGTAAACAAGAAAATTCATACAGCCTATTTTGACCCATGTGTTTGATGCTTTCGTGACCTCCGTTTGACCTGCAATTTTAACCCTAGATAGGAAAATATGTCAGGAGACTTCACATAAACTTTCAGATCGGTCCGACGGTTGGATTGAGAATTATAATTGTTGCCGTAAAACTAGATAGTTGTACGTTTTATGCCAAAAACCGAATTTGACCTTTCTTGTATCATATCATTCCCCATGAAATTCATTCTTTCCATCATCTTCGTAATGGCTTGCATTTGGAAATTAAGTTCTACATTGAGAGGGGGTGGTGTGTTGTTTTGATTTGACATGATAGTACCTGTAAAATTGGTAGTGGTAAAAAAAATCCTCACATCGCTCGTGTTTTGCTCAAATTGATGCGAACCTCTTGATCATGTGGTCTTGCAACCCGCAATCAAGATTGAGATTTGATCCCAAAAAATCAAAATAGGTCTGATAGGAGTGTGACACAATGGAAACCGTGCCCCAAGGCACCAACACTATTAGAATGAGTAGAATGACGCCATGAAACCAGTTAATCTTCGATAAGTCATATTCAGTTCGTTCAAGAACTGAAGAATGCAAGAATCTCTCACACGTTAAAATTTAAAAAATTCAGAAGTAATAATCATCAAAAGGTGCCGAAACTTAGGTTACATGTGTTTAAATAGTTCTTAAAAGTAACCCTAATGGATCTACCCTTTGGGCTGAACTGACCCACATACAAAACTGACCCAAAACCCTAAACTGAAAAGTCCATAACTTGATCCAAACAAGCCTTGAATCCAAGCTCCAAACAAAGTTTTAATTCAGCCCAAACATGAAATAAAATAATAAAAATAACTAATTTGTCATTATATACCAGTAGCCCTTATTTGCTTGTGTAGATAGGATGAATAAGGAATCCTTATTAGAAAAGGATTCTGAAACATTAATGAATCCTTGCCACACTTGGAGATTATATTACAACTCATTAAAAATCCTTGTGGAACTAGGAAATTTCCAAAACCAGCTACCATATCCTTGTAGGAAAAGAATCCTAACCAAATAAAAAGTCCACAAGTCAAAAGGAAGTAAATAACAAAATTCTTATAGCCTCTATTGACCAATATTGCGGTACCTTCCTGAACTTCGATTGACCTAAAATTTTAACCCAAGGTTGGACAACATGTCTGGAGAGTCCACGTAACATTTTAGCCCGATCCAATTGTCGGATTGAGAATTATGACTGTTGCTGTAAACCTGGACTGTTGCGCATTTTACGCCAAAATCCGAATCTGACCTTACTTGGGTCGTATCACAAGGCTGAACCGTATCACAAACACTCTTAATAGCCTTACACACTCACACCTCTTGTCTCACCTTCTTGCGTAACTAAAACTAACACCAAATAGAACCAACTTAGCAGCGCAATCCAAATATGTATTATGACTCAAGAAGCAAAAAAAAAAAAAAACCAGAAAACAAGCAAAAACAAAACCGGGATGGTTGTCTCGCGAATAGCAAGCTAATCTATCCGAAATATGAACAAAACTGAAGACTTGAATAAAAACATAAACGAAATATGCAAAATGATGAAACACCACCCAAATATGTTGGATATGTTGAAAATATACTGCAAGAAACAATAACAACACAAAGAAAGTGAATTTCAAAAGTTGACGGAAAACAGACTCGTTTACAATGAGTTAAGTCCGAAACTAGAACCTTAAGTAAATAATGTCTGATTGAGCTAAAATTTCACATATAGTGTGATATCAGCCCAAATAGACAGAATATAAAGTTTGAGCAATTTATGATAAGTGTTGATATACTGACGCAAAAACATTACGAATCAGACCCGAAATTAAAAACCACAGAAATCGATATCCAATTGGCTTGGAAATTAATATCTACTGCTATTTGAACCCCAGAAAAGAGCTAATTCTGAGTTAAGTTGATCCAATTGTTCCTTGTTTAGTTTTCTGCAGCAGAAACCAATAAACGTCGTTTTGAACTATTTTTTTCTTTTTTTTATGCAACTAATATATTTTGGACAGTAATAGAATGAAAAAAATAATTTTTTTTTATTTTTTTTCTTGATATGCTGCAAAATCATGAAGAAGAAGAAATTGGATACTAAGGAATTGTTTTGTGGAAACAACAATAACAAAAATTTTAGAAGGATATAACTTGATTAATGAAGCCAAGTTCTGATACTAAATGATGCGAACCTCGTGATCACGTGGTCATGCAACCCACACGCAAAGACAACAATTCCTGAAAAGCCAAGTAAATCAGGTTTGATAGGAGAATGACACAAAGATAACTTGTACCTAGGCACCAGCACTATTGGAAACAGAAAACCCCCACCCAATGAATATTGATTCATGAAAGAGATGTATAAGGATGATGCCATGAAGTCAGTTCTTATTCAATAAGTGGATTTCAGTTCTTTAGAGAACCATTGAAGGGAGATTATCTCACAAACACACACACACAAAGTGCGACAAATAAGAAGTTTTATTAATCTGAATTGTCTAACTTACATGTCTGGTTATGCCTGTATTTATACGAACTTTAGACTTAAATAAACCCTAATGGACCCCGTAGGTGAACTTATATGAGGCCCACTTATAATTGACCCAAATAAGTAATAATAACCCAAAGACTAAGAAGAAAATAATAAAATAATAAAAATCCAAAAATTAGTATCCTAAATATGCTAGAATCAGATTTGTCACCCTTAAAAAGTCCCAAATAAACTAAGAAATCTGATGTGAATGTAGAATTAATTTTGAAGTCTTCTTTCCTTATTGTAGTTAGGATGAATAAGGAATCCTTGTAAGAAAAGGATTTTAAAATATTTATGAATTTTGCCACACTTGGAAACTATATTGCAGCCCATTAAAGATCCTTGTAGAGTTAGGAGATTCTCAAAACAAGCTATCATTTCCTTGTAGGAAAATGATCATTGCCAAATAGGAAGTCCACAAGTCAAAAGGAATAACAAAACTCGTACAGCCTCTGTTGACACCATAGTTTTGAAACCCGGACCGGCCCGGTGGGTCGACCCGGGACCCAGCGGACCGGTCCTGGGACCGGTCCGGGTCTAAGTAAAAACTCGCTGGGGAGTTGGCCCGGCGAAACCTGGCAGGTTGACCCCGAACCCGGCTGACCTGGGTAAACCCAGCTGAGACTCGGCTACCTTCTTTTTTTGTATTCAAGTGGCTGTTGGTCGAAACAGAAAAGACATCATCTCGAAACAGAAGAGAAGGGATACAAAAGACATCATCTCCTTCGTTTTTAATGACTGGGGCAAGCAGATGCTACCAGAATTTTGGGACTAAAAAAAGATACACTGCAAGCTAGACCATAGCAATTCAGTTAACTTACCAAAACAAGACAACAACCCTCCTTCAACAGCTAGATATCTCCGATCTGTACTTTAATATCTCAACAAAAGTTTTCAAATATTCTCCAAAATCCTCCAACAGAAACTTCTCATATATGATCAAAAGCTTCAAGTATGCAATATATATCCAGCTTCAACCCCAGCTGCTTACAACGACTTGAATCAAGAAAAGATAGGAGCTAGCTTATCCCATTCAAATCTTTCAATTTTATGGTCGGTGGCTAGCCTGTAGCCATATGTTGTTTTATGTTTCTGTTATCATTGTAAATCTGGGGTATGCCCCTTATAATGTTTGTATCCTTTTTCTTTTAATACATACGTCAACTTACCAAAAAAAATATATTGATTATTAGAAGAAAAAATCTCTATCTAGAAGCAATGTGTCTTTTTATAGTCCATAAAATCCAAATAAAGGAAGAAGAACACACCATTAGAATTTCCCCGACGACGAGTCGTAACTTTTAAAGTATGATATTTTTTTTTGGGTTGACCTGAGTTGACCCGGGTCAACCCATCTGACCCGTGACCCGATCATTAGACCGGGTTGACTACCGGGTCGGGTTTCAAAACTATGGTAGACACGTATTGCGGTGCCTTCCTAAAATTTGATTGACCTGAAATTTCAACTCAAGGTAGGACAACATATCAGGACACGCCACGTAAAAGTTCATCCCGATCCAACGATCGGATTAAGAATTATGACTGTTGTCATAAAACTGAATAGCTGCACATTTACATCAAAATCTGAATTTGACCTTGTTTGGATAATATAAAAAAGAAATGTTCTTTCAGAAGCTAATAACTCTTCTTTGCACCGAAATGACCATTAAGACCACCACCATGAGCCTCTCGCAGAAGCAACTCTCGTAAAGAACCTGAAGGAATACATATTCTGCTTATCTTGAACAAGTAACCTTCATGCATAAAGCACCCATCACAAGCTCTCTTAGCACATTCGGCAATCACATTAGCAAAGTAGGAATCATTAACATACTAATCCTTCACTTGTTCGAAACTATCAACCTTGAATTCAACATGGAAATCATTGCATACCTCCTAGAAAGAGCATCGTTGCATACCTCCAAAAAAGAGCATCGACAACTACATAACTTGCCCCTTCTTATGGAAATGATTCCATAAACTCTACCCACTTAGCATGTCTTTGGTTCAGCTTGCTTTGACCCTTAATATACTTCAAAGATTCATGGTCAGTATGGACAACAAACTCCTTTAGTAATAAGTAGTGTTGTCATACCTGTAGAACTCAAATTAAGGCACAGAACTCATTGTCATAAGTTGAGTAGTTCAATCATGCACCATTAAACATTTCATTAAAGTATACAATAGGACTCCTTTAATGCAATAACACAGCCCCAATTCCAATCCCGGAAGCATCACACTCTATCTCAAACATCTTAACAAAATCTGGAAGTGGTAAAACAGGCATAATACATAACTTCTCTTTAATCAACTTAAAAGTCTTCTGTGCATTTTCGCTCCACCGAAACTTACTTCTCATTTTCAAACATTCGGTCAAAGGTGCAACTATAGAATTGAAGTTCTTCACAAATCGCCGATAAAATAAAGCTAAACACGGAAACTCCTCACATCAACAATACTAGAGGGTTTCATCCCATCTTTAATTGCTTTTATTTTTTCTTCATCAACCATAATCCCACTACTAGAAATGATATAACCAAGAAACACAATACTTTCTTAATAGAAATGACACTTCTCTAGTTTCTCATATAATTTAACATCTCACAAAGTTTAAAATACAACCCTAAAATGCTCCATATGATCATCAAAAGTTCTACTATACACCAAAATATCATCAAAATACACTATAACAAACAATCCAATATGCTTCCTCAAAACATGATTCATAAGCCGCATAAATGTATTAGGTGAGTTAGATAGCCCAAATAGCATTACCAACCTGATGTGCCGTGAATGATTCGAAAATCGGCAACAATGAATCTGACGAAAATGGATGAAGGATGGGTCTGGTTGTGTTGTCTTTCTTTTGGTGTTTAGGCTGGATTATAGTGATTTCAAGGTAAAATAAGATGGAGGATAGACTAGAATAATACTTTGATAAGTCGATCTGGACGCCACAAAGATCAATCTAGGATTTCGACGCCACATGATTGAAGAGTGATAAGTCAGGTAGGGTTCTTTATAAAATCAATTTGGAAGAACAACTCTTAATTCTGTGAATTAAGTTTTCAAAATCTTGGCCAAAAGTCCTTTATTATATATTTTGATACTATATTTATAATTGGAACATCCCTCCAAAGTTAGAAAAAAATCAACATGGCAGAAGTCAAGCCTAAAAAACAGACTTTGACAAACTAACCTAGACAAATTAACTAGCACACATTTTTTGACGTTTCTAACATAAACAGACCAAATTTAAAACAACTATATCTTCTTACACAAAAGTCTAACGCAATCATGGTTGTACAATCTAGAAAGAACACGTTTTGAACTTGAAATTCAACTAGATTAGTCTTGTTTTCAAATGCAATGCATGACTTCTAATACGATTCAGGAAAGGTCAAATTCGGATTTTGCTGTAAGAAGTGCATCTATCCAGTTTTACGGCAACAATCATAATTCTCAATCCAACTGTTGGATCGGGCTGAACTTTTACATGGACTTTCCTAACATGGAATGCTACCTTGGGTTAAATTTCAGGTCAATCGAAGTTTGGGAAGGTATCAAAACATGGGTCAACAGAGGCTGTACGAATTTGTTATTTACTTCCTTTTGACTTGTGGACTTTCTATTTGGCTAGGATTCTTTTCCTAAAAGGATGTGGCAGCTTATTTTGGAAATCTTCTAATTCTACAAAGATCTTTAATGGGCTGCAACATAGTTTCCAAGTGTGGTAAGGATTCATAATTATTTTAGAATCCTTTTCTTACAAGGATTCCTTATTCATCCTAGCTACATAAAGGAAAGAAGACTTCAGAATAAATTCTACCTTCAGATCAGATTTCTTAATCTATTTTGGGACTTCTTAATGGTGACAAATCTGATTCTAGCATATTTAGGATGGTAATTTTTGGATTTTTTTAATTTTTATTATTTTATTCTTAGTCTTTGGGTTATTATTACTTATTTGGGTCAATTGTAAGTGGGCATCATATAAATCCACCTAGGGGGGGTCCATTAGGGTTTATTTAAGTCTAGAGTTAGTATAAATAAAGGCATAAGCAGACATGTAAGTTAAACAATTTTTTTTTTGGTAAGTTGACGTATGTATTAAAAGAAGAAGATACAAACATTATAAGGGGCATACCAACTTATTTGCATATCAACCCAAATTCAAGTAGCCCATCATCAAAAGAACCATTAAGGGCTTTTGCCATCTCCAAGTTCCAATTATAGGCAAATAAATATCCTTTAACCAATTTCAAACTGATTGTTAATTTTTAACTCCGACGCAGCTTCAATCATTCCAATTTGACTCGTCAAGGCCCTTTATAGTTGTTGGGCTCTCGCTGTTTTCATTGGACCATATGAATCCTCTTGCATATTAGATTTAGCTTTACAAGATGGATTATAATTCTCATGATGCACATCACAACCATTCATACAACCAGAGTTTAATTTTAAATGTTATTTTCCACTCATCCCCCTCTTTCATCCTGATTTTATGATTACTCATCAAATCAATCTTAGAAAACAATGCAACCCCATGTAATTCATCAAGTTTAGGTATAGAAAATCAATATTTAACTATTATCTTATTGATTGCACGACTGTCCACACACATCCACATGGTTCCATCCTTCTTCAGCTCAAGGAAGGTGGTATGGAACATTGAGTAAGTGACTCTCGCACATAACCGTTCTCTAAGAGCTCACCAACTTGCCTTTGAATCTCCTTACTAAACCCCACTTTCTCATCCTTCTTAAGAGCATTCCACATTCACGAAGATATGTAAATATTGAAACATTCGATACTATTATGCCAGCTCAGAAACTCCTTTTCTTTTGTTGTCTCTCTATCTTTGTTGCAAGTTTTATCACATCCTCAAGGACGATATATGGCTGTAACTCAACAACATTAGCAATATCTTTCCTCAACCCGCTAATAAACCTAGCTATGGTCTGTTCTTGGGGTTCTATCAATTCATAACATATCATTAGTAACTCAAACTCCATAACATACTCCTCCACACTTAAAGAACCTTATCGTAAGGTCTAAAGTTTTATGTACAACTCATGTTTGTAGTAATCAGGTACAAGCCTCTTCTTCATCACCCTTTTCATAGCCGTCCAAGAGGTGATATCCTCTTCGTCATCCCTTCTCCTCTGAATTTTCAAATCCTTCCACCATAACAAAGCATAATCGACAAACCCAACGCAGTCACCTTACACTTCTTTTCGTCAGTATACTTGTACCAATTGAACACCTTCTTAACTTTCTAAACCCACTCCAAGTACTCCTTAGAGGAGCTACTACCTCTAAATGATGGAGCTTTAAGTTTAATTCCACTAGGAGGGTGATTATTCCGTCTTCTTAGTCTAACCCTTTTGTCAGCCTCGTCATCCCTATTTGGCTCCAATTCAAGCTCTACAACAGCATTTCATTACACCCTACGAGCTTGCATTTGTTGGGGTTGCAAATTGTTCCTTTGCATCATTTGCATGAAGGCATGATCATGAATTCCCTTCATTTCTCCCCAAATCTCATTATGACTTCGTTGCAACCCAATAAGTTGTGCTTGTTCCAAACCGATTCCTCTTGGAATCTCATCTCTTTCACTAGCCATAGTATAACAATTCCCACAATTCACACACAAATCCAAACAATAAAGTCTTTCAACTCAGTTCACAAACAGCCACCACAATAAAAAAGGGAAACTCATTCCAATCCAAATCCAAGTTAAGGAAAACACAGTTTGTTTCAGTCCACAATACTCACAATGTGGTCCAAATTTCACACGAACCAATCAGCCCAGATCAGATGAGAGAAGAACAACAAGAATAGCCACAAATCAATAGAATTCAAATCAAACCTTAGCAAAAAAATAAATAGAGAGAAGATCCACAATCCTTGATGTTTCTAATCCCAAGTCAGCCCCATACAAAGTCCCAAATCAGTTCTGAAACCTTTCCTCTGATAGCAAGATGATGTGAAGATGAAGGAAGGTGGGTTTGGTTATATGGTTTTTCTTATGGTGTTTAGGCTGAAAATTACATAATTTATAATGGAAATGAGGAATAAAGTCTGAATGAAACTCTTTGATAAGTCAGAGATGCCACAAAGGAATTCCAATCAAGATAAAAACATCGTACTCTTTGTGATTAAGAGTGATAAGTCTGATTTGTTCTTCAACCAATTCTAGAAATGGAAGAACAAGGAAGAAAAACTCTCTTCATGAAAAGTTGAAAAGTTTAATATTATTGCCTAAAAGTCACAAAACATGGTCTGAAACATCATTATATACTTGGAATATAATGATGTATCATTCATGATAAGCTTGATTTGATGAGGAATGTTCTACCAACAGATGAAAACAAAAGGATCCAAAGAGCTTGGAGGGTCAATACCATAGATTCTTAATTTGATACTTAGCTGGTTGTTTTGGTTTCCCTAACGAATCTAGTTGGTCTTTGTTGTTTGTTCAGTGGCTAGCCTGTTGCCATCTGTTGTTTTATGTTTCTATTCTCAATGTAAATCTAGGGTATGCCCCTTATAATTTTTGTATCTTCTTCTTTTAATACATACGTCAACTTACCGAAAAAACATCATTATAAGTAAGAACAACCCTCCAACTCTAGGAAATACCAAAATAACATAATGGAGACCCAAATAAATAACTTTGTTTCTAGTTCTGGAACTATGGAGAAGTGGTGAAGTTTCAGCAGAGCGAATGTGTTTTCTTCATGGGTTCTCTTATGGCTGTCATAGACATAAAGGCCCTTGCCATACTTGAAGATTAAATTACAGCTCTTTGGAAAGTTTCATTTTTTTGCTAGTTTCAGAGTGGTGTTGTCATAGCTTGATCTTCTTTATTCACTGTTGGATCGTTACCATTTTTTAGTATGTTGTTCATTGGAACCTGCTCTACATCTTGACCGAACGGATCATCGTTAAAATCAGTGTGCTGGGAGATACTGGCCTCATAATTTTGTAATTCTCTTTTTCCTTCATGAACTAATCTGAACCTTGTTGTTTATAAGATTAGGTTGCTGTTATTTTTAAGCTTAGGTTGCTTCTTGGACTCGGTTTCTCTTCTTAGAATTTTGTTCTCTCTAGTATTTGTATGCTGCCATAATGTCTCTGTGTTCTTTTGTGAAAAATGTTCCAATGGTTAGCTCTAACATTGAACAACACAATGAAGTTAAGTCTGGACATAGATTAAGATTAGAACTACAAGATATGTTGAATAGCCATGGGAATAGGATTTCTCAATTTCAAGTTGATTCTGATGTTAGCATAAAGAAACACTCTAATGTCTAAGCTTCTAATATTGTTCCAGAAATGAACCATGTGTTGGGTTCTAAAGTTGATAAGGTGAAGGTAGGGTCTCAGCAACAAGAATAGCTAAACCTTAGACCCAAATTGAATTTTTTAAATGCTTTGAAGAGTTTTGATGTTGATGACAATAAGGGTAGCAAGACCCTTAGTATTAATCCAGTCCGTAATCTGCACTTTGCTCCCCCCGCTATGGCTGATGGTCGTGTGACAGTAGCTCCTCTACTTGATGTGTTTGATGGCTGTGAACTTTGAAAATACTCCTAGTTGGTCATTTTGTAGGGCAGAAATTAATGTATCCCGTTGTTAATTCTATTGCCAAAAGAATATGGGGCTCCTACGGTCTATTAGAAGTTTTATCTTCGGATAATGGTTTCTTCCACGTCTGTACGCTGGTCTGTTAGGAAGTGAAGCTCCCGGCACCAAATCAATTTGATGCTCAATTCCACGAATAGGTGGTAACCCTTTAGGTAATTCATCTGGAAACACTTAGCAGATTACCACTTTCGAGAAAAATAGAACAAGGTGGAAATTCGGAGTGAGAGAGAGAGAGAGAGAAAAGAGAGAAAGAGAGAGAGAGAGAGTGGTGCTGTCGGAGCTACATCTACTCCGTCCACCGTTGGATTATTCTCATTTTTGACTATGTTGTTCCTTCCAACCTTCTCTCAACATTGACCGAACGGATTTGTTATCCAATCAACGAGGTAAGAGATATTGATCTCGCAATATTTCTACTATTCTGCATTTTCAGTTCTGGAACTATAGAGAAGTGGTGAAATTGCAGCATATTGCATGGATTTTCTTCATGATTTCTGTTATGGCTGTCATAGACATGAAGGCCTTTGCCATATGTGAAGATTAAATCACAGTTCTTTGGAAAAGTTTCATTTTTCTTGCTAGTTTGAGAGTGGTTTGTCGTAGCTTGATCTCCTTTGTTCACCGTTAGATCGTTACCATATTTGAGTATGTTGTTCTTCGGAACCTACTCTACGTCTTGACCGAACGGATTTTTGTTACAATCAGTGTGCTGGGAGATATTGGCCTCGTAATTCTGTTATTTCTGAGCTTAGGTTGCTTCTTGGACTCAGTTTATCTTATTAGAATTTTGCTCTCTCTAATATTTGTATGCTACCATAATGTCTCTATGTTCTTCTGTGGAAAATGTTCCAATGGTTAGCTCTCACATTGAACAACACAATCAAGTTAAGTCTGGACATACATTAAGATTAAAACTGCAAGATATGTTGAATAGCCATGGGATGAGGATTTCTCAGTTTCAAGCTGATTCTGATGCTAGTATAGAGAAACACTCTACTGCCCAAGCTTCTAATGTTGTTCCAGAAATGAACCATGTGTTGGGTTCTAAAGTTGATGAGGTGAAGGTAGGGTCTCATCAACAAGAACAACTAAAACCTAGACCCAAATTGAATTTTTTAAATGCTTTGAAGGGTTCTGGTGTTGATGACAATGGGGGTAGCAAGACCCTTGGCATTAGTTCAGTCCGTAATCTGCACTTTGCTCCCCCTACTATGACTGATGGTCGTGTGACAGTAGCTCCTCCTCTTGATGTGTTTGAAGATGGCTGTGAATTTTGGAAATCCACCCTAGTTGGTCATTTTGTGGGGCAGAAATTACCGTATCCCGTGGTTAATTCTATTGCCAAAAGAATATGGAGCTCCTACGGTCTATCAGAAGTTTTGTCTTCGGATAATGGCTTCTTCATCTTCACCTTTGATTCGGTTGATCATGCCATTAATGTGCTGGAAAGAGCCCCATGGCACATGGCAAACAGGCCTTTGGTGCTTAAACGTTGGCAACCGAACATGCAATTTTTGAAAGATGATTTGGCAAGAGTTCCGGTATGGGTTAAGCTGTATAATGTCCCTCTCGAGTATTGGACTATTAAGGGGCTGAGCTGTGTAGCGAGTGCTATTGGAGTCCCCCTTCATGCGGATCATACGACATTGTTGCGTAAAAGGCTTAGTTACGCAAGAGTTTGCGTTGAGATAGATGCTTCGAAGACGTTGGTTAAGGAATATGATCTTCGCTGTCCAAATGGGTTATCCATAACAATTTCAGCTGAATACGAATGGATACTGTCGAAGTGCAGTAATTGCAATGTCTTTGGACACACCACAGCGCTATGTGCTACTAATAACATTGATAATCTTAAAGTGGTGGCAGAGGGTAAGAGGAATCTAGGAGCTATGAACTCTAAATCTGCGGATAACAAGCCGAATCAGTTTCAGTGGCAGGTAGTTGGTAAACGGAACAAGGGTTCTGTGAGTGGGGAGAATGCTCCCTTGGCATCTAAAGTGGGTAATTGTGATGAGAATGGTTGTTCAACATCTGGTATACATATGCCTGATTGTAATATGAATGATCATGCGACATCAGATGTGTGCAATGCTGGTTGTCATGAAGATGAAAATCCTTCCTCTCCTCTTGTCTTGAAGAGTTTACGAGAAGACATGAAACAGGAGCAAGGGGCTGCAAGTACTGCTTTAGATCAAGATATGGACGCAATGGGAGGTGATAAAGATGGGGAACCAACCGATATCATGACAACCCCTCAAACCCTGAATTCCACCGAAAGGGACACTGTTAATCAGTTAGCTATTAAGGCTAGAGACTCTCTAGAGAAAAAGCAAAGGGGTTCAAAAGCCTCTTCAAAGAAGAATCAGAAATCTGGCTCCTATCCAGGAGGCACGTCAAGGTAATCTTTGTGTTGTTGTTTGTACTCCTCTCTATTTTCCTATGATTATTGGATGTTGGAATATTAGAGGTTTGAATGATCCTATAAAGCATTCAGAATTGCGTAGACTCATCCATCAAGAGAGGATAGCTTTTTTTGGTTTGGTTGAAACTCGAGTTAAAGACAAGAATAAAGATAATGTTTCTAAACTTCTTCTGCGTTCTTGGTCCTTCTTGTATAATTATGATTTCTCTTGTCGTGGTCGTATTTGGGTTTGTTGGAATGCTGATACGGTGAAGGTGGATGTTGTTGGAATGTCAGACCAGGCTATTCATGTTTCTGTCACTATATTAGCTACCAAAATCAGTTTCAATACTTCAATTATTTATGGAGACAACAATGCTTCCTTACGTGAGGCATTATGGGCTGATATAGTGAGTCGTAGTGATGGATGGGAGTCAACCCCGTGGATTCTTATGGGTGACTTTAATGCTATCCGCAACCAGTCGGACAGGTTAGGAGGGTCTACTACGTGGGCTGGTACCATGGACAGATTGGATACATGTATTCGAGAAGCGAAAGTAGATGATCTTCGGTATTCAGGAATGCATTATACTTGGTCGAACCAATGTCCTGAGAATCTGATCATGCGGAAACTAGATAGAGTACTTGTTAATGAGAAGTGGAATCTGAACTTTCCATTATCGGAAGCGAGATTTTTGCCTTCGGGTATGTCAGACCATTCTCCTATGGTGGTAAAGGTTATTGGCAATGATCAGAACATAAAGAAACCATTCAGATTCTTCGATATGTGGATGGATCATGACGAGTTCATGCCCTTGGTGAAGAAGGTATGGGATCAGAATTCGGGGGGTTGTCCAATGTATCAGCTGTGTTGCAAATTAAGAAAGCTAAAGCAGGAATTGAAACTTTTCAATATGGCTCACTTCTCTAACATTTCAGATAGAGTTAAAGATGCAAAAAACGAAATGGATAAGGCTCAACAGGCTCTGCATACAGCGCATGAGAATCCAATTTTGCGCATGCGAGAAAGGGATGCTGTTCGTCTATACGCTTCTACCGTCAGGGCTGAAGAGAGTTTTTTCAAACAGAAGGCAAGGATACAATGGCTTAGCTTGGGGGATCAGAATACTAGCTACTTTCACAAATCAGTAAATGGAAGACAGAATAGAAATAAGCTTCTATCACTTACAAGGGAGGATGGAGAGGTTGTCGAAGGACACGAGGCAGTCAAATCAGAAGTAATTGCATACTTCCATCGTGTGTTAGGAGTGGATCAGATGCCTAGGGTTCTGAACGAGGAAGTGATGGACTCGGCAATTAACTTGAAACTGTCTTCAACGCAACAGCATCTACTCGCACAAGATGTAACAAGGGAGGAGATTAAGCATGCTATGTTTAGTTTGAAGAACAACAAAGCCCCTGGTCCGGATGGCTTTAACGCAGGTTTCTTCAAAAGAATGTGGCACATAGTTGGGGAAGATGTAATCAACGCTGTTAGATCCTTCTTTCAGACTCGTAGAATGCTTAAAGAAATGAATGCTACATCCATTTCTCTTATTCCTAAAGTTGTTAATCCTACAAGGTTGACTGATTTTCGTCCTATATCTTGCTGCAATACAGTGTACAAATGCATCGCTAAGATTCTAGCTGGGAGAATCAAAGTTGTTTTGCCATCCTTAGTTGGTCCATATCAGACTGCTTTTATCTCAGGACGGCGAATCAGTGATAACATTCTTTTGTCTCAGGAACTAATGAAAGGCTATCATAAATCTACGGGACCTCCTCGTTGTGCTATGAAAGTTGATCTGATGAAGGCTTATGACTCGGTGCGGTGGGATTTCGTTGACGCCATGTTAATAAAAATGGGATTCCCTAGAACAGTCATTGATTGGATCATGGTTTGTGTTACATCATGTCAATTCTCTATCAACGTCAATGGTGAGCTTGCAGGTTACTTTCAAGGGGGAAGAGGGCTGAGACAAGGGGATCCATTGTCGCCATATTTGTTTGTCCTATGTATGGAAATCCTTTCGGGGCTATTCTGCAAGATGAGTGCCAACCAAGAATTCAAGTTCCACTGGAGATGCAAGAAGGACAAAATTTCTCATCTTTGTTTTGCTGACGACTTGATGATTTTTAGCAACGGGGATGTAAAGTCAATTCGTATGATCAGAACGGTGCTCACAAAGTTTCAAGACCTATCAGGTCTGTATCCAAATCCAAACAAAAGTGACATCTTCTTGAGCGGTGTGTTAAATGCTGAGAAGGAGCAAATTATTCATATTCTTGGGTTTAGAGAAGGGGAGCTCCCTATGAAATATTTGGGAGTACCTCTTCTCTCGTCCAGACTAAAGGCTGTTTATTGTAAGGGCCTCGTGGATCGAATCACCTCTAAAGTTCGACATTGGACTTGTCGAACACTCTCGTATGCAGGACGGGTACAACTGATTAATTCAGTCTTATTTTCCATACAAGTCTATTGGGCATCTCTCTTTCTCTTACCTGGGCAAGTAATTAAAAATGTGGAGCAAATTATGAAATCCTTTCTTTGGTCAGGTTCAGATATGAGAACTACTGGGGCTAAAGTGGCTTGGGATCAGGTATGTCTTCCAAAAAAGGAGGGGGGGCTAGGAATAAAACGGATAACAGAATGGAACAAGATTGCTTTGTTGAAACACATTTGGAACCTGTGCAATGACTCAGATGGCTCAATATGGTCTACTTGGATCAGATCCAATCTGTTGCGAGGTAGGAATTTCTGGACAATCAAGACACCACAGAATTGCTCTTGGGCTTGGGGAAAGATTCTAAAGCTGAGATCCTTAGCATGGCCGAAGATGAAGTACATCATAGGAGATGGAATGACAACCTCTCTATGGTTTGACAATTGGCATCCTCACAGCCCACTCGCGGATTCTTACGGGGAAAGATTCATCTATGATTCAGGTATGGCCAAGAACGCGAAGGTGAATGTGCTAATTCATAACTCAGAATGGAAAACTCCTACCACCCAAGCTATTGGCTGGCACCCCATTATAGAAGCTATTCCTTCCAATTCTAATCCTAAAATGGGGCAAAAGGATGAGATAGTTTGGTTGGATTCACCAAATCAGAGATTCTCGATCAAAGTAGCTTGGGAACAACTAAGACGTCATCGTCAGATGGTTGAATGGCATGACATTGTGTGGTTCAAGAATGCTGTTCCAAGACATTCATTTCTTCTATGGATGGCTGTCCAACAGAAACTCACAACTCAAGATAAACTTCATCGGTTTGGTATACATGGTCCCAATAGATGCTCGCTCTGTCTCCGCAACAATGAGGATCACAACCACTTGTTCTTTGAATGCTCCTATACTAAAGCGATCTGGTGGGATGTTTGTGACAGATGCGACATTCCAAGAATGACAAAAGGCTGGGATGAATGGATTCGATGGGCCACTGTCTCTTGGCATGGCAAGAGTTTCGTCAATTTTTCTCGTAAACTGAGTTTTGCAGCTACAGTGTATCATGTATGGCAAGAACGGAATGCAAGGATCTTTGCTGGAATGTCTAGAACTTCGAATTTGGTCTTTAATCAAATCGAATGTATCATTCGTGATAAGCTTGATTTGATGAGGAATGTCGCACCAACAAATGAAAACAAAAGGATCCAACGAGCTTGGAGGGTGAATACCATAGATTCTTAATTTGTTAGTTAGCTGGTTGTATTGGTTTCCCTAACGAATCCAGTGAGGTTTCAGTGTTATGGTCGGTGGCTAGCTTGTAGCCATCTGTTGTTTTATGTTTCTGTTATCATTGTAAATCTGGGGTATGCCCCTTATAATGTTTGTATCTTCTTCTTTTAATACATACGTCAACTTACCAAAAAAAAGTTATATCAATGCAAGCTTTTGAGCCTTCAAGATTATATTCTTTGATTGTGCATTCTTTCAATGATATGTATCTCTAGAACTTGCTTCATATCTTGTTGAGATTACATTCGCATTACATGTGTACATGAAGATGATAAAGGCATTAGAAATTTTAACCGCTCGAGCCAAAAAGCCAACCTAAAGCATATTATCCTTAATGAGCCCGTTTTGAGCTTGTTTATCTTTTCTTTGCTTTATCCATGTATAAGCCTTCACTTTTTATATGTTTTCCTTTTCCCTTGGCCAAGGATTAGTAGAGCATATACTTGTGATATCTCATGGAATTATGGTTGGAAATTATGTGAAAAGAAAGAAGAAGTGATGCTTGATGAAAAAGATGGGCAAAGTTGCCAAAGGTGAAAAACAAAAAAAAAGAGTATTCCTTTATGTTCTTAAGATTTTATGTTGAAAGAGCTTGAAATCAAACGAAGTTAAGCATTGGTGATTAAAGATGAAAAATTTATATGCTTTAATGAAATATCTTATTTGAAATATCATTTTTCAGAATGCTCTACTTTCGTTGGTTTGAATCATTTCTTTTACTCTCTTTTACCTTACCTTAACCCTAGCCCCATTACAACCAGAAAATAAGATCTTCTGATTCATGCATTGCTTGTAATATGTGGTAATAAGATTGAAAAGCAAGGTTATGGTAGAACATATCATTAATTGAATTTGAGAGATTTAAACACATAAACCCTAAACACGTGAGTGTTGGAGTGTATTGATATGAGAGGACCTATCACTTTGGCATGGCATAGATTTCATTTAAATCCTGACAATTAATTGAGTTTTGAAGTTTGCATGTAAATGAATTCACGAAAATCTTGATTGTATTCTTGTTTATAATGCATATATTCTTGGACATTGATGGAAGATTAAGAGATTGATCATTGTTATTTTCAATTTGATTTTATCTATCCTTTCTCGAGGACAAGCAAGAGCTAAGTGTGGGGGTATTTGATGCAACCATATTATTTGATAGTTTCACCCACATCTAACTAGTGTTTTGCCTATGTTTTATGTATAAAGTGCCTTGATATTCTTTGTTTTATGTTTTGAAGGCATGTTTGGATGAAAGATGCAAAAAGGAGTAAATTGGAGGTAATTGACAGATTTGACCCTCAGTCAACGTTTTGTGTAGAGCATAAGCTCTAAAAGTCGAAACGAAGTGATTCCAGTGGCATTAGAAAGCTAACATCCATACCTTTCTGGAAATCAACAAAGAGCATGGAAATCACATCCTTCAAAGTCAAATCTCGCATTTTGCCAGTGTTGACCATTGGTCATTCAAAATTCAATATCTGGAGCTTCAGAAGTCCAATTGATGCAAACTCAATTTTGTTGGATTCCTAACTCAAAGACATATAAACGCACCAAATTTCAGCCAAAAAACGATGTCATATGAAGGAGATATGAGTTTTCAAATATGACAACTGAATTCTGCCAGCAAACAGGTTTTGTGAAGAAACGAATCCAAATTACATCCCGAAGCATCCAAACCGACATCTAAGTTTTAATTTCACCAATTTAGCTCCTCTGGTAAATTAATCTAGAAGGTCAAGGAATGTAGCCACCAACCTCAAGCCACCAACCACAAACCAACCGCCTTCACACTACCACCATCCATTGATGTTCACACTTAAACTTTGATTTTTCTTACTTATAATTTGTGTATAAATAGGCAGTTAAGTTTATGCTATTAAGAGAGCCAAGAGAGAGGGAGAGCAGGAAACAGCAGCCAGCAGAGAATAAACACAAATTCTCTCCTCTTCAAACCCAAAAATCTTGCTCTCTTCAATCTTTAGAAGTAGTTGTTCAATAGTTATGCAAGGCTAAGCTCTTTTCTTGGTTGCAAGGACGCAAAAACATTCGGATTTCAAGAACCATGAGATTTATTCTTCCTTTTATTTTCAGTTTATATGATGAATATGTTTGTTCTCCTATTCTTATTTTTCCTATGATTGTTTATTTTAATTGCTAGAGTGGACTTAAGTTATTATTGTAGACAATCTATTGCTAAGTTTGATATCAAAACCAGAGTTGTGGTATATGAGCTTGTGAAGCAACTGAGTTTAATAATTATGGCGGATCTACGTTATTAATCTTAGGGAGAACATTCAATCAAATCAAACATAGACCACGGACAATTATGTTTTCTTGATTAATCAACTTATCTAGTTCTTAAGGCTTCCATTGAATTAAATTACTGGTGCGGACACTGTGGTTATTTGATGGTTAGGGTTAGTTATACGGCGGATCCGTTAACTAACTAATGTTAAGAAGAGATAAATATTCAGAATATAATTTGATGTTTTGTTTCCATGATCAGTTCTGATTTCTGTAGGTGGATGTGTGCTTGCGACCAAGGTTTATTCTCTTGATAATTTTCTGATTTTATTAAATTTCGCTTGATAGTTTTCTGTTTTTTTTTGCTTTAGCCTAGATAACGTCCAAACCCCCTCCCCCCAAATTGCATATCATCTAGCATAAAAATATGACTTGAACCTTCCTCGCGGGATCGACCCCTTGCTCTATACTATTAAGTGTGTTTTAAGTTAGGGTAATTAATTTGTGCGACTGCGACATCGCAACACATCTAAGACTTGTTTTGATGCGAACCTCGTGATCACGTGGTCAAGCAACCCACACGCAAAGACACCAATTCCCGAAAAGCCAAGTAAATCGGGTTTGATACGAGTGTGAAGTAAACGATATTCAATTGACCTTAAAATTAATATGTTGTGCGATTAGGACCCCAGTAATCATAATATTAAATTTAAGCTAATTTCGAGTTGATTTGGTCCAATTTTCCCTTGTTTAGTTTTCTGCGGCAGAAACCAATAAACGTCTTTTGAATGATTTTTTTCTTTTGTTTTTGCTACTGATATATTTTAAACAATAAGAGAATGAAATAACAAAAAAAAATTTGTATGCCGCAAATTCAAGGAGAAGAAATTGGATACTAAGGAATTTTTGCGGAATCAACAAGAAACGAAAATTTTAGAAGGATATAACCTGATTAATGGAGTTAAGGTCTAATACCAAATGATGCAAACCTCATGATCACGTGGTCACGCAACCCATACGCAAAGACACCAATTCCCGGAAAGTCAAATAAATCAGGTTTGATAGGAGTGACACAAAGATAACTTGTACCTAGGCGGCACCAACACTATTGGAAACGGAAAATCCCCACTCAACGAATATTGATTCACGAACGAGAAGTATAAGGATGACACCACGAAGACAGTTGTTCTTCGATAAGTTATTTTTCAATTTTTTAGAGAACCATGGAAGGGAGATTATCTCACCAACACACACACACACACAAAGTGCGGCAAACAAGATGTTTCATTATTCTCAATTGTCTAACTTACATGTCTGGTTATGCATTTATTTATACTCACTCTAGACTTAAATAAACCCTAATGGACCACCCTTAGGTGGACTTATATGAGGGCCACTTGCAATTAACTCAAATAAGTAATAATAACCCAAAGACTAAGAAGAAAATAATAAAAATCTGAAAATTACTATCCTAAATATGCTATAATCATATTTGTCACCATTAAAAAGTCCCAAATAGACTAGGAAATTTGATCTGAAGGTAGGATTAATTCTGAAGTTTTCTTTTCTTATTGTAGCTAGGAAGAATAAGGAACCCTTGTAAGAAAACGATTCTGAAACATTTATGAATCATTACCACACTTGAAAACTATGTTGCAGTCTATTAAAGATCTTTGTAGAACTAAGAGATTCCCAAAACAAGCTGCCACATCCTTTTAGGAAAAGAATCCTAGCCAAATAGAAAGTCCACAAGTCAAAAGAAAGTAAATAACAAAATTCGTACAGCTTGTTGACCAGCATTGCGGTGCCTTCCTGAGCTCCGATGGACCTAAACGTTTAACCAAAAGTAGGACAAAATGTCAGGAGACTTCATGTAAAATTTCGTCTCGATCCAACTGTTGGATTGAGAATTATGATTGTTGTCGTAAAACTGCATAGTTGCACATTTTACATCAAAATTTGAATTCGACCTTGTTTGGATTGTATCAAATAGGTTAGTTATATTTGTTGCATCTTCGATTTTATGGCAAGTAATGAGATGTGCCATCTTAAAAAATTAATCCACAACAACAAATATAGAACCTCTCCCTTTCCTAGACCTAGGTAGACCCAAAATGAAATTCATAGAAATATCAACTCAAGGTTCCTTAGGAGCAGACAAAGGTGTGTAAAGTCCACGAGGCATTATCATAGACTTAGTTTGTCTACATGTTATGCACCTATCATATATTCTTTGCACATCTCTTTTCATATTAGGCCAATAAAAGTGTTTATGCAGAACCTCCAAAGTTTTAGTAATTCCAAAATGCCCCATTAAACCTTCCCTATGTGCTTCCCTCACAAGCAATTAACATAAAGAACAATTAGGCACACATAATTTATTTTCCTTAAACAAAAATCCATCATGCCTAAAATATTTATCCTTGGCCGAAACCTTGAATGTGTCATATATAGCACCGAAATCATGATCATCGAGATACAACTCTTTAATACACTAAAATCCTAGCAATTTAGTATTAATAGTATTGAGGAGAACATACCTTCGCGACAAAGCATCTGCAAACATATTTTCCTGACCTAACTTGTACTTAATCACATATGGGAAAGTTTTAATCAACTCAATCACCCTTCAAATGTTTTAATGACTAGTGATCGGTATGTATAACAAACTCTTGGGGCCATAAATAATGTTGCCAAGTTTCCAATGCTCTCTCACCAATGCATATAACTCCTTGTCATAAGTGGGATAGTTAAGAGTTGCACAATTGAGTTTCTCACTAAAATAAGCAATGGGTCATTTCTCTTGCATTAGAACAACTAATTCCTGTAAAAGAACTTTAACAACACTAGGAACACAAGAATCCAAATGATCACAGTTAAAATCATAGGCAATTAAAAAAGATAAACATATTTAAGATCACTAGATTTTGCAAAGAAATTAAGGTTTTTCCCCACTTTTTCTACACATTCTTCTTTTCTCACCCTTTCTTTCTTCTCTCAACTCGTTTTCTCTGTACTCTCGACCTCCCTTCTATTTTTTCTTTTTAGCCATGACCCTCCCCTAATTTTCTAAGGGCTGAAACTTTGGTCCCTTTTATTTTCAACTCATGGATCACTTTAGTTTCACTCTTCCTCACATTCTCACCATGTTATTTGGCTTGTTCTTCAACTTTGGCCGAATCTAAGTACTCCTCCTCATAGCTTTTCTTCAACTGAATTTGATCTTCATACATTTGCTTAGGTGTTAGTGGGGCAAGTGTACAGATTCTACCATCTTTTTCCAATGAATACCTATTTTTAAACCCATCATGCTTGGCTTTTCTATCAAATTGTCAAAGCCTCCCTAGTAACAGATAAGTAGCATGCATGGGCACAACATTACAGAACATTTTATCCTTATACTTTCCTACTGAAAAAGAAATCATCACCTGTCTATTTACCCTAACAACACCACATTTATTCAACCATTGAAGCGGATAAGGCCTCTCATGCTTTACGATATTCAATCCCAACTTTTTCACCAAAGTAACACTAGCAACATTAGTACAACTACCACTATCAATATCATACTACATACCTTATCGTTGATTAGGCCTCTAGTATGGAAGATGTTCTTCCTTTGTTGCTCCACATCCTCCTCCTTAGTCTGAACACTAAGCGACCATCTAATCACCAAAACTTTATCACCAACAGCATACTCTAAATCACTAGCATCCTCAAGTGGTGGCATGTCATCACAATCAGACTCCTCACTAGTGGACACAATCTCCCCATCATCCCTTATAATCATAACTCGATGATTTGCACACTCTGATGCATAGTGTCCCAATCCCTGACACTTGAAACACTTTATATCACAATTACGCTTCAGTTGGACTTCTCCCTTAAGTTTTTTTATTATTAGCCAAAACCTGCTTCTTCATAAAGGTAGGTTCGGCAACTTTAGAAGTCACCAAGGGCTTCGTAACGCACTACCCTCTCTCCTATAATTCATCTTCCAACCCAAAGAAGACCCCGAATAAGCTCCAGATTGTGTATTACCCTTCCTTTTCAACTGTCCTTCAACCTTAATGGCTAAGTGTACTAAATCCTCCAAATCAATATATGACTGCAACTCCACAATATTAGCTATGTCTCTATTCAAGCCATTAAAAAACCTAGACATAGTCACTTCCTCATCTTCATTAACATTAGCCCTAATCATAGCCATCTCTAATTCTTTATGATACTACTCCACACTCTTATTACCCTGTGTAATCATTTGTAAATAATTAAACAACTCTCGATAATAGTGTTCAGGAACATACCTCGTCTTCATTATTGTCTTCAACTTCTTCCATGTGCTAACTGGTCTTTCTCTATTCCTTTTTCTTTTTACCACCAATCTCTCCCACCAAACCATGGCATAGTCAGTAAACTCCACTACAGCTAACTTAACCTTATTCTTTTCCAAATACCTATGAATGTGAAAAATCATAGACCTTTCTCTCCCACTTTAAGCAAGCTTTAGTGTCAGTTTTTCCCTTAAATGCTAGGATTTTCAACTTAATACTACTCAAATTTCGATTTACATCACCTAAATCATCAAAATTCCTCCTATGCTCAGAATCCCTATCTGGCCGAATTCTACCCCTCCTTGGCCAAGCCTCATACAATTCATTCTTATGTGTACGAAACTCACTACCACGGTTAAAATCATATTCGGCTCCTTTTTTGTAAAGTTTCCAGCAAAACTCTTCTTCTTCCTAGCTTCTCTACCCTTTCTCCCAAGCCCACTTTCAACCTTAGTCTCCAATTTTTCAAACCTATCTTCAAACCTACTCATCATCTCTCCAAACATGAACTCCATATATTTTTGTATTTTAGATGGCCCATCCTCTAGAACTCCTCTCTTTTTCGGTGACACATTGCTAAAAGACATTATCTCTTTTTTTCTTTTTTTATACCTACACGAAATTGTTAGCAATAAAAAAAAATAATACCTCACATACTCGTGTTTCACATAAAAATATAGACTTTTTTTCACTCTAATATGCTCACCACGCCCTTTTTTTTCACTCAAAATTACCTTTCTTTAGTTCTTAAGATCATTTAGCAACAATTTTAGAAAAACAACCAATTACGTAGTGAATTTATAAACGCAATACAGACTCAAGAAGCAAAGAATTACAATACCAACAAAACAAAACTCAATGACAAATTCACGAATAGCAATGCAAATTTGTACGAATAATATGACGAATTGAAGACACAAAATAAAAAAAAAATCATAAAAGAGATAAACAATTACGAATTATCAAGAACTAAAAGAAATTTCCAGAAACTTAAGAAATCAACTAACTACCTAAATTTTCAAGAAACACAATCAAGACTACTAAAAGATTCACGAATCAAGACTAAACAATTGCCTAATGATTAAGGTTTCTTCAAGCATGTATTTGGTCAAAACTTAAACAAACTGATTTTTTTTTTGTGCTGCAGCAATCAAGATTTCAAGATTGAGCCTCCTTTATATATATATATATATATATATATATATATATATATATATATTTCAGCAACAACAAAACAAATTAAGAACTTAGGTGTGTATGTCGATTTTTTTTTATCAAGGAAGCATCAAAAGAACACTAACTTATGATTAAATGTTCAACAAAGCAATAAGAAGTAAGATCTCTAATTTTTTTTCTTATATAGGTGGTCGAATCTATCAAGAATCAAACAAGAAACAATAAAGACTCAAATTGAAGGATATAACCTGTGATTAGATTAGCTCTGATACCAACTAATGCGAACCCTAGCGGAATTAATAGAATTCGCGACCCCAAGATCAATCTAATCCAAGTTCGTTGAGATTTGAATGAGCTTATCACAATGGAAGACTTGCTCCAAGGCAACAAGACTATAAACCAACTCGATCACAATGCCTACACTTGGAGACGAGCAAAGAAAGTATAAATTCACAACAAAGAATGGTCAATTCTTTGAAGAGTTGAAAGTTCAATCAAGAACCAAGATTGATCAACTAAAAAGTCGGCTACAATGCTGAAAATATCATTAAAAGTCTGCCATAAAATTATTCCTAAAGAGTATTTAAACTCCAAGCCAAAACCCTAGTTTCCCTAATTAAAATAAACAAAATAAACAAGTCTAAGACCCAAATAAAATGTCTCCTCTGAAAATAAATAAAATTTAATAGCCCACCTAATTAAAATAGACAAGTTCGTTGTTTTCGCATTCTATCTGGCAGCAGTAAAAACCCAAATTAAAATGGATGGTTCTATCTCGTTTTAATGAATTAATAGATGTGCCATATACCATTGGAAAGTTATGGAAGTCTAGTTTCCAGTCCAATTGGAATCACATCAAAATTCGATCTATAGCTCCAGTTATGATCAAAAGAGTAACGCAAGGTCAAACTATCTGTATCTAGTCTTCTTCTCCCAATCCTTGTGTAATGGTCTTGATTCCACCAACAAGCCCCTCTTAAACATGAATCAGATTAACTAAAGCTTGCTCTTTATTATTACAAATCCTCTTGAAGTCCACCTTAGCCCATGTCTCTTGAAGAAGTCCATTGAAAGCTTCTTTGAACTTCTTAGCCCTAAGCCTAGTAACTGGACCAACTGGAACCTTTAATGGATCATTTGATGGTTGGATCCTATCAAAACACATTTGGACATTGTTTGGTTTAGGTTCCAAATTCAAGTTTTAAAAGGGCTAATTCGTGATAGTTTTGCATCCATATATCAAATCAATCCAGAATTAAATCAAACTGACACATCAGTTTCGCCATGATATTCTAGTTTGTTGGCGTGAATTCGCTCTAAATGTCGAATTTCAGACCATTTGGAAGTCGTTTGGTTTAGGGTCCTTCTTTTGGGTCTAAAGGGGTTTCTTACATTCGTCAATTAAAAATACATGTAATTTTGGATCAGTTTTCAGTCCTCAATGTCTTCTTACTTTCTTTACTGTGATTAGCTTTCGTTTTAGGTTCTAATATAAAAAAAAAATACAAAGGGGAGTATTACAATCAGGATTTCATGTATTTTGACGGCTATTATGGCAAAAGAAAAGGAGGATTCAAAAGGAGAGGTAAGTATCAAAGGGAGAGAAATAAAGAGTAATGTGTTCTAAAAAAGAAACCAAGAGTCTATCCCGTATTCTAGGGGAGATGCAACAAGAACTTGATGTGTTAACAACATTAGTCAATGCCCAGCAAGCTTCAGAAAGAGAGGAGCAAAACCACCGCAATGATGATAGACGAAAGAGAAAAGTTGCTTGCTACCTTCATTCAAAGTTGTTGGTAAGAAAAGAACTTCAAAGGCTTCAAAAAGAGGCTAAACTTTCTCCTGTATCACTGTTAATGATTCGAGGATGATTCATCTTGAAGATAGAGGGAATACTACGATCCGGACAATGAAAAAACAATCAGATTCAGATTCTAATGTAAAATATACCATTGTTCAGTTTCACGGCAAAAGTCATAATTGCCAATCCGACTCTTGGATCAGACTTAAATTTTACATGGAGTCTCCTGACATGTTTTCCTACCTTGAGTTAAAATTTCAGGTCAATCAGAGTTTGAAAAGGCATTGCAATACTGGTCAACATAGGTTGTACGAATTTTGTTATTTACTTCCTTTTAACTCGTGGACTTTCTATTTGGCTAGGATTCTTTTTCTACAAGGATGTGGCAACTGGTTTGGGGAATTTCCTAGTTTTTCAAGGATATTTAATGGGCAACAACATAGTTTCCATGTGTGGTGTGCATATTAATGTGGAGGAATCCTTATGGTATATGGAAATAATTATTCTATTCTTTCTTCTAGTAGGAATCTATCATTAAATAAGTTTCCAAGTCAGCTAAGAATACTTTGCAAACATGGAAACTAGAGAGGAGGAACTTCATATTTGACTCTCCTATCTTATATGGGACTTGTATAGGGTAACAAATATGATCCTATCATATTTAGGATATTAAATTTGGATTTCTTATTGTTATTATTATTTTCTTCTTAGTTTTGGGGTTATTTATATTATTTGGATTTAATTGTAAGTTGGCATCATATAAATTCACATAAGGGGTCCATTAGAGTTTGTTTGAGTATAGGAAATTAATGAATCTTATAAGAAAAGGATTCTGGAACATTAATGAATTGTTGCCACTCTTGAAAATTATGTTTCAGCTCATTAAAGATTCTTGTGGAACTAGGAAATTCCCAAAACAAGGCTGGACCGTATCAAAGGATAAATTAATTTTCTATATGTGCTTCAAATCATCTCATATGTGGGAAAATGATTTATAGTTCATATCAAGGTTGTCTTCATATGAGAATTTTATTTCCTTGAGACATCATACATTAAAACATTGAATGACCATAACCAATTCAACTCATCAATCAACAATTAAAGGCAAATATTTATATTTCTACCTAAACTATAAGGATCAGGTATAACCGTAGATAAAAAAAAATTCAGCCTCATACATACCTAGGGGAAAGTTATAAATTGTTAGTATAATCATAATCCCTAGGTGGAGAAACGAAGGTTACGAGTTTCAAATATTTTATGATCATAATGCTTCTATATGGTTAGATAAAAAGTGCAAGGCTGAACGAATTGCAAAGACTTAAAAAGAAACAAATAAAGAATGTGAAGACTTGAGAGCTTTAGTTTAGAGCCAAAAGGATAAAACAAAAAAGGACAGCCATGGTAATCATTCAAAAATATATACACAAGTTGATGTGGACCAGCCTAAAAACACCAGCAAGGACCCATTACATGTTCCAAATGGTCCAATGACTCGGTCCAAGACAAAGGCATTTAAAGAGGCATTGAATGCATTGGTTTTGAATGTTTCAACCAAGTCAGAATTCAAAGGTCCATTAAAGTATCAAGAGGAGACCTGTGCAAAGGGGGTCCAAGACAACCCTATTTGGGCCATGAGGTGAGGACAGCAAAGGAAACAAAAGAATCCTTCTACAACTTGGAAACAACATGGGTGGCTACCTTTTCCTTTTGTTTCTAGGATTAAAGGGCTGCATGGAAGGCTATAAATAAGCCTTGAATCAGTTCTATAATATTTTACTTCCTTCTCTTCTTCTCATGACAGAACATGGATTTAATATTATGGGCTTTGTTTTATTTTGTTAGCTACAGCCCAAGGCTTGTTTGGGCTTAACTAATACCATATTTTTAGTTAGGATCCAAGGCTTGTTTGGATTAAGTTATGGGCTTTTCAGTTTAGGGTTTTGGGTCAATTTTGAGTGGACCTCATTTAAGTCCACATAAGGGGTCCATTAGGGTTAACTTCTCAAGAACTATTTAAACTAATGTATGTCAAAATTTCGGCAGTTTTGATGATAATTACTTCTGAATTTTTCAGTTTTAACATGTGAGAGTGATTCTTGCATTCTTCAATTCTTGAACGAATTGAATCTAACTTATCGAAGATTAACTGGCTTTATGGGGTCATTCTACTCAATCCAATAGTTTTGATGCCTTGGGGTAGGTTTTTATTGTGTCACACTCCTATCAGACCTATTTCGTCTTTCCGGGATCGGATCTCAATCTTGACTGTGGGTTGCGTGACCACGTGATCAAAAGGTTCGCATCAGTTGGTATCAGAGCTAGGCTCCGAAACAAGGTCATATCCTTTTGTTATTTTTGTTTTTCTAGTGTTCCTTTAGGTTTTTCGTGTTTGCGTCCATCTTCTTATTCTTCGTATCTGCGTCATCTAAGCAAAAAAAAGAGGTTATATTTCATCTTGTTCATTTTTTGCTGTAGAAACACAACTCTTGATGAATCATAAGCAAACCACCTCGGAATCAATTGAAACTTCATATTCAATCTATTGGTGGTGAGATCACATCATATGTCAAATTTGGGCTTATTTCTGATATTGTTTGCTTGAGGTGTTAATTCGAGGCTCAATTCTGCTGTAGAAACACTACTCTTTGTGAACTATAAGCAAAACACCTTAGAATAAATTGAAACTTCATATTCTATGTATTGGGGATGAGATCACACCATCTATTAAATTTGGGCTTATTTTGATATCGGCTTCTGGAGGTTTCAATTGGAGGTTCAATTCTGCCGCAAACTGATTATAAAAGGGGTTTGGGTACCTAGACATAAAAGAACGATCTATAAATTATTTTTGTTGTTTTTTTAGTATGATAATACTAAATATTGAATTTGAGGTTATTTGGAGATTGTTTGGTCTGAGTTTCAATTCTGTTACGTAAAAATTGCATAACAGGTTAGATTTGCATCAAGTTTCAAAACGTAATCCTTACTGTTTAGTTTTGTCCAAATATTTTTATTTCTATTATATTTGGGTTATCTAGGAGTCAAGTAACTATTTTCGCTAATATTTGCTTCTGTTTTATTTCGTGTCTTCGTTTCGTCCACAATTCGTACGAATTTGCATTGCTACTTGCAAAATCTTCGTAGTTTTGTTTTGCTTTGTTTTCAGTATATTTATTGATTCTTGAGTGTGAAAATTATAATTAGAGTGCACTGTGAAGGCTACTGACTTTGATTTGTTGATTTCAGTTCCTAAAGAACCAAAAGAAAGCAAGTTGTGAGGTAGAAGGCGTAGTGAGCTTATTAGAGTGAAAAGCCTTGATTTTTTTTTGTGTGATACACAAGAGGTGTGAGGATATATTTTGTGCTACTAACCAAATTTTGCAGATTCAAAGGATGTCTGAAAATAATGAATCAACTACACAAAACGCTGACGTAGCTTTCCAATTGCGAGCCATAGGTCGGCAACTTGAGCTGTTGTCTAGAACATACAAGGATCTGAAAGATGCGGGTGAAGATGACTAGGATTTTGCATATGCTGGCCAAGGAATCAGGTCTGGATCGAACAGGGCTAGGAGGAATGTGAATTTCCATGGCATGGGCACTTATGAAGATATGGATGGAGACTTGGACACCATTAAATTGAAAATTCCTAACTTTCAAGGTAAAAACGATCCTGAGGCTTATTTGGAGTGGGAAAAAAAAGTAGATTGGATTTTTGATTGCCATAACTATTCTAAACAAAAGAAGGTGAAATTAGTGATAATTGAGTTTATAGAGTATGCATTGATTTGGTGGGATCAAATTGTAATCAGTAGGAGGAGGAATGGGGAGTGACCCGTTCAAACTTGGGGGGAGATGAAAGTCTTAATGAGGAGACGATTTGTGTGAAACCACTATTACAGAGACTTATATCTCAAGCTCCAAGGTGATGCGGATCAGCCCAACACCAAGCGTAATCATGCTAACGACCCATTAGAGGTGCCAATTGGGCCAATCACAAGAGCTAGGGCAAAGAAGCTTAAAGAAGCATTGAATGGGCTTGTCCAACGGTCGGATCAAAAGATATGGCTCTTTTCAGCTGTTATTCCGGTCTAGCGCGACAAGACCTCCTCTTCACTGACTAGGGATTGCATAGGTACTTCAAGGAAAATGGGCTCTGGAAACTAATGTAAAACATTGAGGGCGATCCAATGGTCTGATCAAAAGTTATGGCCCATTTCAGCTCTTATTCCGGTCTGGCGCGACAAGACCTCCTCTTCAACGAGTAGAGATTCCATAGGTACTTCAACAGAAACGGGCTCTAGAAACTACTGTAAAACTTTGAGCGCGATCCAACGGTCGGATAAAAAATTATGGCTCATTTTAGTTGTTATTCTGGTCTGGCGCGATAAGACCTACTCTTCAACGAGTTGGGATTCTTCCAAAGGTACTTCAAGGAAAACAGGCTCCAGAAATTACTGTAAAACTTTGAGAGCGATCTATCGTTCGAATCAAAAGTTAAGACCATTTTCAGTTGTTTTTCCTGTCTGCCGCGACAAGAGTAGGGTTTCCATAGGTACTTCAAGGAAAACAGGCTACAGAAACTAGTGTAAACCTTTGAGGGCGATCCAACTATCGGTTCAAAAGTTATGGCCCTTTTCAGTTGTTATTCCGGTATGATGCGACAAAACCTCCTCTTCAAAGAGTTGGGATTCCAAAGGTACTTCAAAAAAATCAGGCTCCGAAAATTATTTTAAAACTTTGAGCGCGATCCAAATGTCGGATCAAAAGATATTGCCCTTTTCAGCTGTTATTCCGATCTAGCACGACAAGACCTTCTCTTCACCGAGTAGGGATTCCATAGGTACTTCAAGAAAAACGGGCCCCAGAAACTAATGTAAAACATTGAGGCGATCCAACGGTCGGATCAAAAGTTATGGTCCATTTCAGCCGTTATTCCGGTATGGAGCGACAAGACCTACTCTTCAACGAGTAGGGATTCAATAGGTACTTCAAGGAAAACGCCTTTCGGAAACTACTGTAAAACTTTGAGAGCGATCCAACGGTCGAATCAAAAGTTAAGACCATTTGCAGCTGGTTTTCCGGTCTGGCGCGACAAGACCTACTCTTCAACGAGTAGGGTTTCCATAGGTACTTCAAGGAAAACGGGCTCCGAAAACTAGTGTAAAACTTTAAGGGCGATCCAACTATCGGATCAAAAGTTATGGCCCTTTTCAGCTGTTATTCCTGTATGGCGCGAGAAGACCTCCTCTTCACTGAGTAGGGATTTCATAGGTACTTCAAGGAAAACAGGCTTCGGAAACTAATGTAAAACATTGAGGGCGATCCAACTGTCGGATCAAAAGTTATGGCCCATTTCAATTGTTATTCCGGTATGGCGCGACAAGTCCTACTCTTCAATGAATAGGGATTCCATAGGTAGTTCAAGGAAAAAGGGATCCGGAAACTAATGTAAAACGTTGAGGGCGATCCAACAGTCGGATCAAAAGTTATGGCCCATTTCAATCGTTATTCCGATTTCGCTCCACAAGACCTCGTCTTCAACAAGTAGAGATTCCATAGGTACATCAAGTAAAACGGGCTCCGGAAACTAATGTAAAACTTTGAGGGCCATACAACGGTCGGATCAAAAGTTCTGGCCCTTTTCAGCTGTTATTCTGATCTGGCACGACAAGACCTCCTCTTCATCGAGTAGGGATTCCATAGGTGCTTCAAGAAAAACAGGCTCCAGAAACTACTGTAAAACTTTGAGGGCGATACAACGGTCAGATCAAAAATTCTGGCCCTTTTAGCTGTTTTTCCGGTCTGGCCCGACAAGACCTCCTCTTCAACGAGTAGAAATTCCATAGGTACAAGAAGGAAAACGGCATCTGGAAACATCTATAAAACTTTGAGCGCAATCCAACGGTCGGATCAAATGTTATGGCCCTTTTCAGTTGTTATTCCGGTCTGGCGCGACAAGACCTCATCTTCAACGAGCAGGGATTCTAGAGGTACTTCAAGGAAAGCGAGCTTTGGAAACTATTTTAGAACTTTGAGAGCGATCCAATAGTCGAATCAAAAGTTAAGACCATGTTTAGCTGTTTTTCCGGTCTGGCGGGATAAGACCTATTCTTCAACGAGTAGGGATTCAATAGGACTTCAAGGAAAACGGGCTCTGGAAACTACTGGAAAACTTTGAGAGCGATCCAATAATCGAATCAAAAGTTAAGACCATTTTCAGCTGTTTTTCCTGTCTTGCGGGACAAGACCTACTCTTAAATGAGTGGGGATTTAATAGGACTTCAAGGAAAACAGGCTCCGAAAACTACGATAAAACTTTGAGAGTGATCCAACGGTCGAATCACAAGTTAAGACCATTTTGAGTTGTTTTTCCGGTCTGGCGTGAGAAGACCTACTCTGCAACGCGTAGGGATTCCATAGGTACTAGAAGGAAAAAGGCATTCGAAAACATCTGTAAAACTTTAAGCACGATCCAACGGTCGGATCAAAAGTTCAGGCCTTTTTCAGTTGTTATTCTGATTTGGCCTGAGAAGACCGCCTCTTCAATGAGAAGGGATTCCATAGGTACTTCAAGAAAAAAAAAGGCCTCGGAAACTATTGTAAAACTTTGAAGATGATACAACAGTCGGATCAAAAGTTATGGCCCTTTTTAGTTGTTATTCCGGTCTGGCCCGACAAGACCTCCTCTTTAACGAGTAGGAATTCCATAGGTACTTCAAGGAAAATGGGCTTTGCAAACTACTGTAAAACTTGGAGCGCGATCCAACTGTCGGATCAAAAGTTAAGGCCTTTCTCAGCTGTTATTCTGGTCTGGCGCGACAAGACCTCCTATTGAACAAGTAGGGATTGCATAGGTACTCCACGAAAAATGGGCTTCGAAAACTACTGTAAAACTTTGAGCGCGATCCAACGGTCGGATCAAAAGTTATGTCCCATTTTAGCCGTTATTCCGGTCTGGCGTGACAAGACCTTCTCTTTAACGAGTAGGGATTCTAAAGCTACTTCAAGGAAAACAGGCTCTGGAAACAACAGTAAAACTTTGAGAGCGATCCAACGGTCGAATCAAAAGTTAAAACCATTTTCAACGAGTAGGAATTCAATAGGTACTTCAAGGAAAACGAGCTCCGGAAACTACTATAAAACATTGAGCGCGATCCAACTATCAGATCAAAAGTTATGGCCCTTTTTAGCTGTTATTCCGGTCTGGCGCGACAAGACCTCCTCTTCACCGAGTAGGGATTCCATAGGTACTTCAACAAAAAGGGGCTCCGGAACCCACCGTAAAACTTTGAGCGCGACCCAACTGTCAGATCAAAAGATATGGCCCTTTTCACTTGTTATTCTGATCTGGCGCGACAAGACCTCCTCTTCACTGACTAGGGATTGCATAGGTACTTCAAGGAAAACAGGCTCCGGAAACTAATGTAAAACATTGAGGGCGATCCAACGGTCGAATCAAAAGTTATGGCCCATTTCAGCAGTTATTTGGCTCGACAAGATATCCTCTTCAACGAGTAGGGATTCCATAGATACTAGAAGCAAAGCAGCATCCAGAAACAATTGTTAAACATTAAGCGCGATCCAACGGTCGGATCAAAATTTATAGCCCTTTTCACCTGTTAATCCGGTCTGGCGCGACAAGACCTCCTCTTCAACGAGTAGGGATTCCATAGGTACTTCAACAAAAATGGGCTCCGGAAACTACTGTAAAACTTTGAGCGCGATCCAACGGTCGGATCAAAAGATATTGCCCTTTTCAACTATTATTCTGGTCTGGCGTGACAAGACCTCCTCTTCACCAAGTAGGGATTCCATAGGTACTTCAAGGAAAACAGGCTCCGAAAAATAATGTAAAACATTGAGAGCGATCCAACAGTCGGATCAAAAGTTATGGTCTATTTCAGCCGTTATTTGGCGCGACAAGACCTCCTTTTCAACGAGTAGGGATTCCATAGATACAAGAAGCAAAGCGGCATCAAGAAACAACTGTAAAACTTTGAGCGCGATCCAACGGTCGGATCAAATGTTGTTGCCTATTTCAGCCGTTATTCTGGTTTGGCGTGACAAGACCTCCTCTTTAACGAGTAAGGATTCAATAAGTGCAAGAAGGAAAACGGCATCCAGAAACAACTGTAAAACTTTGAGCGTGATCCAACGATCGCATCAAAGGTTATGGCCCTTTTCAGATGTTATTCCGTTCTGCTACGATAAGACCTCCTCTTCAACGAGTAGGAATTCCATAGGTACTTCAAGGAAAATGGGCTCCGGAAACTACTGTAAAACTTTGAGGGCGATCTAACGGTCGAATCAAAACTTATGGCCCTTTTCAGCTGTTATTCTGGTGTGGCCCGACAAGACCTCCTCTTCATCGAGGATGGATTCAATAGGTACATCAAGGAAAACAGGCTCCGAAAACTATTGTAAAACTTTGACGGCGATACAACGATCGGATCAAAAGTTATGGCCCTTTTCAGCTGTTATTCCAGTCTGGCCCGACAAGATCTCCTCTTCAACAAGTAGGAATTCCATAGGTACTTCAAGGAAAATGGGCACCGCAAACTACAGTAAAACTTTGAGCGCGATCCAACGGTCGGATCAAAAGTTATGGCCCTTTTCACCTGTTATTCGATCTGGCGTGACAAGACCTCCTCTTCAACGAGTAGGGATTCCATAGGTACAAAAGGGAAAACGGCATTTGGAAACAACTGTAAAACTTGAGCACGATCCAACGGTTGAATCAAAAGTTATGGCCTTTTTCAGCTGTTATTCCGGTCTGGCGCGACAAGACCTCCTCTTCACCGACTAGGGATTCCATAGGTACTATATGGAAAACGAGCTCCGAAAACTAATGTAAAATATTGAGGGCGATCTAACGGTCAGATCAAAAGTTATGGCCCATTTCAGCCGTTATTTGGCGCGACAAGACCTCCTCTTCAACTACTAGGGATTCCATAGATACTAGAAGGAAAACGGCATCCAGAAACAACTATAAAACATTGAGCGCGATCCAACGGTCGGATCAAAAGTTATAGCCCTTTTAAGTTGTTATTCTAGTCTGGAGTGACAAGACCTCCTCTTCAACGAGTAAGGATTTCATAGGTACTTCAACAAAAATTAGCTCCGGAAACTACAGTAAAACTTTGAGAGCGATCCAACGGTCTAATCAAAAGATATTGCCCTTTTCAGCTGTTATTCTGGTCTGGCGCGACAAGATCTCCTCTTCACCGAGTAGGGATTCCATAGATACTTCAAGGAAAACGGGCTCTAAAAACTACTGTAAAACTTTGAGCGCGATCCAACGGTCGGATAAAAAGATATTGCCCTTTTCAGCTGTTATTCTGGTCTGGTTTGACAAGACCTCCTCTTCACCAAGTAGGGATTCCATAGGTACGTTAAGGAAAACGGGCTCTAGAAACTATTGTAAAACAATGAGGACGATCCAACGGTCAGATCAAAAGTTATTGCCTATTTCAGACGTTATTCCGGTCTGGCGCGACAAGACCTCCTCTTCAACGAGTAGGGATTCCATAAGTACTTCAACAAAAATTGGCTCCAGAAACTACTGTAAAACTTTGAGCGCGATCCAATGGTCGGATAAAAAGATATTGCCCTTTTCAGCTGTTATTCTAGTCTGGCGCGACAAGACCTCTTCACCGAGTAGGGATTCCATAGGTACTTTAAGGAAAACAGGCTCTAGAAACTATTGTAAAACAATGAGGACGATCCAGCGGTTAGATCAAAAGTTATTGCCTATTTCAGCTGTTATTGCGATCTGGCACGACAAGACCTCCTCTTCATCGAGTAGGGATTCCATAGGTGCTTCAAGAAAAACAGGCTCCGGAAACTACTGTAAAACTTAAGCGCGATCCAGCGGTCGGATTAAAAGTTATGACCCTTTTCAGCTGTTATTCTGGCTGGCCCGACAAGACCTCCTCTTCAACGAGGATGGATTCCATAGGTACATCAAGAAAAACAGGCTCCGAAAACTACTGTAAAACTTTGAGGACGATACAATGGTCGAATCAAAAGTTATGGCCCTTTTTAACTGTTATTCGGTCTCGCGCGACAAGACCTCCTCTTCAACGAGTAGGGATTCCATAGGTACAAAAAGGAAAACGACACTTGGAAACAACTGCAAAACTTTGAGCGCGATCCAACGGTTGGATAAAAAGTTATGGCCTATTTTTCTGGTTTGGCGCGACAAGACTTCCTCTACTAGGAATTCCATAGGTACTTCAACAAAAAGGGGCTTCGAAAACTACTATAAAACTTTGATCGCGATTAAACGGTCGGATCAAAAGATATTGCCTTTTTTAGCTGTTATTCTGGTCTGGCTCGACAAGACCTCCTTTTCACCGAGTAGGGATTCCATAGGTTCTTCAAGGAAAATGGGCCTCGGAAACTAATGTAAAACATTGAGGGCGATCCAACGGTCGGATCAAAAGTTATGGCCCAACAAGACCTCCTCTTCACCGAGTAGGGATTCAAAAGATATAGCCCTTTTCAGCGCGATCCAACGGTAGGATCAAAAGTTATAGCCCTTTTCAGCTGTCATTTTGGTATGGCGCGACAAGACCTCTTCCACCAGGTAGATTCCATAGGCACCTTAAGGGAAAAGGGCTCCGGAAACTACTGTAAAACTTTGAGGGCGATTCAATGGTTGAATCAAAAGATATGGCCCATTTTAGTTGTTATTCTGGTCTGGGGCGACAAGACCTCCACCTCAAGGAAAACGGCCTTCGGAAACAATTGTAAAACTTTGAGCGCGATCCAACAGTCTGATCAAAAGTTATGGTCCTTTTCAGCTATTATTCCGGTGGGGCGCGACAAGACCTCCTTTTCAACGAATAGTGATTCCATATGTACTTCAAGGAAAACGGGCTCGAGAAACTAATGTAAAACATTGAGGGTGATCCAACGGTCAGATAAAAAATTATGGCCCTTTTCAGCTGTTATTCTCGTTTGTCCTGACAAGACCTCCTCTTCAACGAGGATGGATTCCATAGGTACATCAAGGAAAACAGGCTCCGGAAACTACTGTAAAACTTTGAGGGCGATACGACAGTCGGATCAAAAGTTATGGCCCTTTCTAGCTGTTATTCTGGTCTGGCCCGACAAGACGTCTTCTTCAACGAGGATGGATTCCATAGGTACATCAAGGAAAACAGGCTCCGGAAACTACTGTAAAACTTTGAGGGCGATACGACAGTCGGATCAAAAGTTATGGCCCTTTCTAGCTGTTATTCTGGTCTGGCCCGACAAGACGTCTTCTTCAACGAGGATGGATTCCAAAGGTACATCAAGGAAAACAGGCTCCGGAAACAACTGTAAAACTTTAAGGGCGATACAACGGTAGGATCAAAAGTTATGGCCCTTTTCAGCTGTTATTCTGGTCTAGCCTGACAAGACCTCCTCTTCAACAAGTAGGAATTCCGTAGGTACTTTAAGGAAAACGGGCTCCGCAAACTACAGTAAAACTTTGAGCGCAATCCAACGGTCGGATCAAAAGTTATGACCCTTTTGAACTGTTATTTGGTCTGGCGCGAGAAGACGTCCTCTTCAATGAGGAGGGGTTCCATAGGTACAAAAAGGAAAATGGCATTTGGAAACAACTGTAAAACTTTGAGCATGATCCAACGGTTGGATCAAAAGTTATAGCCTTTTTCAGCTGTTTTTCCGGTCTGGCGCGACAAGACCTACTCATCACCGACTAGGGATTCCATAGGTACTTCAACAATAAGGGGCTCTGAAAACTACTGTAAACTTTGATCGCGATGCAAAGGTCGGATCAAAAGATATTGCCCTTTTCAGCTGTTATTGTGGTCTGGCTCGACAAGACCTCCTCTTCACTGAGTAGGGATTCCATAGGTACTTCAAGGAAATTGGGCCTCGAAAACTAATGTAAAACATTGAGGGCGATCCAAAGGTCGGATCAAAAGTTATGGCCCATTTCAGCTGTTATTCCGGTCTGGCGTGACAAGACCTCCTCTTCAACGAGTAGGGATTTCTTTGATACTAGAAGCAAAACGACATCCAGAAACAATTGTAAAACTTTGAGTACGATCCAACGGTTTGATCAAAAGTTATGGCCTTTTTCAGCTGTCATTCTGGTCTGTCCCGACAAGACCTCTTCTTTAACGAGTAGAGATTCCATAGGGACTTTGAGGAAAATGGGATTTGAAAACTACTGTAAAACTCTGAGGGCGATGCAACGGTCGAATCAAAAGTTATAGCTGTTTTCAGGTGTTATTTCGGTTTGGCGCAACAAGACCTCCTCTTCAATGAGAAGGGATTCAAAATGTATTAGATGGAAAACGACCTCTGGAAACAACTCTAAAACTTTGAGCGCGATCCAACGGTTGGATCAAAAGTTATGGCCCTTTTCAGCTATTATTCTCGTGTGGAGCGACAAGACCTCCTTTTCAACGAGTAGGAATTTCATAGATACTTCAAAGAAAATGGAGTCCGGAAACTAATTTAAAACATTGAGGGCAATCCAGCGGTCGGATCAAAAGTGAAGGCCCATTTCAACTCTTATTCTGGTCTGGCACGACAAGACCTCCTCTTCAACGATTAGGGATTTCATAGGTACTTCAAGGAAAACAAGCTCTATAAAATACTGTACAACTTTGAGTGCGAACCAACAGTTGGATCAAAAGTTATGGCCTTTTTTAGCTGTTATTCCGGTTTGGCGTGACAAGACCTCCTCTTCACCGACTAGGGATTACATAGGTACTTCAAGGAAAACAGGCTCCGAAAACTATTGTAAAACTTTGAGGGCGATCTAACGGTCGAATCAAAAGTAAAGGCCTTTTTAGCTGTTATTCTGGTTTGGCGCGACATGACCTCGTCTTCAACAAGTAGGGATTCCATAGGTAGTTCAAGGAAAATAGGCTCTAGAAACTACTGTAAAACTTTTAGCACGATCTAACAGTCGGATAAAAAGTTTTGGCCCTTTTCAGCTGTTATTCGAGTCTGGCACGACAAGACCTCCTTTTCCACCAGGTTGATTCCATAGACACTTCAAGGAAAACGGGTTTCGGAAACTATTGTAAAACTTTGAGGCGATTCAATGGTCGGATCAAAAGTTATAGCCGTTTTCAGGTGTTATTCGGTTCTAGCGTGACAAGACCTCCTCTTCAATGAGAAGGGATTCTAAATATCAGATCAAAAGTTATGGCTCTTTTCAGCTATTATTCCGGTTTGGAGCGACAAGACCTCGTCTTCAACGAGTAGGAATTCTATAGGTACTTGAAGGAAAATGGTATCCTGAAACAACTATAAAACTTTGAGTGCGATCCAACGGTCAGATAAAAAGTTATGGCTCATTTCAGCTTTTATTCTGGTCTGGCTTGACAAGATCTCTTCTTCAACGAGTAGGGATTCCATAGGTACTTCAAGGAAAACGAGCTCCGGAAACTAATGTAAAACATTGAGGGCGATCCAACGGTCGGATCAAAAGTTATGGCCCATTTCAGCCGTTATTCCAGTCTGGCGCGGCAAGACCTCCTCTTTAACGAGTAGGGATACAATAGGTACTAGAAGGAAAACGGGCTCTAGAAACAACTGTAACACTTTGAGCGCGATCCAACGGTCGGATCAAAAGTTATGGTCCTTTCCAGCTGTTATTCTGGTCTGGCACGACAAGACCTTCTCTTCAACGAGTATGGATTCCATAGGTATTTCAAGGAAAACAGCCTCCGGAAACTACTGTAAAACGTTCAACGCGATCTAATAGTCAGATGAAAAGTTATGGCCCTTTTCATATGTTATTCTGGTCTGGCGCGACAAGACCTCTTCTTCCAACAGGTTGATTCCATAGACACTTCAAGGAAAACGGGCTCTGAAAACTACTATAAAACTTTTTATCTGTTATTCCAGTCTGGCGCGACAAGATGTCCTCTTCCACCAGGTTGATTCTGTAAGAAATTCAAGGAAAACGGGCTCCGGAAACTACTGTAAAACTTTAAGCGTGATTCAACGGTCGGATCATAAGTTATGGCCCTTTTCATCTGTTATTCCGGTCTTGCGCGACAAGAGGTCCTCTTCCACCAGGTTGATTCTGTAGGAAATTCAAGGAAAACGGGCTCCGGAAACTACTGTAAAACTTTAAGCGTGATTCAATGGTCGAATCATAAGTTATGGCCCTTTTCATCTGTTATTCTGGTTTGGCGCGACAAGACCTCCTCTTTAACGAGTAGGGATTCCATTGGTACTTCAAGAAAAATGGGCTCCGGAAACTATAGTAAAACTTTGAGCGCGATCCAACAGTCGGATCAAAAGTTATGGCCCTTTTCAGTTGTTATTCCGGTCTGGCGCGACAAGACCTCCTCTTCACCAAGTAGGGATTCCATTGGTACTTCAAGGAAAATAGCCTCCAGAAACTACTGTAAAACTTTGAGCGCGATCCAACAGTCGGATCAAAAGTTTTGGCCCTTTTCAGCTGTTATTCCGGTCTAGCGCGACAAGACCTCCTCTTCCACCAGGTTGATTCCTTAGGCACTTCAAGGAAAATGGGCTCTGAAAACTACTGTAAAACATTGAGCGCGATCCATCGATAAGATCAAAAGTTATGGCCAATTTCAGCTGTTATTCCAGTCTGGCGCGACAAGACCTCATCTTCAACGAGTAGGGATTCTAGAGCTACTTCAAGGAAAAAGGGTTTCTGAAACTACTGTAATATTTGAGGGCGGTCCAACGGTCGGATAAAAAGTTGTGGCTGTTCTCATCTGTTATTCCGGTCAGGCCCGACAAGACCTCCCTTTAACGAGTAGAGATTACATAGGTACTTCAAGGAAAAGAGGCTCCGAAAACTACTGTAAAACTTTGAGCGCGATCCAATAATAGGATCAAAAGTTATAGCCCTTTTCAGGTGTTATTCCAGTGTGGCGCAACAAGACATCCTCTTCACCGAGTAAGGATTCCATAGGAAATTCAAGGAAAATAGGCTCCGGAAACTACTGTAAAACTTTGAGCACGATCCAACGGTTGCATCGAAAGTGATGGCTTTCAACTGTTATTCCAGTCTGGCCCGACAAGACCTCCTCTCCAACGACTAGGGATTCCATAGGTACTTCAAGGAAAACGGGCTCCGCAAACCACTATAAAACTTCGAGCGCGATCCAACGGTGGGATCAAAACTTATGGCCATTTTCAGATGTTATTCTGGTCTCGCACGACAAGACTTCCTCTTTACCGAGTAGGGATTCCATTAGTACTTTAAGGAAAACAACCTCCGGAAACTACTGTAAGACTTTGAGCGCGATCCAAGAGACGGGTCAAAAGTTTTCGCCCTTTTCAGCTGTTATTTCGGTCTGACGCGACAAGACCTCCTCTTCCACCAGGTTGATTCCTTAAACACTTCAAGGAAAACGGGCTCCGGAAACAACTATAAAACTTTGAGCGCGGTCCAACAGTCGGATCAAAACTTATGGCCCTTTTAAGCTGATATTCCTGTCTGGCGCGACAAAACCTCCTCTTCACCGCGTAGGGATTTTATAGGTACTTCAAGGAAAATGAGCACCGGAAACTACTGTAAAACATTGAGCACGATCCAACGATCAGATCAAAAGTTATGGCCATTTTCAACTGTTATTCCGGTCTGGCGCGACAAGACCTCCTCTTCACCTAGGGATTCCATTGGCACTTTAAGGGAAACATGCTCCAGAAACTAATGTAAAAGATTGAGGGCGTTGCAACGGTTGGATCAAAAGTTATAGCCCATTTCAGCCGCTATTGAAGTCCGGCGCGACAAGACCTCCTCTTCGACCAGGTTGATTCCATAGTCACTTCAAAGAAAACGGGCTCCGGAAACTACTGTAAAACTTTAAGCGTGATCCAACAGTCAGACCAAAACTTACGGCCCTTTTCAGCTGTTAATCGAGTTTGGCGAGAAAAGACCTCCTCTTCAACGAGTAGGGATTCCATAGGTACTTCATGGAAAATTGGCTTCAGAAACTACTATAAAACTTTGAGCGCGATCTAATAACCGGATTAAAAATTATGACCCTTTTCAGTTGTTATGCCGGTGTGGCGCGATAACACCTCCTCTTCACCGAGTAGCGATTCCAAAGGTACTTCAAGGAAAACGAGCTCCGGAAACTACTGTAAAACTTTGAGCGCGATCCAACGATCCGATCAAAAGTTATTGCCCTTTTAAGCTCTTATTCCGGTCCGGCGCGACAAGACCTCCTCTTTAGCGAGTAGGGATTCCATAGGTATTTCAAGGAAAACGGCCTCCAGAAACTATTGTAAAACTTTGAGCGCAATCCAACAATCGGATCAAAAGTAATGGCCCTTTTTAGCTATTATTCCGGTCTCGCGCAACATGACCTCCTCTTCAACAAGTAGGGATTCTGTAGGTACTTTAAGAAAAACGGGCTCCGGAATCTAATGTAAAACATTGAGGGCGATCCAACGGTCGAATCAAAAGTTATGGCCCATTTCAGTCGTTGTCCTGATCTAGCATGACAACACCTCCTCTTTAAAGAGTAGGGATTCCATATGTACTTCAAGGAAAACGACCTCTAGAAACTACTGTAAAAGTTTGAGCGCAATCCAACGGTCGGATCAAAAGTTATGGCCCTTTTCAGCTGTTATTCCAGTCTGGCGCGACAAGACCTCTTCCACCAGGTTTATTCCATAGGAAATTCAAGGAAAACAGGCTCCGGAAACTACTGTAAAACTTTGAATGTGATCCAACGGTCGGATCAAAAGTGATGGCTTTTCAGCTGTTATTCCGGTCTGGCCCGATAAGTCCTCCTTTTCAATGACTAGGGATTCCATAGGAAATTCAAGGAAAACGGGCTCCGAAAACTATTATAAAACTTTGAGCGCGATCCAACAGTCGGATCAAAAGTTAAGGCCCTTTTCAGCTGTTATTCTAGTCTGCCGCGACAAGACCTCCTCTTCAACGAGTATGGATTCCATAGGTACTTCAGGGAATACAGGCTCCGAAAACTACTGTAAAAGTTTGAGCGTGATCCAATGGTAGGATCAAAAGTGAAAGCCCTTTTCAGCTGTTATTCCGATTTGGCGTGTAAATCTCGAGAAAAAAAAATATAAAAAGGTTGTATTAAGTTAAAGGAAATAAACTAAACTAATAAGAAGTGGGGACAAAACGAATACACTTGATATGAGAACTACTGGGGCTAAAGTGGCTTGGGATCAGGTATGTCTTCCAAAAAAGGAGGGGGGGCTAGGAATAAAACGGATAACAGAATGGAACAAGATTGCTTTGTTGAAACACATTTGGAACCTGTGCAATGACTCAGATGGCTCAATATGGTCTACTTGGATCAGATCCAATCTGTTGCGAGGTAGGAATTTCTGGACAATCAAGACGCCACAGAATTGCTCTTGGGCTTGGGGAAAGATTCTAAAGCTGAGATCCTTAGCATGGCCGAAGATGAAGTACATCATAGGAGATGGAATGACAACCTCTCTATGGTTTGACAATTGGCATCCTCACAGCCCACTCGCGGATTCTTACGGGGGAAGATTCATCTATGATTCAGGTATGGCCAAGAACGCGAAGGTGAATGTGTTAATTCATAACTCAGAATGGAAAACTCCTACCACCCAAGCTATTGGCTGGCACCCCATTATAGAAGCTATTCCTTCCAATTCTAATCCTAAGATGGGGCAAAAGGATGAGATAGTATGGTTGGATTCGCCAAATCACAGATTCTCGATCAAAGTAGCTTGGGAACAACTAAGACATCATCGTCAGATGGTTGAATGGCATGACATTGTGTGGTTCAAGAATGCTGTTCCAAGACATTCATTTCTTCTATGGATGGCTGTCCAACAGAAACTCACAACTCAAGATAAACTTCATCGGTTTGGTATACATGGTCCCAATAGATGCTCGCTCTGCCTCCGCAACAATGAGGATCACAACCACTTGTTCTTTGAATGCTCCTATACTAAAGCGATCTGGTGGGATGTTTGTGACAGATGCGACATTCCAAGAATGACAAAAGGCTGGGATGAATGGATTCGATGGGCCACTGTCTCTTGGCATCGCAAGAGTTTCGTCAATTTTTCTCGTAAACTGAGTTTTGCAGCTACAGTGTATCATGTATGGCAAGAACGGAATGCAAGGATCTTTGCTGGAATGTCTAGAACTTCGAATTTGGTCTTTAATCAAATCGAATGTATCATTCGTGATAAGCTTGATTTGATGAGGAATGTCGCACCAACAAATGAAAACAAAAGGATCCAACGAGCTTGGAGAGTGAATACCATAGATTCTTAATTTGTTAATTAGCTGGTTGTATTGGTTCCCCTAACGAATTTAGTGAGGTTTCAGTTTTATGGTCGGTGGCTAGCCTGTAGCCATATGTTGTTTTATGTTTCTGTTATCATTGTAAATCTGGGGTATGCCTCTTATAATGTTTGTATCTTCTTCTTTTAATACATACGTCAACTTACCAAAAAAAAAAAGACAAAACGAATACACTTAAAGAAAATGGGGCCTAGATGCAAATAAGAATAATTATAGAGCATAAGTATTCCTCTTCTCACCAAACATAGATCTGCAGATAATGTAAGGAAAGAAAAGAGGGAGTTTTTATATTCATTTTTACAAGTCAAGAGAGAAACACCAAAATTTTAGAAACCCATCCAAGATTAAAGGTTATAGGTAGAATAAACACTGGTGGGAAAGGGATTAACAAGAGAAATTGAACAAGAAGAGAAAAGGGGAGGGCCGACTGTCATTAAAAAGAAAAGGACGGATCGAAACCTTGATTCGTACCGGGTAAGGTATTCTAAACCTACTCCTATGAGTCATTTCAAGTCGATTATGAATTGATGCCTGGATGTTAATTTATATATTTGAGTTCTTAGACTTGAATTAAGGAAAAAGTATGAGTTGTTAAATTAAAGAACTTCATGTGTTATATGTAAATGGAAAGATTGACGAATCTGGATGGTTTTGTCTCTTGACTTTCAGAGAGATTTCGGGTAGGAGGATGAAGGAATTAGGATCAATTTCCTCATAGAAATTGTAGGTTTGGATGATGGCTAACTAATGAAATTGGTCTTGCTCTATTTGGAGTTATAGAACTCCAGCTATCGGTCACCAACCGAGACTGGGTCATGGCAGACCCTATAGGGTAGTAGGTTTGGTTTGTTGATGAGAAATTTTGATTGTCTTAGAGGTAGAACTGGGTTCTCCTTCCTCAAAGAACTTGTAGCCTTATGTCTTAGCTTTCCAACAAGACTAATCTTGCTTGAATCGGAGTTCTATAACACTAGATATAATTAAAAATCTGACGAGAGGTCGGAGAGTAACAATTCAGAAAATAAGACAGTAACAGTTCAAAAACGAGACAGTAACAGTTCAAAAAGTGAGACAGTAACAACTCAAAAAAATAAGACAGTAACAGTTCAAAAATGAGACAGTAACAATTCAATATCTAGACAGTAACAGTTCAAAAATGAGACAGTAATAGTTCAAAAAGGGAGACAGTAACAGTTCAAAAAATAAGGCAGTAATAGTTCAAAAAAAAAAAGAGACAGTAACAGTTCAATATCTAGACAGTAACAGTTCAATGTCTAGACAGTGACAGTTCGGGATTTAAACAGAAATGGTTGAAATATATATATATATATATATATATATATATAAAACTAAGGTTGGACAAAGAATGACAATATTAATTGGTGAAATGAGAAAAACGTAAAATATTAAGAAATGACTGAAAGAAAGACTTATTGGTTGTTGGTATGGTTATAATAAAACATATCCTTGAGTGAGGAAAATTTATGAGATAAACCTGTGAATTGCAGGAGGGACCATAGGCGTGGTGCAGCAGCAGCAGGGGAGCACGAGTAGAGCTTTTATTGCAGGTAGGTGAATCGCACCTATACTTCCTAGTTAATTCCATGATTATTTATATTACCAATGTGAAATGTGAATTACTGAATGTATGTGTATTCAAGATGAAAACTTGTTATATGAATTGCCAATTGATAAAATTATCACTGACAAAAGAAATATGAGAAGTGCGATTTGAGGCGTAAACTAGCATACAGGATCACCTTGCATCGACTCCTGTGGGATGATGATGATGATACCAGTGAAATTGGTATCGGTAATGTGATAAGCAAGAATAATCATGGTTGATCTCATAATGTCTGGAATGAAGGTTGAAAGTGGTAGAGGGAATACTTGAATAAGGAAGAGATTTTAATAAAAACAAGAAGGGAGAAGCGAATAAACTATGAATGCATTTTTACCCTGTTGAAATTGTTAGATATTCGTGTTGTTATATTTAATGTAACAGTCACCTTTCAATAATATGTATTTTGTTTCAGGATCATCGCATGCACGACAGGAGTAGACCCTAGCTTATGCTCCCTTCTTGTAATCTAGGTTCTAGGGAGTATACCCTTGTATTTTGTAAACATAAAAATGATTGTATAACTTAATTTGTATAATTAATGTTTAAACTTGATTGAATGAATTTAACCCTGTAGTTCATATAACCATATTTCATGTCTATGTATTTAAATCTATTTATTTTTATCCATCCATAATGATATTTGTTATATAATGCATATCATAAATATTGTGGTTAATAGGTGTGAGTATAAGTGTGGAATTGAAACCCAGGATGATTGGGTCGGGAATTAAGTTATGAGATGCGAGTTATTAGAAGTGTAAACCGATTTCCATGTCAATAACTTGGGACCTTCCGGCATAGGGGAACTCCGTCGAAATTTCGATAGTTTTTAATACGAAGACCAGGAATATATATATATATATACAAAAAAAATTAAAAAATATTACTCTGTTTTTCGATTGGCATGGGATTGTCATTTTTATCCCGGAATGGGGGATGTTACAGTTTTGGTATCAGAGCCCAGGTTGCTATTCTGGGGACAGGAATAATTAGATGATTTTGAAATGTGTTTTAGGATGGTGAGAACAAGGCAAGGAGCCAGAACTGATCCATCCCCAGTTCGGGGAAGTGACCACAGTTTTCGTAATGAAAGGGATCCAGACTAGGATCCCTTGGCAGACACCTCCTCTCATATACCTGCAACATCAGTATACTCAGAAGGGGGTGAGTCAGTGAGACTTCGAGATGATTCATTGTTCCATCAGACAGATGTATCTATGCCCGAGGTATCAAACAGACAGAGGGGAGATAATATACCCCCACTAGTGGCGCTGGTAGCTGGATCAAACCCATTTTCAGATCCTGCTTTTATGGATCATTTAGTGAGAGCTGTAGTAGCGGGAATGGTAGCGGGAGCCTCCAATACGACTCCTAGAGCAGGGGGAGTAGTCACCATAGTGCAATGGGTGAAGGGTATGAGAGAGATGGGTTGTATGACTTACCGCGACGAAGAGGATGCTGAGGTTGCTGGGCATTGGCTGAGGAAAGTGGAAAGAGTTATAAATCAGATGCAGGTGCCAGAGGAGTGACGGGTGGATTGTGTAACTTAGCTATTGGTTGAAAGTGCCCACTCTTGGTGGGAGACTATTAGAGAGAGGAGATCAGGGGAGGTATTGAGATGGAGGGATTTTCATGAAGAGTTCGAGGAGAGGTACTATTCTTGGGAGCATAAGAGGGAGAAAGAACAAGAGTTTTTGTATTTGAGGCAGGAAAATTTGACAGTTCTGGAGTGCCACAGGGTGGAGAGGTTCCGTGATGGACTGAGGCGAGAATTAAGGATGATATTGATAGCCATGTAGTTTCAGTCTGTGCTGGAATTGGTACGGGCTGCTCAGGGTATGGAAAGGGTAATAAAGGATACCTCGAAGCCAGTGGTCGAGCAGAGTCAAGCAATGGGAGCTAAAAGAAGAGATTTTGAGTTTTTGACTGGGAGACCTCCTCTCCCAAAGAAGGGGAAGAGCGGGCAATCATCAGGACAGTTCTAAAGAAGAGGTGAGAGTTTCACCCCAGGAGGGAGCTTAGGAGGATCTAGACAAGTCAGTGGAAGAGGAGCTTGGGAAGGACACTCTAAACAAGGAGTTAAAACTGCTGGAGGGTTTACAAAGCAGAAGGGACCAGGATATCTATTTTGTCAGAGGTGTGAGCAGCGACACCCTGGAGATTGTTATGTGATGCGGGGAGATGATATATTTGTAGAGGTGAGGGGCATCGATGGAGAGAGTGTCCGCATGCTGGCAAAGGCTGTTATTATTGTGGGGACATGAGTCACAGGAAGAAGGATTGTCCTCGTAGAACCACTGAGGGAGTCCATGGTGAGAGAATTGAGGTTCAGAGCCAACAGCAATCAGTGACAATTGATCGTCCTATCATGCTTACCTAGTCAAGGACGAGTGCTACTCGTGGGAGGCCTAGAACTCAAGAGGGGAGGACTTAGGGTCGGGTATATCACATGACCTACGAGGATGTGGGAGCTGTACCTGATGTGGTTGCAGGTACTTTATAGTTAGATACAATGCAAGTTTATACTTTAATTGATCCTGGGGCTAGTCATTCCTTTGTATCTTATAGAATTGTGAATAACTTGCATGTGTTATCTAGTAACTTGGGTGTAGGGGTGACAGTTAGTACACCTCTAGGAGAGAATATACATATTGATGATTCTTATAGAGGGGTAAAACTATATATTGGAGGATTAGAGTTGAGGGTAGATCTTATGCCGTTAGAGTTATATGATTTTGATGTGATTCTGGGCATGGATTGGCTAAGTAAACATAAGGCACAAGTGGATTGTTTCACCAAAACGGTAACAATCCAAGGAATAGGTGATAAAAGAGTAGTGTTTAAAGGGGAAAGAAAAGTAATTCCAAGTTGTGTAATCTCAGTCTTGGTGGCTAGAAAATTACTGAGAAAAGGTTGTTTTGCTTGGTTAGCCCATATAAGAGAGCTGGAGAAGGGTAGCATAGATTTGACTAGTATTCCTGTTGTGAGGGAGTTTCGAGATGTATTCCCAGAAGAGTTGCCTGGATTACCTCCAGTTAGAGAAATTGAAGTTTCCATAGAAATTATTCTAGGAGTTTCTCTTATAGCCTAGTCTCCTTATAGGATGGCACCTATGGAATTGGTAGAACTGAAGGTTCAGCTTCAGGAATTGTTAGATAAAGGCTTCATCCGGCCTAGTAACTCACCCTGAGGAGCTCTGGTATTGTTTGTAAAGAAGGATGGCACCCTTTGTTTGTGCATTGATTATCGTCAATTGAATAAAGTGACCGTGAAGAATAAATACCCACTCCCACGAATAGATGACTTGTTTGATCGGTTGAAGGGTGCTAGATTGTTCTCTAAGATAGATCTGAGATCTGGATACCACCAGTTGAGAATCAAGGAACAAGACATATAAAAGGCTGCCTTCCGAACTCGTTATGGGCATTATGAGTTTTTGGTGATTCCTTTTCAGGTTAACCAATGCTCCGGCCATGTTTATGGACTTGATGAATCGGGTGTTTCGGCCTTACCTGGACCAATATGTGGTTGTATTTATTGATGATATTTTGGTATATTCAAACTCTCACATAGAGCATGAACAACATCTAAGGGTTGTGCTATAGACTTTAAGGGAGAATCAATTATATACAAAGTTGGATAAGTGTGAGTTCTGGCGGAAGTAGTATTTTTAGGCCATGTAATATCCGCAGAAGGAATAATTGTGGACCCAAGAAAGGTTGAGGGCCGTGTTAAAATGGGAAAGGCCTACAAACGTGACAGAAATCCGGAGTTTCTTGGGTCTTGCTGGATACTACCGGAGGTTTATTGAGGGGTTTTCCACCATAGCATCATCACCTTTAACGAAGCTGACCCGCAAGGAAGTCAGGTTTGTTTGGTCGGAAGAATGTGAAGCAAGCTTTCAAGAACTGAAGGAGAGGCTCACTTCTGCTCCTGTGCTTGCCCTTCCATCGGGGACAGAAGGGTTTGTGGTATATAGTGATGCCTCAAAAAGGGGTCTCGGATGTGTATTGATGCAACACAGATGTGTGATTGCTTATGCATCAAGACAGTTAAAGTCGCATGAGGTGAATTACCCGGTTCATGACCTAGAACTTGCAGCGGTGGTGTTTGCCTTAAAAGTATGGAGGCATTATTTGTATGGGACACAAGTTCAAATCTTTACAGACCATAAAAGTTTGAAGTATTTGATGTCACAAAAGGAGTTGAAAATGCGGCAGAGAAGATGGGTAGAGTTAATAAAAGATTATGATTGTGTTATTGACTACCATCCTGGTAAGGCTAATGTAGTAGCTGATGCCTTAAGTAGAAAGGGAAAAACAATGATGAATGATGTGGAATTAAGGAAAATGAGCTTGCAGCTAAATGTAGGGCCCGAAGGATCACTGTTAGCTCAGTTAAAGATCTGATCTATGCTTCGAGACAAGGTCTTGGTGGCTCAATAGGCAGATGGGAAAGTAAGAGAGATCAAGGAGAGGGTAAACAAGGGTATAGAGACATCATTTCTAATGTTATCGATGGGCTAATAGCTATGGGTAGACGAATTTATTTGCCTGAGGATAAGATTTTGAAAGATGAAATGTTAAGAGAAGCTCATGAATCTCGATTTGCTACTCATCCTGGGAGTACAAAAATGTATAGAGATTTAAAGGAATACTACTAGTGGCCAAATATGAAGAGGGAAATAACAGAATTTGTGTCGAAATGTGGGATCTGTCAACAAGTAAAGATAGAACACCACAAACCTGCAGGGGAATTACAGTCATTATCAATTCCGGAATGGAAATGGGAGGATATTTCAATGCATTTTATGACGAGACTACCTAGGGGAAAGAAGGGGATTGATGCCATATGGGTGGTCGTGGATCGACTAACAAAATCTGCTTTGTTTTTGCCTATGAAGATGACTAATTTGGTGGATAAACTGGCAAAATTGTATGTCAATGAAGTGATCAGACTTCACGGAGTGCCAGTTTCAATTATATCGGATAGGGATCCAAGGTTCACATCGAGATTATGGCCTAGCTTACAACGGGCAATGGGGGCAAAGTTGAATCTGAGCACAACATTTCATCCTCAAATGGATGGTCAATTCGAAAGGACCATTCAAACTCTTGAGGATCTCCTGAGGTCCTATGTGTTGGAGTTTGGAGGGAAATGGGAGGATCTTCTGCCATTGTTTACCCTCTTCAGTTGTTATAGCCCTTTTCAGTTGTTATTTCGATTTGGCGCGACAAGACATCCTCTTCAACGAGTAGGGATTCTATAGGTACTTCCAGGAAAACGAGCTCCGAAAACTCTGTAAAACTTTAAAGGCGATCCAACGGTCAGATCAAAAGTTAAGGCCCTTTTCAGTTGTTATTCCAATCTGCTGCGACAAGACCTCCTCTTCAACGAGTAGGGATTCCATAGGTACTTTAGGGAAAACGAGCTCTGGAAACTACGATAACACTTTGAGTGCGATCCAACGTTCGGATCTAAAGTTATGGCCCTTTTCAGCTGTTATTCCGGTTTGGCATGACAAGACCTCCTCTTCAATGAGTAGGGATTCCATAGGTACTTCAAGGAAAATGCGCTTCGTAAACTACTGTAAAACTTCTAGGGCGATCCACCAGTCGGATGAAAAGTTATGGCCCTTTTCAGCTGTTATTCCGGTCTGGCGCGACAAGACCTCACTTCAATGAGTAGGGATTCCATAGGTATTTCATGAAAAACAGGCTTTCGAAAACAATTGTAAAACTGAGCGTGATCCAACAGTCGCATCAAAAGTTATGGCCCTTTTCAACTGTTATTCCGTTTGGCGCGACAAGACCTCCTCTTCAACGAGTAGGGATTCCAAAGGGACTAGAAGGAAAACGGCTTTCGGAAACAACTGTAAAACTTTGAGGGCGATCCAATGGTCGGATCAAAAGTTATGGCCCTTTTCAGCTGTTATTCCGGTCTGGCGCGACAAGACCTCTTCAACGAGTAGGGATTCCATAGGTACTTCAAGGAAAACGGGCTCCGTAAACTATTGTAAATCTTCTAGGGTGATACAATGGTTAAATAAAAAATGAAGGCCCTTTTCAGCGGTTATTCCGGTCTGCCGCTCATTGTGCATCAAAAGTATCATTAAGTCTCTTATTTTACATATGTATTTATTATTTTTATTTGGGTTTTTTATAATAATTGATGTGCTTTTTAGTAATGAAGTTTCTTTTAATATTTCGATAGGTTTTTGGAGCTTAAATGAATTATTTCAGAAAATTCATCGTCGGAATTCCGAACAAAGAATTGAAGAGAGATTTAATTGAAGATTGAAGCAAATCTTGGTTGAAATAAGTGCTCTAAATTTGCCATAAAAATCAATTCTATTCCAATTCTAGAAAAGAATATCATATGATCTATTTCAAGCCCAAACTTGCCTTATGTTGTGTGCAAATTTCAACCATCAAACACTCAAGGTTTTAATGTCAATCTTAGCCCAAATAATAGGTACATTTGTATCCTTATTTGATGCTTAAATTCAGCACCAAATCAGCCTCCAAATCAGCCCAAGCACAATCCATGATCTTACATGTCCACACAACAAATAACATTTGATTTATTTTGGGTAATTTATTGATCCAAGAGGGCAAACACATGGATGGAAAGTTGGAGGGGACATTGTCACATTATTTTGGGTCAAAAAGAAGAAACAGACAGCTTATAAAGGAGGAAGAAAAACGTGCACCAAAGTGTTCTCCAAGCTGGCCTGATTTGATTTTCCAGAACACCTTTCAGTGTTTTGCCTATAACTTTTGACTCCTATGTCCAAATGATCTGTTCTTTAATGATCTGGAAAGATAACAGAATGGCCTATAAGTATGTCTCTAATAGCTATCTCCAAGGGAGGCTTCTAAGAGGGTCGAATTACTATCGAAAGTTAGAGTCAGATTTGTGTCCGAATATTTACTGAAATTGTGTTGTGTTCTTCTTTATAGATTTCGGTTCTTTAGCTTGTAAAACTCATTATTTCAGTTTGATTCAAGTTATTTCATGTTTATTAAATTGTTATTATATATAATCAGGGTTGGCTAATCTCCTTCTTGGATCCAAATCAAGGATGATGGTGATTGAGGTGAGTTCTTTAAGATATGAATGAATCTTAATGTTTATCTTCTTATTTTCTTCATGAATATTTTATTATTGCAAAGAAATTTTAGAAATCATTTAGGTAATGTTATAATCTTGAATTTTTATGCACAAACCTTAGTTCTGGTATAGAGATTGCTTGATTCAATGTCTTAATATGAAAGTACTTGTTCATTCTTAAGTAATAATCAATCTTCATCTTTTTAAACTTCATTGTAATATCTTTCGATCTAACATCACCATCGTTGATATTAGATTGAGTTATCTTATATATGTTGAAGGAATCACCAATACATCACCATTAAAATTGATTTGGACCAAAACTTACCTTTTCTTGTCATTTAAAATCTATTTACACTTTTTCATCTTTGAAAACAAATCCATCAACTATTTTCAACCAAGTTATTGTTAACTTAATTTCTCTTGAGTTTTTTTTACCTAGCTTAATTTCCAGATCTAGCTCTCTGTGGATATGACCTCGATCAAATAAGAAAGAGCATGGAAATTGCAGCCTTCAAAGTCAAATCTCGCAATCTGTCAGTGTTGACCTTCAGCCATTCCAACTTGAATATCTGGAGCTACAGAAGTCCAATTAATGCAACTTCAATTGTTTTGGATTCATGACTCCAAGGTCTATAAACGCTCCAAATATCAGCCAAAACCGATGTCATATGAGGGAGATATTATTTTTCAAAGATGACATTTGAATTCTGCCAGCAAACATGTTTTGTGAAGAAACAAGTCCAAATTACGTTCCGAAGCATCTAAACCGATATCCAAGTGTTTTTTTCAGCAATTCAGCTCCTCTAAGTCAAAGTTTGAAGATTTCATGCAAGGCTATTTCTCCTTTTTTAGGAAAATAGTTATTGAAGTACTTAAATGTAAACAGTCTACTAAATGGAGGACTATTTTGTAAAATAGAGACCTAGGGTTTCCTAAGATATAAAAAGAATGAGAGAAGAGAAGGGGGGCAGCCAGCCAAGAAAGAAAAAAATGCCCCCTTCCTTTAAGAAACCTTAAATTATGCATTCTTCCTTCTTTTTGATTAGTTGTTCAACAAACATGCAAGGCTAAACACTTTTTCTTGGTTGCAAGGACATGGAAACCTTCGGATTTCAAGAACTGTGAGATTTATTTTACCTTTTCTTTTCAGTTTATATGATGAATATGTTTGTTCTCCTATGCTGATTTTTCCTATGATTGTTTATTTTAATTGCTAGAGCGGACTCTAAGTTATTATTGTAGACAATCTATTGCTAAGTTTGATATCAAAACCGGAGTTGTGGTATATGAACTTATGAAGCAACTGAGTTTAATAATTGTGGTGGATCTACGTTATTAATCTTAGGGAGAACATTCAATCAAATCAAACATAGACTGCGGACAATTATGTTTTCTTGATTAATCAACTTATCTAGTTCTTAAGGCTGCCATTGAATTAAATTACTAGTGCAGACATTGTGGTTGTTTGATGGTTAGGGTTAGTTATACGACGGATCCATTAACTAACCAGTGTTAAGAAGAGATAAATATTTAGAATATAAATTGATGTTTCGTTTCCATGATCAGTTCTGATTTTTGTAGGTGGATGTGTGCTTGTGACCAAGGTTTGTTCTTTTGATAATTTTCTGATTTTATTAAATTTCGTTTGATAGTTTTCTGTTTTCTTTTGCTTTAGCCTAGATAACGTCCAAACCCCCCCAAATTGCATATCATTTAGCATAACAATCTGACTTGAATCTTCCTCGTGGGATCGACCCTTTGCTTGCTCTATACTATCTTGTGTGTTGTGTTTGAAGCTCGGGTAATTAATTTGTGTGATCGCGACATCGCAACACGTGCACTTGCGAGTTAAAACAAGTCAATCATAAAAAGCGATCAAGCAATTTTGACATCATTACTGGGGAGCTAGCAAGCAAAGGTAACAAAATTATAATTGATTATTGGAAAACAAAAAAAAAATTAAATATAAATAAACAATCAAATGGCTGGTTTTACCGCCTAAAAAAAAAATTTGACCTCAACATTTCGGATATTGGACTGTGGACTAGATTATTAATTGTTGGGTTTTGGTTGGTTCAACCATTTTTCTTTTATTGTCTATTCTAATTAGTTTCTAATATTTATTGTTTATATTATAAGGCTAGTTTTACCGCCTCTTGTTTATTTTATTTTATTTTGTTGTTTTGTTGTGATCATTTTTCTTATATTTATTGTTTGAAGTGCTTGGCCGGTATTACCGCCTTTTTATTCATGCTTGTTATAATTATCTTTTAATGTTTATTGTTGTTAATATTGCTTATTAGTTGGAGTGTGAATTTCTTAATATATTGTATTTTTATTTTTGTGCTATTACTTTATCTCTTATGTTTCATTTACTTTTATTTGCAATCTTCCTTTTCCTTTTCTTTTTTTTTCCTTGCCTTCTGACACGACCAAAAGATTGATGTCTTTTTCCAAGTGCAGGAGTGTCGAAGTAATAAATAACCCGGCAAGACCGGGGTCGAACCACAAGGAGGTTATTTGTATAAATTATAAGCAACAATAATACTACAACAATAGTAACAATAATAATAATAATAATAATAATAATAATAATAATAATAATAGTGAAGAAGAAGAGGAAGAAGTTGATGAGAACTTTGAGATGAAAGATTAACGTAAGGATTAAACAATGATAACAACAAATATCAAGGTTCGAGGATCCACTAATGGTACTTCAAACAAGTATAGTATAAACCCTTATTATTCAATTGGAAACCACACACAAAGGAGGTTCCAATCAGATTATAAATTGTTAACATGATTACATTAGTTATCTTATTCGAATAATGCTAATACTTGTAAATGTTGTCAGGCATTCATGATTATAACTTATGTTAACAACAAATCAAGTTCCTTTCATAGCTCAGGTGTCGGTTATACCATACAGTATGGGCTATGAAAGTGCCAAGTATTTGTTGTACCAAATGTTATACAACATAAATCTAGATTAACCATTTAACAAGCAAAGTATTATAAGTGAACAAGATAGCAAATATAAAGCATGTTCGTATCCAACATTAAGGTCCATGTTAAGTTTATATTATACTTATTCTTACACCATTAGTGTACCCTTTTCACCTTGACATAATAAACTTAGTTAAACATAATGAAAGAAAGAAACATAAATAAACAAGGAAAGGAAATGAAAAGCATAAGCAAGAGATTAATATAAGCAAAACTTAAGCATTACAAAATATAAAGAGAGAGCAAGAGCATGATCTTGATCTGAACACCAAGATGCCTAAATACATGGCAAATGCCTCCTTTTATAGGCCAAAATTCGGAACTATTGATTTGTTGACTAATTGATGAGTGGGTGGCCACATCTTGACTTGGTGACAATTCTTATCTTCTTGTCTGCCAAAAAGGTCATTGATGACGTCATAATTTGAACAAACTTGAATCATGAAAGTTCTAGGAAATTGTCTCATCTTTCCAGGGTAAAAATTTGAGATCATTTGAACTTCTAGAACTCGAGATATGGGCTGAACACTGAACAGTGTCTGGACTGCAGGACAGATTCGGACTTCTTCTTTGTTGCTACAATTTGGACTTGAAAACAGCCTTGTTAAATCTTGGGCTCCTCATGAAAGTTGTAGGTCTATGTCTTATCTTTCCATCCATATAACATGGACCTAAATCCAAGATCTACAGCTCCAGATATGACCCAATTACCGAACTATGTTCCAATTTGGACTGCACCAGCATCTCTTTGGCCATCTTTTTGTCCTTTCAATTTCAGTACTTCAACTCATCAATCAATTCTTTCATTTATGTGATAGGCCTGCATTTAAGATGAACATTTACCATAAATTAAAGGTATCTTATATAATTAGATATGTTATTATAAAACATGCTTTAGTTAAGGAGTTATTGATACTTCAAGTGCAAAATGATGATATAAAACCTTAATAAAAATGCACTTTTAAGTACAAATCACCTTCGTATTCATATAATTGTTATATTATTATTCATCATGGCTAATGTTGAAGATATAGAGGGTGAAGGGAGTGTTCAAGGTAATGGACCTCCACAATTCAATGATCAACCTAATTTTCGAACTCTTAGAGAGTATCTTCACTCGGCTAGACAAAGTACACCTTCGTGTATTATCTTGCCTCTTAACTAACAAGCTTTTAATTTGAAACCGGGCATGATTCAACTTCTTCCCACATTTCACGGAATGGATTCTAAAAATCCATACATACACATTAAGGACTTTGAAGAGGTATGTAATACTTTTATTGATAGAACATGCACCGAGGAAACCATTCGGCTTAAATTGTTCCCATTCTCTCTAAAGGATAAAGCCAAGCTTTGGATAAACTCCTTGCGTCTTAGGTCTATAGATACATGGAGAGAAATGCAAGCTGAATTTTTGAAAAAATACTTCCCCACTCATACGACAGCAACCTTACAACGTCAAATGATGAATTTTTCTTGTAGTCCAAATGAGTCATTTCACCAAGCTTGGGAAAGGTTCAAAGACTTGTTAAATGCATGCCCCCACCATGGTTTTGAGATGTGGAGGTTAGTGAGTTTCTTCTATGACTCTCTTACCGCAGATTTTAAAAAGCTAGTGTCAACCATGTGTAATGGTGAGTTTTATGACAAAGAACCAAGCGAAGCCTTCGATTTTTTTGATCAATTGGCTGAGAACACAAAGCAATGGGAGACTTCTCTCCCACTTCATGTTGAGTCTAGAAACACCATTTCTCATTCAAGTGGGAAGTTCCAATTGAAAGAGACCGATGACCTCAATACTAGATTAGCCTCATTGGCTAGGAAAGTAGAGTCTCTTGAGATTAAAAAAGTGCATGTCATGAGTGAACAATAAGAGGAAAATTGTGTTGTTTGTGAGAGCAAAGGGCATAGGACAATTGAGTGTCCTACCATTCCACCCTTCAAGGAAGTGCTATATTGCCAAACTTCTGATTCAAGTAATGTTAAAAAGCCATTTTCAAACCAAGTAGGCAATCCTTACTCTAAGACCTATAATCCTGGATGGAGGAACCACCCAAATTTTGGATGGAGAAATGAGGGCTCTTCACTACCTTAAACATTTCAACCTCCACCCCAACCATTTCATGCTCCCACACATAACACGTACAAACCACCTCATAAGAGATCCCTAGAGGATACTCTTCAACAATTCATGCAAACACAAGGAGGAATCAACAACCAAGCTTACAAATTTCAAGACCAGACCAATAGGACCTTAGATGACATTCGAAGTCAACTAACCAAGTTGACTCAATCACTAAGTATTCAAGAGAAGGGAAAGATCCCAACTCAACCAATGCCAAATCCTAGAGGTTAGGTACACATGAGTGAATCCTCATCTAGTGAATTTTCAAACCATGAACAAGTCCAAGCCATCACTACCCTTAGAAGTGGAAAGATTGTTGACAAAGCTATAGGTTTTGGGATTCCTAGAGGTATTGTGGAGGAGGAATCTAGGGAAAGTGAAGAGGAAATCAAAACACAAGTGACAAATGAGAGCTTGAGTGACAAAAAAGGTGAGATAAATGAGAAAGAGATGAGTGAGAAAGGAGATGATTCAAGAAAAATTAGAGTCAAAGTGAGTGATTTAGAATTTGTTCCTAGAGCACCATTTCCACAAAGGTTAGGGAAACCTAAACATGATCTTATGAACTCGAAAATCTATGAATTGTTCAAACAAGTGAAAGTCAACATTCCACTCCTTGATGCAATTAAACAAGTCTCATCTTATGCAAAGTTCCTTAAGGACTTATGCATAGTCAAAAGGAGATTGAATGTGAAAAAAAGAGCCTTTCTAACTGAACATGCTAGTGCTATCATCCAGTTTAAGACCCCTCCCAAATACAAAGATCCTGGTTGTCCTACCGTTTCATGCATTATTGGAAGTCATAAGATAGACCAAGCTTTGTTGGATTTAGGAGCAAGTGTGAATTTGATACCCTACACTGTTTACGAACAGTTAGGTTTAGGAGAAATCAAGCCTACTCGAATCACCCTTCAATTAGCTAATAGGTCAATCAAGATTCCCAGGGGTATTGTTCAGGATGTGTTGGTCCAAGTAGATAAATTCTACTCTCCTGCTGATTTTGTAGTGTTAGACATCGCACCAATTCAAGGTTCTAATGCTCCCATCCCAGTCATCTTAGGTAGACCTTTCCTAACTACATCCAATGCTTTAATCAACTATAGGAATGGGGTGATGAAATTGTCTTTTGGGAATATGATTGTGGAGATGAACATATTCAATGTCTCCAAACAAATTGGTGAACATGAGGACATTAGAGAGGTAGATTTGATCCAAACAGTTTGTCAAGAACACTTTGAGAGAACTTTAATTCATGATAAAAGATTTTGTTCTTTGGAATGTGTTGATGAGGAAGTAAGAGAACTCGAGACTTATCTAGATCCAATGCCTATTATGTCAATAGGTCAATGGACCCCATCGTTTGAGCCTCTGATTTCACCCAAAGTGAAAGTTGAGGCATCTCTTGTCCAACCTTATAAACCAGAAAGGAAGCCTTTATTGAGTGATCTTAAGTATGCATTTCTAAGGGAAGATGAATCATATCCTATTGTGATTTCATCAAAACTTAGCATAGAGCAGGAACAAGAACTTTTGAGAGTGGTTAGAAAACATAAAAAAGCAATTGGGTGGACTATTACTGACTTGAAAGGAATTAGCCCTCTTTTATGTACACATAAAATCTATCTTAAAGAAGAGGCTAAATTTGTAAAGCAAATGCAAAGACGATTGAACCCAAACATGAAGGAAGTAGTAAGAGGTGAAGTGCTTAAGCTACTTGATGCAAGTATCATTTACCCCATTGCAAACTCAAAATGGGTTAGTCCAACCCAAGTTGTCCCTAAAAAATCTGGAGTTACGGTAGTGAAGAATGGAAATAATGAGCTAGTACCAACTAGAATCCAAACTGGATGGCATATGTGCATTGATTATCGTAAGTTGAACATGGTGACTAGGAAGGACCATTTTCCTCTTCCATTTTTAGACCAAGTGCTTGAAAGAGTAGCCGGAAGACCTTTCTATTGTTTTCTTGATGGATACTCAGGTTACAACCAAATTGAGATTTCTTTAGAAGACCAAGAAAAAAACACTTTCACTTGTCCTTTTGGTACCTATGCTTATAAAAAGAATGCATTTTGGCTTGTGTAATGCACCAGCCACTTTTCAAAGGTGTATGATGAGTATCTTTAGTGACATGATGGAAAATTTTTTGAAAGTTTTCATGGATGATTTTTCAGTTTATGGGGATTCTTATGAGTTGTGTCTAATGCATTTGGAAAAAGTTCTTGAAAGGTGTGAGGAGAGCAATCTTGTACTTAATTGGGAGAAGTGTCATTTTATGGTGACACATGGCATCATCTGAGGTCACATTGTCTCTTCAAAAGAGATAGAGGTAGATAAGTCTAAAGTTGAAGTCATTCAAAAATTACCTACCCTTAGGACTGTGAAAGATGTGAGATTCTTTTTAGGACACGTTGGTTTTTACCGAATATTCATTCATTCTTTTAATACCATTGCCAAACCATTGTGTAACTTGTTGTCACAGGATGTTCAATTTGATTGGACATCAAAATGTCAAGAAGCTTTTGAAAAGCTTAAAGGGTTGTTGACCACTGCACCAATCATGCAAGCTCCTGATTGGTCTTTACCATTTAAATTGATGTGTGATGCTAGTGATTTTGCGGTAGGGGTTGTTTTAGGGCAAAGAAAAGATATGAAGCCTCATGTCATTTATTATGCTAGCAAGACTTTGAATGATGCTCAATTGAATTACACTACAACTGAAAAAAAACTCTTAGTTGTAGTATTTACATTGGACAAGTTTAGGTCTTATTTGGTTGGATCTCTTGTTATTGTCTTCATTGATCATGCAGCATTGAAATACTTGCTCACAAAACAAGATGCCAAGCCACGTTTGATTCAATGGATCCTCTTACTCCAAGAGTTTAACCTTGAAATTCGAGATAAAAAAGGAGTCGAGAATGTAGTGGTTGATCATTTGTCCCGTCTTTCAAGCTATGAGACCATAATTGATGAATCTCCAATAAATGAATTCTTTGCTTATGAAAATTTATTTTGTGCAAGTATTGTTTCCTACATTGGCTCTCCATGGTATGCTGACATAGCAAATTACCTAGCCACAAGTCAAATTCCTTCTCATTGGTCTAAACTTGACAAACAAAAATTCTCGCGCAACTTGCGTACCTTTTTTTGGGATGACCCCTACCTATTTAAATACTGCCCTGACCAAATTGTTAGGCGATGCATCCCTGATCATGAAATTTCAAGTGTCATTAATTTTGTCATGCATTAGCTTGTGGTGGGCATTTCTCTTCCAAGAAAACCACTGCCAAGATCTTGCAGTGTGGTTTTTATTGGCCCACCATGTTCAAAGATGTCCATGCCTTTTGTGTTCCATATGATCGATGCCAACGACTAGGTAACCTCACAAGGCGTAACATGATGCCCCTAAACCCCATTCTTGTTTTGGAAATATTTGATTGTTGGGGGATTGATTTCATGGGACCTTTTCCAAGTTCATTTGGTTACCAATTCATCCTTGTAGCTGTTGATTATGTGTCTAAATGGATGGAGGCCATTGCATCTCGAACCAATGACCATCGAGTTGTGGTCAAATTCTTGAAAGAAAATATTTTCTCTCGTTTTGGCATGCCCTGGGCTATGATTAGTGATGGGGGTAAGCATTTTTGTAACAATCCCGTTGGGATTTTGATGAGAAAATATGGTGTAATTCACAAGGTCAGTACCCCCTATCATCCACAGACTAGTGGTCAAGCTGAGTTGGCAAATAAGGAGATCAAGAACATTCTAGAGAAAACAGTCAATCCAAACTGTAAAGATTGGTCCCTACGACTAGATGATGCTTTATGGGCATATCGAACTGCTTACAAGACCTCTTTAGAAATGTCTCCTTATAGGCTAGTTTATGGAAAGCCTTGTCATCTCCCTGTTGAGATTGAACACCGTGCATATTGGGCCATCCAGCAATTCAATGACAATGAAAACAAGGTTGGCAAAAATAGAAAGCTTCAATTGGATGAATTAGATGAGCTGAGAAATGATGCATTTGAAAATGCAAAAATTTCAAAACATAAGATGAAAACCTTGCATGATAAACATATTCTTAGAAAATCCTTTCATGTTGGTCAAAAGATTCTCTTGTATAATTCATGATTACATCTCTTTCCTGAGAAGTTGAGGACAAAATGGATTGGTCCATTTGTGATTAAATCCATCTCTAAGCATGGTGCATTTGAGGTAGAAAATCCTAAGAATGAAAATGTTTTCAAAGTAAATGGCCATCGATTGAAACCTTATCTTGAAAGCTTTGTGGCTGAAGTTGAGACATTGGATCTTGAAGATCCAATACCACTGTTGTATTAGAAGTAATGAGTTTTTATTTTTTTTCCATTTTTTTCTTTCTTCCATCTCTTATATTTTCTTGTTCATGCATTAGGAACAATGCATTATTTTAAGTTGGGGGGTGTCAGGCTCTTTATTTTCAAAAAAAAAAATTGATGTTTTCTTTTAGTTGTGATATGCAAGTTAAAAAAAAATCAAGCAAGAAGTCAGCTCATATCCAATTGAATCAGACATTCATCCTTGAAAAAAAAAGGAGTAACAGTTTTCTAATCTTTATACTTTTCTTCTCTTTCTTTTTTTTCATTGAGGATAATTTAAAACTTAATTTTAGATATTTGATTATGTTGAATGCTTGAGATGATCATGGTTGTTTGAAGAAAAAAAATTGCATTCGTATGTGAATGAGACTTGTTTAGGATCAACATTACATTTTTGGATTCATTATTGTGTTGAACATTGCATGCTTTAATTTGGGATGGATAATATCTTATAAAGCAAGATATAGCATACTTTTTTTTTTAAGATTATTGAAGTACATCTTTCCTTGTAAAGGTTGTGTGATTATGCATGAAAGATGAATATGATGCTTTACTTGTGATCATCCCTTTTGATCTAGTCCTAAACAAGGTTTAAGTAAATAGAGTAATCATTATTACACAAATGTGTACAAAGTTCTATTTACTCCAATGTTTTGAGCTGCTCAGTAACTAGGGGTATTCATCACAAATGTTTATCTTTACGTCAAACGACAACTTGAAATATGAGTATGCAAAGCACTTTAAGTTTGTGACTTTGTGAGTAACCGGGTGCATTCATCACAAATGTTTGTATTCGCGTCAAAAGAGAAGTGACCACTTAAAGAAAAAAAAATAATATCTTCAAAAAAAAAAGGAGAAAAGAAAGAAAAGAAAAAAAAATATATAGATATTTCACTAGTTTGCTACCTTGTTTATAGTAGTGAGAAGGGAAGATTACAAGTTGAGTTTTCACGTGAATCAATTATGTTGGTTGTATGATAAATACGATTGAATTTGAAATTTTGTATGGATGTTTGATTTAGAGAATGTGAGTATGCTTATTTTTCTTTATTCGTTATGGTGTACACTAAGTTAAAGGTACCAATGTTTGCATGATAGGTACTTTAAGTGTGATGAGTCAAGCCTAATTATGTTATTATTATTCTTTTTATTTCAAAGGTTTTATGTTTTGTTTTGCTTGATGACTAGCAAAATCTAAGTTGGGGGGTGTGATTGTGCATCAAAACTATCATTAAGTCTCTTATTTTACATATGTATTTATTATTTTTATTTGGGTTTTTTATAATAATTGATGTGCTTTTTAGTAATGAAGTTTCTTTTAATGTTTCGATAGGTTTTTGGAGCTTAAATGAATTATTTCAGAAAATTTAACGTCGGAATTCGGAACAAAGAATTGAAGAGAAATTTAGTTGAAGATTGAAGCAAATCTTGGTTCAAATAAGTGCTCCAAATTTGCCATAAAAATCAATTCTATTCCAATTCTAGAAAAGAATATCATATGATCTATTTCAAGCCCAAACTTGCCTTATGTTGTGTGCAAACTTCAACCATTAAACACTCAAGGTTTTAATGTCAATCTTAGCCCAAATAATAGGTACTTCGAGGAAAACAGGCTCCGGAAACTACTGTAAAACTTTGAGGGCGATCAAACAGTCGGATCAAAAGCTAAGGCCCTTTATAGCTGTTATTCCGGTCTGGCGCGAAAAGACCTCCTCTTCAACGAGTAGGCATTCCATAGGCACTTCAAGGAAAACAGGCTCCGGAAACGACTGTAAAAATTCTAGGGCGATCCAACAGTCGAATCAAAAGTTATGGCCCTTTTTAGTTGTTATTCCGGTGTGGCTCGACAAGACCTCTTTTTCAACGAGTAGGGAATCCAAAGGGACTAAAAGGAAAACGACTTGCGGAAACAACAGTAAAACTTTGAACGCGATCCAACGGTCGGATCAAAAGTTATGGCCCTTTTCAGGTGTTATTCTAGTCTGTCACGACAAGACCTCCTCTTCAACGAGTAAGGATTCCATAGGCACTTCAAGGAAAACGGGCTCCGTAAACTACTGTAAAACTACTAGGGCGATCCAACGGTCAGATCAAAAGTGTAGGCCCTTTTCAACTATTATTCTGGTCTGCCACGACAAGACCTCCTCTACAACGAGTAAGGATTCCAAAGGGACTAGAAGGAAAACGACTTTCGGAAACAACTGTAAAACTTCTAGGGCGATCCAACGGTCAGATCAAAACTTATAGCCCTTTCCAACTGTTATTCCGGTCTAGCGCGATAAGACCTACTCTTCTACGAGTAGGGATTCGATAGGTACTTCAAGGAAAACGGGCTCCGTAAACTATAGTAAAACTTATAGGGCAATCCAATAGTAGAATCAAAAGTGCAAGCCCTTTTCAGCTGTTATTCCGGCCTGCCGCGACAAGAGCTCCTCTTCAACGAGTACGGATTCCAAAGGGACTAGAAAGAAAACGGCCTCCAGAAACAAATGTAAAACTTTGAGCGCAATCCAACAGTCGGATCAAAAGTTATGGCCCTTTTTAGCTGTTTTTCTGATCTGCCAGGACAAGACCTCTTCTTCAACGAGTAGGGATTCCATTGGTATTTCAAGGAAAACAGGATCCGAAAAACTACTGTAAACCTTTGAGCGTGATCCAACGGTCGGAATAAAAGTTATGGCCCTTTTCAGCTATTATTCCGGTCTGGCGCGACAAGACCTCCTCTTTAACGTGTAGGGATTCCATAGGTACTTCAAGCAAAACGGGCTCCGTAAACTACTATAAAACTTCTAGGGCAATCCAACGGTAGGATCAAAAGTGCAAGCCCTTTTCAGTTGTTATTCCGGTTTGCCACGACAAGACCTCCGCTTCAACGAGTAGGGATTCCATAGGTATTTGAAGGAAAACGGGCTCTGAAAAACTACTGTAAAACTTCGAGCGTGATCCAACGGTCGAATCAAAAGTTATGGCCCTTTTCAGCTGTTATTTCGGTCTGGCGCAACAAGACCTCGCCTTCAACTACTAGGGATTCCAAAGGGACTAGAAGGAAAACGGTCTCCGAAAACTATTGTGAAACTTTGAGTGCAATCCAACGGTCGGATCAAAAGTTACGACTTTTTTCAGCTGTTATTCCGGTTTGGGGTGACAAGACCTCCACTTCAACGAATAGGGATTCCATAGGTACTTCAAGGAAAACGGGCTCCGAAAACTACTATAAAACTTTGAGGGCGATCAAACGGTCGGATCAAAAGCTAAGGCCCTTTTTAGCTGTTATTCCAGTCTGCCGCGACAAGTCCTCCTCTTCAACGAGTAAGGATTCCATAGGTACTTCAAGGAAAACGGGCTTCGTAAAATAATTGTAAAAATTTGAGCGCGATCCAACGGTCAGATCAAAAGTTATGACCTTTCCAGCTGTTATTCCGGTCTGGCGTGACAAGACCTCCTCTTTAACATGTAGGGATTCCATAGGTACTTCAAGGAAAACAGGCTCCCTAAACTACTGTAAAACTTCTAGGGTAATCCAACGGTAGGATCAAAAGTGCAAGCCCTTTTCAGCTGTTATTCCGGTCCGCCGCAACAAGACCTGTTCAACGAGTAGGGATTCCATAGGTACTTCAAGGAAAACGGGCTTGAAAAAACTATTGTAAAACTTTGAGCGCGATCCAACGGTCCGATCAAAAGTTATGACCCTTTCTAGCTGTTATTCCGGTCTGCCGCGACAAGACCTCATCTTCGCCGAGTAGGGATTCCATAGGTATTTCAAGGAAAACGGGCTTAGAAAAACTTTGAGCGCGATACAGCGGTTGGATGAAAAGTTCTGGGCTTTTGGAGGTGTTATTCTGGTCTGGAGCGACAAGACCTCCTCTTCAACAAGTAGGGATTCTATAGGTCCTTTAGGGAAAAGGGGCTCTGAAAACAACTGTAAAACTTTGAGGGCGATCCAACGGTTGGATCAAAAGTGAAAGCCCTTTTCAGCAGTTATTTCGGTCCGCCGCAACAAGACTTGTTTAACGAGTAGGGATTCCATAGGTACTTCAAGGAAAACGGGCTCGAAAAAACTATTGTAAAACTTTGAGCGCGATCCAACGGTCCAATCAAAAGTTATGACCCTTTCCAGCTATTATTCCGGTCTGGCGCGACAAGACCTCCTCTTTAACGTGTAGGGATTCTGTAAACTACTGTAAAACTTGTACGGTAATCCAACGGTAGGATCAAAAGTGCCTTCCCTTTTCAGCTGTTATTCTGGTCTGCCACGACAAGACCTCCTCTTCAACGAGTAGGGATTCCATAGGTATTTCAAGGAAAAAGGGCTCAGAAAAACCACTGTAAAACTTTAAGCGTGATCCAACGTTTGGATGAAAAGTCGTGGCCTTTTGCAGCTGTTATTCCGGTCTGGAGCGACAAGACCTCCTCTTCAACGAGTAGGGATTCCATAGGTACTTCAGGAAAAAGGGGCACCGAAAATAATTGTAGAGCTTCTAGGTCGATCCAACGATCAGATCAAAAGTGAAAGCCCTTTGCAGTTGTTATTCTAGTCTGCCGCGATAGGACCTCCTCTTCAAGGAGTAGGGATTCTATAGGTCCTTCAGGGAAAAGAGGCTCCGAAAACAATTGTAAAACTTTGAGGGTGATCCAATGGTCGGATCAAAAGTGAAGGCCCTTTTCATTAGTTATTCCGGTCCGCCGCAACACGACCTCCTGTTCAACGAGTAGGGATTCCATAGGTACTTCAAGGAAAACGGGCTCTAAAAAACTATTGTAAAACTTTAAGCGCGATCTAACGGTCAGATGAAAAGTGATGGCCCTTTTCAGCTGTTATTCCGGTCTGGCGCGACGAGGCCTCCTCTTTAACGTGTAGGGATTTCATAGGTACTTCGAGGAAAACGGGCTCCATAAACTACTGTAAAACTTGTAGGGTAATCCAACGGTAGGATCAAAAGTGCAAGCCCTTTTCAGCTCTTAATCTAGTCTGCCGTGACAAGACCTCCTGTTCAACGAGTAGGGTTTCCATAGGTGTTTCAAGGAAAACGGGCTCTGAAAAACTATTGTAAAATTTTGAGCGCGATCCAACAGTCGGATCAAAAGTTATGACCTTTTCCAGCTGTTATTCCAGTGTGGTGCGACAAGACCTCCTCTTTAACGTGTAGGGATTCTGTAGGTACTTCAAGGAAAACGGAATCCATAAACTACTGTAAAACTTGTACGGTAATCCAACGATAGGATCAAAAGTGCCTTCCCTTTTCAGCTGTTATTCCGGTCTGCCACGACAAGACCTCCTTTTCAACGAGTAGGGATTCCATAGGTATTTCAAGGAAAAGGGGCTCAGAAAAAATACTGTAAAACTTTAAGCTTGATCCAACGTTTGGATGAAAAGTCGTGGCCTTTTGCAGCTGTTATTCCGGTCTGGAACGACAAGACCTCCTTTTCAACGAGTAGGGATTCTTTAGGTCCTTCACGGAAAAGTGGCTCCGAAAACAACTGTAAAACTTCTAGGGCAATTCAATGGTTGGATCAAAAGTGAAGGCCCTTTTCAGCTGTTATTCCGGTCTGCCGCGACAAGACCTCCTCTTCAACGAGTAGGGATTCCAAAGGTACTGCAAGGAAAAGGGGCTTCGTAAAATTACCGTAAAACTTTGAGCGTCATACAACGGTCCGATCAAAAGTTGCGGCCCCTTCTCAGTTGTTATTTCGGTCTGGCACGACAAGACCTACTCTTCAACGAGTAGGGATTCCATAGGTACTTCAAGGAAAACGGGCTCCGTAAACTACTGTAAAACTTCTAGGGCAATCCAACGGTAGGATTAAAAATGCAAGCCCTTTTCAGTTGTTATTCCGGTCTGCCGCGACAAGACCTCCTCTTCAACGACTAGGGATTCCATAGGTATTCAAGGAAAAGGGGCTCCAAAAAACTACTGTAAAACTTTGAGAGCGATCCAACGGTCGGATGAAAAGTTGTGGCCCGTTGCAGCTGTTATTCCGGTCTGGAGCGACAAGACCTCCTTTTCATCGAGTAGGGATTCAATAGGTCTTTCAGGGAAAAGGGGCTCCGAAAACAACTGTAAAACTTTGAGGGTGATCCAACGGTTGGATCAAAAGTGAAGGCCTTTTTTAGCAGTTATTCCGGTCCGCCGCAACAAGACCTCTTGTTCAACGAGTAGGGATTCCATAGGTACTTCAAGGAAAACTGGCTCTGAAATACTATTGTAAAACTTTGAGGGCGATCAAACGGTGGGATCAAAACCTAGGGGCCTTTTCAGCTGTTATTTCGGTCTACCGCGACAAGACCTCCTCTTCAACGAGTAGGGATTCCATAGGTACTTCAAGGAAAACGGGCTTCGTAAAATTACTATAAAAATTTGAGCACGATCCAACGGTCGGGTGAAAAGTTGTGGCCCTTTATAGCTGTTATTCCGGTCTGGCGCGACAAGACCTCCTCTTCAACGAGTAGGGATTCCAAAGGGACTAGAAGGAAAACATTCTCCGAAAACTATTGTAAAACTTTAAGCGCGATCCAACGGTCGCATCAAAAGTTACGACCCTTTTAAGTTGCTTTTCCGATCTATGGGCGACAAGACCTCCACTTCATCAAGTAGGGATTCCATAGGAAAACAGGCTCCGAAAACTACTGTAAAACTTTGAGGGCGATCAAACGATCGGATCAAAAGCTAAAGCCCCTTTCAGCTGTTATTTTGGTCTGCCGCGACAAGACCTCCTCTTCAACGAGTAGGGATTCTATAGGTACTTCAAGGAAAACGGGCTCCGTAAAACTACTGAAAAAATTTGAGCGCGATCCAACGGTCGGATCAAAAGTTGTGGCCTTTTCCAGTTGTTATTCTAGTCTAGCGCGACAAGACCTACTCTTCAATGATTAGGGATTCGATAGGTACTTCAAGGAAAACGGGCTCCGTAAACTACTGTAAAACTTCTAGGGCAATCCAACGGTAGAATCAAAAGTGCAAGCCTTTTTCAGCTGTTATTCCGGTCTGCCATGACAAGACCTCCTCTTGAACGAATAGGGATTCCATATGTACTTCAAGGAAAACAGGCTCCGAAAACAACTGTAAAACTTTAAGGGCGGTCCAATGATTGGATCAAAAGTTAGGACCCTTTTCAGCTGTTATTCCGATCTGGCGCGACAAGACCTCCTCTACAACGAGTAGGGATTCCATAGGTCCTTCAGGGAAAAAGGGCTCGGAAAACAACTGTAAAAATTTAAGGGCGATCAAACAGTCAGATTAAAAGTGCAGGCCCTTTTCAGCTGTTATTCCGTTCTGCCGCGACAAGACCGCTTCTTCAACGAGTAGGGATTCCATAGGTACTTCAAGGAAAAAGGGCTGCGGAAACTATTGTAAAACTTTGAAAGCGATCCAATGGTCGGATGAAAAGTTGTGGCCCTTTTTAGGTTTTATTCCGGTCTGGCGCAACGAGACCTACTCTTCAACGAGAAGGGATTCCATAGGCACTCAAGGAAAACGGGCTCCGAAAACTATTGTAAAACTTGCAGCGCGATCCAATGGTTGGATCAAAAGTTACTGTCCTTTTCTGCTGTTATTCCGATATGCCACGACAAGACCTCCTCTTCAACGATTAGGGATTCCATAGGTAGTTCAAGGAAAACAGGCTCCGAAAACTACTGTAAAACTTTGAGGGCAATCCAACGGTCGAATCAAAAGTTATGGCCCTTTTCAATTGTTATTCCGGTCTGCCATGACAAAACCTTTTCTTCAACGAGTAGGGATTCCATAGGTATTTCAAGGAAAATAGGCTCTGAAAAACTATTGTAAAACTTTGTGCGCGATCCAATGGTTGGATGAAAAGTTGTGGCTCTTTGTAGCTATTATTCCTCTCTGGCGCGACAAGACCTCCTCTGTACTGAGTAGGGATTCTATAGGACCTTCAGGGAAAAGGGGCTCGCAAAAAAACTGTAAAACTTTGAGGGCGATCCAACGGTCAGAACAAAAGTAAAGGCCCTTTTCAGCTGTTATTCCGGTCTGCGGCGACAAGACCTCCTGTTCAACGAGTAGGGATTCCATATGTACTTCAAGGAAAACAGGCTCCGAAAACAACTGTAAAACTTTAAGGGCGGTCCAACGATTGGATCAAAAGTTAGGACCCTTTTCAGCTGTTATTCTGATCTGGCGCGACAAGACCTCCTCTACAACGAGTAGGGATTCCATAGGTCCTTCAGGGAAAAAGGGCTCGGAAAACAACTGTAAAAATTTAAGGGCGATCAAACAGTCAGATTAAAAGTGCAGGCCCTTTTCAGCTGTTATTCCGGTCTGCCGCGACAAGACCGCTTCTTAAACGAGTAGGGATTCCATAGGTATTTCAAGGAAAATAGGCTCTGAAAAACTATTGTAAGACTTTGTGCGCGATCCAATGGTCGGATGAAAAGTTGTGGCTCTTTGTAGCTATTATTCCTCTCTGGCGCGACAAGACCTTCTCTGTACTGAGTAGGGATTCTATAGGACCTTCAGGGAAAAGGGGCTCGCAAAAAAACTGTAAAACTTTGAGGGCGATCCAACGGTCAGAACAAAAGTAAAGGCCCTTTTCAGCTGTTATTCCGGTCTGCGGCGACAAGACCTCCTGTTCAACGAGTAGGGATTCCATATGTACTTCAACGAAAACAGGCTCCGAAAACAACTGTAAAACTTTAAGGGCGGTCCAACGATTGGATCAAAAGTTAGGACCCTTTTCAGCTGTTATTCCGATCTGGCGCGACAAGACCTCCTCTACAACGAGTAGGGATTCCATAGGTCCTTCAGGGAAAAAGGGCTCGGAAAACAACTGTAAAAATTTAAGGGCGATCAAACAGTCAGATTAAAAGTGCAGGCCCTTTTCAGCTGTTATTCCGGTCTGCCGCGACAAGACCGCTTCTTCAACGAGTAGGGATTCCATAGGTACTTCAAGGAAAAAGGGCTGCGGAAACTATTGTAAAACTTTGAGCGCGATGCAATGGTCAGATCAAAAGTTATGGCCCTTTTCAGGTTTTATTCCGGTCTGGCGCAACGAGACCTACTCTTCAACGAGAAGGGATTCCATAGGCACTCAAGGAAAACGGGCTCCGAAAACTATTGTAAAACTTGCAGCGCGATCCAACGGTCGGATCAAAAGTTACTGCCCTTTTCTGCTGTTATTCCGATATGCCACGACAAGACCTCCTCTTCAACGATTAGGGATTCCATAGGTAGTTCAAGGAAAACAGGCTCCGAAAACTACTGTAAAACTTTGAGGGCAATCCAACGGTCGGATCAAAAGTTATGGCCCTTTTCAATTGTTATTCCGGTCTGCCATGACAAAACCTTTTCTTCAACGAGTAGGGATTCCATAGGTATTTCAAGGAAAATAGGCTCTGAAAAACTATTGTAAGACTTTGTGCGCGATCCAATGGTCGGATGAAAAGTTGTGGCTCTTTGTAGCTATTATTCCTCTCTGGCGCGACAAGACCTCCTCTGTACTGAATAGGGATTCTATAGGACCTTCAGGGAAAAGGGGCTCGCAAAAAAACTGTAAAACTTTGAGGGCGATCCAACGGTCAGAACAAAAGTAAAGGCCCTTTTCAGCTGTTATTCCGGTCTGCGGCGACAAGACCTCCTGTTCAACGAGTAGGGATTCCATATGTACTTCAACGAAAACAGGCTCCGAAAACAACTGTAAAACTTTAAGGGCGGTCCAACGATTGGATCAAAAGTTAGGACCCTTTTCAGCTGTTATTCCGATCTGGCGCGACAAGACCTCCTCTACAACGAGTAGGGATTCCATAGGTCCTTCAGGGAAAAAGGGCTCGGAAAACAACTGTAAAAATTTAAGGGCGATCAAACAGTCAGATTAAAAGTGCAGGCCCTTTTCAGCTGTTATTCCGGTCTGCCGCGACAAGACCGCTTCTTCAACGAGTAGGGATTCCATAGGTACTTCAAGGAAAAAGGGCTGCGGAAACTATTGTAAAACTTTGAGCGCGATGCAATGGTCAGATCAAAAGTTATGGCCCTTTTCAGGTTTTATTCCGGTCTGGCGCAACGAGACCTACTCTTCAACGAGAAGGGATTCCATAGGCACTCAAGGAAAACGGGCTCCGAAAACTATTGTAAAACTTGCAGCGCGATCCAACGGTCGGATCAAAAGTTACTGCCCTTTTCTGCTGTTATTCCGATATGCCACGACAAGACCTCCTCTTCAACGATTAGGGATTCCATAGGTAGTTCAAGGAAAACAGGCTCCGAAAACTACTGTAAAACTTTGAGGGCAATCCAACGGTCGGATCAAAAGTTATGGCCCTTTTCAATTGTTATTCCGGTCTGCCATGACAAAACCTTTTCTTCAACGAGTAGGGATTCCATAGGTATTTCAAGGAAAATAGGCTCTGAAAAACTATTGTAAGACTTTGTGCGCGATCCAATGGTCGGATGAAAAGTTGTGGCTCTTTGTAGCTATTATTCCTCTCTGGCGCGACAAGACCTCCTCTGTACTGAATAGGGATTCTATAGGACCTTCAGGGAAAAGGGGCTCGCAAAAAAACTGTAAAACTTTGAGGGCGATCCAACGGTCAGAACAAAAGTAAAGGCCCTTTTCAGCTGTTATTCCGGTCTGCGGCGACAAGACCTCCTGTTCAACGAGTAGGGATTCCATATGTACTTCAAGGAAAACAGGCTCCGAAAACAACTGTAAAACTTTAAGGGCGGTCCAACGATTGGATCAAAAGTTAGGACCCTTTTCAGCTGTTATTCCGATCTGGCGCGACAAGACCTCCTCTACAACGAGTAGGGATTCCATAGGTCCTTCAGGGAAAAAGGGCTCGGAAAACAACTGTAAAAATTTAAGGGCGATCAAACAGTCAGATTAAAAGTGCAGGCCCTTTTCAGCTGTTATTCCGGTCTGCCGCGACAAGACCGCTTCTTCAACGAGTAGGGATTCCATAGGTACTTCAAGGAAAAAGGGCTGCGGAAACTATTGTAAAACTTTGAGCGCGATGCAATGGTCCGATCAAAAGTTCTGGCCCTTTTCAGGTTTTATTCCGGTCTGGCGCAACAAGACCTACTCTTCAACGAGAAGGGATTCCATAGGCACTCAAGGAAAACGGGCTCCGAAAACTATTGTAAAACTTTCAGCGCGATCCAACGGTCGGATCAAAAGTTACTGCCCTTTTCTGCTGTTATTACGATATGCCACGACAAGACCTCCTCTTCAACTATTAGGGATTCCATAGGTAGTTCAAGGAAAACAGGCTCCGAAAACTACTGTAGAACTTTGAGGGCAATCCAACGGTCGGATCAAATGTTAGGACCCTTTTAAGCTGTTATTCCGGTCTGGCGCGACAAGACCTCCTCTTCAACGAGTAGGGATTCCATTGGTACTTCAAGGAAAACAGGCTCCGAAAACTACTGTAAAACTTTGAGGGCAATCCAACGGTCGGATCAAATGTTAGGACCCTTTTAAGCTGTTATTCCGGTCTGGCGCGACAAGACCTCCTCTTCAACGAGTAGGGATTCCATTGGTACTTCAAGGAAAACAGGCTCCGAAAACTACTGTAAAACTTTGAGGGCGATCCAACGATCGGATCAAAAGTTGAGGCCCTTTTCAGCTGTTATTTTAGTCTGCCGTGACAAGATCTCCTGTTTAACGAGTAGGGATTCCATAGGTACTTCAGGGAAAACAGGCTCTAGAAACTACTGTAAAACAATGATTGCGATCCAACGGTTGGATCACAAGTTATGGCCCTTTTCAGCTGTTATTCAACTCTAGCTCGACAAGACCTCCTCTTTAACGAGTAGGTATTCCATAGGTACTTCACGGAAAACAGGCTTCGTAAACTATTGTAAAACTTTGAGAGCGATCCGACGGTCGGATCAAATGTGATGACCCTTTTCAACTCTTATTCCGGTCTGGCGCGACAAGACCTCCGCTTCAACGAGTAGGGATTCCAAAGGTACTTTCAAGGAAAATGGCTTTCGGAAACAACTGTAAAACTTTAGCGCGATCCAACGATCGGATTAAAAGTTATGGCCCTTTTCAGCTGTTATTTCGGTCTGGCGCGATAAGACCTCTTCTTTAACAAGTACAGATTCCATAGGTCCCACAATCGGATCAAAAGTTAGGACCCTTTTCAGCAGTTATTCCGGTCTGGCGCAACAAGACCTCCTCTTCAACTAGTAGGGATTCCATAGGTATTACAAAGAAACGAGCCCCTGGAAACTATTGTTAATATTTAAGCGCGATCCAACAATCGGATGAAAAGTTATGGCCCTTTTAACCTGTTATTCCGGTCTGGCGCAACAAAACCTTATCTTCAACGGTTAGGGATTCCATAGGTACTTCAAGGAAAACGGGCTCTGGAAACTACTACAAAACTTTGAGCGCAATCCAACGATCAGATCAAAAGTGAAGGCCCTTTTCAGTAGTTACTCCGGTATGGCGCGACACGACCTCCTTTTCAATAAGTAAGGATTCCATAGGTACCGTAGGGAAAACGGGCTCGGGAAACTACTGTAAAACTTTGAGGGCGATCCAATGGTCGGATCAAAAGTGAAGGCCCTTTTAAGCTGTTATTCCGGTCTGGCGCGACAAAACCTCCTCTTCAACGAGTAGGGATTCCATAGGTACTTCAAGGAAAACGGGCTCCGTAAACTACTGTAAAACTTTTAGGGCAATCCAACAGTAGGATTAAAAGTGCAAGCCCTTTTAAGTTGTATTCCGGTCTGCTGCGACAAGACCTCCTTTTCAACGAGTAGGGATTCCATAGGTATTTCAAGGAAAAGGGGCTCTGAAAAACTACTGTAAAACTTTGAGCGCGATTCAACGGTCGGATGAAAAGTTGTGGCCCATTGCAGCTCTTATTCCGGTCTTGAGTGACAAGACGTCCTCTTCAACGAGTAGGGATTCTATAGGTCCTTCAGGAAAAAAGGGATCCAAAAACAATTGTAAAACATTGAGGGCGATCCAACGGTCAGATCAAAAGTGAAGGCCCTTTTCAGCTGTTATTTCGGTTTGCCGCGACAAGACCTCCTCTTCAACGAGTAGGGATTCCAAATATACTTCAAGGAAAACGGGCTCTGTAAAACTACTGTAAAACTTTGAGCGTAATGCAATGGTCAGATCAAAAGTGAAGGCCCTTTCCAGCTGTTATTCCAGTCTGGCGCGACAAGACCTCTTCAACGAGTAGGGATTCTATAGGTAATTCATGGAAAACGGGCTCCGTAAACTACTGTAAAACTTCTAGGGCAATCCAACGGTCGGATCAAAAGTGCAGGCCCTTTTCAGCTGTGATTCCGGTCTCCGCGAAAAGACCTCCTCTTCAACGAGTAGGGATTCCAAAGGTACTTCAAGGAAACGGGCTCCGAAAAACTATTGTAAAACTATGAGCGCGATCCAACGGTCGGATGAATAGTGATGGCACTTTTCAGCTGTTATTCTGGTCTGGCACGACAAGACCTACTCTTCATCGAGTAGGGATTCAATAGGTCTTTCAGGGAAAAGGGGCTCTGAAAACAACTGTAAACCTTTAAGGGCGATCTAACAGTTGGATCAAAAGTGAAGGCCTTTTTTAGCAGTTATTCCGGTCCGCCGCAACAAGACCTCCTGTTCAACGAGTAGGGATTCTATAGGTACTTCAAGGAAAACGGGCTATGAAAAACTATTGTAAAACTTTGAGGGCGATCAAACAGTGGTATCAAAAGCTAGGGGCCTTTTCAGCTGTTATTCTGGTCTGCCGTGACAAGACTTCTTCTTCAAGGGGCTCCGAAAAAAACTCTAAAAATTTAAGGGTGGTCAAACGGTTAGATCAAAAGTGCAGGCCCTTTTCAGTTGTTATTCTGGTTTCCCGTGATAAGATCGCTTCTTCAACTAGTAGGGATTCCATAGGTACTTCAAGGAAAAAGGATAGCGAAAACTTTTGTAAAACTTTGAGCGCGATGCAATGGTCGGATAAAAAGTGAAGGCCCTTTCCAGCTGTAATTCCGGTCTGGCGCGACAAGACCTCATGTTCAACGAGTAGGGATTCCATAGGTACTTCAAGGAAAACAGGCTCCAAAAACAACTGTAAAACTTTGAGGGCGGTCCAACAGTCGGATCAAAAGTTAGGACCCTTTTAAGTTATTATTCCGGTCTGGCGTGACAAGACCTCCTCTTCAACGAGTAGGGATTCCATAGGTACTTCAAGGAAAACGGGCTCCAAAAACTACTGTAAAACTTTGAGGGCGATCCAACGATCGGATCAAAAGTTGAGGCCCTTTTCAGCTGTTATTTTAGTATGCCGCGACAAGATCACCTGTTTAACGAGTAGGGATTCCATAGGTACTTCAGGGAAAACAGGCTCCAGAAACTACTGTAAAACATTGATTGCGATCCAACGGTTGGATCACAAGTGATGACCCTTTTCAGCTCTTATTCCGGTCTGGCGCGACAAGACCTCCGCTTCAACGAGTAGGGATTCCAAAGGTACTTCAAGGAAAACAGCTTTCAGAAACAACTGTAAAACTTTAGCGCGATCCAACGATCGAATTAAAATTTATAGCCCTTTTCAGCTGTTATTTCGGTCTGGCGCGATAAGACGTCTTCTTTAACAAGTATGGATTGCATAGGTACTTCAAATAAAATGGGCTCGGGAAACTACTGTAAAACTTTGAGGGCGGTCCCACGATCGGATCAAAAGTTAGGACCCTTTTCAGCTGTTATTGCGGTCTGCCGCGACAAGACCTCATCTTCAACGAGTAGGGATTCCATAGGTACTTCAAGGAAAACGGGCTTCGTAAAACAACTATAAAAATTTGAGCGCGATCCAACGGTCGGATGAAAAGTTGTGGCTCTTTATAGTTGTTATTCTTGTCTGGCGTGACAAGACCTCCTCTTCAACGAGTAGGGATTCCAAAGGGACTAGAAGGAAAACAGTCTCCAAAAACTATTGTAAAACTTTGAGCGTGATCCAACAATCGGATCAAAAGTTACGACCCTTTTAAGGTGTTTTTTCGATCTGGGGAGACAAGACCTCCACTTCATCGAGTAGGGATTCCATAGGTACTTCAAGGAAAACAAGCTCTGAAAACTACTGTAAAACTTTGAGGGCGATCAAACGGTCGGATCAAAAGCTAAGGCCCTTTTCAGCTGTTATTCCGGTCTGCCGCGACAAGACCTCCTCTTCAACGAGTAGGGATTCCAAAGGGACTAGAAGGAAAACGACCTCCAGAAACAAATGTAAAACTTTGAGCGCAATCCAACGGTCGGATCAAAAGTTAGGACCCTTTTCAGCTGTTATTCCGGTCTGGCGTGACAAGACCTCTTCTGCAACGAGTAGGGATTCCATAGGTCCTTCAGGGAAAAGGGGCTCTGAAAACAACTGTAAAAATTTAAGGGCGATCAAACGGTTAGATCAAAAGTGCAGGCGCTTTTCAGATGTTATTCCGGTCTGGCGTGACAAGACCTCCTCTTTAATGAGTAGGGATTCCATAGGTTCTTCAAGGAAAACGGGCTTCGTAAACTACTATAAAACTTTGAGAGCGATCCACCGGTCGGATCAAAAGTGAAGGCCCTTTCCAGCTGTTATTCCGGTCTGGCGCGACAATACCTTCTCTTCAACGAGTAAGGATTCCAAAGGTACTAGAAGGAAAACAGCTTTCGAAAACAACTGTAAAACTTTGAGGGAGATTCAACGGTCAGATCAAAAGTTATGGCCCTTTTTAGCTGTTATTCCGGTCTGGCGCGACGAGACCTCCTCTTCAACGAGAAGGGATTCCATAGGTACTTCAAGGAAAACGGGCTCTGAAAACTATTGTAAAAGTTTGAGCGTGATCTAACAGTAGGATCAAAAGTGAAGGCCCTTTTCAGCTGTTATTCCGGCTTGCCGCGACAAGACCTCCTCTTCACCGATTAGGGATTCCATAGATACTTCAAGGAAAACAGGCTTAGGAAACTACTGTAAAACTTTGAGCACGGTCCAACAGGCGGATCAAAAGTTATAGCCCTTTTTAGTTGTTATTCCGGTCTGGCACGACAAGACCTCCTCTTCAATAAATAGGGATTCCACAGGTACTTCAAGGAAAACGGCCTTTGAAAACTATTGTAAAACTTCGAGGGCGATCCAATGGTCGGATCATAAGTGCAAGCCCTTTTCAGCTGTTATTTTGGTTTGGTGCGAGAAGACCTCCTCTTCACCGAGTAGGGATTCCATAGATATTTCAACGAAAAAGGGCTCTGAAAAAATATTGTAAAACTTTGACCTTGATCCAACGATCGGATAAAAAGTGAAGGCCCTTTTCAGCAGTTATTTCGGTCTGCCGCGACACGACCTCCTCTTCAATGGTTAGGGATTCCATAGATACTTTAAGGAAAAAAGGCTCCGAAAACTACTGTAAAACTTTGAGGACAGTCCAACGGACGGATCAAAAGTTCCTGCCCCTTTCTGCTGTTATTTTGATATGCCACGACAAGACCTCCTGTTCAATGATTAGGGATTCCATAGGTAGTTCAAGGAAAACAGGCTCCGAAAACTACTGTAATACTTTGAGGGCAGTCCAACGGACGGATCAAAAGTTCCTGCCCCTTTCTGCTGTTATTTTGATATGCCACGACAAGACCTCCTGTTCAATGATTAGGGATTCCATAGGTAGTTCAAGGAAAACAGGCTCCGAAAACTACTGTAATACTTTGAGGGCGGTCCAACGGTCGGATGAAAAGTTGTGGCTTTTTGCAGCTATTATTCCGGTCTGGTGCGATAAGACCTCCTCTTTACTGAGTAGGGATTGTATAGGACCTTTAGGGAAAAAGGGCTCGCGAAACAACTGTAAAACTTTGAGGGCGATCCAACGGTCGGATCAAAAGTAAAGGCCCTTTTCAGCTATTATTCCGATCTGCGTTGACAAGACCTCCTGTTCAACGAGTAGGGATTCCATAGGTACTTCAAGGAAAACAGGTCTGAAAACAACTGTAAAACTTTAAGGGCGGTCCAAAAGTCGGATCAAAAGTTAGGACCCTTTTCAGCTGTTATTTCGGTCTGGCGTGACAAGACCTCCTCTGCAACGAGTAGGGATTCCATAGGTCCTTCAGGGAAAAGGCGCTCCGAAAACAACTGTAAAAATTTAAGGGTGATCAAACGGTCAGATTAAAAGTGCAGGCCCTTTTCAGCTGTTATTCCGGTTTGTCGCGACAAGACTGCTTCTTCAACGAGTAGGGATTCCATAGGTACTTCAAGGAAAAAGGGCTGCGGAAACTATTGTAAAACTTTGAGCGCGATGCAATGGTAATATCAAAAGTTATGGCCCTTTTCAGGTTTTATTCCGGTCTGGCGCGACGAGACCTACTCTTCAACGAGAAGGGATTCCATAGGCACTTCAAGGAAAACGGGCTCCGAAAGCTACTGTCAAACTTTCAGCGCGATCCAACAGTCGGATCAAAAGTTACTGCCCTTTTCTGCTGTTATTCCAATATGCCACGACAAGACTTCCTCCGCAACGATTAGGGATTCCATAGGTAGTTCAAGGAAAACAGGCTCCGAAAACTACAGTAATACTTTGAGGGCGGTCCAACGGTCGGATGAAAAGTTGTGGCTCTTTGCAGATATTATTTCGGTCTGGCTCGACAAGACCTCCTCTTTACTGAGTAAGGATTCTATAGGACCTTTAGAGAAAAGGGGCATGCAAAACAACTGTAAAACTTTGAGGGCGATCCAACGGTCGGATCAAAAGTAAAGGCCCTTTTCAGCTGTTATTCCGGTCTGAGGTGACAAGACCTCCTGTTCAACAAGTAGGGATTCCATAGGTACTTCAAGGAAAACGGGCTCCTGAAACTACTGTAAATATATGAGAGCGATTAATGGTAGGATCAAAAGTTATGGTTGTTTTCAGCTGTTATTCCGATCTGGCGCGACAAGACCTCCTCTTCAACGAGTAGGGATTTCATAGGTATTTCAAAGAAAACGAGCTCCGGAAACTACTACAAAACTTTGAGGGTGATCCAACGGTCGAATCAAAAGTTAAGGCCATTTTCAGCAGTTATTCCGGTCTGGCACGACAATACCTCCTCTTCAAAGAATAGGGATTCCTATAGTGCTAGACATAAAACGGCCTTTGAAATCAACTGTAAAACTTTGAGCGCGATCCAACGGTCGGATCAAAAGTGATGGACCTTTTCAGTTGTTATTCCGATTTGGCGTGACAAGACCTCCTCTTCAACGAGTAGGGATTCCATATGTACTTCAAGTAAAATAGGCTCCGAAAACTACAATAAAAGTTTAAGCGTGATCCAACGGTCGCATAAAAAGTTATTGTAACGACTCGGATTTCTAAGCCCAACAATAGTAATTTTTTTTTATATATATATTTAATACACCTGGTGCCGGTAATCAAAGAACTTGAATCCTTACATCATCAAAATACAACCCATACAATCAACAGTTCATTCAAAAGCGAATCTTACACAAACACATAATATTAGTGTTGCATGATTTGAAATTCATATTAAAAATATATATACATGGACATGAGTTTGCATTCTTATACTACTAATAGCCATCACAAAATTTTAAACAAAAAGGGTCTAATAAAAGTTATACATTCAGTACATTGATCCCTACAAAATACATTGTGAGTTCGAATGCATCTACTTAATTCTTTGCAAAAGTAGGTTCCCATGTATCGGGTATCCTAGACATCTTGTTGGTGTGACGTCCCTGCAGCAATACAAAACATTTAAGAGAAAACAAATACTTAATAATAATAATAATATTGGCAACTAACGGCCTAGCAATTAAATAAGCATTAACATTTATAATTTCTTCATGTATTTGATGTAACAATTAGTAGTACATATAGATACACAAGTTTTCAAATGCCATTCGCCGAAACTAGTCGTTTATTTGTCCCGGCTATCCATCCGGATTCCATAGCAATAGCTGCGTCATTGCCAATCCTAAAATCGGCAGCCGAAACTACATGGCTGCCGATCAAGGAATCGGAAGCAAAACTGGGTCGCTGCCGAATTCTGTATCGGCAGCGAAGACTGCATCGCTGCCGATCCAAAATCGGCAGCTGAAACTGCGTCGCTGCCGATTTCTGTATCGGCAGCGGAAACTAGGTCGCTGCCGATTTCTGTATCGGCAGCGAATACTGTGTCGCTGCCGATCCAGAATCGGCAGCGGAACTGCGTCGCTGCCGATTTCTGTATCGGCAGCGGAAACTAGGTCGCTGCCGATTTCTGTATCGGCAGCGAATACTGTGTCGCTGCCGATCCAGAATCGGCAGCGGAACTGCGTCGCTGCCGATCCACAATCGGCAGCGAAATCATCCCTTTTTAACCCGGCCATCCATTCGGACGCCATTAGCCAAAGCTAATCATTCTTTGTCCCGGTCATCCGTTTGGATGCCATTAGCCGAAGCTAATCACTCTTTTGTCCCCATCCGTTTGGATGCCATTAGCCGAAGCTAATCACTCTTTTGTCCCGGCCATCCGTTTGGATGCCATTAGCCGAAGCTAATCACTCTTTTGTCCCGGCCATCCCTTCAGATGCCATTAGCCGAAGCTAATCACTCTTTGTCCCGGCCATCCATTTGGATGCCATTAGCCGAAGCTAATCACTCTTTTATCAACAATTAAGCGTTCGACAATTTAATATCGGTTCTAACAATATGGTAGTACTCAAGTTAAAATGTTCTAAGGATCAACGTATGAAAAAGAAAGGTGCAAGTCACCTACCTGTTCCACCTGTGGGTCGTTCCTGTCTTGATGATGGTCCAATCCCGACTGCACCACCTGAGACATCAATGGTCACAAATCAGCACAGTTGTATTTATTTTATTTTTGAATCACATTCATCATCACACTTATTTCAATAGTTCACATGTTCACATTAAAGTGTTCCCTATTTTACACCATCATATCATGAAATTGTTATTAGCATTTAAGTCATTCCTGCCTAGGAGGCTTATTGTAGGAATCGGCAGCGAGAACCGGTTCGCTGCGGGCTGCCCAATTCGGCAGCGAGAACTGGTTCGCTGCGGGCTGCCAGTTCGGCAGCGAGAACTGCACCGCTGTTGGCGCCACAGTTTCGCTGCACAACGCACAACTCGGCAGCGAATATCACTTCGCTGCAGGAGGTTCAGCTGCGGCAGCGAAACAGAATTTCGCTGCGCAACACACAACTCGGCAGCGAATATTAATTCGCTGCAGCAGGTTCAGTTGCGGCAGCGAAACAAAATTTCGCTGCGCAACACACAACTCGGCAGCGAATATTAATTCGCTGCAGCAGGTTCAGGTGCGGCAGCGAAACAGAATTTCGCTGCGCAACCCATAATCGGGAGCATCAATTTCAGCACAATCATCACAGTAGAACACCTTAATTCCAGCAACAAACATCACAGCAGAACATATTAATTCCAGCAACAACATCACATTAATTCCAGCAACAATCATCACAGCAGAACACATTAATTCCAGCAATAACATCACAACAGAACACATTAATTCCCCCTAGTTAAAGCCGGCCCTCTACCATAATTTGTTAGATGTTCTGAAATTGACTTTATTTCACTTTTGTTTGCTTGTTCTCTTGGTTAATTTCAGCTTCCTTCACAGCTGGCTTAGGTCTTAGATCAATTCTTTTCTTAGGGTTTTTTTTCTTCTTCTTTATTTTCGTTTTTTGATCTTACGGGGGAGAGGAAGAGAGTTTCATGACCCATACCTTCTGAATTTAACTAAGTTTGAGGAAGGTTTGACACTATTCAGCTGCTGGTTCTCCTTCTTCTTTTTTTTTTTTTTTCCGGCTCTCCTTTGCCTCTCCTCTATGCAGCTGCCCACTCCTCTCTCAAGGTCTCATCTCTCCCTCACAAGTTCACAAAGTAATCTCTACTGGTCTGATTTACGTTTCTGTTGTGAAAGGGGAAGGGAAGAACGGCATGCAGCTGCTGGATTTGGAAGGAGATGGGTCATTCTCTCTCCCCTCTTTGTATTTATACTACCCATCCAATGAAATGGGTTGTTTGGGGGTTGGTTTAGGTGTGTCCTTATCCTTGTTTGGTTTATCTAAAACCAGTTTTACCCCTCCCTCCCAGCTCTGCGTCACTGTTCATTGAGAAATCGGCAGCGAAAACTGCATCGCTGCCGATTTCTGCATCGGCAGCAAAAACTGTGTCGCTGCCGATCCAGAATCGGCAGCGGAACTGCGTCGCTGCCGATTTCTGCATCAGCAGCGAAAACTGCATCCATCATCATCCCTCTCTCTCTCTCTCTCTCTCTATATATATATATATATATATATATATATATATATATATATTCCTTTGGGTGTTTACAGTTATGGCCCTTTACAGTTGTTATTCCGGTCTGGCGCGACAAGACCTCCTCTTAAACTAGTAGGGATTCCATAGGTACTTCAAGGAAAACGGGCTCCTGAAACTACTGTAAATATATGAGCGCGATTAATGGTAGGATCAAAAGTTATGGTCGTTTTCAGCTGTTATTCCGATCTGGCGCGACAAGACCTCCTCTTCAACGAGTAGGGATTCCATAGGTATTTTAAAGAAAAAGGGCTACCAAAAACTATTGTAAAACTTTGAGTGTGACCAACGGTTGGATCAAAAGTTATGGCCCTTTTCAGCTGTTTTTCCGATCTGCGCGACAAGACCTCCTCTTCACTGAGTAGGGATTCCATAGGTCCTTCAAGGAAAATAGGCTCCGGAAACTACTAAAAATTTTGAGCGCGATCCAACGATCGGATCAAAAGTTAAGGTCCTTTTCTACTAGTATTCTGGTCAGGTGCGACAATACCTCCTCTTCAATGAGTAGGGATTCCATAGATACATCAACGAAAACGGGCTCCGAAAAACTACTGTAAAACTTTGAGCGTGATCCAACGATCAGATCAAAAGTTATGGCCTTTTAGCTGTTATTCGAGTCTGGTGCGACAAGACCTCCTCTTCAACGAGTAAGGATTCTATAAGTACTTCAATGAAAACGGTCTTCGAAAACTACTGTAAAACTTTGAGCGCGATCCAATGGTCGGATCAAAAGTTATGGCCCTTTTCAGCAGTTTATGTAACCATATTATTTGATAGTTTCACCCACATTTACCTAATGTTTTGTCCATGTTTTATATATAAAATGCCTTAATATTCTTTGTTTTATGTTTTGAAGGTATTTTTGGATGAAAGATGCAAAAAGGAGTAAATTGGAGGTAATTGGCAGATTTGACGTTCAGTTGATATTTTGTGCAGAGCGTGAGTTCTATAGATCGAAATGAAGTGATTCCAGTGGCACTAAAAAGCTAACATCCATACCTTTCTGGAAATGTAATGCAAGAAAAATAAAAGGAGAAAGATCATGGAAATCACATCCTGCAAAGTCAAATCTCGCATTCTGCCAGTATTGACCTTTGGCCATTCAAAATTTAATATCTGGAGCTACAGAAGTCCAATTGATGCAAACTCAATTTTCTTGGATTCCTAATTCAAAGACCTATCCACGCTCAAACGTTCAGCCAAAAACGATGTCATATGAGGGAGATATGATTTTCCAAAGATGACAACTGAATTCTGCCAGCAAACAGAATTCGTGAAGAAACGAGTCCAAATTACATTCCGAAGCATCTAAACCGACATCCAAGTTTTTATATCAGCAATTTAGCTCCTCTAAGTCAGAGTTTGAAGATTTCATGCAAGGCTATTTCTCCTTTTTAGGAAAAATAGTTATTGAAGTACTTAAATGTAAATTGTCAACTTAAGGAAGGACTATTTTGTAAAATAGAGACTAGGGTTTCTTAGCATATAAAAAGAAAGAGAGAAGGGGCAGCAGCTAGCAGAAAAGAGGGAGAGCAGAAGGAGGCAGCAGCCAGCAGAGAATAAACACAAATTCTCTCCTCTACAAACCCAAAAATCATGCTCTTTTCATTCTTTAGAAGTAGTTGTTCAATAGTTATGCAAGGCTAAGCTCTTTTCTTGGTTGCAAGGACACAACAAACCTTCGGATTTCAAGAACCGTGAGATTTATTCTTCCTTCTATTTTCAGTTTATGTTATGAATGAGTATGATTGTTTTCCTATGCATATTTTCTATGATTGTTGTTGATGATTGCTAGAGCGGACTCTAAGTTATTGTTGTGAACAATCTATTGCTAAGTTTAATATCAAAACCGGAGTTGTGATATATGAACTTGTGAAGCAAATAAGCTTGATAATTGTGGCGGAACTACGTTATTGAACTTAGGGAGAACATTAGAACAAAGTGACACAAGCTGCGGACAACTTGTATGTTAATCTTGATAAAATTATCTAGTTCTTAAAGCTACCATTAAATTGAATCATTAGTGCAGACACTTTGATTGTTTGTTGGTTAGGATTAGTTATACGGCGGATCCGTTAATTAATCAACGTTAAGAAAAGATAAAATTTCAGAACATAAACTGCAATTTTTGTTTCAAGGATCGGTTCTAATTTCTGTTAGTGGATGTGTGCTTGCGACCAAGGTTTGTTTTCTTGATAAGTTTCGGTTTTAATTGTTTTTGTTTGCTAGTTTAATTGCTGCCATAGTTTAGATAATCACAAACCAAATCCCCCCAATTACATAACGTACAACATAAAAATCTGACTTGAAACTTCCTCGTGGGATTGACCCCTTGCTTGCTCTATACTATCTTGTGTGTTTTAAGCTAGGGTAATTAATTTGTGCGACCGCGACATCGCAACAGCAGTTATTTTGGTGTGGCGCGAGAAAACCTCTGCTTAAACTAGTAGGGAGTCCATAGGTACTTCAAGGAAAACGAGCTCCAAAAACTACTGCAAAACTTTGAGCGCGATCCAACGGTCAGATCAAAAGTTATGGCCCTTTTCAGCTGTTATTCTAGTCTGGCGCGACAAGACCTCCTCTTAAACTAGTAGGACTCCATAAGTACTTCAAGGAAAACGAGCTCCTGAAACAACTGTAAATATTTGAGCATGATCAATGATCGGATCAAAAGTTATGGCCGTTTTCAGCTATTATTCCGGTGTGGCGTGACAAGACCCTTTCTTCAACGAGTAGGGATTCCTTAGGTATTTCATGAAAAACAGGCTCCAAAAAACTACTGTAAAACCTTTAGCGTGATCCAACGGTTGAATCAAAAGTGAAGGCCCTTTTCAGCTGTTATTCCACTCTGGCGCGACAAGACCTTCTCTTCAACGAGCAAGGATTCTAAAGGTACTAGAAGGAAAACGGGTTTCGAAAACAACAGTAAAACTTTAAGCGCGATCAAATGGTCGTATCAAAAGTTATGACACTTTTCAGTTGTTATTCCGATCTGGCGCGATAAGACCTCCTCTTCAACGAGTAGGGATTCCATAGGTACTTCAAGTAAAATGGGCTCTGGAAACTACTATAAAAGTTTGAGCGTGATCCAACGGTCGGATCAAAAGTTATGACCTTTTTAAGCTGTTATTCCGTTCTGGCGCGACAAGACCTCCTCTTTAACAAGTAGGGATTCCATAGGTACTTCAAGGAAAACAAGCTCCGAAAACTACTGTAAAACTTTGAGCGCGATTCAACGATCGGATCAAAAGTTATGGAACTTTTCAGCTGTTATCTAGTCTCGCGCGACAAGACCTCCTCTTCAACGAGTAGGGATTCCATAGGTATTTCAAGGAAAACAAGCTCCGAAAACTACTGTAAAACTTTGAGCGTGATTCAACGATCGAATCAAAAGTTATGGAACTTTTCAGCTGTTATCTAGTCTCGCGCGATAAGACCTCCTCTTCAACGAGTAGGGATTCCATAGGTATTTCAAAGAAAAAGGGCTAGCAAAAACTACTGTAAAACTTTGAGCGCGATCCAACGATCGGATCAAAAGTTATGGCCCTTTTGAGCTGTTATTCTAGTCTGGCGCGACAAGACCTCCTCGTTAACGAGTAGGGATTCCATAAGTACTTCAAGGAAAACGGGCTCCAGAAACTACTGTTAAACTTTAAGCGGGATCCAACAGTCGGATCAAAAGTTATGGCCCTTTTTAGCTGTTATTCTAGTATAGCGCGACAAGACCTCCTCTTCAACGAGTAGGGATTCCATAAGTACTTCAATGAAAACGGGCTCCCGAAACTACTGTAAATATATGAGTGCGATCAATGCTAGGATCAAAAGTTATGGTCGTTTTCAGCTGTTATTCCGATCTGGCACGACAAGACCTCCTCTTCAATGAGTAGGGATTCCATAGGTATTTCAAAGAAAAAGGGCTACAAAAAACTGTTGTAAAACTTTGAGAGTGATCCAACGATCGGATAAAAAATTATGGCCCTTTTTAGCTGTTATTCTAGTCTGGCGCGACAACACCTCCTCTTCAATGAGTAGGGATTCCATAAGTACTTTAAGGAAAACGGGCTCCGGAAACTACTGCAAAACTTTGAGCGCGATCCAACGGTCGGATCAAAAGTTATGGCTCTTTTCAGCAGTTATTCCGGTCTCGCGCGACAAGACCTCCTCTTAAACTAGTTCTTAAACTAGTAGGGATTCCATAGGTTCTTCAGGGAAAACAGGTTCCGGAAACTACTGAAAAACTTTGAGCGCGATCCAACTGTCGGATCAAAAGTTATGGCCCTTTTTAGCCGTTATTCCGGTGTGGCGCGACAACATCTCCTCTTCACCTAGTTGGGATTCTATAGGTACTACATGGAAAACAGCCTCCGGAAACTGGTGTAAAACTTTCGGCGCCCATCCAATGATCAGATAAAAAGTTACGGCTCTTTTGATTTGTTATTCCGGTCTGGCACGACAAGACCTCCTCTTAAACGAGTTGGAATTCCATTGGTACTTCAAGGAAAACGAGCTCCGAAAACTACAGTTAATATTTGAGCGCGATTCAACGGTCGGATCAAAAGTTATTGGCCTTTTCAGCTGTTATTCCGGTCTGGCGCGACAAGACCTCCTTTTCACCTAGTAGGGATTCCATAGGTAATACAAGGAAACGGGCCTTCAAAACTACTGTTAATATTTGAGCACGATCCAACGGTAGGATCAAAAGTTATAGCCCTTTAAGCTGTTATTCCGGTCTGGCGCGACAAGACCTCCTCTTCACCTATTAGAGATTCTATAGGTACTACATGGAAAACAGCCTCCGGAAACTGGTGTAAAACTTTGGGTGCCCATCCAATGATCAGATAAAAAGTTACGGCTCTTTTGAGTTGTTATTCCGGTCTGGCACGACAAGACCTCCTCTTAAACGAGTTGGAATTTCATTGGTACTTCAAGGAAAACGGGCTCCGGAAACTACTGTAAATATTTGAACGCGATCCAACGGTCGCATCAAAATTTATGGCGCTTTTCAGCTGTTATTTCGGTTTGACGAGACAAGACCTCCTCTTCAAGTAGTAGGGATTCCAAAGGTAATACAAGCAAATGAGCCTCCAGAAACTACTGTTAAAATTTGAGCAGTACCCAATGGTCGGATCAAAAGTTATGACCCTTTTCAGCTGTTATTCCGACCTGGCGTGACAAGATCTCCTTTTCACCTGTCGGGATTCCTTAGGTAAGTCAAGGAAAACGGGCCCCGGAAACAACTGTAAAACTTTGAGCCCGATCCAACGGGCGGATCAAAAGTTATGGCGTTTTTCAGCTGTTATTCCGGTATGGCGCGACAAGACCTCTTCTTTAACTAGGAGGCATTCCATAGGTAGTACAAGGAAACGGGCCTCCAGAAACTACTGTTAATATTTGAACGCGATCTAACGGTCGGATTAAAAGTTATGGGCCTTTTAGCTATTATTGCGGTCTGGCACGACAAGATCTCCTCTTCAGTTAGTAGGGATTCCATAGGCACATCAAGAAAACAGGTTCTGGAAACTACTATAAATATTTGAGTGCGATCCAACGGTTGGATCAAAAGGTATAGCCCTTTTCAGCTGTTATCCAGGTGTGGCGCGACAAGACCTCCTCTTCAACTAGTAGGCATTCCATAAGTAGTATAAGGAAACGGGCCTCCATAAACTACTGTTAATATTTGATCGCGATCTAACGGTCGGATTAAAAGTTATGGGCCTTTTAGCTATTATTGCGGTTTGGCACAACAAGATCTCCTCTTCACTTAGTACGGATTCCATAGGCACGTCAAGGAAAATAGGTTCTGGAAACTACTGTAAAACTTTGAGCGTGATCCAACGCTTGGATCAAAAGGTATGGCCCTTTTCAGCTGTTATTTAGGTGTGGCGAGACAAGACCTCCTTTTCACTAAGTAGGGATTCCATAGGTAGTACAAACAAAGGGGCCTCCGGAAACCACTGTAAATATTTGAGCGCGATCCAACGGTCAGATCAAAAGTTATAGCCCTTTCAGCTGTTATTCCGGTCTGGCATGACAAGACCTCCTCTTCACCTAGTAGGGATTCTATAGGTACTACATGGAAAACAGCCTCCAGAAACTGGTGTAAAACTTTGGGCGCCATCCAATGATTAGATAAAAAGTTACGGCTCTTTTGAGTTGTTATTTCGGTCTGGCACGATAAGACCTCCTCTTGAATGAGTTGGAATTCCATTGGTTGTAACATCCCCCATTAATGGGATAAAACCACAATCTCATGTCAATAGAAAAACAGAGTAGTTAATTTTTTTCTTCTTTTTTTATATACATATTCCCGGTCTTCGTGTTAACATCTACCGGAAATTTCGACGGAGTCCCCCCTATACCAGAAGGTCCCAAATTACTGACATGTAACCTGTTTACACTTCTAACAGTTCGCATCTCATAACTTAATTCCCGACCCAATCAACCTGGGTTTCAATTCCACAATTATACTCACACTTATCAACCATAATACTTATGATAAATATAACAATATGAATATCTAATAATTTCAACAGGGTAACATGCATTCATATTTCATTTACTTCTCCCTTCTAGTTTTTTTTTTAATTTAAAATCTCTTTCTTATTTAAACTATTAATAACCGTTCCCTCTACCACTATCAACCTTCATTCCAAACCTTATAAGATCAATGTGGTTACTTTTGCTTATCACATTACCGATACCAATTTCACTGGTATCATCATCACCACCCCATAGGAGTCGATATAAGGCGATCCCTTTACCCGGAATCCTAACATACACTAAATGTATGCTGGCCATTCCATGGTGATCCCCTTACCCGGGATCCTAACATACACTGAATGTATGTTAGCCAATATATGGAGATCCCCTTACCCGGGATCCTAACATACACTAAATGTATGTTAATCCATTCGTGACGATCCCCTTACCCGGGATCCTAGCATGCACTAAATGTATGCTAGCCAATACAGGGTGATCCCCTTACCCGGGATCCTAGCATGCACTAAATGTATGCTAGCCAATACAGGGTGATCCCCTTACCCGGGATCCTACCATACACTCAATGTATGCTAGACAATACATGGTGATCCCCTTACCCGGGATCCTAATATACACTCAATGTATGCTAGTTTATGCCTCAAATCACACTTCTCATATTTTCCTTTTTCATTGATAATTTCATCACTTGGCAATTCACATAACAACTTTTCACCTTAAATACACCTACATTCAGTAATTCACATTTCACATCAAAATATATTAAAATTCTGGAATTTAACTAGGAAGCATAGGTGTGAATCACCTACCTGCAATAGAAGCTCTACTCGTGCTTCCCTGCTGCTGCTGTTGCACCACGTCTGTGGTCCCTCCTGCAAATCACAGGTTTATCTCATAAATTTTCCTCACTCAAGGATATGTTTTATAATAACCATATCAACAACCAATAAGTCTTTCTTTCAGTCATTTCTTAGTGCTTTATGTTTTTCTCATTTCACTCATTATTACTGTCGTTCTTTGTCCGAACCTAGTTATCATTCCTTTCTTTATATTTGGACTTTCACTGTCCAACTGTTACTGCCTCGTTTTGAACTGTTACTGTCTGACCTCTCCTCAGATTTTTAACTATATCTGGAGTTATAGAACTCTGATTCAAGTGAAATTTATGGCGTTGGAAAGGTAAGACATGAGGCTACAAGTTCTATGTTTTGGGAAGAACCCAGTTCTGTCTCTAAGGTAGTTAAAATCGCTCATTAACAAACGTTTGGACTGTTACTTTCCAACTGTTACTATCCATTTTTAAACTATTACTGTCTGAACTCTCCTTAGATTTTTAACTATATCTAGAGTTATAGAACTCCAATTCAAGTGAAATTTATGGCGTTGGAAAGGTAAGACATGAGGCTACAAGTTCTATGTTTTGGGAAGAACCCAGTTCTGCCTCTAAGGTTGTCAAAATCACTCATTGATAAACATCCAAAACTACAATTTCTATGAAGGAACTTGATCCTAATTCCTTCATTCTCCTACCCAAAATCTCTTTGAAGGTCAAGAGACGAAACTGTCCAGATTCATCAACCTTTCCATTTACACACAACGCATGAAGTTCTTTACTTTAGCAACTCTTACTTTTTCCTCAATTCAAGTCTAAGAACTCAATATATAAATTAACATCCAGGCATCAATTCATAATCGACTTGAAATGACTCATAAGACCAGGTTTAGAATATCTTACCTGATGCGAATCAAGGCTTCGAACCCTCCTTTTCTTTCTAATGACAGCCGACCCTCCCCTCTTCTCTTCTTGTTCAATTTTTCTTGTTAATCCCTTTCCCACCAGGGTTTATTTTACCTATAACCCTCAATCTGGGATGGGTTCTTGAAATTTTGGTGTTTCTCTCTTGATTTGTAAAAATAGATATAAAAACTCCATCTTTTCTTTCTTTACGTAGCTGCCGATCTGTTTTTGGTGAGAATAGGAGTATTTATGCTCTATAATTATTCTTATTTGCATTTAGGCCCCATTTTCTTCAAGTGTATTCGTTCTTGCCCCCACTTCTTTTATTTTAATTTATTTTCTTTAATTTAATCCAGCTTTGTTTGTTTGTTTTTTCTCAGGATTTACATTGGTACTCTAAGGAAAACAGGCTCCGGAAACTACTGTAAAACTTTGAGCACGATCCAACGGTCGGATCAAAAGTTATGGCCTTTTTCAGGTGTAATTCCGGTCTGGCGAGACAAGACCTCCTCTTCAACGAGTAGGGATTCCATAAGTAGTAGTCCAAGGAAATGGGCCTCTGAAAACTACTGTAAATATTTGATCGAGATCCAACAGCCGAAGCAAAAGTTATGGCGCTTTTCAGCTGTTATTTCGGTGTGGCGCGACAAGGCCTCCTCTTCAACTAGTAGGGATTCCAAAGGTAGTACAAGGAAACGGGCCTCCAGAAACTACTGTTAATATAAGAGCGCGATTGAACGGTGGGATTAAAAGTTATTGGCCTTTTAGCTGTTATTGCGGTCTGCCAAGACAAGACCTCCTCTTCACTTGAAGGGATTCCATAGGCACGTCAAGGAAAATAGGTTCCGAAAACTACTGTAAAACTTAGAGCGCGATCCAACGCTTGGATCAAAAGGTATGACCCTTTTCAGATGTTATTTAGGTGTGGCGAGACAAGACCTCCTCTTCACCGAGTAGGGATTCCATAGGTAGTCTAAGGAAAGGAACCTCCGGAAACTACTGTAAATATTTGAGCGCGATCCAACGGTCGGATCAAAAGTTATAACCCTTTCAGCTATTATTCCGGTCTGGCGCGACAAGACCTCTTCAACTAGTAGGGATTCCATTGGTACTACATGGAAAACAGCCTCCGGAAATTGGTGTAAAACTTTGAGCGCCATCCAATGATTAGATAAAAAGTTACGGCTCTTTTGAGTTGTTATTTCGGTCTGGCACAACAAGACCTCCTCTTTAACTAGTAAGCATTCCATACGTAGTACAACGAAGAGGGCTTCCGGAAACTACTGTAAATATTTGAGCGCGTTCTAACTATCGGATGAATAGTTATGGCCTTTTTCAGCTGTTATTTTGGTGTGGTGCGACAAGTCCTCCTCTTCAACTAGTAGGCATTCCATATGTAGTACAAAGAAAAGGGTTTCCGGAAACTACTGTAAATATTTGAGCGCATTCTAACGATCGGATCAAAAGTTATGGCCTTTTTCAGCTGTTATTCCGGTTTGGCGCGACAAGACCTCCCCTTCCACGAGTAGGATTCCATAGGTGCTTCAAGGAAAACAGCCTCCGGAAACTACTGTAAAACTTTGAGCGAGATCCAACTGTCAGATCAAATGTTATGGCATTTTTCAGCTGTTATTCTAGTCTAGCGCGACAACTCCTCTTCAGCAAGTAAGGATTCCATAGGTAGTACTAGAAAACGGGCCTTTGGAAATTACTATAAATATATGAGCGCGATCCAACGGTCAAATCAAAAGTTATGGCCTTTTTAAGCTGTTACTCCTGTCAGGCGCGACAAGACCTCCGTTCAACTAGTACAGATTCCATAAGAAGTACTATGAAACGAGCCTCTAGAAATTACTATAAATATTTGACCGCGATCCAACGGTCAGATCAAAAGTTATGACCCTTTTTAGCTGTTATTCCGATCTGGCGTCACAAGACCTCTCTTCAATTAGTAGGGATTTCATAGGTAGTACAAGGAAACAGGCCTCTAGAAACTACTATAAATATTTGAAAACGATCCAACGTACGGATCAAAAGTTATGGCCCTTTTCAACTGTTATTCCGGTCTCGCGCGACAAGACCTCCTCTTCAACGAGTAGGGATTCCATAGGTAGTCCTAGGAAACGAGCTTCTGGAAAGTACTATAAGTATTTGAGCGCGATCCAACGATCGGATCAAAAGTTATGGCCCTTTTCAGCTGTTATTCCGGTCTCGCGCGACAAGATCTCCCCTTCAACGAGTAGGGATTCCATAGGTAGTCCAAGGAAATAGGTGTACGAAAACTACTGTTAAAATTTGAGCGCGATCCAACGATCGAATCAACAGTTATGGCGCTTTTCAGCTGTTATTCTGATCTGACGCAACAAGACTTCCTCTTCAACTAGTTGGCATTCCATAAGTAGTACAATGAAAAAGGCTTCCGGAAACTACTGTAAATACTTGAGCTCGATCCAACTGTCGGATCAAAAGTTATGGCCCTTTTCAGCTGTTATTTCGGTCTAGCACGACAAGACCTCCTGTTCAACTAGTAGGGATTCCATAGGTAGTACAAGGAAACAGGCTTTCGGAAACTACTTTAAATCTTTGATCGCGATCCAACAATCGGATCAAAAGTTGTGGCCCTTTTCAGTTGTTATTCCGGTCCGGTGCAACAAGACCTCTTATGCAACGGTCAGATTAAAAGTTAGGCCCTTTTCACCTGTAAATCTTTTCTGGCGTGACAAAACCTCCACTTGCACGAGTTGGATTCCATAGACACTTCAAGGAAAACGGGCTCCATAAACTAATGTAAAACTTTGAGCGCGATCCAACGGTCGGATCAAAAGTTATTGCCTTTTTCAGCTCTTATTGCGGTCTGGCGCGACAAGTCCTTCTCTTCAACGAGTAGGGATTCCATAGGTAGTACAAGGAAAGGGGCTTCCAAAAACTACTGTAAATGTTTGAAAGCGATCCAATAGTCGGATCAAAAGTCATACCCCTTTTCAGCTGTTATTCCGATCTGGCGCGGCAAGACCTCATCTTCACTTGGTAAGAATTACCTAGTAGGGATGCCATATGTAATTCAAGGAAAATGGGCTCCGCAAACTACAGTAAAATTTTGAGCGCGATTCAACAGTCGAATCAAAAGCTATTGCCCTTTTCAGCTGTTATTCCAGTCTGGTGCGCCAAAACCTCCTCTTCAACGAGTTGCATTCCATAGGTATATCAAGGAAAACGGCCTTCACAAACTACTGTAAAATTTTGAGTGTGATTCAACGGTTGGATCAAAAGTTATGGCCCTTTTCAGCTGTTATTCTAGTCTGGTGCTAAGATGCCCTCTTCAACGAGTAGGGATTCCATAGGTACTTCAAGGAAAACGGGCTCCGGAAACTACTGTAAAACTTTGAGTGCGATCCAACGATTGGATCAAAAGTTATTGCCCTTTTCAGCTGTTAATCCGGTGTGGCGCGACAGGACCTCCTGTTCAACAAGTAGGGATTCCATAGATAGTACAAGGAAACGGGCTTTCGGAAACTATTGGAAATATTTGAGCTCGATCCAACTGTCGGATCAAAAATTGTTGACGTTTTCGGTTGTTATTCTAGTTCGGCGCAACAAGACCTCTTATGCAACGGTCGAATTAAAAGTTATGGCCCTTTTCAGCTGTAAATCTGTTTTGGCGTGGCAAAACCTCCTCTTGAACGAGTTGGATTCCATAGACACTTTAAGGAAAACAGGCTCCAGAAACTACTGTTAAACTTTGAGCGCAATCCAACGGTCGGATCAAAAGTTATTGCCTTTTTCAGCTCTTATTCTGGTCTGGCGCGACAAGTCCTGCTCTTCAACGAGTAGGGATTCCATAGGTAGTACAAGAAAAGAGGCTTCTAGAAACTACTGTAAATATTTGAAAGCGATCCAATGGTCAGATCAAAAGTTATATCCCTTTTCAGCTGTTATTCTAATCTGGCGCGGCAAGGCCTCCTTTTCACCTAGTAGGGATTCCATAGGTACTTCAAAGAAAATGGACTATGTAAACTACAGTAAAATTTTGAGCGCGATTCAACAATCAGATCAAAAGTTATTGCCCTTTTCAGCTATTATTCCATTCTCGTGCGCCAAGACTTCGTCTTCCACGAGTTGCATTCCATAGGTACTTCAAGGAAAACGGCCTCCGAAAACTACTGTAAAATTTTGAGCGTGATCTAACGGTAGGATCAAAAGTTATGACCCTTTTCAGTTGTTATTTCGGTCTAGCGCTAAGACGCCCTCTTCAACGAGTAGGGATTCCAAAGGTAATTCAAGGAAAACAGGCTCCGGAAACTACTATAAAACTTTGAGTGTGATCCAACGATGGGATCAAAAGTTATTGCCCTTTTCAGCTGTTAACTGGTCTGGCGCGACAAGACCTCCTCTTCAACGAGTAGGGATTCCATAGGTAGTACACGGAAACAGGTCTCCAGAAACTACTGTAAATATTTGAGCACGATCCAACGGTCGGATCAAAAGTTATTACCCTTTTCAGCTGTTATTACAGTCTGGTGCTAAGATGCCCTCTTCAACGAGTAGAGATTCCATAGCTACTTCAAGGAAAACGAGCACCAGAAACTTCTGTAAAACTTTGAGTGCGATCCAACGATTGGATCAAAAGTTATTGCCCTTTTCAACTGTTAATCCGGTCTGGCGCGACAGGACCTCCTGTTCAACGAGTAGGGATTCCATAGATAGTACAAGGAAACGGGCTTTCGAAAACTACTGTAAATATTTGAGCTCGATCCAACAGTCGAATCAAAAGTTGTTGACCTTTTTCGTTGTTATTCCGGTCCGGCGCAACAAGACCTCTTATGCAATGGTCGGATTAAAAGTTATGGCCGTTTTCAGCTGTAAATCTGTTCTAGCGTAACAAAACCTCCTTTTTCACGAGTTCGATTCCATAAAAACTTCAAGGAAAACATGCTCCAAAAACTACTGTAAAACCTTGAGCGCGATCCAACGGTCGGATCAAAAGTTATTGCCTTTTTCAGCTCTTATTGTGGTCTGGCGCGACAAGTCCTTCTCTTCAACGAGTAGAGATTCCATAGGTAGTACAAGGAAAGGGGATTCCAGAAACTACTCTAAATATTTGAAAGGGATCCAATGGTCGGATCAAAAGTTATAGCCCTTTTCAGCTGTTATTCCGATTTGGCGCGGCAAGACCTCATCTTCACCTGGTAAGCATTACCTAGTAGGGATTCCATAGGTAATTCAAGGAAAATGGGCTCCACAAACTACAATTAAATTTTAAGCGCGATTCAACAGTCGAATCAAAAGGTATTGCCCATTTCAGCTGTTATTCCAGTCTGGTGCATCAAGACCTCCTCTTCAACGAGTTGCATTCCATAAGTACTTCAAGGAAAACGGCCTTCAAAAACTACTGTAAAATTTTAAGCGTGATCCAACGGTTGGATCAAAAGTTATGGCCCTTTTCAGCTGTTATTCTGGTCTGGTGCTAAGACGCCCTCTTCAACGAGTAGGGATTCCATAGGTACTTCAAGGAAAACGGGCTCCGGAAACTACTGTAAAACTTTGAGTGTGATCCAACAATTGAATCAAAAGTTATTGCCCTTTTCAGTTGTTAATCCGGTCTGGCAAGACAAGACCTCCTGTTCAACGAGTAGGGATTCCATAGATAGTATAAGGAAAAGGGCTTTCAGAAACTACTGTAAATATTTGAGCTCGATCCAATGATCTGATCAAATGTTGTTGACCTCTTCCGTTGTTATTCTGGTCTGGCGCAACAAGACCTCTTATGCAACGGTCGGATTAAAAGTTATGGTTGTTTTCAGCTGTAAATCTGTTCTGGCGTGACAAAACCTCCTCTTGCACGAGTTGGATTCCATAGACACTTCAAGAAAAATGGGCTCCAGAAACTACTGTAAAACTTTGAGCGCGATCCAACGGTCAAATCAAAAGTTATTGCCTTTTTCAGCTCTTATTGTTGTCTGGCGCGACAAGTCCTTCTCTTCAACGAGTAGGGATTCCATAGGTAGTACAAGGAAAGGGGCTTCCAGAAACTACTATAAATATTTGAAAGCGATCCAATGGTCAGATCAAAAGTTATGTCCCTTTTCAGCTGTTATTCTGATCTGGCGCGGCAAGACCTCCTCTTCACCTAGTAGGGATTACCTAGTAGGGATTCCATAGGTACTTCAAAGAAAAATGGGCTTCGCAAACTACATTAAAATTTTGAGCGTGATTTAACAATCGGATCAAAATTTATTGCCCTTTTTAGCTGTTATTCCAGTCTGGTGCGCCAAGACTTCATCTTCCACGAGTTGTGTTCCATAGGTGCTTCAAGGAGAACGACCTCTGGAAACTACTGTAAAATTTTGAGCGCGATCCAACGGTCGGATCAAAAGTTATGGCCCTTTTCAGCTGTTATTCTAGTCTGGCACCAAGACGCCCTCTTCAACGAGTAAGGATTCCATAGGTACTTCAAGGAAAATGGCCTCCGAAAACTACTGTAAAACTTTGAGTGCGATCCAATGATTGGATCAAAAGTTATTGCCCTTTTCAGCTGTTAACCAGTTTGGCGTGACAAGACCTCCTCTTCAATGAGTAGGGATTCCATAGGTAGTACACGGAAACAGGTCTCCAGAAACTACTGTAAATATTTGAGCACGATCTAATGGTCGGATCAAAAGTTATGGTCCTTTTCAGCTGTATTTTCAGTCTTGCGCGATAAGGACTCCTCTTCAACTAGTATAGATTCACAATATAGTATAAGGAAACAAGCCTTCGGAAACTATTGTAAATATTTGATCACGATCCAATGATGGGGTCAAAATTTATGGCCCTTTTGAGCTGTTATTCCGGTCTGGCGCGACAAGACCTCATATTCAATGAGTAGGGATTCCATAAGTACTTCAAGGAAAACGGCCTACGGAAACTACTATAAAACTTTGAGTGTGATCCAACGTTCGGATCAAAAGTTATGTCCCTTTTCAGCTGTTATTCCGTACTGGCTCGACACGACCTCCTCTTCAATGAGTAGGGATTCCATAGGAACCTCAAGAAAAATGGCCTCCAAAAACTACTGTAAAACTTTGAGCTCGATCCAACGGTTGGATTAAAAGTTAAGGCCCTTTTTAGCTATTATTCATGTCTGGCACGACAAGACCTCCTCTTCAACGAGTAGGGATTCAATATGTACTTCAAGGAAAACGGCATCCGGAAACTCGTGTAAAACTTTGAGCGCGATCTGACAGTCGGATCAAAAGTTATGTCTCTTTTCAGCTGTTATTCCGATCTGGCACATCAAGACCTCCTCTTGTCCTACTAGAGATTACTTAGTAGGGATTCCATAGGTAATTATAGGAAACGGGCCTCGAAAAACTACTTTAAATATTTGAGCGCGATCCAACGGTCGGATCAAAAGTTATAGCTCTTTTCAACTGTTATTCCGGTCTAGCGTGACAAGACCTCCACTTTCACGAGTTGGATTCCATAAGTACTTCAAGGAAAACATCCTTCAGAAACAACTGTAAAAGTTTTAGCGCGATCCAACGGTCAGATCAAAAGTTATGGCCCTTTTAAGCTGTATTATAGTATGGTGACAAGACACCCTCTTCAAAGATTAAGGATTTTATAGGTACTTCACGAAAACAGGCTCTGAAAACTATTATAAATATTTGAGTGCCTTCCAATAGACAAATCAAAAGTTATAGCCCTTTGAGCTTTTATTTCGACATGGCACGACAATACCTCCTTTTTAACGAGTAGGGATTCCATAGGTACTATAAGGTAAATGGCCTTCGGAAACAACTCTAAAACTTTGAGCGTGATCCAACGGTCGAATAAAAACTTATGGCGCTTTTTAGCTGTTATTCCGGTCTGGCGACAAGACCTCCTCTTCCATGAGTTGGATTCCATAGGTACTTCAAGGAAAACAGCCTCCGAAAACTACTGTAAAACATTGTGCGCGATCCAACGATCGGATAAAAAATTATAGGTCTTTTCTCTGTTATTCCGGTCTGGCGCGATAAGGCCTCCTTTTCAACTAGTAGAGATTCCATATACATGGAAACAAGTTTCCGGAAACTACTGTAAATATTTGAGCGCGATCCAACGGTCGGATCAAAAGTTATGGCTCTTTTCAACTGTTATTCCGATCTGGCGACAAGACCTCCTTTTCAACGAGTAGGAACTCCATAGGTACTTCAAGGAAAACTGCCTCAGGAAACTACTTTAAAACTTTGAGCGCGATCCAACGGTCGGATCAAAAGTTATGGCTGTTTTCAGCTATAATTCTGGTCTTGCGCGACAAGGCCTCCTCTTCAACTTGTAAGGATTCCATATATAGTACACAGAAACAGGCCTCCGGAAACCATTATAAGACTTTGAGCGCGATCCAACGGTCGAATTAAAAATTATTGCCCTTTTCAACTGTTACTCTAGTCTGGCGCGCCAAGACCTCCTCTTCAAAGACTAGGGATTTCATAGGTACTACAAGGAAAACGGCCTCCGGAAACTACTGTAAATCTTTGAGCGCGATTCAACGGTCGGATCAAAAGTTATGGCCTTTTTTAGCTGTTATTCCGGTCCAACAAGTAGGGATTCCATAGGTACTTCAAGGAAACTGGCCTACAGAAACTATTGTAAAATTTTGAGCACAATCCAACAGTTGGATCAAAAGTTATGTCCCTTTTCAGCTGTTATTCCGTTCTAGCGCGACACGACATCCTCTTTAACTTAACGAGTAGGGATTGCATAGGTACTTCAAGGAAAAGGGCCTCCGGAAACTACTGTAAAACTTTGAGCGCGATCCAACGGTTGGATTAAAAGTTATGGCCTTTTTCAGCTATAATTCTGCTCTTGCGCGATAAGGCCTCCTCTTGAACTAGTAGGGATTCCATATATAGTACAAGGAAACAGGCCTCCAGAAACTACTGTAAATATTTGAGCGCGAACCAACAATCGGATCAAAAGTTATGGCTCTATTCAGCTGTTATTCCGGTCTGGCAAGAGAAGACCTCCTCTTTAACAAGTAGGGATTCCATAGGTAGTACAAGGAAACAGGGTTCTAGAAGCTACTGTAAATATTTTAGCGCGATCTAATGGTTGGATCACAAGATATGGCCCTTTTCAGCTGTTATTGCGGTCTGGCGCGACAAGACCCCCTGTCTCTGTGTGCATGTACGGTTGTCTTTTGCACTTAGCTATTTCGGCTATGATAGGCTGAAGCTGCTCTAAAATTGAGGGGATGTCGGCTTGTGGATCTTCATGGCTCGGCTTGGTTTCTGGCTATTTGTTTTGGTCTCTTCATGGCATACACGGGCTCTACGTCTCCACTGTCGGGTTGATGTCCTCCTGGTTGGAAGTGAGCTCCATCTGTATTCTTGTTAGCACGCATTGTTCGCCTTGTCGCTTGTATAATTATGACATTTACTCGGGAGCTTGTTCCCATTTTTATTTTCGTTTTGGGTATCTGTTACCCTCTTATTTGTATATAATTCGTTTGCTGCTTTTGTGGCATGTTACTTTTGATATTAATATATTCTTACATTTGATTAAAAAAAAGGGCCTCCAGAAACTATTGTAAATATTTGAGCGCGATCCAACGGTCCGATCAAAGTTATGGCCTTTTCCAATTGTAATTTTGGTCTTGCGCGACAAGCCCTCCTCTTCAACTAGTAGGGATTCCGTATTTAGTACAAGGAAACAGGCCTCTGGAAACTACTGTAAATATTTGAGCATGATCCACAAGTCGGATCAAAAGTTATGGCCCTTTTCACTTGTTATTCCGGTCTGGCGTGACAAGACCTTCTCTTCCATGAGTTCGATTCCATAGGTACTTCAAGGAAAACAGCCTTCAGAAACTACTGTAAAACTTTGAGCGCGATCCAACACTTGGATCAAAAGTTATAGCTTTTTTCAGCTATTAATCCATTTTAGCGCGACAAAACCTCCTCTTCAACGTGTGGGATTCCATAGGTAGTATAAGGAAAACGACCTCCGGAAACTATTGTAACACTTTGACCACGATCCAATAGTCGGATCAAAAGTTATGGCCCTTTTCAGTTTTTATTCCGGTCTGGCGCGACAAGACTTCCTGTTCAACGAGTAGGAATTCCAAATGTAGTACAAGGAAAAGGACCTCCGGAAACTACTGTAAATGTTTAAGCGCGATCCAACGGTCAGATCAAAAGTTATGGCCTTTTCAGTTGTTGTTCTCGTCTGGCACGACAAGACCTCTTCTTCAACTAGTAGGCATTCTATAGATCCTATAAGGAAAACAGCCTCCAAAAACAACTGTAAAACTTTGAGCGCGATCCAACGATCAGGTCAAAAGTTATGACCCTTTTCAGCAATTATTCCGGTCTGGCGTGATAAGAACTCCTCTTTAACGAGTAGGATTCCATAGGTCCTACAAGGAAAACAACCTTCGAAAACTACTATAAAACTTGGAGCCCGATCCAACGGTCAGAAAAAAAAAATTATGGCCCTTTTCAGCTGTTATTCTGGTCTGGCGCGACAGGACCTCCTCTTCAACGTGTAGGATTCCATAGGTACTACAGGGAAAAGTGCCTCCGGAAACTACTATAAATATTTGAGCGCGATCCAATGGTCGAAACGAAACTTATAGCCCTTTTCACCTGTTATTCCAGTCTAACGCGATAATACCTCTTCTTCAACGAGTAGGGATTCCAAAGGTAGTACAAGGAAAACGGCCTCCGGAAACTACTGCAAAACTTTAACGCAATCCAATGATCGAATCAAAAGTTATTGCCCTTTTCAGCTGTTATTTTGGTCTAGCTGATGCAACCATATTATTCAATAGTTTCACCCACATTTAACTAGTGTTTTGCCTATGTTTTATATATAAAATGCCTTGATATTCTTTGTTTTATGTTTTGAAGGCACTTTTGGATGAAAGATGCAAAAAGGAGTAAATTGGAGATAATTGGCAGATTTGACCTTCAGTCGATGTTTTGTGCAGAGCGTGAGCTCTAGAGGTTGAAATGAAGTGATTCCAGTGGAATTAAAAAGGTAACATCCATACCTTTCTGGACATCTAAGGCAAGAAAATAAAATAAGGAAGAGCATGGAAATCGCAGCCTTCAAAGTCAAATCTCGCAATCTGCCAGTGTTGACCTTTGGCCATTCCAACTTGAATATCTGGAGCTACAGAAGTCCAATTGATGCAAACTCAATTTTTTTGGATTCATGACTCAATGTTATATAAACGCTCAAAATTGCAGCAAAAAACGATGTCATATGAGGGAGATATGATTTTTCAAAGATGACATCTGAATTCTGCCAGCAAACAGATTTCGTGAAGAAACGAGTCCAAATGACATTCCGAAGCATTTAAACTGATATCCAAGTTTTTATTTCAGCAATTTAGCTCCTCTAAATCAAAGCTTGAAGATTTCATGCAAGGCTATTTCTCCTTTTTAGGAAAATAGTTATTGAAGTACTTAAATGTAAACAGTCTACTTAATAGAGGACTATTTTGTAAAATAGAAACCTAGGGTTTCCTAGGATATAAAAAGAATGAGAGAAGAGAAGGGGAGCAACCAGCCAAGGAGAGAAAAACGCCCCCTTCCTCTAAGAAACCCTAAATTATGCATTCTTTCTTCTTTTTGATTAGTTGTTCAACAAACATGCAAGGCTAAACACTTTTTCTTGGTTGCAAGGACACGGAAACCTTCGGATTTCAAGAACTGTGAGATTTATTTTACCTTTTCTTTTCAGTTTATATGATGAATATGTTTGTTCTCCTATGCTTATTTTTCCTATGATTGTTTATTTTAATTGCTAGAGCGGACTCTAAGTTATTATTGTAGACAATCTATTGTTAAGTTTGATATCAAAACCGGAGTTGTGGTATATGAACTTGTGAAGCAACTGAGGTTAATAATTATGGCGGATCTACGTTATTAATCTTAGGGAGAACATTCAATCAAATCAAACATAGACTGCGGACAGTTATGTTTTCTTGATTAATCAACTTATCTAGTTCTTAAGGCTGCCATTGAATTAAATTACTAGTGCGGACACTGTGGTTGTTTGATGGTTAGGGCTAGTTATACGGCGGATCCGTTAACTAACCAATGTTAAGAAGAGATAAATATTCAGAATATAAATTGATGTTTCGTTTCCATGATCAGTTCTGATTTCTGTAGGTGGATGTGTGCTTGTGACCAAGGTTTGTTCTCTTGATAATTTTCTGATTTTATTAAATTTAGTTTGATAGTTTTCTGTTTTCTTTTGCTTTAGCCTAGATAACGTCCAACCCCCTCCCCCCCAAATTGCATATCATCTAGCATAAAAATCTGACTTGAATCTTCCTCGTGGGATCGACCCCTTGCTTGCTCTATACTATCTTGCGTGTTGTGTTTGAAGCTAGGGTAATTAATTTGTGCGACCGCGACATCGCAACAAATTTTGGCGCCGTTGCCGGGGAAGTAATTTTAGTTGATTCTTGTGCTATTATTTTTATTTTCTGTGATTGTTATTTCTTTTTCTGAAAAAAAAAAAAAAAAACAGAATTTTTGTTTGCTGCGGTACTGTTCATTACGGCAGCGGTACTGTTCAAAACAGATTTTTTGGTGGAATTAGGTATCGGCCATTTGTTTCCTGAAGGGAAACGACGTTCTAAACAGGACTAGTGGTAAACCACTAGCCCCACCCTATCGAGGCCAAATTCCGCTGTTTTCTAGGGTTTTTAGGCAGTTTTTGTTTTCTACCGTAGGATTTTCGTACAATTTGCATTGTTTTCGACCTCTTGTGTGGTTGGTTTATTTTGAATTTTCTTGATGATTTATGCCAGTAACCCGTTCTACTAATCAAATTCAAGTGCATTTGGATCTCGAAATAGAAAAAACTTTACGCAGGTTACGAAAGGAAGCTCGCCTTAACACCATAGCTGTTGCACGACAACAAACACTCAAGGAGCTTGCTGCTCCTAACGTGGAAAATCAGCCATTGTGCATAAACATCGACAATAATGTAAACTTTGAGCTCAAATCTGGTTTTATACATTTGCTACCAACTTTCAATGGTCTTGCAGGAGAAGATCCTCATACTCATCTCAAGGAATTCCATATGGTTTGCGTTGGCATGAAACCGAATGGAGTTGATGAAGAACAGGTTAAGTTGAAAGCTTTCCCTTTCTCTTTAAAAGGGGCAGCAAAGGTATGGCTTTTCTCCATTCTCCCAGGTTCAATTGGAACGTGGAGTGGCATGAAGAAGATCTTCCTTGAGAAGTATTTCCCAGCATCTCAAGTTGCCAACATAAGGAAAGAAATATGTGGGATTCGACAATCTCATGGAGAGACACTTTCCGAGTATTGGGAAAGATTTGAGCAACTGTACATTCAATTCCCTCATCATCAAATACCCGATCAGCTGCTCATTCAATATTTCTATGAAGGATTGATGCCTACTGACCGTAGTATCATTGATGCTGCAAGTGGAGGGGCATTGGTAGATAAGACACCCGAGGCTGCACGCCAATTGATCTCAAACATGGCAGCCAACTCGAAACAGTTTGGCACTCGTGGAGACTTTGCAAATAAACGAGTAAATGAGATAAGTATTTCTAACCTTGAGAATAAAGTTAATGATCTTACTTCTCTTGTGCGTTCTTTGGCTTATGGCAATGTACAGCAGGTGAAAGTTTGTAGCATATGCTCCTTACAAGGACATGCTTCAGATATGTGCCCAACAATGCAAGAAGATTACATTGAACAAGCTAATGCAGTTGATGGAGCATTCAATGGACAACCTCAGCGTAAGTATGATCCTTTTTCCCACACGTACAATCCTGGATGGAGAGATCATCCCAACCTACGGTATGGGAACCAGCCTCAACAAGGCAATCAAGGCCGACAATTCCATCCCCATGGATTTCAGCCCCAACAGAATTATCAAGCAAGACAACCCCCTTCATTCACAAACTCCAATGTTATGGGGTCGTCATCCAGTGATGATCTTCGTGAGATGATGAAAACTTTGGCTTCTAACACTGTGACCTTGCAACAAAATGTCATGTCTTTTCAACAGGAAACAAGGTCAAGTATTCACAACTTGGAGAAGCAAATGGGGCAAGTAGCTTCAAGTGTGGGGAAATTGGAAGCACAAATGAATGGAAAATTACCCTCCCAAGCATTGAATCCAAAAGAGAATGTTAGTGCGATCATGCTGCGAAGTGGGAAAGAACTTGAAGAGAAAAGGTCGAAACAAATTGAGATGGAGGAAGAAGAAGAGATAGAAACTGAATTGAGTACAAAAAAGAAACATCCTTCTCCTTCACAAATTGAAACCACGACCAACACTCTAAAGGTAAGTCCTCAATCAATGACTTCCAGTTTTAAAACAATTCCACCCTTTCCTGTGAGTTCTTCTAGGTCAAAGAAAGAGGACAAAGAAAAAGAGATTTTAGAGGTTTTCAAGAAAGTAGAACTCAACATTCCTTTGCTTGATGCTATCAAGCAAATTCCCAAGTATGCAAAATTCTTGAAGGAGTTGTGTACTACTAAGAGAGCTTTCAAACTGAAAGGTCATGAAACGGTAAGTATGGGTGAAGTTGTATCTGCCGTTGTTCAAAAGAATCTGCCTTTGAAACAAAAAGACCCAGGTGCGTTTACTATCCCATGTGTTATTGGTAATGCTAGTTTTAAAAGAGCTTTATGCGATTTAGGTGCATCCATTAGTGTTATGCCCAAACATGTTTATGATTCTCTTAGTCTTGAGCCTTTGAATAAAACTAGCATTGTAATACAACTTGCGGATCGTAGTTTTGTTTACCCACTTGGTGTGATAGAAGATGTCCTAGTTAAGATTGATAGTTTGGTCATTCCATGTGACTTTTATATTCTTGATATGGAACATGATTCTTGTAATTCATCAAACAGCACTCCTATATTGTTTGGGAGACCATTCTTGAAAACTGCCAATACAAGGATAGATTGTGGTAAGGATACTTTGTCTATGGAAGTAGGAGATGAAAAGATTGAATTTAATATTCATGATGCAATGAAATATCCTTATAGCAATGTTTATTCTATCACATGCTATGACCAAGTTGATAAGTGTGTGCAGCAAGTTTTTGATTTTGATTGTGAGGATGGATTAAGCGTAGCTTTGAGCTATGGCTATGATTTTACCGAGATAGAAGAGATGGAGAGGCACATATGTGTTCCCCAAAACGTGCACGAAACAGCATTGGCTTTGCAATCATTGCAAACTGTTCCCCATGGTAATGTCTTTGTTGATTTAGTACTCTCACATAAAAAGCTTTTGCCATCTATTTTACAGGCACCCGAGTTAGAATTGAAACCTTTGCCCGATAATTTGAAGTATGTATTCATTGGCGACAACAATACACTTCCCGTTATTATAGCATCAGGTTTGACAAATACGCAAGAGGAAAAACTTGTGAAATTGTTATGTGATCACAAGACGGCCATTGGATGGACTTTAGCTGACATCAAGGGCATTAGTCCCTCAATGTGTATGCATCACATACTATTGGAGGACAATGTGAAACCAACAAGGGAAATGCAAAGGAGGTTGAACCCGCCTATGATGGAGGTAGTGAAAGCTGAAATTTTAAAACTGTTAGATGCAGGAGTCATTTATCCCATCACGGACAGTAAATGGGTTGCGCCAATCCATGTGGTGCCTAAAAAGACCGGAATCACGTTGGTGAAAAACAAAAATGATGAGCTCATTCCTACTCACATCTCGAGTGGATGGAGAATGTGTGTTGATTACAGAAAGCTAAATCTTGCTACACGCAAAGATCATTTTCCATTACCATTCATGGATCAAATGCTTGAACGCCTAGCAGGTAAGTCTTTTTATTGCTTTCTTGATGGATATAGTGGATACAATCAGATTGTTATTAATCCTGAGGATCAAGAAAAGACTACATTTACATGTCCATTTGGTACATGTGCATATAGGAGAATGCCCTTTGGTCTCTGTAATGCACCTGCAACTTTTCAAAGATGCATGATGAGTATTTTTTCTGACTATGTTGAAAGAATAATTGAGGTTTTCATGGATGATTTCACGGTGTATGGTGATTCTTTTGATAAATGTCTAGAAAATTTATCTTTGATCTTGAAAAGGTGCATTGAAACTAACCTTGTCTTAAACTATGAGAAGTGTTATTTTATGGTAGAACAAGGAATAGTTCTTGGGCATGTTGTGTCTTCACGTGGATTAGAGGTTGATAAAGCTAAAATAGATGTTATTTCATCATTGCCTTACCCCTCCTGCGTGAGGGAAATTCGTTCTTTTCTTGGCCATGCAGGTTTCTATCGACGCTTTATTAAAGATTTCTCAAAGATTACAGCACCCTTGTGCAAACTATTAGCCAAAGAAGTGGATTTTGTGTTTGATCAAGCATGTAAAGATGCCCATGATGAGCTTAAGAGGCGTGTCACATCTGCCCCTATCATCCAACCACCAAATTGGGATGAGCCTTTTGAGATAATGTGTGATGCAAGTGACTATGCGGTAGGGGCTGTCCTTGGGCAAAGAATTGGGAAGAATTTGCATGTTATCGCCTATGCTTCCCGCATGTTGGACGGTGCACAATGCAATTACCATACAACTGAGAAGGAACTTTTTGCAGTGGTGTTTGCTCTTGAAAAATTTAGGTCATATCTACTTGGTACAAAAGTCATTGTTTTTACTGATCATGCAGCTTTAAGGTATCTTTTGAAGAAAAAGGAGTCCAAACCAAGATTGATTAGGTGGATCTTGCTTTTACAAGAATTTGATCTTGAGATCAAAGACAAAAAAGGTGCCGAAAATCATGTGGCTGATCACTTGAGCCGACTAAGGACTGAGGATATACAAACCGAAACAATAAGAGAGACATTCCCCGATGAGCAGTTGTATGTGTTACATTCCTCTGCAAGACCATGGTATGCTGATTTGGTGAACTATTTAGTCACCAAAGAATTCCCTCCAGGTTTGTCTACATCCCAAAAAGACAAGTTACGAGCTGATGCTAAATATTATTTTTGGGATACTCCTTATCTGTGGAAATTTTGTGTGGATCAAGTAGTTAGGAGATGTGTACCACAAGATGAATTTCATTCCATTCTTACCTTTTGTCATTCTCATTCTTGTGGTGGGCATTTTGGAGCAAAAAGAACGGCCCACAAGGTACTTGAAAGTGGTTTTTATTGGCCTTCTATTTTTAAGGATGCATTTCATTTTTGCAAATCATGTGAAAAATGCCAAAAAACAGGTAATATCACTCACAAGAATCAAATGCCTTTAACAAATATTCTTGTGAGTGAAATTTTTTATGTTTGGGGTATTGATTTTATGGGTCCATTTCCTTCTTCTTTTGGCAATCTTTATATCCTTCTTGCTGTTGATTATGTGTCCAAATGGATTGAGGAGAAAGCCACACGAACTAATGATGCTAAGGTTGTTTTAGATTTTGTCAGGACTCACATAGTTGACAGGTTTGGAATCCCTAAAGCTATCATTAGTGATCGTGGCACTCATTTTTGCAATCGTTCAATGGAAGCATTGTTACGCAAATATCATGTGACTCATCGAACTTCCACAGCATACCATCCTCAAACGAATGGCCAAGCTGAAATTTCAAATCGAGAAATCAAGTCCATTTTGGAGAAGACAATGCAACCTAACCGGCGAGATTGGAGTCTACGACTTGGTGATGCACTTTGGGCTTATCGGACTGCTTACAAATCACCTATAGGAATGTCACCTTATAGGATGATTTATGGAAAAGCATGTCATCTACCGGTGGAGCTTGAACACAAAGCTTTTTGGGCCATTAAAAAATGTAACATGGATTATGATGCTGCTGGGATTGCAAGAAAGTTGCAATTGCAAGAGTTGGAAGAGATTCGAAATGATGCTTACGAGAATGCAAGGATTTATAAAGAAAAGACTAAGAGTCTCCATGACCGAATGATTACAAGAAAAGAGTTTAATGTTGGAGACAAAGTCCTTCTTTATCATTCGCGTTTGAAACTTTTTCCTGGAAAGTTACGCTCTCGTTGGATTGGACCATTTGTTGTTTCTAATGTTTTTTCTTATGGTGCAGTTGAAATTACAAGTTTAGAAACCAACAAAGTACTCAAGGTCAATGGGCATCGCTTGAAACCTTTCTATGAAGGTTGGACGACAGAACTCACCGCTTCTACGGAGTTAGCTGAACCAATCTATGAAGAATAAGCATGCAACATGTCGAGCCAATGACATAAAACAAAAGCGCTTACTGGGAGGCAACCCAGCACAAAAAAAAAAAAACAGATTTGCTTTCTTTTTCCCTTGTCTTTTATTTTTCGCATTTTACTTTATTTTTGTCATTCTCCAATATTCCTTTTCTTTTATTTTAACATTGAGGACAATGTTATGTTTTAAGTGTGGGGGTATTGGGAGAATGTTGGTTTTCTAATTTTGGTTTTCTTTGTTATTTTTCAAAATAAAAAAAAATTATGTTTGATCTTTTGAACTCCCATTGGTTTTTGAGAATATGAGTATTATGTATGAGAATTAGTTGAGATAGATGAAGATATAAATCCAATGAAGGAGTGTGCATGCAAGTTTTAAGGTTTAATTGGTTTAGGGATTGACTTTGAGAATATGCCATGTTGACTTTATAGTGTTATACCAATGCAAGCTTTTGAGCCTTCAACATTATATTCTTTGATTGTGCCTTCTTTCAATGATATGTATCTTTAGAACTTGCTTCATATCTTGTTGAGATTACATTCATATTACATACATACATGAAGATGATAAAGGCATTAGGAATTTTAACCATTTGAGCCAAAAAGCCAACCTAAAGCATATTATCCTTAGTAAACCCCTTTTGAGCTTGTTTATCTTTTCTTTGCTTTATCCATGTATAAGCCTTAACTTTATATATGTTTTCCTTTTCCCTTGGCCAAGGATTAGTAGAGCATATACTAGTGATATTTCATGGAATTATGGTTGGAAATTATGTGAAAAGAAAGAAGAAGTGATGTTTGATGAAAAGATGGGCAAAGTGCCAAAGGTAAAAAAAAAAAAACAGAAAAAAGAAAAAGAAAAAGAAAAAAGTGTTCCTTTATGTTCTTAAGATTTTATATTGAAAAAGCTTGAAATCAAAAGAAGTTAAGCATTGGTGATTAAAGATGGAAAATTTATGTGCTTCGATGGAATATCTTGTTTGAAATATCATTTTTCAGAATGCTCTACTTTCTTTGGTTTGAACCTTTTTCTTTTACTCTCTTTTACCTCACCTTTACCTTAGCCCCATTACAACCAGAAAATAAGACCTTTTGATTCATGCATTGTTTGTAATATGTTATTAATGGAGATGAGATTGAAGAGCAAGCTTATAGTAGAACATATTCATTGATTGAATTTGAGATATTTAAACACATAAGCCCTAAACACGTGAGTGTTGGAGTGTATATCAATGAGAGGACCTATCACTTTGGCATGGCATAGATTTCATTTAAATCCCGACGATTAATTACGTTTTGAAGTTTGCATGTAAATAAATTCATGAAAATTTATACTCTTTATCCTTCTTAATTGTGTTCTTGTTTATAATGCATATATTCTTGGATATTGATGGGAGATTAGAAGATTAGTCATAGTGATTTCATTTAATTTAACTTCAATTTGGTTTTACCTATCCTTTCTCGAGGACGAGCAAGAGGTAAGTGTGGGGGTATTTGATGCAACCATATTATTCAATAGTTTCACCCACATTTAACTAGTGTTTTGCCTATGTTTTATATATAAAATGCCTTGATATTCTTTGTTTTATGTTTTGAAGGCACTTTTGGATGAAAGATGCAAAAAGGAGTAAATTGGAGATAATTGGCAGATTTGACCTTCAGTCGATGTTTTGTGCAGAGCGTGAGCTCTAGAGGTTGAAATGAAGTGATTCCAGTGGAATTAAAAAGGTAACATCCATACCTTTCTGGACATCTAAGGCAAGAAAATAAAATAAGGAAGAGCATGGAAATCGCAGCCTTCAAAGTCAAATCTCGCAATCTGCCAGTGTTGACCTTTGGCCATTCCAACTTGAATATCTGGAGCTACAGAAGTCCAATTGATGCAAACTCAATTTTTTTGGATTCATGACTCAATGTTATATAAACGCTCAAAATTGCAGCCAAAAATGATGTCATATGAGGGAGATATGATTTTTCAAAGATGACATCTGAATTCTGCCAGCAAACAGGTTTCATGAAGAAACGAGTCCAAATGACATTCCGAAGCATTTAAACCGATATCCAAGTTTTTATTTCAGCAATTTAGCTCCTCTAAATCAAAGCTTGAAGATTTCATGCAAGGCTATTTCTCCTTTTTAGGAAAATAGTTATTGAAGTACTTAAATGTAAACAGTCTACTTAATAGAGGACTATTTTGTAAAATAGAGACCTAGGGTTTCCTAGGATATAAAAAGAATGAGAGAAGAGAAGGGGAGCAACCAGCCAAGGAGAGAAAAACGCCCCTTTCCTCTAAGAAACCCTAAATTATGCATTCTTTCTTCTTTTTGATTAGTTGTTCAACAAACATGCAAGGCTAAACACTTTTTCTTGGTTGCAAGGACACAGAAACCTTCGGATTTCAAGAACTGTGAGATTTATTTTACCTTTTCTTTTCAGTTTATATGATGAATATGTTTGTTCTCCTATGCTTATTTTCCTATGATTGTTTATTTTAATTGCTAGAGCGGACTCTAAGTTATTATTGTAGACAATCTATTGTTAAGTTTGATATCAAAACCGGAGTTGTGGTATATGAACTTGTGAAGCAACTGAGTTTAATAATTGTGGCGGATCTACGTTATTAATCTTAGGGAGAACATTCAATCAAATCAAACATAGACTGCGGACAGTTATGTTTTCTTGATTAATCAACTTATCTAGTTCTTAAGGCTGCCATTGAATTAAATTACTAGTGCGGACACTGTGGTTGTTTGATGGTTAGGGCTAGTTATACGGCGGATCCGTTAACTAACCAATGTTAAGAAGAGATAAATATTCAGAATATAAATTGATGTTTCGTTTCCATGATCAGTTCTGATTTCTGTAGGTGGATGTGTGCTTGTGACCAAGGTTTGTTCTCTTGATAATTTTCTGATTTTATTAAATTTAGTTTGATAGTTTTCTGTTTTCTTTTGCTTTAGCCTAGATAACGTCCACCCCCCCCCCCCCCAAATTGCATATCATCTAGCATAAAAATCTGACTTGAATCTTCCTCGTGGGATCGACCCCTTGCTTGCTCTATACTATCTTGTGTGTTGTGTTTGAAGCTAGGGTAATTAATTTGTGCGACCGCGACATCGCAACACTAGCGCGACAAGAGTTCCTCTTCAACTAGTAAGGATTCCATAGGTAGTACAAGGAAACGGACCTCCGGAAACTACTGTAAAACTTGGAGTGCGATCCAACGATTGGATCAAAAGTTATGGCCCTTTTCAGTTTTTATTCCGGTTTGGCGCAACAAGACCTCTTCATCGAGTAGGGATTCCAAATGTAGTACAAGAAAACGACCTCCGAAAACTACTGGAAATGTTTGAGCGCGATCCAACAATCGGATCAAACGTTATTGCCCTTATCAGCAATTATTCTAATCTGGCGCTACAAGACCTCCTATTCAACTAGTAGGCATTTCATAGATCCTATAAGGAAAACAGCCCCAGGAAACAACTGTAAAACTTTGAGCGCGATCCAACGGTCAGGTTCAAAATTATGACCCTTTTCACCTGTTATTCCGGTTAGGTTCAAAATTATTCCATAGGTACTTCAAGGAAAACGGGCTCTTAAAATTACTGTAAATATTTGAGCGTGATCCAACAATTGAATCAAAAGTTCTGGCCCTCTTCAGTAGTAATTATGATCTGGCGCGACAAGACCTCCTCTTCAACGAGTAGGATTCCATAGGTACTACAAGGAAACGGCCATTCAGAAACTACTGTAAATATTTGAGCACGATCCAATGGTCGGATCAAAAGTTATGGCTTTTTTCAGTTGTAATTCTGGTCTGGTGCAACAAGACCTCCTCTTCAACGAGCACAGATTCCATAGGTACTAGAAGGAAAACTAGCTCTGGAAACTATTGTAAATATTTGAGCGCGATCCAACAATCGAATCAAAATTTATGGCCCTTTTCAGTTGTTATTCCGGCTAGCACGATAAGACCTCCTCTTCAACGAGTAGGGATTCCTTAGGTTCTACAAGGAAAATGGCCTCCGGAAACTACTGTAAAACTTTAAGCGCGATTCAAGGTCGGATAAAAAGTTATGGCCGTTTTCACCCGTAATTTCAGTCTTGCGCGACAAGACCTCGTCTTCAACTAGTAGGGATTCCATATTTAGAATAAGGAAACAGGCCTTCGAAAACTACTGTAATTATTTGAGTGCGATCCAACCATCGGATAAAAAGTTATGGATTTTTTTAGCTGTTATTCCAGGCTTGCGCGACAAGACCTCCTCTTCAACGAGTAGGGATTCCATAGGTACTTCAAGGAAAACAAGCTCCGGAAACCACAGTAAAACTTTGAGTGCGATCCAACGGTCGAATCAAACATTATGGCGCTTTTCAGTTGTTATTCCAGTCTGGCACGACAAGACCTCCTCTTCACCATGTAGAAATTCCATTGGTAGTACAAGGAAAAGGGCTTCCCGAAACTACTGTAATTATTGGAGCGCGATCCAACGGTCGGATCAAAAGTTATGGATTTTTTTAGCTGTTATTCCAGGCTTGCGCGACAAGACCTCCTCTTCAACGAGTAGGGATTCCATAGGTACTTCAAGGAAAACAAGCTCCGGAAACCACAGTAAAACATTGAGTGCGATCCAACGGTCGAATCAAACATTATGGCGCTTTTCAGTTGTTATTCCAGTCTGGCACGACAAGACCTCCTCTTCACCATGTAGAGATTCCATTGGTAGTACAATGAAAAGGGCTTCCCGAAACTACTGTAAATATTGGAGTGCGATCCAACGATCGGATCAAAAGTTATGGATTTTTTTAACTGTTATTCTGGGCTAGCGTGATAAGACCTCCTCTTCAACGAGTAGGGATTCCATAGGTACTTCAAGGAAAACAGGCTCCGGAAACCACAGTAAAACTTTGAGTGCGATCCAACGGTCGAATCAAACATTATAGCGCTTTTCAGTTGTTATTCCGGTCTGGCACGACAAGACCTCCTCTTCACCATGTAGAGATTCCATTGGTAGTACAAGGAAAAGGGCTTCCCGAAACTACTGTAAATATTGGAGCGCGATCCAAAGGTCGGATCAAAATTTATGGATATTTTAGCTGTTATTCTGGGCTGGCGCGACAAGACCTCCTCTTCAACGAGTAGGGATTACATAGTTACTTCAAGGAAAACAAGCTCCCCAAACTACTGTAAAATTTTGAGCGCGATCCAACGGTCGATTCAAAAGTTATGGTCGTTTTCAGCTGTAATTTCGGTCTTGTGCAACAAGACCTCTTCATCAACTAGTAGGGATTCCATATATCGTACAAGGAAAGAGGCCTTCAGAAACTATTGTAAATATTTGAGCGCGATCCAATCTTGCGATAAAATGTTATGGCCCTTTTCAGCTGTTGTTGTGGTCTGGCGCGACAAGACCTCCTCTTAAACTAGTAGGGATTCTATAGGTACTTCAAGGAAAACGAGCTCCCAAAACGACTCTAAATATTTGAGCGCGATCTAACAGTCAGATCAAAACTTCTGGCCCTTTTCATCTGTATTTCCGGTCTGGCGCGACAAGACCTCCTCTTCAAGTAGTAGGGATTCCATAGGTACTTCAAGGAAAACAGGCTCCGGAAACCACAGTAAAACTTTGAGTGCGATCCAACGGTCAAATCAAACATTATGGCGCTTTTTAGTTGTTATTCCGGTCTGGCACGACAAGACCTCCTCTTCACCATGTAGAGATTCCATTGGTAGTACAAGGAAAACGAGCTCCGACAACTACTGTAAAATTTGAGCGCGATCCAACGGTCGAATCAAAAGTCATGGCGCTTTTCAGTTGTAATCCTGGTCTGGCGCGACAAGACCTCTTTTTCAACGAGTAGGGATTCCATATGTACTTCAAGGAAAACGAGCTCCGAAAACTACTGTAAAACTTTAAGCACTATCCAACCGTTGAATCAAAAGTGATGGCCCTTTTCAGTTGTAATCCCGGTCAGGCGCGAGAAGACCTTGTTTTCAACTAGTAGGGATTCCATATATAGTACAAGGAAACACGCCTTCGGAAACAACTGTAAATATTTGAGAGCGATCCAACCTTCGGATCAAAAGTTATGGATTTTTTTATCTGTTATTCCGGTCTGGCGCGACAAGAGCTCCTCTTCAACGAGTAGGGATTTCATAGTTACTTCAAGGAAAATGAGCTCCGAAAACTACTGTAAAATTTGAGCGCGATCCAACGATCGAATCAAAAGTCATGACCATTTTCAGTTGTAATCTTGGTCTAGCGCGACAAGACCTCCTCTTCAACGAGTAGGGATTCCATAGTTACTTCAAGGAAAACGAGCTCCCCAAACTACTGTAAAACTTTGAGCGCGATTCAATGTCGAATCAAACGTTATGGCGCTTTTCAGTTGTTATTCCGGTCTGGCACAACAGGACCTCCTCTTCACCATGTAGAGATTTCATTGGTAGTACAAGGAAAAGGGCTTCCCGAAACTACTGTAAATATTGGAGCACGATCCAACGGTTGGATCAAAAGTTATGGATTTTTTTAGCTGTTATTCCGGGCTGGCGCGATAAGACCTCCTCTTGAACGAGTAGGGATTCCATAGTTACTTCAAGGAAAATGAGCTCTCAAAACTATTGTAAAACTTTGAGCGTGATCCAACGGTCGAATCAAAAGTTATGGCCTTTTTCAGCTGTAATCCCGGTCTGGTGCGACAAGACCACGTTTTCAACTAGTAGCGATTCCATATATAGTACAAGGAAATAGGCCTTCAGAAACTACTGTAAACATTTGAGAGCGATCCAACCTTCGGATCAAAAGTTATGGCCCTTTTCAGCTGTTATTCCGGTCTTGCCCGACAAGACCTCTTCAACGAGTAGGGATTCCACACGTATTTCATAGAAAACAGGCTCCGAAAACTATTGTAAAACTTTAAAGGCGATCCAACGGTCGTAACAAAAGTTATGGCCTTTTTCAGCTCTAATTTCGGTGCACAAGACCTCTTCTTCAACTAGTAGGGATTCCATATATAGTACAAGGAAAGAGCCCTTCAGAAACTATTGTAAATATTTGAGCGCGATCTAACCTTGGGATAAAATGTTATGGCCCTTTTCAGCTGTTGTTGCGGTTTGGCGTGATAAGACCTCCTCTTAAACTAGCAGGGATTCTATAGGTACTTTAAGGAAAACGAGCTCCCAAAACGACTCTAAATATTTGAGCGCGATCTAACGGTCAAATCAAAACTTTGGCCCTTTTCATCTGTATTTCCGGTCTGGCGCGACAAGACCTTCTCTTCAAGTAGTAGGGATTCCATAGGTACTTCAAGGAATACGGGCTCCGAAAACTACTATAAAACTTTGAGGGCGATTCAACGGTCGGATCAAGAGTTATGGATTTTTTTATTTGTTATTCCGGTCTGGCACGACAAGATGTTCTCTTCAACGAGTAGGGATTTCATAGTTACTTCAAGAAAAATGAGCTCCGAGAACTACTGTAAAATTTGAGCGCGATCCAACGGTCGAATCAAAAGTCATGGCCCTTTTCAGTTGTAATCATGGTCTGGCGCGACAAGACCTCCTTTTCAACGAGTAGGGATTCCATAGGTACTTCAAGGAAAACAGGCTTCGGAAACCATAGTAAAACTTTGAGTTCGATCCAACGCTCAAATCAAACGTTATGGTGCTTTTCAGTTGTTATTCCTGTCTGGCACGACACGACCTCCTCTTCACCATGTAGAGATTCCATTGGTAGTACAAGGAAAAGGGCTTCCCGAAACAACTGTAAATACTGGAGCGCGATCCAATGGTCGGATCAAAAGTTATAGATTTTTTTAGCTGTTATTCCAGGCTGGCGCGACAAGCCCTCCTCTTCAACCAGTAGGGATTCCATAGTTACTTCAAGGAAAACGAGCTCCCCAAACTACTGTAAAACTTTGAGCGCGATCCAACGGTCGATTCAAAAGTTATGGCCATTTTCAGCTGTAATCCCGGTCTGGCGCGAGAAGACCTCCTTTCAACGTGTAGGGATTCCATAGGTACTGTAAGGAAAACGGGCTCTGAAAACCACAGTAAAACTTTGAGTGCGATTCAACGATCGAATCAAACGTTATGGCCGTTTTCAGTTGTTATTTCGGTTTGGCTCCACAAGACCTCCTCTTCAACTAGTAAGGATTCCATAGGTAGTCCAAGGAAAAGAGCTTTCGAAAACTACTATAAATATTTGAGCGCGATCCAACGGTCGGATCAAAAGTTATGGCCTTTTTCAGCTGTTATTCCGGTCTGTCGCGACAAAACCTCCTCTTCAACGAGTATGGATTCCATAGGTAGTCCAAGGAAACGGGCCTCCGAAACCTACTGTAAATATTTGAGCGCGATACAACGGTCGGAAAAAAATTATGGCCCTTTACAACTGTTATTCTGGCCTCGCGTCACAAAACCTCCTCTTCAACGAGTAGGGATTCCATAAGTAGTCCGGAAAGGGCCTCCTGAAACTACAGTAAATTTTTGAGCGTGACCGAATAGTCGAATAAAAAATTATGGCGCTTTTCAGCTATTATTCCGGTCTGGCGCGACAAGACCTTCTCTTTAAGTAGTAGGGATTCGATACGTAGTACAAGGAAACGAGCCTCCGGAAACAATTATAAATATTTGAGCGCAATTCAATAGTCGGATTAAAAGTTATGGCGTTTTTCAGCTGTTATTTCGGTCTGGCGCTACAAGACCTCCTCTTCAACGAACAGGGATTCCATAGGTACTTCAAGGAAAACGGGTTCCGAAAACTACTGGAAAACTTTGAGGGCGATCCAACGGTCGGATCAAAATTTATAGCCGTTTTTAGCTGTTATTCCGGTCTAGCACGACAAGATCTCCTCTTCAACGAGTAGGGATTCCATTGGTAGTACAATGAAACAGGCCTCAGGAAACTACTATAAATATTTGAGCGCGATCTAACAGTCGCATCAAAAGTTATGGCCCTTTTCAGCTGTCATTCCAGTCTCGCGCGACAAGACCTCCTCTTCAACGAGTAGGGATTCCATAGGTAGTACAATGAAAAGGTCCTCCAGAAACTACTGCAAAACTTTGAGGATGATCCAATGGTCGGATCAAAATTTATAGCCCTTTTCAGCTTTTATTCTCGTCTGGCGCGACAAGATCTCCTCTTCAACGAGTAGAGATTCCATAGGTAGTTCAAGGAAACGGGCTTTCGGAAACTACTGTAAATATTTGAGAGCGATCCAACAGTCGGACCGAAAGTGATGGCCCTTTGTAGTTGTTATTCAGATCTGGCGTGACAAGACCTCCTCTTCAAGGAGTAGGGATTCCATAGGTAGTCCAAGGAAATGAGCCTTCGAAAACTACTGTAAATATTTGAGCGCGATCCAATGATCGGATTAAAAGTTATGGCCTTTTTCAACTCTTATTCTGGTCTTGCGCAACAAGACCTCCTCTTCAACGAGTAGGGATTCCATAGGTAGTCCAAGGAAACGGGCTTCTGAAAACTACTGTAAATATTTGAGAGCGATCCAACGGTTGGATCAAAAGTGATGGCCCTTTTCAGCTGGTATTCCGGTCTGGCGCAATAACACCTCCCATCAACTAGTGGGGAATCCATAGGTAGTACAAGCAAATGGACCTTCGAAAACTACTGTAAATATTTGAGTTCGATTCAATGGTTGGATTAAAAGTTATGATGTTTTTCAACTATTATTGCGGTCTGGTGTGACAAGACCTCCTCTTCAACGAGTAGGGATTCTATATGTAGTCCAAGGAAACGGGCCTCCGGAAACTACTCTAAATATTTGAGCGCGATCCAACGGTCGGATCAAAAGTTATGATGTTTTCAGCTGTTATTGCGGTCTGGCGCGACAAGACCTCCTCTTCAACAAGTAGGGATTCCATAGGTATTCCAAGGAAACGGGCGTGCGGAAACTACTGTAAATATTTGAGAGCGATCCAACGGTCGGATCAAAAGTGATGGCCCTTTTCAGCTGTTGTTCTGTTCAGGCGCGACAACACCTCCTCAACAACTAGTAGGGATTCCATAAGTAGTACAATGAAACGGGCCTCCGGATACTACTGTAAATATTTGAGCGCGATCCAACGGTCAGAGCAAAAGTGATGGCCCTTTTCAACTGTTATTCTGGTCTGATGCGACAAGACCTCCTTTTCAACGACTAGGGATTCCATAGGTATTCCAAGTAAATGGGCCTCTGGAAACTACTGTAAATATTTGACCGCGATGCAACGGTCGGATTAAAAGTGATGGCCCTTTTAAGCTGTTATTCCGGTCTGGCGCGACAAGACCTCATCTTCAACGAGTAGGGATTCTATAGGTATTTTAAGGAAACGGGCGTGCGGAAACTACTGTAAATATTTGAGAGCGATCCAACGGTCGAATCAAAAGTGATGACCCTTTTCAACTGTTATTCCGATCTGGTGCGACAACACCTCTTCATCAACTAGTAGGGATTCCATAGGTAGTACAATGAAACGGGCCTCCGGATATTACTGTAAATATTTAAGTGCGATCTAACGATCGGAGCAAAAGTGATGGCCCTTTTCAGTTTTTATTCCGGTCTGGCACGACAAGACTTCCTCTTCAACAAGTAGGGATTCCATAGGTATTTCAAGGAAACAGGCCTCTGGAAACTATTGTAAATATTTGATAGCGATCCAACGGTCGGATCAAAAGTGATGGCCCTTTTCAGCTATTATTCCGGTCTGGCGCGACAAGGCCTCATCTTCAACTAGTAGGGTTCCATAGGTACTTCAAGGAAAGCGGGCTCTGGAAACAAATGTAAAACTTTGAGCGCGATCCAACGGTCGGATCAAAAGTTATGGATTTTTTTAGTTGTTATTCCGGTCCGGCGCGACAAGGCCTCCTCTTCAACTAGTAGGGATTCCATAGTTACATCAAGGAAAACGAGTTCCGAAAATTACTGTAAAACTTTGAGCACGATCCAACGATCGAATCAAAAGTGATGGCCTTTTTCAGCTGTAATTTCGGTCTTGCGCGACAAGGCCTCCTCTTCAACTAGTAGGGATTCCATATATAGTACAAGGAAACATGCCTTCGGAAACTACTGTAAATATTTGAGAGCGATGCAACCTTCGGATCAAAAGTTGTGGCCCTTTTCAGCTATTATTCTGCTTTGACGCAACAAGACCTCCTCTTCAACGAGTGGGGATTTCAATGGTACTTCAAGGAAAACGGGCTCCGAAAACTACTGTAAAACTTTGAGGGCGATCCAATGGTCGTATCAAAAGTTATGGCCTTTTTCAACTGTAATTTCGATCTTGTGCAACAAGACCTCTTCTTCAACTAGTAGGGATTCCATATATAGTATAAGGAAAGAGCCCTTCGGAAACTACTGTAAATATTTGAGCGCGATTCAACCTTGGGAATAAAAGTTATGGCCCTTTTCAGTTGTTGTTCCGGTCTGGTTGTGATAAGACCTCCTTTTAAACTAGTAGGGATTCCATAGGTACTGCAAGGAAAACAGGCTCCCAAAACTACTGTAAATATTTGAGCATGATCTAACGGTCAAATGAAAAGTTCTGGCCCTTTTCATCTGTATTTCCAATCTGGCGCGACAAGACCTCCTCTTCAACTAGTAGGGATTCCATAGGCACTTCAAGGAAAACGGTCTCCGGAAACTACTGTAGAACTTTGAGGGCTATCCAACAATTGGATCAAGAGTTATGGATTTTTTTATCTGTTATTCTGGTTTGGTGCGACATGACCTCCTCTTCAACGAGTAGGGATTTCATAGTTACTTCAAGGAAAACGAGCTCCGAAAACTACTGTAAAATTTGAGCGTGATCCAACGGTCGAATCAAAAGTCATGGCCCTTTTCAGTTGTAATCCTGGTCTGGCGCGACAAGACCTTCTTTTCAACGAGTAGGGATTCCATAGGTAGTTTAAGGAAAACAGGTTTCGGAAACCACAGTAAAACTTGAAGTGTGATCCAACGGTCGAATCAAACGTTATAGCGCTTTTCAGTAGTTATTCCGGTCTAGCACGACAAGACCTCCTCTTCACCATGTAGAGATTCCATTGGTAGTACAAGGAAAAGGGCTTCCCGTAACTACTGTAAATATTGGAGCGCGATCCAACAGTCGGATCAAAAGTTATGGATTTTTTTATCTGTTATTCCGGGCTGGCGCGACAAGACCTCCTATTCAACGAGTAGTGATTCCATAGGTACTTCAAGGAAAACGGGCTCCGGAAACCATAGTAAAACTTTGAGTGCAATCCAACGATCGAATCAAACGTTATGGCGGTTTTCAGTTGTTATTCTAGTCTGGCACGACAAGACCTCCTCTTCACCTTGTAGAGATTCCATAGGTAGTACAACTGTAAATATTAGAGCGCGATCCTACGGTCGAATCAAAAGTTTTTGCCCTTTTCAGATGTTATACTGGTATGGCGCGACAAGCCCTCCTCTTCAACGAGTAGGGATTCTATAGGCATTTCAAGGAAAACAGGCTCCGGAAACTACAATACAACTTTGAGCGCGATCCAACAGTCGAATCAAAAGTTATAACCTTTTTTAGCTGTCATTCTGGTATGGGGCGACAAGATCGCCTCTTCAACGAGTTGGGATTCCAAAGGTACAAGAAGGAAAACGACCTTCAGAAACAACTGTAAAACTTTGAGCGCGATCCAACGGTCATATGAAAAGTTATGGCCCTTTTGAGCTGTTATTCCGGTCTGGCGTGAAAAGACCTCCTCTTCAACGACTAGGGATTCTATAGGTACTTTAAGGAAAACAGGCTCTGGAAACCACTGTAAAACTTTGAGGGAGATCCAATGGCCGGATCAAAAGTTATGGCCCTTTTCAGCTGTTATTCCGGTCTAGCGGGACAAGTCCTCCTCTTCATCGAGTAGGGATTCCATAGGTACTTCAAGAAAAATGGTCTCCAGAAACTTCTGTAAAACTTTGAGGGCGATCCAATGATCGGATCCAAAGTTATGGACATTTTCAGTTGTTATTCCGATCTTGCATGACAAGACCTCCTGTTCAACAAGTAGGGATTCCATAGGTACTTCAAAGAAAACAGGCTACAGAAACTTCTGTAAAACAATGAGAGCGATCCAACAATCGGATCAAAAGTTATGGCCTTTTTCAGCTGTAATTTCGGTCCTGCGTGACAAGTCCTCCTCTTCAACTAGTAGGGATTCCATATATAGTACAAGGAAAGAGGCCTTCGGAAACTACTGTAAATATTTGAGCACGGTCCAACCTTCGGATAAAAAGTTAAGGACCTTTTCAACTGTTATTCCGGTCTAGCGTGATAAGACCTCCTCTTAAACTAGTAGGGATTCCATATGTACTTCAAGGAAAATGGGCTCCCAAAACTACAGTAAATATTGAAGCGCTATCCAACGGTCGGATCAAAAGTTCTGGCCCTTTTCAGCTGTTATACAGGTATGGCGCGACAAGGCCTCCTCTTCAACGACTAGGGATTCTATAGGCATTTTAAGGAAAACAGGCTTTGGAAACTACTATAAAACTTTGAGCGCGATCCAACGGTCGGATCAAAAGTTATGGCCATTTTTAGCTGTTATTCAGGTCTGGCGCGACAAGACCTCCTCTTCAATGAGTTGGGATTCTATAGGTAGTTCAAGGAAAACAGGCCCCGCAAACTACTGTAAAACTTTGAAGGCGATGCAACGGCCGGATCAAAAGTTATGGCCCTTTTCAGCTGTTATTCCGGTCTAGCGCGACAAGTCCTCCTCTTCATCGAGTAGGGATTCCATAGGTACTTCAAGGAAAATGGTCTCCGGAAACATCTGTAAAACTTTGAGGGTGATCCAATGATCGGATCCAAAGTTATGGACATTTTCAGTTGTTATTCCGATCTGGCATGACAAGACCTCTTGTTCAACGAGTAGGGATTCCATAGGTACTTCAAAGAAAACGGGCTACAGAAACTTCTGTAAAACAATGAGAGCGATCCAACGATCGAATCAAAAGTTATGGTCTTTTTCAGCTGTAATTTCGGTCCTGCGTGACAAGTCCTCCTCTTCAACTAGTAGGGATTCCATATATAGTACAAGGAAAGAGGCCTTCAGAAACTACTGTAAATATTTGAGTGTGGTCCAACCTTCAGATAAAAAGTTAAGGACCTTTTCAACTGTTATTGCGGTCTAGCGTGATAAGACCTCCTCTTAAACTAGTAGGGATTCCATATGTACTTCAAGGAAAACGGGCTCCCAAAACTACAGTAAATATTGAAGCGCTATCCAACGGTCGGATCAAAAGTTCTGGCCCTTTTCAGCTGTTATACAGGTATGGCGCGACAAGGCCTCCTCTTCAACGACTAGGGATTCTATAGGCATTTTAAGGAAAACAGGCTTCGGAAACTACTATAAAACTTTGAGCGCGATCCAACGGTCGGATCAAAAGTTATGGCCATTTTTAGCTGTTATTCAGGTCTGGCGCGACAAGACCTCCTCTTCAATGAGTTGGGATTCTATAGGTAGTTCAAGGAAAACAGGGCCCGCAAACTACTGTAGAACTTTGAAGGCGATGCAACGGCCGAATCAAAAGTTATGGCCCTTTTCAGCTGTTATTCCGGTCTAGCGCGACAAGTCCTCCTTTTCAACGAGTAGGGATTCCGTAGGTACTTCAAGGAAAACGAGCTCCGAAAACTACTGTAAAACTTGGAGGGCGATCCAACTGTCGGATCAAAAGTTATGGCCTTTTTCACCTGTAATTGCGGACTTGTACGACAAGACCTCCTCTTCAACTAGTAGGGATTCCATATATTGTACAAAGAAAGAGGCCTTGAGAAACTACTGTAAGCATTTGAGCGTGGTCCAACCTTCGGATAAAAAGTTAAGGACCTTTTCAGCTGTTATTCTGGTCTAGTGTGATAAGACCTCCTTTTAAACTAAGGATTCCATTGATACGTCAAGGAAAACGAGCTCCCAAAACTATTGTGAATATTTAAGCACGATCCAACGATCGGATCAAAAGTTCTAGGCCTTTTCAGCTGTTACTCTAGTATGGCACGACAAGACCTCCTTTTCAACGAGTAGGGATTCTTTAGGCATTTCAAGGAAAACGAGCTCCAGAAACTACTGTAAAACTTTGAGTGCGATCCAATGGTCAGATCAAAAGTTATGGCCCTTTTCAGCTGTTATTTCGGTTTGGCGCGACAAAGCCTCCTCTTAAACTAATAAGGATTCTATAGGTACTTCTAGGAACACGAGCTCCCAAAACTACTGTAAATATTTGAGCGCGATCCAATGGTCGAATCAAAACTTATAGCCCTTTTTAGCTGTTATTCTGGTCTGACGCAACAAGACCTCCTCTTCAACGAGTGGGGATTTCAATGGTACTTCAAGGAAAACGAACTCTGGAAACTACAGTAAAACTTTGAGGGCGATGCAACGGTCGGATTAAAAGTTATGGCCCTTTTCAGCTATTACTCGGGTCTGGTGCGACAACTTCTTCTTCAACGAGTAGGGATTCCATAGTACTTTAAGGAAAACGGGCTACAGAAACCACAGTAAAACTTTGAGTGCGATCCAACGGTCGAATCAAAAGTTATGGCGCTTTTTAGTTGTTATTCCAGTCTGGCACGACAAGACCTCATCTTCACCATGTAGAGATTCCATAGGTAGTACAAAGAAAAGGGCTTCCAGAAACTATTGTAAATATTAGAGCGCAATCCAATGGTTGGATGAAAAGTTATGGCCTTTTTCAGTTGTAATTTCGGTCTTACGCGACAAGGCCTCCTCTTCAACTAGTAGGGTTCCATATATAGTACAAGGAAACAGGCCTTCGAAAACTACTGTAAATATTTGAGAGCGATCCAACCTTCAGATCAAAAGTTATGGCTCTTTTTAGCTGTTATTCCGGTCTAGCGTGACAAGACGTCCTCTTAAACTAGTAGGGATTCCATTGGTACTTCAAAGAAAATGGGCTCCCAAAACTACTATAAATATTTGAGCGCGTTCCAATGGTCGGATCAAAAGTTATGGACGTTTCCAGCTGTTATTCTGGTCTGGCGCGACATGACCTCCTCTTCAACGAGAAGGGATTCCATAGGTAATTGAAGGAAAACAGGCTTTGGAAACTTCTGTAAAACTTTGGGGGTGATCCAATGATCGAATCCAAAGTTATGAACCTTTTCAGTTGTTATTCTGGTCTGGCACGACATGACCTCCTCTTCACCGAGTAGGGATTCCATAGGTGCTTCGAGGAAAATGGGCTCCGGAAACTACTGTAAAACTTTAAGGGAGATCCAACGGTCGGATTAAAAGTTATAGCCCTTTCTAGCTGCTATTCTGGTCTGGTACGACATGACCTCCTCTTCAACGAGTAGGGATTCCAAAGGCTAGAAGGAAAATGGCCTCTAGAAACTACTGTAAAAATTTGAGTGCGATCAAACTGTCGGATTAAAAGTTATGGCCTTTTTCAACTGTAATTTCGGTCTTGCGTGACAAGACCTCCACATGTCTTACCTTTCCAACGCCACAAATTTTGTTTGAATCGGAGTTCTATAACTCCAGATATAGTTAAAAATCGGAGGAGAGGTCAGACAGTAACAGTTCAAAAATGGACAGTAACAGTTGGACAGTAACAGTCCAAGTGTTTGTTAATGAGCTATTTTGACTACCTTAGAGGCAGAACTAGGTTCTTCTGAAAACATAGAACTTGTAGCCTCATGTCTTACCTTTCCAATGCCATAACTTTTGCTTGAATCGGAGTTCTAGAACTCCAGATATAGTTAAAAATCTAAGGGGAGGTCAGACAGTAACAGTTCATAAACGAGGCAGTAACAGTTGGACAGTGATAGTCCAAATATAAAGAAATGAATGATAACTAGGATTGGATAAAGAACGACAGTAATAATGAGTGAAATGAGAAAAAACATAAAGTACTAAGAAATGACTGAAAGAAAGACTTATTGGTTGTTGATATGGTTATTATAAACCATATCCTTGAGTGAGGAAAATTTATGAGATAAACCTGTGATTTGCAGGAGGGACCACAGACGTGGTGCAACAGCAGCAGCAGGAGAGCAGGAGTAGAGCTTCTATTGCAGGTAGGTGATTCACACCTATGCTTTCTAGTTAAATTCCATGATTTAATATATTTTTGATGTGAAATGTAAATTACTGAATGTATGTGTATTCAAGGTGAAAAGTTGTTATGTGAATTGCCAAGTGATGAAATTATTACTGACAAAGGAAATATGAGAAGTGTGATTTGAGGTATAAACTAGCATACATTGAGTGTATGTTAGGATCCCGGGTAAGGGGATCACCCTGTATTGGCTAGCATACATTTAGTGTATGTTAGGATCCCGGGTAAGGGTATCGTCACGAATGGACTACCATACATTTAGTGTATGTTAGGATCCCGGGTAAGGGGATCTCCATATATTGGCTAACATACATTCAGTGTATGTTAGGATCCCGGGTAAGGGGATCACCATGTATTGGCCAGCATACATTCAGTGTATGTTAGGATCCCGGGTAAAGGGATCACCATGTATTGGCCAGCATACATTTAGTGTATGTTAGGATTTCGGGTAAAGGGATCGCCTTATATCGACTCCTATGGGGTAGTGATGACGATACCAGTGAAATTGGTATCGGTAATGTGATAAGCAAAAGTAATCGCGTTGATCTTATAAGGTCTGGAATGAAGGTTGATAGTGGCATAGGGAACGATTATTAATAGTTTGAATAAGGAAGAGATTTTAATAAAAAAAACTAGAAGGGAGAAGTAAATAAAATATGAATGCATGTTACCCTGTTGAAATTATTAGATATTCATATTGTTATATTTATTGTGATATTCACCTTGCAATAATATGTATTTTGTTTCAGGATCATCACATGCACGATAGGAGTAGATCCTAGCTTATGTTCTCTTTTTGAAATCTAGGTTTTTGAGAGTATACCCTTGTATTTTGTAAACATGAAAATGTTTGTATAACTTAATTTGTATAATAAATGTTTAAACTTGATTGGATGAATTTAACGTTGTAGTTTATATAATCATATTTCATGTCTATGTATTTATATTTATTTAAATTAGCCATCCATAATGATATTTTTATTATATAATGCATATCATAAATATTATGGTTGATAGGTATGAGTATAATTGTGGAATTGAAACCCAGAATGATTGGGTCGGGAATTAAGTTATGAGATGCGAATTGTTAGAAGTGTAAACAGGTTACATGTCGGTAACTTGGGACCTTCCGGTATAGGGGGGACTCTGTCGAAATTTCGGTAGATGTTAATACGAAGACCATGAATATGTATATATATAAAAATAAAATTAACTACTCTATTTTTCTATTGACAACTGTAAATATTTGAGCGCGATCCAACTTTCGGATCAAAAGTTATGGCCCTTTTCAGCTGTCATTCTGGTCTGGCGCGACAAGACCTCCTCTTCAACGAGCAGGGATTCCATAGGTACTTCAAGGAAAACGGGCTCCAGAAACTACAGTAAAACTTTGAGGGCGATGCAAAGGTCGGATTAAAAGTTATGACCCTTTTTAGCTGTTACTCGGGTCTAGCGCGACAAGACTTCCTCTTCAACGAGAAGGGATTCCATAGGTATTTCAAGGAAAACGGGCTCCGAAAACTACTGTAAAACTTTGAGCGCAATCCAATGATCGGATCAAAAGTTATAACCCTTTTCAGCTGTAATCCCGGTCTGGCGCGACAAGACCTCCTTTTCAACGAGTAGGGATTCCATAGGTACATCAAGGAAAACGGGCTTCGGAAACCACAGTAAAACTTTGAGTGCGATCCAACAGTTGAATCAAACGTTATGGTGCTTTTCAGTTGTTATTCCGGTCTGGCACGACAAGACCTCATCTTCACCATGTAGAGATTCCATAGGTAGTACAAGGAAAAGGGCTTCCAAAAACTATTGTAAATATTGGAGCGCGATCCAACAGTCGGATCAAAAGTTATGGCCTCTTTTAGTTGTAATTTCGATCTTGCGCGACAAGGCCTCCTCTTCAACTAGTAGGGATTCCAAATATAGTACAAGGAAACAAGCCTTCAGAAACTACTGTAAATATTTGAGAGCGATCCAACCTTCGGATCAAAAGTTATGGCCGTTTTTAGCTGTTATTCTGGTTTGGCGCGATAAGACCTCCTCTTAAACTAGTAGGGATTCCATTGGTACTCCAACGAAAACGGTCTCCCGAAACTACTATAAATTTTTGAGCGCGATTCAATGGTTGGATCAAAAGTTATGGACCTTTCCATCTGTTATTCTGGTCTGGCGCAGCAAGACCTCCTCTTCATCGAGTAGGGATTCCATAGGTACTTCAAGGAAAATGGGCTCCGAAAAGTACTGTAAAACTTTGAGGGAGATCCAACGGTCGGATCAAAAGTTATGGCCCTTTTCAGCTGTTATTCCGGTCCGGCGCAACAAGACCTCCTCTTCAACGAGTAGGGATTCCATAGGTACTTCAAGGAAAAGGAGCTCCAGAAACTGCTGTAAAACTTTGAGGGAGATTCAACGGTCAGATCAAAAGTTATGGCCCTTTTTAGCTGTTATTCCGGTCTGGCGCGACAAGACCTCCTCTTCAACAAGTAGGGATTCCATAGGTACTTCAAGGAAAAAAGGCTCCGGAAACTACTGTAAAACTTTGAGGGTAAACGGCCGGATCAAAAGTTATGGCCCTTTTTAGCTGTTATTCCGATCTGGCGTGACAAGACCTTCTCTTCAACGAGTAGGGATTCCATACGTACTTCAAGGAAAAAGGGCTCCAGAAACTACTGCAAAACTTTGAGGGCGATGCAATGGTCGCATCAAAGGTTAAGGCCCTTTTTAGCTATTATTCATGTCTGGCACGACAAGACCTCCTGTTCAACGAGTAAGGATTCCATAGGTACTTCAAGGAAAACGGGCTCCGGAAACCATAGGAAAACTTTGAGTGCGATCCAACGGTCAGATCAAATGTTATGGCGCTTTAAGTTGTTATTCCGGTCAGGCACGACAAGACCTCCTCTTCACCGAGTAGGGATTCCATAGGTAGTACAAGGAAAAGGGCTTCCGGAAACTGCTGTGAAAATTGGAGCGCGATCCAACGGTCAAATCAAAAGTTATGGTCTTTTTCAGTTGTAATTTTGGTCTTGCACGACAAGGCCTCCTCTTCAACTAGTAGGGATTCCATATATAGTACAAGGAAAGAAGCATTGAGAAACTACTGTAAATATTTGAGCGCGATCCAACCTTCGTATAAAAAGTTATTGCCCTTTTTAGCTGTCATTCCGGTCCGGCGCGACAAGACCTCCTCTTCAACGAGCAGGGATTCCATAGGTACTTCAAGGAAAACGGGCTTCGAAAACTACTGTAAAACTTTGAGGGCGATCCAATGATCGCATCAAAGGTTAAGGCCTTTTTTAGCTTTTATTCCTGTCTGGCACGACAAGACCTCCTATTCAACGAGTAGGGATTCCATAGGTACTTCAAGGAAAACGGGCTGCGGAAACCATAGTAAAACTTTGAGTGCGATCGAACGGTCGGATCAAATGTTATGGCGCTTTAAGTTGTTATTCTGGTCTGGCACGACAAGACCTCCTCTTCAACGAGTAGGGGATTCCATAGGTACTTCAAGGAAAACAGGCTCCAGAAACTACCGTAAAACTTTGTGGGCAATCCAATGGTCGCATCAAAAGTTAAGGCCCTTTTCAGTTGTTATTCCAGTCTGGCGTGATAAGTCCTCCTATTCAACGAGTAGGGATTCCATAGGTAGTCCAAGGAAACGGACTTGCGAAAACTATTGTAAATATTGGAGTGCGATCCAACGATAGGATCAAAAGTTATGGCCCTTTTCAGCTATTATTTCGGTATGGTGCGACAAGACCTCCTCTTTAACGAGTAGGGATTCCATAGGTAGTCCAAGGAAACAGACCTCGGAAACTACTGTAAATATTGGAGCGCGATCCAACGGTCCAATGAAAAGTTTTGGTGCTTTTCAGTTGTTATTCTGGTCTGGCACGACAACACCTCCTCTTCACCGAGTAGGTATTCCATAGGTAGTACAAAGAAAAGGGCTTCCGGAAACTATTGTAAATATTGAAGCGCGATCCAACCGTTGGATCAAAAGTTATGGCCGTTTTAGCTGTTATTCCGATCTAGCACGACAAGACCTCCTCTTCATCGAGTAGGGATTCCATAGGTAGTCCAAGGAAACAGACCTGTGAAAACTATTGTAATTATTGGAGCGCGATCCAACGATTAGATCAAAAGTTACAGCGCTTTTCAACTGTTATTCCGGTCTAGCGTGACAAAACCTCCTCTTCAACTAATAGGGATTCCATAGGTAGTACAAGGATACGGGACTCCGAAAACTACTATAAATATTTGAGCACGATCCAACGGTCAGATCAAAAGATATTGCTCTTTTCAGCTATTTTTCCAGTTTGGTGCGACAAGATCTCCTCTTCAACTAGAAGGGTTTCCATAGGTATTTCAAGGAAAACGGGCTCCGAAAAATACTGTAAAACTTTGAGGGCGATGCAACGGTCGGATCAAAAGTAATGGCCTTGTCATTTGTTATTCTAGTCTGGCGCAACAAGACCTCCTCTTAACCTAGTAGGCCGTAGGTAGTACAAGGAAACGGGCCTCCGGAAACTACTGTAAATATTTGAGCGCGATCCAATGGTCGGATCAAAAGTTATTGCTATTTTCAGCTGTTATTCCAGTCTTACGCCAGAAGACCTCCTATTCAAGTAGTAGGGATTCGATAGGTAGTACAAAGACACGGGCCTCCGGAAACTACTGTAAATATGTATGCACGATTCAATGGTCAGATCAAAAGTTATTCCGGTCTGACGCGACAAGACCTCCTTTTCACCTAGTAGGGATTCCATAAGTTATAAAAGGAAACGGGCCTCCGGAAACTACTATAAATTTTTTAGCGCGATCCAACGGTCGGATCAAAAGTTATAGCTCTTTTCAGCTGTTTTTCCAGTCAGGCGCGACAAGACCTCCTGTTCAACTAGGAGGGTTTTCATAGGTATTTCAAGGAAAATGGGCTCCGGAAACTACTGTAAAACTTTGAGGGCGATCCAACGGTCGGATCAAAAGTTATGGCCTTTTTTAGCTGTTATTCTGGTCTGGCGCGACAAGACCTCCTCCACAACGAGTAGGGATTTCATAGGTACTTCAAAGAAAACAGGCTCCAAAAACTACTGTAAAACTTTGAGGGCGATCGAACCGTCGGATAAAAAATTATGGCCTTTGTTATCTGTTATTCCGGTCTGGCGCGACAAGACCTCCTTTTCAACTAGTAGGGATTTGATAGGTAGTACAAGGAAACGGGCCTCTAGAAACTACTGTAAATATTTAAGAGCAATCCAACGGTCGGATCAAAACTTATAGCCATTTTAAACTATTATTCCATTTTAAACCTAGTAGGGATTCCATAGGTTGTACAAGGAAACGGGCCTCTGGAAACTACGGTAAATATATGAGTGCGATCCAACGGTCGGATCAAAAGTTATGGCCTTTTTCACCTGTTATTCTGGTCTGGCGCGACAAGACCTCCTCTTCATCTAGTAGGGATTCGATAGATAGTATAGGGAAACGGGCCTCCGGAAACTACTGTAAATATATGAGCGCGATCCAACGGTCGGACCAAAAGTTATGGTCCTTTTCAGCTTTTAATCTGGTCTCGCGTGACAAGACCTTCTCTTCAACGAGTAGGGATTCCATAGGTACTTTAAGGAAAACGGGCTCTGGAAACTACTATAAAACTTTAAGGGCGATTCAACGGTCGGATAAAAAATTATGGCCCTTTTTAGCTGTTATTCTGGTCTGGTGCGACAAGAACTCCTCTTCACCTAGTGTGGATTCTATAGGTAGTACATGGAAACGGGCCTTCGGAAACTACTGTAAATATTCGTGCGTGATCCAACGGTCGGATCAAAAGTTATAACCATTTTCAGCTGTTATTCCGGTCTGGCGCGACAAGACCTCCTCATCACCTAGTAGGGATTCCATAGGTTGTACAAGGAAACAGGCATCCACAAACTACTGTAAATATATGAGCGCGATCCAACGGTCGGATCAAAAGTTATGGTCCTTTTCAGCTTTTAATCCGATATCGCGTGACAAGACCTCCTCTTCAACGAGTAGGGATTCCATAGGTACTTCAAGGAAAACGGGCTCTGGAAACTACAGTAAAACTTTAAGGGCGATCCAATGGTCGGATAAAAAATTATGGCCTTTGTCGCACCCTCCCGAGAATGCTTTCTTCACCACGTAAGGGCCCTCATAGTTCGGCGCCCATTTACTATGATCTTCTCCTGGTAAAGGCAATATTTTCTTCAGTACAAGATCTCCTTCGTGGAATCCTCGAGGTCGAACCTTTTTGTCGTATGATTTGGCCATCTTTGATGATGACAGATTGCAGCTAATCTCTTTTCACTGATCATATTCAACTATTCATATCTAACTTTTACCCATTCCACCTCTTCTAAACTCAGAGTCTACCAAAACTCTTAATGAGGGGTTTTCCACTTCTAAAGGCATCACCGTCTCCATTCCATATACCAACGTATATAGGGTGGCTCCTATTGAGGTTCAGACTGCGGTGCGGTACGCGTAAAGGGCCAATGGCAACATTTCATGCCAACACTTGTACGTGACTACCATCTTCTAAATAATCTTCTTGACATTCTTGTTAGTAGCTTCTACCGCACCATTCATCTTTGGCCTACATGGCAAGGAATTGGGGTGCATGATTTTCAATTTAGCGCAGAGTTCTATTATCATCTTGCCAATTGAATTTCTGGGCATTATCAATTATAATCTTTTTCTGGTGGACCATACTGACAAATCAAATCTCTCAATAAATTTCTTCACCACTTTTTGCCTCTACGTCATCCAAACATCTCAACAAAGTTCTGTCAGATGATTTCTTATACAAAGTTTCCCCATCAAGATTGAAATCCATTGCCAACATTCTCAAAGTCTTCTTGTTGATTTTGGATGCCCCCATGGGATGTCTAGTTTTTTGGATGAAATTCTTGATATCATAGTATCAAGGGTTTCCATCTATTTCCCTCTACACTGAGCAACAATGAGCTGGGTTATTTCTGATATCACTGTGTACCGGTTGTACCTTGTGCCCAAAGTCTATTCTAGCCATAGAAGTTAATATGACCAAAGCATCAACAAAATGTTTTCCTTCCATTCCTAAATGGGTGAACTTTATTTCCTCAACTTCTCTAGCCAATTTAGACGGGTATTCTTGGTAGGTCCCAACTTCTTGTCCTTGGTTTGCCCTCCCTTTCACTTGGTAAATAATCAAAATCAGATATTGTTGTTATTACACTCATACACATTTATTTTCCTAATATTCAGCTCCAATGCCACCTCTAAAACGAGAATGCAAGCTTCATACTCCTATGTTGTTATTGCACCCAAACTGCAACTTAACTAAAATCGAATACCTTTTTATTAGGAGAGATTATCATTGCATCAGCTCTATTACCACATACGTTTACAACACCATCAAAGTACATAGTCCACCAATCTAATTTTCCTTCCTCAACTGAAAACACATCTTCATCAGGAGGTACTGCTTGATTTTCTCGAAAGCTTCTTCACACTCTTATTACAAATTCTGAGATTTTTCTTCCTTAACAATCAAAGATTGGGTCACAAGTCATGGTTAATTGGGATATAAACCGAGCAATGTAATTCAACCTTTCTAAGAACTTTCTTACATCCTTCTCATCCTTAGGAGTTGGCATAGATTAAATAGCCTTTACTTAACCAAGGTCCACTTCTATCCTTTTGTCATTCATCATAAATCCCAACAACTTCTTAGATTTCACCCCGAATGAACACCTTGCATGGTTAAGCCTCAACTTATACTTCTTTCAAGACAATTCCTTCAATATTTGGACATGATTCTCTCTTTCTCTAGGTTTAGCAATCATGTCATCCATATCTTCAATTTTTTCTCTTATTATTTTTTTCATTGCCCAAATCTATGGTTTCAAACTCCTCTCTGGCGGGTTTCCGACCTTGTTCACGTTGTCCTATTTTCATCTACATCTTCCTCTTCTATGGCTACTATGTATTCTTAAGTTTGGCCATTCATTCTCAGTGTAGATGTTTGTTTTGAAAGATCCGATTTGAAAATGGAAAGTGATGTGTAAAAACATCAAGATGAACTTTTGAAAATGCATGATCTCATTAAAGAAAAAATTATCTCAAAACATTTGCTTGAGCAAACTGATTAGGTGTGCAACATCATTCCAAACTCCTTCAAGCTTTCTTTGGTAATGAGCTTTTGGGTGTAACCTTTCTTCATTTTCCATCCTTTTTTTTAATCGAGTGTTGTGGATTATAGAAAGGGGATCTATGTTTCTAGGTCTGATGAGTGCATAGATGTATAAGAAAATGCATGACATAATGCATGATTGTTATAAGAATGCTTTGTATATTGGGTATGGATGCAGCCTTTTTTATGAACGAATAACAGCCACCACCTTGTAAAGATAGGCTCTCTTGTCACATTGCTAGGAGTACTGCATTTCAAGTCATTTGCTTGAATCATGTTCACCAAGAGACATATTTTGCATAAGAAGATAAGTCAACGCCCTTTTCATTAATGCTTAATAAGTTTATTTCCTTTCCTCCACAAACTCTTTAGCCAAAGGTAAAAAAGGCAAAGCCGCAATTCTCAATCTTCCCTAGAAAGGCATCGGTTTTAGCTAGGCTTCGGCGATAGTGAATGATGTCCCCTCCCACTTTTCATGCATTGATTCTAATAATCCGAGTATGTGCAGCAACTTCGTCCATTTGCTCATCCGTCTTGGTCATCTTTTCTATGAGCAACATATTGGTTTTGTTCAAAGCAGCATTGTTAGCGTCGACTTGATCCTTGTATTTTTCCATTGCTGCTAGCTTATTGTCCAAATGCTTTTTATCCTTTTCGCGCTTCTTGTCAAGTTTTTATCCTCACAACTTTTTATCTCATTCTTCTTAACCGCTAACTCTGCTTCAATAACCTTAAAACCTTTCCTCTTCCTTTACAACATCCGTCGAATGGTTTTCCAACTCCAATATTTCTTGTTCAAATCCTCATACTTCCTAATCCTATCCATCAGTTCGAATTGAACTTGTGCAAATTTTCTTAGGTATATTTTGTGCTTCCTTGGCAATCTTTAAAGTCAACCTCTATTGCTTCAAGTTCAAAGCAACTTTGCATCAATCCAAACTCATCCCTTCTAGCTCCTTCTCACTTCTTTCCTAGCAATCTTCTCTTCACTTAGCTTTAATTCAAGCTTTGTGTCTCTAGATTATGTTCGTTCATCTAGAAATGCTCTTCTTTTATCTTCTTCCAGCAATCATTTCTTCCAACATTGTCGTGTCTTCTCAACTCCTCTTCATTATTGTCCCTTTTTCTCTTGATAGGCTCTTCTATAATTTGGGGAGATTTGACTCCTACACAAGGCATGGCTGAAGCAGCTAAGTCTCTCGATCTTGCATATCCTGCACTTGCACTTGGATCCTTTAAACCTTCTATCTCAACCAAAATCAGATGCTTCCAATCTTGTGTGATGATCTCCACAACTTCTTGTGCGATGGGATCTTTGAACAAACCAAAGAATTAAGCAATTCCCATCGTCCTTGGAACAAACTGCATGCCCCCAAGTTACCTTACCACAGGGGCAAGAGCATAACTTACATAACCTGTGATCCCTACCAAAGGCGCCCAACGTTTCTGTCCACAACTCATGAGGAATTTCACTGCCGTTACCCACGGGGCTCTCCACTTGAAATCACTATTAGGCAAACCTTCTAATTTGTCAATCCAACCCTTGTTGTCTAGATCTTCCCATTCTTCTTCTTTTACCAACTTCAGGGGTCTTTGGGTGAACCACCAAAAATTATTGAAGACATGCTTTTTTTGTTTTGATGTGGCTAACCATCTAGATATACAACAACTGCATGCAACATCTCATTGCTTCTTTTCCGGTCTTCCTACAATGGTTAAGTGTCAAGATGGTTTTAGTTAAATTGACAGCCACTGGATTGATTTGTGTATTCTCATACTCTATATAAGCAGCAGCGGCCTCCAAACTCACTAAACCCGTCTGACTTGGGAACAACATAAGGCCAAATATGCTCAAGGCAATCAATCTCTCTTTTTCTAATCCTGACTTCTTTTCCAGTTTAATTTCTAGCATCATCCATTTCAGACCGGTAGCATTCTTTTCCAAAAGCTTTTCCAAGTTGGAGATTCTGAGCAGTTTTGACAGTTCGAGGATGATCTTGTCAAATCTTAAAGGCAAATAAATCTAATACAGATTATTTGGAAACTCAGTTAACAATCTATATTCCTACATAGTGGGACATAGGTCTATGCTTCCGAAAGAAAAACATCGGTAATCTGGATCCAAAAAATGAACTATGGTTCGCACAGCTGGGCTTAAAACTCCTACCCTTGCAATTTCCATCAAACGTCCTTATCTACTAAAAAATGCATCCTTATCCACATTCTGAAAGTGAGTCGTTAACTTGTTCACCTCATTCATAATGCAATTCAGGTTCTTGATTGGTGACAGTTTCTTAGCATCGCTTCCAAGGCAGTCTCCTTCAATCAATTGTGACATTTCAGAATTTTTTTTCATATTCTATGATGGAAAATTTAGCAATGGTGGCTCAAATCCTGTGGTTCAAAATGCCTTGGGGTTTTGATGCAAAAGATATTATGGAGCATACAACCTTAAGGATAGGTTCTAGTTCCTTTACGTGAGACATAGGGTAGGTTTACTACTTGGTCTCTAAAAAAGGGTCTCTTGTTGTCCCAGTGATCGCCCTCATAAAGGCAATATGGGGGTTCAGCAGATAGTGGGATGGCACATGTACCAATCACTATCAGTCTAAACACTCAACAAAGAGTTGGGGTTTACACAAACTTAAACCTTGACTCAAGTCATAAGGCAAGCTGCTAGTCCCCCACCTAACTTAAAGTTTAATGTGTGTGCTCTCGACAAGATAGTAATAATATAAGTGATGCATGAAAGGGTGCAATAAAATCTATATCCATATTTGATATACCATGCATGATAGGATGTAAAGATGCATGCTAAAAGCTTTTAAACAAAGTATCATTCATAGTAAAAAAACAACAACACATGGCATAACAAAACAAACAAAAAAAACAATTACCAAGCTTAGTCCAAGGGTCCCCAGTGGAGTCGCTATCCTGTCGCACCCTCCCGAGAGCTCGACGTCGCGGCGACCCATCCTCCGTAGCGGGGATTCGATGTTGGGGTCTTTCTGTTGTGAAAAAGGGAGTCGCCACCTAGTATTATGGTCACTAGAAAAACCTAACTGGTCTTTCAGAGATTCTAAGGCAAGGGACTGGTTGCGTAAAGGGAAGGTTTTAGCACCCCTAGTACGCCTTACCTAAGGTAAGCTGCTTGGTGTTTGATTTGCCTTATAATTGTTATAGTGTTGATGTTCTCTAATCCCATCAGTTTCCTAGGATAAGTCTGCTCTGATGAATGAAATCTAGGGTGCCTTAAAAAACCTATTTTTTGTCTTAGTGTTTTATACTCTCACGGCTCTAAACCGTGGAGTAAAAAAAATTGAAATGTCCTCGATTATAATCAAGGCTTCTTTCAAGGATTTGTGCGGATGTATTATTCCTAGAAAATTATTTTGGATATTTACCACTCCGGGTTTCTTTATCCAAATATTAACAGTGAATAATAACAAATTATTCCCAATAATATTTTGGATATTCGTCCTTTAAGGATTTCTTTATCCAAACATTAGCGGTGAATAATAGATGAATTTCCCCAAAATAAGATTTTTATATTTTTTGGAATATTGGCCAATACCCTTTGGAGTTTTACAAACATGTTGTAAAATCCAGAAATGCAAGAAAAATGATTTTTGTTGTGTTTAAGAAATCCATGCGAGAACACATTTTCAAAACTTCAAATATTTGTTTTTTTATATAAAAAAACGTAAAAACAATGTTAGGGTATTGGCCGTATGCAGGAAAACAAAACATTTTTTCATTTTTATATTTTTTTTTGATGTCTCGACGAAAACCGGGTATTTTCATACCGGACTTGTATCTTTACCATATAAAACAATACAAGCAGATATTGATAAACAATGCATCAACAAACTTTTAGAAAAAACACATATTTAAATCATTCCTTTAAAGAAAATTTTCCAAACGGGCCAGACCCGGCCCACAAAGAGACTGGGCCGAAATCAGCCCAACATAAAATGGGCCCACTTCCTACAGGGGCTGGACTCAGCCCAGCCCAAACCACACGACTGGTACTGTTCACTGTACAGTAACAGTGTCACTGTTACTCTGCACAGTAACATGTTAATTAATTTTACAGTACTGTGCACATGCATAGTAACCGGGTAATTATTTTCCAGTTACTGTGCACATGCACAGTAACCCCGTTTTCACACATTAGCAAAGCAAATTACATGCAGAAGGACACGTTACTGTTCAAGTGAATTAAATTTCACTTGAACAGTGCAAACACAAAGCAAAAGATTACACAGTGCGGGAGGTTACAGTTCAATCAAAGCTGGCGGGTTACTGTTCAAGTGAATTAATTCACTTGAACAGTGCACACAAGGTAAAATGCATGCAAAGAGAATTAAAATGCATGCAAAGAGACCCCGTTACTGTTCAAGTGAATTAAAATTCACTTGAACAGTGCAAATACAACGAAAACAAATGCACATAGAAGGTGAAGAGAACGAACCTGGAGACGAAGAAGCTGTCTGCGTTCGTCTGTTTCCAATCTTTTCCTCCTGTCCTGTATTGGCGTCGGTTTTCCTATTTTTTCCTTTACTCTACGTCTTTGTCACTCTCTCTCCTTGGTTTTCTGCTCTTTCTTCTTCCCTGTTCTGCAAGTGTTATATGTAAAAAAAATGAAAGCAAAGCCCGAAAGAGATGATGACCTGGTGCGGTTGGTGGTGTTGCTGCCACTACTCTTCCTCCTCTCTGGTATTGCTGCGGCTGCCTTTCCTCCTGGTGGTGGTGGTGCTGCTGGGATGGAGGAGATGATGAGGTCGTTGGCAGCGTTGGTGCGGCTCTTCTCCTGGTGCTGCTCCTGGTCTGCTGGCAAAACCGGTTTTCTTCAGTCCTTACTGTCTGCGCTCGCCGTCTGCTCTCTTGCGTCTTTGTTTTGCTTCTGTTTCTCTTCTCTCCCTCTCCTCCGTTCTGTTTTCCTTTCTCACAGTAACGAAAGGATGAAGGAGAAGAACTCACTCTGTTCTCGTGTTGCTGGAAGGGAAGGAGGGCTTCTGCTGATTCTGCTACTGCGGCTGAGGCAAGGTGCAGCTTCGGCATGTTCTGCTACTGCAGCTGAGGAAGGATATGGCTGCGGAGGAGGTTATAGCTGGGCGAGTGGCTTGCCATGGTTCAGCACAGGTGGTGCTGCTGGCTGCTCTTCCTCCTGGCGTTGCTGCGGCTGCCTTTCCTCCTGGTGGTGCTGCTGCTATGGAGTTCGGGGAAGGCTGGTCTTAAGAGAAGCTGCTGGATCGTGGGGGGAGAATCTGGTAGTGTTGGGAGGAAGCTGACGATGCCTCACCTGGTGGTCAGAAAGGTGGCGGTGTGCTTCCAAACGGTGGAGGGAGAGAGCAGAGAGAGAGGTTCCCCTCCTTCTCTTCCCCTCTTTTTTTCTCCTTTAACTGTCATCTCCTCCCCTTCAAAACTTCCCCCCTTCTCCTTTAGTTTTCCAGCCCTCTCCCCCTCTTTTCAAAAACTCCTCTCCCCTCTTAAACTCTCCCCCCCTTGGTTAATTAATTGTGAGCCTCTCTCAGTGGAGCGGGCTCTGTCCGCATGGACATCGGGTGAGGTCTCCAATAGGCGTGGCTTTGCAGGGCACGCCTGCGCTGTTTTCTAGTCATGGGGTTTTGGGTTTTTGCAGCAGCATGCGGGGAGAGAGAGAGGAATGATGTCTACACTATTTTGGGTTTTTTTCTTTTTAATAATTTTTTTATTTATTTATTTTTGTGGGGACCCAAAAATGGGTAACAACAGCCTTTTTTAGATGTTATTCCAGTCTGGCACGACAAGACCTCCTCTTCAACTAGTAGGGATTTAATAGGTAGTATAAGAAAACGGGCCTCCGGAAACTACTGTAAATATTTGAGCGCGATTCAACGATTGGATCAATAGTTATAGCCATTTTCAGCTTATATTCCGGTCTAGCGCCATAAAACCTCCTCTTCAAGTAGTATGGATTTCATAGGTAGTACAAGGAAACGGGCCACCGGAAACAAATATTTGAGTGTGATCCAACGGTCGAATTACAAGTTATAGCCACTTTCAGCTGTTATTCTGGTATAGCGCCACAAGACCTTCTCTTCAAGTAGTAGGGATTCCATAAGTACTTCAAGGAAAACTGGCTCCGGAAACTACTGTAAAACTTTGAGGGCGATCGAACAGTCGGATAAAAAATTATGGCCATTTTTATCTGTTATTCTGGTCTAGCGCGACAAGACCTCCTCTTAAACTAGTAGGGATTCGATAGGTAGTTCAAAGAAACGGGCTTCCGAAAACTACTATAAATATTTGAGCGCGATTCAACGGTTGGATCAAAAGTTATGGCCATTTTCAGCTGTTATTTCGGTCTCGTGCCATAAGACCTCCTCTTCAAGTAGTTTGGATTCCATAGGTAGTACAAGGAAACGGGATTCTGGAAACTACTGTAAATATTTGATAGCGATCCAACGGTCGGATCAAAAGTTATGGCCCTTTCTACTTGTTATTCCGGTCTGGCGTGACAAGACCTCTTCAACTAGTACGGATTCGATAGGTAGTACAAAGTAACGAGCCTCTAGAAACTACTGTAAATATTTGAGCGCGATTCAACGGTCGGATCAAAAGTTACGGCGCTTTTCAGCTGTTATTTCGGTCTGGCGCGACAAAACCTCCTCTTCACTTAGTAGGGATTCCATAGGTGGTATAAGGAAATGGGCCTCAGGAAACTACTGTAAATATTTGGGCACGATCCAATGGTCGGATCCAAAGTTAAAGCTCTTTTCAGGTGTTATTCCGGTGTGGCGCGACAAGACATCCGCTTCAACGTGTAGGGATTCCATAGGTACTTCAAGGAAAATGGGCTCCAGAAACTACTGTAAAACTTTGAGGACGATCCAACAGTCGAATCAAAAGTTATGGCCCTTTTCAGCTGTTATTCCGGTTTGGCGCGACAAGACCTCCTCATCACCTAGTAGGGATTCCATAGGTAGTACAAGGAAACGGGCCTCCGGAAACTACTGTAAATATTTGAGCGCCATTCAACGGTTGGATCAATAATTAGAGCCATTTTCAGCTGTTATTCCGATCTAGCGCCATAAAACCTGCTCTTCAAGTAGTATGGATTCAATAGGTAGTACAAGGAGACGGCCCTCCAGAAACTACTGTAAATATTTGAGCGCGATTCAACGGTCGAATCAAAAGTTATGGCCCTTTTCACCTGTTATTCCGATCTGGCGCGACAAGACCTCCTCTTCACCTAGTTTGGATTCCATAGGTCGTACAAGGAAATGGGCTCCGGAAACTACTGTAAATATTTGAGAGTGATCCAACGGTTGGATCAAAAGTTATGGCCCTTTTCACTTGTTTTTCCGGTCTGGCGCGACAAGACCTCTTCAACTAGTACGGATTCGATAGTTAGTACAAGGTAAAGAGCCTCCTGAAACAATTGTAAATATTTGAGCGTGATTCAATGGTCGGATCAAAAGTTACGGCGCTTTTCAGCTGTTATTTCGTTCAGGCGTGACAACACCTCCTCTTCACTTAGTAGGGATTCCATAGGTGGTACAAGGAAACGGGCCTTCAGAAACTACTGTAAATATTTGAGCGCGATCCAACGGTCGGATCAAAAATTATGGCCATTTTCACATGTTATTCCGATCTGGCGCGACAAGACCTCCTCTTCACCTAGTGGGGATTCGATAGGTAGTTCAAAGAAACGGTCCTCCGGAAACTACTGTAAATATTTGAGCATGATTCAACGGTTGGATAAAAAATTATAGCCATTTCCAGCTGTTATTTCGGTCTAGCGCCATAAGACCTCCTCTTCAAGTAGTATGGATTCGATAGGTAGTTCAAAGAAACGGGCCTCCGGAAACTACTGTAAATATTTTAGCGCGATGCAACAGTTGGATCAAAAGTTATAGCCATTTTCAGCTGTTATTTCGGTCTAGCGCCATAAGACCTCCTCTTCAACTAGTAGGGATTCGATAGGTAGTACATGGAAACGAGCCTCCGGAAAGTATCGTAAATATTTGAGCGTGATCCAACGGTCGGATCAAAAGTTATTGCATTTTTCAACTGTTATTCCGGTCTCGCGCGACAAGACCTCCTCTTCAACTAGTATGGATTCCGTAGGTAGTATAAGGAAACGGGCCTCCGGAAACTACTGTAAATATTTGAAAGCGATTCAACGATTGGATCAAAAGTTATGGGGTTTCTCAGTTGTTATTCCGGTCTGGGGCGACAAGACCTCCACATCACCTAATAGGCATTCCATAGGTTGTACAAGGAAACGGGCCTCCGAAAACTACTGTAAAACTTTGAGGGCGATCCAACGGTCAGATAAAACATTATGGCCCTTTTATCTGTTTTTCCAATCTGGCGCGACAAGACCTCTTCAACTAAGTGGGTTTCCATAGGTATTTCAAGGAAAACGGGTTCTAGAAACTACTGTAAAACTTTGAGGGCGATCCAACGGTCTGTTCAAAGTTATGGCCCTTTCAGCTGTTATTCCGGTCTGGCGCGACATGACCTCCTCTTCACCTAGTAGGGATTCCATATGTAGTACAAGGAAACGGGCCTTCGAAACTACTGTAAATATTTGAGCGCGATCCAACGGTCGGATCAAAAGTTATAGCCATTTTCATTTGTTATTTTGGTGTAGCGCCATAAGACCTCCTCTTCAAGTAGTATGGATTCGATAGGTAGTTCAAAGAAACGGGCCTCCGGAAACTACTGTAAATATTTTAGCGCGATCCAACGGTCGGATCAAAAGTTATAGACATTTTCAGTTGTTATTTTGGTGTAGCGCAATAAGACCTCCTCTTCAAGTAGTATGGATTCGATAGGTAGTTCAAAGAAACAGGCCTCCGGAAACTACTGTAAATATTTGAGTGCAATCCAACGGTTAGATTAAAAGTTATAGCCATTTTCAGCTGTTATTCTGGTATAGCACCACAAGACCTCCTCTTCAAGTAGTAGGGATTTCATAAGTACTTCAAGGAAAACGGGCTCCGGAAAAGTACTGTAAATATTTGAGAGCGATCCAACGATCAGATAAAAAATTATGGCCTTCTTTATCTGTTATTCCGGTCTAGCGCGACAAGACCTCCTCTTCAACTAGTAGGGATTCGATAGGTAGTTCAAAGAAACGGGCCTCCGGAAACTACTGTAAATATTTTAGCGCGATCCAACGGTCGGATCAAAAGTTATAGACATTTTCAGTTGTTATTTTGGTGTAGCGCAATAAGACCTCCTCTTCAAGTAGTATGGATTCGATAGGTAGTTCAAAGAAACAGGCCTCCGGAAACTACTGTAAATATTTGAGCGTGATTCAACGGTTGGATCAAAAGTTATAGCCATTTTCAGCTGTTATTTTGGTCTAGCGCCATAAGACCTCCACTTCAACTAGTATGGATTCGATAGGTAGTACATGGAAACGAGCCTCAGGAAAGTACCGTAAATATTTGAGCGCGATCCAATGGTCGGATCAAAAGTTATTGCGTTTTTCAGCTTTTATTCCGGTCTGGCGCAACAAGACCTCCTCTTTAACTAGTATGGATTCCATAGGTAGTACAAGGAAACAAGCCTCCGGAAACTACTATAATTATTTGAGAGTGATCCAACGGTTGGATCAAAAGTTATTGCCATTTTCACCTGTTATTCCGTTCTAGCGCGATAAGACCTACTCTTCAACTAGTAGGGATTCAATAGGTAGTACAAGGAAAGGGGCCTCCAGAAACTACTCTAAATTTTTTAGCGCGATTCAACGGTTGGATCAAAACTTATGGGGTTTTTCAGCTGTAATTCCGGTCTGGCGCGACATGACATCCACATCACCTAGTAGGGATTCTATAGGTTGTACAACGAAACGGGCCTCCGGAAACTTCTGTAAATATATGAGCACGATCCAACGGTCGGATTAAAAGTTATGGTCCTTTTCAGCTGTTAATATGGTTTCGCATGACAAGACCTCCTGTTCAACGAGTACGGATTCCATAGGTATTTCAACGAAAACGGGCTCCAGAAACTACTGTAAAACCTTGAGGGCGATCCAACGGTCTTTTCAAAAATTATAGCCCTTTTTATATGTTATTCCAGTGTGGCGCGACAAGACCTCCTCTTCAACTAGTAGGGATTCCATAGGTAGTACAAGGAAACGGGCCTCCGAAAACTACTGTAAATATTTGAGCGCGATCAAACGGTTGGATCAATAGTTAGAGCCATTTTCAGTTGTTATTCTGGTCTAGTGCCATAAGACCTCCTCTTCAAGTAGTATGGATTCCATAAGTAGTACAAGGAAACGGGCCTCCAGAAACTAATGCAAATATTTGAGACCGGTCCAACGGTCGGGTCAAAAGTTATGGCCTTTTTCACCTGTTATTCCGGTCTGGCGCGACAAGACCTCCTCTTCACCTAGTGGGGATTCTATAGGTAGTACAAGGAAACGGGGCTCCGGAAACTACTATAAATATTTATGCACGATCCAACGGTCGGATAAAAAGTTATTGCATTGTCAGCTGTTATTCCGATCTAGCGCCATAAGACCTCCTCTTCAAGTAGTATGGATTCCATAAGTAGTACAAGGAGACGGTCCTCTAGAAACTACTGTAAATATTTGAGAGCGATCCAACGGTCAGATCAAAAGTTATGACCCTTTTCACCTGTTATTCCGATCTGGCGCAACGAGACCTCCTCTTCAACTACTAGGGATTCGATAGGTAGTACAAGGAAACGGGCCTCCAAAAACTACAGTAAATATTTGAGCGCGATTCAACGATCGAATCAAAAGTTATAGAGCTTTTCAGCCGTTATTCCGGTCTAGCGCGACAAGACCTACTCATCACCTCGTAGGGATTCCATATGTTGTACAAGGAAACAGGCTTCCGGAAACTACTGTAAATATATGAGCGCGATCCAACGGTCGGATCAAAAGTTATGACCCTTTTCAGCTGCTAATCCGGCCTCGCGGGACAAAACCTCCTCTTCAAAGAGTAGGGAATCTATAGGTAGTCCAAGGAAACGGGCCTCCGGAAACTACTGTAAATATTTCAGAGCGATCCAATGGTCGGATCAAAAATTATGGCCCTTTTCACCTGTTATTTCGATTTGGCGCGACAAGACCTCCTCTTCAACTAGTTTGGATTCCATAAGTAGTGCAAGGAAACGGGCCTCCAGAAACTACTGTAAATATTTGAGCGCGATCCAACGGTCGGATCAAAAGTTATAGCCATTTTCAGGTGTTATTCCGGTCTAGCCCCATAAGACCTCCTCTTCAAGTACTAGGGATTCCATAGGTAGTACAAGAAAATAGGCCACCGGAAACTACTGTAAATATTTAAGCGCGATCCAACGGTTGGATCAAAAGTTATAGCTATTTTCAGTTGTTATTACGGTCTATCCCCATAACACCTCCTCTTCAAGTAGTAGGGATTCTGTAGGTAGTACAAGAAAATAGACCACCAGAAACTACTGTAAATATTGGAGAACGATCCAACGGTCGATCAAAAGTTACGGCCCTTTTCACCTGTTATTTAGGTCTGGCGTGACAAGACCTCCGCTTCAACTAGTAGGGATTCGATAGGTAGTACAAGGAAACGGGCCTCCGAAAAGTACCGTAAATATTTAAGCGCGATCCAACGTTCGGATCAAAAGTTATTGCTTTTTTCAGCTGTTATTCCGGTGCGCTACAAGACCTCCTCTTCAACTAGTATGGATTCCGTAGGTAGTACAAGGAAAGGGGCCTCCAGAAACTACTATAAATATTTGAGCGCGATCCAACGGTCGGATCAAAAGTTATGATCCTTTTCAGCTCTTATTCCGGTCTGGCGCGACAAGACCTCGTCTTCATTTAGTGAGGATTCTATAGGTAGTACATGGAAACTGGCCTCCAGAAACTACTGTAAATATTTATGCGTGATCCAATGGTCGGATCAAAAGTTATAGACATTTTCGGCTGTTATTCCGGTCTGGCGCGACAAGACCTACTCTTCACCTAGTAGGGATTTCATAGGTAGTATAAGGACACGAGCCTCTACAAACTACACTAAATATTTGAGCGCGATTCAACCGTCGGATCAAAAGTTATTGAGCTTTTCAGCTGTTATTCCGGTCTAGCGCGACAAGACCTCCTCATCACCTCGTAGGGATTCCTTATGTTGTACAAGGAAACAGGCTTCCGGAAACTACTGTAAATATATGAGCGCGATCCAACGGTCGGATCACATGTTATGACCCTTTTCAGTTGCTAATCCAGTCTCGCGAGACAAAACCTCCTCTTCAAAGAGTAGGGAATCCATAGGTAGTCCAAGGAAACAGGCCTCCGGAAACTACTTTAAATATTTGAGAGCGATCCAACGGTTGGATCAAAAGTTATGGCCCTTTTCACCTGTTATTTTGATTTGGCGCGACAAGACCTCCTCTTCAACTAGTTTGGATTCCATAGGTAGTGCAAGGAAACGGGCCTCTGGAAACTACTGTAAATATTTGAGCGCGATCCAACGGTGGGATCAAAAGTTATAGCCATTTTCAGTTGTTATTCCGATCTATCCCCATAAGACCTCCTCTTCAAGTAGTAGGGATTCCATAGGTAGTACAAGAAAATAGGCCACGGGAAACTACTGTAAATATTTGAAAAACAATCCAACGTTCGATCAAAAGTTACAGCCCTTTTCACCTGTTATTTAGGTTTGGCGCGACAAGACCTCCGCTTCAACTATTAGGGATTCGATAGGTAGTACAAGGAAACGGGCCTCCGAAAAGTATCGTAAATATTTAAGCGCGATCCAATGTTCAGATCAAAAGTTATTGCTTTTTTTAGCTATTATTCCGGTGCGCTACAAGACCTCCTCTTCAACTAGTATGGATTCCATAGGTAGTACAAGGAAAGGGGCCTTCGGAAACTACTATAAATATTTGAGCGCGATCCAACGGTCAGATCAAAAGTTATGGTCCTTTTCAGCTGTTATTCCGGTCTGGCGCGACAGGACCTCCTCTTCATTTAGTGGGGATTCTATAGGTAGTACATGGAAACTGGCCTCCAGAAACTACTGTAAATATTTATGCGTGATCCAATGGTCGGATCAAAAGTTATAGACATTTTCGGCTGTTATTCCGGTCTGGCGCGACAAGACCTACTCTTCACCTAGTAGGGATTTCATAGGTAGTATAAGGACACGAGCCTCTACAAACTACACTAAATATTTGAGCACGATTCAACCGTCGGATCAAAAGTTATTGAGCTTTTCAGCTGTTATTCCGGTCTAGCGCGACAAGACCTCCTCATCACCTCGTAGGGATTCCTTATGTTGTACAAGGAAACAGGCTTCCGGAAACTACTGTAAATATATGAGCGCGATCCAACGGTCGGATCACATGTTATGACCCTTTTCAGCTGCTAATCCAGTCTCGCGAGACAAAACCTCCTCTTCAAAGAGTAGGGAATCCATAGGTAGTCCAAGGAAACAGGCCTCCAGAAACTACTTTAAATATTTGAGAGCGATCCAACGGTTGGATCAAAAGTTATGGCCCTTTTCACCTGTTATTTTGATTTGGCGCGACAAGACCTCCTCTTCAACTAGTTTGGATTCCATAGGTAGTGCAAGGAAACGGGCCTCTGGAAACTACTGTAAATATTTGAGCGCGATCCAACGGTGGGATCAAAAGTTATAGCCATTTTCAGTTGTTATTCCGGTCTATCCCCATAAGACCTCCTCTTCAAGTAGTAGGGATTCCATAGGTAGTACAAGAAAATAGGCCACTGGAAACTACTGTAAATATTTGAAAAAAAATCCAACGTTCGATCAAAAGTTACAGCCCTTTTCACCTGTTATTTAGGTCTGGCGCGACAAGACCTCCGCTTCAACTAGTAGGGATTCGATAGGTAGTACAAGGAAACGGGCCTCCGAAAAGTACCGTAAATATTTAAGCGCGATCCAACGTTCTGATCAAAAGTTATTGCTTTTTTCAGCTGTTATTCCGGTCTGGTGCTACAAGACCTCCTCTTCAACTAGTATGGATTTCGTAGGTAGTATAAGGAAACGAGCATCCGGAAACTACTGTAAATATTTGTACATGATTGACACGACCAAAAGATTGATGTCTTCTCCCAAGTGCAGGAGTGTCGAAGTAATAAATAACCCGGTAAGACCGGGGTCAAACCATAGGGATGTTAATTGTACAAATTATAGATAACAATAATACAAAAGTAACAATGATAACAACAACAACAATAATAATAGTGATAATAATAATAGTGAAGAAGAAGAGGAAGAAGTTGATGAGAGCTTTTGAGATGGAAGATTAACGCAAGAATTAAACAATGACAACAACAAATGTCAAGGTTATAGGATCCACTAATGGTACTTCAAACAAGTATAGTATAAACTCTTATTATTCAATTGAAAACCACACACAAAGGAGGTTCCAATTAGATTATAAATTGTTAACATGATTACATAAGTTATCTTATTCGAATAATGCTAATACTTGTAAATGTTATCAGACATTCATGATTATAACTTATGTTAACAACAAATCAAGTTCCTTTCATAGCTCAGGTGTCAGTTATACCATATAGTAGGGCTATGAAAGTGCCAAGTATTTGTTGTACCAAGTGTTATACAACATAAATCTAGATTAACCATTTAACAAGCAAAGTATTAAAAGTGAACAAGATAACAAATATAAAGCATGTTAGTATCCAACATTAAGGTCCATGTTAAGTTTATATTATACTTATTCTTACTCCATTAGTGTACCCTTTTCACCTTGACATAATTAACTTAACTAAATATAATGAAAGAAAGAAACATAAATAAACAAGGAAAGGAAATGAAAAGCATAAGCAAGAGATTAATATAAGCAAAACTTAAGCATTACAAAATATAAAGAGAGAGCAAGAGTATGATCTTGATCTGAACACCAAGATGCCTCAATACATGGCAAATGCCTCCTTTTATAGGCCAAAATTTGGAACTATTGATTTGTTGACTAATTGATGAGTGAGTGACCACATCTTGACTTGGTGACAATTCTTATCTTCTTGTCTGCCAAAAACATCATTGATAACGTCATAATTTGAACAGACTTCAATCATGAAAGTTCTAGGAAATTGTCTCATCTTTCCAGGGTAAAAATTTGAGATCATTTGGACTTCTAGAACTTGAGATATAGGCTGAACACTAAACAGTATCTGGGCTTTTGGACATATTCGGACTTTTTCTTTGTTGCTACAATTTGGACTTGAAAATGGCCTTGTTAGATCTTGGGCTCCACATGAAAGTTGTAGGCCTATGTCTTATCTTTCCATCAATATAAAATGGACCTAACTCCAAGATCTACAACTCCAGATATGACCCAATTACTGAATAGTGTTCCAGTTTGAACTGCACCAGCATCTCTTTTCTAAGTTTGGCCATCTCTTTGTCCTTTCAATTTCAGTACTTCAACTCATCAATCAATTCTTTCATTTATGCGATAGTCCTGCATTTAAGATGAACATTTATCATAAATTAAAGGTATCTTATATAATTAGATATGTTATTATAAAACATGCTTTAGTTAAGGAGTTATTGATACTTCAAGTGCAAAATGATGATATAAAACCTTGATAAAAATGCACTTTTAAGTACTAATAAGTGATCCAACAATCGGATCAAAAGTTATAGCCATTTTCAGCTGTTATTCTGGTCTGGCGCGACAAGACCTCCTCTTCACCTAGTAGGGATTTCATAGGTAGTACAAGGAAACGGGCCTCCGGAAACTACTGTAAATATTTGAGCGTGATCCAACGGTCGGATAAAAAGTTATTGCCATTTTCAACTGTTATTCCGGTCTAGCGCCATAAGACCTCCTCTTCAAGTAGTATGGATTCCATAGGTAGTGCAAGGAAACGGGCCTCCGGAAACTACTGTAAATATTTGAGAGCGATCTAACGGTCGGATCAAAAGTTATGACCATTTTCAGCTGTTATTCCAGTCTAGCGCCATAAGACCTCCTCTTCAAGTAGTATGGATTCCATAGGTAGTATAAGGAGACAGGCCACCGGAAACTACTGTAAATATTTAAGCGCGATCCAATGGTTGGATCAAAAGTTATAGCCATTTTCAGTTGTTATTCCGGTCTATCCCCATAATACCTCTTCTTCAAGTAGTAGGGATTCCATAGGTAGTACAAGAAAATAGGCCACTGGAAACTACTGTAAATATTTGAGAACGATCCAACGATCGATCAAAAGTTACGGCCCTTTTCACCTGTTATTTCGGTCTGGCGCGACAAGACCTCCGCTTCAACTAGTAGGGATTCGATAGGTAGTACAAGGAAACAGGCCTCCAAAAAGTACATTAAATATTTAAGCGCGATCCAACGTTCGGATCAAAAGTTATTGTTTTTTTAAGCTGTTATTCCGGTCTGGCACTACAAGACCTCCTCTTCAACTAGTATGGATTCCATAGGTAGTACAAGGAATGGGGCCTTCGGAAACTACTATAAATATTTGAGCGCGATCCAACGGTTGGATCAAAAGTTATGGTCCTTTTCAGCTGTTATTCCGGTCTGGCGCGACAAGACCTCCTCTTCATGTAGTGGGGATTCTATAGGTAGTGCATGGAAACTGGCCTCCAGAAACTACTGTAAATATTTGTGCATGATCTAACGGTCGGATCAAAAGTTATAGCCATTTTCGGCTGTTATTCCGGTCTGGCGCGACAAGACCTCCTCTTCACCTAGTAGGGATTTCATAGGTAGTATAAGGACACAAGCCTCCACAAACTACAGTAAATATTTGAGCGCGATTCAACCGTCGGATCAAAAGTTATGGAGCTTTTCAGCTGTTATTCCGGTCTAGCGCGACAAGACCTCTTCATCACCTCGTAGGGATTTTATAGGTAGTACAAGGAAACGGGCCTCCGAAAACTACTGTATATATTTGAGCATGATCCAACAATCGGAAATATTTATAGGTCTAGCGTTTTTCATTTGTTATTCCAGTCTGGCGCGACAAGACCTCCACTTCAACTAGTATGGATTCCATAGGTAGTACAAGGAAAGGGGCCTCTGGAAACTACTATAAATATTTGAGCGCGATCCAACGGTCGGATCAAAATATATGGTCCTTTTCAGCTGTTATTTCGGTCTGGCGCGACAAGACCTCCTCTTCACCTAGTGGGGATTCTATAGGTAGTACATGGAAACGGGCCTCCAGAAACTATTGTAAATATTTGTGCGTGATCCAACGGTCGGATCAAAAGTTATAGCTATTTTTAGCTGTTATTCCTATCTCGCGTGACAAGACCACCTCTTCAACTAGTAGGGATTCGATAGGTAGTACAAGGAAATGGGCCTCCGAAAACTAATGTAAATATTTGAGCGCGATTCAACGGTCGGATAAAAAGTTATGGACCTTTTCAGCTGTCATTCTAGTCTGGCGCGACAAGACCTCCTCTTCAACTAGTAGGGATTCGATAGGTAGTACAAGGAAACGGGCCTCCAAAAACTACAGTAAATATTTGAGCGCGATTCAACGATCGGATCAAAAATTATGGCGCTTTTCAGCTGTTATTCCGATCTCGTGTGACAAGACCTCCTCTTCAACTAGTAGGGATTCGATAGGTAGTACATGGAAATGGGCCTGCGAAAACTACTATGAATATTTGAGCGCGATTCAACGGTCGAATCAAAAGTTATGGAGCTTTTCAGCTGTCATTCTGGTCTGACGCGACAAGACCTCCTCTTCAACTAGGAAGGATTCCATAGGTAGTACAAGGAAACGGGCCTCTGGAAACTACTGTAAATATTTGGGCGCGATTCAATTGTCGGATCAAAAGTTATGGCTCTTTTCAGTTGTTATTCTGTTGTGGCGCGACAAAACCTCTGTTTCAACGAGTAGGGACTCCATAGGTACTTCACGGAAAACGGACTATGGAAACTATTGTAAAACTTTGAGGGCGATCCAAGGGTCAGATCAAAAGTTGTGGCCCTTTTCAGCTGTTATCCCAATGTGGCGCGACAAGACCTCCTTTTCAACTATTAGGGATTCCATAAGTAGTACAAGGAAACGACTTCCGGAAACTACTGTAAATATTTGAGCGCGATCTAACGGTCGGATCAAAAGTTATGGCGCTATTGAGCTGTCAATCCGGTCTCGCGCGACAAGACCTCCTCTTCAATGTTAGTAGGGATTCCATAGGTAGTACAAGGAATCGAGCCTCCGAAAACTACTGTAAATTTTTGATCGCGATCCAACAGTCGGATAAAAAGTTATGGCGCTTTTCACCTGTCATTCCGGTCTGGTGCGACAAGACCTCCTCTTCAACGAGTAGGATTCCATAGGTACTCCAAGGAAACGGGCCTCTAGAAATTACTGCAAATATTTGAGCGCGATCCAACAGCCAGATCAAAAGTTATGGCGCTTTTCAGCTGTTATTCCGGTCTCGCACTGTAACATCCCTCATTTCTAGGATAAAACAACAATCTCATGTCAATAGAAAAACAGAGTAAATTTTTTTTTTTGTATATGCATATTCATGGTCTTCATATTAACATCTACCGGAATTTCGACGGAGTCCCCCCTATACCGGAAGGTCCCAAGTTACCGACATTTAACCTGTTTACACTTCTAAGAGTTCGCATCTCATAACTTAATTCCCGACCCAATCATCCTAGGTTTCAATTCCACAATTATACTCACACCTATCAACCATAATATTTATGATATGCATTATATAACAAAAATATCATTATGGGTGGATAATTTAAATAAATATAAATACATAGACATGAAATATGGTTATATAAACTATAGCGTTAAATTCATCCAATCAAGTTTAAACATTTATTATACAAATTAAGTTATAGAAACATTTTCATGTTTCCAAAATACAAGGGTATACTCCCTAGAACCTAGATTTCAAGAAGGGAACATAAGCTAGGATCTACTCCTGTCGTGCATGCGATGATCCTGAAACAAAATACATATTATTGCAAGGTGAATATCACAATAAATATAACAATATGAATATCTAATAATTTCAACAGGGTAACATGTATTCATATTTCATTTACTTCTCCCTTCTAGTTTTTTTTTATTAAAATCTTTCCCTTATTCAAACTATTAATGACCATTCCCTCTGCCACTATCAACCTTCATTCCAGACCTTATAAGATCAACGTGATTACTTTTACTTATCACATTACTGATACCAATTTCAATGGTATCGTCATCACCACCCCACATGAGTCGATATAAGACGATCCCTTTACCCGGGATCCTAACATACATTAAATGTATGCTGGCCAATACATGGTGATCCCCTTACCCGGGATCCTAACATACACTGAATGTATGTAGCCAATACGTGGAGATCCCCTTACCCGGGATCCTAACATACACTAAATGTATGCTAGTCCATTCATGACGATCCCCTTACCCGGGATCCTAACATATACTAAATGTATGCTAGCCAATACAGGGTGATCCCCTTACCCGGGATCCTAACATACACTCAATGTATGCTAGACAATACATGGTGATCCCCTTACCCGGGATCCTAACATACACTCAATGTATGCTAGTTTATGCCTCAAATCACACTTCTCATATTTCCTTTGTCAGTGACAATTTCATCACTTGGCAATTCACATAACAACTTTTCACCTTGAATACACATTCATTCATTTATTCACATTTCACATCAAAAATATATTAAATCGTGGAATTTAACTAGAAAGCATAGGTGTGAATCACCTACCTGCAATAGAAGCTCTACTCGTGCTCCCCTGCTGCTGCTGTTGCACCATGTCTGTGGTCCCTCCTGCAAATGACAGGCTTATCTCATAAATTTTCCTCACTCAAGGATATGTTTTATAATAACCATATCAACAAACAATAAGTTTTTCTTTCAATCATTTCTTAGTACTTTATGTTTTTTCTCATTTCACTCATTATTACTGTCGTTCTTTTTCCAATCCTAGTTATCATTCCTTTCTTTATATTTGGACTATCACTGTTTAACTGTTACTGCCTCGTTTTTGAAGTGTTACTGTCTTATCTCTCCTTATATTTTTAACTATATCTGGAGTTATAGAACTTCGATTCAAGCAAAATTTGTGGCGTTGGAAAGGTAAGACATGAAGCTACAAGTTCTATGTTTTGAGAAGAACCCAGTTCTGCCTCTAAGGTAGTCTAAATTGCTCATTAACAAACACTTGGACTGTTACTATCCAACTGTTACTGTCCATTTTTGAACTGTTACTGTTTGACCTCTCCTCAGATTTTTAACTATATCTAAAGTTATAGAACTCTGATTTAAGCGAAATTTATGGCGTTGGAAAGGTAAGACATGAGGCTACAAGTTCTATGTTTTGAGAAGAACCAGTTATTCCTCTAAGATAGTCAAAATTGCTCATCAATGAACCAGACCTACTACCCTATAGGGTTTGTCATGACCCAGTCTCGGTTGGTGACCCATAACTGGAGTTCTATGACTCCAAATTGAGCAAGACTAATTTCATTAGTTAGTAAACATCCAAAACTACAATATCTATGTAGGAACGTGATCCTAATTCCTTCATTCTCCTACCCAAAATCTCTTTGAAGGTCAAGAGACGAAACTGTCCAGATTCATCAACCTTTCCATTTACACACAACACATGAAGTTCTTTACTTTAACAACTCTTACTTTTCCCTCAATTCAAGTCTAAGAACTCAATATATAAATTAACATCCAGGTATCAATTCATAATCGACTTGAAATGACTCATAAGACTAGGTTTAGAATATCTTACCTGGTGCGAATCAAGGCTTCGATCCCTCCTTTTCTTTCTAATGATAGCCGACCCTCCCCTCTTCTCTTCTTGTTAATCCCTTTCCCACCAGGGTTTATTTTACCTATAACGCTCAATCTGGGATGGGTTCTTGAAATTTTAGTGTTTCTCTCTTAATTTGTAAAAATAGATATAAAAACTCCCTCTTTTCTTTCTTTACATAGCTGCAGATCTGTTTTTTTTGTGAGAATAGGAGTATTTATGCTCTATAATTATTCTTATTTGCATTTAGGCCCCATTTTCTTTAAGTGTATTCGTTCTTGCCCCCACTTCTTTTTAGTTTGGTTTATTTTCTTTAATTTAATCCAGCCTTGGTTTTTCTCGGGATTTACAATCTCGCCTCATAATAAAAATTTCATCCTCGAAATTCAAGTTACGTACCTATGTCGGAGAATAAGTGCGGAAAGTTTTCCTTCATCTCGAATTCTCTTTCCCATGTTTCTTCTTCTATTCGAGAGCTTCTCCACAATACTCTCACCAAGGGAACTCTTTTATTCCTCAACAATTTCTCATCTCGATCTAAGATCTTGACGGGCTTAGTTTTCATGGTTAGATCCCCTTTAATCTTCATAGGAACTTGTGGGAATACCCGTGAGGGGTCTATCTTAGCCTTTTGCAGCAATGATACATGGAACACATTGTGAATCTTATCCAAATATACAGGCAATTCTAATCGATATGCAACTGGCTCGATTCTTTCTTTAATCTCAAAAGGGCCAATATATCTCGGGGCTAATTTCCCTTTTACTCCAAATCGAATGATGCCTTTCCAAGGAGCCACCTTCAAAAATAATTTATCCCCTACTTGGAATTCCAACGGCCTTCTTCGGCGATCTGTGTAACTTTTTTGTCTATCTTGTGCTTCCTTCATTCTCTTTTTGATCACCCTCACCTTGTCAGTTGTCAGTTGCACCATCTCAGGTCCCAAAAGCTTCCTTTCTCCTACTTCCTCCCAACAAATTGGGGTACGACATTTCCTCCCATACAATGCTTCATATGGAGCCATACCAATAGTATTTTGATGGCTATTATTATAAGTAAACTCCACCAATGGCAGGAGATCCTCCCAATTCCCTCCAAACTCCAGCACACAGGACCTCAAGAGATCCTCAAGAGTTTGGATGGTCCTTTCAGATTGACCATCCGTCTGAGGATGAAATGCTGTGCTCAGATTCAACTTTGTCCCCATTGCCCGTTGTAAGCTAGGCCATAATCTTGATGTGAACCTTGGATCCCGATCCGATATAATAGAAACCAGCACTCCGTGAAGTCTGATTACTTCATTTACATACAATTTTGCCAGCTTATCCACCGAATCAGTCATCTTCATTGGCAAAAACAAAGCAGATTTTGTTAATCAATCCACGACCACCCATATGGCATCATTCCCCTTCTTTCCCCTGGGTAATCTCGTCACAAAATCCATAGAAATATCCTCCCATTTCCATTCCGGAATTGATAATGACTGTAATTCCCCTGCAGGTTTCTGGTGTTCTATCTTTACTTGTTGACAGATCCCACAATTTGACACAAATTCTGCTATTTCCCTCTTCATATTTGGCCACCAGTAGTTTTCCTATAAATCCCTATACATCTTTGTACTCCCAGGATGAGTAGCAAATCGAGATTCATGAGCTTCTCTTAATACTTCATCTTTCAAAATCTTATCCTCAGGCAAATAAATTCGCCTACCCATAGCTATTAGCCCATCGGATAACATTTCAAATGATGTCTCTATAACCTTGTTTACCCTCTCCTTGATCTCTTTTACTTTCCCATCTGCTTGTTGAGCCACCAAGACCCTGTCTCGAAGCACAAATCGGATCTTTAACTGAGCTAACAGTGATCCTTCGGGCCCTACACTTAGCCGCAAGCCCATTTTCTTTAATTCCACTATACTTTCTTATTCCTTAAGCTCCACATCATTCATCACTATTTTTCCCTTCCTACTCAAGGCATCGGCTACTACATTAGCCTTACCAGGATGGTAGTCAATAACACAATCGTAATCTTTTATTAACTCTACCCATCTTCTCCGCCGCATGTTTAACTCCTTCTGTGACATCAAATACTTCAAACTTTTATGGTCTGTAAAGATTTGAACTTGTGTCCCATATAAATAATGTCTCCATACTCTTAAGGCAAACACCACCACTGGAAGTTCTAGGTCATGAACCGGGTAATTCACCTAATGCGACTTTAACTGTCTTGATGCATAAGCAATCACACGCCTATTTTACATCAATACACATCCCAGACCCCTTTTTGAGGCATCACTATATACCATAAACCCTTCAGTCCCTGATGTAAGGGCCAACACAGGAGCAGAAATGAGCCTCTCCTTCAGTTCTTGAAAGCTTGCTTCACACTCTTCCGACCAACAAACCGGACTTCCTTGCGGGCCAGCTTAGTTAAAGGTGATGCTATGGTGGAGAATCCTTCAATAAACCTTTGGTAATATCCAGCAAGACCCAAGAAACTCCTGATTTCTGTCACGTTGGTAGGCCTTTCCCATTTTAACACGGCCTCAACCTTTATTGGATCTACAAATATTCCTTCTGCGGATATTACATGGCCCAAAAATACCACTTCCTTGAGCCAGAACTCACACTTATCCAGCTTTGCATATAATTGATTTTCCCTTAAAGTCTGTAGCACAACCCTTAGATGTTTTCATGCTCCAAGTGAGAGTTTGAATACACCAAAATATCGTCAATAAATACAACCACATATTAGTCCAGGTAAGGCCGAAACACCCGATTCATTGAGTCCATAAACATGGCCGGAGCATTGGTTAACCCAAAAGGCATCACCGAAAACTCGTAATGCCCATAACAGGTTCGGAAGGCAGTCTTTTGTAGTCTTGTTCCTCGATTCTCAACTGGTGATATCTAGATCTCAGATCTATCTTGGAAAATACCCTAGCAACCTTCAACTGATCAAACAAGTCATCTATTCGTGGGAGTGGGTACCTGTTCTTCACCGTCACTTTATTCAATTGATGATAATCAATGCACAAACGAAGGGTGCCATCCTTCTTCTTTACAAACAATACTGGAGCTCCCTAGGGTGAGTTACTAGACCGGATGAAGCCTTTATCTAACAATTCCTGAAACTGGACCTTCAGTTCCGCCAATTCCATAGGTGACATCCTATAAGGAGACTGGGCTATAGGAGAAACTCCTGGAATAGTTTCTATGGAAACTTCAATTTTTCTAAATGGAGGTAATCCAGGCAACTCTTCTAGGAATACATCTTAAAACTCCCTCACAACAGGAATACTAGCCAAATCTATGCTACCCTTCTCCAACTCTCTTACATGGGCTAACCAAGCTGTAAACACCCAAAGGAAAATATATATATATATATATATATATATATATATATATATATATATAGAGAGAGAGAGAGGGATGATGATGGATGCAGTTTTCGCTACTGATGCAGAAATCGGCAGCGACGCAGTTCCGCTGCCGATTCAGAATCGGCAGCGACGCAGTTCCGCTGCCGATTCTGGATCGGCAGCGACACAGTTTTTGCTGCGGATGCAGAAATCGGCAGCGATGCAGTTTTCGCTGCCGATGCAGAAATCGGCAGCGATGCAGTTTTCGCTGCCGATGCAGAAATCGGCAGCGATGCAGTTTTCGCTGCCGATGCAGAAATCGGCAGCGATGCAGTTTTCGCTGCCGATTTCTCAATGAACAGTGACGCAGAGCTGGGAGGGAGGGGTAAAACTGGTTTTAGATAAACCAAACAAGGATAAGGACACACCTAAACCAACCCCCAAACAACCCATTTGATTAGATGGGTAGTATAAATACAAAGAGGGGAGAGAGAATGACCCATCTCCTTCCAAATCCAGCAGCTGCATGCCGTTCTTCCCTTCCCCTTTCACAACAGAAACGTAAATCAGACCAGTAGAGATTAATTTGTGAACTTGTGAGGGAGAGATGAGACCTTGAGAGAGGAGTGGGCAGCTGCATAGAGGAGAGGCAAAGGAGAGCCGGAAAAAAAAAAAAAAAAACGTGAGAGAAAAAAAAAGAAGAAGGAGAACCAGCAGCTGAATAATGTCACACCTTCCTCAAACTTAGTTAAATTCAGAAGGTATGGGTCATGAAACTCTCTTCCTCTCCCCCGTAAGATCAAAAAATGAAAATAAAGAAGAAAAAAAAACCCTAAGAAAAGAATTGATCTAAGACCTAAGCCAGCTGTGAAGGAAGCTGAAATTAACCAAGAGAACAAGCAAACAAAAGTGAAATAAAGTCAATTTCAGAACATCTAACAAATCATGGTAGAGGGCCAGCTTTAACTAGGGGGAATTAATGTGATGTTGTTGCAGGAATGACTTAAATGCTAATAACAATTTCATGATATGATGGTGTAAAATAGGGAACACTTTAATGTGAACATGTGAACTATTGAAATAAGTGTGATGATGAATGTGATTAAAAAATAAAATAAATACAACTGTGCTGATTTGTGACCATTGATGTCTCAGGTGGTGCAGTCGGGATTGGACCATCATCAAGACAGGAACGACCCACAGGTGGAACAGGTAGGTGACTTGCACCTTTCTTTTTCATACGTTGATCCTTAGAACATTTTAACTTGAGTACTACCATATTGTTAGAACCGATATTAAATTGTCGAACGCTTAATTGTTGATAAAAGAGTGATTAGCTTCGGCTAATGGCATCCGAATGGATGGCCGGGACAAAAGAGTGATTAGCTTCGGCTAATGGCATCCGAACGGATGGCCGGGATAAAAGAGTGATTAGCTTCGGCTAATGGCATCCAAACGGATGGCCGGGACAAAAGAGTGATTAGCTTCGGCTAATGGCATCCAAACGGATGGCCGGGACAAAAGAGTGATTAGCTTCGGCTAATGGCATCCAAACGGATGGCCGGGACAAAGAATGATTAGCTTTGGCTAATGGCGTCCGAATGGATGGCCGGGTTAAAAAGGGATGATTTCGCTGCCGATTGTGGATCGGCAGCGACGCAGTTCCGCTGCCGATTGTGGATCGGCAGCGACACAATATTCGCTGCCGATACAGAAATCGGCAGCGACCTAGTTTCCGCTGCCGATACAGAAATCTGCAGCGACGCAGTTTCCGCTGCCGATTTTGGATCGGCAGCAATGCAGTCTTCGCTGCCGATACAGAATTCGGCAGCGACCCAGTTTCGCTGCCGATTCCTTGATCGGCAGCGATGTAGTTTCGGCTGCCGATTTTAGGATTGGCAGTGACGCAGCTATTGCTATGGAATCCGGATGGATAGCCGGGACAAATAAACGACTAGTTTCGGCGAATGGCATTTGAAAACTTGTGTATCTATATGTACTACTAATTGTTACATCAAATACATGAAGAAATTATAAATGTTAATGCTTATTTAATTGCTAGGCCGTTAGTTACCAATATTATTATTATTATTAAGTATTTGTTTTCTCTTAAATGTTTTGTACTGCTGCAGGGACGTCACACCAACAAGATGTCTAGGATACCCGATACATGGGAACCTACTTTTGCAAAGAATTAAGTAGATGCATTCGAACTCACAATGTATTTTGTAGGGATCAATGTACTGAATGTATAACTTTTATTAGACCCTTTTTGTTTAAAATTTTGTGATGGCTATTAGTAGTATAAGAATGCAAACTCATGTCCATGTATATATATTTTTAATATGAATTTCAAATCATGCAACACTAATATTATATGTTTGTGTAAGATTCGCTTTTGAATGAACTGTTGATTGTATGGGTTGTATTTTGATGATGTAAGGATTCAAGTTCTTTGATTACCGGCACCAGGTGTATTAAATATATATATATAAAAAAAATTACTATTGTTGGGCTTAGAAATCCGAGTCGTTACAGTTGGTATCAGAGCCCTTGGTATGGATCCTGAGGATCATTAATAAATGTGTTGTTGCGATGAATTTCAGGATGGTACGCACCCGACAAGGGACACAAACTGAGCCGCCCTCCTTAGAAAGGAGGGGCATGAACCGAGGTGCCCAAGGTTGGCAAGACGAAGATCTAGATGATACGGCATCTCATGCTCCGATAATACCGCCCGAAACCTTGCAGGGGGAAGATACGATGGCAGGAGAAGGCCTGAGGCCTCATCAGACAGAGGGAACACCCTCAGTCGCAATGGAGCAGCGAGAAAGACCAGAAGCACAGCCATCTACTGTTCCAACTGGTGTGCCCCCACAATATGTAGATGCAGGACTCCTTGTACAAATAGTTAAAGCAGTGATGGAAGGCATGGCTAATTCAGCAGCACAAACAACCCCTACCACGCAGAATCCACCAGCAGCCCCTACGACCAGCATGACCATGGATAATGTGGTACCACTGGTGCGACTAGTCAAGAGTATGAGGGAAATGGGCTGTGAACCGTATATGGGGGAACAAGATGCAGAGATAGCTGGAAGATGGATCAGGAAGGTAGAAAAGACAATGATTCAAATAAGCATACCCGAGGGTTTGAGGGTAAATTGTGCATCCCAGTTACTATCTGATAGGGCCATGACATGGTGGGAAACAGTTCAGCTGAGGCGTGCGACTGAGACCCTAACTTGGAGTGATTTCAAGACAGAGTTTGAGAATCAGTTTTATTCCAAGTATCATCGCAAGGTGAAAGAACAAGAGTTCTTGGCATTAAGACAGGGTGATATGTCAGTATTGGAGTACGAAAGGAGATTCCATGACCTCTCATTGTTCGCCCCACATTATGTGCCGACAGAGGAACATATGATTGAAAAGTTGAGAGATGGTTTACGACAGGATTTGAGACAAGGATTGATCGCCTTGCGATTTAAATCGGTGAGGGAGTTGATTGAGGCTGCACAAGCTCTGGAGGCATGTATTGGAGAAAGCCAAGGGGGGTATCAGAGTATAAGCAAAAAGAGAGATGGGGACTATTTCAGCGGCAGACCACCGCACCCGAAGAAAGGAAAAAGTGGAGTGTTTGAGCAGCACGGAAAGAAGGGGAGTTTGATATTACCGCCTCACCAACAGTCAAGTGGGAGAATGATGGCGGGACAGTCTCACTGAGGGCAAACTCTTCAACTGGGACCGGTGATCGCAGGGGAGTTGACTATCCTTTTTGTGAAAAATATGGACAAAAACACCCTGGGGACTGCTCAGTTTCCCCTGGACGATGCTTTGTGTGCAGAGGAGAGGGTCATAGGTGGAGGAACTGCCAGTATCTTAGCCAAGGGTGTCATTACTGTGGTGGGAAAGGTCATTACAAGAGGGACTGCCCCAAAAGGAACACCGGACAAGTACAGAGCTATAGACAGCCCAGTCAGAGCCACCAGCAGTCAGTCACCGTTAATAGGCCAGTGAGATCTTCTCAATCAGGGGCAAACTCCAGTCGAGGGAAGCCGAGGGCACAAAATGATCGGACCCCAGGGAGGGTCTTCCACCTGACACAGGAGGAGGCCAGGGCTGCATCGGATGTGGTGGCAGGTACACTACTGTTGAATGATTTTAATATGCATGTATTGTTTGATCCGGGTGCCACCCACTCGTTCATTGCTAAGAGAAGTATCACTAAATTGAGAAAGGAAGTAGAAATAGTAGAGAAGGGGTTTGTAATTGGAACTCCAATGGGAAACATGGTTGAAACAAATATTGTATATGTGGATGTGGGGGTTAGTTTATCCGGGTATGAAACAGAAGTAGACTTGATTCCCTTAGAGCTGCATGATTTTGACATGATACTAGGCATGGATTGGTTGAGTAAATACAAGGCACTAATAGACTGTTATGCTAAAACTGTTACTTTCCAAACACCTAAGGGCGAGAAAATGACTTTTGAAGGAGAGAGATTTCCCAAACTGAATGCTCTAATATCGGTGGTAACAGCCCAAAAACTGTTAAGAAAGGGATGTATGGGATACCTCGCATACATCTTAAACTCTGATGATGAAGGTCCACGATTGAAGGATATTCTTGTGGTGAAGGATTTCCCAGATGTGTTTCCAGAAGAACTACCAGGACTACCCCCGGAGCGAGAGGTAGAGGTGTCTATAGACACTTTTCCTGGAGTCCCACCCATAGCCCAACAACCGTATCGGATGGCTCCAGCAGAACTGAACGAGTTAAAGACTCAATTACAGGAATTATTAGACAAGGGGTTCATACGACCCAGTAATTCTCCTTGGGGAGCACCGGTCCTATTTGTAAGAAAGAAAGATGGAACCCATAGGCTTTGTATTGACTATCGACAGTTGAACAAAATAACAATGAAAAACAAGTATCCATTACCTCGGATAGATGATTTGTTCGACCAATTAAAGGGAGCGAGGGCATTCTCGAAGATAGATCTGAGATCAGGGTACTATCAGATGAAGATTAAAGAAGCGGATGTAGCAAAGACCGTATTTAGAACTCGTTACGGACACTATGAATTTTTGGTGTTACCATTCGGGTTGACGAACGCCCCAGCTCTCTTCATGGATTTGATGAATCGGGTTTTCCAACCATACCTGGATAAGTTTGTGGTGGTATTCATTGATGATATACTGGTGTACTCGAATTCTTTCAAGGAACACGAAGAACACTTGAGACAAACCTTACAAACCTTGAGAGATCACCAGTTATATGCAAAATTGAGTAAATGTGAATTTTGGCTGAAAAGGGTGACGTTTTTGGGACATGTCATTTCAGCTGAAGGTGTTTTTGTCGACCCTCAAAAAGTCGAAGCAGTCTTGAAATGGGAAAGACCGACTTCAGTCACTGAAATACGTAGTTTCCTGGGACTTGCAGGATACTATCGGAGATTTATCGAAGGTTTTTCCCTGATTGCAACCCCTTTGACCCAGCTAACTAGGAAGGATAAGAAGTGGGTGTGGTCGGAAGAATGTGAGGCTAGCTTCCAAGAATTGAAGAGGAGGCTCACCACTGCTCCAGTCTTAACTCTCCCCTCAGGGACTGAGGGTTTTGTGGTATATAGTGATGCCTCGGGGAAGGGATTGGGGTGTGTTCTGATGCAACATGGGAAGGTGATCGCCTATGCATCAAGGCAACTAAAGACTCATGAGGTGAACTACCCGGTGCACGACCTGGAGTTGGCAGCTGTAGTATTTGCCTTGAGGATATGGAGACACTATTTGTATGGGTCTCGAACCCAAATTTTTACTGATCATAAGAGCCTGAAGTATCTGATGTCGCAAAAGGAGTTGAACATGCGGCAAAGAAGGTGGATAGAGCTCATTAAGGATTATAATTGCACCATAGAATACCACCCGGGGAAAGCAAATGTGGTGGCAGATGCCCTCAGTCGCAAAAATAAAGCCTCCTTGGGAAGCTTAACAGTAGGAAAGGAGCGGCAATTGGCAGAATTAAAAGAGTTGGGTGCAGATTTGGGAATTGATGCAAGAGGTGGGTTAGTAGCCCAATTATTGGTGCGACCAACGTATCGAGAACAGATACTACATGCCCAATTCCATGACAAGGTGGGATCCAAGATTAGGAAGAATGTGGAGGCCGGGGTAGAAATGAAATTCCGAGTAGCGGAGGATGGATCCTTGATGATGGGACAACGGTTGTACGTGCCTGATGACGAAACAGTCAAACGTATGGTTCTGCAAGAAGCACATGAGTCCAAATTCTCCATACATCCTGGCAGCACTAAAATGTACCGAGACCTGAAACACCTCTATTGGTGGCCTAATATGAAAAGGGAAATAGCTGAGTATGTGTCAAAGTGTGGGATATGTCAACAAGTCAAGGTTGAACACCAAAGGCCTGCGGGACCATTACAGCCATTACAAATTCCAGAATGGAAGTGGGAGATGATCACCATGGATTTCGTGTCAGGATTTCCCAAGGGGAGAAAAGGAAATGATGCGATATGGGTCATTGTAGATCGGTTGACGAAATCCGCACTATTCTTGCCTGTAAAGATGACCGACTCGGTGGACAAGCTTGCCAAGATCTACATAAATGAGGTGGTACGACTTCATGGGATTCCGGTGTCCATTGTATCGGATCGAGATCCTAGGTTCACCTCTCGACTTTGGCCGAGCATACAACATGCCTTGGGAACAAGATTGGACATGAGCACTGCGTTTCACCCCCAAACGGATGGCCAATCGGAAAGAGTCATTCAAGTCTTGGAAGACCTATTACGGGCATGTGTGCTAGCATTTGGAGGAAACTGGGAGGAACACATGGCATTGGTGGAGTTCACTTATAACAATAGTCACCAAGCCACAATAGGGATGGCCCCATATGAAGCCTTGTATGGTAGGAGGTGTAGAACTCCTTTATGTTGGGAAGAAATTGGGGACCGGAAGTTATATGGCGCAGAGTTAGTTCAAGTCACCACGGAGAAAGTGAGAATTATCAGGGATCGCATCAAAGCCGCACAGGATAGACAGAAGAAGTATGCCGATGTGAGGAGAAGACCTCTCGAGTTCAGTACGGGGGACAAGGTGTTCCTGAAGGTAGCCCCATGGAAGAACTTGTTACGATTTGGATTGAAAGGGAAGTTAACTCCCCGATTCATTGGACCCTTCAAAATCTTACAACGAGTTGGACCAGTAGCCTACAAGGTGGAATTGCCCCCATAGTTAGCCAGGGTCCATGATGTGTTCCATGTCTCCTTGTTAAGGAAGGCTAACGTAGACCCCGCCCGAGTTCTACCCCAGGTCCCAGTAGAGGTCAAGGAAGACTTAACATTGGAATTGAGGCCCATACGGATACTAGATCAAGAAGTGAAGGAGTTGCGGAGCAAAAAGATCCCCATTGTTAGAATCTTATGGCGAAATGCTCAAGTAGAAGAGGAAACTTGGGAGAGGGAGGCTGAGATGAGAAAAAAGTACCCCACTTTATTTGATCTACCAGGTATGGAGTGTGAAAACTTCTTAAATTTCGAGGACGAAATTCATATTTTAGGAGGGGAGAATGTAAACACCCAAAGGAAAACTATATATATATATATATATATATATATAGAGAGAGAGAGAGAGAGGGATGATGATGGATGCAGTTTTCGCTGCTGATGCAGAAATCGGCAGCGACGCAGTTCCGTTGCCGATTCTGAATCGGCAGCGACGCAGTTCCGCTGCCGATTCTGGATCGGCAGCGACACAGTTTTTGCTGCCGATGCAGAAATCGGCAGCGATGCAGTTTTCGCTGCCGATTTCTCAATGAACAGTGACGCAGAGCTGGGAGGGAGGGGTAAAACTGGTTTTAGATAAACCAAACAAGGATAAGGACACACCTAAACCAACCCCCAAACAACCAATTTCATTAGATGGGTAGTATAAATACAAAGAGGGGAGAGAGAATGACCCATCTCCTTCCAAATCCAGCAGCTGCATGTCGTTCTTCCCTTCCCCTTTCACAACAGAAACGTAAATCAGACCAGTAGAGATTACTTTGTGAACTTGTGAGGGAGAGATGAGACCTTGAGAGAGGAGTGGGCAGCTGCATAGAGGAGAGGCAAAGGAGAGCCGGAAAAAAAAAAAAAAACGTGAGAGAAAAAAAAAGAAGAAGGAGAACTAGCAGCTGAATAGTGTCAAACCTTCCTCAAACTTAGTTAAATTCAGAAGGTATGGGTCATGAAACTCTCTTCCTCTCCCCCGTAAGATCAAAAAACGAAAATAAAGAAGAAAAAAAAAACCCTAAGAAAAGAATTGATCTAAGACCTAAGCCAGCTGTGAAGGAAGCTGAAATTAACCAAGAGAACAAGCAAACAAAAGTGAAATAAAGTCAATTTCAGAACATCTAACAAATCATGGTAGAGGGTCGGCTTTAACTAGGGGGAATTAATGTGATGTTGTTGCTGGAATTAATGTGTTCTGCTGTGATGATTGTTGCTGGAATTAATGTGATGTTGTTGCTGGAATTAATGTGTTCTGCTGTGATGTTTGTTGCTGGAATTAAGGTGTTCTACTGTGATGATTGTGCTGAAATTGATGCTCCCGATTATGGGTTGCGCAGCGAAATTCTGTTTCGCTGCCGCAACTGAACCTGCTGCAGCGAATTAATATTCGCTGCCTAGTTGTGTGTTGCGCAGCGAAATTCTGTTTCGCTGCCGCAACTGAACCTGCTGCAGCGAATTAATATTCGCTGCCGAGTTGTGTGTTGCGCAGCGAAATTCTGTTTCGCTGCCGCAGCTGAACCTCCTGCAGCGAAGTGATATTCGCTGCCGAGTTGTGCGTTGTGCAGCGAAACTGTGGCGCCAACAGCGGTGCAGTTCTCGCTGCCGAACTGGCAGCCCGCAGCGAACCGGTTCTCGCTGCCGATTCCTACAATAAGCCTCCTAGGCAGGAATGACTTAAATGCTAATAACAATTTCATGATATGATGGTGTAAAATAGGGAACACTTTAATGTGAACATGTGAACTATTGAAATAAGTGTGATGATGAATGTGATTCAAAAATAAAATAAATACAACTGTGCTGATTTGTGACCATTGATGTCTCAGGTGGTGCAGTCGGGATTGGACCATCATCAAGACAGGAACGACCCACAGGTGGAACAGGTAGGTGACTTTCACCTTTCTTTTTCATACGTTGAACCTTAGAACATTTTAACTTGAGTACTACCATATTGTTAGAACCGATATTAAATTGTCGAACGCTTAATTGTTGATAAAAGAGTGATTAGCTTCGGCTAATGGCATCCGAACGGATGGCCGGGACAAAAGAGTGATTAGCTTCGGCTAATGGCATCCAAACGGATGGCCGGGACAAAAGAGTGATTAGCTTCGGCTAATGGCATCCAAACGGATGGCCGGGACAAAGAATGATTAGCTTTGGCTAATGGCGTCCGAATGGATGGTTGGGTTAAAAAGGGATGATTTCGCTGCCGATTGTGGATCGGCAGCGACGCAGTTCCGCTGCCGATTGTGGATCGGCAGCGACACAGTATTCGCTGCCGATACAAAAATCGACAGCGACCTAGTTTCAGCTGCCGATACAGAAATCGGCAGCGACGCAGTTTCCGCTGCCGATTTTGGATCGGCAGCGATGCAGTCTTCGCTGCCGATACAGAATTCGGCAGCGACCCAGTTTCGCTGCCGATTCCTTGATCGGCAGCGATGTAGTTTCGGCTGCCGATTTTAGGATTGGCAGTGACGCAGCTATTGCTATGGAATCCGGATGGATAGCCGGGACAAATAAACGACTAGTTTCGGCGAATGGCATTTGAAAACTTGTGTATCTATATGTACTACTAATTGTTACATCAAATACATGAAGAAATTATAAATGTTAATGCTTATTTAATTGCTAGGCCGTTAGTTACCAATATTATTATTATTATTAAGTATTTGTTTTCTCTTAAATGTTTTGTACTGCTGCAGGGACGTCACACCAACAAGATGTCTAGGATACCCGATACATGGGAACCTACTTTTGCAAAGAATTAAGTAGATGCATTCGAACTCACAATGTATTTTGTAGGGATCAATGTACTGAATGTATAACTTTTATTAGACCCTTTTTGTTTAAAATTTTGTGATGGCTATTAGTAGTATAAGAATGCAAACTCATGTCCATGTATATATATTTTTAATATGAATTTCAAATCATGCAACACTAATATTATGTGTTTGTGTAAGATTCGCTTTTGAATGAACTGTTGATTGTATGGGTTGTATTTTGATGATGTAAGGATTCAAGTTCTTTGATTACCGGCACCAGGTGTATTAAATATATATATAAAAAAAAAATTTACTATTGTTGGGCTTAGAAATCCGAGTCGTTACACAAGCAGAACAACCTTTCCTCAGTAATTTTCTAGCCACCAAGACTGAGATTACACAACTTGGAATTACTTTTCTTTCCCCTTTAAACACTACTCATTTTTCACCTATTCCTTGGATTGTCACCGTCTTGGTGAAACAATCCACTTGTGCCTTATGTTTACTTAACCAATCCATGCCCATAATCACATCAAAATCATATAACTCTAACGGCATAAGATCTGCCCTCAACTCTAATCCTCCAATATATAGTTTTACCCCTCTATAAATATCATCAATATGTATATTCTCTCCCAAAGGTGTACTAACCGTCACCCCTACACCCAAGTTACTAGATAACACATGCAAGTTATTCACAATTCTATAAGATACAAAGGAATGACTAGCTCTAGGATCAATTAAAGCATAAACTTGCATTGTATCTAACTGTAAAGTACGTGCCACCACATCAGGTACAGCTCCCACATCCTCGTAGGTCATGTGATATACCCGACCCTGAGTCCTCCCCTCCTGATTTCTGGGCCTCCCACGAGTAGCACTCGTCCCTGACTGGGTAGGCCTGATAGGACGATTCATTGTCACCGATTGTTGCTGGCTCTAGACCTCAATCCTCTGACCATGGGCTCCCTCGGTAGTTCTACGAGGACAATCCTTCTTCCGGTGACTCGTGTCCCCACAATAGTAACAACCTCTTCCTACATGCGGGCACTCTCTCCATCGATGCCCCTCACTTCTACAAATATAACATCTCCCCGACATCGCAGAGCAATCTCCCGGGTGTCGCTGCTCACACCTCTGACAAAACGGATATACTGGTCCCTTTGGCTCTGTAGACCCTCTAGCAGTTTTGACTCCCTGTCTAAACTGTCCTCCCCAAGCTCCTCTTCCATTGACTTGTCTAGATCCTCCTAAGCTCCCTCCTGAGCTCCCTCCTAGGGTGAAACTCCCACCCCTTCTCTGAAACTGTCCTGATGATGGCCCGCTCTTCCCCTTCTTTGGGAGAGGAGGTCTCCCAATTATAAACTCAAAATCTCTCCTCTTAGCTCCCATTGCCTGACTCTGCTCGACCACTGGCTTCGGGGTATCCTTAATTACCCTCTCCATACCCTGAGTAACACGTACCATTTCCCGTACCGACTGAAACTGCATGGCTATCAATATCATCTTCAATTCCTGCCTCAGTCCATCACGGAACCTCTCCACCCTGTAGCGCTCTGTGGGAAGGTAAGTGAAGGCAAAAGTTGCTAAATCCTGAAATCTCCTCTCATTCTCCAGCACTGTCAAATCTCCCTGCTTCAATTCCAAAAACTCATGTTCTTTCTCCCTCTTATGCTCCCAAGAATAGTACCTCTCCTCAAACTCTTCACAGAAATCCCTCCATCTCAATACCTCCCCTGATCTCCTTTCTCTAATGGTCTCCCACCAAGAGTGGGCACTTTCAACCAATAGTTGAGTCACACAATCCACCCGTAGCTCCTCTGGCACCTGCATCTGATTTATAACTCTTTCCACTTTCCTCAGCCAATGCCCAGCAACCTCAGCATCCTCTTCGTCCCGGTAAGTCATACAACCCATCTCTCTCATACCCTTCACCCATTGCACTATGGTGACTATTCCCCCTGATCTAGGAGTCGTATTGGAGGCCCCCGCTACCATTCCTGCTGCCACAGCTCTCACTATATGTTCCATAAAAGCAGGATCCGAAAATAGGTTTGATTCATCTACCGGTGCCACTGGTGGAGGTATATTATCTCCCCCCTGTCTGTCTGATCCCTCGGGCATGGATACATTTACCTGACGGAACGATGAATCATCTCGAAGTCTCACTGACTCGCCCCCTTCTGAGTACACTGATGCTGCAGGTATATGAGAGGAGGTGTCTGCCAAGGGATCCCAGTCTGGATCACTTTCATTACGAATACTCTGGCCACTTCCCCGAACTGGGGATGGATCAGTCTTGGCTCCTTGCCTTGTTCTCACCATCCTGAAACACATTCCAAAACCATATAATCATTCCTATACCCGAAATAACAACCTGAGCTCTGATACCAAATGTAACATCCCCCATTTCTGGGATAAAACAACAATCTCATGTCAATAGAAAAATAGAGTAGTTAATTTTTTTTTTGTATATACATATTTATGGTCTTCGTATTAACATCTACCGGAATTTCGACGGAGTCCCCCCTATACCGGAAGGTCCCAAGTTACCGACATGTAACCTGTTTACACTTCTAAGAGTTCGCATCTCATAACTTAATTCCCGACCCAATCATCCTAGGTTTCAATTCCACAATTATACTCACACCTATCAACCATAATATTTATGATACGCATTATATAACAAAAATATCATTATGGGTGGATAATTTAAATAAATATAAATACATAGACATGAAATATGGTTATATAAACTACAACGTTAAATTCATCCAATTAAGTTTAAACATTTATTATACAAATTAAGTTATACAAACATTTTCATGTTTCCAAAATACAAGGGTAAACTCCCTAGAACCTAGATTTCAAGAAGGGAACATAAGCTAGGATCTACTCCTGTGGTGCATGCGATGATCCTGAAACAAAATACATATTATCGCAATGTGAATATCACAATAAATATAACAATATGAATATTAATAATTTCAACAGGGTAACATGCATTCATATTTCATTTACTTCTCCCTTCTAGTTTTTTTTTAATAAAATCTCTTCCTTATTCAAACTATTAATGACCGTTCCCTCTGCCACTATCAACCTTCATTCCAGACCTTATAAGATCAACATGATTACTTTTGCTTATCACATTACCGATACCAATTCCATTGGTATCGTCATCACCACCCCATAGGAGTCGATATAAGGCGATCCCTTTACCTGGGATCCTAACATACACTGAATGTATGCTGGCCAATACATGGTGATCCCCTTACCCGGGATCCTAACATACACTAAATGTATGCTAGTCCATTCGTGACGATCCCCTTACCTGGGATCCTAACATACACTCAATGTATGCTAGACAATACATGGTGATCCCCTTACCCGGGATCCTAATATACACTCAATGTATACTAGTTTATGCCTCAAATCACACTTCTTATATTTCCTTTGTCAGTGACAATTTCATCACTTGGCAATTCACATAACAACTTTTCACCTTGAATACACATTCATTCAGTAATTCACATTTCACATCAAAAATATATTAAATCGTGGAATTTAACTAGAAAGCATAGGTGTGAATCACCTACCTGCAATAGAAGCTCTACTTGTGCTCCCCTGCTGCTGCTGTTGCACCATGTCTGTGGTCCCTCCTGCAAATGACAGGCTTATCTCATAAATTTTCCTCACTCAAGGATATGTTTTATAATAACCGTATCAACAACCAATAAGTTTTTCTTTCAATCATTTCTTAGTACTTTATGTTTTTTCTCATTTCACTCATTATTACTGTCGTTCTTTTTCCAATCCTAGTTATCATTCCTTTCTTTATATTTGGACTATCACTGTTTAACTGTTACTGCCTCGTTTTTGAAGTGTTACTGTCTTACCTCTCCTTATATTTTTAACTATATCTGGAGTTATAGAACTTCGATTCAAGCAAAATTTATGGCGTTGGAAAGATAAGACATGAGGCTACAAGTTCTATGTTTTGAGAAGAACCTAGTTCTGCCTCTAAGGTAGTCAAAATCGCTCATTAACAAACACTTGGACTGTTACTGTCCAACTGTTACTGTCCATTTTTGAACTGTTACTGTCTGACCTCTCCTCATATTTTTAACTATATGTAGAGTTGTAGAACTCCGATTCAAGCGAAATTTATGGCGTTGGAAAGGTAAGACATGAGGCTACAAGTTCTATGTTTTGAGAAGAACCCAGTTTTGCCTCTAAGTAGTCAAAATCGCTCATTAATAAACACTTAGACTGTTACTGTCCAACTATTACTGTTCATTTTTGAATTGTTACTGTCTAACCTCTCCTTAGATTTGTAACTATATCTAGAGTTATAGAACTCTGATTCAAGTGAAATTTATGGCGTTGGAAAGTTAAGACATGAGGCTACAAGTTCTATGTTTTGAGAAGAACCTAGTTCTGCCTCTAAGATAGTCAAAATCACTCATTAACAAACACTTGGACTGTTACTATCTGACCTCTCCTCAGATTTTTAACTATATCTGGAGTTATAGAACTCTAATTCAAGCAAAATTTATGGTGTTGGAAAGGTAATACATGAGGCTATAAGTTCTATGTTTTGAATAGAACCCAGTTCTCTCTCTGATATAGTCAAAATTGCTCATTAACAAACACTTGGACTCTTACTGTCCAACTGTTACTGTCCATTTTTGAACTGTTACTGTCTGACCTCTCCTCAGATTTGTAACTATATCTGGAGTTATAAAACTTCGATTCAAGTGAAATTTATGGCGTTGGAAAGGGAAGACATGAGGCTACAAGTTCTATGTTTTGAGAAGAACCTAGTTCTGCCTCTAAGATAGTCAAAATTGCTCATTAACAAACACTTGGATTGTTATTGTCCAACTGTTACTGTCCATTTTTGAACTGTTACTGTCTGACCTCTCCTCAGATTTGTAACTATATCTGGAGTTATAGAACTCCAATTCAAGCGACATTTATGGATTTGGAAAGGTAAGACATGAGGCTACAAGTTCTATGTTTTGAGAAGAACCCAGTTCTGCCTCTAAGACAGTCAAAATCGCTCATCAATGAACCAGACCTACTACCCTATAGGGTCTGTCATGACCTCCTCTTCAAGTAGTATGGATTCTATAGGTAGTACAAGGAAACAGGCCTCCAAAAACTACTGCAAAGATTTGGACGCGATCCAACGGTTGGATCAAAAGTTAAGGCTCTTTTTGGTTGTTATTCCGCTGTGGAGCGACAAGACCTCCGCTTCAACGAGCAGGGATTTCATAGGTACTTCAAGGAAAACGGGCTCCAGAAACTACTATAAACCTTTGAGGGCGATCCAACGGTCGGATAAAAAGTTATTGCCCTTTTTAGCTTCTATCCCAGTCTGGCACGACAAGACCTCCTCTTCAACAAGTAGGGATTCCATAGGCAGTCCAAGGAAACGGGGCTCCAGAAAGTACTTGAAATATTTGAATGCGATCCAACAGTCGAATCAAAAGTTATTGCCCTTTTTAGCTGTTATTCCGGTTTAGCACCACAAGGAAACGGGCCTTCAGAAACTACTATAAATATTTGAGAGCGTTCCAACGGTTGGATCAAAAGTTATGGCGATTTTCAGCTGTCAATCCGGTCTCATGCGACATGACCTCCTCTTCAATGAGTAGGGATTCCATAGGTAGTCCAAGGAAATGGGCCTTCGGAAACTACTTTAAATATTTGAGCGCGATCCAACGGTCAGATCAAAAGTTATGGTCCTTTTCTCTTGTTATTCTGGTTTGGCGCGACAAGACCTCCTCTTCAACTAGTAGGGATTCCATAGGGAGTACAAGGAAACAAGCCTCCGGAAACTACAGTAAATATTTGAGAGCGATCCAAAGGTCGGATAAAAAGTTATGCCCTTTTCAGCTGCTATTCCAGTCTGGCGCGACAAGACCTCCTTTTCAATGAGTAGGGATTCTATAGGTAGTCCAAGGAAACGGCCTCCAGAAAGTACTGTAAATATTTGAGAGCGATCCAACAGTCGGATCAAAATTTATTGCCCTTTTTAGCTGTTATTCCGGTCTAGCACCACAAGATCTCGTATTCAAGTACTAAGGATTCTACAGGTAGTACAATCAAACGGGCCTCCGGAAACTACTGTAAATATTTGAGAGCGATTCAACGCTCGGATCAAAAGTTATGATCCTTTCCAGCTGTTAATACGGTCTTGCGCTAAAAGACCTCCTCTTTAACGAGTAGGGATTCCATAGGTAGTCGAAGGAAACAGGCCTCCAGAAACTACTGTAAATATTTGAGCGCGATCCAACGGGTGGATCAAACTTATGGCGCTTTTCAGTTGTTATTCCGGTATGGCGCGTCAAGACCCCCTCTTCAAGTAGTAGGGATTCCATAGGTAGTACAAGGCAACGGGCCTCCGCAAAATACTATAAATATTTCAGAGCGATTCAACGATCGGATCAAAAGTTATGGCTGTTTTGAGTTGTTAATCCGGTCTCGCGCGACACGACCTCCTCTTCAATGAGTAGGGATTCCATAGGTAGTCCAAGGAAACGGGCCTCCAGAAGCTACTTTAAATATTTGAGCGCGATCCAACGGTTAGATCAAAAGTTATGGCCCTTTTCTGCTATTATTGGGGTCTGGCACGAAGAGACCTCCTCTTCAAGTAGTAGGGATGTCATAGGTAGTACAAGGAAACAGGCCTCCAGAAACTACAATAAATATTTGAGAGCGATCCAACGGTCAGATAAAAAGTTATGGCCCTTTTCAGCTGCTCTTCCGGTCTGGCGCGACAAGACCTCCTCTTCAACTAGTAGGTATGCCATAGGTAGTACAAGGAAACAGGCCTCCAGAAACTACTGTAAATATTTTACCGCGATCTAATGGTCGGATCAAAATTTATGACCCATTTCAGCTGTTAATCCGGTCTCGCGCGACAAGATCTCCTCTTCACCTAGTAGGGATCCCATGGGTAGTACAAGGAAACGAGCCTCCAGAAACAATTGTAAATATTTGAGCGCTATCCAACGCTCGGATCAAAAGTTATTGCGTTTTTCAGTTGTTATACCGGTCTGGCGCGACAAGACCTCCTCTTCAACTAGTATGGATTCCATAGGTAGTACAAGGAAACGGGCCTCCGGAAACTACTGTAAATATTTGAGCGTGATCCAACGGTCGGATCAAAAGTTATACAATTTCTCACCTGTTATTCTGGTTCGGCGTGACAAGACCTCCTCTTCAACTAGTATGGACTCCATAGGTAGTACAAGGAAACGGCCCTCTGGAAACTACTGTAAATATTTGGGCGCGATCCCACTATGGGATCAAAAGTTAAGGCTCTTTTTAGTTGTTATTTCGGCGTGGAGCGACAAGACCTCCGCTTCAACGAGTTGGCTTTCCACAAGTACTTTTAGGAAAACGGGCTCTGAAAACTATCGTAAAACTTTGAGGGCGATCCAACAGTTAGATCAAAAGTTATGGACCTTTTCAGTTGTTATTCGGGTCTGGCATGACAAGACCTCCTCTTCATCTAGCAGGGATTCCATATATAGTACAAGGAAAAGGGCCTCCGGAAACTACTATAAATATTTGAGCGCGATCCAACAGTCGGATCAAAAGTTATGACGCTTTTCAGCTATTATTTCGGTCTAGCGTGACAAGACCTCCTCTTCTAGTAGTAGGGATTCGATTGGAAGTACGACGAAATGGGCCTCAGAAAACTACTGTAAATATTTGAGCGCGATCCAACAGTCGAATCAAAAGTTATACCATTTCTCACCTGTTATTCCGGTTTGGCGTGACAAGACCTCCTCTTCAACTAGTATGGACTCCATAGGTAGTACAAGGAAACGGGCCTCCGGAATCTAATGTAAATATTTGGGCGCGATCCCACGGTCGGATCAAAAGTTAAGGCTCTTTTCAGTTGTTATTCCGGTGTGGAGTGATAAGACCTCCGCTTTAACGAGTAGGCTTTCCATAGGCACTTTTAGGAAAACGGGCTCCGGAAACTACTGTAAAACTTTGAGGGTGATCCAACGATCGGATAAAAAATTATGGCCCTTTTCAGTTGTTATTCAGGTCTGGCACGACAAGATCTCTTCTTCATCTAGTAGGGATTCCATATGTAGCACAAGGAAAAGGGCCTCCGGAAACTACTGTAAATATTTGAGCGCGATCCAATGATTGGATAAAAAGTTATCGCGCTTTTCAGCTGTTATTCGGGTTTGGCGCTGCAAGACCTCCTCTTCAACTAGTAGGGATTCCATAGGTTGTGCAAGGAAACGGGCCTCTGGAAACTGCTGTAAATATGTGAGCGCGATCCAACGGTCGGATCAAAAGTTATGGTTCTTTTCAGCTGTTATTCCGGTCTATGTTTTGAGTTTTATTCTAGCCTGGCGCGACAAGACATCCTTTTCAACTAGTAGGGATTCCTCAGGTAGTACAAGGAAACGGCCCTCCGGAAACTACTGTACATATTTGAGAGCAATCCAACGGTCGGATCAAAAGTTTTTTTGCTTTTCAGCTGTTAATCCGGTCTCGGGCCACAAGATCACCTCTTCGGGTAGTAGGGATTCGATTGGTAGTGCAAGGAAACGGGCCTCTAAAAACTACTGTAAATAATTGAGCGCGATCCAATGATCGGATCAAAAGTTATGGTGTTTTTCAGCTGTAACTCTGGTCTGCCGACAAGACCTCCTTTTCAACTAGGAGGATTTTCATTGGTAGTACAAGGAAACGGGTCTTCAAAAACTAGTATAAATATTTGGGAGCGATCCAACGGTCCAATCAAAAGTTATGGCACTTTTCAGTTGTTAATCTGGTCTGGCGCAACAAGTCCTCCTCTTCAACTAGTATGGATTCCATAGGTAGTCAAAGGAAACGGGCCTCCAAAAACTTCTGTAAATATTTGAGCGCGATCCAACGATCGAATCAAAAATTTTGGCGCTTTTCAGCTGTTATTCTTGTATGGCGCATCAAGACCTCATCTTCAAGTAGTAAGGATTCCATATGTAGTACAAGGAAACCGGCCTCCGAAAACTACTATAAATATTTGGGAGCGATCCAACAGTCCAATCAAAAGTTATGGCCCTTTTCAGCTGCTATTCCGGTCTGGAGCGACAACACCTCCTCTTCAACGAGTAGGGATTCCATAAGTAGTCCAAGGAAACGGGCCTCCGGAAAGTGCTTTAAATATTTGAGTGTGATTCAACAGTCAGATCAAAAGTTATTGCCCTTTTTAGCTGTTATTCTGGTCTAGCACCACAAGACTTTGTATTCAAGTACTAAGGATTCCGTAGGTAGTACAAGGAAACAGGCCTCCGGAAGCTACTGTAAATATTTGAGAGCGATCCAACGGTTTGATAAAAAGTTATGGCCCTTTTCAGCTGCTATTCCGGTCTGGCGCGACAACACCTCTCTTCAACGAGTAGGGATTCCATAGGTAGTCCAAGGAAACGGGCCTCCAGAAAGTACTTTAAATATTTGAGTGTGATTCAACAGTCAGATCAAAAGTTATTGCCCTTCTTAGCTGTTATTCCGGTCTAGCACCACAAGACTTTGTATTCAAGTACTAAGGATTCCGTAGGTAGTACAAGGAAACGGGCCTCCGGAAACTACTGTAAATATTTGAGAGCGATCCAACGGTTTGATCAAAAGTTATGGCCCTTTTCAGCTGCTACTCCGGTCTGGCGCGACCAGACCTCCTCTTTAACGAGTAGGGATTCCGTAGGTAGTCGAAGGAAACGGGCCTCCAGAAACTACTGGAAGTATTTAAGCGCGATCGAATGGTCGGATTAAAAGTTATATCCTTTTTAAGCTTTTATTCCGGTCTAGCGCCACAAGACCTCCTTTTCAAGTAGTAGGGATTCCATAGGTAGTACAAGGAAACGGGCCTCCAAAAACTACTGTAAATATTTGAGCGCGATCCAACGGTCAGATCAAAATTTATGGCCCATTTCAGCTGTTATTCCGGTCTGGCGCGACACGACCTCCTCTTCAATGAGTAGGGATTCCATAGGTAGTCCAAGGAAACGGGCCTCCGGAAACTACTTTAAATATTTGAGCGCGATCCAACGGTTAGATCAAAAGTTATAGCCATTTTCAGTTGTTATTCCGGTCTATCCCCATAAGACCTCTTCTTCAAGTAGTAGGGATTCCATAAGTAGTACAAGAAAATAAGCCACTGGAAACTACTGTAAATATTCGAGAACGATCCAACGGTCGATCAAAAGTTACGGCCCTTTTCACCTGTTATTTAGGTCTGGCGCGAAAAGACCTTCGCTTCAACTTGTAGGGATTCGATAGGTAGTACAAGGAAACGGGCCTCCGAAAAGTACCGTAAATATTTAAGCGCGATCCAACGTTCGGATCAAAAGTTATTGCGTTTTTCAGCTGTTATTCCGGTCTGGCACTACAAGACCTCCTCTTCAACTAGTATGGATTCCATAGGTAGTACAAGGAAAGAGGCCTCCGGAAACTACTATAAATATTTGAGCGCGATCCAATGGTCGGATCAAAAGTTATGGTTCTTTTCAGCTGTTATTCCGGTCTGGCGCGATAAGACCTCCTCTTCACCTAGTGAGGATTTTATAGGTAGTACAAGGAAACGGGCCTCCGGAAACTACTGTAAATATTTAAGCGTGATCCAACTGCCGGATCAAAAGTTATGGCGCTTTTCAGCTGTTATTCCGATCTCGGGTGACAAGATCTCCTCTTCAACTAGTAGGGATTCGATAGGTAGTACAAGGAAAGGGGCCTCCAAAAACTAATGTAAATATTTGAACGCGATTCAACGGTTGGATCAAAAGTTATGAACCTTTTCAGCTGTCATTCTGGTCTGGCGGGACAAGACCTCCTCTTCAACTTGTAGGGATTCGATAGGTAGTACAAGGAAACGAGCCTCCAAAAACTACAGTAAATATTTGAGCGCGATTCAACGGTCGGTTCAAAAGTTATATAGCTTTTCAGCTGTTATTCTGGTCTAGCGTGACAAGACCTCCACTTCAACGAGTAGGGATTCCATAGGTAATACAAGGAATCAAGCCTCCAGAAACTACAGTAAATATTTGTGCGCGATCCAACTGCTGGATCAAAAGTTATGGCGCTTTTCAGCTGTTATTCCGATCTCGTGTGACAAGACCTCCTCTTCAACTAGTAGGGATTTGATAGGTAGTACATGGAAAAGGGCCTCCAAAAACTACAGTAAATATTTGAGCGTGATTTAACGGTCAGATCAAAAGTTATATAGCTTTTCAGCTGTTATTCTGGTCTAGAGCGACAAGACCTCCACTTCAACGAGTAGGGATTCCATAGGTAATACAAGGATTCAAGCCTCCAGAAACTACTGTAAATATTTGAGCGCGATCCAACTGCCAGATCAAAAGCTATTGCTTTTTTCAGCTGTTATTCCGGTCTGGCACTACAAGACCTCCTCTTCAACTAGTATGGATTCCATTGGTAGTACAAGGAAAGAGGCCTCCGGAAACTACTATAAATATTTGAGCGCGATCCAACGGTCGGATCAAAAGTTATGGTTCTTTTCAGCTGTTATTCCGGTCTGGCGCGACAAGACCTCCTCTTCACCAAAAGATTGATGTCTTCTCCCAAGTGCAAGAGTGTCGAAGTAATAAATAACCCGGCAAGACCGGGGTCGAACCACAGGGAGGTTAAATGTATAAATTATAGATAACAATAATACAAAAGTAACAATAACAACAACAATAACAACAACAACAACAACAATAATGATGATGATAATAATAATAATAGTGAAGAAGAAGAGGAAGAAGTTGATGAGAACTTTTGAGATGGAAGATTAACGTAGGATTAAACAATGATAACAACAAATGTCAAGGTTAGAGGATCCACTAATGGTATTTCAAACAAGTATAGTATAAACCCTTATTATTCAACTGGAAACCACACACAAGGAGGTTCCAATCAGATTATAAATTGTTAACATGATTACATTAGCTATCTTATTCGAATAATGCTAATACTTGTAAATGTTGTCAGGCATTCATGATTATAACTTATGTTAACAACAAATCAAGTTCCTTTCATAGCTCAGGTGTCGGTTATACCATACAGTATGGGCTATGAAAGTGCCAAGTATTTGTTGTACCAAGTGTTATACAACATAAATCTAGATTAACCATTTAACAAGCAAAGTATTAAAAGTGAACAAGATAACAAATATAAAGCATGTTAGTATCCAACATTAAGGTCCATGTTAAGTTTATATTATACTTATTCTTACACCATTAGTGTACCCTTTTCACCTTGACATAATAAACTTAGTTAAACATAATGAAAAAAAGAAACATAAATAAACAAGGAAAGGAGATGAAAAGCATAAGCAAGAGATTAATATAAGCAAAACTTAAGCATTACAAAATATAAAGAGAGAAAGCAAGAGGATGATCTTGATCTGGAAACCAAGATGCCTAAATACATGGCAAATGCCTCCTTTTATAGGCCAAAATTCGGAACTATTGATTTGTTGACTAATTGATGAGTGGGTGGCCACATCTTGACTTGGTGACAATTCTTATCTTCTTGTCTGCCAAAAACGTCATTGATGACGTCATAATTTGAACAAACTTGAATCATGAAAGTTCTAGGAAATTGTCTCATCTTTCCAGGGTAAAAATTTGAGATCATTTGGACTTCTAGAACTTGAGATATGGGCTGAACACTGAACAGTGTCTGGGCTGCAGGACAGATTCGGACTTCTTTGTTGTTGCTACAATTTGGACTTGAAAACGGCCTTGTTAAATCTTGGGCTCCACATGAAAGTTGTAGGCCTATGTCTTATCTTTCCATCCATATAAAATGGACCTAAATCCAAGATCTACAGCTCCAGATATGACCCAATTACCGAACAGTGTTCAAGTTTGGACTGCACCAGCATCTCTTTTCTAAGTTTGGCCATCTCTTTGTCCTTTCAATTTCAGTACTTCAACTCATCAATCAATTCTTTCATTTATGTGATAGGCCTGCATTTAAGATTGACATTTACCATAAATTAAAGGTATCTTATGTAATTAGATATGTTATTATAAAACATGCTTTAGTTAAGGAGTTATTGATACTTCAAGTGCAAAATGATGATATAAAACCTTGATAAAAATGCACTTTTAAGTACTAATCACACCCCTCAACCAGCTTATTACTAGTCCCTAGTAATTAAAGCGTTAAAATAGAAAAACAATTTGCAAATTCCACAAAGCAAGGCATTCATCATTCAACTTCCATTAATCTATTCAGATAAACAAACTCTCATTAAATTTTATATATCTGCTCAATACCTCTTAAACAAAATATTAATAAACCTTCCTTGTTATGTGCTCAATGTATGAAACATAGATTATGGGGCTTTTGTTGGAAGAAAACAATATTTTGTTCTAATGTTTAAGGTTAACTTCCTTAGGTTGGGATTATTTTATTTTATTTTACTTTTTTTTTTAATATCTATACATATAACATAAAACACAATGCATCTTTAACCCATGTAACGAGCTTTCGGCTAATGACTCCCAGACCAGTTGATCTTAGGGCATTAGGTGTTGAGACACCCCTACGAGCTTAGTAACTCGGGTTGCAGATACTGATACGTAGATAGTGCAATGTTTGATTCCCTTAAGCTTTTCTCCTTAACCCATGTAACAAGCTTTGGGCCAATAGCTCCCAAGTCAGTTGACTTTAGGGTATTAGGTGTTAAAACACCCCTTCGGGCTTAATTGCTTAGGTTAGGGAGGCTACGAAACCAAACTTATCTACGTTTTTATTATCATCATTTTTTTCTCTTTTTTTTTTGTTTTTTTTTGTTTTTTTTTTGTTTTTTGGAAATTATAGACTATCTCTATCCCTTAGTTGTTACCTTTAACAAAAGAACATAAATAATGTAATAATCCAATGTGCAACCCACAATCATATGTTAAAGTGTGTGTGTGAAAATGAAGGTTTAAGAATATTTGTTAAATGAGTATAGGAGCAGAACCAAGTGATAACAATGCGAGAGTTTGTAAACCTGAATATTTCAAGAAGTATTCTAATAGGCCTTGTTATGAATATTGCAAATAACCATTAGAAAATGTTTACTAAGATGCGTCTCAAAAGTCATTCCCCCTTACTCTGCCATCCTAGTAATAACAGTTTTGCCAAATGGTTTTTAAAACAAAAACAGTTAGTTGGTTTTTTTTTTTTTTTTTTGAAATACTACTACCCTCTCCCCCCAACCAAAACGAGACATTGTCCTCAATGTCCTAAGGTAGAAAGATAGAGTATAGAAGACATTACCTGAAACAACGAACACTGACAAACCTGAAACACACTTAAACAAATATAACAAATAACAGAACAAAATACTATGTGAGAAATAAAACCAAAAGACACAAGGATTCACAAACGAAGGCTCAAATCCAATCTAAGCTTTTTACGGCTTTCTGTAGTTGACCAATTGATGCGACTCATGGAAGGATCAATTACAGGGGTGAAAGATTGTAGTTTGTCGATCAATTGTTCAGCAGTAGCAGCAGAGATTATGATTTGTCGTGCCGAAGATGTTAGAAATTCCTGTTCCACAGCTTGATCAAGAAAAGACAACAAAGTATCATAAAAACCATTAACATTGAGCAAACCTATAGGTTTATGGTGAATGTGAAGTTGGGCCCAAGAGGAAATATGAAAGATCTCTTCCAATGTGCCCAGACCACCTGGTAAGGCAATGAAGGCATCAGCATGGTTAAACATTGTATTCATTCGATCAAACATTGTGGAGACCTGTAGTTCCTCTCCAATTGTTCTTCCAATGATGTCCCCTTTTGTTAAAGCTTCAGGGACGACCCCCAAAACTTGACTACCTCCTAAAAATGCAGCTATCGCCACACCCCCCATTAACCCAAGGCTGCCTCCCCCATACACTAAATGAATCTTTTTCTCAGCTAGTACCTGACCAAGATGATTTGCTGCTTCTAAAAAAGCTATTTCCTTCCCAGGACTGGATCCACCGAAAACACAAATATTTTTTATGTGATAACTTGAGGAACCTGCCATTTCTACACGCTTCTATATCTGTCTAATGTAAGGGATGAGTAGAAATGAGGGGAAGGAAGAGAAGATTTTATAGATGAGAAATTGAAGATGCAATCATACCACCTATATGTAGGCCAGCTGGAGTCTCACACACTCTCTCTCTCTCTCTATTTATTTATTTATTTATTTTGAAAAAGCATGTGTATGTACAGGTAGTTGTGATTGTGGCTCACATCTTCCCTTGGTTTTACGTCCAAGAACGGCTTAAACGCCCTCTATGGGTCGGGGATAGGCTTCCCATCCAGTTTTCTTAAAAACTGGCAAACAGGGTCTTTTTTAGTCAGATTCCCAAGACTAAGTCTATCATGTTCTTTATGAAAATGGGGCCATAAATCATGAATTGCACGATGCACATCTCCACTAGGATGCGTCTCAAGGGTCAACAAAAGATTATCTAAAGACCCCTTACTCAGGCCATCCTTAATGAATTGTATTTTATCTTCACGGTTTATAGATACCATTCCTAAAGAACGACATGTTGCATTACAAGTCCATCTGGCACATTTGTGACAGACTTTCAGTCGTTTTGCACGACGTTTCTTTGCAAAAGTGCTTTTACCTGTTCCAGGCATGTGTGAAATGAAAGAATTGGAGGACTCACCTGATAATCGGACCTTTGCTTCAATCAACCAACGAATATCTTCAGGAATTCCATGATCCATTAACAACTTCAATCTTGCACACCTAGCACGGTAAATTTTTGTAATCGCATTCTGAGGCAGAGCGGGAAAGTACTTTTTCAATTTTTCAAGAATGGTGTCCATTTTGAAATGAGAATTGGAGAAGAGATTCAAAGAAGAGAGAAAGAGTAAAGAATTGCACAAATATAGACAGATATCAGTTATTATGGGAAACTGAAAGAACCGACTTAAGTCACGGAGTACCGTTATCCGCCTTTTGACCGGGGTGAGAGAAACTAGCAAAATGAAACACAAAACAATGTGAGAAAACTAATCAATCTTTATATACAGGATCACTCAATTCAATCAAGTCATTTTCAACTGAAAAATTATCAAAGTAAACTTTCAAACGATGTCCATTTACCTTGAAAACATTGCCATTCTTTGGATTCTCGATATCACAGGCCCCATATGGATACACATGTTTCACAATGAAAGGACCACTCCATCTTGATCTTAGTTTTCCAGGAAATAAATGGAGTCGAGAATTATAAAGCAAGACTTTTTGACCAACATTGAATGTTTTTCTCAATATTTTCTTGTCATGAAACTCTTTGATTCTTGCTTTATGAATTCTTGAATTTTCATATGCATCATTTCTTATTTCCTCAAGCTCATTTATTTGTAATTTTCGCAGTTGACCAGCATCATCAAGGTTTGAATTAAAAGCTTTAATAGCCCAATAAGCTTTATGTTCAAGTTCCACAGGCAAGTGACAAGGTTTTCCATAGACTAGTCTATAAGGTGACATACCTAATGATGTTTTATAAGCAGTTCGATAAGCCCAAAGTGCATCATTAAGTCTTAAAGACCAGTCTTTCCTATTAGGGTTCACTGTTTTCTCCAAGATTTGTTTGATCTCCCTATTAGCAAGCTCTACCTGCCCACTAGTCTGAGGGTGATAAGGGGTGGCAACTTTGTGAGTGATTCCATATTTTTTCATTAAAGACTCAAATGGCTTGTTGCAGAAATGTGTTCCACCATCACTTATCATGGCTCGAGGGATTCCAAATCGACTCAAAATATTTTCTTTCAAGAATTTTATCACTGTTTTGTGATCATTGTTTCGACTTGGAATTGCCTCTATCCATTTTGAAACATAATCTACTGCGACTAATATGTACACGAAACCAAATGATGAAGGAAATGGACCCATGAAATCTATACCCCAACAGTCAAAGATCTCAATGACAAGAATAGGATTTAAAGGCATCATGTGACGTTTTGAAATAGATCCCAACTTTTGAAAATTTTCACAAATCTTACAGAATGCATGTGAGTCCTTGAACATGGTGGGCCAGTAAAATCCGCATTGTAAGATTTTTGCAGTTGTCTTTCTTGATGAGAAATGGCCCCCACATGCCTCACAATGACAAAATTTAATGACACTACTTACCTCATTGTCAGGAATGCATCTTCGAAATATTTGATCAGGACAATATTTGAATAAATAAGGGTCATCCCAATAAAAGTTCTTTACTTCGTTCAAGAACTTTCTTTTGTCTTGGGTACTCCAATGAGCTGGCAATTGTCCTGAAACAAGAAAATTAACAATATTAGCAAACCAAGGCATCGTAGAGACAGAAAATAAAGATTCATCAGGAAAGTAGTCATCGATTGGTGTGATGTCAGATTTTGAATCTGTTGTCAATCTTGACAAATGATCGGCGACAACATTTTCGGTGCCTTTCTTGTCTTTGATTGTGATATCAAATTCTTGAAGTAACAAAATCCACCGAACCAATCTAGCCTTAGAATCTTTCTTAGAAAGAAGATATTTCAATGCTGCATGATCACTGTAAACAACAACAGGTGAGCCAACAAGATAAGACCTGAATTTTTCACATGCAAATACTACTGCAAGTAATTCTTTTTCAGTAGTGGTGTAATTCATTTGAGCACTATTTAAAGTTTTACTTGCATAGTAAATCACATAAGGTTTCTTATCTTTTCTTTGTCCCAAGACAGCACCCACGGCATAATCACTAGCGTCACACATTATTTCAAAAGGTAAAGACCAATCAGGAGGTTGAATGATAGGAGCAGAAGTAAGCAAGTTTTTAAGTTTAACAAAGGCTTCTTCACAATGTTCAGTCCATTCAAAAATATTATCCTTTGTTAGAAGGTTGCTCAAGGGCTTAGATATTACACTAAAATCTTTGATGAACCTTCTATAAAAACCAGCATGTCCTAAGAATGATCTAACATCTTTAATGGATTTTGGTGTTGGCAAGTTAGCAATTAACTCGATTTTAGATTTGTCAACCTCAATTCCTTTTGATGAAACAATGTGACCAAGTACAATGCCGTTTGTTACCATAAAGTGACATTTTTCCCAATTCAGTACAAGATTCTTCTCTTCACACCTGCTCAAAACCTTTTCTAAGTTAGTCAAACAATCATCAAATGAATCACCAAAAACAGAAAAATCATCCATAAAAATCTCAAGAAAACGTTCAACCATATCACTAAATATACTAAGCATGCATCTTTGAAACGTGGCTGGTGCATTACATAATCCAAAAGGCATCCTTCGATATGCAAAAGTGTCAAATGGACATGTGAAAGTAGTTTTCTCTTGATCTTCCAATGCAATTTCAATTTGGTTATAACCTGAATAGCCATCTAGGAAACAATAAAATTCATGACCTGCAACTCTTTCTAGGATTTGATCCATGAAAGGTAAGGGAAAATGATCTTTTCTAGTCATTGAATTAAGTTGGATTAAAAGTTATTGCATTTTTCATTTGTTATTCCAGTCTAGCGCGACAAGACCTCCACTTCAACTAGTATGGATTCCATAGGTAGTACAAGGAAAGGGGCCTCCGGAAACTACTATAAATATTTGAGCGCGATCCAACGGCCTGATCAAAAGTTATGGACCTTTTCAGCTGTCGTTCTGGTCTGACGCCACAAGACCTCCTCTTCAACTAGTAGGGATTCGATAGGTAGTAGTACAAGGAAACGGGCCTCCGAAAACTACAGTAAATATTTGAGCGCGATTCAACGGTCGGATCAAAAGTTATATAGCTTTTCAGCTGTTATTCCGGTCTAGCGCGACAAGACCTTCACTTCAACGAGTAGGGATTCCATAGGTAATACAAGGAATCAAGCCTCCAGAAACTACTGTAAATATTTGAGCGCGATCCAACTGCCGGATCAAAAGTTATGGCGCTTTTCAGCTGTTATTCCGATCTCGTGTGACAAGACCTCCTCTTCAACTAGTAGGGATTCGATAGGTAGTACATGGAAATGGGCCTCCGAAAACTACTATAAATATTTGAGCGCGATTCAACGGTCGAATCAAAAGTTACGAAGTTTTTCAGCTGTCATTCTGATCTGACGCGACAAGACCTCCTCTTCAACTAGTATGGATTCCATAGGTAGTACAAGGAAACGGGCCTCCGGAAACTATTGTAAATATTTCTGCGTGATCCAACGGTCGGATCAAAAGTTATAGCTATTTTTAGTTGTTATTCCTATCTCGCGTGACAAGACCTCCTCTTCAACTAGTAGGGATTCGATAGGTAGTACAAGGAAACGGGCCTCCAAAAACTACAGTAAATATTTGAGCGCGATTCAACGGTCGGATCAAAAGTTATATTGCTTTTCAGCTGTTATTCTGGTCTAGCGCGACAAGACCTCCACTTCAATGAGTAGGGATTCCATAGGTAATACAGGGAATCAAGCCTCCAGAAACTACTGTAAATATTTGAGCGCGATCCAATTGCCGGATCAAAAGTTATGGCGCTTTTCAGCTGTCATTCCGATCTCGTGTGACAAGACCTCCTCTTCAACTGTAGGGATTCGATAGGTAGTACATGGAAATGGGCCTCCGAAAACTACTATAAATATTTGAGCGCGATTCAACGGTCGAATCAAAAGTTACGGAGCTTTTCAGCTGTCATTCTGGTCTGACGCGACAAGACCTCCTCTTCAACTAGTATGGTTTCCATAGGTAGTACAAGGAAATGGGCCTCCGGAAACTATTGTAAATATTTGGGCGCGATTCAACTGTCGGATCAAAAGTTATGGCTCTTTTCAGTTGTTATTCCGTTGTGGAGCGACAAAACCTCCGTTTCAACGAGTAGGGACTCCATAGGTACTTCACGGAAAACAGACTATGGAAACTATTGTAAAACTTTGAGGGCGATCCAAGGGTCAGATCAAAAGTTGTGGCCCTTTTCAGCTGTTATCCCAATGTGCCGCGACAAGACCTCCTTTTCAACTATTAGGGATTCCATAGGTAGTACAAGGAAACGAGCTTCCGGAAACTACTGTAAATATTTGAGTGCGATCCAACGGTCGGATCAAAAGTTATGGCTCTATTGAGCTGTTAATCCGGTCTCGCGCGACAAGACCTCCTCTTCAACATTAGTAGGGATTCCATAGGTAGTACAAGGAATCGAGCCTCCGGAAACTACTGTAAATTTTTTATCGCGATCCAACAGTCGAATCAAAAGTTATGGCGCTTTTCAGCTGTCATTCCGGTCTGGTGCGACAAGACCTCCTCTTCAACGATTAGGATTCCATAGGTACTCCAAGGAAACGAGCCTCCAGAAATTACTGCAAATATTTGAGCGTGATCCAACAGCCGGATCAAAAGTTATGGCGCTTTTCAACTGTTATTCCGGTCTCGCGCTGTAACATCCCTCATTTCTGGGATAAAACAACAATCTCATGTCAATAGAAAAACAGAGTAAATTTTTTTTTTGTATATACATATTCATGGTCTTCGTATTAACATCTACCAGAATTTCGACGGAGTCCCCCCTATACCGGAAGGTCCCAAGTTACCGACATGTAAGCTGTTTACACTTCTAACAGTTCGCATCTCATAACTTAATTCCCGACCCAATCATCTTAGGTTTCAATTCCACAATTATACTCACACCTATCAACCATAATATTTATGATATGCATTATATAACAAAAATATCATTATGGGTGGATAATTTAAATAAATATAAATACATAGACATGAAATATGGTTATATAAACTATAGCGTTAAATTCATCCAATCAAATTTAAACATTTATTATACAAATTACGTTATAGAAACATTTTCATGTTTACAAAATACAAGGGTATACTCCCTAGAACCTAGATTTCAAGAAGGGAACATAAGCTAGGATCTTCTCCTATCGTGCATGCAATGATCCTAAAACAAAATACATATTATTGCAAGGTGAATATCACAATAAATATAACAATATGAATATCTAATAATTTCAACAGGGGAACATGTATTCATATTTCATTTACTTCTCCCTTCAAGTTTTTTTTATTAAAATCTCTCCCTTATTCAAACTACTAATGACCATTCCCTCTGCCACTATCAACCTTCATTCCAGACCTTATAAGATCAACGTGATTACTTTTGCTTATCACATTACTGATACCAATTTCAGTGGTATCGTCATCACCACCCCACAGGAGTTGATATAAGGCGATCTCTTTACCCGGGATCCTAACATACATTAAATGTATGCTGGCCAATACATGGTGATCCCCTTACCCGGGATCCTAACATACACTAAATGTATGCTAGTCCATTCATGACGATCTCCTTACCCGGGATCCTAACATATACTAAATGTATGCTAGCCAATAAAGGGTGATCCCCTTACCCGGGATCCTAACATACACTCAATGTATGTTAGACAATACATGGTGATCCCCTTACCCGGGATCCTAACATGCACTCAATGTATGCTAGTTTATGCCTCAAATCACACTTCTCATATTTTCTTTGTCAGTGACAATTTCATCACTTGGCAATTCACATAACAACTTTTCACCTTGAATACACATTCATTCAGTAATTCACATTTCACATCAAAAATATATTAAATTGTGGAATTTAACTAGAAAGCATAGGTGTGAATCACCTACCTGCAATAGAAGCTCTACTTGTGCTCACCTGCTGCTGCTGTTGCACCATGTCTGTGGTCCCGTAGGTAGTACAAGGAAACGGGCCTCCGGAAGCTACTGTAAATATTTGAGAGTGATCCAACAGTTTGATCAAAAGTTATGGCCCTTTTTAGCTGCTATTTCGGTCTGGCGCGACAAGACCTCCTCTTCAACGAGTAGGGATTCCATAAGTAGTCCAAGGAAACGGGCCTCCGAAAAGTACTTTAAATATTTGAGCGCGATCCAACCGGCGGATCTAAAGTTTTGGCGCTTTTCAGTTGTTACTCTGGTATGGCAGGTAAAGACCTCTTCTTCAAGTAGTACGGATTCCATAGGTAGTACAAGGAAACGGGCCTACGGAAACTACTATAAATATTTGAGAGCGATCCAACGATCGGATCAAAAGTTATGGCCATTTTCAGCTGTTAATCCGGTCTCGCGCGACACGACCTTCTCTTCAATGAGTAGGGATTCCATAGGTAGTCCAAGGAAACGGGCCTCCGGAAACTTCTTCAAATATTTGAGAGCGATCCAACGGTCGGATCAAAAGTTATCGCCATTTTCTGCTATTATTGGGGTCTGGCATAAAGAGACCTCCTCTTCAACTAGTAGGGATTCCATAAGTAGTACAAGGAAATGGGCCTCTGGAAACTACTGTAAATATTTGAGAGCGAGCCAACGGTCGGATCAAAAGTTATGACGTTTTTCAGCTGTTATTCTGGTCTCGCGTGACAAGACCTCCTCTTCAACTAGTAGGGATTCCATAGATTGTACAAGGAAACGGGACTGCAGAAACTACTTCAAATATTTGAGAGCGATCCAACGGTCGGATCAGAAGTTATGGCCCTTTTTTGCTATTATTGGGGTCTGGCATAAAGAGACCTCCTCTTCAACTAGTAGGGATTCCATAAGTAGTACAAGGAAACGGGCCTCTGGAAACTACTGTAAATATTTGAGAGCGATCCAACAGTCAGATCAAAAGTTATGACCATTTTCAGCTGTTAATCCGGTCTCGCGTGACAAGACCTCCTTTTTAACGAGTAGGGATTCCATAGGTAGTCGAAGGAAACGGGCCTCCAGAAACTACTGTAAATATTTAGGCGTGATCCAACTGGCGGATCTAAAGTTATGGCGCTTTTTAGTTGTTTTTCTAGTATGGCGCGACAAGACCTCCTCTTCAAGTAGTAGGGATTCCATAGGTAGTACAAGGAAACAGGTCTCCGGAAACTACTGTAAATATTTGGGGGCGATCCAACAGTCGCAACAAAAGTTATGGCTCTTTTTAGTTGTTATTCTGGTGTGGAGTGACAAGAACTCCGCTTCATCGAGTAGGGATTCCATAGCTACTTCAAGGAAAACGGGCTCCGAAAACTACTGTAAAACTTTGAGGGCGATCCAACGGTCGATTAAAAAGTGATGGCCCTTTTCAGCTGCTATTCCAGTCTGACGCGACAAGACCTCCTCTTCAACGAGTAGGGATTCCATAGGTAGTCCAAGGAAACGGGCCTCCGGAAAGAACTTTAAATATTTAAGTGCAATCCAACGATCAGATCAAAAGTTATTGCTCTTTTTACCTGTTATTCCGGTCTAGCACCACAAGACTTCATATTCAAGTACAAAGGATTCTGTAGGTAGTACAAGGAAACGGGCCTTCGGAAACTACTGTAAATATTTGAGAGCGATCTAACGGTCGGATCAAAAGTTATGGCCCTTTTCAGCTGTTAATCCAGCCTCGCGCGACAAGAGCTCCTCTTGAACGAGTAGGGATTCCATAGGTAATCGAAGGAAACGAGCCTACGGACACTACTATAAATATTTGAGCGCGATCCCATGGTCGGATCAAAAGTTATGGCCATTTTCAGCTGTTAATCTAGTCTGGCGCAACAAGACCTCCTCTTCAACTACTATGGATTCCATAGGTAGTACAAGGAAACAAGCCTCTGGAAACTACTGCAAATATTAGAGAGCGATCCAACGACCAGATCAAAAGTTATGGCGCTTTTCAGCTATTATTCCGATCTGGCGTGACAATACCTTCTCTTCACCTAGTAGAGATTCCATAGGTAATACAAGGAAACGGGCCTCTAGAAACTACTGTAAATATTTGAGCGCGATCCAACAGCCGTATCAAAAGTTAGAGCCATTTTCAGCTGTTATTTCGGTCTAGCGCCACAAGACCTCCTTTTCAAGTAGTAGAAATTCTATAGGTAGTACAAGGAAACGGGCCTCCAGAAACTGTTGGAAATATTTGAGCGCGATCCAACGGTCGGATCAAAAGTTATAACCCTTTTAAGCTTTTATTTCGGTCTAGCGCTGAAGGACCTCATCTTCAAGTAGTAGGAATTCCATAGGTGGTACAATGAAACCGGCCTCGGGAAACTACTGGTAATATTTGAGCGCGATCCAACGGTCGGATCAAATGTTATGGCTCTTTTCAATTGTTATTTTGCGGTGTGGAGTGACAAGAACTCCGCTTCAACGAGTAGGGATTCCATAACTACTTCAAGGAAAACGGGCTCCGAAAACTACTGTAAAACTTTGAGGGCGATCCAACGGTCGATTAAAAAGTGATGGCCCTTTTCAGCTGCTATTCCAGTCTGACGCGACAAGACCTCCTCTTCAACGAGTAGGGATTCCATAGGTAGTCCAAGGAAACGGGCCTCCGGAAAGTACTTTAAATATTTAAGTGCAATCCAACGATCGGATCAAAAGTTATTGCTCTTTTTACCTGTTATTCCGGTCTAGCACCACAAGACTTCATATTCAAGTACAAAGGATTCCGTAGGTAGTACAAGGAAACGGGCCTTCGGAAACTACTGTAAATATTTGAGAGCGATCCAACGGTCGGATCAAAAGTTATGGCCCTTTTCAGCTGTTAATCTAGTCTGGCGCGACAAAACTTCCTCTTTAACTAGGAGGGTTTCCATCGGTAGTACAAGGAAACGAGCCTCCGAAAACTACTGTAAATATTTGATGGCGATCCAACGGTCGGATCAAAAGTTATGGCGCTATTCAGTTGTTATTCCGGTCTGGCGCGACAAGAACTCCTCTTCACCTAGTAGGGATTCCATAGGTAGTACAAGGAAACGAGCCTCTGGAAACTACTATAAATATTTGAGCGCGATCCAACCGTCGGATCAAAAGTTATGGCGTTTTTCAGCTATAATTCCAGTCTCGCGTGACACGTCCTCCTCTTCAACTAGTATGGATTCCATAGGTTGTACAAGGAAACGGGCCTGCGGAAACAACTGTAAATATTTGATGGTGATCCAATGGTCAGATCAAAAGTTATGGCGCTATTTAGCTGTTATTCTGGTCTGGCGCGACAAGAACTCCTCTTCACCTAGTAGGGATTCCATAGTTAGTACAAGGAAACGGGCCTCTGGAAACTACTGTAAATATTTGAGCGTGATCCAATGACCGTATCAAAAGTTAGAGCCATTTTCAGCTGTTATTTCGCACCAGCGCCACAAGACCTCCTCTTCAAGTAGTAGAAATTCCATAGGTAGTACAAGGAAACGGGCCTCTGGAAACTACTGGAAATATTTGAGCGTGATCCAACGGTCGGATCAGAAGTTATAACCCTTTTAAGCTTTTATACCGGTCTAGCGCCGCAAGACCTCCTCTTCAAGTAGTAGGGATTCCATAGGTAGTACAATGAAACGGGCCTCCGAAAACTACTGGTAATATTTGAGCGCGATCCAACGGTCGGATCAAAAGTTATGGCTCTTTTCAGTTGTTATTTTGCGGTGTGGAGTGACAAGAACTCCGCTTCAACGAGTAGGGATTCCATAGCTACTTCAAGGAAAACGGGCTCTGAAAACTATTGTAAAACTTTGAGGGCGATCCAACGATCGATTAAAAAGTTATGGCCCTTTTCAGCTGCTATTCCGGTCTGGCACGACAAGACCTCCTCTTCAACGAGTAGGGATTCCATAGGTAGTCCAAGGAAACGGGCCTCCGGAAAGTACTTTAAATATTTGAGTGCGATCCAACGGTCGGATCAAAAGTTATTGCTCTTTTTACCTATTATTCCGGTCAAGCACCACAAGACCTCGTATTCAAGTACTAGGGATTCCATAGGTAGTACAAGGAAACGGGCCTCCGGGAACTACCATAAATATTTGAGAGCGATCCAACAGTCGGATCAAAAGTTATGGCCCTTTTCAGCTGTTAATCTAGTCTGGCGCAACAAGTCCTCCTCTTCAACTAGTATGGATTCCATAGGTAGTATAAGGAAACGGGTCTCCGGAAACTACTGGAAATATTTGAGCGTGATCCAATGATCTGATCAAAAGTTATATCCCTTTTCAACTTTTATTCTGGTTTAGCGCCACAAGACCTGCTCTTCATGTACACAGAAACGGGCCTCCAAAAACTACTGTAAATATTTGAGCGCGATCCAATGGTCTGATCAAAAGTTATGGCGTTTTTCAATTGTTATTCTGGTCTCGCATCACAAGACCTCCTCATCAACTAGTAGGGATTCCATAGGTTGTACAAGGAAACGGGCCTTCGGAAACAACTGTAAATTTTTTAGGGAGATCCAACGGTCGAATCAATAGTTATAGCTCTTTTCAGCTGTTATTCCAGTCTGGCACGACAAAACTTCCTCTTCAACTAGGAGGGTTTCCATCGGTGGTACAAGGAAACGGGCCTTTAGAAACTGTTGTACATATTTGAGGGAGATCCAAGGGTCGAATCAAAAGTTATAGCTCTTTTCAGCAGTTATTCCAATCTGGCACGACAAAACTTCCTCTTCAACTACGCCTTCGGAAACTACTGTAAATATTTGAGAGCGATCCAACGGTCGGATCAAAAGTTATGGCGCTATTCAGCTGTTATTCCGATCTTGCTCAACAAGACCTCATCTTCACCTAGTGGGGATTCTATAGGTAGTACAAGGAAACGGGCCTCCGGAAACTACAGTAAATATTTGTGAGCGATCCACCGGTCGAATCAAAAGTTATGGCCCTTTTCAACTGTTATTCTAGTCTAGCGCAACAAGTCCTCCTCTTCAAGTAGTAGGATTCCATAGGTAGTACAAGGAAATGGGCCTCGGGAAACTACTGCAAATATTTGAGAGCGATCCAACGGTCGGATCAAAAGTTATGGCGTTTTTCAGCTGTTATTCCGGTCTCGCGTCACAACACCTCCTCTTCAACTAGTAGGGATTCCATAGGTTGTACAAGGAAACGGGCCTTCGGAAACTACTATAAATATTTGATAGCGATCCAACAGTCGGATCAAAAGTTGTGGCTCTTTTCAGGTGTTATTCCAGTGTGGAGTGACAAGAACTCCGTTTCAACGAGTAGGGATTCCATAGCTACTTCAAGGAAAATGGGCTCTGGAAACTACTGTTAAACTTTGAGGGCGATCCAACGGTCGGATCAAAAGTTATGGCCATTTTCAGCTGTTATTCTAGTCTAGCGCAACAAGTCCTCCTTTTTAAGTAGTAGGAATTCCATAGGTAGTACAAGGAAACAGGCCTTGGGAAACTACTGCAAATATTTGAGAGCGATCCAACGGTCGGATCAAAAGTTATGGCGTTTTTCAGCTGTTATTGCGGTCTCGCGTCATAAGACCTCCTCTTCAACTAGTAGGGATTCCACAGATAGTACAAGGAAACGGGCCTTCAGAAACTACTCTAAATATTTGAGCGCGATCCAATAGTCTGATTAAAAGTTATATCCCTTTTTAGCTTTTATTCTGGTCTAGTGCGATAAGAGCTCCTCTTCAAGTAGTAGGAATTCCATAGGTAGTACAAGGAAACGGGCCTCCGGAAACTACTGTAAATATTTGAGCACGATCCAACGGTCGGATCAAAATTTATGGCCCATTTCAGTTGTTATTCCGGTCTGGCGCGAAAAGACCTCCTCTTCTATTAGTAGAGATGCCATAGGTAGTACAAGGAAACGAGCCTCCGGATACTACTGTAAATATTCCGGAGCGATCCAATGGTCTGATCAAAAGTTATATCCCTTTTCAACTTTCATTCCGGTCTTGCGCCACAAGTTCTCTTCTTTAACTAGTAGGAATTCCATAGGTAGTACAATGAAACGGACCTCCGCAAACAACTATAAATATTTGAGTGCGATCCAACGGTCGGATCAAAGTTTATGGCCCATTTCAGCTGTTATTCCGATATGGCGCGAGAAGACCTCCTCTTTAACTAGTAGGGATTCCATAGGTAGTACAAGGAAACGGGCCTCCGGAAACTACTGTGAAGATTTGAGCGCGATCCAACGATCGGATCAAAATTTATGGCCCATTTCAGCCGTTATTCCGGTCTTGCACGACAAGACCTCCACTTCAACAAGTAGGGATTCCATAGGTAGTACAAGAAAACAGGCCTTCGGAAACTATTGTAAATATTTAAGCGCGATCCATCTGTCGAATCAAAAGTAATGGCCCATTTCAGCTGTTATTTCGGTCTCGCACGACAAAATCTCCTCATTAACTAGTAGGGATTCCATAGGTTGTACAAAAAAACGGGCCTCCGGAAACTACTGGAAATATTTGAGCGCGATCCAATTGTCGGATCAAAAGTTATGGCCCTTTTCAGCTGTTATTCTAGTATGGCGCCACAAGTCCTCTTCTTCAACTAGTAGGGATTCCATAGGTAGTACAAGGAAACGGGCCTCCAGAAACAAATCTAAATATTTAAGCGCGATCCAACAATCGGATCAAAGTTTATGGCCCTTTTCAGCTATTATTCTAGTATGACGCCACAAGTCCTCCTCTTCAACTAGTAGGGATTCCATAAGTAGTAGAAGGAAAGGGGCCTTCAAAAACTATTGTAAATATTTAAGCGCGATGCAACGGTCGGATCAAAATTTATGGCCCTTTTCAGCTGTTATTTCGGTATGGCACGACAAGACCTCCTCTCCAACTAATAGGGATTCCATAGGTAGTACAAGGAAACGAGGCTCCGGAAACTACTCTAAATGTTTGAGCGCGATCTAATTGTCTGATCAAAAGTTATATCCCTTTTTAGCTTTTATTCCTGTCTAGCGCCACAAGACCTCCTCTTCAAGTAGTAGGAATTCTATAGGTAGTACAAGGAAACGGGGCTCCGAAAACTACTGTAAATACTTCAGAGCGATCCAACGGTCGGATCAAAGTTTCTGGCCCATTTCGGCTGTTATTCTGGTCTGGCACGAAAAGACCTTCTCTTCTAATGGTAGAGATGCCATAGGTAGTACAAGGAAACGAGCCTCCGGATACTACTATAAATATTTCGGAGCGATCCAATGGTCTGATCAAAAGTTATATTCCTTTTCAACTTTCATTCCGGTCTAGCGCCACAAGTGATCCTCTTCAACTAGTAAGGATTCCATAGGTAGTACAAGGAAACGGGCCTCCGCAAACAACTATAAATATTTGAGCCCGATCCAACGATCGGATCAAAGTTTATGGCCCATTTCAGCTGTTATTCCGGTCTGGCGCGACAAGACCTCCTCTTTAAGTAGTAGGGATTCCATAGGTTGTACAAGGAAACAGGCCTCTAGAAACTACTGGAAATATTTGAGCGCGATCCAACGGTCAGATCAAAAGTTATGGCCCTTTTCAGCTGTTATTCTAGTATGGCGCCACAAGTCCTCCTCTTCAACTAGTAGGGATTACATAGGTAGTACAAGGAAACAGGCCTCCGAAAACTACTGTAAATATTTGAGCGCGATCCAACGGTAGGATTAAAATTTATGGCCCATTTCAGCTGTTATTTCGGTGTGGTGCGACAAGACCTCCTCTTCAACTAGTAGGGATTCCATAGGTAGTCCAAGGAAACGGGCCTCCGAAAACTACTATAAATATTTAAGCGCGATCCAATAGTCTGATCAAAAGTTATATCCTTTTTCAGCTTTTATTGAAGTCTGGCACGACAAGACCTCCTCCTCAAGTAGTAGGAATTCCATAGGTAGTACAAGGAAACGGGCCTCCGGAAACTACTCTAAATATTTGAGCGCGATCTAACGATCGGATCAAAATTTATGTCCCATTTCAGCTGTTATTCCGGTCTGGCACGACAAGACCTCCTCTTCAAGTAGTAGGAATTCCATAGGTAGTACAAGGAAACGGGCCTCCGGAAACTACTCTAAATATTTGAGCGCGATCTAACGATCGGATCAAAAAATTTCAGCTGTTATTCCGGTCTGGCACGACAAGACCGCCTCTTCAACTAGTAGGAATTCCATAGATAGTACAAGGAAACGGGCCTCCGGAAACTACTGTAAATATTTCAGTGCGATCCAACGGTCTGATCAAAATTTATAGCCCATTTCAGCTATTATTCCGGTCTGGCACGACAAGATCTCCTCTTTAACAAGTAGGGATTCCATAGGTAGTACAAGGAAACGGGCCTCCGGAAACTACTGTAAATATTTAAGCGCGATCCAACTATAGGATCAAAAGTTGTGGCCCATTTCAACTGTTATTCTTGTCTGGCACGAAAAGACTTCCTCCTTTATTGGTAGAGATGCCATTGGTAGTACAAGGAAACGGGCCTCCGGACACTACTGTAAATATTTCAGAGCGATCCAACGGTCGGATCAAAGTTTCTGGCCCATTTCAGCTATTATTCTTGTATGGCGCGACAAGAACTCCTCTTCAACTAGTAGGGATTCCATAGGTAGTACAAGGAAACGGGCCTCCGGACACTATTGTAAATACTGCAGAGCGATCCAACGGTCGGATCAAAAGTTATGGCCCTTTTCAGCTGTTACTTCAGTCTTGCAGGACAAGACCTCCTTTTCAACTAGTAGGGATTCCATAGGTAGTACAACGAAACGGGCATCCGGAAACTACTGTAAATATTTGATGGCGATCCAATGGTCGGATCAAAATTTATAGCCCATTTGAGCTGTTATTCCGCTCTGGCACGACAAGATCTCCTCTTCAAGTAGGGATTCCGTAGGTAGTACAAGGAAATGGGCCTCCGGAAACTACTTTAAATATTTAAGCGCGATCCAACTATAGGATCAAAAGTTGTGGCTCATTTCAACTGTTATTCTTGTCTGGCGCGAAAATATTTCCTCTTCTACTGGTAGAGATGCCATAGGTAGTACAGGGAAACGGGCCTCCGGACACTACTGTAAATATTTTGGAGCGATCCAACGGTCGGATCAAAAGTTATGGCCCATTTCAGGTGTTATTCTGGTCTGGCGCGACAAGACCTCCTCTTCAACTAATAGGGATTCCATTGGTAGTCCATAGAAAACGGGCCTCCAAAAACAACAATAAATATTTGAGGGCGATGCAACGGTCGGATCAAAATTTATGGCCCATTTCAGCTGTTTTTCCAGTCTAGCGCGACAAGACCTCCTCTTCACCTAGTAGGGATTCCATAGGGAGTCCAAGGAAACGAGCCTCAGGATACTACTGTAAATATTTCGAAGCGATCCAATGGTCTCATCAAAAGTTATATCCCTTTTCAACTTTCATTCCCGTCCAGCGCCACAAGTGCTCCTCTTCAACTAGTAGGGATTCTATAGGTAGTACAAGGAAACGGGCCTCCGGAAACAACTATAAATATTTGAGCGCGATCCAACGGTCCGATCAAAAGTTATGGCCCTATTCAGCTGTTATTCTAGTATGGCGCCACGAGTCCTCCTCTTCAATTAGTAGGGATTACATAGGTAGTACAAGGACACGGGCCTCCGGAAACTACTGTAAATATTTGAGCGCGATCCAACGGTAGGATTAAAATTTATAGCCCATTTCAGCTGCTATTCCGATATGGCGCGAGAAGACCTCCTCTTTAACTAGTAGGGATTGCATAGGTAGTATAAGGAAACGGGCCTCTGGAAACTACTATAAATATTTGAGAGCGATCCAATAGTCTGATCAAAAGTTATATCCCTTTTCAGCTTTTATTCGGGTGTAGCACCACAAGACCTCCTCTTCAAGTAGTAGGAATTCCATAGGTAGTACAAGGAAACGAGCCTCCAGAAACTACTATAAATATTTGAGCGCAATCCAACGATCGGATCAAAGTTTATGGCCCATTTCAGCTATTATTCCGGTCTGGCGCGACAAGACCTCCTCTTTAAGTAGTAGGGATTCCATAGGTTGTACAAGGAAACAGGCCTCTGGAAACTACTGGAAATATTTGAGCGCGATCCAACGGTCAGATCAAAAGTTATGGCCCTTTTCAACTATTATTCTAGTATGGCGCCACAAGTCCTCCTCCTCAACTAGTGGGGATTCCATAGGTAGTACAAAGAAACGGGCCTCCGGAAACTACTGTAAATATTTGAGCGCGATCCAACTGTCGGATCAAAATTTATGGCCCATTTCAGCTATTATTCTGATCTGGCACGACAAGATCTCCTCTTCAACAAGTAGGGATTCCGTAGGTAGTACAAGGAAACAAGCCTCCGGAAACTACTGTAAATATTTAAGCGCGATTCAACTGTAGGATCAAAAGTTGTGGCCCATTTCAACTGTTATTCTGGTCTGGCGCGAAAAAACTTCCTCTTCTATTGGTAGAGATGCCATAGGTAGTACAAGGAAACGAGTCTCCCGATACTACTGTAAATACTTCAGAGCGATCCAACGGTCGGATCAAAGTTTCTGGCCCATTTCAGCTATTATTCCGGTCTGGCACGACAAGATCTCCTCTTCAACAAGTAGAGATTCCGTAGGTAGTACAAGGAAACGGGCCTCCGAAAACTACTATAAATATTTAAGCGCGATCCAACTATAGGATCAAAAGTTGTGGCCCATTTCAACTGTTATTCTTGTATGGCGTGGAAAGACTTCCTCTTCTATTGGTAGAGATGCCATAGGTTGTACAAGGAAACGGGCCTCCGGACACTACTGTAAATACTTCAGAGCGATTCAACGGTCGGATCAAAGTTTCTGGCCCATTTCAGCTATTATTTTGGTATGGCGCGACAAGAACTCCTCTTCAACTAGTAGAGATGTCATAGGTAGTACAAGGAAACGAGCCTCGAGATACTACTGTAAATATTTCGGAGCGATCTAATGGTGTGATCAAAAGTTATATTCCTTTTCAACTTTCATTCCGGTCTAACGCCACAAGTGCTCCTCTTCAACTAGTAAGGATTCCATAGGTAGTACAAGGAAACGGGCCTCTGCAAACAACTATAAATATTTGAGCGCGATCCAACGATCGGATCAAAGTTTATGGCCCATTTCAGCTGTTATTCCGGTCTGGCGCGACAAGACCTCCTCTTTAAGTAGTAGGGATTCCATAGGTTGTACAAGGAAGCAGGCCTCTGGAAACTACTGGAAATATTGGAGTGCGATCCAACGGTCAGATCAAAAGTTATGGCCCTTTTCAGCTGTTATTCTAGTATGGCGCCACAAGTCCTCCTCTTCAACTAGTAGGGATTACATAGGTAGTACAAGGAAACAGGCCTCCGAAAACTACTGTAAATATTTGAGCGCGATCCAACGGTAGGATTAAAATTTATGGCCCATTTCAGCTGTTATTTCGGTGTGGTGCGACAAGACCTCCTCTTCAACTAGTAGGGATTCCATAGGTAGTCCAAGGAAACGGGCCTCCGAAAACTACTATAAATATTTAAGCGCGATCCAATAGTCTGATCAAAAGTTATATCCCTTTTCAGCTTTTTTTGAAGTCTGGCACGACAAGATCTCCTCATCAACTACTAGGGATTCCATAGGTTGTACAAGAAAACGGGCCTACAGAAACTAATCTAAATATTTGAGCGCGATCCAACGGTCAGATCAAAAGTTATGGCCCTTTTCAACTGTTATTCTAGTATGGCGCCACAAGTCCTCCTCCTCAACTAGTAGGGATTCCATAGGTAGTACAAAGAAACGGGCCTCCAGAAACTACTGTAAATATTTGAGCGCGATCCAACTGTCGGATCAAAATTTATGGCCCATTTCAGCTATTATTCTGATCTGGCACGACAAGATCTCCTCTTCAACAAGTAGGGATTCCGTAGGTAGTACAAGGAAACAAGCCTCCGGAAACTACTGTAAATATTTAAGCGCGATCCAATTGTATGATCAAAAGTTGTGGCCCATTTCAACTGTTATTCTGGTCTGGCGCGAAAAAACTTCCTCTTCTATTGGTAGAGATGCCATAGGTAGTACAAGGAAACGAGTCTCCGGATACTACTGTAAATACTTCAGAGCGATCCAACGGTCGGATCAAAGTTTCTGGCCCATTTCAGCTATTATTCTGGTATGGCACGACAAGAACTCCTCTTCAACTAGTAGGAATTCCATAGGTTGTACAAGGAAACAAGCCTTCAGAACCTACTGGAAATATTTCAGCGCGATCCAACGGTCAGATCAAAAGTTATGGCCCTTTTCAGCTGTTATTCTAGTATGGCGCCACAAGACCTCCTCTTCAACTAGTAGGGATTCCATAGGTGATACAAAGAAATGGGCCTCCAGAAACTACTGTAAATATTTGAGCGCGATCCAACTATCACAGCAAAATTTATGGCCCATTTCAGCTGTTATTCTAGTCTGGTGCGACAAGACCTCTTCTTCACAAAGTAGGGATTCCGTAGGTAGTACAAGGAAACGGGCCTCCGGAAACTACTATAAATATTTAAGCGCGATCCAACTGTAGGATCAAAAGTTGTGGCCCATTTCAGCTGTTATTCTAGTCTGGCGCGAAAAGACTTCCTCTTCTATTGGTAGGGATTCCATAGGTAGTAGAAGGAAACGGGCCTGCGGACACTACTGTAAATACTTCAGAGCGATCAACGGTCGGATCAAAAGTTATGGCCCATTTCAGGTGTTATTCTGGTCTGGCGTGACAGGACCTCCTCTTCAACTACTAGGGATTCCATTGGTAGTACAAGGTAACGGGCCTACGGAAACAACTATAAATATTTGAGCGCGATTCAACGGTTGGATCAAAAGTTATGGCCCTTTTCAGCTGTTATTTCAGTCTTGCACGACAAGACCTCCTCTTCAAATAGTAGGGATTCAATAAGTAGTCCAACGAAACGGGCCTCCAGAAACTACTGTAAATATTTGAGCGCGATCCAATGATCGGATCAAAAGTTATGGCGCTTTTCAGCAGTTATTCTGGTCTGGCGCGTAAAGACCTCCTCTTCAAATAGTAGGGATTCGATAGGTAGTAGAAGGAAATGGCCTATGGAAACTACTGAAAATATTTGAGCGCGATCCAACGGTCGGATCAAAAGTTATGGCCCTTTTCAGCTGTTATTCTAGTATGGCTCCCCAAGTCCTCTTCTTCAACTAGTAGGGATTCCATAGGTAGTACAAGGAAACGGGCTTCCGGAAACTACTGTAAATATTTGAGCGCGATGCAATGGTCGGATCAAAATTTATGACCCATTTCAGTTGTTATTCTGGTCTAGCGCAAAAAGACCTCCTCTTTTACTGGTAGAGATGCCATACGTTGTACAAGGAAACGAGTCTCCGAATACTACTATAAATATTTCAGAGCGATCCAGTGGTTTGACCAAAAGTTATATCCCTTTTCAACTTTCATTCCGGTCTAGCGCCACAAGTGCTCCTCTTCAACTAGTAGGGATTCCATAGGTAGTACAAGGAAACGAGCCTCCGCAAACAACTATAAATATTTGAGCGCGATCCAATGGTCAGATCAAAGTTTCTGGCCCATTTCAGCTATTATTCTGGTATGGCGCGACAAGAACTCCTCTTCAACTAGTAGGGATTCCATAGGTAGTACAAGGAAACGGGCCTCCAGAAACTACTATAAATATTTAAGCGCGATCCAACTGGCGGATCCAAAGTTATGGCCCATTTCAGCTGTTATTCCGGTCTGGCATGACAAGATCTCCTCACCAACTAGTAGGGTTCTATAGGTTGTACGAAGAAACGGGCCTCCGAAAGCTACTGGAAATATTTGAGCGCGATCCAACGGTCGGATCAAAAGTTATGGCCCTTTTCAGCTGTTATTCTAGTATGGCTCCACAAGTCCTCTTCTTCAACTAGTAGGGATTCCATAGGTAGTACAAGGAAACGGGCCTCCGAACACTACTGTAAATACTTCAGAGCGATCCAACGGTCGGATCAAAAGTTATGGCCCATTTCAGGTGTTATTCTGCTCTGGCGTGACAGGACCTCCTCTTCAACTAGTAGGGATTCCATAGGTAGTACAAGGAAACGGGCCTCCGGAAACTACTATAAATATTTAAGCGCGATCCAACTGTAGGATCAAAAGTTGTGGCCCATTTCAGCTGTTATTCTGGTCTGGCGCGAAAAGTCTTCGTCTTCTATTGGTAGGGATTCCATAGGTAGTAGAAGGAAACGGGCCTCCGAACACTACTGTAAATACTTCAGAGCGATCCAACGGTCGGATCAAAAGTTATGGCCCATTTCAGGTGTTATTCTGCTCTGGCGTGACAGGACCTCCTCTTCAACTACTAGGGATTCCATTGGTAGTACAAGGTAACGGGCCTACGGAAACAACTATAAATATTTGAGCGCGATCCAACGGTTGGATCAAAAGTTATGGCCCTTTTCAGCTGTTATTTCAGTCTTGCACGACAAGACCTCCTCTTCAAATAGTAGGGATTCAATAAGTAGTCCAACGAAACGGGCCTCCAGAAACTACTGTAAATATTTGAGTGCGATCCAATGATCGGATCAAAAGTTATGGCGCTTTTCAGCAGTTATTCTAGTCTGGCGCGTAAAGACCTCTTCAAATAGTAGGGATTCGATAGGTAGTAGAAGGAAATGGCCTATGGAAACTACTGTAAAAATTTGAGCGCGATCCAACGATCGGATCAAAATTTATGGCCCATTTCAGCTGTTATTTCGGTATGGCGCGACAAGATCTCCTTTTCAACTAGTAGGGATGCCATGGGTAGTACAAGGAAACAGCCAAACAGGCCTCCGGAAACTACTGTAAATATTTAAGCGCCATCCAACTGGCGGTTCCAAAGTTATGGCCCATTTCAACTGTTATTCCGGTCTAGCGCGCCAAGATCTCCTCACCAACTAGTAGGGATTCCATAGGTTGTACAAGGAAACGGGCCTCCGAAAGCTACTGAAAATATTTGAGCGCGATCCAACGGTCGGATCAAAAGTTATGGCCCTTTTCAGCTGTTATTCTAGTATGGCTCCCCAAGTCCTCTTCTTCAACTAGTAGGGATTCCATAGGTAGTACAAGGAAACGGGCTTCCGGAAACTACTGTAAATATTTGAGCGCGATGCAACGGTCGGATCAAAATTTATGACCCATTTCAGTTGTTATTCCGGTCTGGCGCAAAAAGACCTCCTCTTTTACTAGTAGAGATGCCATACGTTGTACAAGGAAACGAGTCTCCGAATACTACTATAAATATTTCAGAGCGATCCAGTGGTTTGACCAAAAGTTATATCCCTTTTCAACATTCATTCTAGTCTAGCACCTCAAGTGCTCCTCTTCAACTAGTAGGGATTCGATAGGTAGTACAAGGAAATGGGCCTCCGCAAACAACTATAAATATTTGAGCGCGATCCAATGGTCAGATCAAAGTTTCTGGCCCATTTCAGCTATTATTCTGGTATGGCGCGACAAGAACTCCTCTTCAACTAGTAGGGATTCCAAAGGTAGTACAAGGAAACGGGCCTCCAGACACTACTGTAAATACTTCAGAACGATCCAACGGTCGGATCAAAAGTTATGGCCCATTTCAGGTGTTATTCTGGTCTGGCGCGATAGGACCTCCTCTTCAACTAATAGGGATTCCATTGGTAGTACAAGGAAACGGGCCTCCGGATACTACTGTAAATATTTAAGCGCGATCAAACTGTAGGATCAAAAGTTGTGGCCCATTTCAACTGTTATTCTGGTCTGGCGCGAAAAGACTTCCTCTTCTATTGGTAGAGATGCCATAGGTAGTACAAGGAAACGAGTCTCTGAATACTACTGTAAATACTTCAGAGCGATCCAACGGTCGGATCAAAGTTTTTGGCCCATTTCAGCTGTTATTCGGGTCTGGTGCGACAAGACCTCCTCTTCTCCAAGTAGGGATTCCGTAGATAGTACAAGGAAACGGGCCTCCGGAAACTACTGTAAATATTTAAGCGCCATCCAACTGGCGGATCCAAAGTTATGGCCCATTTCAGCTCTTATTCTGGTCTGGCGCGACAAGATCTCCTCACCAACTAGTAGGGATTCCATAGGTTGTAAAAGGAAACGGGCCTCCGAAAGCTACTGGAAATATTTGAGCGCGATCCAACGGTCGGATCAAAAGTTATGGCCCTTTTCAGCTGTTATTCTAGTATGGCTCCACAAGTCCTCTTCTTCAACTAGTAGGGATTCCATAGGTAGTACAAGGAAACGGGCTTCCAGAAACTACTGTAAATATTTGAGCGCGATGCAACGGTCGGATCAAAATTTATGGCCCATTTCAGCTGTTATTCCGGTCTGGCGCAAAAAGACCTCCTCTTTTACTGGTAGAGATGCGATACGTAGTACAAGGAAACGAGCCTCCGAATACTACTATAAATATTTCGGAGCGATCCAGTGGTTTGGCCAAAAGTTATATCCCTTTTCAACTTTCATTCCGGTCTAGCGCCACAAGTGTTCCTCTTCAACTAGTAGGGATTCCATAGGTAGTACAAGGAAACGAGCCTCCGCAAACAACTATAAATATTTGAGCGCCATCCAACGGTCAGATCAAAGTTTCTGGCCCATTTCAGCTATTATTCTGGAATGGCGCGACAAGAACTCCTCTTCAACTAGTAGGGATTCCATAGGTAGTACAAGGAAACGGGCCTCCGGACACTACTGTAAATACTTCAGAGCGATCCAACTGTCGGATCAAAAGTTATGGCCCATTTCAGCTGTTATTCCGGTCTGGCGCGACAGGACCTCGTCTTCAACTAATAGGGATTCCATTGATAGTACAAGGTAACGGGCCTACGGAAACAACTATAAATATTTGAGCGCGATCCAACGGTCGGATCAAAAGTTATGGCCCTTTTCAGCTGTTATTTCATTCTTGCACAACAAGATCTCCTCTTCAACTAGTAGGGATTCCATAGGTTGTACGAAGAAACGGGCCTCCGAAGCTACTGGAAATATTTGAGCGCGATCCAACGGTTGGATCAAAAGTTATGGCCCTTTTCAGCTGTTATTCTAGTATGGCTCCACAAGTCCTCTTCTTCAACTAGTAGGGATTCCATAGGTAGTACAAGGAAACGGGCTTCCGAAAACTACTGTAAATATTTGAGCGCGATGCAACGGTCGGATCAAAATTTATGGCCCATTTCAGCTGTTATTCCGGTCTGGCGCGACAAGACCTCCTCTTCAACTAGTAGGAATTCCATAGGTAGTACAAGGAAACGGGCCTCCGGAAACTACTGTAAAAATTTGACCGCGATCCAACGGTCGGATCAAAATTTGTGGCCCATTTCAGCTATTATTCCGGTCCGGCGCGACAAGACCTCCTCATCAACAAGTAGGGATTCCGTAGGTAGTATAAGGAAACGAGCCTTCGGAAACTACTGTAAATATTTAAGCGCGATCCAACTAGAGGATCAAAAGTTGTGGCCCATTTCAGCTGTTATTCCGGTCTAGCACGACAAGACCTCCTCTTCACCTAGCTGGGATTCCATAGGTAGTACAAGGAAACGGGCCTCCGGAAACTACTCTAAATATTTGAACGCGATCCAATAGTCTGATCAAAAGTTATATCCCGTTTCAGCTTTTATTCCGGTCTAGCGCCACAAGACTTCCTCTTCAAGTAGTAAGAATTCCATAGGTAGTGCAAGGAAATGGGCCTCCGGAAACTACTGTAAATATTTGAGCGCGATCCAACGGTCGAATCAAAGTTTATGGCCCATTTCAGCTGTTATTCCGGTATGGCGCGATAAGACCTCCTCTTCAACTAGTAGGGATGACATGGGTAGTACAAGGAAACGGGCCTCTGGAAACTAATCTAAATATTTGAGCGCGATCCAACGGTCAGATCAAAATTTATGGCCCATTTCAACTGTGTTTTCCGGTTTGGCACGACAAGACCTCCTCTTCAACTAGTAGGGATTCTATAGGTAGTCTAAGGAAACGGGCCTCCAGAAACAACTATAAGTATTTGAGCACGATCCAATGGTCGGATCAAAATTTATAGCCCATTTCAACTGTTTTTGTGGTCTGGCACGACAAGACCTCCTCTTCACCTAGTAGAGATTCCATAGGGAGTCAAAGGAAACGGGCCTCCGGAAACAACTATAAATATTGGAGCACGATCCAACAATTGGATCAAAGTTTATGGTCCGTTTCAGCTGTTATTCCTGTATAGCGCAACAAGTCCTCCTCTGCAACTAGTAGGGATTCCATAAGTAGTAGAAGGAAACGGGCCTCCGGAAACAACTATAAATATTTGAGCGCGATCCAACGGTCGGATCAAAATTTATGGCCCATTTCAGTTGTTATTCTGGTATAGCGCGAGCAGACCTCCTCTTCTACTGGTAGAGATGCCATAGGTAGTACAAGGAAACGGGCTTCCGCATACTACTGTAAATATTTTGGAGCAATCCAATTGTCTGATCAAAAGTTATATCCCTTTTCAACTTTTATTCCAGTCTAGCGCCACAAGACCTCCTCTTTAAGTAGTAGGAATTCCATAGGTAGTACAAGTAAACGGGCCTCCAAAAACTACTCTAAATATTTGAGCGCGATCCAACGGTCGGATCAAAATTTATGGCCCATTTCAGCTCTTATTCTAGTCTGGCGCGACAAGACCTCCTCTTCAACAAGTAAGGATTCCATAGGTAGTACAAGGAAATGGGCCTCCGGAAACTACTGTAAATATTTAAGCGCGATCCAACTGTAGGATCAAAAGTTGTGGCCCATTTGAGCTGTTATTCCAGTATGGCGCGACAAGACCTCCTCTTCAAAAAGTAGGGATGCCATGGTTAGTACAAGGTGACGGGCCTACGGAAACTACTGTAAATATTTGAGGGCGATCCAAGGGTCGGATCAAAAGTTGTGGCCCTTTTCAGCTGTTAATTCGGTCTCGCGCGACAAGACCTCCTCTTCAAGTAGTAGGGATTCAATACATAGTCCAACGAAACGGGCCTCCGAAAACTACTAGAATTTTTTTAGCACGATCCAACGGTCGGATCAAAAGTTATAGCCCTTTCCAGCTTTTATTCTAGTATGCTGCCACAAGTCCTCCTCTTCAACTAGTAAGGATTCCATTGGTAGTACAAGGAAACAGGCCTCCGGAAACAACTATAAATATTTGAGCGCGATCCAACGGTCGGATCAAAATTTATGGCCCATTTCAGCTGTTATTCTGGTATGGCACGAGAAGACCTCCTCTTCAACTAGTAGGGATGCCATAGGTAGTAGAAGAAAACGGGCCTACATAAATTTTTTAGCACGATCCAACGGTCGGATCAAATGTTATGGCCCTTTCCAGCTTTTATTCTAGTATGGCGCCACAAGTCCTCCTCTTCAACTAGTAGGGATTCCATAAGTAGTAAAAGAAAACGGGCCTCCAGAAACTACTATAAATATTTGAGCGCGATTCAACGATCGGATCAAAATTTATGGCCCATTTCAGCTGTTCTTCCAGTCTGGCGCGACAAGACCTCCTCTTCAACTAATAGGGATTCCATTGGTAGTACAAGGAAACGGGCTTTTGGAAACTACTATAAATATTTGAGCGCGATGCAACGTTCGGATTAAAATTTATGGCCGATTTCAGCTGTTATTCCAGTCTGGCGCTGTAAACACCTAAGAGAAAAGATATATATGTATATATATATATATATATGGATGATGCAGTTTTAGCTGCGGATTTCTCATCGGCAGCGATGCAGTTTTCGTTGCCGGTGTCGTGAGCGGCAGCGACGTATTTTTCGCGAAGTAACTTAATGAGCTGGGAGGGAGGGGTAAAATCGGTTTTAGATAGACTCAAACAAGGATAAGAACACATCTAAACCAACCCCCAAACAACCCACCTCATTTCATTGGGAGTATAAATACAAGGAGGAGAGAGAGGATGGTCCATCCTCTTCCCAAACAGAAGCTGCATGTCGTTCTTCCCTTCCTCTTTCACAACAGAAACCTAAACCAAACTAGTAGAGAGTGCTTTGTGAACGTGTGAGGGAAAGATGAGACCTTGAGAGAAGATTGGTCAGCTGCTTAGAGGAAAGTAAAAGGAGGGCTGGAAAACGTGAGAGGAAGAAGAAGGAGGAGAACCAGCAGGAGAAGAGAAAGAATATGGTCAAACCTTTCTCAAACTTAGTTAGATTCGAAAGGTATGGGTCATGAAACTCCCTTCCTCTTCTCCTTAAGACCAGAAACGGAAATGAAGAAGAAAACCCTAAGAAAATTGACCTAAGACCTAAGCTAGTTGTGAGGGAAACTGAAATTAACTAGGAGAACAAGGAAACATAAATGAAATGAAGCCAATTTCAGAACATCTAACAAAGAAAAATGAATAAAATGGAAATAACAAATCATGGTAGAGGGCTGGCTTTAACTATGGGGTTGGCTAGCATGCATGTGTGTGTTCTGCTGGAATTTATTGAAAGATTATATGCTGTAATTGATGGTTTTCAATGTGTGTGTTCTGTCGGGATTTTGTTGAAGGATTAGGTGCTGAAATTGATGGTTTCAATGTGTGTGTTCTGCTGGAACTTAGTGACAGTGTATATGCTGGGGTTGTTACAGCATGTGTGGTGTGTGTTCATGCCAAAATGTGTGTTGTGCAGCGAAACTGTGATTCGCTGCCGAAACTACGTCGGCTGCAACAAATTAGCATTCGCTGCCGTAACTGAGTCTCTTGCAGCGAATTAGTATTCTCTGCTGAATTGTGTGTTGTGCAGCGAAACTGTGATTCGCTGCCGAAATAGTGTCAGCTGCAGCGAATTAGCATTCACTGCCGAATTGTGTGTTGTGCAGTGAAACTCTGATTCGTTGCCAAAACTGTGTCAGCTGCAGCAAATTAGCATTCGCTGCCGAGTTATGCGTTGTGCAGCGAAACTCTGATTCGCTGCCAAAACTGTGTCAGCTACAACGAATTAGCATTCGCTGCCGAGTTGTGTGTTGTGTAGTGAAACTGTGATTCACTGCCGAAACTGTGTCGGCTACAGCGAATTAGCATTCGCTACCGAATTGTGTGTTGTGCGGCGAAACTCTGATTCGCTGCCAAAACTGTGTCGTCTGCAGCGCATTAACAATTCGCTACCGAGTGGCGTGTTCTGCAGCGAACTTGCGATTCGCTGCCGAAGTTGAGTTGGCTGCAGCAAATTTGTGATTTGCTGCTGAAATTGTGGCTCCAACAATGAAACAGTTTTCGCTGTCGAACTAGCTGCCTGCAGTGAAACAGTTTTCACTGCCGAATTGGGCAGCCTGCAACGAACCAGTTCTCGTTGCCAATTTCTACAATAAGCCTCCTAGGCAGAAATGACTTAAATGCTAGTAACAATTTCATGGTATGATGGTGTAAAATGTGGAACACTTGAATGTGAACATATGAACTCTTGAAATAAGTGTGGTGACTAATGTGATTCAAAAATGACAAAAGGCTGGGATGAATGGATTCGATGGGCCACTGTCTCTTGGCATGGCAAGAGTTTCGTCAATTTTTCTCGTAAACTGAGTTTTGCAGCTACAGTGTATCATGTATGGCAAGAACAGAATGCAAGGATCTTTGCTGGAATGTCTAGAACTTCGAATTTGGTCTTTAATCAAATCGAATGTATCATTTGTGATAAGCTTGATTTGATGAGGAATGTCGCACCAACAAATGAAAACAAAAGGATCCAACGAGCTTGGAGGGTGAATACCATAGATTCTTAATTTGTTAGTTAGCTGGTTGTATTGGTTTCCCTAACGAATCTAGTGAGGTTTCAGTTTTATAGTCGGTGGCTAGCCTGTAGCCATCTGTTGTTTTATGTTTCTATTATCATTGTAAATCTGGGGTATGCCCCTTATAATGTTTGTATCTTCTTCTTTTAATACATACGTCAACTTACCAAAAAAAATGTGATTCAAAAATACAAATGTACTGATTTGTGACCATTGATGTCTTAGGTGGTGCGGTCGGGATTGGACCATCGTCAAGACAAGAACAACCCACAGGTGGAGCAGGTAGGTGACTTGCACCTTCCTTTTTCATACGTTGAATAATGAAATATCTTCGGCTAATGGCATCCGAATGGATTGCCTGGACAAATGAATGATTAGCTTCGGCTAACGGCATCCGAATGGATGACCGAGACGAACTATTGATTAGCTTTGGCTAATGGCATCCGAAGTGGATGACCGGGGTGAGTGAACGGTTAACCTCAACAAATGATGCCTTAAAAGGATAGCCGGGTTTAAGATTATGGTTGATTGTAAAAATTGGTGCATCTATATGTACTACAAGCTGTTTATACCAAGTATATGAAGAAATTATAAATGTTAATGCTTCATTTAACTGCCAAACCATTTAGTTACCATTATTATTATTATTAAGTAATTACATTCTGTTAAATGTTTTGTACTGCTGCAGGGACGTCACACCAACAAGACGTTTAGGAAACCCGATACACGGGAACCTACTTTTGCAAGGAATCATGTAGATGCATTCTAAATCACAATGTATTTTGTATGAATCAATGTACTGAATGTATAACTTTTATTAGATCCTTTTGTTTAAATTTGTAATGGCTATTAGTAGGGTAGGAATGCAAACTCATGTCTACATATGTATATTTTTAATATGAACTTCTAATCATGCAACCATAATATTACATGTTTATGTAAGATTTACTTTTAAATGAAATGTTGATTGTATGGATTGTATCTTGATGATGTGAGGGATCAGGTTCGCTGATTACCGGCACCATGTGTGTTAGGTATATATATATATAAAAATTTACTATTGTTTTGGGCTTGAAAAACCGGGTTGTTACAGTTGGTATCAGAGCACCTAGTTTGGATCCTGAGGATCACTGATAATTGCGTTGCTGTGGTGAATTTCAGGATGGTACGCACTCGGCAAGGGACACGAACTGAGTCGCCCTCCTTAGAAAGGAGGGGCAGGAACCAAGGTATCCAAGATTGGCAAGACGAAGATCCCTTGGATGATACGACTTCTCATGCTCCGATAATACCACCCGAAACCTTGCAGGGGGAAGCTGCGGCAGCGGGGGAAGGCGGGAGGCCTAACCAGACAGAGGGAGTACCCCCAGTTGCAGCAGAGCAGCAAGAAAGATCAGAAGCACAACCATCAACTATTCCAACTGGTGTGCCCCCACAATATATAGACGCGGGACTCCTTGTACAAATAGTTAAAGCAGTGATGGAGGGCATGGCTGGTTCGACAACAAAAACAACTCCCACCACACAGATTCCACAGGCAGCCCCTTTGACTAGCATGACCACGGATAACATGGTGCCACTGGTACGACTAGTCAAGAGTATGAGGGAAATGGGCTGTGAACCGTATATGGGGGAACAAGATGCAGAGATAGCTGGAAGATTGATTAGGAAGGTAAAAAAGACCATGATTCAAATAAGCATACCCGAGGGTTTGAGGGTAAATTGTACAACCCAATTACTGTCTGATAGGGCCATGACATGGTGGGAAACAGTTCAGTTGAGGCGTGCAACCGAGACACTAACTTGGAGTGATTTCCAGACAGAGGTTGAGAATCAGTTTTATTCCAGGTACCATCGCAAGGTAAAAGAACAAGAGTTCTTGGCATTAAGACAGGGTGATATGTCGGTATTGGAGTATGAAAGGAGGTTCCATGATCTCTCATTGTTCGCCCCACACTATGTGCCGATAGAGGAACATATGATTGAGAAGTTGAGAGATGGTTTTGCGACAGGATTTGAGACCAGGATTGATCGCCTTACGGTTTAAATCTGTGAGAGAGTTGATTGAAGCTAGGGGTGAGCAAAATAACCGAAAAACCGAGTAAACCGAGTAAACCGGAAAAAAAAACAACCAAAAAAACCGAACCGAAAAAAAAACCGATTAAACCGATTATTTTTTTTGTTAAAATTTTCGGTTCGGTTCGGTTTCGGTTTACGAAACCGGAAACTGGCAAAACCCCAACACTTTCTAATTTCTAAAACCTAATTAACCCTAGATTCTCTCCGCTCCCTCAATCCTCACAGTCGCACCCTCAATCCTTACTGTCGCACCTCACAATCCACACTCTCACTCACAGAATCACAAAATCAAGTTAATCCATCTTCGATTCTTCATCCATATCCCTCTCTGGCTCTCCCATACCATCTTCTTCTTCAAAACAAACAACCTAGCCAGTAGCCAGTCAGCCACATCTCTCTCCCACACGGCCACGAGTCGCAAGACACACACCACACTAGCACACCGAATCTCTAGAGTCCAAATCTAGCGAACCAGTCCCTCCCTCTTTCACACCCAAACTTGAATCGCGTCCCAACTCACACCAGGTATGATTTTTTTTTTCTGTCAATCTCTGTTTTTATTTCTTTTTAACATATGCTTTGTGATTCTGTGTATTTTTTAGTATATCCTTACAAAAAAATCAATGTTTGAGCATTCTGTGTATTTTTTGTTGATTTTTATAACTATGCCATTTTTCCTATATTTTTTTCAAATTTTTTCTTGCTGTGTGACGAAAAAAAACAAACTCTGTGTTTGAAGGGAAAACATGATCAACCTGCGAGCTGGTTTGAGACCATAAAGTCTGTTATGTTGCTGCCTCAAGTTGCCTTTCACACCCGAAATTGAATCGTGTCCTAACTCGCACAGGTATGATTTCTTTTTTCTGTCAATCTTTGTTTTTATTTTTTTACTTTTTATTTAGTTTCTTGGTTCTTTTAGTATGTTTTTGTATTTTGTTTCCCTGTTCTTTGTCAATCATTTTGGGTTTGTTGCTGCAGTGTGTTGCTCTGTTTTATGTGTATTTAATTTTTTTCTGTCAATCATTTTGTATTTTGTTTCCCTGTTCTTTGTCAATCTGGGAGTTGCATAATGTTTTTCTTTTGTTGCTGTTTCCTGATTGTTTGTTGATTTCTCATCATATGTCTCTTCACAGCATTGAAATTGCTATTGGATTTTTTTGGTTGCCATCTTTACAGTTCAAGTTCTGGAAAAGTATTGTGTGATTTCCTCTTTCGTTTTGATGTTGGTTGGAAAGAAAAGATATAGATGTTGTGAAATTGGTTATATTTGGCAGCATGTTTCATTTTGCACAGACATTGTTAGGATTGTCTTCAAAACTGGTTTCTATGATTAAGAATCTGTTGCTTTTATAATATAGGATGTAAATTTGTTCTTATTGCATCTTGAAATAGACTGTTAATCAGAATTTCAAGGACAATTTGATGGTTGGCAGATGGCAGTGAACTTAGGCAGTGAAGTAGTGAACTTAGGATTGGTTGGCACTTGGCAGTGAACTTAGGATTGGTTGGCAGTGAACTTAGGATTAGCAGATGTTTTGGCTGATATTACTTTCCAGTTTCCATTTTTTTTTTCCTGACATTTAAGTTTCTATTAGTTTGATAATTTCTTTGAATTTTAGTACATTTAAGTCTATTATAAGTTATGGGTTTTTAACATGTTTTCATTATGTAATAACAGATGGAAACTACTCAAATTCAAAATGCTTCATCCACGAGCACTACACCAACATCAACCACTTCTCCAACTTCAAAAACTAACGCAGAATCAACCAATGCAGCTTCCACCACAGATACAAAAGGTAAACAACCTCAAGTCCTTGCATCTAGGAAAAGAAATGTTGAGGATAGAAAAAAGTCACAAATTTGGGATCACTTTACAAAACTTGATGATGATCCTAAAGCCCCTAGAGCTGAATGTAATTATTGTGGAAAACATTATGCATGTCACACTATTGTTAATGGCACAAGTAATATGTGGAGTCATTTAAAAGTGTGCAAGAAGTTTCCTTTTGTGGTTGATAAGAAACAAAAGGTTTTGGTGTTAGAACCTAAGATAGAGAAGGGTGAATTGGAAGAACAGAATGTGGGAAGTCTTAAGGCAATAGGTTATAATTATGATGAATGTAGACAAGCACTAGCAAAGATGGTTATAACTGATGAGTTGCCTTTTAATTTTGTGGAGGGTCGGGGATTTAAATTGTTTGCTAGGACTATGCAACCTAGATTTGACATTCCTTCTCGTTTTACAATTATGAGAGATTGTTTGAAACTTTATATTGAAGAGAAGGATAGATTGAGGACAGCTCTTAGGGGTCAACGATTGTTCTTAACAACAGATACATGGACATCAATCCATAATATTAACTATATGTGTTTAACAACTCATTGGATTGATAATGACTGGAATTTGCATAAAAGAATTCTTAATTTTTGTCAAGTTTCCAATCATATGGGTGAGACAATTGGCCAAGTTATTGAGAATTGTTTGTTGGAGTGGGGAATTGATAAACTGTTAACTATTACATTAGACAATGCAAGCTCTAATAATGTGACCATTTCATATTTAAAGAATGTGATGAAAGATTGGCCAACTAATATATTGTCAAATGAGCACTTGCATGTTAGATGTTGTGCACACATTGTAAACCTCATTGTGTGTGATGGCTTGAAAGAGATTAATGTTTCAGTTGTTAAGATTCGAAATGCAATTAGGTTTGTGAGATCTTCATCGTCGAGGCATCTTGCATTTAAGAAGTGTGCTGAAAAGTTGCATATAGAGTGTAAGAAATCATTGTGTTTAGATGTTGCAACTCGATGGAATTCAACATATCTTATGCTAGAAGCTGCTGAAAAGTTTGAAAAGGTGTTTATGAGGTTAGGTGAAAAAGAACTTAGGTATATGAGTTACTTTTTGGAGGTTGATTCAAAGGGGAATAAAAAAAACATAGGGCCACCTGGTTTGGAGGATTGGGAAAATGCAAGAACTTTGGTTAAGTTCTTAAAGATCTTTTATATGGTTACATTGAGATTTTCTAGCTCATTACATGTCACATCAAATTCTTTCTTCAATGAATTAATTTACATGCATACAAACTTGTTGCAATTGTGTAAAAATAAAGATAGTATTTTAAGTGGAATGGCGATGAATATGATGTCAAAGTTTGAGAAGTATTGGGGTTGTGAAGTAAATCAGAATTTTTTGTTATATGTGGCTAATGTCTTAGATCCACGTTTGAAGTTGAAATATGTGAAATTTTGTTTTGGTGATTTGTATGATCATGACAAAGCACAATTGCTAACAAATAAGGTGAAAGATACTTTGGTGAGCTTGTATGAGTTTTATTTGAAAATTGATGAAGTGGTGGATAATAATAGGCATAAACAGGATAGTGTTATTGATGATGTGGAGGTAGATGTTAACACTTTGGCTCGATTCAAAAGACATTTGCAGGAGGAGGATAGTGTGGAAAATAAAAATGAGGTTGAGAAGTATTTGATTGACGGTTGTGAGGATCCTAATGATGATAAGTTAGATATTTTGGGTTGGTGGAAAAGTAATGCTTTGAAATATAAGACACTTTCAAAGGTTGCCCAACATGTTCTGGCTATTCCTATATCCACAGTGGCTTCTGAATCAGCATTTAGCACAGGTGGTCGTGTACTTGATCAATTTCGAAGTTCTCTATCTCCAGGAACTGTTCAAGCACTCATTTGTTGTCAAAATTGGTTGCATCATGGATCAATTTCAACTGATATTAGAAGCTTGATAAATGATCTTGAAACCTATGAAAACCTTGAGTCAGGTAATTATTTTTTAATAAACTTGCACCTTTTATTTTGTAATTTATTAATTAAATTGTTTGCAATCATCTAACATGTCTAATTTTTTATTTTGTAGAATTTGGTGGAAAGTTACATTTAGTAACAGATGATAATTAGTTCAAAAGTTACTTTGATGGTAAAAAACTACTTTTTATTTTTACATATTCTAATTTATTTTATCATGTTATAATTTTTTATCTTGATTTTCAGGTTTTGATGTCAATGGTATTACGGAATCAAAGTGCAATGTTCTTGTCATTTTGATGTGCTTTTTGATTAGGATGATGTGTACAATGAAGATTTATATTTTTTGCATGAAGTGTTTTATTTTTTATGGTAATGTTATTTGTTGTTTTTTTTAAGCCCTTTTGAAGGCAATGCTTTGTAATTTAAATTTTAATTTGGTGTGTGTTATTTAAACTTTGATGCATGAGGAGTCCAAACTCCAAAACACAAATTTTAGAAAGACTTGCAACATATTAAACACAATATTAGCACTAATAATTTAATAAAAATGAATATTTAGTGACAAAAAATATTAAATATATTATAGAATTTTGTAACAAAATTAGATAATATTTACATTAATTACAAGCCTATTAGAAAGCCCATCAAAAAACCCATTAGAAAGCCCAAAAAGGCCCAAAAAGCCCAAAAAAATCATAATACAGGTTTTTCAGTTTTTCTGTTAAAAAAACCGAACCGAACCGAACCGAAACCGATCGGTTTGAACCGGTTTCGGTTCGGTTTCGGTTTGAATTTTTAAGTTTTAAAAAATTTGATTTTGGTTAGTTTTTTAGTAAAAAACCGGACCGAACCGGTTTTGCTCACCCCTAATTGAAGCTGCCCAAGCTCTGGAGGCTTGTATTGGAGAAAGCCAAGGGGGACATCAGGGTATAGGCAAAAAGAGAGATGGGACTATTTCAGTGGTAGACCACCACTCCTAAAGAAAGGAAAAGGTGGAGTATTTGAGCAGTATAAGAAAAAAGGGGAGTTTGATGTTACCGCCCCACCAACAGTCAAGTGGGAGAGTGGTGGTTGGACAGTCGCACTCGAGGGAAAACTCTTCAACTGGGACCGGTGACCGCAAGGGTGTTGACTATCCTTTTTGTATAAAATGTGGACAAAAACACCCTGGGGACTGCTCAGTTTCCCCCAGGCGATGCTTTGTGTGCAGAGGAGAAGGTCATAGGTGGAGGAATTGCCAATATTTGAGTCAAGGGTGTCATTACTGTGGTGGAAGAGGTCATTTCAAGAGGGACTGCCCTAAAAGGAACACTGGACAGGTACAAAGCTATAGGCAGCCCAGTCAGAGCCATCAATAGTCAGTTACCGTGAATAGGCCAGTAAGATCTTCTCAATCAGGAGCAAACTCAAGTCGAGGGAGACCGAGAGCACAAAATGATCGGACCCCGGGGAGGGTCTTCCACTTGACACAGGAGGAGGTCAGGGCTGCATCGGATGTGGTGGCAGGTACACTACTATTAAATGATTTTAATGTGCATGTGTTGTTTGATCCGGGTGCCACCCACTCATTCATTGCTAAGAGAATTGTCACTAAACTGAGAAAGGGAGTAGAAATAGTAGAGAAGGGATTTTTAATTGGAACTCCAATGGGAAACATGGTTGAAACAAATATTGTGTATGTGGATGTGGGGGTTAGTCTATCTGGGTATGAAACAAAAGTAGACTTGATTCCCTTAGAGCTGCATGATTTTGACATAATCCTAGGCATGAATTGGTTGAGTAAATACAAGGCTCTAATAGATTGTTATGCTAAAACCGTTACTTTCCAAACCCCTAAGGGTGAGAGAATGATTTTTGAAGGAGAGAGAATTCCCAAACCGATTGCCTTAATATCGGTGGTAACAGCCCAAAAACTTTTAAGAAAGGGATGTATGGGATACCTCGCATACATCTTAAACTCTGATGATGAAGGTCCACGACTGAAGGATAATCCTGTGGTGAAGGAATTCCCAGATGTGTTTCCGGAAGAACTACCGAGACTACCCCCGGAGCGAGAGGTAAAGGTGTCCATAGACACTTTTTCTGGAGTTCCACCCATAGCCCAACAACCTTACCGGATGGCTCCAGCAGAACTGAACGAGTTAAAGACTCAACTACAAGAATTGTTGGACAAAGGGTTCAAACGGCCCAGCAATTCTCCTTGGAGAGCACCGGTCCTATTTGTAAGAAAGAAAGATGGAACCCATAGACTTTGTATTGACTATCGACAGTTAAACAAAATAACAATGAAAAACAAGCATCTGTTACCTCGGATAGATGATTTGTTCGATCAATTAAAGGGAGCGAGGGCATTTTCGAAGATAGATCTGAGATCAGGGTACTATTAGATGAAGATTAAAGAAGCGGATGTAGCAAAGACCGCATTTAAAACTCGTTACGGACAATATGAATTTTTGGTGCTACCCTTCGGGTTGACGAACGCCCCAGCCCTCTTCATGGACTTGAAGAATTGGGTTTTCCAACCATACCTTGATAAGTTTGTGGTGGTATTCATTAATGATATACTAGTGTACTCGAATTCTTTCGAGGAGCACAAAAAACACTTGAGGCAAACCTTACAAACCTTGAGAGATCACCAATTATATGCAAAACTGAGTAAATGTGAATTTTGGCTGAAGAGAGTGACGTTTCTAGGACACGTCATTTCAGCCGAAGGTGTTTTTGTAGACCCCCAAAAAGTCGAAGTAGTCTTGAAATGGGAAAGACCGACTTTGGTCACCGAAATACGTAGCTTCCTGGGATTTACAGGATACTATAAGAGGTTTATCGAAGGTTTTCCCCTGATTGCAACCCCTTTGACCCAGCTAACTAGGAAGAATAAGAAATGGGTGTGGTCGGAAGAATGTGAGAAAAGCTTCCAAGAATTGAAGAGGAGGCTCACCACTGCTCCAGTGTTCACCCTTCCCTCAGGGACTGAGGGTGTTGTGGTATATAGTGATGCTTCGGGGAAGGGATTGGGGTGTGTTCTGATGCAACATGGGAAGGTGATCGCCTATGCATCAAGACAGTTAAAGACTCATGAGGTGAACTACCCGGTGCACGACCTGGAGTTGGCTGCTGTAGTATTTGCCTTGAGGATATGGAGACACTATTTGTATGGGTCTCGAACCCAAATTTTTACTGATCATAAGAGCCTGAAGTATCTGATGTCGCAAAAGGAGTTGAAAATGCGACAAAGAAGGTGGATAGAGCTCATTAAGGATTATGATTGCACCATAGAATACCACCCTGGGAAAGCAAACATGGTGGCAGATGCCCTCAATCGTAAAAATAAAGCCACCCTGGGAAGGTTAACAGTGGGAAAGGAGCGGTAATTGGCGGAATTAAAAGAGATAGGTGCAGATTTGGACATTAATGCCGGAGGTAGGTTAGTAGCTCAACTATTAGTGCGACCAACGTATCGGGAACAAATACTACATGCCCAATTCCATGACAAGGTTGAGTCCAAGATTAGGAAGAATGTGGAGGCCGAGGTAGAAATGAAATTTCAAGTAGCGGATGATGGATCCTTGATGATGGGACAACGGTTGTACGTGCCTAATGATGAAATAGTCAAACAAATGGTTCTACAAGAAGCACATGAGTCCAAGTTCTCCATACATCCTGGCAGCACTAAGATGTATCGAGACCTGAAACACCTCTATTGGTGGCCTAATATGAAAAGGGAAATAGCTGAGTATGTGTCAAAGTGTGGGATATGTCAACAAGTCAAGGTTAACACCAAAGGCTTGTGGGACCATTACAACCATTACAAATTCCAGAATGGAAGTGGGAGATGATCACCAAGGATTTCGTGTCAGGATTTCCCAAAGGGAGGAAAGGAAATGACGCGATATGGGTCGTCGTAGATCGGTTGACGAAATCCGCACTATTCTTGCCTATAAAGATGACCGACTCGGTGGATAAGCTTGCCAAGATCTACATAAATGAGGTGGTACGACTTCATGGGATTTCGGTGTCCATTGTATCGGATTGAGATACTAGGTTCACCTCTTGACTTTGGCCGAGCATACAACATGCCTTAGGGACAAGATTGGACATGAGCATTGTGTTTCACCCTCAAACGGATGGCCAATCAGAAAGAGTCATCCAAGTCTTGGAAGACCTATTACGGGTCTGTGTGCTAGAATTTGGAGGAAACTAGGAGGAACACATGGCATTGGTGGAGTTCACGTATAACAATAGTCACCAAGCCACAATAGAGTTGGCCCCATATGAAGCCTTGTATGGTAGGAGGTGCAGAACTCCTTTGTGTTGGGAGGAAATTGGGGACCGGAAGTTATATGGCGCGGAGTTGGTCCAAGTCACCACGAAGAAAGTGAGAACTATCAAGGATCGCATCAAAGTCGCACAGGATAGACAAAAGAAGTATGCTGATGTGAGAGAAGACCTCTCAAGTTCAGTACGGGGGACCAGGTGTTCCTGAAGGTAGCCCCATGGAAGAACATGTTACGGTTTGGATTGAAAGGGAAGTTAACTCCCCGCTTCATCGGACCCTTCAAAATCTTACAGCAAGTAGGACTAGTAGCCTACAAAGTGGACTTGCCCCCACAGTTAGCCAAGGTCCATGATGTGTTCCATGTCTCCTTCTTAAGGAAGGCTGACGTGGACCCTGCCCGAGTTCTACCCCAGGTTCCAGTAAAAGTCAAGGAAGACTTAACACTGGAATTAAGGCCCATAAGGATACTAGATCAGGAAGTGAAGGAGCTACGGAGCAAAAAGATCCCCATCGTCAGAATCTTATGGTGAAATGCTCAAATAGAAGAGGAAATTTAGGAGAGGGAGGCTGAGATGAGGAAAAAGTACCCCAATTTATTTGAACTACCAAGTATGGAGTGTGAAACCTCTTAAATTTCGAGGATGAAATTCATATTAAGGGGGGCAAAATGTAAACACCTAAGAGAATATATATATATATATATATATATATATATATATATATATATATATATATATATATATATATATGAATTGATGATGTAGTTTTCGCTGCCGATGCAGAAATCGGCAGTTTTTGTTTTAAAAACTGCTGATTTCGTGATCGGCAGCGACTGCATCTACAGCGACGCAGTTTTTGTTTTAAAAAAAAATAACTTAAGGAGCTGGGAGGGAGGGGTAAAACCAGTTTTAGATAGACAAAACAAGGATAAGAACACATCTAAACCAACCCCCAAACAACCAACCTCATTTCATGGGGAGTATAAATACAAGGAGGAGAGAGAGGATGATCCATCCTCTTCCCAAACAGCAGCTGCATGTCGTTCTTCCCTTCCTCTTTCACAACAGAAACCTAAACCAAACTAGTAGAGAGTGCAAATATTTAAGTGCGATCAAATGATTGAATCAAAAGTTATGGCCCTTTTCAGCTGTTATTCCGATCTCGCGCGCAAGACCTCCATTTCAACGAGGAAGATTTCCATCAGTAGTACAAGGAAACGGGCCTTCAGAAACTACTTTAAATATTTGGGAGTGATCCAACGGTTGCATTAAAAGTTATAGCCCTTTCAGCTTTTATTCCGGTCTAGCACCACAAGACCTCCTCTTCAAGTAGTAGGGATTCCATAGGTAGTACAAGGAAACGGTCCTCCAGAAACTACTGTAAATATTTGAGCACGATCCAACGGTCGGATCAAAAGTTATGGCGTTATTCAGTTGTTATTCCGGTCTGGCGCGACAAGACCTCCTTTTCACATAATACGGATTCCATACGTAGTACAAGGAAACGGGCCTTCGGAAACTACTGTCAATATTTGAGTGCGATCCAATGATTGGATAAAAAGTTGTGGCGCTATTCAGCTGTTATTCCAGTCTGGCGCGGCAACACCTCCTCTTCACCTAGTAGGGATTCCATATGTAGTACAAGGAAACGGTCCTCAGGAAACTACTGTAAATATTTGAGCGCGATCCAACGGTCGGATCAAAAGTTATGATGCTATTCAGCTGTTATTCCGGTCTAGCGCGGCACAACCTCTTCTTCACCTAGTAGGGATTCCAACTATAGTACAAGGAAAAGTGCCACCTGAAACTACTGTAAATATTTGAGCGCGATCCAACGGCCGGATCAAAAATTATAGCCATTTTCAGCTTTTATTCAGGTCTAGCGCCACATGACCTCCTCTTCAAGTAGTAGGGATTCCATAGGTAGTACAAGGAAACGGGCCTCCGAAAACTACTGTAAATATTTGAGAGCGATCCAATGGTCAGATCAAAAGTTATGGCCCTTTTCACCTTTTATTCTGGTCTAGCGCCACAAGACCTCCTTTCCAACTACGAGGGTTTCTATCGGTAGTTCAAGGAAACGGGCCTCCGAAAACTACTATAAATATTTGAGAGCGATGCAATGGTCGGATCAAAAGTTATGACCCTTTAGCACTGTTTTTTCCATCTGGTACCACAAGACCTCCTTTTTAACTAGTAGGGATTCCATAGGTAGTCCAAGGAAACCATCCTCCGGAAACTATTGTAAATTTTTGAGCGCGATCCAACAGCCGGATAAAAAGTTAGAGCTATTTTCAGCAGTTATTCCGGTCTAGCGCCACAAGACCTCCTCTTCAAGTTGTAGGGATTCCATAGGTAGTACAAGGAAACGGGACTCCAGAAACTACTGTAAATATTTGAGAGCGATCCAACGGTTATATCAAAAGTTATGGCCCTTTTTAGCTGTTATTCCGGTCTATCGCCACAAGATCTCCTTTTCAACTAGTTGGGATTCCATGGTAGTACAAGGAAACGGTCCTCCAAAAACTACTGTAAATATTTGACTGCGATCCAACGGTCGGACCAAAAGTTATGGCGCTATTGAGCTGTTATTTCGGTCTGGCGCGACAAGACCTCCTCTTCACCTAATTAGGATTCCATACGTAGTACAAGGAAACGGCCCCTAAAAACTACTGTAAATATTTGACCGCGATCCAACGGCCGGATCAAAAGTTATAGCCATTTTCAGCTGTAATTCTGGTCTAGCGCCACAAGACCTCCTCTTCAAGTAGTAGGGATTCCATATGTAGTACAAGGAAATGAGCCTCCTCAAGCTACTATAAATATTTTAGTGCGATCCAACGGCCGGATCAAATGTTATAGCCATTTTCAACAGTTGTTCCATTCTAGTGCCACAAGACCTCCTCTTCAAGTGGTAGGGATTCCATAGGTGGTACAATGAAAGGGGCCTCCAGAAACTACTGTAAATATTTGAGAGTGTTCCAACGGTCGGATCAAAGTTATGGCGCTATTCAGCTGTTATTCCGGTCTGGCACGACAAGACCTCCTTTTCACTTAGTTGGGATTCCATACGTAGTACAAGGAAATGGGCCTCTGAAAACTACAGTAAATATTTGAACGCGATCCAACGACCGGATCAAAAGTTATAGCCATTTTCAGCTGTTATTCCGGTCTAACGCCACAAGACCTCATCTTCAAGTAGTAGGAATTCCATAGATAGTACAAGGAAACGGGCCTCCGGAAACTACTGTAAATATTTGAGAGTGATCCAACAGTCGGATAAAAAATTATAGCCCTTTTAAACTTTTATTTCGGTCTAGCGCTACAAGACCACCTCTTCAAAAGGTAGAGGGATTCCGTAGGTGGTACAAGGAAACGGGCCTCGGGAAACTACTGTAAGCATTTCAGAGCGATCCAATGGTCAGATCAAAAGTTACGGACCTTTTCAACTGTTATTTCGGTCTGGTGCCAGAAGACCTACTTTTCAACAAGTAGGGATTCCATAGTTAGTATAAGGAAACGGGCCTTCGGAAACTACTGTAAATATTTGAGCGCGATCAAACGATCGGATCAAAAGTTTTGGCCCTTTTAACCTGTTATTCCGGTTTGGCGCGACAAAACCTCCTCTTCACCTACTTTGGATTCCATACGTAGTACAAGGAAACGGGCCTTCGAAAACAACTGTAAATATTTGAGCGCGATGCAATGGTCGGATCAAAAGTTAAAGAAATTTTCAGCTATTATTCTGGTCTACCGCCACAAGACCTCCTCTTCAAGTAGTAGGGATTCCATAGGTGGTACAAGAAAACAGACCTTTAGAAACTACTGTAAATATTTGAGCGCGATACAACGGTCGAACCAAAAGTTATGGCCTTTTTCACCTGTTATTTCGGTCTGGCACCACAAGACCTCCTTTTCAACAAAGAGGGTTTCCATCGGTAGTACAATGAAACGGGCCTCCGGAAACTACTGTAAATATTTGAGCGCCATCAAACGGTCGGATCAAAAGTTATGGCTTTTTTCAGCTATTATTCCGGTCTCGCGCGCAAGATCTCCTCTTCAAGTAGTAGGCATTCTGTAAGTAGTAAAAGGAAACGGTCCTCCGGAAACTACTGTAAATATTTGAGCGCGATCCAACGATCGGATCAAAAGTTGTGGCGCTATTCAGCTGTTATTCCGGTCTGGCGCAGCAACACCTCATCTTTACCCAATAGGGATTCCATACGTAATACAAGGAAATGGGACTTTGGAAACTACTGTAAAGATTTGAGCACGATCCAACTGTCAGATCAAAAGTTATGGCCCTTTTCAGCTGTTATTCCGGTCTGGCGCGGCCCGACCTCCTTTTCAACTAGTAGGGATTCCATATGTAGTACTAGAAAACGGGCCTCCGGAAACTACTGTAAATATTTGAGCGCGATCCAACGGCCGGATCAAAAGTTATAACCATTTTCAGCTTTTATTCTGGTCTAGCGCCACAAGAACTCCTCTTCAAGTAGTAGGGATTCCATAGGTAGTATAAGGAAACGGGCCTCCGAAAACTACTATAAATATTTCAGAGCAATCCAACGGTCGGATCAAAAGTTATGGCCATTTTCATCTGTTATTTCGGTCTGGCACCACAAGACCTCCGTTTCAACTAGTATGGATTCCATAGGTAGTACAAGGAAATGGGCATCCGAAAACTAATGTAAATATTTGAGCAGGATCCAACGGTCGGATCAAAAGTTGTAGCCCTTCTCAGCTTTTATTCCGGTCTAGCGCCACAAGACCTACTCTTCAAGTATAAGGGATTCCATAGGTAGTACAAGGAAACGAGCCTCCACAAACAACTGTAAATATTTGAGAGCGATCCAACAGTCCGATCAAAAGTTATGGCCCTTTTCATCAGTTATTTCGGTCTGGCGCCACAAGACCTCCTTTTCAACTAGTATGAATTCCATAGGTAGTACAAGGAAACGGTCATCCGTAAACTAATGTAAATATTTGAGCAGGATCCAATGATCGGATTAAAAGTTATAGCCCTTCTCAGCTTTTATTCTGGTCTGGCTCGACAAGACCTCCTCTTCACCTACCTATGAAACGGAAACGGGCCTCCGGAAACTACTGCAAATATTTGAGAGCGATCCAACGGTCAGATCAAATGTTATTGTCCTTTTCAGCTGTTATTCCGGTCTGGCGCCACAAGATTTCCTTTTCAACTAGTAGGGATTCCATAGGTAGTACAAGGAAACGGTCCTCCGGAAACTACTATAAATATTTGAGCGCGATCCAACGATCGGATCAAAAGTTATGGCGCTATTCAGCTGTTATTCTGGTCTGGCTCGACAAGACCTCCTCTTCACCTAGTTGGGATTCCATACGTACTATAAGGAAATGGGCCTCCGGAAACTATTGTAAATATTTGAGCGCGATACAACGGTCGAATCAAAAGTTATAGCCATTTTCAGGTGTTATTCTGGTCTGCCGCCATAAAACCTCCTCTTCAAGTAGTAGGGATTCCATAGGTAGTACAAGGAAACGGGCCTCCGGAAACTACTGGAAATATTTTAGAGCGATCCAACGGTCGGATCAAAAGTTATGGCGCTATTCAGTTGTTATTCTGGTTTGGCGCGACAAGACCTCCTCTTCACCTAGTTGGGATTCCATAGGTAGTACAAGGAAACGGGCCTCCGAAAACTACTGTAAATATTTGAGCACCATCCAACGACAGGATCAAAAGTTATAGCCATTTTCAGCTGTTATTCCGGTCTATCTCCATAAGACCTCATCTTCAAGTAGTAGGGATTCCATAGGTAGTACAAGGAAATGGGCCTCCGGAAACTACTGTCAATATTTGAGAGCGATCCAACGGTCGGATAAAAAATTATAGCCCTTTTAAACTTTTATTCCGGCCTAGCGCCACAAGACCTCCTCTTCAAGTGGTAGAGGGATTCCATAGGTGGTACAAAGAAACTGGCCTCGGGAAACTACTGTAAGCATTTCAGAGCGATCCATTAGTCAGATCAAAAGTTATGACCCTTTTCAATTGTTATTTCGGTCTGGTGCCACAAGAACTAGTTTTCAAGTAGTAGGGATTTCATAGGTAGTACGAGGAAATGGGCCTTCGGAAACTACCGTAAATATTTGAGCGCCATCAAACAGTCGGATCAATAGTTATGGCCCTTTTCAGCTGTTATTCCGGTCTCTGCGCGCAAGACCTCCTCTTCAAGTAGTTAGGATTCCATAGTTAGTACAAGGAAACCGTCCTCCGGAAACTACTGTAAATATTTGAGTGCGATCCAACTGTCGGATCAAAAGTTATAGCGCTATTCAGCTATTATTCCGGTCTGGCGCGGGACGACCTCCTCTTCACCTAGTAGGGATTCCATATGTAGTACAACGAAAAGGGCCTCCTGAAACTACTGTAAATATTTGAGCGCGATCCAATAGCCGGATCAAAAGTTATAGCTATTTTCAGCTGTTATTCATGTATAGCTCCACAAGACCTCCTTTTCAACTATTATGGATTCCATAGGTAGTACAAGGAAACCGTCCTCCGGAAACTACTATAAATATTTGAGAGCGATCCAACGGTCGGATCAAAAGTTATGGCACTATACATCTGTTATTCCGGTCTGGCTCGACAAGACCTCCTCTTCACGTAGTTGGGATTCCATACGTAGTATAAGGAAACGGGCTTTCGAAAACTACTGTAAGTAGGGTTTCCATCGGTAGTACAAGGAAAAGGGGCCTCTAGAAACTACCGTAAATATTTGAGCATGATACAATGGTCGGATCAAAAGTTATGGCCATTTTCACCTGTTATTCTGGTCTGGCTCTACAAGACCTCCTTTCCAACTAGGAGGGTTTCCATCGATAGTACAAGGAAACAGGCCTCCGGAAACTACTGTAAGTATTTAGGAGCGATCCAACGGTCGGATCAAAAGTTATAGCCCTTTTCAGCATTTATTCCGATCCAGCGCCATAAGACCTCCTCTTCAAGTAGAAGGGATTCCATAGGTAGTGCAAGGAAACGGGCCTTCAGAAACTACTGCAAATATCTGAGAGCGATCCAACGGTCGGATCAAAAGTTATGGCCCTTTTCCGTTATGGCACCACAATACCTTTTTTTCAACTAGTAGGGATTCCATATGTAGTACAAGGAAATGGTCCTCCGGAAATTATTGTAAATATTTGAGCGTGAGCCAACAATCGGATCAAAAGTTATGACGCTATTCAACTGTTATTCCGGTCTGGCTTGACAAGACCTCTTGTTCATCTAGTAGGGATTGCATACGCAGTTCAAGGAAATGAGCCTCCGGAAACTATTATAAATATTTGAGCGCGATACAACGATCGGATCAAAAGTTATAGCCCTTTTCACCTGTTATTCCGGTCTGGCGCCACAAGACATCCTTTTCAACTATGAGGGTTTTCATCGGTACTACAAGGAAACGGGCCTCCGAAAACTACTGTAAATATTTGAGCGCCATGAAACAGTTGGATCAAAAGTTATGGCCCTTTTCAGCTGTTATTCTAGTCTCGTGCGCAAGACTTCCTGTTCAACGAGGAGGGTTTCCCTCGGTAGTACAAGGAAACGGGCCTCCAGAAACTACTGTTAATATTTGGGAGTGATCCAATGGTCGAATGAAAATTTATAGCCCATTTCAGCTTTTTTTCGGTCTAGCACCACAAGACCTCTTCTTCAAGTAGTGGGGAATCCATAGGTAGTACAAGGAGACGGTCCTCCAGAAACTATTGTAAATATCTGAGCGCGATCCAATGGTCGGATCAAAATTTATGGTGTTATTCAGCTGTTATTCTGCTCTTGCGCGACAAGACCTCCTCTTCACCTAGTAGGGATTCTATATGTACTACAAGGAAACGGGCCTCCTAAAACTACTGTAAATATTTGAGCGCGATCCAACGGCCGGATCAAATGTTGTAGCCATTTTCAGCTGTTTTTTAGGTCTAGCGCCACAAGACCTCCTCTTCAAGTGGTAGGGATTCCATAGGTAGTACAAGGAAACGGGCCTCCAGAAACTACTGTAAGTATTTAGGAGCGATCCAACGGTCGGATCAAAAGTTATAACCCTTATAAACTTTTATTCCGGTCTAGCGCCATAAGACCTCCTCTTCAAGTAGTAGGGATTCCATAGGTGGTACAAGGAAACGGGCCTCCGGAAACTATTGTAAATATTTGAGCGCAATACTACGGTCGAACCAAAAGTTATGGCCTTTTTCACCTGTTATTCCGGTCTAGCGCCACAAGACCTCATCTTCAACTAGTAGGGTTTCCATCGGTAGTACAAGGAAAAGGGGCCTCCGGAAACTACCGTAAATATTTGAGCATGATACAATGATCGGATCAAAAGTTATGACCATTTTAACCTGTTATTCTAGTCTGGCTGCACAAGACCTCCTTTCCAACTAGGAGGGTTTCCATCGGTAGTACAAGGAAACGGGCCTCTGGAAACTACTGTAAGTATTTAGGACCGATCCAACGGTCGGATGAAAAGTTATGGCCCTTTTCTGTTGTTATTTCGTTCTGGCTCCACAAGACCTCCTTTTCCACTAGTATGGATTCCATAGGTAGTACAAGGAAACGGTCCTCCGGAAACTACTGAAAATATTTGACCACCATCCAACGGTCGGATCAAAAGTTATGGCGCTATTGAACTGTTATTCCGATCTGGCTTGACAAGACCTCCTCTTCACCTAGTAGGGATTCCATACGTAGTACAAGGAAACGGGCCTCTGGAAACTATTGCAAATATTTGAGAGCGATCCAACAGTCGGATCAAAAGTTATGGCCCTTTTGGCCCTTTTCAGTTGTTATTCAGGTCTGGCGCCACAAGACCTCCTTTTCAACTTGTTGGGATTCCATAGGTAGTACAAGGAAACGGTCCTCCGGAAACTACTGTAAATATTTGAGCGCGATCCAACAGTCGGATCAAAAGTTATAGCCCTTTTCACCTGTTATTCCGGTCTGGCGCCACAAGACATCCTTTTCAACTATGAGGGTTTTCATCGGTACTACAAGGAAACGGGCCTCCGAAAACTACTGTAAATATTTGAGCGCCATGAAACAGTTGGATCAAAAGTTATGGCCCTTTTCAGCTATTATTCTAGTCTCGTGCGCAAGACTTCCTGTTCAACGAGGAGGGTTTCCCTCGGTAGTACAAGGAAACGGGCCTCCAGAAACTACTGTTAATATTTGGGAGTGATCCAATGGTCGAATGAAAATTTATAGCCCATTTCAGCTTTTTTTCGGTCTAGCACCACAAGACCTCTTCTTCAAGTAGTGGGGAATCCATAGGTAGTACAAGGAGACGGTCCTCCGGAAACTATCGTAAATATCGGAGCGCGATCCAATGGTCAGATCAAAATTTATGGTGTTATTCAGCTGTTATTCTGCTCTTGCGCGACAAGACCTCCTCTTCACCTAGAAGGGATTCCATATGTATTACAAGGAAACGGGCCTCCTGAAACTACTGTAAATATTTGAGCGCGATCCAATGGCCGGATCAAATGTTGTAGCCATTTTCAGCTGTTTTTTAGGTCTAGCGCCACAAGACCTCCTCTTCAAGTGGTAGGGATTCCATAGGTAGTACAAGGAAACGGGCCTCCGGAAACTACTGTAAGTATTTAGGAGCGATCCAACGGTTGGATCAAAAGTTATAACCCTTATAAACTTTTATTCCGGTCTAGCGCCACAAGACCTCCTCTTCAAGTAGTAGGGATTCCATAGGTGGTACAAGGAAACGGGCCTCCGGAAACTATTGTAAATATTTGAACGCAATACTACGGTCGAACCAAAAGTTATGGCCCTTTTCACCTGTTATTCCGGTCTAGCGCCACAAGACCTCATCTTCAACTAGTAGGGTTTCCATCGGTAGTACAAGGAAAAGGGCCTCCAGAAACTACTGTAAATATTTAGAAGGGATCCAACGGTCGGATTAAAAGTTATAGCCCTTTTCAGCTTTTATTCTGGTCTAGTGCCACAAGACCTCCTCTTCAAGTAGTCGGGATTCTATAGTTAGTACAAGGAAACCATCCTTCGGAAACTATTGTAAATTTTTTAGCGCGATCCAACAGCTGGATAAAAAGTTATAGCCATTTCAGCAGTTATTCCGGTCTAGGGCCACAAGACCTCCTCTTCAAGTTGTAGGGATTCCATAGGTAATACAACGAAACGGGCCTCCAGAAACTACTGTAAATATTTGAGCGCCATCAAACGGTCGGATCAAAAGTTATGTCCCTTTTCAGCTGTTATTCCGGTCTCGCGCGCATGACCTGTTCAACGAGGAGGGTTTCCATCGGTAGTACAAGGAAACGGGCCTCCAGAAACTACTGTAAATATTTAGAAGGGATCTAACGGTCGGATTAAAAGTTATAGCCCTTTTCAGCTTTTATTCTGGTCTAGTGCCACAAGACCTCCTCTTCAAGTAGTCGGGATTCTATAGTTAGTACAAGGAAACCATCCTCCGGAAACTATTGTAAATTTTTTAGCGCGATCCAACAGCCGGATAAAAAGTTATAGCCATTTTCAGCAGTTATTCCGGTCTAGTGCCACAAGACCTCCTCTTTAAGTTGTAGGGATTCCATAGGTAGTACAAGGAAACGGGCCTCCGCAAACTACTGTAAATATTTGAGCGCGATCCAACGGCCGGATCAAAAGTTATAGCCATTTTCAGTTGTTATTCCGGTCTAGTGCCACAAGACCTCCTCTTCAAGTAGTCGGGATTCTATAGTTAGTACAAGGAAACCATCCTCCGGAAATTATTGTAAATTTTTGAGCGCGATCCAACAGCCGGATAAAAAGTTATAGCCATTTTCAGCAATTATTTCGGTCTAGCGCCACAAGACCTCCTCTTCAAGTTGTAGGGATTCCATAGGTAATACAACGAAACGGGCCTCCAGAAACTACTGTAAATATTTGAGCGCCATCAAATGGTCGGATCAAAAGTTATGTCCCTTTTCAGTTGTTATTCCGGTCTCGCGCGCATGACCTCCTGTTCAACGAGGAGGGTTTCCATCGGTAGTACAAGGAAACAGGCCTCCAGAAACTACTGTAAATATTTAGGAGGGATCCAACGGTCGGATTAAAAGTTATAGCCCTTTTCAGCTTTTATTCTGGTATAGTGCCACAAGACCTCCTCTTCAAGTAGTCGGGATTCTATAGTTAGTACAAGGAAACCATCCTCCGGAAACTATTGTAAATTTTTGAGCGCGATCCAACAGCCGGATAAAAACTTATAGCCATTTTCAGCAGTTATTCCGGTCTAGCGCCACAAGACCTCCTCTTCAAGTTGTAGGGATTCCATAGGTAGTATAAGGAAACGGGCCTCCGCAAACTACTATAAATATTTGAGCGCGATCCAACGGCCGGATCAAAAGTTATAACCATTTTTAGTTGTTATTCCGCTCTAGCGCCATAAGACCTCCTCTTCAAGTTGTAGGGATTCCATAGGTAGTACAAGGAAACGGTCCTCCGAAAACTATTGTAAATATTTGAGTGCGATCCAATGGTCGGATCAAAAGTTAAGGCGATATTCAGCTATTATTCTAGTCTGGCTCGACAAGACCTCCTCTTCACCTAGTAGGGATTCCATACGTAGTACAAGGAAACGGCCTTTCAGAAACTACAGTGAATGTTGGAGCGCGATCCAACGGCCCGATCAAAAGTTATAGGCATTTTCAGCAGTTATTCCGGTCTAGCGCCACAAGACCTCCTCTTCAAGTAGTAGGGATTCCATAGGTAGTACTAGGAAACGGGCCTCCGGAAACTACTGTAAATATTTGAGTGCGATCCAACGGCCGGATCAAAAGTTATAACCATTTTCACCTGTTATTCCGAACTATCGCCACAAGACCTCCTCTTCAAGTAGTAGGGATTCCATAGGTAATACAAGGAAACAGGCCTCCGGAAACTACTGTAAATATTTGAGCGTCATCAAACGGTCGGGTCAAAAGTTATGTCCCTTTTCAGCTGTTATTCCGGTCTCGCACGCATGACCTCCTGTTCAACGAGGAGGGTTTCCATCGGTAGTACAACGAAACGGGCCTCCAGATACTACTGTAAATATTTAGGAGGGGTCCAACGGTCGGATTAAAAGTTATAGCCCTTTTGAGCTTTTATTCTGGTCTAGCGCCACAAGACCTCCTCTTTAAGTAGTCGGCATTCCATAGGTAGTACAAGGAAACCGTCCTCCGGAAACTATTGTAAATATTTGAGCGCGATCCAACGGCCGGATCAAAAGTTATAGCCCTTTTCAGCTGTTATTCCGGTCTAGTGCTAGACCTCCTCTTCAAGTAGAAGGGATTCCATAGGTAGTACAAGGAAACGGGCCTCCACAAAGTACCGCAAATATTTGAGAGCGATCCAACGGTTAGATCAAAAGTTAAGGCTTTTTTTAGCTATTATTCTGGTTTGGCACCACAAGACCTTTTCAACAAGCATTGATTCTATACGTAGTACAAGGAAACGGGCCTTCGGAAACAACAGTATATATTTGAGCGCAATCCAATGGCCCCATCAAAAGTTATAGCCATTTTCAGTAGTTATTCCGGTCTAGCGCCACAAGACCTCCTCTTCAAGTAGTAGGGATTCCACACGTAGTACAAGGAAACGGGCCTCCAAAAACTGCTATAAATATTTGAGCGGGATCCAACAGGCGGATCAAAAGTGATACCCCATTTTCAGCTTTTATTCCGGTCTAGCACCACAAGACCTGCTCTTCAAGTAGTAGGGATTCCATAGGTAGTACAAGGAAACGGGCCTTCGGCAAGTACTGTAAATATTTGAGAGCAATCCAATGGTTGGATCAAAAGTTATGGCGCTATTCAGCTGTTATTCCGGTCTGGCGCGATAAGATCTCCTCTTCACCTAGTTGGTATTCCATACGTAGTACAAGGAAACGAGCCTCCGAAAACTACTGTAAATATTTGAGCGCGATCCAACGGCCTGATCAAAAGTTATAGCTATTTTCAGCTGTTATTCCGGTCTAGTGCTACGAGACCTCCTCTTCATGTTGTAGGGATTCCATAGGTAGTACAAGGAAACAGTCCTCCGGAAACTGTTGTAAATATTTGAGCGCGATCCAACGATCGGATCAAAAGTTATGGCGCTATTCAGCTGTTATTCCGTTCTCGCGCGACAAGACCTCCTTTTCACCTAGTAGGGTTTCCATATGTAGTACAAGGAAATGGGCCTCCGGAAACTACTGCAAACATTTGAGCGCGATCCAACGGCCGGATCAAAAGTTATAGCCATTTTCAGCTGTTATTCTGGTCTAGCGCCACAAGATCTCCGCTTCAAGTTATTGGGATTCCATACGTATTACAAGGAAACAGGCCTTCGGAAACTACTGTAAATATTTGAGCGTGATCCAATGGCCGGATCAAAATTTATAGCCATTTTCAGCTGTTATTCCGGTCTAACGCCACAAGTCCTCCTCTACAATTAGTAGGGTTTCCACAGGTAGTACAAGGAAACGGCCCTCAGGAAACTATTGTAAATATTTGAGCGCGATCCACCGGCCGGATCAAAAGTTATAGCCATTTTCAGCTGTTATTCCGGTCTAGCGCCACAAGACCTCCTCTTCAAGTAGAAGGGATTCCATAGGTAGTACAAGGGAACGGGCCTCGGGAAACTAATATAAATATTTGAGAGCGATCCAACGGTTGGATCAAAAGTTATAGCAATTTGCAGCTGTTATTCCGGTCTAGTGCTACAAGACCTCCTCTTCATGTTGCAGGGATTCCATAGGTAGTACAAGGAAATGGTCCTCTGTAAACTACTGTAAATATTTTAGCGCGATACAATGGTCGGATCAAAATTTATGGTGCTATTCAGCTGTTATTCCAGTTTAGCGCCACAAGACCTCCTTTTCAACTAGTAGGGATACCTTAGGTTGTAAAAGGAAACGGGCCTCTGGAAACTACTGCAAATATTTGAGCGCGATCCAACGGCCGGATCGAAAGTTATACCCTTTTCAGCTTTTATTCCGGTCTATCGCCATAAAACCTCATCTTCAACTAGTAGGGATTCCATAGGTAGTACAAGGAAATGAGCTTCTGGAAACTACTGTAAATATTTGAGCGCGATACAACGGTCGGATCAGAAGTTATGGCCATTTTCACCTGCTATTTCGGTCTGGCGCCACAAGACCTCCTTTTCAACTAGGAAGGTTTCCATTGGTAGTACAAGGAAACGGGCCTCCAGAAACTACAGTAAATATTTGAGCGCGATGCAAAGGTCGGATCAAAATTTATACCCTTTTCAGCTTTTATTCCAGTCTAGCGCCACAAGACCTCCTCTTAAACTAGTAGGGATTCCATAGTTAGTACAAGGAAACGGGCTTCCGGAAACTAATGTAAATATTTAAGCGCGATACAACGGTCGGATCAAAAGTTATGGCCATTTTCACCTCTTATTCTGGTCTGGCGCCATAAGATCTCCTTTTCAACTAGGAGGGTTTCCATCAGTAGAACAAGGAAACGAGCCTCCGTAAACTACTGTAAGTATTTGGGAGGGATCCAACGGTCGGATCAAAAGTTATAGCCCCTTTCAGCTTTTATTCTGGTTTAGCGTACAAGACCTCCTCTTCAAGTAGAAGTGATTCCACAGGTAGTACAAGGAAACGGGCCTCCAAAAACTACTGCAAACATTATGAGCGCCAACAAACGGTCGAATCAAAAGTTATGGCCCTTTTAAGCTGTTTTACCGGTCTCGCGCGTATGACCTTCTTTTCGACGAGGAGCGTTTCCATTGGTAGTACAACGACATGGGCCTCCAGAAACTACTGTAAGTATTTGGAAGCAATCCCGGTCGAATCAAAAGTTATGGCGCTATACATATGTTATTCCGGTCTAGCACGAGAAGACCTCCTCTTCACCTAGTTGGGATTCCATACGTAGTACAAGGAAACGGGCCTCCGGAAACAACTATACATATTTGAGCACCATCCAACGGCCGGATCAAAAGTTATAGCCATTTTAAGCTTTTATTCCGGTTTAGCGCCACAAGACCTCCTTTTCAAGTAGTATGGATTCCATAGGTAGTATAAGGAAACGGGCCTCCGGAAACTACTATAAATATTTGAAATCAATCCAACGGTCGGATCAAAAGTTATGACCCTTTTCACCTCTTATTCGTGTATACCGTGATCAAACGATTGGATCAAAAGTTGTAGCTTTTTTCACCTGTTATTCCAGTTTGGCGCCACAAGACGTCCTTTTCAACAAGGATGGTTTCCATCGGTAGTACAAGGAAACGGGCCTCCGGAAACTACTGTAAAGCGATCCAATGGTCGGATCAAAAGTTATGGCGCTATTCAGCTGTTATTCCGGTCTGGCATGACAAGACCTCCTCTTCACCTAGTAGGCATTCCATACATAGTACAAGGAAACGAGCCTCCGGAAACTACTGTAAATATTTGTGCGCGATCCAACAATCGGATCAAAAGTTATGGTGCTATTCAGCTGTTATTCCGGTCTGGCATGACAAGACCTCCTCTTCACCTAGTAAGGGTTCCATATGTAGTATAAGGAAATGAGCCTCTGCAAACTACTATAAATATTGGAGCGCGATGCAATGGCCGGATGAAAAGTTATAGCCATTTTCAGTTGTTATTCTGGTTTAGCGCCACAACACCTCCTCTTCAAGTAGTAGGGATTACATAGGTAATATAAGAAAACAGGCCTCCAGAAACTACTGTAAATATTTGAGCGCCATCAAACAGTCGGATCAAAAGTTATGGTCCTTTTCAGCTTTTATTCCAGTTTCGTGCCACAAGACCTCCTCTTCAAGTAGTCGGAATACCATAGGTATTACAAGGAAACAGGCCTCCGGAAACTACTGTAAATATTTAAGCGCGATCCAACGGTCAGATCAAAAGTTATAGCCTTTTTCACCTATTATTCTGGTTTGGCGACACAAGACCTCCTTTTCAACTAGGAGGGTTTCCATCGGTCGTACAAGGAAACGGGCCTCCAGAAACTACTGTAAATATTTCAGCGCCATCAAACGGTCGGATCAAAAGTTACGGCCCTTTTCAGCTGTTATTTCAGTTTCGAGCGCAAGACCTCCTTTTCAACAAGGAGGGTTTCCATTGGTAGTACAAGGAAACGGGCCTGCAGAAATTACTGTAAGTATTTGGGAGCGATCCAACGGTTAGATCAAAAGTTAAGGCTTTTTTTAGCTATTATTCTGGTTTGGCACCACAAGACCTTTTCAACAAGCATTGATTCTATACGTAGTACAAGGAAACGGGCCTTCGGAAACAACAGTATATATTTGAGCGCAATCCAATGGCCCCATCAAAAGTTATAGCCATTTTCAGTAGTTATTCCGGTCTAGCGCCACAAGACCTCCTCTTCAAGTAGTAGGGATTCCACACGTAGTACAAGGAAACGGGCCTCCAAAAACTGCTATAAATATTTGAGCGGGATCCAACAGGCGGATCAAAAGTGATACCCCATTTTCAGCTTTTATTCCGGTCTAGCACCACAAGACCTGCTCTTCAAGTAGTAGGGATTCCATAGGTAGTACAAGGAAACGGGCCTTCGGCAAGTACTGTAAATATTTGAGAGCAATCCAATGGTTGGATCAAAAGTTATGGCGCTATTCAGCTGTTATTCCGGTCTGGCGCGATAAGATCTCCTCTTCACCTAGTTGGTATTCCATACGTAGTACAAGGAAACGAGCCTCCGAAAACTACTGTAAATATTTGAGCGCGATCCAACGGCCTGATCAAAAGTTATAGCTATTTTCAGCTGTTATTCCGGTCTAGTGCTACGAGACCTCCTCTTCATGTTGTAGGGATTCCATAGGTAGTACAAGGAAACAGTCCTCCGGAAACTGTTGTAAATATTTGAGCGCGATCCAACGATCGGATCAAAAGTTATGGCGCTATTCAGCTGTTATTCCGTTCTCGCGCGACAAGACCTCCTTTTCACCTAGTAGGGTTTCCATATGTAGTACAAGGAAATGGGCCTCCGGAAACTACTGCAAACATTTGAGCGCGATCCAACGGCCGGATCAAAAGTTATAGCCATTTTCAGCTGTTATTCTGGTCTAGCGCCACAAGATCTCCGCTTCAAGTTATTGGGATTCCATACGTATTACAAGGAAACAGGCCTTCGGAAACTACTGTAAATATTTGAGCGTGATCCAATGGCCGGATCAAAATTTATAGCCATTTTCAGCTGTTATTCCGGTCTAACGCCACAAGTCCTCCTCTACAATTAGTAGGGTTTCCACAGGTAGTACAAGGAAACGGCCCTCAGGAAACTATTGTAAATATTTGAGCGCGATCCACCGGCCGGATCAAAAGTTATAGCCATTTTCAGCTGTTATTCCGGTCTAGCGCCACAAGACCTCCTCTTCAAGTAGAAGGGATTCCATAGGTAGTACAAGGGAACGGGCCTCGGGAAACTAATATAAATATTTGAGAGCGATCCAACGGTTGGATCAAAAGTTATAGCAATTTGCAGCTGTTATTCCGGTCTAGTGCTACAAGACCTCCTCTTCATGTTGCAGGGATTCCATAGGTAGTACAAGGAAATGGTCCTCTGTAAACTACTGTAAATATTTTAGCGCGATACAATGGTCGGATCAAAATTTATGGTGCTATTCAGCTGTTATTCCAGTTTAGCGCCACAAGACCTCCTTTTCAACTAGTAGGGATACCTTAGGTTGTAAAAGGAAACGGGCCTCTGGAAACTACTGCAAATATTTGAGCGCGATCCAACGGCCGGATCGAAAGTTATACCCTTTTCAGCTTTTATTCCGGTCTATCGCCATAAAACCTCATCTTCAACTAGTAGGGATTCCATAGGTAGTACAAGGAAATGAGCTTCTGGAAACTACTGTAAATATTTGAGCGCGATACAACGGTCGGATCAGAAGTTATGGCCATTTTCACCTGCTATTTCGGTCTGGCGCCACAAGACCTCCTTTTCAACTAGGAAGGTTTCCATTGGTAGTACAAGGAAACGGGCCTCCAGAAACTACAGTAAATATTTGAGCGCGATGCAAAGGTCGGATCAAAATTTATACCCTTTTCAGCTTTTATTCCAGTCTAGCGCCACAAGACCTCCTCTTAAACTAGTAGGGATTCCATAGTTAGTACAAGGAAACGGGCTTCCGGAAACTAATGTAAATATTTAAGCGCGATACAACGGTCGGATCAAAAGTTATGGCCATTTTCACCTCTTATTCTGGTCTGGCGCCATAAGATCTCCTTTTCAACTAGGAGGGTTTCCATCAGTAGAACAAGGAAACGAGCCTCCGTAAACTACTGTAAGTATTTGGGAGGGATCCAACGGTCGGATCAAAAGTTATAGCCCCTTTCAGCTTTTATTCTGGTTTAGCGTACAAGACCTCCTCTTCAAGTAGAAGTGATTCCACAGGTAGTACAAGGAAACGGGCCTCCAAAAACTACTGCAAACATTATGAGCGCCAACAAACGGTCGAATCAAAAGTTATGGCCCTTTTAAGCTGTTTTACCGGTCTCGCGCGTATGACCTTCTTTTCGACGAGGAGCGTTTCCATTGGTAGTACAACGACATGGGCCTCCAGAAACTACTGTAAGTATTTGGAAGCAATCCCGGTCGAATCAAAAGTTATGGCGCTATACATATGTTATTCCGGTCTAGCACGAGAAGACCTCCTCTTCACCTAGTTGGGATTCCATACGTAGTACAAGGAAACGGGCCTCCGGAAACAACTATACATATTTGAGCACCATCCAACGGCCGGATCAAAAGTTATAGCCATTTTAAGCTTTTATTCCGGTTTAGCGCCACAAGACCTCCTTTTCAAGTAGTATGGATTCCATAGGTAGTATAAGGAAACGGGCCTCCGGAAACTACTATAAATATTTGAAATCAATCCAACGGTCGGATCAAAAGTTATGACCCTTTTCACCTCTTATTCGTGTATACCGTGATCAAACGATTGGATCAAAAGTTGTAGCTTTTTTCACCTGTTATTCCAGTTTGGCGCCACAAGACGTCCTTTTCAACAAGGATGGTTTCCATCGGTAGTACAAGGAAACGGGCCTCCGGAAACTACTGTAAAGCGATCCAATGGTCGGATCAAAAGTTATGGCGCTATTCAGCTGTTATTCCGGTCTGGCATGACAAGACCTCCTCTTCACCTAGTAGGCATTCCATACATAGTACAAGGAAACGAGCCTCCGGAAACTACTGTAAATATTTGTGCGCGATCCAACAATCGGATCAAAAGTTATGGTGCTATTCAGCTGTTATTCCGGTCTGGCATGACAAGACCTCCTCTTCACCTAGTAAGGGTTCCATATGTAGTATAAGGAAATGAGCCTCTGCAAACTACTATAAATATTGGAGCGCGATGCAATGGCCGGATGAAAAGTTATAGCCATTTTCAGTTGTTATTCTGGTTTAGCGCCACAACACCTCCTCTTCAAGTAGTAGGGATTACATAGGTAATATAAGAAAACAGGCCTCCAGAAACTACTGTAAATATTTGAGCGCCATCAAACAGTCGGATCAAAAGTTATGGTCCTTTTCAGCTTTTATTCCAGTTTCGTGCCACAAGACCTCCTCTTCAAGTAGTCGGAATACCATAGGTAGTACAAGGAAACAGGCCTCCGGAAACTACTGTAAATATTTAAGCGCGATCCAACGGTCAGATCAAAAGTTATAGCCTTTTTCACCTATTATTCTGGTTTGGCGACACAAGACCTCCTTTTCAACTAGGAGGGTTTCCATCGGTCGTACAAGGAAACGGGCCTCCAGAAACTACTGTAAATATTTCAGCGCCATCAAACGGTCGGATCAAAAGTTACGGCCCTTTTCAGCTGTTATTTCAGTTTCGAGCGCAAGACCTCCTTTTCAACAAGGAGGGTTTCCATTGGTAGTACAAGGAAACGGGCCTGCAGAAATTACTGTAAGTATTTGGGAGCGATCCAACGGTCAGATCAAAAGTTATAGCCCTTTTCAGCTCTTATTCCGGTCTAGCGCCACAAGACCTCCTCTTCAAGAAGTAGGGATTCCATAGGTAGTACAAGGAAACAAGCCTTCGGAAACTGCTGCAAATATTTACGAGCGATCCAACAGTCGAATCAAAAGTTATGGCCCTTTTCAGCTGTTATTCCGGTCTGGCGCCACAATACCTCCTTTTCAACTAGTAGAGATTCCATAGGTAGTACAAGGAAACGGGCCTCCGGAAACTACTACAAATACTTGAGAGCGATCCAACGGTCGGATCAAAAGTTATGGCCCTTTTCAGCTGTTATTTTGGTCTGGCACCACAAGACCTCCTTTTCAACTAGTAGGGATTCCATATGTAGTACAAGGAAACGGTCCTCCGAAAACTACTGTAAATATTTGAGCGCGATCCAACAGCCGGATCAAAAGTTATAGCCATTTTCAGCTGTTATTCTTCTCTAGCGCCTCAAGACCTCCTCTTCAAGTAGTAGGGATTCCATAGGTAGTACAAGGAAACGGGCCTCCGGAAACTACTGTAAATATTTGAGCACCATCAAACGGTCGAATCAAAAGTTATAGCCCTTTTCAGCAGTTATTCCGGACTCACGTGCAAGACTTCCGTTTCAAGCAAACGGGCCTCCTAAACTTTTGTAAATTTTTGGGAGGGATCCAATGGTCGGATTAAAAGTTATAGCCCTTTTCAGCTTTTATTTGAGTCTAGCTCCACAAGACCTCCTCTTCAAGTAGTAGGGATTCCATAGGTATTACAAGGAAACGGTCCTCCGGAAACTAGTGTAAATATTTGAGCGCGATCCAACGGTCGCCTCCGGAAACTACTGTAAATATTTGAGCACGATCCAACGATTGGATCAAAAGTTATGGTGCTATTAAGCTTTTATTTTAGTCCAGCGCCACAAGACCTCATCTTCAACTAGTAGGGATTCCATACGTACTACAAAGAAACAGGCCTCCGGAAACTACTGTAAACATTTGAGCGCGATACAACGGTTGGATTAAATGTTATAGCCCTTTTTAGCTTTTATTCCGGTCTAGCGCGCCAAGACCTCCTCTTCAACTAGTAGGGATTCCATAGATAGTACAAGGAAATGGGCCTCCGGAAACTACTGTAAATATTTGAGCACTATCAAACGGTCGGATCAAAAGTTATGGGCCTTTTCAGCTGCTATTTCAGTTTCGCGCGCAAGACCTCCTTTTCAACAAGGAGGGTTTCCATCGGTAGTACAAGGAAACGGGCCTCCAGAAACTACTGTAAGTAATTGGGAGCGATCCAACGATCAGATCAAAAGTTATAACCTTTTTCAGCTCTTATTCCGGTCTAGCGCCACAAGACATGCTCTTCACCTAGTAGAAATTCCATACGTAGTACAAGAAAACATGCTTTTGGAAACTACTCTAAATATTTGAGTGCGATCCAATGGTCGGATCAAAAGTTATGGCCTTTTTCAACTGTTATTCCGGTCTGGCGCCATAAGACATGCTCTTCACCTAGTAGACATTCCATACATAGTACAAGGAAACGGGCGTACGAAAACTACTATAAATATTTGAGCGCGATCCAACGGCCGGATCAAAAGTTGTAGCCATTTTCAGCTGGTATTTCGGTCTAGCGCCACAAGACCTCCTCTTCAAGTAGTAGGGATTCCATAGGTAGTACAAGGAAACAGGCCTCCGTAAAGTACTGTAAATATTTGAGAGCGATCCAACGGTCGGATCAAAAGCTATGGCGCAATTCAGCTGTTATTCCGGTCTGGCGCGACAAGACCTCCTCTTCACCTAGTAGGGATTCCATATGTAGTACAAGGAAATGTGCCTCCTAAAACTACTGTAAATATTCGACCGCGATCCAACGCCTAATCAAAAGTTATAGCCATTTTCAGCTGTTATTCCGGTCTCGCGCCACAAGACCTTCTGTTCAACTAGTAGGGATTCCATAGGTAGTACAAGGAAACGAGCCTCCGAAAACAACTGTAAAAATTTGAGCGCAATTCAACGGTCAGATCAAAAGTTATAGCTCTTTTCAGTTTTTATTCCAGTTTGGCTCGACAAGACCTCCTCTTCACCTAGTAGGGATTCCATATGTAGTATAAGGAAACGGCCTTCCGGAAACTACTGTAAATATTTGAGCGCGATCCAATGGCCGGATCAAAAGTTATAGCCGTTTTCAGCTGTTATTCCGGTTTAGCGCCACAAGATATCTTCAAGTAGTTGTGATTCCATAGGTAGTACAAGGACAACGGTCGGATCAAAAGTTGTAGCCATTTTCAGCTGGTATTTCGGTCTAGCGCCACAAGACCTCCTCTTCAAGTAGTAGGGATTCCATGGGTAATACAAGGAAACAGGCCTCCGTAAAGTACTGTAAATATTTGAGAGCGATCAAACGGTCGGATCAAAAGCTATGGCGCTATTCAGCTGTTATTTCGGTCTGGCGTGACAAGACCTCCTCTTCACCTAGTAGGGATTCCATATGTAGTACAAGGAAACGTGCCTCCTAAAACTACTGTAAATATTCGACCGCGATCCAACGCCTAATCAAAAGTTATAGCCATTTTCAGCTGTTATTCCGGTCTCGCGCCACAAGACCTTTTGTTCAACTAGTAGGGATTCCATAGGTAGTACAAGGAAACGAGCCTCCGAAAACAACTGTAAAAATTTGAGCGCAATTCAACGGTCGGATCAAAAGTTATAGCTCTTTTCAGTTTTTATTCCAGTTTGGCTCGACAAGACCTCCTCTTCACCTAGTAGGGATTCCATATGTAGTATAAGGAAACGGCCTTCCGGAAACTACTGTAAATATTTGAGCGTGATCCAATAGCCGGATCAAAAGTTATAGCCGTTTTCAGCTGTTATTCCGGTTTAGCGCCACAAGATATCTTCAAGTAGTTGTGATTCCATAGGTAGTACAAGGACAACGGTCGGATCAAAAGTTGTAGCCATTTTCAGCTGGTATTTCGGTCTAGCGCCACAAGACCTCTTCAAGTAGTAGGGATTCCATGGGTAATACAAGGAAACAGGCCTCCGTAAAGTACTGTAAATATTTGAGAGCGATCAAACGGTCGGATCAAAAGCTATGGCGCTATTCAGCTGTTATTCCGGTCTGGCGTGACAAGACCTCCTCTTCACCTAGTAGGGATTCCATATGTAGTACAAGGAAACGTGCCTCCTAAAACTACTGTAAATATTCGACCGCGATCCAACGCCTAATCAAAAGTTATAGCCATTTTCAGCTGTTATTCCGGTCTCGCGCCACAAGACCTTTTGTTCAACTAGTAGGGATTCCATAGGTAGTACAAGGAAACGAGCCTCCGAAAACAACTGTAAAAATTTGAGCGCAATTCAACGGTCGGATCAAAAGTTATAGCTCTTTTCAGTTTTTATTCCAGTTTGGCTCGACAAGACCTCCTCTTCACCTAGTAGGGATTCCATATGTAGTACAAGGAAACGGCCTTCTGGAAACTATTGTAAATATTTGAGCGCGATCCAATGGCCGGATCAAAAGTTATAGCCGTTTTCAGCTGTTATTCCGGTTTAGCGCCACAAGATCTCTTCAAGTAGTTGTGATTCCATAGGTAGTACAAGGAAATGGGGTTCCGGAAACTACTGTAAATATTTGAGCACCATCAAACGGTCGGATCAAAAGTTATGGGCTTTTTCAGCTGTTATTTCAGTTTCGCGCGCAAGACCTCCTTTTCAACAAGGAGGGTTTCCATCGGTAGTACAAGGAAACGGGCCTCCAGAAACTACTGTAAGTACTTGGGAGCGATCCAACAATCGGATCAAAAGTTATATAGCCTTTTTCAGCTCTTATTCTGGTCTAGCGCCACAAGACCTCCTCTTCAAGAAGTAGGGATTCCATAGGTAGTACAAGGAAACGGATGTCCGGAAATTGTTGCAAATATTTGTGAGTGATCCAACAGACAAATCAAAAGTTGTGCCTCTTTTCAGCTGTTATTCCGGTCTGGCGCCACAAGACCTCCTTTTCAACTAGTAGGGATTCCATAGGTAGTACAAGGAAACGGTCCTCTAGAAACTACTGTAAATATTTGAGCGCGATCCAACGGTCGGATCAAAAGTTATGGCGCTATTGAGCTGTTATTCCGGTCTGGCACGACAAGACCTCCTCTTCACCTAGTAGGGATTCCATACGTAGTACAAGGAAACGGACCTCCGGAAACTACTCTAAATATTTGAGCGCGATCCAATGGCTGGATCAAAAGTTATAGCCACTTTCAGTTGTTATTCTGGTCAAGTGCCACAAGACCTCCTCTTCAAGTAGTTGGGATTCCATAGGTAGTACAAGGAAACGGGCCTCCAGAAACTACTGTAAATATTTGAGAGCGATCCAATGGTCGGATCAAAAGTTATGGCCCTTTTCAGCTGTTATTCCAGTCTGGCGCCATAAGACGTGATCTTCACCTAGTAGAAATTCCATACGTAGTACAAGAAAACGGGCCTTTGGAAACTACTCTAAATATTTGAGTGCGATCCAATGGTCGGATCAAAAGTTATGGCCCTTTTCAGCTGTTATTCTGGTCTGGCGCCACAAGACCTCCTTTTCAACTAGTAGGGATTCCATAGGTAGTACAAGGAAACGGTCCTCTAGAAACTACTCTAAATATTTGAGTGCGATCCAATGGTCGGATCAAAAGTTATGGCCTTTTTCAGCTGTTATTCTGGTCTGGCGCCACAAGACATGCTCTTCACCTAGTAGAAATTCCATACGTAGTACAAGGAAACGGGCCTACGAAAACTACTGTAAATATTTGAGCGCGATCCAACGGCTGGATCAAAAGTTATAGCCATTTTCAACTGGTATTTCGGTCTAGCGCCACAAGACCTCCTCTTCAAGTAGTAGGGATTCCATAGGTGGTACAAGGAAACAGGCCTCCGGAAAAGTACTGTAAATATTTGAGAGCGATCCAACGGTCGAATAAAAAAGTATGGCGCTATTCACCTGTTATTCCGGTCTGGCGTGACAAGACCTCCTCTTCACCTAGTTAGGATTCCATACTTAGTACAATGAAACAGGCCTCCGAAATCTACTGTAAATATTGGAGCATGATCTAATGGTCGGATCAAAAGTTATAGCCATTTTCAGTTGTTATTCTTAATAGAGCCTCAAGACCTCCTCTTCAAGTAGTAGGGATTCCATAGGTAGTACAAGGAAACGGGCCTCCAGAAACTACTGTAAATATTTGGGCACCATCAAACGGTCGGATCAAAAGTTATAGCCCTTTTCAGTTTTTATTCCAGTCTAGCTCGACAAGACCTCCTTTTCACCTAGTAGGGATTCCATACGTAGTACAAGGAAACGAGCCTTCGAAAACTACTATAAATATTGAAGCGCGATCCAACGGCCGAATCAAAAGTTATAGCCCTTTTCAGCTGTTATTCTTGCCTAACAACACAAGACCTCCTCTTCAAGTAGTAAGGATTCCATAGGTAGTACAAGGAAACAGGCCTCCGGAAACTACTGTAAATATTTGAGCGCCATTAAACAGTCAGATCAAAAGTTATGGCCCTTTTCAGATGTTATTCCGGTCTCGCGCGCAAGACCACCTTTTCAACAAGGACGGTTTCAATCGGTAGTACAAGGAAACGGGCCTCCAGAAACTACTGTAAATATTTAGGAGCGATCCAACGGTTGGATTAAAAGTTATAGCCATTTTCATCTTTTATTACGGTATAGCACCACAAGACCTCCTCTTCAAGTAGTAGGGATTCCATAGGTAGTATAAGGAAACGGGACTCCGGAAACTACTGTAAATATTTGAGCGCGATCCAACGCCTGGATCAAAAGTTATAGCCATTTTCAGTTGTTATTCCGGTCTCGCGCCACAAGACCTCCTATATAACTAGTAGGGATTCCATAGGTAGTACAAGGAAACGGGCCTCCGGAAACTACTGTAAATTTTTTAGAGTGATCCAACTGTCGAATCAAAAGTTATGGTGCTATTTCGCTGTTATTCCGGTCTGGCGTGACAAGACCTCCTCTTCACCTAGTTAGGATTCCATACTTAGTACAATGAAACAGGCCTCCGAAATCTACTGTAAATATTTGAGCGCGATCTAATGGCCGGATCAAAAGTTATAGCCATTTTCAGCTGTTATTCTTCTCTAGCGCCTCAAGACCTCCTCTTCAAGTAGTCAGGATTCCATAGGTAGTACAAGGAAACGGGCCTTCGGAAACTATTGTAAATATTTGAGCACCATCAAACGGTCGAATCAAAAGTTACAGCCCTTTTCAGTTTTTATTCCAGTCTGGCTCAACAAGACCTCCTTTTCACCTAGTAGGGATTCCAAACGTAGTATAATGAAACGGGCCTCCGGAAACAACTGTAAATATTTGAGCGCAATCCAATGGCCGGATCAAAAGTTATAGCTCTTTTCAGCTGTTATTCTTGTCTAGCGCCATAAGACCTCCTCTTCAAGTAGTAGGGATTCCATAGGTAGTACAAGGAAAAGGGCCTCCAGAAACTACTGTAAATATTTGAGCGCCATCAAACGGTCGGATCAAAAGTTATGGCCCTTTTCTGATGTTATTCCGGTCTCGCGCGCAAGAACTCCTTTTCAACGAGGAGGGTTTCCATCGGTAGTACAAGGAAACGGGCCTCCAGAAACTATTGTAAATATTTAGGAGTGATCCAACGGTTGGATTAAAAGTTGTAGCCATTTTCGTCTTTTATTCCGGTATAGCACCACAAGACCTCCTCTTCAAGTAGTAGGGATTCCATAGGTAGTACAAGGAAACGAGCCTCTGGAAACTACTGTAAATATTTGAGAGCGATCCAACGGTCGGATCAAAAGTTATGGCGCTATTCAGTTGTTATTCCGGTCTCGCGCCACAAGACCTTCTCTTCAACTAGTAGGGATTCCATAGATAGTACAAGGAAACAGGCCTCCGGAAACAACTATAAAAATTTGAGCGCAATCCAACGGTCGTATCAAAAGTTATAGCCCTTTTCAGTTTTTATTTCAGTCTGGCTCGACCAGACCTCCTCTTCACCGAGTAGGGATTCCATACGTAGTTCAAGGAAATGGGCGTCCGGAAACTACTGTAAATATTTGAGCGCGATCAAATGGCCGGATCAAAAGTTAAAGTTGTTTTCAGCTGTTATTCCGGTCTAACGCCACAAGATCTCCTCTTCAAATAGTCATAATTCCATAGGTAGTACAAGGAAACAGGCCTCCAGAAACTACTGTAAATATTTAGGAGTGATCCAACGGTTGGATTAAAGTTATAACCATTTTCATCTTTTATTTCAGTATAGCGGCACAAGACATCCTCTTCAACTAGTAGGGATTCCATAGGTAGTACGAGGAAATGGGCCTCCGGAAACTACTGTAAATATTTGAGAGGGATCCAACGGTCGGAACAAAAGTTATGGCGTTATTCAGCTGTTATTCCGGTCTGGCGCCACAAGAGCTCCTTTTCAACTAGTAGGGATTCCATATGTAGTCCAAGGAAACGGTTCTCTGGAAACTACTTTAAATATTTGAGTGCGATCAAACGGTTGGATCAAAAGTTATGGTTTTATTCAGTTGTTATTCCGGTCTGGCATGACAAGACCTCTTCACCTAGTAGGCACTCCATATGTAGTACAAGGAAACGGGCCTCCGGAAACTACTGTAAATATTTGTGCGTGATCCAACGGTCGGATCAAAAGTTATGGTGCTATTTAGCTGTTGTTCCGGTCTGGCGTGACAAGACCTCCTCTTCACCTAGTTGGGATTCCATACATAGTACAAGGAAACGGGCCTCCGGAAACTACAGTAAATATTTAAGCGCGATCCAATGGCTGGATCAAAAGTTATAGCCACTTTCAGTTGTTATTCTGGTCAAGTGCCACAAGACCGCCTCTTCAAGTAGTAGGGATTTCATAGGTAGTACAAGGAAACGGGCCTCCAGAAACTACTATAAATATTTGAGAGCGATCCAATGGTCGGATCAAAAGTTATGGCCCTTTTCAACTGCTATTCTGGTCTGGCACCACAAGACATGCTCTTCACCTAGTAGAAATTCCATACGTAGTACAAGAAAACGGGCTTTTGAAAACTACTCTAAATATTTGAGTGCGATCCAATGGTCGGATCAAAAGTTATGGCCCTTTTCAGCTGTTATTCCAGTCTGACGCCACAAGACATGCTCTTCACCTAGTAGAAATTCCATACATAGTACAAGGAAACGGGCCTACGAAAACTACTGTAAATATTTGAGCGCGATCCAACGGCTGGATCGAAAGTTATAGCCATTTTCAGCTGGTATTTTGGTCTAGCGCCACAAGAACTCCTCTTCAAGTAGTAGGGATTTCATAGGTAGTACAAGGAAACGGGCTTCCCGAAACTACTGTAAATATTTGAGAGCGATCCAACGGTCGGATCAAAAGTTATGGCCCTTTTCAACTGCTATTCTGGTCTGGCGCCACAAGACATGCTCTTCACCTAGTAGAAATTCCATACGTAGTACAAGAAAACAGGTTTTTGGAAACTACTCTAAATATTTGAGTGCGATCCAATGGTCGGATCAAAAGTTATGGCCCTTTTCAGCCGTTATTTGACACGACCAAAAGATTGATGTCTTCTCCCAAGTGCAGGAGTGTCGAAGTAATAAATAACCCGGCAAGACCGGAGTCGAACCACAGGGAGGTTACTTGTATAAATTATAAGCAACAATAACACTACAACAATAGTAACAACAACAATAATAATAATAACAGTGAAGAAGAAGAGGAGGAAGTCGATGAGAACTTTGAGATGGAAGATTAATGTAAGGATTAAACAATGATAACAACAAATGTCAAGGTTAGAGGATCCACTAATGGTATTTCAAACAAGTATAGTATAAACCCTTATTATTCAATTGGAAACCACACACAAGGAGGTTCCAATCAAATTATAAATTGTTAACATGATTACATTAGCTATCTTATTCGAATAATGCTAATACTTGTAAATGTTGTCAGGCATTCATGATTATAACTTATGTTAACAACAAATCAAGTTCCTTTCATAGCTCAGGTGTTGGTTATACCATACAGTATGGGCTATGAAAGTGCCAAGTATTTGTTGTACCAAGTGTTATACAACATAAATCTAGATTAGCCATTTAACAAGCAAAGTATTAAAAGTGAACAAGATAACAAATATAAAGCATGTTAGTATCCAACATTAAGGTCCATGTTAAGTTTATATTATACTTATTCTTACACCATTAGTGTACCCTTTTCACCTTGACATAATTAACTTAGCTAGACATGATGAAAGAAAGAAACATAAATAAACAAGGAAAGGAAATGAAAAGCATAAACTTGATATTAATGAAAGCAAAGCATAAGCAATACAAAGAGAGAAAGCAAGAGCATGATCTTCATATGAACACCAAGATACCTAAATACATGGCAAATGCCTCCTTTTATAGGCCAAAATTCGGAACTATTGATTTGTTGACTAATTGATGAGTGGGTGGCCACATCTTGACTTGGTGACAATTCTTATCTTCTTGTCTGCCAAAAACGTCATTGATGAAGTCATAATTTGAACAAACTTGAATCATGAAAGTTCTAGGAAATTGTCTCATCTTTCCAGGGTAAAAATTTGAGATCATTTGGACTTCTAGAACTCAAGATATGGGCTGAACACTGAACAGTGTCTGGGCTGCAGGACAGATTCGGACTTCTTCTTTGTTGCTACAATTTGGACTTGAAAACGGCCTTGTTAAATCTTGGGCTCCACATGAAAGTTGTAGGCCTATGTCTTATCTTTCCATCCATATAAAATGGACCTAAATCCAAGATCTACAGCTCCAGATATGACCCAATTACCGAACTGTGTTCCAGTTTGGATTGCACCAGCATCTCTTTGGCCATCTTTTTGTCCTTTCAATTTCAGTACTTCAACTCATCAATCAATTCTTTCATTTATGTGATAGGCCTGCATTTAAGATGAACATTTACCATAAATTAAAGGTATCTTATATAATTAGATATGTTATTATAAAACACGCTTTAGTTAAGGAGTTATTGATACTTCAAGTGCAAAATGATGATATAAAACCTTGATAAAAATGCACTTTTAAGTACTAATTATTATTCCAGTCTGACGCCACAAGACATGCTCTTCACCTAGTAGAAATTCCATACATAGTACAAGGAAACGGGCCTCCGAAAACTACTGTAAATATTTGAGCGCGATCCAACAGCCGGATCAAAAGATATAGCCATTTTCAGCTGGTATTTTGGTCTAGCGCCACAAGAACTCCTCTTCAAGTAGTAGGGATTCCATGGGTAGTACAAGGAAACAGGCCTCCAGAAAGTACTATAAATATTTGAGAGCGATCCAACGGTCGAATCAAAAGCTATGGCACTATTCAGCTGTTATTCCGGTCTGGCGCGACAAGACCTCCTCTTCACCTAGTAGGGATTGCATATGTAGTAAAAGGAAACGGGCCTCCTGAAACTACTGTAAATATTTGAGCGCCATCAAATTGTCAGATCAAAAGTTATGGCCATTTTCAACTGTTATTCCGGTCTCGCGCGCAAGACCTCCTTTTCAACGAGGAGGGTTTCCATCGGTAGTATAAGGAAACGAGCCTCCAGAAACTACTGTAAATATTTAGGAGTGATCCAACGGTTGGATTAAAAGTTATAGCCATTTTCATCTTTTATTCCGGTATAGCACCACAAGACCTCCTCTTCAAGTAGTAGGGATTTCATAGGTAGTATAAGGAAACGGGCTTCCGGAAACTACTGTAAATATTTGAGAGCGATCCAACGGTCGGATTAAAAGTTATGGCGCTATTCAGTTGTTATTCCGGTCTGGCGCGACAAGACCTCCTCTTCACCTAGTAGGGTTTCCATCGGTAGTACAAAGAAACGGCCCTCCAACAACTACTGTAAATATTTAGGAGGGATCCAACGGTTGGATTAAAAGTTATAGCCATTTTCATCTTTTATTCCGGTATAGCACCACAAGACCTCCTCTTCAAGTAGTAGGGATTCCATAGGTAGTACAAGAAAACGGGCCTCCAAAAACAACTGTAAATATTTGAGCGCGATCCAACACCTGGATCAAAAGTTCTAGCCATTTTCAGCTGTTATTCCGGTCTCGTGCCACAAGACCTCCTATTCAACTAGTAGGGATTCCATAGGTCGTACAAGGAAACGGGCCTCCAGAGACTACTGTAAATATTTGAGAGTGATCCAACTATCGAATCAAAAGTTATGGCGCTATTCAGCTGTTATTCTGGTCTAACGCGACAAGACCTCCTCTTCACCTAGTAGGGATTCCATACGTAGTAGAAGGAAACGGGCCTCCTGAAACTACTGTAAATATTTGAGCGCCATCAAATTGTCAGATCAAAAGTTATGGCCCTTTTCAGCTGTTATTCCGGTCTCGCACGCATGACCTCCTGTTCAACGAGGAGGGTTTCCAAAGGTAGTACAAGGAAACGGGCCTCCAGAAACTATTGTAAATATTTGGGAGGGATCCAACGGTCGGATTAAAAATTATAGCCCTTTTGAGCTTTTATTCTGGTCTAGCGCCACAAGACCTCCTCTTTAAGTAGTCGGCATTTCATAGGTAGTACAAGGAAACCGTCCTTCGGAAATTATTGTAAATATTTGAGCGTGATCCAACGGCCGGATCAAAAGTTATAGCCATTTTCAGCTGTTATTCCGGTCTTGTGCCACAAGACCTCCTATTCAACTAGTAGGGATTCCATATGTCGTACAAGGAAACGGGCCTCCAGAGACTACTGAAAATATTTGAGAGTGATCCAACTCTCGAATCAAAAGTTATGGCGCTATTCAGCTGCTATTGCGGTCTGACGCGACAAGACCTCCTCTTCACCTAGTAGGGATTCCATACGTAGTAAAAGGAAACGGGCCTCCGGAAACTACTGTAAATATTTGAGCACGATCCAACGGCCGAATCAAAAGTTATAGTGATTTTCAGCTTTTATTCTGGTCTGACTCGACAAGACCTCCTCTTCACCTGGTAAGGATTGCATACGTAGTACAAGGAAACGGGCCTTCGGAAACAATTGTAAATATTTGAGAGCGATCCAACGATCGGATCAAAAGTTATGGCGCTATTCAGTTGTTATTCCGGTCTGGCGCGACAAGATCTCCTCTTCACCTAGTAGGGTTTCCATCGGTAGTACAAAGAAATAGGCCTCCAGAAACTACTGTAAATATTTTAACACGATCCAACGGCCGGATCAAAAGTTATAGCGATTTTCAGCTTTTATTATGGTCTGACTCGACAAGACCTCCTCTTCACCTAGTAGGGATTGCATACGTAGTACAAGGAAACGGGCCTTCGAAAACTATTGTAAATATTTGAGAGCGATCCAATGGTCGGATTAAAAGTTATAGCCCTTTTCAGCTTTTATTACGGTCTGACTCGACAAGACCTCCTCTTCGCTTAGTAGGGAATCCATAGGTAGTACAAGAAAACAGGCCTCCAGAAAATACTGTAAATATTTGAGCGCGATCCAACGGCCGGATCAAAAGTTATAGCCATTTTCAGGTGTTATTTTGGTCTGGCGCCACAAGACCTCCTTTTCAACTAGTAGGGATTCCATAGGTAGTACAAGGAAACGGCCCTCCGTAAAACTACTATAAATATTTGAGCACGATCCAACAGTCAGATCAAAATTTATGGCGCTATTCGGCTATTATTCCAGTCTGGCTCGACAGGACCTCTTCTTCACCAAGTAGGCATTCAATACGTAGTACAAGGAAACAGGCCTCCGGAAACTACTGTAAATATTTAAGCACGATTCAACGGTCGAATCAAAAGTTATAACCATTTTCAGCTTTTATTTCAGTCTGACTCGACAAGACCTCCTCTCACCTAGTAGTGATTGCATACGTAGTAGAAGGAAATAGGCCTCTGGAAACTATTGTAAATATTTGAGAGCGATCCAACGGGTGGATCAAAAGTTATGGCCCTTTTCAGCTTTTATTCCGGTCTGGCGCCAAAAGACCTCCTTTTCAACTAGTAGGGATTCCATAGGTAGTACAAGGAAACGGTCCTCCGCAAAACTACTGTAAATATTTGAGCTCGATCCAACGGTCAGATTAAAAGTTATGGCGCTATTCAGCTGTTATTCCGGTCTGGCTCGACAGGACCACCTCTTCACCTAGTAGGGATTCCATACGTAGTACATCGAAACGGGCCTCCGTAAACTACTGTAAATATTTGAGCACGATTCAACGACCAGATCAAAAGTTATAGCCATTTTCAGCTGTTATTCCAGTCTGGCGCCACAAGACCTCCTCTGCACCTAGTAGGGATTCCATACGTAGTACAAGGAAACGGGCCTCCGGAAACAACTGTAAATATTTGAGGCTAATCCAACGGCCGGATCAAAAGTTATAGCCATTTTCAGCTGTTATTCTGGTCTAGTGCCACAAGACCTCCTCTTCAAGTAGTAGTGATTCCATAGGTAGTACAAGGAAACGGGCTGCGGAAACTACTGTAAATATTTGAGCGTCATCCAATGGCCGGATCAAAAGTTATAGCTGTTTTCTGCTGTTAGCGCCACAAGACCTCTTCTTCAAGTAGTAGTGATTCCAAAGGTAGTACAAGGAAACGGGCTCCGGAAACTACTATAAATATTTGAGCACCATCAAACAGTCGGATCAAAAGTTATGGCCCTTTTCAGCTGTTATTCCGGTGTCCAGCGCAAGACATCCTTTTCAACGAGGAAGGTTTCCATCGGTAGTATAAGGAAACGGGCCTCCAGAAACTACTGTAAATATTTAGGAGTGATCCAACGGTTGGATTAAAAGTTATAACCATTTTCACCTTTTATTCCGGTATAGCACCACAACATCTCCTCTTTAAGAAGTAGGGATTCCATAGGTAGTACAAGGAAACGGGCCTCCAAAAACTACTGTAAATATTTGAGCGTGATCCAACGGTCGGATCAAAAGTTATGGCGTTATTCAGCTGTTATTCCGGTCTAGCGCGACAGGACCGCCACTTCAACTAGTAGCGATTCCATACGTAGTACAAGGAAACGGACCTCCGGAAACTACAGTAAATATTTGAGTATGATCCAACGGCCGGATCAAAAGTTATAACTATTTTTAGCTTTTATTCTAGTCTAGCGCCACAAGACCTCCTTTTCAACTAGTAGGGATTCCATAGGTAGTACAAGGAAATGGTACTCCGGAAACTACTGTAAATATTTGAGCGTGATCCAACGGTCGGATCAAAAGTTATGGCTCTATTTAGCTGTTATTCCTGTCTGGCACGACAAGACCTCCTCTTCACCTAGTAGGGATTCCATACGTACAAGGAAACAGGCATCCGCAACCTACTGTAAATACTTGAGCATGATCCAACGGTCAGATCAAAACTTTTAGCCATTTTCAGCTGTTATTCCGGTCTAGCACCACAAGACCTCCTCTTCAAGTAGTAGGGATTCCAGAGGAAGTACAAGGAAACGGGCCTCCGGAAACTACTGTAAATATTTGAGTGCCATCCAATGGTCGGATCAAAAGTTATGGCCCTTTTTATGGCCCTTTTTATTCCGTTCTCGCACCACAAGACCTTCTCTTCAAGGAAACGGGCTTCCGGAAACTACTGTAAATATTTGAGAGCAATCCAACGGTCGGATCAAAAGTTATGGCGCTATTCAGCTGTTATTCCGGTCTGACGCGACAAGACCTCCTCTTCACCTAGTTGGGATTCCATAGGTAGTACAAGGAAACGTGCCTCCGAAAACTACTGTAAATATTTGAGCGCAATCCAATGGCCGGATCAAAACTTATAGCCATTTTCAGCTTTTATTCCGGTCTGGCGCCACAAGACCTCCTTTTCATTTAGTAGGGATTCCATAGGTAGTACAAGGAAACGGTCCTCCGAAAGCTACTGTAAAAATTTGAGCGCGATCCAACGGTCGGATCAAAAGTTATGGCTCTATTCAGCTGTTATTCCGGTCTGGCGTGACAAGACCTCCTCTTCACCTAGTAGGGATTCCATACGTAGCACAAGGAAACGGGCCTTCGAAAACTACTGTAAATATTTGAGCGCGATCCAACGGCCGGATCTAAAGTTATAGCCATTTTCAGCTGTTATTCTGGTCTAGCACCACAAGACCTCTTGTTCAAGTAGTAGGGATTCCATATGAAGTACAAGGAAACGGGCCTCCGGAAACTACAGTAAATATTTGAGAGCGATCCAACGGTCGGATCAAAAGTTATGGCGCTATTCATCTGTTATTCCAGTTTGGCGCGACAAAACCTCCTCTTCACCTAGTTGGGATTTGACATGACCAAAAGATTGATGTCTTTTTCCAAGTGCAGGAGTGTTGAAGTAATAAATAACCCGGCAAGACCGGGTCGAACCACAAGGAGGTTACTTGTATAAATTATAAGCAACAATAATACTACAACAATAGTAACAACAACAACAACAACAACAACAACAACAATAATAGTAGTAGTACTAATAATAGTAGTAGTAATAGTAGTAGTAGTAATAATAATAATACCAATAATACTATTAATAATGATAATAATAAAGATGATGAAGAAGAAGATATTGATGAGAAATTTGAGATGAAAGATTAATGTAAGGATTAAACAATGATAACAACAAATGTCAAGGTTAGAAGATCCACTAATGGTATTTCAAACAAGTATAGTATAAACTCTTATTATTCAATTGGAAACCAGGTTCCAATCAGATTATAAATTGTTAACATGATTACATTATTTATCTTATTCGAATAATGCTAATACTTGTAAATGTTTTCAGGCATTCATGATTATAACTTATGTTAACAACAAATCAAGTTCCTTTCATAGCTTAGGTGTCGGTTATACCATATAGTATGGGCTATGAAAGTGCCAAGTATTTGTTGTACCAAGTGTTATACAACATAAATCTAGATTAACCATTTAACAAGCAAAGTATTAAAAATGAACAAGATAACAAATAAAAAGCATGTTAGTATCCAACATTAAGGTCCATGTTAAGTTTATATTATACTTATTGTTACACCATTAGTGTACCCTTTTCACCTTGACATAATTAACTTAGCTAGACATAATGAAAGAAAGAAACATAAATAAACAAAATAAGAACATAAATGAGAAAGAAGTTAACTAAGTAAAGGAAAGGAAATGAAAGGCATAAACAAGAGATTAATATAAAACTTAAGTATTACAAAAGAGAGAGCAAGAGCATGATCTTGATCTGAACACCAAGATGCCTAAATACATGGCAAATGCCTCATTTTATAGGCCAAAATTCAGAACTATTGATTTGTTGACTAATTGATGAGTGGGTGGCCACATCTTGACTTGGTGACAATTCTTATCTTCTTGTCTGCCAAAAACGTCCTTGATGACGTCATAATTTGAACCAACTTAAATCATGAAAGTTCTAGGAAATTGTCTCATCTTTCCAGGGTAAAAATTTGAGATCATTTGGACTTCTAGAACTTGAGATATGGGCTAAACACTGAACAGTGTCTGGGCTGCAGGACATATTCGTACTTCTTTGTTGTTTCTACAATTTGGACTTGAAAACAGCCTTTTTAAATCTTGGGCTCCACATGAAAGTTGTAGGCCTATGTCTTATATTTCCATCCATATAAAATGGACCTAAATTCAAGATCTGCAACTCCAGATATGACCCAATTACCGAACAATGTTCCAGTTTGGACTGCACCAGCATCTCTTTTCTAAGTTTGGCCATCTCTTTGTCCTTTCAATTTCAGTGCTTCAAGTCATCAATCAATTCTTTCATTTATGTGATAGGCCTGCATTTAAGATGAACATTTACCATAAATTAAAGGTATCTTATATAATTAGATAAGTTATTATAAATAAACTCATTAAATTTTTATATCTGCTCAATACCTATTAAACAAAATATTAATAAACCTTCCTTGTTATGTGCTCAATGTATGAAACATAGATGATGGGGCTTTTATTGGAAGAAAACAATATTTTGTTCTAATGTTTAAGGTTAACTTCCTTGGGTTGGGATTATTTTATTTTATTTTACTTTTTTTTAATATCTATACATATAACTTAAAACACAATGCATCTTTTACCCATGTAACGAGCTTTCGGCTAATGACTCCCAGACCAGTTGGTCTTAGGGCATTAGGTGTTGAGACACCCCTACGAGCTTAGTAACTCGGGTTGCAGATACTGATACGTAGATAGTGCAATGTTTGATTCCCTTAAGCTTTTCTCCTTAACCCATGTAACAAGCTTTGGGCCAATAGCTCCCAAGTCAGTTGACTTTAGGGTATTAGGTGTTAAAACACCCCTTCGGGCTTAATTGCTTATGTTAGGGAGGCTACGAAATCAAACTTATCTACGTTTTTATTATCATCATTTTTTTATTTTATTTTTTCTCTCTCTTTTTTTTTTGAAAATTATATACTATCCCTATCCCTTAGTTGTTACCTTTAACAAAAGAACATAAATAATGTAATAATCCAATACGCAACCCAAAATCATATGTTAAAGTGTGTGTGTGAAAATGAAGGTTTAAGAATACTTGTTAAATGAGTATATGAGCAGAATGAAGTGATAACAATGCGAGAGTTTGTAACCTGAATATTTCAAGAAGTATTCTAATAGGCCTTGTTATGAATATTGCAAATAACCATCAGAAAATGTTTACTAAGATGCGTCTCAAAGAGTCAATAAAAATCCCCCTTACTCTGCCATCCTAGTAATAACAGTTTTGCCAAATGGTTTTTTTTTAAAATAAAAACAGTTAGTTGGTTAGTTTTTTTTTGAAATACTACTACCCTCTCCCCCCAACCAAAACGAGACATTGTCCTCAATGTCCTAAGGTAGAAAGATAGAGTATAGAAGACAATACCTGAAACAACAAACACTAACAAACCTGAAACACACTTAAACAAATATAAGAAATAACAGAACAAAATACTATGCTAGAAATAAAACCAAAAGACACAAGGATTCACAAACAAAGGCTCAAATCCAATCTAAGCTTTTTACGGCTTTCTGTAGTTGACCAATTTATACGACTCATGGAGGGATCAATTACAGGGATGAAAGATTGTAGTTGGTCAATAAATTCTTCAGCAGTAGTAGCAGAGATTATGATTTGTCATGCCGAAGATGTTAGAAATTCATGCTCCACAGCTTGATCAAGAATAGACAACAAATTATCATAAAAACCATTAACATTGAGCAAACCTATAGGTTTATGGTGAATGTGAAGTTGGGCCCAAGAGAAAATATGAAAGATCTCTTCCAATGTGCCCAGACCACCTGGTAAGGCAATGAAGGCATCAGCATGGTTAAACATTGTATTCATTCGATCAAACATTGTGGAGACCTGTAGTTCCTCTCCAATTGTTCTTCCAATGATGTCCCCTTTTGTTAAAGCTTCGGGGACGACCCCCAAAACTTGACTACCTCCTAAAAATACAGTTATTGCCACACCCCTCATTAACCCAAGGTTGCCTCCCCCATACACTAAATGAATCTTTTTCTCAGCTATTACCTGACCAAGATGATTTGCTGCTTCTAAAAAAATTATTTCCTTCCTAGGACTGGATCCACCGAAAACACAAATATTTTTTATGTGATAACTTGAGGAACCTGCCATTTCTACACGCTTCTATATCTGTCTAATGTAAGGGTTGAGTAGAAATGAGGGGAAGGAAGAGAAGATTTTATAGATGCGGAATTGAAAATGCAATCATATCACCTATATGTAGGCCAGCTGGAGTCTCACACTCTCATTCTCTCTTTATTTATTTATTTATTTATTTGAAAAAAAGCATGTGTATGTACAGGTAGTTGTGATTGTGGCTCACATCTTCCCTTGGTTTTACATCCAAGAACGGCTTAAACGCCCTCTATGGGTCGGGGATAGGCTTCCCATCCAGTTTTCTTAAAAACTGGCAAACAAGGTCTTTTTTAGTCAGATTCCCAAGACTAAGTCTATCATGTTCTTTATGAAATTGGGGCCATAAATCATGAATTGCACGATGCACATCTCCACTAGGATGCGTCTCAAGGGTCAACAAAAGATTATCTAAAGACCCCTTACTCAGGCCATCCTTAATGAATTGTATTTTATCTTCACGGTTTATAGATACCATTCCTAAAGAATGACATGTGGCATTACAAGTCCATCTAGCACATCGGTGACAGACTTTCAGTCGTTTTGCACGATGTTTCTTTGCAAAAGTGCTTTTACCTGTTCCAGGCATGTGTGAAATGAAAGAATTGGAGGACTCACCTGATAATCGGACCTTTGCTTCAATCAACTAGCGAATATCTTCAGGAATTCCATGATTCATCAACAACTTCAATCTTGCACACCTAGCACGGTAAATTTTTGTAATCGCATTCTAAGGCAGAGCGGGAAAATACTTTTTCAATTTTTCAAGAGTGGTGTCCATTTTCAAATGAGAATTGGAGAATAGAGTCAAAGAAGGGAGAAAGAGCAAAGAATTGCACAAATATATACATATATCAGTTATTATGGGAAACTGAAAGAACCGACTTAAGTCACGGAGTACCGTTATCCGCCTTTTGACCGGGGTGAGAGAAACTAGCAAAATGAAACACAAAACAATGTGAGAAAACTAATCAATCTTTATATACAGGATCACTCAATTCAATAGAGTCATTTTCAACTGAAAAATTATCAAAGTAGACTTTCAAACGATGTCCATTTACCTTGAAAACATTGTCATTCTTTGGATTCATGATATCACAAGCCCTATATGGATACACATGTTTCACAATGAAAGGACCACTCCATCTTGATCTTAGTTTTCCAGGAAATAAATGGAGTTGAGAATTATAAAGCAAGACTTTTTGACCAACATTGAATGTTTTTCTCAATATTTTCCTGTCATGAAACTCTTTGATTCTTGCTTTATGAATTCTTGAATTTTCATATGCATCATTTCTTATTCCCTCAAGCTCATTTATTTGTAACTTACGCAGCTGACTAGCATCATCAAGGTTTGAATTGAAAGCTTTAATAGCCCAATAAGCTTTATGTTCAAGTTTCACAGGCAAGTGACAAGGTTTTCCATAGACTAGCCTATAAGGTGACATACCTAATGATGTTTTATAAGCAGTTCGATAAGCCCAAAGTGCATCATTAAGTCTTAAAGACCAATCTTTCCTATTAGGGTTCACTGTTTTCTCCAAGATTTGTTCGATCTCCCTATTAGCAAGCTCTACCTGTCCACTAGTCTGAGGGTGATAAGGGGTGGCAACTTTGTGAGTGATTCCATATTTCTTCATTAAAGACTCAAATGGCTTGTTGCAGAAATGTGTTCCACCATCACTTATCATGGCTCGAGGGATTCCAAATCGACTCAAAATATTTTCTTTCAAGAATTTTATCACTGTTTTGTGATCATTGTTTCGACTTGGAATTGCCTCTATCTATTTTGAAACATAATCTACTGCGACTAATATGTACACGAAACCAAATGATGAAGGAAATGGACCCATGAAATCTATACCCCAACAGTCAAAGATCTCAATGACAAGAATAGGATTTAAAGGCATCATGTGACGTTTTGAAATAGATCCCAACTTTTGACAATTTTCACAAATCTTGCAGAATGCATGTGAGTCCTTGAACATGGTGGGCCAGTAAAATCCGCATTGTAAGATTTTTGCAGTTGTCTTTCTTGATGAGAAATGGCCCCCACATGCCTTAGAATGACAAAATTTAATGACACTACTTACCTCATTGTCAGGAATGCATCTTCGAAATATTTGATCAGGACAATATTTGAATAAATAAGGGTCATCCCAATAAAAGTTCTTCACTTCATTCAAGAACTTTCTTTTGTCTTGGGTACTCCAATGAGCTGGCAATTGTCCTGAAACAAGAAAATTAACAATATTAGCAAACCAAGGCATCGTAGAGACAGAAAATAAAGATTCATAAGGAAAGTAGTCATCGATTGGTGTGATGTCAGATTTTGAATCTGTTGTCAATCTTGACAAATGATCGGCGACAACATTTTCGGTGCCTTTCTTGTCTTTGATTGTGATATCAAATTCTTGAAGTAACAAAATCCACCGCACCAATCTAGCCTTAAAATCTTTCTTAGAAAGAAGATATTTCAACGCTGCATGATCACTAAAAACAACAACAGGTGAGCCAACAAGATAAGACCTGAACTTTTCACATGCAAATACTATTGCAAGTAATTCTTTTTCAGTGGTTGTGTAATTCATTTGAGCACTATTTAAAGTTTTACTTGCATAGTAAATCACATAAGGTTTCTTATCTTTTCTTTGTCCCAAGACAGCACCCACGGCGTAGTCACTAGCGTCACACATTATTTCAAAAGGTAAAGACCAATTAGGAGGTTGAATGACTGGAGCAAAAGTAAGCAGGTTTTTAAGTTTAAGGCTTCTTCACAATGTTCAGTCCATTCAAAGATATTATCCTTTGTTAGAAGGTTACTCAAGGGCTTAGATATTACGCTAAAATCTTTGATGAACCTTCTATAAAAACCAGCATGTCCTAAGAATGATCTAACATCTTTAATAGATTTTGGTGTTGGCAAGTTAGCAATTAACTCGATTTTAGATTTGTCAACCTCAATTCCTTTTGATGAAACAATGTGACCAAGTACAATGCCGTCTGTTACCATAAAGTGACATTTTTCCCAATTCAGTACAAGATTCTTCTCTTCACACCTGCTCAAAACCTTTTCTAAGTTAGTCAAACAATCATCAAATGAATCACCAAAAACAGAAAAGTCATCCATAAAAATCTCAAGAAAATGTTCAACCATATCACTGAATATACTAACCATGCATCTTTGAAACGTGGCTGGTGCATTACATAATCCGAAAGACATCCTTCGATATGTAAAAGTACTAAATGGACATGTGAAAGTAGTTTTCTCTTGATCTTCCAATGCAATTTCAATTTGGTTGTAGCCTGAATAGCCATCTAGGAAACAATAAAATTCATGACCTGCAACTCTTTCTAGAATTTGATCCATGAAAGGTAAAGGAAAATGATCTTTTCTAGTCATTGAATTAAGTTTCCTATTATCAATGCACATGCGCCAACCAGTAATAGTCCTAGTTGGAATTAACTCATTTTTTTCATTTGTTATCACAGTGACTCTAGACTTCTTAGGTACCACTTGAGTAGGACTTACCCATTTGCTGTCAGAAATAGGATAAATGATTCCATTATCTAGAAGCTTAATGACTTCATTTTTCACTACTTCTTTCATATTAGGATTAAGCCTTCGTTGCATTTCTCTAGAGGGTTTAGCATTTTCCTCCAAATAAATCCTGTGAGTGCAAATCAAAGGACTGATTCCTTTTATGTCAGCTATGGTCCATCCTAATGCATTTTTGTGCATTTTTAGAGTTTGTAATAACTTACCTTCTTGCTGTGCATTAAGTTTGGAAGAGATTATTACCGGAAAAGTTTCATTTTCTCCTAAAAATGAGTATTTGAGATTGAGGGGTAACGGCTTTAAATCAGGTTTTGGTGGTTGAACACTTGAAGGTATTGGCTCAATTGACCATGGCGGCAATTCCTCAATTTGTGGTCTCCAATTACTTGCCTTTGATTCTTCCTGAAAATAGACCATTTGCAAATCATCAGATTCATCAATCTCAATTTCATTGGAAGTGGTTTGAAATTGATCATGAACTAATTTTTCAGTAAAGTCTACTTCCTGTAAATCATTATCATCTCCAGGTTGCTTGCAAATGTTGAAAATATTCATCTCCAATGTCATGTTTCCAAAAGATAGCTTCATCAGTCCATTCCTACAATTAATCAATGCATTAGAAGTTACAAGAAATGGACGCCCTAAAATAACAGGAAATGAATTACATGCTTCAACAGGTTGTGTGTCCAAAACAATAAAATCCACAGGATAAATGAATTTATCAACTTGTACTAACACATCTTCAACTATTCCTCTAGGCACTTTTACAGATCTATCGGCAAGTAAAAGAGTCACAGAAGTTGGTTTTAACTCACCTAGATTGAGACTTTGAAAAACTGAATATGGAAGTAAATTCACACTAGCTCCAAGATCAAGTAAAGCTCTTTCAATTTTATGTTCTCTAATAAAGCATGAAATTGTAGGACAACCAGGGTCTTTATATTTCAATGCATTATTGTTCTAAAGAATGGCACTTACTTGTTCGGCTAAAAAGGCTTTCTTTTTCACATTCAGTTTTCTCTTCACAGTGCACAGATCTTTCAAAAATTTAGCATACGAAGGAACCTGTTTAATAGCATCCAGCAAAGGTATATTGATCCTTACTTGTTTGAAGGTTTCAAAGATTTCAGAGTTGTGATTGACTTTCCTTTGTTTTGTCATTGCATGAGGAAATGCAAGTGCTGGCGGAGAATCAGTCTTTTCTTTGCAATGATTAGATTCAACCCCTTCCTTACCCTAAGAGATTGACTCATCATCATTCTCACAAGGTTCAAGAATGGGTTTTTCAATAACCTTACCACTACGAAGAGTGATGACTGATTTTACGTGATCCATGTGTTGGCTTCCCGAACTACTTGCATTCGCATTGTATTGCCCCTTGGGATTTTGTTGTGGTTGAGATGGAAACTTACCTTTCTCTTGGAAACTAAGAGCAGATGTCAATTTTGCAAGAGTATCTTTAAAATCTGTCATGTTTTGAGGAAGTTGAGTGTTAATTGCCTCTTGCTTTTCCATAAATGCATGCAATGTTTCCTCAAGATTTCTTCTAGGAGGTGGAGCATAAGGAGGTGCATATCCGTGAGAATTTTGGAATTTATGATGTGCTTGAAACGGTGAAGTTTGAGCATTATTGTTCTCACTCTTCCAACTGAAATTTGGATGATTTCTCTAACCAGGGTTATATGTTTGCGAATATGGGTTATGGTTGGGCCTTTGAAAACTGTTTAATGCATGGGCTTGTTCATGGAGACATTCTTTAAAAGAAGGCAAGGTTGGACAGTCATTGGTTGAATATTCGTTGGTTTCACAGATTTGACACGCAATGTCTTGAACAGATTTTAATTAACCACTCTTTTTCAATTCTAGCGCTTCGACTTTTTTAGCTAAAGATGCAAACTTGGCTTGGAGGTCATGATCTTCCCTAAGGTTGTACATACCCCCACTAGATGTATGAGGTTGGGTTTTACTTGGTGCCTCATAAGTACCTATTGTGTCCTAATTTTGTGCATTTTCAGCTAGCAAGTCTAAGTTTTCCATTGCTTTATTAGGGTCTTTATCCTCAAAAGTTCCATTGCACATCAATTCAACCATTTGCCTATCTCTAGGAGTTAACCCTTCATAAAAATGTGAAACTAATCTCCATGTGTCAAAACCATGATGGGGGCAAGTATTAATTAAGTCTCGATACCTATCCCAACATTGATAAAATGTTTCTCCTGGTTTTTGAGAGAAAGTAATGATTTGTCTTTTGAAAGAGTTTGTTTTGTGAGATGGAAAAAACTTCTTTAAAAATTGTTGTTGCATTTCATCCCAAGCACGAATGGATCCAGGTCTCAAATTTTGTAGCCATGTTTTAGCTTTATCTTTTAATGAAAAAGGAAAAAGCTTCAATCTAATGGTGTTCATGCTACAATTTGAGTCATTATATGTGTTGCAAACCTCCTCAAATTCCCTTAAATGTAAGTATGGATTTTCTAAATCTAAGCCATGAAAAGATGGTAAAAGTTGAATAATGTCTGTCTTAAAATTAAAATGAGATGCATTAGGAGGAAAAACTATGCATGAGGGTGCAATTGTTCTTGTGGGATTCATGTGGTCTCTAAGTGTTCTAACCCGAATATTCTCATTATGAAACGATTGGTTATTTTCTTCAGCCATATTTTCTGAAAATGATGAGGATACCCTAAAAAGTCTACAACTTAATGTACGTGACCACACTCTCATGCACGTGTAGGAAGATAATAAAGGTAAGAAAAGAAAAACAATAGAAAAAGAAACAAAACAAAAGAAACAAAGTTAGATACAAGAAAAATAAAATTAATACTATAATTTGTACAAGAATTTACCTCCCCGGCAACGGCGCCAAAAACTTGACACGACCAAAAGATTGATGTCTTTTCCCAAGTGCAGGAGTGTCGAAGTAATAAATAACCCGGCAAAACCGGGGTCGAACCACAGAGAGGTTACTTGTATAAATTATAAGCAACAATAATACTACAACAATAGTAACAACAACAACAACAATAATAATAGTAGTAATACTAATAATAGTAGTAGTAGTAGTAGTAGTAGTAGTAGTAGTAGTAATAATACCAATAATAATACCAATAATACTATTAATAATGATAATAATAAAAGTGAGAAACAAGAGAGAGAAGCTCTCGGTTGCAGGAAGTGGAAAATTCGCTACTGTTCCCGTTCTCCATTTTCTCGTGCAACGTTTCATCTCTTGTTATCTGCACTCTCATTGGCTCTTCTCATATTCTCTTGGCATAATTAATTCATGGCCAAGTCTAAGAAAAAATCATCGGTGCTGCGGTTTGCCCAGCGTGATTACGATTCCTGCAAGACGCACCCTTCTTCCTCAAATGCCCAGCGATCTTTGAGTCGAAGTGTTTCTCCATGTGGACATCACTCCTCTGGTCCATCTCGGTCCATCTCACCCCCCTCTGTCCCTCCACGAACAACCATTTCTCTTGCAGATGTTGTTATTTCCAATTGTGAAGCTAGGGTTCGCAGGAAGAATCGAAAGAGGGCTATCCAGTGCACACCTCCAGCTGCTCCTCCAACATCTTCCTCTAAGCCCTGTGCACCTCTTGCATCTTCCCCTGTCTCTATTAGACCACGACATGGTCCCTTTGTTGATGTTGGTTCTCCGAGCTCACGGTTTGGCGCTGGTAACCCGATGGTGGGAATTGCTCCTTCGTTGTCTCCCCCATCGCAAGGCCAAGCCTCTTCAGCGAACCTTGGTCCTTCTACGTCTTCCCCTCTTCATGGTGCTGCTCCTTCAGGGAACCCTGGGTCTTCTCCCCCTCACCATCATCCAGGTACCACAGTTCCATCGTCTTCCTCTTTGGTGCATTTCACTGAGTTTACTGCTACATCGTCCTGTCATCTCTTAGATTCTGATTTTGGAGGTTATAAAGAACTGTGGCAGTTTTGTTTAACTGGGTTCATAGCTGGGAAGTTCCCAGGATATACGTCCATCTCTAAATATGTCCATTCTACCTGGAAATGTAATGTGAATTTCTCCATGCATGATTCTGGGTGGCTTATTTTCAAGTTTTCTTCTGAATTGGACATGCTTGCTGTGCTACATGGAGGGCCTTACCATGTTTTTGGCCGGCTGTTGATATTAAAACATATGCCTGATTATTTTGATTTTGATACTTCTGATATGATTCGGCTACCAGTTTGGGTCAAATTTCCTAATTTGCCTCTTCAGTGCTGGTCACCATTGTGCCTTTCTAAGCTAGCAAGTGTGATAGGGAAACCAGTGCATGTTGATCCCCCAACAGCCTCTATGACCCGGCTTTCTTATGCCCGAGTGCTGGTTGAGGTTGATTTACTTGCTGACTTACCATCTTTGATCAACATCACCCTCCCCAATGGTGTTTCGATATCTCAGGAAGTGTCTTATGAATCTTTGCCACGGTTTTGCAAGCAATGTAAATCTCTAGGACATTCCAATTATGCTTGCTCTAAATCTTCCAGTCATAAGCGCAAAAAGCCCCCTCCCACAACCCCTGTTCCCTCAGGATACACTTCTCCCTCAGCTGATACAGAGGCTGTTGAAAAGCAGTCCTTCAGGGAGGAACCTCAAGGCGAACCGGAGGTTGACCCAATGGCAGCTGAGGCAGCTGTAGCTGTTGAAGAGAGAGTTGATTGTTCTGTGCGCAAACGGGCAAAAATGGCTTCTCAGTCTAGATCCCCTGATGTTTCTGCAGACTCTCCTCAGGTTGTTCTCGTCTCTAAAGATCGCCTTGACACTGCTGCCCCATTACCTCCTCGAAGGCAATACTTGACTAGGAGCAAAGTTGCTGCCTCTGCTTTTGGCAGATCAGGATTGTTTGACAAGATTGGTGCTTCCAACAGCTCCTCCTCGGCTAATTCCAGAATCCAGGGAGGCACAGTTTCAATCCCATCCTCCTCCCTTTGATATATTTTGATATTGCGGAATGGTGGCCAAGGACTATATCCTTGTGTCTATTTAAGATTTCTAGTATTGTATTATGGTGTTGCCTTTATAGGTCTGTCTTCATGTTGGTGCAGTCATAGTTCTGCCTGTTGCTATGCTGTTTTGCATTGCTTGTTTGGGTTGCAGGATTTTGCTGCTCATTCGACTGGATGCTTCCTTGCCTGTTATTTTGATAGCTGGGGCATGTTGCCTCCTTCAGTTGGCTGAAGACTTTGGTTCTGTTTGCTGGCTTTTTATTGCTGGCTGGTTGCCTCTGGATTTTGGCCGCTGGGTCTTGAGCTTTGTGCGTGCTTTCCCCATCTGGAAAGCCTGTTGGTTTCGGGCTGCTTGTTGGGATAGCTTGGATGCTGTTCTAGTGGTGCCTCTATAGGCTTGTTTGTTGTTTTTGTGCTGGATTCCGCTGCTCCTTGGTGGCAAGCTTGTTTGCTGGTTGTGGCTATTGGTCTGCAGTCAGTGGTCAAGGCTGTCTTGTTGTTGTTGGTTGTATGTACTGCTTCTTCAGCTTAGTGGGAGCATGTTCCCATAGGCCTTTTGTTTTCTATGCTTTGGTTTATGGGATTTTATTCCCTTTTGGACTGGCTTGTGCTGGGGAGAATGTTCCCCTGCACTCGCCTTTTGTGTTTGCTAACGCTTGTTCAAGGGAGTCTGTTCCCTTTAATGGTGATGTACAATTCTGCTGGTTTTCCAGCTTGTATTGCAAGCTTGTCTTGCTCTTTTTGATCTATAATATTCTTACATTTGATCAAAAAAAAATAATGATAATAATAAAGATGAAGAAGAAGAAGAAATTGATGAGAACTTTGAGATGAAAGATTAACATAAGGATTAAACAATGATAACAACAAATGTCAAGGTTAGAGGATCCACTAATGGTATTTCAAACAAGTATAGTATAAAATCTTATTATTCAATTGGAAACCATACACAAGGAGGTTCCAATCAGATTATAAATTGTTAACATGATTACATTATTTTTCTTATTCGAATAATGCTAATACTTGTAAATGTTTTCAGGCATTCATGATTATAACTTATGTTAACAACAAATCAAGTTCCTTTCATAGCTTAGGTGTCGGTTATACCATACAATATGGGCTATGAAAGTGCCAAGTATTTGTTGTACCAAGTGTTATACAATATAAATCTAGATTAACCATTTAACAAGTAAAGTATTAAAAGTGAACAAGATAACAAATAAAAAGCATGTTAGTATCCAACATTAAGGTCCATGTTAAGTTTATATTATACTTATTGTTATACCATTAGTGTACCCTTTTCACCTTGAGATAATTAATTTAGCTAGACATAATGAAAGAAAGAAACATAAATAAACAAAATAAGAACATAAATGAGAAAGAAGTTAACTAAGTAAAGGAAAGGAAATGAAAGGCATAAACAAGAGATTAATATAAAACTTAAGTATTACAAAAGAGAGAGCAAGAGCATGATCTTGATCTGAACACCAAGATGCCTAAATACATTGCAAATGCCTCCTTTTATATGCCAAAATTCAGAACTATTGATTTGTTGACTAATTGATGAGTGGGTGACCACATCTTGACTTGGTGACAATTCTTATCTTTTTGTCTGCCAAAAACGTAATTGATGACGTTATAATTTGAACAAACTTAAATCATGAAAGTTCTAGGAAATTGTCTCATATTTCCAGGGTAAAAATGTGAGATCATTTAGACTTCTAGAACTTGAGATATGGGCTGAACACTGAACAGTGTTTGGGCTGCAGGACAGATTCAGACTTCTTTGTTGTTGCTACAATTTAGACTTGAAAACAGCCTTTTTAAATCTTGGGCTCCATATGAAAGTTGTAGGCCTATGTCTTATCTTTCCATCCATATAAAATGGATCTAGATCCAAAATCTTCAGCTCCAGATATGACCCAATTACCGAACAGTGTTCCAGTTTGGACTGCACCAGCATCTCTTTTCTAAGTTTGGCCATCTCTTTGTCCTTTCAATTTCAGTGCTTCAACTCATCAATCAATTCTTTCATTTATGTGATAGGCCTGCATTTAAGATGAACATTTACCATAAATTAAAGGTATCTTATATAATTAGATAAGTTATTATAAAACATGCTTTTAGTTAAGGAGTTATTGATACTTCAAGTGCAAAAATGATGATATAAAACCTTGATAAAAATGCACTTTTAAATACTGATCAGGATTCCATACATAGTACAAGGAAACGGCCTCCAGAAACTATTGTAAATTGACACGACCAAAAGATTGATGTCTTCTCCCAAGTGCAGGAGTGTCGAAGTAAGAAATAACCCGACAAGACCAGGGTCGAACCACAGGGAGGTTAATTGTATAAATTATAGATAACAATAAAACAAAAGTAACAACAACAACAACAACAACAATATTAATAATAACAGTGATAATAATAATAGTGAAGAAGAAGAGGAAGAAGTTGATGAGAACTTTTGAGATGGAAGATTAACGTAAGGATTAAACAATGATAACAACAAATGTCAAGGTTAGAGGATCCACTAATGGTATTTCAAACAAGTATAGTATAAACTCTTATTATTCAATTGGAAACCACACACAAGGAGGTTCCAATCAGATTATAAATTGTTAACATGATTACATTATTTATCTTATTCGAATAATGCTAATACTTGTAAATGTTTTCAGGCATTCATGATTATAACTTATGTTAACAACAAATCAAGTTCCTTTCATAGCTCAGGTGTCGGTTATACCATACAGTATGGGCTATGAAAGTGCCAAGTATTTGTTGTACCAAGTGTTATACAACATAAATCTAGATTAACCATTTAACAAGCAAAGTATTAAAAGTGAACAAGATAACAAATAAAAAGCATGTTAGTATCCAACATTAAGGTCCATGTTAAGTTTATATTATACTTATTGTTATACCATTAGTGTACCCTTTTCACCTTGAGATAATTAACTTAGCTAGACATAATGAAAGAAAGAAACATAAATAAACAAAATAAGAACATAAATGAGAAAGAAGTTAACTAAGTAAAGGAAAGGAAATGAAAGGCATAAACAAGAGATTAATATAAAACTTAAGTTTTACAAAAGAGAGAGCAAGAGCATGATCTTGATCTGAACACCAAGATACCTAAATACATGGCAAATGCCTCCTTTTATAGGCCAAAATTCAGAACTATTGATTTGTTGACTAATTGATGAGTGGGTGGCCACATCTTGACTTGGTGACAATTCTTATCTTCTTGTCTGCCAAAAACGTCATTGATGACGTTATAATTTGAACAAACTTAAATCATCAAAGTTCTAGTAAATTGTCTCATCTTTCCAGGGTAAAACTGTGAGATCATTTGGACTTCTAGAACTTGAGATATGGGTTGAACACTGAACAGTGTCTGGGCTGCAGAACAGATTCAGACTTCTTTGTTGTTGCTACAATTTAGACTTGAAAACAGCCTTTTGAAATCTTGGGCTCCATATGAAAGTTGTAGGCCTATGTCTTATCTTTCCATCCATATAAAATGGATCTAGATCCAAGATCTGCAGCTCCAGATATGACCCAATTACCGAACAATGTTCCAGTTTGGACTGCACCAGCATCTCTTTTCTAAGTTTGGCCATCTCTTTGTCCTTTCAATTTCAGTGCTTCAACTCATCAATCAATTCTTTCATTTATGTGATAGGCCTGCATTTAAGATGAACATTTACCATAAATTAAAGGTATCTTATATAATTAGATAAGTTATTATAAAACATGCTTTAGTTAAGGAGTTATTGATACTTCAAGTGCAAAAATGATGATATAAAACCTTGATAAAAATGCACTTTTAAGTACTAATCAGGATTCCATACGTAGTACAAGGAAACGGGCCTCCAAAAACTATTGTAAATTGACACGACCAAAAGATTGATGTCTTCTCCCAAGTGCAGGAGTGTCGCAGTAATAAATAACCCGACAAGACCAGGGTCGAACCACATGGAGGTTAATTGTATAAATTATAGATAACAATAAAACAAAAGTAACAACAACAACAACAACAACAACAATATTAATAATAACAGTGATAATAATAATAGTGAAGAAGAAGAGGAAGAAGTTGATGAGAACTTTTGAGATGGAAGATTAACGTAAGGATTAAACAATGATAATAACAAATGTCAAGGTTAGAGGATCCACTAATGGTATTTCAAACAAGTATAGTATAAACTCTTATTATTCAATTGGAAACCACACACAAGGAGGTTCCAATCAGATTATAAATTGTTAACATGATTACATTAGTTATCTTATTCGAATAATGCTAATGCTTGTAAATGTTGTCAGGCATTCATGATTATAACTTATGTTAACAACAAATCAAGTTCCTTTCATAGCTCAGGTGTCGGTTATACCATACAGTATGGGCTATGAAAGTGCCAAGTATTTGTTGTACCAAGTGTTATACAACATAAATCTAGATTAACCATTTAACAAGCAAAGTATTAAAAGTGAACAAGATAACAAATAACAAGATAACAAGATAACATGAAAGTTGTAGGCCTATGTCTTATCTTTCCATCCATATAAAATGGACCTAAATCCAAGATCTGCAGCGCCAGATATGACCCAATTACCGAACAGTGTTCTAGTTTGGACTGCACCAGCATCTGTTTTCTATCTTTGGCCATCTCTTTGTCCTTTCAATTTCAGTACTTCAACTCATCAATCAATTCTTTCATTTATATGATAGGCCTGTATTTAAGATGAAAATTTACCATAAATTAAAGGTATCTTATATAATTAGATATGTTATTATAAAACATGCTTTAGTTAAGGAGTTATTGATACTTCAAGTGCAAAATGATAATATAAAACCTTGATAAAAATGCACTTTTAAGTACTAATCATAAATATTTGAGAGCGATCCACCGGTCGGATCAAAAGTTATAGCCCTTTTCAGTTTTTATTCCGGTCTAGCGCACAAGACCTCCTCTTCAAGTAGTAGGGATTCCAGAGGAAGTACCAGGAAACGGGCCTCCAGAAACTACTGTAAATAACTAGTAGGGATTCCATAGGTAGTACAAGGAAACGGTGCTCCGGAAATTAGTGTAAATATTTGAGCCTGATCCAACAGTCGGATAAAAAGTTATGGCGCTATTAAGCTGTTATTCTGGTCTGGCGCGACAAGACCTCTTCTTCACCTAGTAGGGATTCCATACGTAGTACAAGGAAACGAGCCTCCGAAAACTACTGTAAATATTTGGACGCCATCGAACGGCCGGATCAAAAGTTATAGCCATTTTCAACTGTTATTCCAGTCTAGCTCCACAAGACCTCCATTCAAGTAGTAGGGATTCCAGAGGAAGTACAAGGAAACGGGCCTCCAGAAACTACTGCAAATATTTAGGAGTGATCAAACGGTTGGATTAAAAGTTATAGCCATTTTCAACTTTTATTCCGGTATAGCACCACAACATCTCCTCTTCAAGTAGTAGGGATTCTATAGGTAATACAAGGAAACAGGCCTCCAGAAACTACTGTAAATATTTTAGCGCGATCCAACGGTCGGATCAAAAGTTATGGTGCTATTTAGCTATTATTCTGGTCTGGCTCGACAGGACCTCCTCTTCACCTATTAAGGATTCAATACGTAGTACAAGGAAACGGGCCTCCGAAAACTACTGTAAATATTTGAGCACGATCCAACGACCGGATCAAAATTTATAGCCATTTTCAGCTTTTATTCCGGTCTGGCGCCACAAGACCTCCTTTTCAACTAGTAGGGATTCCATAAGTAGTACAATGAAACGGTCCTCCGGAAACTACTGTAAACATTTGAGCGCGATCCAACGGTCGGATCAAAAGTTGTGGCCCTATTCAGCTGTTTTTCCGGTCTAGCACCACAAGACCTCCTGTTCAAGTAGTAGGGATTCCATAGGAAGTACATGGAAACGGGCCTCCGGATACTACTATAAATATTTGAGTGCCATCCAATGGTCGGATCAAAAGTTATGGCCCTTTTCAGCTCTTATTCCCGTCTAGCGCCACAAGACCTCCTCTTCACCTAGTAGGGATTCCACACCTAGTACAAGGAAACGGTCCTCAGGAAACTATTGTAAATATTTGAGCGCGATCCAACGGCCGAGTCAAAAGTTATAGCCATTTTCAGCTGTTATTCTGGTCTAGCAGCACAAGACCTCATCTTCAAGTAGTAGTGATTCCATAGGTAGTATAACGAAACGGGGCTCTGGAAACTACTATAAATATTTGACAGCGATCCACCGGTCGGATCAAAAGTTATAGCCCTTTTTAGCTTTTATTCCGGTCTAGTGCCACAAGACCTCCTCTTCAAGTAGTAGGGATTCCATATGTAGTACAAGGAAATGAGCCTCCGGAAACTACTGTAAATATTTAAGCACGATCCAACGGTCGGATAAAAAGTTATATCCCTTTTCAGTTTTTATTTCGATTTAGTGCAACAAGACCTCCTCTTCAAGTAGTAGGGATTCCATAGGTAATATAAGAAAACGGGCCTCTGCAAACTACTGTAAATATTTGAGCACGATCTAATGGCCAGATCAAAACTTATAGCCGTTTTCAGCTTTTATTCCGGTATGGCGCCACAAGACCTCCTTTTCATTTAATAGGGATTCCATAGGTAGTACAAGGAAACGGTCCTCCGGAAACTACTGTAAAAATTTGAGCTCGATCGAACGGCCGCATCAAAAGTTATAGCCCTTTTCAGTTTTTATTCTGGTCTAACGCCACAAGACCTCCTCTTCAAGTAGTAGGGATTCCATAGGTAGTACAAGAAAACGGGCCTCCGGAAACTACTGTAAACATTTGAGCACGATACAACAGTCAGATCAAAAGTTGTGGCCCTTTTCGCTTGTTATTCCGGTCTGGCACCACAAGACCTCCTTTTCAACTAGGATGGTTTCCATCGGTAGTACAAGGAAACGGGCCTCCGGAAACTACTGTAAATATTTGAGCGCCATCAAATGGTCGAATCAAAAGTTATAGCCCATTTCGGCTGTTATTCCGGTCTGGCGCACAAGACCTCATTTTCAATGAGAAGGGTTTCCATCAGTAGTATAAGGAAACAGGCTTCCAGAAACTACCGGAAATATTTGAGCGCGATCCAACGGTCGGATCAAAAGCTATGGCTCTATTCAGCTGTTATTCCGGTCTGGCATGACAAGACTTCCTCTTCACCTAGTAGGGATTCCATACGTAGTACAAGGAAATGGGCCTCCACAAACTACTGTAAATATTTGAGCGCGATCCAACGGCCGGATCAAAAGTTATAGCCATTTTCAGTTGTTTTTCCGGTCTAGCACCACAAGACCTCCTGTTCAAGTAGTAGGGATTCCATAGGAAGTACAAGGAAACGGGCCTCCGGAAACTACTACAAATATTTGAGTGTCATCCAATGGTCGGTTCAAAAGTTATGGCCCTTTTCAGCTCTTATTCTCGTCTGGCGCCATAAGACCTCCTCTTCACCTAGTAGGGATTCCACACCTAGTACAAGGAAACGGTCCTCAAGAAACTACTGTAAATATTTGAGCTTGATCCAACGATCGCATCAAAAGTTGTAGCCATTTTTAGGTATTATTCCGGTCTAGCACCACAAGATCTCCTCTTCAAGGTGTAGGGATTCCATAGGTAGTACAAGGAAACGGGCCTTCGAAAACTACTGTAAATATTTGAGCTCGATCGAACGGCCGCATCAAAAGTTATAGCCTTTTTCAGTTTTTATTCTGGTCTAACGCCACAAGACCTCCTCTTCAAGTAGTAGGGATTCCATAGGTAGTAGAAGAAAACGGGCCTCTGGAAACTACTGTAAACATTTCAGCACGATACAACAGTCAGATCAAAAGTTGTGGCCCTTTTCGCTTGTTATTCCGGTCTGGCACCACAAGAACTCCTTTTCAACTAGGATGGTTTCCATCGGTAGTACAAGGAAACGGGCCTCCGGAAACTACTGTAAATATTTGAGCGCCATCAAATGGTCGAATCAAAAGTTATAGCCCATTTCGGCTGTTATTCCGGTCTGGCGCACAAGACCTCATTTTCAATGAGAAGGGTTTCCATCAGTAGTATAAGGAAACGGGCCTTCAGAAACTACCGGAAATATTTGAGAGCGATCCAACATTCAGATCAAAAGTTATATCCCTTTTCAGCGTTCATTCCGGGATTCCATACGTAGTACAAGGAAACGGGCCTCCGGAAACTATTGTAAATATTTGAGAGCGATCCACCGGTCGGATCAAAAGTTATAGCCCTCTTCAGCTTTTTTTTCGGTCTAGCGCCGCAAGACCTTCTATTCAAGTAGTAGGGATTCCATATTTAGTACAAGGAAACGGGCCTCCGGAAACTACTGTAAATATTTGAGCGCGATCCAACGGTCGGATCAAAAGTTATAGCCCTTTTCAGTCTTAATTCTGGTCTAGCGCCACAAGACCTCCTCTTCAAGTAGTAGGGATTCCATAGGTAGTACAAGAAAACGGTCCGCCGGAAACTACTGTAAATATTTCAGCACGATACAAGAGTCGGATCAAAAGTTGTGGCCTTTTTCGATTATTATTCCAGTCTGTCGCCACACGACCTCCTTTTCAACGAGGAGGGTTTCCATCGGTAGTACAAGGAAACGGTCCTCAGGAAACTACCAGAAATATTTGAGAGCGATCCAACGGTCGGATCAAAAGTTATATCCCTTTTAAGTTTTTATTCTGGTCTAGCGCCACAAGACTTTCTCTTGAAGTAGTAGGGAATCCATAGGTAGTACAAGGAAACGGGCCTCCGGAAACTACTGCAACTATTTGAGAGCGATCCAACGGTTGGATCAAAAGTTATGGCGCTATGCAGCTGTTATTCCGGTCTGGCGCGACAAGACTTCCTCTTCACCTAGTTGGGATTCCATAGGTAGTACAAGGAAACGAGCCTCTAGAAACTACTGTAAATATTTGAGAGCAATCCACTGGTCGGATCAAAAGTTATAGCCTTTTTCAGCTTTTATTCCGGTGTAGGACCACAAGACCTCCTCTTCAAGTAGTAGGGATTCCATATGTAGTACAAGGAAACAGGCCTCCGGAAACTACTTTAAATATTTGAGCGCGATCCAACGGTCGTATAAAAACTTATAGCCCTTTTCAGTTTTTATTTCGGTTTAGCGCCACAAGACCTCCTCTTCAAGTAGTAGGGATTCCATAGGTAGTACAAGAAAACGAGCCTCCGAAAACTACTGTAAATATTTAAGCTTGATCCAACGGCTTGATCAAAACTTATAGCCATTTTCAGCTTTTATTCCGGTCTGGCGCCACAAGAACTCCTTTTCATTTAGTAGGGATTCCATAGGTAGTACAAGGAAACGGGCCTCCGGAAACTACTGTAAAAATTTGAGCTCGATCGAACGGCCGCATCAAAAGTTATAGCCCTTTTCAGTTTTTATTCTGGTCTAACGCCACAAGACCTCCTCTTCAAGTAGTAGGGATTCCATAGGTAGTACAAGAAAACGGGTCTCCGGAAACTACTGTAAACATTTGAGCACGATACAACAGTCAGATCAAAAGTTGTGGCCCTTTTCGCTTGTTATTCCGGTCTGGCACCACAAGACCTCCTTTTCAACTAGGATGGTTTCCATCGGTAGTACAAGGAAATGGGCCTCCGGAAACTACTGTAAATATTTGAGCGCCATCAAATGGTCGAATCAAAAGTTATAGCCCATTTCGGCTGTTATTCCGGTCTGGCGCACAAGACCTCATTTTCAATGAGAAGGGTTTCCATCAGTAGTATAAGGAAACAGGCTTCCAGAAACTACCGGAAATATTTGAGCGCGATCCAACGGTCGGATCAAAAGCTATGGCTCTATTCAGCTGTTATTCCGGTCTGGCATGACAAGACTTCCTCTTCACCTAGTAGGGATTCCATACGTAGTACAAGGAAATGGGCCTCCACAAACTACTGTAAATATTTGAGCGCGATCCAACGGCCGGATCAAAAGTTATAGCCATTTTCAGTTGTTTTTCCGGTCTAGCACCACAAGACCTCCTGTTCAAGTAGTAGGGATTCCATAGGAAGTACAAGGAAACGGGCCTCCGGAAACTACTACAAATATTTGAGTGCCATCCAATGGTCGGTTCAAAAGTTATGGCCCTTTTCAGCTCTTATTCTCGTCTGGCGCCATAAGACCTCCTCTTCACCTAGTAGGGATTCCACACCTAGTACAAGGAAACGGTCCTCAAGAAACTACTGTAAATATTTGAGCTTGATCCAACGATCGCATCAAAAGTTGTAGCCATTTTTAGGTATTATTCCTGTCTAGCACCACAAGATCTCCTCTTCAAGGTGTAGGGATTCCATAGGTAGTACAAGGAAACGGGCCTTCGAAAACTACTGTAAATATTTGAGCTCGATCGAACGGCCGCATCAAAAGTTATAGCCTTTTTCAGTTTTTATTCTGGTCTAACGCCACAAGACCTCCTCTTCAAGTAGTAGGGATTCCATAGGTAGTAGAAGAAAACGGGCCTCTGGAAACTACTGTAAACATTTCAGCACGATACAACAGTCAGATCAAAAGTTGTGGCCCTTTTCGCTTGTTATTCCGGTCTGGCACCACAAGAACTCCTTTTCAACTAGGATGGTTTCCATCGGTAGTACAAGGAAACGGGCCTCCGGAAACTACTGTAAATATTTGAGCGCCATCAAATGGTCGAATCAAAAGTTATAGCCCATTTCGGCTGTTATTCCGGTCTGGCGCACAAGACCTCATTTTCAATGAGAAGGGTTTCCATCAGTAGTATAAGGAAACAGGCTTCCAGAAACTACCGGAAATATTTGAGCGCGATCCAACGGTCGGATCAAAAGCTATGGCTCTATTCAGCTGTTATTCCGGTCTGGCATGACAAGACTTCCTCTTCACCTAGTAGGGATTCCATACGTAGTACAAGGAAATGGGCCTCCACAAACTACTGTAAATATTTGAGCGCGATCCAACGGCCGGATCAAAAGTTATAGCCATTTTCAGTTGTTTTTCCGGTCTAGCACCACAAGACCTCCTGTTCAAGTAGTAGGGATTCCATAGGAAGTACAAGGAAACGGGCCTCCGGAAACTACTACAAATATTTGAGTGCCATCCAATGGTCGGTTCAAAAGTTATGGCCCTTTTCAGCTCTTATTCTCGTCTGGCGCCATAAGACCTCCTCTTCACCTAGTAGGGATTCCACACCTAGTACAAGGAAACGGTCCTCAAGAAACTACTGTAAATATTTGAGCTTGATCCAACGATCGCATCAAAAGTTGTAGCCATTTTTAGGTATTATTCCTGTCTAGCACCACAAGATCTCCTCTTCAAGGTGTAGGGATTCCATAGGTAGTACAAGGAAACGGGCCTTCGAAAACTACTGTAAATATTTGAGCTCGATCGAACGGCCGCATCAAAAGTTATAGCCTTTTTCAGTTTTTATTCTGGTCTAACGCCACAAGACCTCCTCTTCAAGTAGTAGGGATTCCATAGGTAGTAGAAGAAAACGGGCCTCTGGAAACTACTGTAAACATTTCAGCACGATACAACAGTCAGATCAAAAGTTGTGGCCCTTTTCGCTTGTTATTCCGGTCTGGCACCACAAGAACTCCTTTTCAACTAGGATGGTTTCCATCGGTAGTACAAGGAAACGGGCCTCCGGAAACTACTGTAAATATTTGAGCGCCATCAAATGGTCGAATCAAAAGTTATAGCCCATTTCGGCTGTTATTCCGGTCTGGCGCACAAGACCTCATTTTCAATGAGAAGGGTTTCCATCAGTAGTATAAGGAAACGGGCCTTCAGAAACTACCGGAAATATTTGAGAGCGATCCAACATTCAGATCAAAAGTTATATCCCTTTTCAGCGTTCATTCCGGGATTCCATACGTAGTACAAGGAAACGGGCCTCCGGAAACTATTGTAAATATTTGAGAGCGATCCACCGGTCGGATCAAAAGTTATAGCCCTCTTCAGCTTTTTTTTCGGTCTAGCGCCGCAAGACCTTCTATTCAAGTAGTAGGGATTCCATATTTAGTACAAGGAAACGGGCCTCCGGAAACTACTGTAAATATTTGAGCGCGATCCAACGGTCGGATCAAAAGTTATAGCCCTTTTCAGTCTTAATTCTGGTCTAGCGCCACAAGACCTCCTCTTCAAGTAGTAGGGATTCCATAGGTAGTACAAGAAAACGGTCCGCCGGAAACTACTGTAAATATTTCAGCACGATACAAGAGTCGGATCAAAAGTTGTGGCCTTTTTCGATTATTATTCCAGTCTGTCGCCACACGACCTCCTTTTCAACGAGGAGGGTTTCCATCGGTAGTACAAGGAAACGGTCCTCAGGAAACTACCAGAAATATTTGAGAGCGATCCAACGGTCGGATCAAAAGTTATATCCCTTTTAAGTTTTTATTCTGGTCTAGCGCCACAAGACTTTCTCTTGAAGTAGTAGGGAATCCATAGGTAGTACAAGGAAACGGGCCTCCGGAAACTACTGCAACTATTTGAGAGCGATCCAACGGTTGGATCAAAAGTTATGGCGCTATGCAGCTGTTATTCCGGTCTGGCGCGACAAGACTTCCTCTTCACCTAGTTGGGATTCCATAGGTAGTACAAGGAAACGAGCCTCTAGAAACTACTGTAAATATTTGAGAGCAATCCACTGGTCGGATCAAAAGTTATAGCCTTTTTCAGCTTTTATTCCGGTGTAGGACCACAAGACCTCCTCTTCAAGTAGTAGGGATTCCATATGTAGTACAAGGAAACAGGCCTCCGGAAACTACTTTAAATATTTGAGCGCGATCCAACGGTCGTATAAAAACTTATAGCCCTTTTCAGTTTTTATTTCGGTTTAGCGCCACAAGACCTCCTCTTCAAGTAGTAGGGATTCCATAGGTAGTACAAGAAAACGAGCCTCCGAAAACTACTGTAAATATTTAAGCTTGATCCAACGGCTTGATCAAAACTTATAGCCATTTTCAGCTTTTATTCCGGTCTGGCGCCACAAGAACTCCTTTTCATTTAGTAGGGATTCCATAGGTAGTACAAGGAAATGGGCCTCCGGAAACTACTGTAAAAATTTGAGCTCGATCGAACGGCCGCATCAAAAGTTATAGCCCTTTTCAGTTTTTATTCTGGTCTAACGCCACAAGACCTCCTCTTCAAGTAGTAGGGATTCCATAGGTAGTACAAGAAAACGGGCCTCCGGAAACTACTGTAAACATTTGAGCACGATACAACAGTCAGATCAAAAGTTGTGGCCCTTTTCGCTTGTTATTCCGGTCTGGCACCACAAGACCTCCTTTTCAACTAGGATGGTTTCCATCGGTAGTACAAGGAAACGGGCCTCCGGAAACTACTGTAAATATTTGAGCGCCATCAAATGGTCGAATCAAAAGTTATAGCCCATTTCGGCTGTTATTCCGGTCTGGCGCACAAGACCTCATTTTCAATGAGAAGGGTTTCCATCAGTAGTATAAGGAAACAGGCTTCCAGAAACTACCGGAAATATTTGAGCGCGATCCAACGGTCGGATCAAAAGCTATGGCTCTATTCAGCTGTTATTCCGGTCTGGCATGACAAGACTTCCTCTTCACCTAGTAGGGATTCCATACGTAGTACAAGGAAATGGGCCTCCACAAACTACTGTAAATATTTGAGCGCGATCCAACGGCCGGATCAAAAGTTATAGCCATTTTCAGTTGTTTTTCCGGTCTAGCACCACAAGACCTCCTGTTCAAGTAGTAGGGATTCCATAGGAAGTACAAGGAAACGGGCCTCCGGAAACTACTACAAATATTTGAGTGCCATCCAATGGTCGGTTCAAAAGTTATGGCCCTTTTCAGCTCTTATTCTCGTCTGGCGCCATAAGACCTCCTCTTCACCTAGTAGGGATTCCACACCTAGTACAAGGAAACGGTCCTCAAGAAACTACTGTAAATATTTGAGCTTGATCCAACGATCGCATCAAAAGTTGTAGCCATTTTTAGGTATTATTCCGGTCTAGCACCACAAGACTTCCTCTTCACCTAGTAGGGATTCCATACGTAGTACAAGGAAATGGGCCTCCACAAACTACTGTAAATATTTGAGCGCGATCCAACGGCCGGATCAAAAGTTATAGCCATTTTCAGTTGTTTTTCCGGTCTAGCACCACAAGACCTCCTGTTCAAGAAGTAGGGATTCCATAGGAAGTACAAGGAAACGGGCCTCCGGAAACTACTGTAGATATTTGAGCACAATCCAACGGCAGGATCAAAACTTATAGCCATTTTCAGCTTTTATTCCCGTCTGGCGCAACAAGACCTCCTTTTCCACTTGTTAGGATTCCATAGGTAGTACTAGGAAACGGTCCTCCGAAAACTAGTGTAAAAATTTGAGAGCGATCCACTGGTCGGATCAAAAGTTATGGCGCCATTTAGGTGTTATTCCGGTCTGGCGTGACAAGACCTCCTCTTCACCTAGTAAGGATTCCATACGTAGTACAAGGAAACGGGCCTCCGAAAACAACTGTAAATATTTGAGCGCAATCCAACGGCCGGACCAAAAGTTATAACCATTTTCAGCTGTTATTCCGGTCTAGAACCACAAGACCTCCTCTTCAATTAGTAGGGATTCCATAGGAAGTACAAGGAAACGGGCCTTCAGAAACTGCTCTAAATATTTGAGCGCCATCCAATGGTCGGATAAAAAGTTATGGCCTTTTTCAGCTCTTATTCCCGTCTGGCGCCACAAGACCTCCACTTCACCTTATAGGGATTCCATATATAGTACAAGGAAACGGTCCTAAGGAAACTACTTTAAATATTTGAGCTCGATCCAACAGCCGCATCAAAAGTTATAGCCATTTTCAGGTTTTATTCCAGTCTAGCACCAGAAGACCTCCTCTTCAAGTAGTAAGGATTCCATAGGTAGTACAAGAAAACGGACCTCCGGATCAAAACTTATAGCCATTTTCAGCTTTTATTCCGGAATGGTGCGACAAGACCTCCTCTTCACCTAGTTGGGATTCCATACGTAGTACAACGAAACGGGCCTGCGAAAACTACTGTAAATATATGAGCGCGATCCAACGGTCGGATCAAAAGTTATAGCCCTTTTTAGTTTTTATTCCGGTCTAGCGCCACAAGACATCCTCTTCAAGTAGTAGGGATTCCATAGGTAGTACAAGAAAACGGGCCTCCAGAAACTACTGTAAATATTTCAGCATGATACAACAGTCAGATCAAAAGTTGTGGCCCTTTTCGCTTGTTATTCCGGTATGGCGCCACAAGACCTCCTTTTCAAAAGTTATAGCCCTTTTGTGCTTTTATTTCGGTCTAGCGCCACAAGACGTCTTCTTCAAGTAGTAAGGATTCCATATGTAGTACAAGGAAACGGGCCTCTAGAAACTAATGTAAATATTTGAGAGCGATCCACCAGTCGGATCAAAAGTTATAGCCCTTTTCAGCTTTTATTCCGGTCTAGGGCAACAAGACCTGCTCTTCAAGTAGGAGGGATTCCATATGTGGTACTAGGAAACAGGCCTCCAGAAACTACTGTAAATATTTGAGCGCGATCCAACGGTCGGATCAAAAGTTTTAGCCCTTTTTCAGTTTTTATTCCGGTCTAGCACCACAAGACCTCCTCTTCAAGTAGTAGGGATTCCATAGGTAGTACAAGAAAACGGGCCTCCGAAAACTACTGTAAATATTTGAGCACGATCCAACGGCCGGATCAAAACTTATAGCCATTTTCAGCTTTTATTCCGGTCTGGCGCCACAAGAACTCCTTTTCATTTAGTAGGGATACCATAGGTAGTACAAGGAAACGGTCCTCCGGAAACTACTGTAAATATTTGAGCGTGATCCAACGGTCGGATCAAAAGTTATGGCTCTATTCAGTTGTTATTATGGTCTGGCGTGACAAGACCTCCTCTTCACCTAGTAGGGATTCCAGACATAGTACAAGGAAACAGGCCTCCGAAAACTACTATAAATATTTGAACGCGATCAAACTACTGGATCAAAAGTTATAGCCATTTTCAGCTAGTATTCCGGTCTAGCACCACGAGACCTCCTGTTCAAGTAGTAGGGATTCCATATGAAGTACAAGGAAACGGGCCTCCGGAAACAACTGTAAATATTTGAGCGCCATCCAATGGTCGGATCAAAAGCTATGGCCCTTTTCAGCCCTTATTCCCGTCTGGCGCCACAAGACCTCCTCTTCACCTAGTAGGGATTCCAGACATAGTATAAGGAAACGGTCCTAAGGAAACTACTGTAAATATTTGAGCTCGATCCAACGGCCGCATCAAAAGTTATAGCCATTTTCAGGTTTTATTCTGGTCTAGCGCCACAAGACCTCCTCTTCAAGTAGTAGGGATTCCATAGGTAGTACAAGGAAACGGGCCATCAGAAACTACGGTAAATTTTTGAGAGCGATCCAACGGTCGGATCAAAAGATATGGCGCTATTCATCTGTTATTCCGGTCTGTCGCGACAAGACCTCCTCGTCACCTAGTTGGGATTCCATATGTAGTACAAGGAAATGGGCCTCCGGAAACTATTGTAAATATTTGAGAGCGATCCACCCGCCGGATCAAAAGTTATAGCCCTTTTCAGCTTTTATTCCGGTCTTGCGCCACAAGACCTCCTATTCAAGTAGTAGGGATTCCATATATAGTACAGGGAAACGGGCCTCCGGAAACTACTGTAAATATTTGAGAGCGATCCAACGGTCGGATCAAAAGATATGGCGCTATTCATCTGTTATTCCGGTCTGTCGCGACAAGACCTCCTCTTCACCTAGTTGGGATTCCATATGTAGTACAAGGAAATGGGCCTCCGGAAACTACGGTAAATTTTTGAGAGCGATCCAACGGTCGGATCAAAAGATATGGCGCTATTCATCTGTTATTCTGGTCTGTCGCGACAAGACCTCCTCTTCACCTAGTTGGGATTCCATATGTAGTACAAGGAAATGGGCCTCCCGAAACTATTGTAAATATTTGAGAGCGATCCACCCGTCGGATCAAAAGTTAGAGCCCTTTTCAGCTTTTATTCCGGTCTTGCGCCACAAGACCTCCTATTCAAGTAGTAGGGATTCCATATATAGTACGATCAAAAGTTGTGGCCCTTTTCGCTTGTTATTTCGGTCTAGCGCCACAAGACCTCCTTTTCAACTAGGACAGTGTTGCGATGTCCCGGTCGCACAAATTAATTACCCTAGCTTCAAACACAACACACAAGATAGTATAAAGCAAGCAAGGGGTCGATCCCACGAGGAAGATTCAAGTTAAATTTTTATGCTAAATGATATGTAATTTGGGGGGGTTTGGACGTTATATAGGCTAAAGCAAAAGAAAACAGAAAACTATCAAACTAAATTTAATAAAATCAGAAAATTATCAAGAGAACAAACCTTGGTCACAAGCACACATCCACCTACAGAAATCAGAACTGATCATGGAAACGAAACATCAATTTATATTATGAATATTTATCTCTTCTTAACATTGGTTAGTTAACGGATCCGCCGTATAACTAGCCCTAACCATCAAACATCCACAGTGTCCGCACTAGTAATTTAATTCAATGGCAGCCTTAAGAACTAGATAAGTTGATTAATCAAGAAAACATAACTGTCCGCAGTCTATGTTTGATTTGATTGAATGTTCTCCCTAAGATTAATAACGTAGATCCGCCACAATTATTAAACTCAGTTGCTTCACAAGTTCATATACCACAACTCCGGTTTTGATATCAAACTTAACAATAGATTGTCTACAATAATAACTTAGAATCCGCTCTAGCAATTAAAATAAACAATCATAGGAAAAATAAGCATAGGAGAACAAACATATTCATCATATAAACTGAAAAGAAAAGGTAAAATAAATCTCACAGTTCTTGAAATCCGAAGGTTTCCGTGTCCTTGCAACCAAGAAAAAGTGTTTAGCCTTGCATGTTTGTTGAACAACTAATCAAAAAGAAGGAAGAATGCATAATTTAGGGTTTCTTAGAGGAAGGGGGCGTTTTTCTCTCCTTGGCTGGCTGCCCCACTTCTCTTCTCTCATTCTTTTTATATCCTAGGAAACCCTAGGTCTCTATTTTACAAAATAGTCCTCCATTAAGTAGACTGTTTACATTTAAGTACTTCAATAACCATTTTCCTAAAAAAGAAGAAATAGCCTTGCATGAAATCTTCAAGCTTTGACTTAGAGGAGCTAAATTGCTGAAATAAAAACTTGGATATCGGTTTAGATGCTTCGGAACGTAATTTGGACTCGTTTCTTCACGAAACCTGTTTGCTGGCAGAATTCAGATGTCATCTTTGAAAAATCATGTCTCCCTCATATGACATCTTTTTTGGCTGAAATTTTGAGCGTTTATATAAATTTGAGTCATGAATCCAACAAAATTGAGTTTGCATCAATTGGACTTCTGTAGCTCCAGATATTCAAGTTGGAATGGCCGAAGGTCAACACTGGCAGATTGCGAGATTTGACTTTGAAGGCTGCGATTTCCATGCTCTTCCTTATTTTATTTTCTTGCCTTAGATGTCCAGAAAGGTATGGATGTTACCTTTTTAATTCCACTGGAATCACTTCATTTCAACCTCTAGAGCTCACGCTCTGCACAAAACATCGACTGAAGGTCAAATCTGCCAATTATCTCCAATTTACTCCTTTTTGCATCTTTCATCCAAAAGTGCCTTCAAAACATAAAACAAAGAATATCAAGGCATTTTATATATAAACATAGGCAAAACACTAGTTAAATGTGGGTGAAACTATTGAATAATATGGTTGCATCAAATACCCCCACACTTACCTCTTGCTCGTCCTCGAGAAAGTATAGGTAAAACCAAATTGAAGTTAAATTAAATGAAATCACTATGACTAATCTTCTAATCTCCCATCAATATCCAAGAATATATGCATTATAAACAAGAACACAATTAAGAAGGATAAAGAGTATAAATTTTCATGAATTTATTTACATGCAAACTTCAAAACTTAATTAATCGTCGGGATTTAAATGAAATCTATGTCATGCCAAAGTGATAGGTCCTCTCATTGATATACACTCCAACACTCACGTGTTTAGGGCTTATGTGTTTAAATCTCTCAAATTCAATCAATGAATATGTTCTACTATAAGCTTGCTCTTCAATCTCATCTCCATTAATAACATATTACAAACAATGCATGAATCAAAAGGTCTTATTTTCTGGTTGTAATGGGGCTAAGGTAAAGGTGAGGTGAAAGAGAGTAAAAGAAAAAGGTTCAAACCAAAGAAAGTAGAGCATTCTGAAAAATGATATTTCAAACAAGATATTCCATCAAAGCACATAAATTTTCCATCATTAATCACCAATGCTTAACTTCTTTTGATTTCAAGCTTTTTCAATATAAAATCTTAAGAACATAAAGGAACATTCTTTTTCTTTTTCTTTTTCTTTTCTTTTTCTTTTTTCTGTTTTTGTTTTTTTTTTTACCTTTGGCAACTTTGCCCATCTTTTCATCAAACATCACTTCTTCTTTCTTTTCACATAATTTCCAACCACAATTCCATGAAATATCACTAGTATATGCTCTACTAATCCTTGGCCAAGGGAAAAGGAAAACATATATAAAGTTAATGCTTATACATGGATAAAGCAAAGAAAAGATAAACAAGCTCAAAAGGGGTTTACTAAGGATAATATGCTTTAGGTTGGCTTTTTGGCTCAAGTGGTTAAAATTCCTAATGCCTTTATCATCTTCATGTATGTATGTAATATGAATGTAATCTCAACAAGATATGAAGCAAGTTCTAAAGATACATATCATTGAAAGAAGGCACAATCAAAGAATATAATGTTGAAGGCTCAAAAGCTTGCATTGGTATAACACTATAAAGTCAACATGGCATATTCTCAAAGTCAATCCCTAAACCAATTAAACCTTAAAACTTGCATGCACACTCCTTCATTCGATTTATATCTTCATCTATCTCAACTAATTCTCATACATAATACTCATATTCTCAAAAACCAATGGGAGTTCAAAAATCAAACATAATTTTTTTTTATTTTGAAAAATAACAAAGAAAACCAAAATTAGAAAACCAACATTCTCCCAATACCCCCACGCTTAAAACATAACATTCTCCTCAATGTTGAAATAAAAGAAAAGGAATATTGGAGAATGACAAAAATAAAGTAAAATGCGAAAAATAAAAGACAAGGGAAAAAGAAAGCAAATCTGTTTTTTTTTTGTGCTGGGTTGCCTCCCAGTAAGCGCTTTTGTTTTATGTCATTGGCTCGACATGTTGCATGCTTATTCTTTATAGATTGGTTCAGCTAACTCCGCAGAAGCGGTGAGTTCTGTCGTCCAACCTTCATAGAAAGGTTTCAAGCGATGCCCATTGACCTTGAGTACTTTGTTGATTTCTAAACTTGTAATTTCAACTGCACCATAAGAAAAAACATTAGAAACAACAAATGGTCCAATCCAACAAGAGCGTAACTTTCCAGGAAAAAGTTTCAAACGCGAATGATAAAGAAGGACTTTGTCTCCAACATTAAACTCTTTTCTTGTAATCATTCGGTCATGGAGACTCTTAGTCTTTTCTTTATAAATCCTTGCATTCTCGTAAGCATCATTTTGAATCTCTTCCAACTCTTGCAATTGCAACTTTCTTGCAATCCCAGCAGCATCATAATCCATGTTACATTTTTTAATGGCCCAAAAAGCTTTGTGTTCAAGCTCCACCGGTAGATGACATGCTTTTCCATAAATCATCTTATAAGGTGACATTCCTATAGGTGATTTGTAAGCAGTTCGATAAGCCCAAAGTGCATCACCAAGTCGTAGACTCCAATCTCGCCGGTTAGGTTGCACTGTCTTCTCCAAAATGGACTTGATTTCTCGATTTGAAATTTCAGCTTAGCCATTCATTTGAGGATGGTATGCTGTGGAAGTTCGATGAGTCACATGATATTTGCGTAACAATGCTTCCATTGAACGATTGCGAAAATGAGTGCCACGATCACTAATGATAGCTTTAGGGATTCCAAACCTGTCAAATATGTGAGTCCTGACAAAATCTAAAACAACCTTAGCATTGTTAGTTCGTGTGGCTTTCGCCTCAATCCATTTGGACACATAATCAACAGCAAGAAGGATATAAAGATTGCCAAAAGAAGAAGGAAATGGACCCATAAAATCAATACCCCAAACATCAAAAATTTCACTCACAAGAATATTCGTTAAAGGCATTTGATTCTTATGAGTGATATTACCTGTTTTTTTGGCATTTTTCACATGATTTGCAAAAATGATATGCATCCTTAAAAATAGAAGGCCAATAAAAACCACTTTCAAGTACCTTGTGGGCTGTTCTTTTTGCTCCAAAATGCCCACCACAAGAATGAGAATGACAAAAGGTAAGAATGGAATGAAATTCATCTTGTGGTACACATCTCCTAACTACTTGATCCACACAAAATTCCCACAGATAAGGAGTATCCCAAAAATAATATTTAGCATCAGCTCGTAACTTGTCTTTTTGGGATGTAGACAAACCTGGAGGGAATTCTTTGGTGACTAAATAGTTCACCAAATCAGCATACCATGGTCTTGTAGAGGAATGTAACACATACAACTGCTCATCGGGGAATGTCTCTCTTATTGTTTCGGTTTGTATATCCTTAGTCCTCAGTCGGCTCAAGTGATCAGCCACATGATTTTCGGCACCTTTTTTGTCTTTGATCTCAAGATCAAATTCTTGTAAAAGCAAGATCCACCTAATCAATCTTGGTTTGGACTCCTTTTTCTTCAAAAGATACCTTAAAGCTGCATGATCAGTAAAAACAATGACTTTTGTACCAAGTAGATATGACCTAAATTTTTCAAGAGCAAACACCACTGCAAAAAGTTTCTTTTCAGTTGTATGGTAATTGCATTGTGCACCGTCCAACATGCGGGAAGCATAGGCGATAACATGCAAATTCTTCCCTATTCTTTGCCCAAGGACAGCCCCTACCGCATAGTCACTTGCATCACACATTATCTCAAAAGGCTCATCCCAATTTGGTGGTTGGATGATAGGGGCAGATGTGACACGCCTCTTAAGCTCATCATGGGCATCTTTACATGCTTGATCAAACACAAAATCCACTTCTTTGGCTAATAGTTTGCACAAGGGTGCTGTAATCTTTGAGAAATCTTTAATAAAGCGTCGATAGAAACCTGCATGGCCAAGAAAAGAACGAATTTCCCTCACGCAGGAGGGGTAAGGCAATGATGAAATAACGTCTATTTTAGCTTTATCAACCTCTAATCCACGTGAAGACACAACATGCCCAAGAACTATTCCTTGTTCTACCATAAAATAACACTTCTCATAGTTTAAGACAAGGTTAGTTTCAATGCACATTTTCAAGATCAAAGATAAATTTTCTAGACATTTATCAAAAGAATCACCATACACCGTGAAATCATCCATGAAAACCTCAATTATTCTTTCAACATAGTCAGAAAAAATACTCATCATGCATCTTTGAAAAGTTGCAGGTGCATTACAGAGACCAAAGGGCATTCTCCTATATGCATATGTACCAAATGGACATGTAAATGTAGTCTTTTCTTGATCCTCAGGATTAATAACAGTCTGATTGTATCCACTATATCCATCAAGAAAGCAATAAAAAGACTTACCTGCTAGGCGTTCAAGCATTTGATCCATGAATGGTAATGGAAAATGATCTTTGCGTGTAGCAAGATTTAGCTTTCTGTAATCAACACACATTCTCCATCCACTCGAGATGCGAGTAGGAATGAGCTCATCATTTTTTTTTTCACCAACGTGATTCCGGTCTTTTTAGGCACCACATGGATTGGCGCAACCCATTTACTGTTCGTGATGGGATAAATGACTCCTGCATCTAACAGTTTTAAAATTTCAGCTTTCACTACCTCCATCATAGGCGGGTTCAACCTCCTTTGCATTTCCTTTGTTGGTTTCGCATTGTCCTCCAATAGTATGTGATGCATACACATTGAGGGACTAATGCCCTTGATGTCAGCTAAAGTCCATCCAATGGCCGTCTTGTGATCACACAACAATTTCACAAGTTTTTCCTCTTGCGTATTTGTCAAACCTGATGCTATAATAATGGGAAGTGTATTGTTGTCGCCAATGAATACATACTTCAAATTATCAGGCAAAGGTTTCAATTCTAACTCGAGTGCCTGTAAAATAGATGGCAAAAGCTTTTTATGTGAGAGTACTAAATCAACAAAGACATTACCATGGGGAACAGTTTGCAATGATTGCAAAGCCAATGCTGATTCATGCACGTTTTGGGGAACACATATGTGCCTCTCCATCTCTTCTATCTCGGTAAAATCATAGCCATAGCTCAAAGCTACGCTTAATCCATCCTCACAATCAAAATCAAAAACTTGTTGCACACACTTATCAACTTGGTCATAGCATGTGATAGAATAAACATTGCTATAAGGATATTTCATTGCATCATGAAAATTAAATTCAATCTTTTCATCTCCTACTTCCATAGACAAAGTATCCTTACCACAATCTATCCTTGTATTGGCAGTTTTCAAGAATGGTCTCCCAAACAATATAGGAGTGCTGTTTGATGAATCACAATAATCATGTTCCATATCAAGAATATAAAAGTCGCATGGAATGACCAAACTATCAATCTTAACTAGGACATCTTCTATCACACCAAGTGGGTAAACAAAACTACGATCCGCAAGTTGTATTACAATGCTAGTTTTATTCAAAGGCTCAAGACTAAGAGAATCATAAACATGTTTGGGCATAACACTAATGGATGCACCTAAATCGCATAAAGCTCTTTTAAAACTAGCATTACCAATAACACATGGGGTAGTAAACGCACCTGGGTCGTTTTGTTTCAAAGGCAGATTCTTTTGAACAACGGCAGATACAACTTCACCCATACTTACCATTTCATGACCTTTCAGTTTGAAAGCTCTCTTGGTAGTACACAACTCCTTCAAGAATTTTGCATACTTGGGAATTTGCTTGATAGCATCAAGCAAAGGAATGTTGAGTTCTACTTTCTTAAAAACCTCTAAAATCTCTTTTTCTTTGTCCTCTTTCTTTGACCTAGAAGAACTCACAGGAAAGGGTGGAATTGTTTTAAAACTGGAAGTCATTGATTGAGGACTTACCTTTAGAGTGTTGGTCGTGGTTTCAATTTGTGAAGGAGAAGGATGTTTCTTTTTTGTACTCAATTCAGTTTCTATCTCTTTTTCTTCCTCCATCTCAATTTGTTTCGACCTTTTCTCTTCAAGTTCTTTCCCACTTCGCAGCATGATCGCACTAACATTCTCTTTTGGATTCAATGCTTGGGAGGGCAATTTTCCATTCATTTGTGCTTCCAATTTCCCCACACTTGAAGCTACTTGCCCCATTTGCTTCTCCAAGTTGTGAATACTTGACCTTGTTTCATGTTGAAAAGACATGACATTTTGTTGCAAGGTCACAGTGTTAGAAGCCAAAGTTTTCATCATCTCACGAAGATCATCACTAGATGACGACCCCATAACATTGGAGTTTGTGAATGGAGGGGGTTGTCTTGCTTGATAATTCTGTTGGGACTGAAATCCATGGGGATGGAGTTGTCGGCCTTGATTGCCTTGTTGAGGCTGGTTCCCATACCGTAGGTTGGGATGATCTCTCCATCCAGGATTGTACGTGTGGGAAAAAGGATCATACTTACGCTGAGGTTGTCCATTGAATGCTCCATCAACTGCATTAGCTTGTTCAATGTAATCTTCTTGCATTGTTGGGCACATATCTGAAGCATGTCCTTGTAAGGAGCATATGCTACAAACTTTCACATGTTGTTTATTGCCACAAGCCAAAGAACGCACAAGAGAAGTAAGATCATTAACTTTATTCTCAAGGTTAGAAATACTTACCTCATTTACTCGTTTGTTTGCGAAGTCTCCACGAGTGCCAAACTATTACGAGTTGGCTGCCATGTTTGAGATCAATTGGCGTGCAGCCTCGAGTGTCTTATCTACCAATGCCCCTCCACTTGCAGCATCAATGATACTACGATCAGTAGGCATCAATCCTTCATAGAAATATTGAATGAGCAGCTGATCGGGTATTTGATGTGAGGGCATTGAATGCACAGTTGCTCAAAGTTTACATTATTGTCGATGTTTATGCACAATGGCTGATTTTCCACGTTAGGAGCAGCAAGCTCCTTGAGTGTTTGTTGTCGTGCAATAGCCATGGTGTTGAGGTGAGCTTCCTTTCGTAACCTGCGTAAAGTTTTTTCTATTTCGAGATCCAAATGCACTTGACTTTGATTAGTAGAACGGGTTACTGGCATAAATCATCAAGAAAACTCAAAATAAACCAACCACACAAGAAATCGAAAACAATGCAAATTGTATGAAAATCCTACGATAGAAAACAAAAACTATCAAACTAAATTTAATAAAATCAAAAAATTATCAAGAGAACAAACCTTGGTCACAAGCACACATCCACCTACAGAAATCAGAACTGATCATGGAAACGAAACATCAATTTATATTATGAATATTTATCTCTTCTTAACATTGGTTAGTTAACGGATCCGCCGTATAACTAGCCCTAACCATCAAACATCCACAGTGTCCGCACTAGTAATTTAATTCAATGGCAGCCTTAAGAACTAGATAAGTTGATTAATCAAGAAAACATAACTGTCCGCAGTCTATGTTTGATTTGATTGAATGTTCTCCCTAAGATTAATAACGTAGATCCGCCACAATTATTAAACTCAGTTGCTTCACAAGTTCATATACCACAACTCCGGTTTTGATATCAAACTTAACAATAGATTGTCTACAATAATAACTTAGAATCCGCTCTAGCAATTAAAATAAACAATCATAGGAAAAATAAGCATAGGAGAACAAACATATTCATCATATAAACTGAAAAGAAAAGGTAAAATAAATCTCACAGTTCTTGAAATCCGAAGGTTTCCGTGTCCTTGCAACCAAGAAAAAGTGTTTAGCCTTGCATGTTTGTTGAACAACTAATCAAAAAGAAGGAAGAATGCATAATTTAGGGTTTCTTAGAGGAAGGGGGCGTTTTTCTCTCCTTGGCTGGCTGCCCCACTTCTCTTCTCTCATTCTTTTTATATCCTAGGAAACCCTAGGTCTCTATTTTACAAAATAGTCCTCCATTAAGTAGACTGTTTACATTTAAGTACTTCAATAACCATTTTCCTAAAAAAGAAGAAATAGCCTTGCATGAAATCTTCAAGCTTTGACTTAGAGGAGCTAAATTGATGAAATAAAAACTTGGATATCGGTTTAGATGCTTCGGAACGTAATTTGGACTCGTTTCTTCACGAAACCTGTTTGCTGGCAGAATTCAGATGTCATCTTTGAAAAATCATGTCTCCCTCATATGACATCTTTTTTGGCTGAAATTTTGAGCGTTTATATAAATTTGAGTCATGAATCCAACAAAATTGAGTTTGCATCAATTGGACTTCTGTAGCTCCAGATATTCAAGTTGGAATGGCCGAAGGTCAACACTGGCAGATTGCGAGATTTGACTTTGAAGGCTGCGATTTCCATGCTCTTCCTTATTTTATTTTCTTGCCTTAGATTTCCAGAAAGGTATGGATGTTACCTTTTTAATTCCACTGGAATCACTTCATTTCAACCTCTAGAGCTCACGCTCTGCACAAAACATCGACTGAAGGTCAAATCTGCCAATTATCTCCAATTTATTCCTTTTTGCATCTTTCATCCAAAAGTGCCTTCCAAACATAAAACAAAGAATATCAAGGCATTTTATATATAAACATAGGCAAAACACTAGTTAAATGTGGGTGAAACTATTGAATAATATGGTTGCATCAAACAGTTTCCATCGGTAGTACAAGGAAACGGGCCTCCGAAAACTACTGTAAATATTTTAAGCGCCATCAAACGGTCGAATAAAAAGTTATAGCCGATTTCAGCTGTTATTCCGGTCTGGCGCGTAAGACCTCCTTTTCAATGAGGAGGGTTTACATCGGCAGTACAAGGAAACGGGCCTCCAGAAACTACCGGAAATATTTGAGAGCGATCAAACAATCGAATCAAAAGTTATATCCCTTTTCAGCTTTTAGTTCGGTCTAGCTCCAGAAGACCTCCTCTTTAAGTAGTAGGGATTCCATATGTAGTACAAGGAAACAGGCCTCCATAAACTACTGTAAATATTTGAGAGCGATCCAACGGTCGGATCAAAAGTTATAGCCCTTTTCAGTTTTTATTCCGGTCTAGCGCTACAAGACCTCCTCTTCAAGTAGTAGGGATTCCATAGGTAGTACAAGAAAACAGGCCTCTGGAAACTACTGTAGATATTTGAGCACAATCCAATGGCCGATCAAAACATATAGCCATTTTCAGCTTTTATTCCGATCTGGCGCCACAAGACCTCCATTTCAACTTGTTGGGATTCCATAGGTAGTACAAGGAAACGGTCCTCCGAAAACTAGTGTAAATATTTGAGCGCAATCCAATGGCCGGATCAAAAGTTATAACCATTTTCTGCTGTTATTCCGGTCTAGAACCATAAGACCTCCTCTTCAAGTAGTAGGGATTCCATAGGAAGTACAAGGAAACGGGCCTTCAGAAACTACTTTAAATATTTGAGCGCCATCCAATGGTCGGATCAAAAGTTATGGCCCTTTTCAGCTCTTATTCATGTCTGGCGCCACAAGACCTCCTCTACACCTTATAGGGATTCCATACATAGTACAAGGAAACGGTCCTAAGGAAACTACTGTAAATATTTGAGCTCGATCCAACGACCGCATCAAAAGTTATAACCATTTTCAGGTTTTATTCCGGTCTAGCACCACAAGACCTCCTTTTCAAGTAGTAGGGATTCCATAAGTAGTGCAAGGAAACGGGCCTCCGGAAACTACTGTAAATATTTGAGAGCGATCCAACGGCCGGATCAAAAGTTATAGCCATTTTCTGCTGTTATTCCGGTCTAGAACCACAAGACCTCCTCTTCAAGTAGTAGGGATTCCATAGGAAGTACAAGGAAACGAGCCTTAAGAAACTACTATAAATATTTTAGCACCATCCAATGGTCGGATCAAAAGTTATGGCCCTTTTCAGCTCTTATTCTCGTCTGGCGCCACAAGACCTCCTCTACACCTTATAGGGATTCCATATATAGTACAAGGAAACGGTCCTAAGGAAACTACTTTAAATATTTGAGCTCGATCCAACGGCCGCATCAAAAGTTATGGCCATTTTCAGGTTTTATTCCAGTCTAGAACCAGAAGACCTCCTCTTCAAGTAGTAAGGATTCCATAGGTAGTACAAGAAAATGGGCCACCGAAAACAACTATAAATATTTGGGAGCGATCCAACGGTCGGATCAAAAGTTATGACGCTATTCATCTGTTATTCCGGTCTGGCGCGACAAGATCTCCTCTTCACCTAGTTGGGATTCCATACGTAGTATAAGGAAACAGGCCTCCGAAAACTATTGTAAATATTTGAGCACGATATAACAGTTAGATCAAAAGATGTGGCCCTTTTCGCTTGTTATTCCGGTCTAGCGTCACAAGACCTCCTTTTCAACTAAGACGGTTTCCATCAGTAGTACAAGGAAACGGGCCTCCGAAAACTACTGTAAATATTTGAGCGCCATCAAACGGTCGAATAAAAAGTTATAGCCCATTTCAGCTGTTATTCTGGTCTGGCGCGCAAGACCTCCTTTTCAATGAGGAGGCTTTCCATCGGTAGTACAAGGAAACAGGCCTCCAGAAACTACCGGAAATATTTGAGAGTGATCCAATGGTCGGATCAAAAGTTATATCCCTTTTCAGCTTTTCTTCCGGTCTAGCGCCACAAGACGTCCTCTTTAAGTAGTAGGGATTCCATAGCTAGTACAAGGAAACGGACCTCCGGAAACTAGTGCAACTATTTCAGAGCGATCCAACGGTCGGATCAAAAGTTATGATGTTTTTCAGCTGTTATTACGGTCTGGTGCGACAAGACCTCCTCTTCAACGAGTAGGGATTCCATTGGTAGTCCAAGGACACCGGCCTCCGGAAACTATTGTAAATATTTGAGAGCGATCCACCGGTCGGATCAAAAGTTATAGCCCTTTTGAGCTTTTATTCTGGTCTAGCGCCACAAGACCTCCTCTTCAAGCAGTAGGGATTCCATATGTAGTATAAGGAAACGGGCCTCCGGAAACTACTACAACTATTTGAGAGCGATCCAACAGTCGGATCAAAAGTTATAGCCCTTTTGAGCTTTTATTGTGGTCTAGCGCCACAAGACCTCCTCTTCAAGTAGTAGGGATTCCATATGAAGTACAAGGAAACAGGCCTCCAGAAACTACTGTAAATATTTGAGCGCGATCCAACGGTCGGATCAAAAGTTATAGCCCTTTTTCAGTTTTTATTCCGGTCTAGCACCACAAGACCTCGTCTTCAAGTAGTAGGGATTCCATAGGTAGTACAAGAAAAGGAGCCTCCGAAAACTACTGTAGATATTTGAGCATAATCCAACGGCAGTTTCAAACTTATAGCCATTTTCAGCTTTTATTCCCATCTGGCGCAACAAGCCCTCCTTTTCAACTTGTTGGGATTCCATAGGTAGTACTAGGAAACGGTCCTCCGAAAACTAGTGTAAAACTTTGAGCGCGATCCAACGGTCAGATCAAAAGTTATGGCGCCATTTAGGTGTTATTCCGGTCTGGCGTGACAAGACCTCCTCTTCACCTAGTAAGGATTCCATACGTAGTATAAGGAAACGGGCCTCCGAAAACAACTGTAAATATTTGAGCGCGATCCAACGGCCGGACCAAAACTTATTGCCATTTTCAGCTTTTATTCCGGTCTAGAACTACAAGACCTCCTCTTCAAGTAGTAGGGATTCCATAGGAAGTACAAGGAAACGGGCCTTCAGAAACTGCTCTAAATATTTGAGCGCCATGCAATGGTCGGATCAAAAGTTATGGCCCTTTTCAGCTCTTATTCCCATCTGGCGCCACAAGACCTCCACTTCACCTTATAGGGATTCCATATATAGTACAAGGAAACGGTCCAAAGGAAACTACTTTAAATATTTGAGCTCGATCCAACGGCCGCATCAAAAGTTATAGCCATTTTCAGGTTTTATTCCAGTCTCGCACCAGAAGACCTCCTCTTCAAGTAGTAAGGATTCCATAAGTGGTACAAGAAAACGGACCTCCGGATCAAAACTTATAGCCATTTTCAGCTTTTATTCTGGTATGGCGCGACAAGACCTCCTCTTCACCTAGTTGGGATTCCATACGTAGTACAACGAAACGGGCCTGCGGAAACTACTGTAAATATTTGAGCGCGATCCAATAGTCGGATCAAAAGTTATAGCCCTTTTTAGTTTTTATTCCGGTCTAGCGCCACAAGACATCCTCTTCAAGTAGTAGGGATTCCATAGGTAGTACAAGAAAACGGGCCTCCAGAAACTTCTGTAAATATTTCAGCACGTATAAGAGTCAGATCAAAAGTTGTGGCCCTTTTCGCTTGTTATTCCGGTATGGCGCCACAAGACCTCCTTTTCAAAAGTTATAGCCCTTTTGAGCTTTTATTTCGGTCTAGCGCCACAAGACCTCTTCTTCAAGTAGTAAGGATTCCATATGTAGTACAAGAAAACGGGCATCTGGAAACTACTGTAAATATTTGAGAGCGATCCACCAGTCGGATCAAAAGTTATAGCCCTTTTCAGCTTTTATTCCGGTCTAGGGCAACAAGACCTGCTCTTCAAGTAGTAGGGATTCCATATGTGGTACAAGGAAACGAGCCTCCGGAAACTACTGTAAATATTTGAGCGCAATCCAACGGTCGGAAAAAAAAATTATAGCCCGTTTCAGTTTTTATTTCGGTTTAGCTCCACAAGACCTCCTCTTCAAGTAGTAGGGATTCCATACGTAGTACAAGAAAAGGAGCCTCCGGAAACTATCGTAGATATTTGAGCACAATCCAACGGCAGGATCAAAACTTATAGCCATTTTCAGCTTTTATTCCGGTCTGGCGCCACGAGAACTCCTTTTCATTTAGTAGGGATACCATAGGTAGTACAAGGAAACGGTCCTCCGGAAACTACTGTAAATATTTGAGCGTGATCCAACGGTCGGATAAAAAGTTATGGCTCTATTCAGTTGTTATTCCGGTCTGGCGTGACAAGACCTACTCTTCACCTAGTAGGGATTCCTGACATAGTACAAGGAAACAGGCCTCCGAAAACTACTATAAATATTTGAGCGCGATCAAACTACTGGATCAAAAGTTATAGCCATTTTCAGCTAGTATTCCGGTCTAGCACCACGAGACCTCCTGTTCAAGTAGTAGGGATTCCATAAGAAGTACATGGAAACGGGCCTCCGGAAACTACTGTAAATATTTGAGTGCCATCCAATGGTCGGATCAAAAGTTATGGCCCTTTTCAGCCCTTATTCCCGTCTGGCGCCACAAGACCTCCTCTTCTCCTAGTAGGGATTCCATATCTTGTACAAGGAAATGGGCCTCTGGAAACTATTGTAAATATTTGAGAGCGATCCACCGGTCGGATCAAAAGTTGTAGCCCTTTTCAGCTTTTATTCCTGTCTAGCTCCACAAGACCTCCTCTTCAAGTAGTAGGGATTCCATAGCTAGTACAAGGAAACGGGCCACCGGAAACTATGGTAAATTTTTGAGAGCGATCCAACGGTCGGATCAAAAGTTATGGCGCTATTCATCTGTTATTCCGGTGTGTCGCGACAAGACCTCCTCTTCACCTAGTTGGGATTCCATATGTAGTACAAGGAAATGGGCCTCCGGAAACTAGTGTAAATATTTGAGAGCGATCCACCGGTCGGATCAAAAGTTGTAGCCCTTTTTAGCTTTTATTCCGGTCTAGCGCCACAAGACCTCCTCTTCAAGCAGTAGGGATTCCATATGTAGTACAAGGAAACGGGCCTCCGGAAACTACTGCAACTATTTGAGAGCGATCCAACAGTCGGATCAAAAGTTATAGCCTTTTTCAGCTTTTATTCCGGTCTGGCGCCACAAGACCTCCTCTTCACCTAGTTGGGATTCCATACGTAGTACAAGGAAACGGGCCTGCGAAAACTATTGTAAATATTTGAGAGCGATCCACCGGTCGGATCAAAGGTTGTAGCCCTTTTCAGCTTTTATTCCTGTCTAGCGCCACAAGACCTCCTCTTCAAGTAGTAGGGATTCCATATGTAGTACAAGGAAACGGGCCTCCGGAAACTACTGCAACTATTTGAGAGCGATCCAACAGTCGGATCAAAAGTTATAGCCCTTTTGAGCTTTTATTGTGGTCTAGCGCCACAAGACCTCCTCTTCAAGTAGTAGGGATTCCATATGTAGTACAAGGAAACAGGCCTCCAGAAACTACTGTAAATATTTGAGCGCGATCCAAAGGTCGGATCAAAAGTTATAGCCCTTTTTCAGTTTTTATTCTGGTCTAGCACCACAAGACCTCCTCTTCAAGTAGTAGGGATTCCATACGTAGTCCAAGAAAAGGAGCCTCCGGAAACTACTGTAGATATTTGAGCACAATCCAACGGCAGGATCAAAACTTATAGCCATTTTCAGCTTTTATTCCCGTCTGGCGCAACAAGACCTCATTTTCAACTTGTTGGGATTCCATAGGTAGTACTAGGAAACGGTCCTCTGAAAACTAGCGTAAAAATTTTAACGCAATCCAACGGTCGGATCAAAAGTTATGGCGCCATTTAGCTGTTATTCCGGTCTGGCGTGACAAGACCTCGTCTTCACCTAGTAAGGAATCCATACGTAGTACAAGGAAACGGGCCTCCAAAAACAACTGTAAATATTTGAGCGCGATCCAACAGCCGGACCAAAACTTATTGCCATTTTCAGCTGTTATTCCGATCTAGAACCACAAGACCTCCTCTTCAAGTAGTAGGAATTCCATAGGAAGTACAAGGAAACGGGCCTTCAGAAACTGCTCTAAATATTTGAGCGCCAAGCAATGGTCGGATCAAAAGTTATGGCCCTTTTCAGCTCTTATTCCCGTCTGGCGCCACAAGACCTCCACTTCACTTTATAGGGATTCCATATATAGTACAAGGAAACGGTCCTAAGGAAACTACTTTAAATATTTGAGCTCGATCCAACGGCCGCATCAAAAGTTATAGCCATTTTCAGGTTTTATTCCAGTCTAGCACCAGAAGACCTCCTCTTCAAGTAGTAAGGGTGCCATAAGTGGTACAAGAAAACGGACCTCCGGATCAAAACTTATAGCCATTTTCAGCTTTTATTCTGGTATGGCGCGACAAGACCTCCTCTTCACCTAGTTGGGATTCCATACGTAGTACAACGAAACGGGCCTGCGGAAACTACTGTAAATATTTGAGCGCGATCCAACAGTCGGATCAAAAGTTATAGCCCTTTTTAGTTTTTATTCCGGTCTAGCGTCACAAGACATCCTCTTCAAGTAGTAGGGATTCCATATGTAGTACAAGGAAACGGGCCTCCGGAAACTACTGCAACTATTTGAGAGCGATCCAACAGTCGGATCAAAAGTTATAGCCCTTTTGAGCTTTTAGTGTGGTCTAGCGCCACAAGACCTCCTCTTCAAGTAGTAGGGATTCCATATGTAGTACAAGGAAACAGGCCTCCGGAAACTACTGTAAATATTTGAGCGCGATCCAACGATCGGATCAAAAGTTATAGCCCTTTTTCAGTTTTTATTTTGGTCTAGCACCACAAGACCTCCTCTTCAAGTAGTAGGGATTCCATACGTAGTACAAGAAAAGGAACCTCCGGAAACTACTGTAGATATTTGAGCACAATCCAACGGCAGGATCAAAACTTATAGCCATTTTCAGCTTTTATTCCCGTCTGGCGCAACAAGACCTCATTTTCAACTTGTTGGGATTCCATAGGTAGTACTAGGAAACGGTCCTCTGAAAACTAGTGTAAAAATTTGAGCGCGATACAACGGTCGAATCAAAAGTTATGGCGCCATTTAGGTGTTATTCCGGTCTAGCGTGACAAGACCTCTTCTTCACCTAGTAAGGAATCCATACGTAGTACAAGGAAACGGGCCTCCAAAAACAACTGTAAATATTTGAGCGCGATCCAACGGCCGGACCAAAACTTATTGCCATTTTCAGCTGTTATTCCGGTCTAGAACCACAAGACCTCCTCTTCAAGTAGTAGGGATTCCATAGGAAGTACAAGGAAACGGGCCTTCAGAAACTGCTCTAAATATTTGAGCGCCATACAATGGTCGGATCAAAAGTTATGGCCCTTTTCAGCTCTTATTCCCGTCTGGCGCCACAAGACCTCCACTTCACTTTATAGGGATTCCATATATAGTACAAGGAAACGGTCCTAAGGAAACTACTTTAAATATTTGAGCTCGATCCAACTGCCGCATCAAAAGTTATAGCCATTTTCAGGTTTTATTCCAGTCTAGCACCAGAAGACCTCCTCTTCAAGTAGTAAGGATTCCATAAGTAGTACAAGAAAACGGACTTCCGGATCAAAACATATAGCCATTTTCAGCTTTTATTCCGGTATGGCGCGACAAGACCTCCTTTTCACCTAGTTGGGATTCCATACGTAGTACAACGAAACGGGCCTGCGGAAACTACTGTAAATATTTGAGCGCGATCCAACAGTCAAATCAAAAGTTATAGCCCTTTTTAGTTTTTATTCCGGTCTAGCGCTACAAGACCTCCTCTTCAAGTAGTAGGGATTCCATAGGTAGTACAAGAAAACAGGCTTCTAGAAACTACTGTAGATATTTGAGCACAATCCAACGGCCCGATCAAAACATATAGCTATTTTCAGCTTTTATTCTGGTCTGGCGCCACAAGACCTCCATTTCAACTTGTTGGGATTCCATAGGTAGTAGTACAAGGAAACGGTCCTCCAAAAACTAGTGTAAATATTTGAGCGCGATCCAACGGCCGGATCAAAAGTTATAGCCATTTTCTGCTGTTATTCCGTTCTAGAACAACAAGACCTCCTCTTCAAGTAGTAGGGATTCCATAGGAAGTACAAGGAAACGGGCCTTCAGAAACTACTTTAAATATTTGAGCGTCATCCAATGGTCGGATCAAAAGTTATGGCCCTTTTCAGCTCTTATTCTCGTCTGGCGCCACAAGACCTCCTCTACACCTTATAGGGATTCCATATATATTACAAGGAAACGGTCCTAAGGGAACTACTTTAAATATTTGAGCTCGATCCAACGGCCGCATCAAAAGTTATAACCATTTTAAGGTTTTATTCCGGTCTAGCACCACAAGACCTCCTCTTCAAGTAGTAGGGTTTCCATAGCTAGTAGAAGGAAACGGACCTCCGAAAACTACTGCAACTATTTGAGAGTGATCCAACGGTCGGATCAAAAGTTATAGCCCTTTTGAGGTTTTATTGTTGTCTAGCGCCACAAGACTTCCTCTTTAAGTAGTAGGGATTCCATATGTAGTATAAGGAAACAGGCCTCCATAAACTACTATAAATATTTGAGAGCGATCCAACGGCCGCATCAAAAGTTATAACCATTTTCTGGTTTTATTCCGTTTTAGCACCACAAGACCTCCTTTTCAAGTAGTAGGGATTCCATAAGTAGTACAAGGAAACGGGCCTCCGGAAACTACTGTAAATATTTGAGAGCGATCCAAAGGCCGGATCAAAAGTTATAGCCATTTTCTGCTGTTATTCCGGTCTAGAACCACAAGACCTCCTCTACAAATAGTAGGGATTCCATAGGAAGTACAAGGAAACGGGCCTTCAGCAACTACTGTAAATATTTGAGCGGCATCCAATGGTCGGATCAAAAGTTATGGCCCATTTCAGCTCTTATTCTCGTCTGGCGCCACAAGACCTCCTCTACACCTTATAGGGATTCCATATATATTACAAGGAAACGGTCCTAAGGGAACTACTTTAAATATTTGAGCTCGATCCAACAGCCGCATCAAAAGTTATAGCCATTTTCAGGTTTTATTTCGGTATGGCGCGACAAGACCTCCTCTTGACCTAGTTGGGATTCCATATGTAGTACAAGGAAACAGGCCTGCGAAAACTATTGTAAATATTTGAGAGCGATCCAACGGTCGGATCAAAAGTTATAGCCCATTTGAGCTTTTATTGTGGTCTAGCGCCACAAGACTTCCTCTTTAAGTAGTAGGGATTCCATATGTAGTATAAGAAAACAGGCCTCCATAAACTACTGTAAATATTTGAGAGCGATCCAACGGCCGCATCAAAAGTTATAGCCATTTTCTGTTGTTATTCCGGTCTAGAACCACAAGACCTCCTCTTCAAGTAGTAGGGATTCCATAGGAAGTACAAGGAAACTGGCCTTCAGAAACTACTGTAAATATTTGAGCGCCATCCAATGGTCGGATCAAAAGTTATGGCCCCTTTCAGCTCTTATTCCCGTCTGGCGCCACAAGACCTCCTCTGCACCTTATAGGGATTCCATATATAGTACAAGGAAACGGTCCTAAGGAAACTACTTTAAATATTTGAGCTCGATCCAACAGCCGCATAAAAAGTTATAGCCATTTTCAGGTTTTATTCCAGTCTAGCACCAGAAGACCTCCTCTTCAAGGAGTAAGGATTCCATAGGTAGTACAAGAAAAACGAACCTCCGGATCAAAAGTTATAGCCATTTTCAGGTTTTATTCCGGTATGACGCGACAAGACCTCCTCTTCACCTAGTTGGGATTCCATATGTAGTACAAGGAAACATGCCTCCATAAACTACTCTAAATATTTGAGTGCGATCCAACGGTCGGATCAAAAGTTATAGCCCTTTTACGTTTTTATTCCTGTCTAGCGCCACAAGACCTCCTTTTCAAGTAGTAGGGATTCAATAGGTAGTACAAGAAAACGGGCTTCTAGAAACTACTGTAGATATTTGAGCACAATCCAACGGCCCGATCAAAACATATAGCAATTTTCAGCTTTTATTCCGGTCTGGCGCCACAAGACCTCCATTTCAACTTGTTGTGATTCCATAGGTAGTAGTACAAGGAAACGGTCCTCCGAAAACTAGTGTAAATATTTGAGCGCGATCCAACGGCCGGATCAAAAGTTATAGCCATTTTCTGCTGTTATTCTGGTCTAGAACCACAAGACCTCCTCTTCAAGTAGTAGGGATTCCATAGGAAGTACAAGGAAACAGGCCTTCAGAAACTACTTTAAATATTTGAGCGCCATCCAATGGTCGGATCAAAAGTTATGGCCCTTTTCAGCTCTTATTCCCGTCTGGCGCCACAAGACCTCCTCTACACCTTATAGGGATTCCATACATAGTACAAGGAAACGGTCCTAAGGAAACTACTGTAAATTTTTGAGCTCGATCCAACGGCCGCATTAAAAGTTATAACCATTTTCAGGTTTTATTCCGTTCTAGCACCACAAGACCTCCTTTTCAAGTAGTAGGGATTCCATAAGTAGTACAAGGAAACGGGTCTGCGGAAACTACTGTAAATATTTGAGAGCGATCCAACGGCCGGATCAAAAGTTATAGCCATTTTCTGCTGTTATTCCGGTCTAGAACCACAAGACCTCCTCTTCAAGTAGTAGGGATTCCATAGGAAGTACAAGGAAACGGGCCTTCAGAAACTACTGTAAATATTTGAGCGCCATCCAATGGTCGGATCAAAAGTTATGGTCGTTTTCAGCTCTTATTCCCGTCTGGCGCCACAAGACCTCCTCTACACCTTATAGGGATTCCATATATAGTACAAGGAAACGGTCCTAAGGAAACTACTTTAAATATTTGAGCTCGATCCAACAGCCGCATAAAAAGTTATAGCCATTTTCAGGTTTTATTCCAGTCTAGCACCAGAAGACCTCCTCTTCAAGGAGTAAGGATTCCATAGGTAGTACAAGAAAAACGAACCTCCGGATCAAAAGTTATAGCCATTTTCAGGTTTTATTCCGGTATGACGCGACAAGACCTCCTCTTCACCTAGTTGGGATTCCATATGTAGTACAAGGAAACGTGCCTCCATAAACTACTCTAAATATTTGAGTGCGATCCAACGGTCGGATCAAAAGTTATAGCCCTTTTACGTTTTTATTCCTGTCTAGCACCACAAGACCTCCTTTTCAAGTAGTAGGGATTCAATAGGTAGTACAAGAAAACGGGCTTCTAGAAACTACTGTAGATATTTGAGCACAATCCAACGGCCCGATCAAAACATATAGCAATTTTCAGCTTTTATTCCGGTCTGGCGCCACAAGACCTCCATTTCAACTTGTTGTGATTCCATAGGTAGTAGTACAAGGAAACGGTCCTCCGAAAACTAGTGTAAATATTTGAGCGCGATCCAACGGCCGGATCAAAAGTTATAGCCATTTTCTGCTGTTATTCTGGTCTAGAACCACAAGACCTCCTCTTCAAGTAGTAGGGATTCCATAGGAAGTACAAGGAAACAGGCCTTCAGAAACTACTTTAAATATTTGAGCGCCATCCAATGGTCGGATCAAAAGTTATGGCCCTTTTCAGCTCTTATTCCCGTCTGGCGCCACAAGACCTCCTCTACACCTTATAGGGATTCCATACATAGTACAAGGAAACGGTCCTAAGGAAACTACTGTAAATTTTTGAGCTCGATCCAACGGCCGCATTAAAAGTTATAACCATTTTCAGGTTTTATTCCGTTCTAGCACCACAAGACCTCCTTTTCAAGTAGTAGGGATTCCATAAGTAGTACAAGGAAACGGGTCTGCGGAAACTACTGTAAATATTTGAGAGCGATCCAACGGCCGGATCAAAAGTTATAGCCATTTTCTGCTGTTATTCCGGTCTAGAACCACAAGACCTCCTCTTCAAGTAGTAGGGATTCCATAGGAAGTACAAGGAAACGGGCCTTCAGAAACTACTGTAAATATTTGAGCGCCATCCAATGGTCGGATCAAAAGTTATGGTCGTTTTCAGCTCTTATTCCCGTCTGGCGCCACAAGACCTCCTCTACACCTTATAGGGATTCCATATATAGTACAAGGAAACGGTCCTAAGGAAACTACTTTAAATATTTGAGCTCGATCCAACAGCCGCATAAAAAGTTATAGCCATTTTCAGGTTTTATTCCAGTCTAGCACCAGAAGACCTCCTCTTCAAGGAGTAAGGATTCCATAGGTAGTACAAGAAAAACGAACCTCCGGATCAAAAGTTATAGCCATTTTCAGGTTTTATTCCGGTATGACGCGACAAGACCTCCTCTTCACCTAGTTGGGATTCCATATGTAGTACAAGGAAACGTGCCTCCATAAACTACTCTAAATATTTGAGTGCGATCCAACGGTCGGATCAAAAGTTATAGCCCTTTTACGTTTTTATTCCTGTCTAGCGCCACAAGACCTCCTTTTCAAGTAGTAGGGATTCAATAGGTAGTACAAGAAAACGGGCTTCTAGAAACTACTGTAGATATTTGAGCACAATCCAACGGCCCGATCAAAACATATAGCAATTTTCAGCTTTTATTCCGGTCTGGCGCCACAAGACCTCCATTTCAACTTGTTGTGATTCCATAGGTAGTAGTACAAGGAAACGGTCCTCCGAAAACTAGTGTAAATATTTGAGCGCGATCCAACGGCCGGATCAAAAGTTATAGCCATTTTCTGCTGTTATTCTGGTCTAGAACCACAAGACCTCCTCTTCAAGTAGTAGGGATTCCATAGGAAGTACAAGGAAACAGGCCTTCAGAAACTACTTTAAATATTTGAGCGCCATCCAATGGTCGGATCAAAAGTTATGGCCCTTTTTAGCTCTTATTCCCGTCTGGCGCCACAAGACCTCCTCTACACCTTATAGGGATTCCATACATAGTACAAGGAAACGGTCCTAAGGAAACTACTGTAAATTTTTGAGCTCGATCCAACGGCCGCATTAAAAGTTATAACCATTTTCAGGTTTTATTCCGTTCTAGCACCACAAGACCTCCTTTTCAAGTAGTAGGGATTCCATAAGTAGTACAAGGAAACGGGTCTGCGGAAACTACTGTAAATATTTGAGAGCGATCCAACGGCCGGATCAAAAGTTATAGCCATTTTCTGCTGTTATTCCGGTCTAGAACCACAAGACCTCCTCTTCAAGTAGTAGGGATTCCATAGGAAGTACAAGGAAACGGGCCTTCAGAAACTGCTCTAAATATTTGAGCGCCATACAATGGTCGGATCAAAAGTTATGGCCCTTTTCAGCTCTTATTCCCGTCTGGCGCCACAAGACCTCCACTTCACTTTATAGGGATTCCATATATAGTACAAGGAAACGGTCCTAAGGAAACTACTTTAAATATTTGAGCTCGATCCAACGGCCGCATCAAAAGTTATAGCCATTTTCAGGTTTTATTCCAGTCTAGCACCAGAAGACCTCCTCTTCAAGTAGTAAGGATTCCATAAGTAGTACAAGAAAACGGACTTCCGGATCAAAACATATAGCCATTTTCAGCTTTTATTCCAGTATGGCGCGACAAGACCTCCTTTTCACCTAGTTGGGATTCCATACATAGTACAACGAAACGGGCCTGCGGAAACTACTGTAAATATTTGAGCGCGATCCAACAGTCAAATCAAAAGTTATAGCCCTTTTTAGTTTTTATTCCGGTCTAGCGCTACAAGACCTCCTCTTCAAGTAGTAGGGATTCCATAGGTAGTACAAGAAAACAGGCTTCTAGAAACTACTGTAGATATTTGAGCACAATCCAACGACCCGATCAAAACATATAGCTATTTTCAGCTTTTATTCTGGTCTGGCGCCACAAGACCTCCATTTCAACTTGTTGGGATTCCATAGGTAGTAGTACAAGGAAACGGTCCTCCAAAAACTAGTGTAAATATTTGAGCGCGATCCAACGGCCGGATCAAAAGTTATAGCCATTTTCTGCTGTTAGTCCGTTCTAGAACAACAAGACCTCCTCTTCAAGTAGTAGGGATTCCATAGGAAGTACAAGGAAACGGGCCTTCAGAAACTACTTTAAATATTTGAGCGGCATCCAATGGTCGGATCAAAAGTTATGGCCCTTTTCAGCTCTTATTCTCGTCTGGCGCCACAAGACCTCCTCTACACCTTATAGGGATTCCATATATATTACAAGGAAACGGTCCTAAGGGAACTACTTTAAATATTTGAGCTCGATCCAACGGCCGCATCAAAAGTTATAACCATTTTAAGGTTTTATTCCGGTCTAGCACCACAAGACCTCCTCTTCAAGTAGTAGGGTTTCCATAGCTAGTAGAAGGAAACGGACCTCCGAAAACTACTGCAACTATTTGAGAGTGATCCAACGGTCGGATCAAAAGTTATAGCCCTTTTGAGGTTTTATTGTTGTCTAGCGCCACAAGACTTCCTCTTTAAGTAGTAGGGATTCCATATGTAGTATAAGGAAACAGGCCTCCATAAACTACTATAAATATTTGAGAGCGATCCAACGGCCGCATCAAAAGTTATAACCATTTTCTGGTTTTATTCCGTTTTAGCACCACAAGACCTCCTTTTCAAGTAGTAGGGATTCCATAAGTAGTACAAGGAAACGGGCCTCCGGAAACTACTGTAAATATTTGAGAGCGATCCAAAGGCCGGATCAAAAGTTATAGCCATTTTCTGCTGTTATTCCGGTCTAGAACCACAAGACCTCCTCTACAAATAGTAGGGATTCCATAGGAAGTACAAGGAAACGGGCCTTCAGCAACTACTGTAAATATTTGAGCGGCATCCAATGGTCGGATCAAAAGTTATGGCCCATTTCAGCTCTTATTCTCGTCTGGCGCCACAAGACCTCCTCTACACCTTATAGGGATTCCATATATATTACAAGGAAACGGTCCTAAGGGAACTACTTTAAATATTTGAGCTCGATCCAACAGCCGCATCAAAAGTTATAGCCATTTTCAGGTTTTATTTCGGTATGGCGCGACAAGACCTCCTCTTGACCTAGTTGGGATTCCATATGTAGTACAAGGAAACAGGCCTGCGAAAACTATTGTAAATATTTGAGAGCGATCCAACGGTCGGATCAAAAGTTATAGCCCATTTGAGCTTTTATTGTGGTCTAGCGCCACAAGACTTCCTCTTTAAGTAGTAGGGATTCCATATGTAGTATAAGAAAACAGGCCTCCATAAACTACTGTAAATATTTGAGAGCGATCCAACGGCCGCATCAAAAGTTATAGCCATTTTCTGTTGTTATTCCGGTCTAGAACCACAAGACCTCCTCTTCAAGTAGTAGGGATTCCATAGGAAGTACAAGGAAACTGGCCTTCAGAAACTACTGTAAATATTTGAGCGCCATCCAATGGTCGGATCAAAAGTTATGGCCCCTTTCAGCTCTTATTCCCGTCTGGCGCCACAAGACCTCCTCTGCACCTTATAGGGATTCCATATATAGTACAAGGAAACGGTCCTAAGGAAACTACTTTAAATATTTGAGCTCGATCCAACAGCCGCATAAAAAGTTATAGCCATTTTCAGGTTTTATTCCAGTCTAGCACCAGAAGACCTCCTCTTCAAGGAGTAAGGATTCCATAGGTAGTACAAGAAAAACGAACCTCCGGATCAAAAGTTATAGCCATTTTCAGGTTTTATTCCGGTATGACGCGACAAGACCTCCTCTTCACCTAGTTGGGATTCCATATGTAGTACAAGGAAACATGCCTCCATAAACTACTCTAAATATTTGAGTGCGATCCAACGGTCGGATCAAAAGTTATAGCCCTTTTACGTTTTTATTCCTGTCTAGCGCCACAAGACCTCCTTTTCAAGTAGTAGGGATTCAATAGGTAGTACAAGAAAACGGGCTTCTAGAAACTACTGTAGATATTTGAGCACAATCCAACGGCCCGATCAAAACATATAGCAATTTTCAGCTTTTATTCCGGTCTGGCGCCACAAGACCTCCATTTCAACTTGTTGTGATTCCATAGGTAGTAGTACAAGGAAACGGTCCTCCGAAAACTAGTGTAAATATTTGAGCGCGATCCAACGGCCGGATCAAAAGTTATAGCCATTTTCTGCTGTTATTCTGGTCTAGAACCACAAGACCTCCTCTTCAAGTAGTAGGGATTCCATAGGAAGTACAAGGAAACAGGCCTTCAGAAACTACTTTAAATATTTGAGCGCCATCCAAAGGTCGGATCAAAAGTTATGGCCCTTTTCAGCTCTTATTCCCGTCTGGCGCCACAAGACCTCCTCTACACCTTATAGGGATTCCATACATAGTACAAGGAAACGGTCCTAAGGAAACTACTGTAAATTTTTGAGCTCGATCCAACAGCCGCATTAAAAGTTATAACCATTTTCAGGTTTTATTCCGTTCTAGCACCACAAGACCTCCTTTTCAAGTAGTAGGGATTCCATAAGTAGTACAAGGAAACGGGTCTGCGGAAACTACTGTAAATATTTGAGAGCGATCCAACGGCCGGATCAAAAGTTATAGCCATTTTCTGCTGTTATTCCGGTCTAGAACCACAAGACCTCCTCTTCAAGTAGTAGGGATTCCATAGGAAGTACAAGGAAACGGGCCTTCAGAAACTACTGTAAATATTTGAGCGCCATCCAATGGTCGGATCAAAAGTTATGGCCGTTTTCAGCTCTTATTCCCGTCTGGCGCCACAAGACCTCCTCTACACCTTATAGGGATTCCATATATAGTACAAGGAAACGGTCCTAAGGAAACTACTTTAAATATTTGAGCTCGATCCAACAGCCGCATAAAAAGTTATAGCCATTTTCAGGTTTTATTCCAGTCTAGCACCAGAAGACCTCCTCTTCAAGGAGTAAGGATTCCATAGGTAGTACAAGAAAAACGAACCTCCGGATCAAAAGTTATAGCCATTTTCAGGTTTTATTCCGGTATGACGCGACAAGACCTCCTCTTCACCTAGTTGGGATTCCATATGTAGTACAAGGAAACGTGCCTCCATAAACTACTCTAAATATTTGAGTGCGATCCAACGGTCGGATCAAAAGTTATAGCCCTTTTACGTTTTTATTCCTGTCTAGCGCCACAAGACCTCCTTTTCAAGTAGTAGGGATTCAATAGGTAGTACAAGAAAACGGGCTTCTAGAAACTACTGTAGATATTTGAGCACAATCCAACGGCCCGATCAAAACATATAGCAATTTTCAGCTTTTATTCCGGTCTGGCGCCACAAGACCTCCATTTCAACTTGTTGTGATTCCATAGGTAGTAGTACAAGGAAACGGTCCTCCGAAAACTAGTGTAAATATTTGAGCGCGATCCAACGGCCGGATCAAAAGTTATAGCCATTTTCTGCTGTTATTCTGGTCTAGAACCACAAGACCTCCTCTTCAAGTAGTAGGGATTCCATAGGAAGTACAAGGAAACAGGCCTTCAGAAACTACTTTAAATATTTGAGCGCCATCCAATGGTCGGATCAAAAGTTATGGCCCTTTTTAGCTCTTATTCCCGTCTGGCGCCACAAGACCTCCTCTACACCTTATAGGGATTCCATACATAGTACAAGGAAACGGTCCTAAGGAAACTACTGTAAATTTTTGAGCTCGATCCAACGGCCGCATTAAAAGTTATAACCATTTTCAGGTTTTATTCCGTTCTAGCACCACAAGACCTCCTTTTCAAGTAGTAGGGATTCCATAAGTAGTACAAGGAAACGGGTCTGCGGAAACTACTGTAAATATTTGAGAGCGATCCAACGGCCGGATCAAAAGTTATAGCCATTTTCTGCTGTTATTCCGGTCTAGAACCACAAGACCTCCTCTTCAAGTAGTAGGGATTCCATAGGAAGTACAAGGAAACGGGCCTTCAGAAACTGCTCTAAATATTTGAGCGCCATACAATGGTCGGATCAAAAGTTATGGCCCTTTTCAGCTCTTATTCCCGTCTGGCGCCACAAGACCTCCACTTCACTTTATAGGGATTCCATATATAGTACAAGGAAACGGTCCTAAGGAAACTACTTTAAATATTTGAGCTCGATCCAACGGCCGCATCAAAAGTTATAGCCATTTTCAGGTTTTATTCCAGTCTAGCACCAGAAGACCTCCTCTTCAAGTAGTAAGGATTCCATAAGTAGTACAAGAAAACGGACTTCCGGATCAAAACATATAGCCATTTTCAGCTTTTATTCCAGTATGGCGCGACAAGACCTCCTTTTCACCTAGTTGGGATTCCATACATAGTACAACGAAACGGGCCTGCGGAAACTACTGTAAATATTTGAGCGCGATCCAACAGTCAAATCAAAAGTTATAGCCCTTTTTAGTTTTTATTCCGGTCTAGCGCTACAAGACCTCCTCTTCAAGTAGTAGGGATTCCATAGGTAGTACAAGAAAACAGGCTTCTAGAAACTACTGTAGATATTTGAGCACAATCCAACGACCCGATCAAAACATATAGCTATTTTCAGCTTTTATTCTGGTCTGGCGCCACAAGACCTCCATTTCAACTTGTTGGGATTCCATAGGTAGTAGTACAAGGAAACGGTCCTCCAAAAACTAGTGTAAATATTTGAGCGCGATCCAACGGCCGGATCAAAAGTTATAGCCATTTTCTGCTGTTAGTCCGTTCTAGAACAACAAGACCTCCTCTTCAAGTAGTAGGGATTCCATAGGAAGTACAAGGAAACGGGCCTTCAGAAACTACTTTAAATATTTGAGCGGCATCCAATGGTCGGATCAAAAGTTATGGCCCTTTTCAGCTCTTATTCTCGTCTGGCGCCACAAGACCTCCTCTACACCTTATAGGGATTCCATATATATTACAAGGAAACGGTCCTAAGGGAACTACTTTAAATATTTGAGCTCGATCCAACGGCCGCATCAAAAGTTATAACCATTTTAAGGTTTTATTCCGGTCTAGCACCACAAGACCTCCTCTTCAAGTAGTAGGGTTTCCATAGCTAGTAGAAGGAAACGGACCTCCGAAAACTACTGCAACTATTTGAGAGTGATCCAACGGTCGGATCAAAAGTTATAGCCCTTTTGAGGTTTTATTGTTGTCTAGCGCCACAAGACTTCCTCTTTAAGTAGTAGGGATTCCATATGTAGTATAAGGAAACAGGCCTCCATAAACTACTATAAATATTTGAGAGCGATCCAACGGCCGCATCAAAAGTTATAACCATTTTCTGGTTTTATTCCGTTTTAGCACCACAAGACCTCCTTTTCAAGTAGTAGGGATTCCATAAGTAGTACAAGGAAACGGGCCTCCGGAAACTACTGTAAATATTTGAGAGCGATCCAAAGGCCGGATCAAAAGTTATAGCCATTTTCTGCTGTTATTCCGGTCTAGAACCACAAGACCTCCTCTACAAATAGTAGGGATTCCATAGGAAGTACAAGGAAACGGGCCTTCAGCAACTACTGTAAATATTTGAGCGGCATCCAATGGTCGGATCAAAAGTTATGGCCCATTTCAGCTCTTATTCTCGTCTGGCGCCACAAGACCTCCTCTACACCTTATAGGGATTCCATATATATTACAAGGAAACGGTCCTAAGGGAACTACTTTAAATATTTGAGCTCGATCCAACAGCCGCATCAAAAGTTATAGCCATTTTCAGGTTTTATTTCGGTATGGCGCGACAAGACCTCCTCTTGACCTAGTTGGGATTCCATATGTAGTACAAGGAAACAGGCCTGCGAAAACTATTGTAAATATTTGAGAGCGATCCAACGGTCGGATCAAAAGTTATAGCCCATTTGAGCTTTTATTGTGGTCTAGCGCCACAAGACTTCCTCTTTAAGTAGTAGGGATTCCATATGTAGTATAAGAAAACAGGCCTCCATAAACTACTGTAAATATTTGAGAGCGATCCAACGGCCGCATCAAAAGTTATAGCCATTTTCTGTTGTTATTCCGGTCTAGAACCACAAGACCTCCTCTTCAAGTAGTAGGGATTCCATAGGAAGTACAAGGAAACTGGCCTTCAGAAACTACTGTAAATATTTGAGCGCCATCCAATGGTCGGATCAAAAGTTATGGCCCCTTTCAGCTCTTATTCCCGTCTGGCGCCACAAGACCTCCTCTGCACCTTATAGGGATTCCATATATAGTACAAGGAAACGGTCCTAAGGAAACTACTTTAAATATTTGAGCTCGATCCAACAGCCGCATAAAAAGTTATAGCCATTTTCAGGTTTTATTCCAGTCTAGCACCAGAAGACCTCCTCTTCAAGGAGTAAGGATTCCATAGGTAGTACAAGAAAAACGAACCTCCGGATCAAAAGTTATAGCCATTTTCAGGTTTTATTCCGGTATGACGCGACAAGACCTCCTCTTCACCTAGTTGGGATTCCATATGTAGTACAAGGAAACATGCCTCCATAAACTACTCTAAATATTTGAGTGCGATCCAACGGTCGGATCAAAAGTTATAGCCCTTTTACGTTTTTATTCCTGTCTAGCGCCACAAGACCTCCTTTTCAAGTAGTAGGGATTCAATAGGTAGTACAAGAAAACGGGCTTCTAGAAACTACTGTAGATATTTGAGCACAATCCAACGGCCCGATCAAAACATATAGCAATTTTCAGCTTTTATTCCGGTCTGGCGCCACAAGACCTCCATTTCAACTTGTTGTGATTCCATAGGTAGTAGTACAAGGAAACGGTCCTCCGAAAACTAGTGTAAATATTTGAGCGCGATCCAACGGCCGGATCAAAAGTTATAGCCATTTTCTGCTGTTATTCTGGTCTAGAACCACAAGACCTCCTCTTCAAGTAGTAGGGATTCCATAGGAAGTACAAGGAAACAGGCCTTCAGAAACTACTTTAAATATTTGAGCGCCATCCAAAGGTCGGATCAAAAGTTATGGCCCTTTTCAGCTCTTATTCCCGTCTGGCGCCACAAGACCTCCTCTACACCTTATAGGGATTCCATACATAGTACAAGGAAACGGTCCTAAGGAAACTACTGTAAATTTTTGAGCTCGATCCAACAGCCGCATTAAAAGTTATAACCATTTTCAGGTTTTATTCCGTTCTAGCACCACAAGACCTCCTTTTCAAGTAGTAGGGATTCCATAAGTAGTACAAGGAAACGGGTCTGCGGAAACTACTGTAAATATTTGAGAGCGATCCAACGGCCGGATCAAAAGTTATAGCCATTTTCTGCTGTTATTCCGGTCTAGAACCACAAGACCTCCTCTTCAAGTAGTAGGGATTCCATAGGAAGTACAAGGAAACGGGCCTTCAGAAACTACTGTAAATATTTGAGCGCCATCCAATGGTCGGATCAAAAGTTATGGCCGTTTTCAGCTCTTATTCCCGTCTGGCGCCACAAGACCTCCTCTACACCTTATAGGGATTCCATATATAGTACAAGGAAACGGTCCTAAGGAAACTACTTTAAATATTTGAGCTCGATCCAACAGCCGCATAAAAAGTTATAGCCATTTTCAGGTTTTATTCCAGTCTAGCACCAGAAGACCTCCTCTTCAAGGAGTAAGGATTCCATAGGTAGTACAAGAAAAACGAACCTCCGGATCAAAAGTTATAGCCATTTTCAGGTTTTATTCCGGTATGACGCGACAAGACCTCCTCTTCACCTAGTTGGGATTCCATATGTAGTACAAGGAAACGTGCCTCCATAAACAACTCTAAATATTTGAGTGCGATCCAACGGTCGGATCAAAAGTTATAGCCCTTTTACGTTTTTATTCCTGTCTAGCGCCACAAGACCTCCTTTTCAAGTAGTAGGGATTCAATAGGTAGTACAAGAAAACGGGCTTCTAGAAACTACTGTAGATATTTGAGCACAATCCAACGGCCCGATCAAAACATATAGCAATTTTCAGCTTTTATTCCGGTCTGGCGCCACAAGACCTCCATTTCAACTTGTTGTGATTCCATAGGTAGTAGTACAAGGAAACGGTCCTCCGAAAACTAGTGTAAATATTTGAGCGCGATCCAACGGCCGGATCAAAAGTTATAGCCATTTTCTGCTGTTATTCTGGTCTAGAACCACAAGACCTCCTCTTCAAGTAGTAGGGATTCCATAGGAAGTACAAGGAAACAGGCCTTCAGAAACTACTTTAAATATTTGAGCGCCATCCAATGGTCGGATCAAAAGTTATGGCCCTTTTCAGCTCTTATTCCCGTCTGGCGCCACAAGACCTCCTCTACACCTTATAGGGATTCCATACATAGTACAAGGAAACGGTCCTAAGGAAACTACTGTAAATTTTTGAGCTCGATCCAACGGCCGCATTAAAAGTTATAACCATTTTCAGGTTTTATTCCGTTCTAGCACCACAAGACCTCCTTTTCAAGTAGTAGGGATTCCATAAGTAGTACAAGGAAACGGGTCTGCGGAAACTACTGTAAATATTTGAGAGCGATCCAACGGCCGGATCAAAAGTTATAGCCATTTTCTGCTGTTATTCCGGTCTAGAACCACAAGACCTCCTCTTCAAGGAGTAGGGATTCCATAGGAAGTACAAGGAAACGGGCCTTCAGAAACTACTGTAAATATTTGAGCGCCATCCAATGGTCGGATCAAAAGTTATGGCCGTTTTCAGCTCTTATTCCCGTCTGGCGCCACAAGACCTCCTCTACACCTTATAGGGATTCCATATATAGTACAAGGAAACGGTCCTAAGGAAACTACTTTAAATATTTGAGCTCGATCCAACAGCCGCATAAAAAGTTATAGCCATTTTCAGGTTTTATTCCAGTCTAGCACCAGAAGACCTCCTCTTCAAGGAGTAAGGATTCCATAGGTAGTACAAGAAAAACGAACCTCCGGATCAAAAGTTATAGCCATTTTCAGGTTTTATTCCGGTATGACGCGACAAGACCTCCTCTTCACCTAGTTGGGATTCCATATGTAGTACAAGGAAACGTGCCTCCATAAACTACTCTAAATATTTGAGTGCGATCCAACGGTCGGATCAAAAGTTATAGCCCTTTTACGTTTTTATTCCTGTCTAGCGCCACAAGACCTCCTTTTCAAGTAGTAGGGATTCAATAGGTAGTACAAGAAAACGGGCTTCTAGAAACTACTGTAGATATTTGAGCACAATCCAACGGCCCGATCAAAACATATAGCAATTTTCAGCTTTTATTCCGGTCTGGCGCCACAAGACCTCCATTTCAACTTGTTGTGATTCCATAGGTAGTAGTACAAGGAAACGGTCCTCCGAAAACTAGTGTAAATATTTGAGCGCGATCCAACGGCCGGATCAAAAGTTATAGCCATTTTCTGCTGTTATTCTGGTCTAGAACCACAAGACCTCCTCTTCAAGTAGTAGGGATTCCATAGGAAGTACAAGGAAACAGGCCTTCAGAAACTACTTTAAATATTTGAGCGCCATCCAATGGTCGGATCAAAAGTTATGGCCCTTTTCAGCTCTTATTCCCGTCTGGCGCCACAAGACCTCCTCTACACCTTATAGGGATTCCATACATAGTACAAGGAAACGGTCCTAAGGAAACTACTGTAAATTTTTGAGCTCGATCCAACGGCCGCATTAAAAGTTATAACCATTTTCAGGTTTTATTCCGTTCTAGCCCCACAAGACCTCCTTTTCAAGTAGTAGGGATTCCATAAGTAGTACAAGGAAACGGGCCTCCGGAAACTACTGTAAAAATTTGAGAGCGATCCAACGGCCGGATCAAAAGTTATAGCCATTTTCTGCTGTTATTCCGGTCTAGAACCACAAGACCTCCTCTTCAAGCAGTAGGGATTCCATAGTAAGTACAAGGAAACGGGCCTTCAGAAACTACTCTAAATATTTGAGCGCCATCCAATGGTCGGATCAAAAGTTATGGCCCTTTTCAGCTCTTATTCCCGTCTGGCACCACAAGGCCTCCTCTACACCTTATAGGGATTCCATACATAGTACAAGGAAACAGTCCTAAGGAAACTACTGTAAATATTTGAGCTCGATCCAACGGCCGCATCAAAAGTTATAACCATTTTCAGGTTTTATTCCGTTCTAGCACCACAAGACCTCCTTTTCAAGTAGTAGGGATTCCATAAGTAGTACAAGGAAACGGGCCTCCGGAAACTACTGTAAATATTTGAGAGCGATCCAACGGCCGGATCAAAAGTTATAGCCATTTTCTGCTGTTATTCCGGTCTAGAACCACAAGACCTCCTCTTCAAGTAGTAGGGATTCCATAGGAAGTACAAGGAAACGGGCCTTCAGAAACTACTCTAAATATTTGAGCGCCATCCAATGGTCGGATCAAAAGTTATGGCCCTTTTCAGCTCTTATTCCCGTCTGGCGCCACAAGACCTCCTCTACACCTTATAGGGATTCCATATATAGTACAAGGAAACGGTCCTAAGGAAACTACTTTAAATATTTGAGCTCGATCCAACAGCCGCATAAAAAGTTATAGCCATTTTCAGGTTTTATTCCAGTCTAGCACCAGAAGACCTCCTCTTCAAGGAGTAAGGATTCCATAGGTAGTACAAGAAAAACGAACCTCCGGATCAAAAGTTATAGCCATTTTCAGGTTTTATTCCGGTATGACGCGACAAGACCTCCTCTTCACCTAGTTGGGATTCCATATGTAGTACAAGGAAACGTGCCTCCATAAACTACTCTAAATATTTGAGTGCGATCCAACGGTCGGATCAAAAGTTATAGCCCTTTTACGTTTTTATTCCTGTCTAGCGCCACAAGACCTCCTTTTCAAGTAGTAGGGATTCAATAGGTAGTACAAGAAAACGGGCTTCTAGAAACTACTGTAGATATTTGAGCACAATCCAACGGCCCGATCAAAACATATAGCAATTTTCAGCTTTTATTCCGGTCTGGCGCCACAAGACCTCCATTTCAACTTGTTGTGATTCCATAGGTAGTAGTACAAGGAAACGGTCCTCCGAAAACTAGTGTAAATATTTGAGCGCGATCCAACGGCCGGATCAAAAGTTATAGCCATTTTCTGCTGTTATTCTGGTCTAGAACCACAAGACCTCCTCTTCAAGTAGTAGGGATTCCATAGGAAGTACAAGGAAACAGGCCTTCAGAAACTACTTTAAATATTTGAGCGCCATCCAATGGTCGGATCAAAAGTTATGGCCCTTTTCAGCTCTTATTCCCGTCTGGCGCCACAAGACCTCCTCTACACCTTATAGGGATTCCATACATAGTACAAGGAAACGGTCCTAAGGAAACTACTGTAAATTTTTGAGCTCGATCCAACGGCCGCATTAAAAGTTATAACCATTTTCAGGTTTTATTCCGTTCTAGCCCCACAAGACCTCCTTTTCAAGTAGTAGGGATTCCATAAGTAGTACAAGGAAACGGGCCTCCGGAAACTACTGTAAAAATTTGAGAGCGATCCAACGGCCGGATCAAAAGTTATAGCCATTTTCTGCTGTTATTCCGGTCTAGAACCACAAGACCTCCTCTTCAAGCAGTAGGGATTCCATAGTAAGTACAAGGAAACGGGCCTTCAGAAACTACTCTAAATATTTGAGCGCCATCCAATGGTCGGATCAAAAGTTATGGCCCTTTTCAGCTCTTATTCCCGTCTGGCACCACAAGGCCTCCTCTACACCTTATAGGGATTCCATACATAGTACAAGGAAACAGTCCTAAGGAAACTACTGTAAATATTTGAGCTCGATCCAACGGCCGCATCAAAAGTTATAACCATTTTCAGGTTTTATTCCGTTCTAGCACCACAAGACCTCCTTTTCAAGTAGTAGGGATTCCATAAGTAGTACAAGGAAACGGGCCTCCGGAAACTACTGTAAATATTTGAGAGCGATCCAACGGCCGGATCAAAAGTTATAGCCATTTTCTGCTGTTATTCCGGTCTAGAACCACAAGACCTCCTCTTCAAGTAGTAGGGATTCCATAGGAAGTACAAGGAAACGGGCCTTCAAAAACTACTCTAAATATTTGAGCGCCATCCAATGGTCGGATCAAAAGTTATGGCCCTTTTCAGCTCTTATTCCCGTCTGGCGCCACAAGATCTCCTCTACACCTTATAGGGATTCCATACATCGTACAAGGAAACCCTCCTAAGGAAACTACTGTAAATATTTGAGCTCGATCCAACGGCCGCATCAAAAGTTATAACCATTTTCAGGTTTTATTCCGTTCTAGCACCACAAGACCTCCTTTTCAAGTAGTAGGGATTCCATAAGTAGTACAAGGAAACGGGCCTCCGGAAACTACTGTAAATATTTGACAGCGATCCAACGGCCGGATCAAAAGTTATAGCCATTTTCTGCTGTTATTCCGGTCTAGAACCACAAGACCTCCTCTTCAAGTAGTAGGGATTCCATAGGAAGTACAAGGAAACGGGCCTTCATAAACTACTCTAAATATTTGAGCGCCATCCAATGGTCGGATCAAAGTTATGGCCCTTTTCAGCTCTTATTCCCGTCTGGCGCCACAAGACCTCCTCTACACCTTATAGGGATTCCATATATAGTACAAGGAAACGGTCCTAAGGAAACTACTTTAAATATTTGAGCTCGATCCAACAGCCGCATAAAAAGTTATAGCCATTTTCAGGTTTTATTCCAGTCTAGCACCAGAAGACCTCCTCTTCAAGGAGTAAGGATTCCATAGGTAGTACAAGAAAAACGAACCTCCGGATCAAAAGTTATAGCCATTTTCAGGTTTTATTCCGGTATGACGCGACAAGACCTCCTCTTCACCTAGTTGGGATTCCATATGTAGTACAAGGAAACGTGCCTCCATAAACTACTCTAAATATTTGAGTGCGATCCAACGGTCGGATCAAAAGTTATAGCCCTTTTACGTTTTTATTCCTGTCTAGCGCCACAAGACCTCCTTTTCAAGTAGTAGGGATTCAATAGGTAGTACAAGAAAACGGGCTTCTAGAAACTACTGTAGATATTTGAGCACAATCCAACGGCCCGATCAAAACATATAGCAATTTTCAGCTTTTATTCCGGTCTGGCGCCACAAGACCTCCATTTCAACTTGTTGTGATTCCATAGGTAGTAGTACAAGGAAACGGTCCTCCGAAAACTAGTGTAAATATTTGAGCGCGATCCAACGGCCGGATCAAAAGTTATAGCCATTTTCTGCTGTTATTCTGGTCTAGAACCACAAGACCTCCTCTTCAAGTAGTAGGGATTCCATAGGAAGTACAAGGAAACAGGCCTTCAGAAACTACTTTAAATATTTGAGCGCCATCCAATGGTCGGATCAAAAGTTATGGCCCTTTTCAGCTCTTATTCCCGTCTGGCGCCACAAGACCTCCTCTACACCTTATAGGGATTCCATACATAGTACAAGGAAACGGTCCTAAGGAAACTACTGTAAATTTTTGAGCTCGATCCAACGGCCGCATTAAAAGTTATAACCATTTTCAGGTTTTATTCCGTTCTAGCCCCACAAGACCTCCTTTTCAAGTAGTAGGGATTCCATAAGTAGTACAAGGAAACGGGCCTCCGGAAACTACTGTAAAAATTTGAGAGCGATCCAACGGCCGGATCAAAAGTTATAGCCATTTTCTGCTGTTATTCTGGTCTAGAACCACAAGACCTCCTCTTCAAGCAGTAGGGATTCCATAGTAAGTACAAGGAAACGGGCCTTCAGAAACTACTCTAAATATTTGAGCGCCATCCAATGGTCGGATCAAAAGTTATGGCCCTTTTCAGCTCTTATTCCCGTCTGGCACCACAAGGCCTCCTCTACACCTTATAGGGATTCCATACATAGTACAAGGAAACAGTCCTAAGGAAACTACTGTAAATATTTGAGCTCGATCCAATGGCCGCATCAAAAGTTATAACCATTTTCAGGTTTTATTCCGTTCTAGCACCACAAGACCTCCTTTTCAAGTAGTAGGGATTCCATAAGTAGTACAAGGAAACGGGCCTCCGGAAACTACTGTAAATATTTGAGAGCGATCCAACGGCCGGATCAAAAGTTATAGCCATTTTCTGCTGTTATTCCGGTCTAGAACCACAAGACCTCCTCTTCAAGTAGTAGGGATTCCATAGGAAGTACAAGGAAACGGGCCTTCAGAAACTACTCTAAATATTTGAGCGCCATCCAATGGTCGGATCAAAAGTTATGGCCCTTTTCAGCTCTTATTCCCGTCTGGCGCCACAAGATCTCCTCTACACCTTATAGGGATTCCATACATCGTACAAGGAAACCCTCCTAAGGAAACTACTGTAAATATTTGAGCTCGATCCAACGGCCGCATCAAAAGTTATAACCATTTTCAGGTTTTATTCCGTTCTAGCACCACAAGACCTCCTTTTCAAGTAGTAGGGATTCCATAAGTAGTACAAGGAAACGGGCCTCCGGAAACTACTGTAAATATTTGAGAGCGATCCAACGGCCGGATCAAAAGTTATAGCCATTTTCTGCTGTTATTCCGGTCTAGAACCACAAGACCTCCTCTTCAAGTAGTAGGGATTCCATAGGAAGTACAAGGAAACGGGCCTTCATAAACTACTCTAAATATTTGAGCGCCATCCAATGGTCGGATCAAAGTTATGGCCCTTTTCAGCTCTTATTCCCGTCTGGCGCCACAAGACCTCCTCTACACCTTATAGGGATTCCATACATCGTACAAGGAGACGGTCGTAAGGAAACTACTGTAAATATTTGAGCTCGATCCAACGGCCGCATCAAAAGTTATAACCATTTTCAGGTTTTATTCCGTTCTAGCACCACAAGACCTCCTTTTCAAGTAGTAGGGATTCCATAAGTAGTACAAGGAAACGGGCCTCCGGAAACTACTGTAAATATTTGAGAGCGATCCAACGGCCGGATCAAAAGTTATAGCCATTTTCTGCTGTTATTCCGGTCTAGAACCACAAGACCTCCTGTTCAAGTAGTAGGGATTCCATAGGAAGTGCAAGGAAACGGGCCTTCAGAAACTACTCTAAATATTTGAGCGCCATCCAATGGTCGGATCAAAGGTTATGGCCCTTTTCAGCTCTTATTCCCGTCTGGCGCCACAAGACCTCCTCTACACCTTATAGGGATTCCATAAAGAGTACAAGGAAACGGTCCTAAGGAAACAACTGTAAATATTTGAGCTCGATCCAACGGCCGCATCAAAAGTTATAACCATTTTCAGGTTTTATTCCGTTCTAGCACCACAAGACCTCCTTTTCAAGTAGTAGGGATTCCATAAGTAGTACAAGGAAACGGGCCTCCGGAAACTACTGTAAATATTTGAGAGCGATCCAACGGCCGGATCAAAAGTTATAGCCATTTTCTGCTGTTATTCCGGTCTAGAACCACAAGACCTCCTCTTCAAGTAGTAGGGATTCCATAGGAAGTACAAGGAAACGGGCCTTCAGAAACTACTCTAAATATTTGAGCGCCATCCAATGGTCGGATCAAAAGTTATGGCCCTTTTCAGCTCTTATTCCCGTCTGGCGCCACAAGATCTCCTCTACACCTTATAGGGATTCCATACATCGTACAAGGAAACGGTCCTAAGGAAACTACTGTAAATATTTGAGCTCGATCCAACGGCCGCATCAAAAGTTATAACCATTTTCAGGTTTTATTCCGTTCTAGCACCACAAGACCTCCTTTTCAAGTAGTAGGGATTCCATAAGTAGTACAAGGAAACGGGCCTCCGGAAACTACTGTAAATATTTGACAGCGATCCAACGGCCGGATCAAAAGTTATAGCCATTTTCTGCTGTTATTCCGGTCTAGAACCACAAGACCTCCTCTTCAAGTAGTAGGGATTCCATAGGAAGTACAAGGAAACGGGCCTTCATAAACTACTCTAAATATTTGAGCGCCATCCAATGGTCGGATCAAAGTTATGGCCCTTTTCAACTCTTATTCCCGTCTGGCGCCACAAGACCTCCTCTACACCTTATAGGGATTCCATACATCGTACAAGGAGACGGTCGTAAGGAAACTACTGTAAATATTTGAGCTCGATCCAACGGCCGCATCAAAAGTTATAACCATTTTCAGGTTTTATTCCGTTCTAGCACCACAAGACCTCCTTTTCAAGTAGTAGGGATTCCATAAGTAGTACAAGGAAACGGGCCTCCGGAAACTACTGTAAATATTTGAGAGCGATCCAACGGCCGGATCAAAAGTTATAGCCATTTTCTGCTGTTATTCCGGTCTAGAACCACAAGACCTCCTGTTCAAGTAGTAGGGATTCCATAGGAAGTGCAAGGAAACGGGCCTTCAGAAACTACTCTAAATATTTGAGCGCCATCCAATGGTCGGATCAAAGGTTATGGCCCTTTTCAGCTCTTATTCCCGTCTGGCGCCACAAGACCTCCTCTACACCTTATAGGGATTCCATAAAGAGTACAAGGAAACAGTCCTAAGGAAACAACTGTAAATATTTGAGCTTGATCCAACGGCCGCATCAAAAGTTATAACCATTTTCAGGTTTTATTCCGTTCTAGCACCACAAGACCTCCTTTTCAAGTAGTAGGGATTCCATAAGTAGTACAAGGAAACGGGCCTCCGGAAACTACTGTAAATATTTGAGAGCGATCCAACGGCCGGATCAAAAGTTATAGCCATTTTCTGCTGTTATTCCGGTCTAGAACCACAAGACCTCCTCTTCAAGTAGTAGGGATTCCATAGGAAGTACAAGGAAACGGGCCTTCAGAAACTACTCTAAATATTTGAGCGCCATCCAATGGTCGGATCAAAAGTTATAGCCCTTTTCAGCTTTTATTCCCGTTTGGCACCACAAGACCTCCTCTACACCTTATAGGGATTCCATACATAGTACAAGGAAACAGTCCTAAGGAAACTACTGTAAATATTTGAGCTCGATCCAACGGCCGCATCAAAAGTTATAACCATTTTCAGGTTTTATTCCGTTCTAGCACCACAAGACCTCCTTTTCAAGTAGTAGGGATTCCATAAGTAGTACAATGAAATGGGCTCCGGAAACTACTGTAAATATTTGAGAGCGATCCAACGGCCGGATCAAAAGTTATAGCTATTTTCTGCTGTTATTCCGGTCTAGAACAACAAGACCTCTTCAAGCAGTAGGGATTCCATAGGAAGTACAAGGAAACGGGCCTTCAGAAACTACTCTAAATATTTGAGCGCCATCCAATGGTCGGATCAAAAGTTATGGCCCTTTTCAGCTCTTATTCCCGTCTGGCGCCACAAGACCTCCTCTACACCTTATAGGGATTCCATACATAGTACAAGGAAACGGTCCTAAGGAAACTACTGTAAATATTTGAGCTCGATCCAACGGCCGCATCAAAAGTTATAACCATTTTCAGGTTTTATTCCGTTCTAGCACCAGAAGACCTCCTTTTCAAGTAGTAGGGATTCCATAAGTAGTACAAGGAAACGGGCCTCCGGAAACTACTGTAAATATTTGAGAGCGATCCAACGGTCGGATCAAAAGTTAGAGCCATTTTGAGCTTTTAATGTGGTCTAGCGCCACAAGACCTCCTCTTCAAGTAGTAGGGATTCCATATGTAGTACAAGGAAACTGGCCTCCATAAACTACTCTAAATATTTAAGTGTGATCCAACGGTTGGATCAAAAGTTATAGCCCTTTTTCAGGTTTTATTCCGTTCTAGCACCACAAGACCTCCTTTTCAAGTAGTAGGGATTCCATAAGTAGTACAAGGAAACGGGCCTCCGGAAACTACTGTAAATATTTGAGAGCGATCCAACGGTCGGATCAAAAGTTAGAGCCATTTTGAGCTTTTAATGTGGTCTAGCGCCACAAGACCTCCTCTTTAAGTAGTAGGGATTCCATATGTAGTACAAGGAAACTGGCCTCCATAAACTACTCTAAATATTTAAGTGTGATCCAACGGTTGGATCAAAAGTTATAGCCCTTTTTCAGGTTTTATTCCGGTCTAGCACCACAAGACCTCCTTTTCAAGTAGTAAGGATTCCATAAGTAGTACAAGGAAATGGGCCTCTGGAAACTACTGTAAATATTTGAGAGCGATCCAACGGTTGGATCAAAAGTTAGAGCCATTTTGAGCTTTTATTGTAGTCTAGCGCCACAAGACCTCCTCTTCAAGTAGTAGGGATTCCATATGTAGTACACGGAAACTGGCCTCCATAAACTACCCTAAATATTTGAGTGTGATCCAACGGTCGTATCAAAAGTTATAGCCCTTTTCAGTTTTTATTTCGGTCTAGCGCCACAAGACCTCCTTTTCAAGTAGTAGGGATTCAATAGGTAATACAAGAAAACATGCCTCCAGAAACTACTATAGATATTTGAGCACAATTCAACGGCCGGATCAAAACTTATAGCCATTTTCAGCTTTTATTCCGGTCTGGTGCCACAAGACCTCCTATTCAAGTAGTAAGGATTCCATATGTCGTACAGGGAAACGGGCCTCCGGAAACTACTGTAAATATTTGAGCGTGATCCAACGGTCGGATCAAAAATTATAGCCCTTTTGAGTTTTTATTCTGGTCTAGCGCCACAAGACCTCCTCTTCAAGTAGTAGGGATTCCATATGTAGTACAAGGAAACGGGCCTCCGGAAACGATTGTAAATATTTGACCGCCATCCAACGATCATATCAAAAGTTATGGCCCTTTTCAGCTCTTATTCCAGTCTGGCGCCACACGACCTCCTCTTCAAGTAGTAGGGATTCTATACATAGTACAAGTAAACGGTCTTCGAGAAACTACTGTAAATATTTGAGCGTCATCCAACGGTCGGATCAAAAGTTATGGCCCTTTTCAGCTCTTATTCCCGTTTGGCGCCACACGACCTCCTCTTTAAGTAGTAGGGATTCCATAGGTAGTCCAACGAAACGAGCTTCCGGAAACTACTGTAAATATTTCAGAGCGATCCAACGGTCGGATCAAAAGTTATGGCGCTATTCAGCTGTTAATCCGGTCTGGCGCGACAAGACCTCCTCTTCACCTAGTTGGGATTCTATACATAGTACAAGGAAACGGGCCAACGAAAACTATTGTAAATATTTGAGAGCGATCCACCGATCGGATCAAAAGTTATAGCCCTTTTCAGCTTTTATTCTAGTCTAGCGCCACAAGACCTGCTCTTCAAGTAGTAGGGATTCCATATGTAGTACAAGGAAACGGGCCTCCGCAAACTACTGTAAATATTTGAGCACGATACAACAGTCGGATCAAAATTTATGGCCCTTTTCGCTTGTTATTCCGGTCTGGCGCCACAAAGCCTCCTATTCAACGAGGACGGTTTCCATCGGTAGTACAAGGACACGGGCCTCCGAAAACTACTGTAAATATTTGGGAGCGATCAAACGTTTGGATCAAAAGTTTTAGCCCTTTTCAGCTTTTATTCCGGTCTAGCGCCACAAGACCTCCTTTTCAACTAGTAGGGATTCCATAACTAGTACAAGGAAACGGGCCTCCGGAAACTAGTGTAACTATTTGAGAGCGATCCAACGGCCGGATCAAAAGTTATAGCCATTTTCTGCTGTTATTCCGGTCTAACACCACAAGACCTCCTCTTCAAGTAGTAGGGATTCCATAGGAAGTACAAGGAAACGGGCCTCCGGAAACTAGTGTAAATATTTGAGCGCCATCCAATGGTCGCATCAAAAGTTATGGCCCTTTTCAACTTTTATTCCCGTTTGGCGCCACAAGACCTCCTTTTCACCTAGTAGGGATTCTATACATAGTACAAGTAAACGGTCTTCGGGAAACTATTGTAAATATTTGAGCGCCATCCAACGGTCGGATCAAAAGTTATGGCCCTTTTCAGCTCTTATTCCCGTTTGGCGCCACACGACCTTCTCTTTAAGTAGTAGGGATTCCATAGGTAGTCCAACGAAACGAGCTTCCGGAAACTACTGTAAATATTTCAGAGCGATCCAACGGTCGGATCAAAAGTTATGGCGCTATTCAGCTGTTAATCCGGTCTGGCGCGACAAGACCTCCTCTTCACCTAGTTGGGATTCTATACATAGTACAAGGAAACGGGCCAACGAAAACTATTGTAAATATTTGAGAGCGATCCACCGATCGGATCAAAAGTTATAGCCCTTTTCAGCTTTTATTCTAGTCTAGCGCCACAAGACCTGCTCTTCAAGTAGTAGGGATTCCATATGTAGTACAAGGAAACGGGTTCCGGAAACTACTGTAAATATTTGAGCGTGATCCAACGGTCGGATTAAAAGTTATAGCCCTTTTCAGTTTTTATTTCGGTCTAGCACCAGAAGACATCTTCTTCAACTAGTAGGGATTCCATAGGTAGTACAAGAAAATTGTCCTCCGGAAACTACTGTAATTATTTGAGCACGATACAACAGTGAGATCAAATGTTGTGGCCCTTTTCGCTTGTTATTCCGGTCTGGCGCGCAAGACCTCCTATTCAACGAAGAGGGTTTCCATCGGTAGTACAAGGAAACGGGCCTCCAGAAACTACCAGAAATATTTGAGAGCGATCCAACGGTCGAATCAAAAGTTATAGCCCTTTTCAGTTTTTTTTCCGGTCTAGCACCACAACACCTCTTCTTCAACTAGTAGGGATTCCATAGATAGTACAAGAAAACGGGCCTCCGGAAACTACTGTAAATATTTGAGCACGATACAACAGTCGGATCAAAAGTTATGGCCCTTTTCGCTTGTTATTCCGGTCTGGCGCACATGACCTCCTTTGCAAAGAGGAGGGTTTCCATCGTAGTACAAGGAAACGGGCCTCCAGAAACTACCGAAAATATTTGAGAGCGATCCAACGGTCGGATCAAAAGTTATAGCCCTTTTCAGCTTTTATTGCGGTATAGCGCCACAACACCTCCTCTTCAAGTAGGAGGGATTCCATAGCTAGTACAAGGAAACGGCCCTCCGAAAACTACTACAACTATTTGAAAGCGATCCCACGGTCAGATCAAAAGTTATAGCCCTTTTTCAGCTTTTATTCCGGTCTAGCGCCACAAGACCACCTCTTCAAGTAGTAGGGATTCCATAGGTAGTACAAGCAAACGGGCCTCCAGAAACAACTATAAATATTTGAGTGCCTTCAAACGGTTGAATCAAAAGTTATGGCCAATTTCAGCTGTTATTTGGTCTCGCGCGCAAGACCTCCTTTTCAAAGAGGAGGGTTTCAATCGGTAGTACAAGGAAACGGGCCTCCAGAAACTACCAGAAATATTTGAGAGCGATCCAACGGCCGGATCAAAAGTTATAGCCCTTTTCAGCTTTTATTTCGGTCTAGCGCCACAAGACCTCCTCTTCAAGTAGTAAGGATTCCATAGGTAGTACAAGAAAACGGGCATCCAGAAACTACTGTAAATATTTGAGCACGATACAACAGTCGGATCAAAATTTATGGCCCTTTTCACTTGTTATTCCGGTCTGACGCCACAAAACCTCCTATTCAACGAGGATGGTTTCCATCAGTAGTACAAGGAAACGGGCCTCCGGAAACTACTGTAAATATTTGGGAGCGATCAAACGTTCGGATCAAAAGTTGTAGCCCTTTTCAGCTTTTATTCTGGTCTAGCACCACAAGACCTCCTTTTCAACTAGTAGGCATTCCATAGGTAGTACAAGGCAACGAGCCTCCGGAAACTACTGGAAATATTTGAGCGCCATTAAACGATCGAATCAAAAGTTATGGCCCTTTTCAGCTTTTATTTCGGTCTAGCGCGCCAAGACTTCCTCTTCAAGTAGTAGGGATTCCATAGCTAGTACAAGGAAATGGGCCTCCGGAAACTAGTGTAACTATTTGAGAGCGATCCAACGGCCGGATCAAAAGTTATAGCCATTTTCAGCTGTTATTCCGGTCTAACACCACAAGACCTCCTCTTCAACTAGTAGGGATTCCATAGGAAGTACAAGGAAACGGGCCTCCGGAAACTAGTGTAAATATTTGAGCGCCATCCAATGGTCGCATCAAAAGTTATGGCCCTTTTCAACTTTTATTCCCGTCTGGCGCCACAAGACCTCCTTTTCAACTAGTAGGGATTCCATAGGTAGTACAAGGCAACGAGCCTCCGGAAACTACTAGAAATATTTGAGCGCCATCCAACGGTCGGATCAAAAGTTATAGCCCTTTTCAGTTTTTATTCCGGTCTTGCACCACAAGACCTCTTCTTCAACTAGTAGGGATTCCATAGATGGTACAAGAAAACGGGCCTCCGGAAACTACTGTAAATATTTGAGCATGATACAATAGTCAGATCAAAAGTTGTGGCCCTTTTCCCTTGTTATTCCGGTCTGGTGCGCATGACCTCCTATGCAAAAAGGAGGGTTTCCATCGTAGTACAAGGAAACGGGCCTCCAGAAACTACCAAAAATATTTGAGAGCGATCCAACGGTCGGATCAAAAGTTATAGCCCTTTTCAGCTTTTATTGCGGTCTAGCGCCACAACACCTCTTCAAGTTGGAGGGATTCCATAGCTAGTACAAGGAAACGGCCCTCCGAAAACTACTACAACTATTTGAAAGCAATCCCACGGTCAGATCAAAAGTTATAGCCCTTTTCAGCTTTTATTCCGGTCTAGCGCCACAAGACCACCTCTTCAAGTAGTAGGGATTCCATAGTAGTACAAGCAAACGGGCCTCCGGAAACAACTATAAATATTTGAGCGCCTTCAAACGGTTGAATCAAAAGTTATGGCCAATTTCAGCTGTTATTTCGGTCTCGCGCGCAAGACCTCCTTTTCAAAGAGGAGGGTTTCCATCGGTAGTACAAGGAAACAGGCCTCCAGAAACTACCAGAAATATTTGAGAGCGATCCAACGGCAGGATCAAAAGTTATAGCCCTTTTCAGCTTTTATTCCGGTCTAGCGCCACAAAACCTCCTCTTCAAGTAGTAAGGATTCCATAGGTAGTACAAGAAAACGGGCATCCAGAAACTACTGTAAATATTTGAGCACGATACAACAGTCGGATCAAAATTTATGGCCCTTTTCGCTTGTTATTCCGGTCTGGCGCACATGACCTCCTTTGCAAAGAGGAGGGTTTCCATCGTAGTACAAGGAAACGGGCCTCCAGAAACTACCGGAAATATTTGAGAGCGATCCAACGGTCGGATCAAAAGTTATAGCCCTTTTCAGCTTTTATTGCGGTATAGCGCCACAACACCTCCTCTTCAAGTAGGAGGGATTCCATAGCTAGTACAAGGAAACGACCCTCCGAAAACTACTACAACTATTTGAAAGCGATCCCACGGTCAGATCAAAAGTTATAGCCCTTTTTCAGCTTTTATTCCGGTCTAGCGCCACAAGACCACCTCTTCAAGTAGTAGGGATTCCATAGGTAGTACAAGCAAACGGGCCTCCGGAAACAACTATAAATATTTGAGCGCCTTCAAACGGTTGAATCAAAAGTTATGGCCAATTTCAGCTGTTATTTGGTCTCGCGTGCAAGACCTCCTTTTCAAAGAGGAGGGTTTCAATCGGTAGTACAAGGAACCGGGCCTCCAGAAACTACCAGAAATATTTGAGAGCGATCCAACGGCCGGATCAAAAGTTATAGCCCTTTTCAGCTTTTATTCCGGTCTAGCGCCACAAGACCTCCTCTTCAAGTAGTAAGGATTCCATAGGTAGTACAAGAAAACGGGCATCCAGAAACTACTTTAAATATTTGAGCACGATACAACAGTCGGATCAAAATTTATGGCCCTTTTCACTTGTTATTCCGGTCTGACGCCACAAAACCTCCTATTCAACGAGGATGGTTTCCATCAGTAGTACAAGGAAACGGGCCTCCGGAAACTACTGTAAATATTTGGGAGCGATCAAACGTTCGGATCAAAAGTTGTAGCCCTTTTCAGCTTTTATTCTGGTCTAGCACCACAAGACCTCCTTTTCAACTAGTAGGGATTCCATAGGTAGTACAAGGCAACGAGCCTCCGGAAACTACTGGAAATATTTGAGCGCCATTAAACGATCGAATCAAAAGTTATGGCCCTTTTCAGCTTTTATTCCGGTCTAGCGCGCCAAGACTTCCTCTTCAAGTAGTAGGGATTCCATAGCTAGTACAAGGAAATGGGCCTCCGGAAACTAGTGTAACTATTTGAGAGCGATCCAACGGCCGGATCAAAAGTTATAGCCATTTTCAGCTGTTATTCCGGTCTAACACCACAAGACCTCCTCTTCAACTAGTAGGGATTCCATAGGAAGTACAAGGAAACGGACCTCCGGAAACTAGTGTAAATATTTGAGCGCCATCCAATGGTCGCATCAAAAGTTATGGCCCTTTTCAACTTTTATTCCCGTCTGGCGCCACAAGACCTCCTTTTCAACTAGTAGGGATTCCATAGGTAGTACAAGGCAACGAGCCTCCGGAAACTACTGGAAATATTTGAGCGCCATCCAATGGTCGGATCAAAAGTTATAGCCCTTTTCAGTTTTTATTCCGGTCTTGCACCACAAGACCTCTTCTTCAACTAGTAGGGATTCCATAGATGGTACAAGAAAACGGGCCTCCGGAAACTACTGTAAATATTTGAGCATGATACAACAGTCAGATCAAAAGTTGTGGCCCTTTTCCCTTGTTATTCCGGTCTGGTGCGCATGACCTCCTATGCAAAAAGGAGGGTTTCCATCGTAGTACAAGGAAACGGGCCTCCAGAAACTACCAAAAATATTTGAGAGCGATCCAACGGTCGGATCAAAAGTTATAGCCCTTTTCAGCTTTTATTGCGGTCTAGCGCCACAACACCTCTTCAAGTTGGAGGGATTCCATAGCTAGTACAAGGAAACGGCCCTCCGAAAACTACTACAACTATTTGAAAGCAATCCCACGGTCAGATCAAAAGTTATAGCCCTTTTCAGCTTTTATTCCGGTCTAGCGCCACAAGACCACCTCTTCAAGTAGTAGGGATTCCATAGTAGTACAAGCAAACGGGCCTCCGGAAACAACTATAAATATTTGAGCGCCTTCAAACGGTTGAATCAAAAGTTATGGCCAATTTCAGCTGTTATTTCGGTCTCGCGCGCAAGACCTCCTTTTCAAAGAGGAGGGTTTCCATCGGTAGTACAAGGAAACAGGCCTCCAGAAACTACCAGAAATATTTGAGAGCGATCCAACGGCAGGATCAAAAGTTATAGCCCTTTTCAGCTTTTATTCCGGTCTAGCGCCACAAAACCTCCTCTTCAAGTAGTAAGGATTCCATAGGTAGTACAAGAAAACGGGCATCCAGAAACTACTGTAAATATTTGAGCACGATACAACAGTCGGATCAAAATTTATGGCCCTTTTCGCTTGTTATTCCGGTCTGGCGCACATGACCTCCTTTGCAAAGAGGAGGGTTTCCATCGTAGTACAAGGAAACGGGCCTCCAGAAACTACCGGAAATATTTGAGAGCGATCCAACGGTCGGATCAAAAGTTATAGCCCTTTTCAGCTTTTATTGCGGTATAGCGCCACAACACCTCCTCTTCAAGTAGGAGGGATTCCATAGCTAGTACAAGGAAACGGCCCTCCGAAAACTACTACAACTATTTGAAAGCGATCCCACGGTCAGATCAAAAGTTATAGCCCTTTTTCAGCTTTTATTCCGGTCTAGCGCCACAAGACCACCTCTTCAAGTAGTAGGGATTCCATAGGTAGTACAAGCAAACGGGCCTCCGGAAACAACTATAAATATTTGAGCGCCTTCAAACGGTTGAATTAAAAGTTATGGCCAATTTCAGCTGTTATTTGGTCTCGCGTGCAAGACCTCCTTTTCAAAGAGGAGGGTTTCAATCGGTAGTACAAGGAAACGGGCCTCCAGAAACTACCAGAAATATTTGAGAGCGATCCAACGGCCGGATCAAAAGTTATAGCCCTTTTCAGCTTTTATTCCGGTCTAGCTCCACAAGACCTCCTCTTCAAGTAGTAAGGATTCCATAGGTAGTACAAGAAAACGGGCATCCAGAAACTACTGTAAATATTTGAGCACGATACAACAGTCGGATCAAAATTTATGGCCCTTTTCACTTGTTATTCCGGTCTGACGCCACAAAACCTCCTATTCAACGAGGATGGTTTCCATCAGTAGTACAAGGAAACGGGCCTCCGGAAACTACTGTAAATATTTGGGAGCGATCAAACGTTCGGATCAAAAGTTGTAGCCCTTTTCACCTTTTATTCTGGTCTAGCACCACAAGACCTCCTTTTCAACTAGTAGGGATTCCATAGGTAGTACAAGGCAACGAGCCTCCGGAAACTACTGGAAATATTTGAGCGCCATTAAACGATCGAATCAAAAGTTATGGCCCTTTTCAGCTTTTATTCCGGTCTAGCGCGCCAAGACTTCCTCTTCAAGTAGTAGGGATTCCATAGCTAGTACAAGGAAATGGGCCTCCGGAAACTAGTGTAACTATTTGAGAGCGATCCAACGGCCGGATCAAAAGTTATAGCCATTTTCAGCTGTTATTCCGGTCTAACACCACAAGACCTCCTCTTCAACTAGTAGGGATTCCATAGGAAGTACAAGGAAACGGGCCTCCGGAAACTAGTGTAAATATTTGAGCGCCATCCAATGGTCGCATCAAAAGTTATGGCCCTTTTCAACTTTTATTCCCGTCTGGCGCCACAAGACCTCCTTTTCAACTAGTAGGGATTCCATTGGTAGTACAAGGCAACGAGCCTCCGGAAACTACTGGAAATATTTGAGCGCCATCCAACGGTCGGATCAAAAGTTATAGCCCTTTTCAGTTTTTATTCCGGTCTTGCACCACAAGACCTCTTCTTCAACTAGTAGGGATTCCATAGATGGTACAAGAAAACGGGCCTCCGGAAACTACTGTAAATATTTGAGCATGATACAACAGTCAGATCAAAAGTTGTGGCCCTTTTCGCTTGTTATTCCGGTCTGGCGCACATGACCTCCTTTGCAAAGAGGAGGGTTTCCATCGTAGTACAAGGAAACGGGCCTCCAGAAACTACCGGAAATATTTGAGAGCGATCTAACGGTCGGATCAAAAGTTATAGCCCTTTTCAGCTTTTATTGCGGTCTAGCGCCACAACACCTCTTCAAGTTGGAGGGATTCCATAGCTAGTACAAGGAAACGGCCCTCCGAAAACTACTACAACTATTTGAAAGCGATCCCACAGTCAGATCAAAAGTTATAGCCCTTTTCAGCTTTTATTCCGGTCTAGCGCCACAAGACCACCTCTTCAAGTAGTAGGGATTCCATAGTAGTACAAGCAAACGGGCCTCCGGAAACAACTATAAATATTTGAGCGCCTTCAAACGGTTGAATCAAAAGTTATGGCCAATTTCAGCTGTTATTTCGGTCTCGCGCGCAAGACCTCCTTTTCAAAGAGGAGGGTTTCCATCGGTAGTACAAGGAAACAGGCCTCCAGAAACTACCAGAAATATTTGAGAGCGATCCAACGGCAGGATCAAAAGTTATAGCCCTTTTCAGCTTTTATTCCGGTCTAGCGCCACAAAACCTCCTCTTCAAGTAGTAAGGATTCCATAGGTAGTACAAGAAAACGGGCATCCAGAAACTACTGTAAATATTTGAGCACGATACAACAGTCGGATCAAAATTTATGGCCCTTTTCGCTTGTTATTCTGGTCTGACGCCACAAAACCTCCTATTCAACGAGGATGATTTCCATCGGTACTACAAGGAAACTGGCCTCCGGAAACTACTGTAAATATTTGGGAGAGATCAAACGTTCGGATCAAAAGTTGTAGCCCTTTTCAGCTTTTATTCCGGTCTAGCGCCACAAGACCTCCTTTTCAACTAGTAGTGATTCCATAGGTAGTACAAGGCAACGAGCCTCCGGAAACTACTGGAAATATTTGAGCGCCATCAAACGGTCGAATCAAAAGTTATGGCCCTTTTCAGCTTTTATTCCGGTCTAGCGCGCCAAGACTTCCTCTTCAAGTAGTAGGGATTCCATAACTAGTACAAGGAAACGGGCCTCCGGAAACTAGTGTAACTATTTGAGAGCGATCCAACGGCCGGATCAAAAGTTATAGCCATTTTCTGCTGTTATTCCGGTCTAACACCACAAGACCTCCTCTTCAAGTAGTAGGGATTCCATAGGAAGTACAAGGAAACGGGCCTCCGGAAACTAGTGTAAATATTTGAGCGCCATCCAATGGTCGCATCAAAAGTTATGGCCCTTTTCAACTTTTATTCCCGTTTGGCGCCACAAGACCTCCTTTTCACCTAGTAGGGATTCTATACATAGTACAAGTAAACGGTCTTCGGGAAACTATTGTTAATATTTGAGCGCCATCCAACGGTCGGATCAAAAGTTATGGCCCTTTTCAGCTCTTATTCCCGTTTAGCGCCAGACGACCTCCTCTTCAACTAGTAGGGATTCCATAGGTCGTACAAGGAAACGAGCTTCCGGAAACTACTGTAAATATTTCAGAGCGATCCAACGGTCGGATCAAAAGTTATGGCCCTATTTAGTTGTTAATCCGGTCTGGCGCGACAAGTCCTCCTCTTCACCTAGTTGGGATTCTATACATAGTACAAGGAAACGGGCCAACGGAAACTATTGTACATATTTGAGAGCGATCCACCGGTCGGAGCAAAAGTTATAGCCCTTTTCAGCTTTTATTCTAGTCTATCGCCACCAGACCTCCTCTTCAACTAGTAGGGATTCCATATGTAGTACAAGGAAACGGGTTCCGGAAACTACTGTAAATATTTGAGCGTGATCCAATGGGTGATCAAAAGTTATAGCCCTTTTCAGTTTTTATTCCGGTCTAGCACCACAAGACCTGTTCTTCAACTAGTAGGGATTCCATAGGTAGTACAAGAAAACGGGCCTCCGGAAGCTACTGTAAATATTTGAGCACGATACAACAGTCAGATCAAAAGTTGTGGCCCTTTTCGCTTGTTATTGCGGTCTGGCGCGCATGACCTCCTTTTCAAAGAGGAGGGTTTCCATCGTAGTACAAGGAAACGGGCCTCCAGAAACTACCAGAAATATTTGAGAGCGATCCAACGATCGGATCAAAAGTTATAGCCCTTTTCAGCTTTTATTGCGGTCTAGCGCCACAGGACCTCCTCTTCAACTAGTAGGGATTCCATAGGTAGTACAAGAAAACGGGCCTCCGAAAACTACTGGAAATATTTGAGCAGGATACAACTGTCAGATCAAAAGTTGTGGCCCTTTTTGCTTGTTATTCCGGTTTGGCGCGTAAGACCTCCTTTTCAACGACGAGGGTTTCCATCGGTAGTACAAGGAAATGGGCCTCTAGAAACTACCGAAAATATTTGAGAGCGATCCAACAGTCGGATCAAAAGTTATAGCCCTTTTCATCTTTTATTCTGGTCTAGTGTCACAAGACCTTCTCTTCAAGTAGTAGGGATTCCATATGTAGTACAAGAAAACACGCCTCCGGAAACTACTGTAAATATTTGAGCGCCTTCAAGCGATTGAATCAAAAGTTATGGCCCATTTCAGCTGTTATTCCGGTCTGGCTCGACAAGACCTCCTCTTGATCTAGTAGGGATTCCATAGATAGAACAAGGAAACGGGCTTCCAGAAACTACTGTAAACATTTGAGTGTAGTGCAATGGTCGGATGAAAAGTTATGGCGCTACTAAGCTCTTCTTCACATCTGGCACAACAAGACCTCATCTTCACCTAGTAGGGATTTCATACATTGTACAAGGAAACAGGACTTCGTAAACTACTGTAAATATTTGAGCGCTTTCCAACGGCCAGATCAAAAGTTATAGCAATTTTCAGCTGTTATTCTGGTCTAGCGCCACAAGACCTCCTCTTCAAGTAGGAGGGATTCCATAGGGAGTACAAGGAAACGAGCCTCCGGAAACTATTGTAAATATTTGAGAGTGATCCAACGGTCGGATCAAAAGTTATGGCCTTGTTCAGCTGTTATTCCGGTCTGGCGGGACAACACCTCCTTATCAACTAGTAGGGATTCCATAGGTAGTACAATGAAACGTGCTTTCGGAAACTACTGTAAAGATTTGAGCACGATGCAACGTTCGAATCAAAAGTTATAGCGCTTTTCAGCTGTTATTCATGTCTGGCGCAACACGACCTCCTCTTCACCTAGTAGGGATTCCATACATTGTACAAGGAAATAGGCCTCCGTAAACTACTGTAAATATTTGAGAGCGATCCAATGGTCAGATCAAAAGTTATGGCCCTTTTTCACCTGTTATTCTGGTCTCGCGCCACAAGACCTCCTCTTCACCTAGTAGGGATTCCATACATTGTACAAGGAAACAGGCCTCCGTAAACTACTGTAAATATTTGAGCGCCATCAAACGGTCCTATCAAAAGTTCTAGCCCTTTTTAGCTGTTAATCTGGTCTAGCGCCACAAGACCTCTTCAACTAGTAGGGATTCCATAGGAAGTACAAGGAAACGGGCCTCCAGAAACTACTGCAAATATTTGAGAGCGATCCAACGGTCGAATCAAAAGTTATGGCCCTTTTCAGCTGTTATTCCGGTCTGGCGCCACAAGATCTCCTTTTCAACGAGGAGGGTTTCCATCTGTAGTACAAGGAAACGAGCCTCCAAAAACTACTTGGAAGCGATCCAACGGTCGGATCAAAAGTTAAGGCTCTTTTCAGTTGTTATTCCAGTGTGGCGCGAGAACACCTCTGCTTCAACGAGGAGGGATTCCCTTGGTACTTCTAGGAAAACGGGCACTGGAACTACTGTAAAACTTTGAGGGCGATCCAACGGTCAGATAAAAAGTTATGGCCCTTTTCAGCTGCTATTCCGGTCTGGCGCGACAAGACCTCTTGATCTAGTAGGGATTCCATAGATAGAACAAGGAAATGGGCTTCCAGAAACTACTGTAACCATTTGAGCGCGGTCCAACGGTCAGATGAAAAGTTGTGGCGCTATTCAGCTCTTCTTCCAGTCTGGCGTAACAAGACCTCCTCTTCACCTAATAGGGATTCCATACATTGTACAAGGAAATAGGCCTTCGTAAACTACTGTTAATATTTGAGCGCGATCCAACGGACGGATCAAAAGTTATAGCCATTTTCAGCTGTTATTCTGGTCTTGCGCAACAAGACCTCCTCTTCAAGTAGTAGGGATTCCATAGGGAGAATAAGGAAATGAGCCTCCAGAAACTATTGTAAATATTTGAGAGCAGTTCAACGGTCGGATCAAAAGTTATGGCCCTTTTCAAGTGTTATTCTAGTCTGGCGCCACAAGTCCTCCTCTTCAACTAGTAGGGATTCCATAGGTAGTACAAGGAAACGGGCCTCCAGAAACTATTGTAAATATTTGAGCGCGATCCAACGGTTGGATCAAAGGTTATGGCCCATTTCAACTGTTATTCCGATGTGGCGCGACAAGACCTCCTCTTGAACTAGTAGGGATTCCAACACTAGTACAAGGAAACTGGCCTATAGAAACAACTGTAAATATTTGAGAGCGATGCAACGGTAGGATCAAAAGTTATGGCCGTTTTCAGCTGTTATTCTTGTCTGGTGCCACAAGTCGTCCTCTTCAACTAGTAGGGATTCCATAGGTAGTATAGGAAAACAGGCCTCTAAATACTACTGTAAAAATTTCAGCGTGATCCAACGGTTGGATCAAAAGTTATAGTCCTTTTCAGCTTTTATTGCGGCCTAGTGCCACAAGACCAGCTCTTCAAGTAGTAGGGATTCCATAGGTAGTCTAACGCCATAAGACCTCCTCTACAAGTAGTACAGATTCCATAGGTAGAGTACAAGGAAGCGGGCCTCCGAAAACTACTGCAAATATTTGAGAGCGATCCGATGGTCGGATCAAAAGTTTTGTCTCTTTTTGAGCTGTTATTCCTGTTTGGCGCCACAAGACCTCCTTTTCAACTAGGAGGGTTTCCATCGGTAGTCCAAGGAAACGGGCATCCGGAAACTACTGTAAATATTTGAGCGTGATTCAATGGTGGGATCAAAAGTTAAGCCTTTTTCAGTTGTTCTTCCGGTCTCGCGCGACAAGACCTCCTTTTCAACGAAGAAGGTTTCCATAGGTAGTACAAGGAAACGGGTCACCAGAAACAACTGTAAATATTTGAATGCGATCCAAGACCTCCTCTTTAACTAGTAGCAATTCCATAGGTAGTACAAGGAAATGAGCCTCCGGAAACTACAGTAAATATTTGGGAGCGATCCAACGGTCGGATCAAAAGTTATGGCCCTTTTTCAGCTTTTATTTTGGTTTGGCGCGACAAGACCTCCTCTTCATCTAGTAGGGATTCCATAGATAGAACAAGGAAACGAGCCTCCGAAAACTACTGTAAAAATTTCAGCGTGATCCAACGGTTGGATCAAAAGTTATAGCCCTTTTCAACTTTTATTTCATCCTAGCGCCACAAGACCACCTCTTCAAGTAGTAGGGATTCCATAGGTATTCTAGCGCCACAAGACCTCCTCTTCAAGTAGCAGGGATTCCATAGGGAGTACAAGGAAACAGGCCTCTGAAAACTACTGTAAATATTTGAGAGCGATTTAACGGTCGGATCAAAAGTTATGGCCCTTTTCAGCTATTATTCCGGTCTCGCGCCATAAGACCTCCTTTTTAACTAGGATGGTTTCCATAGGTAGTACAAGGAAATGGGTCACCGGAAACAACTGTAAATATTTGAGCGCGATCCAAAGTTCGGATCAAAATTCATGGCCCATTTCACCTGTTATTCCAGCATGGCGTGACAAGACCTCCTCTTCAACTAGTTGGGATGCCATAGGTAGTACAAGGAAACAGGCCTCCGCAAACTACTGTAAATATTTGAGCGCAATCCAACAGTCGGATCAAAAGTTATGGCCCATTTCAACTGTTATTCCTGTGTGGCGCGACAAGACCTCCTCTTGAACTAGTAGGGATTCCAATGCTAGTACAAGGAAACGGGCCTCCAGAAACAACTGTAAATATTTGAGAGTGATGCAACGGTCGGATCAAAAGTTATAGCCCTTTCCAGCTGTTATTCTAGTCTGGCGCCACAAGACCTCCTCTTCAAGTAGTACGGATGTCATAGGTAGTACAAGGAAACGGGCCTCCGGAAACTACTGTAAATATTTGGGACTGATCCAACGGTCAGATAAAAAATTATGGCCCTTTTCAGTTGTTAATCTAGTCTAGCGCGACAAGGCCTCCTCTTCAAGTAGTAGGAATTCCATAGGTAGTACAAGAAACGGGCCTCCAGAAACAACTGTAAATATTTGAGCGCGATCCAACGGTCAAATCAAAAGTTATTGCCCTTTCCAGCTTTTATTCCGGTCTAGCGCCACAAGACCTCTTCAAGTAGTAGGAATTCCATAGGTAATACAAGGAAACGGAAATCCGAAAACTACTATAAATGTTTGAGCACGATCCACGGACGGATCAAAAGTTATGGCCCTTTTCAGCTGTTATTCTAGTCTAGCGCCACAAGTCCTCCTCTTCAACTAGTAGGGATTCCTTAAGCAGTACAAGGAAACGGGCCTTCGAAAACTACTGTAAATATTTGAGAGCGATCCAACGGCCACTTCAAAAGTTATAGCCATTTTCAGCTGTTATTCTGGTCTAGCACCACAAGTCCTCCTCTTCAACTAGTAGGGATTCCATACGTAGTACAAGGAAACGGGCCTCCAGAAACTACTGTAAATATTCCAAAGGTAGTACAAGGAAACGGGCCTTCGGAAACTACTGTAAATATTTGAGAGCGATCCAACAGTCGGATCAAAAGTTATAGCCCTTTTCAACTGTTATTCTAGTCTGGCACCACAAGTCCTCCTCTTCAACTAGTAGGGATTCCATACGTAGTACAAGGAAAGGGCCTCAGAAAATTATTGTAAATATTGAAGCGCGATCCAACAGTCAAATCAAAAGTTATGGCCCTTTTCTGATGTTATTCCGGTCTCGCGCCACCAGACCTCCTCTTCAAGTAGTAGGGATTCCATAGGTAGTACAAGGAAACGGGCCTCCGGAAACTATTGCAAATATTTGAGAGCGATCCAACGGTCGGATCAAAAGTTATGGCCTTTTTCAGCTGTTTTTCTGGTCTCGGGCCACTAGACCTCCTCTTCAAGTAGTAGGGATTCAAGAGGTAGTACAAGGAAACGTGCCTTTGGAAACTTCTACAAATATTTGAGAGCGATCCAATAGTAGGTTCAAAAATTATGGCACTCTTCAGCAGTTATTTCGGTCTGGCACGACAAGGCCTCCTCTTCCTCTAGTAGGGATTCCATACGTAGTACAAGGAAACGAGCTTCCAGAAACTACTATAAATATTTAAGCATGATCCATCGGCCGAATTAAAAGTTATAATCATTTTTAGCTGTTATTCCGATCTAGCGCCACAAAATCTCCTCTTCAAGTAGTATCGATTCCATAACTAGTACAAGGAAACGGGCCTCCGAAAACTACTGCAAAACTTTGAAGGCGATCCAACGGTCGGATCAAAAGTTATAGCGCTTTCAGCTGTTATTTCGGTCTGGCACGACAAGACTTCCTTTTCAACAAGTAGGGATTTCATAGGTAGTCCAAGGAAACGGGCCTCCGGAAACTACTGTAAATATTTGAGCGCGATCCAACGGTCGATCAAAAGTTATTGCGTTTTTCAGCTGTTATTTCGATTTGGCGCTACAATACCTCCTCTTCAACGAGTAGGGATTCCCTAGGTAATTGAAGGAAAATGGTCTCCTGAAACTATTGTAAAACTTTAAGGGCGATCCAACGGTCGGATCAAAATTTATGGCCCTTATTAGTTGTTATTCTAGTCTGGCGCGACAAGTCCTCCTCTTCACTGTGTCGGGATTCTATAGGTAGTAGAAGGAAAAGGGCTTCCAAAAACTAATTTAAATATTTGAGCGCGATCGAATGGTCGAATCAAAAGTTATTGCCCTTTTCAGGTGTCATTCTGGTCTCGCGCGACAAGACCTCCTCTTCAACGAGTAGGGATTCCATAGGTAGTCCAAGGAAACGGGCCTCCAGAAACTACAGTAAATATTTAAGCGCAATCCAACGGTCGGATCAAAAGTGATGGCCCTTTTCAGCTGTTATTTTGGCCTGGCGCGACAAGACCACATCTTCAACTAGTAGGGATTCTATAGGTAGTCCAAGGAAACGGGCCTCTGGAAAGTACTGTAAATATATGAGCGCGATCCAACTATCGAATCAAAAATTATAGCCCTTTTCTGTTGTTATTCCGGTCTTGCGTGAAAAGACCTCCTCTTCAACGAGTAGGGATTCCATAAGTAGTCCAAGGAAACGGGCATCTGGAAACTACGGTAAATATTTGAGTGCGATCTAACGGTCGAATCAAAAGTTATGGCCTTTTTAAGCTGTCATTCTGGTCTTGCACAACAAGACCTCCTCTTCAACGAGTAGGGATTCCATAAGTAGTCCAAGGAAACGGGCTTCCGGAAACTACTGTAAATATTTGAGCGCGATCCAACTGTCGGATCAAAAGTTTTAGCCTTTTTCTGTTGTTATTCCGGTCTTGCACGAAAAGACCTCCTCTTCAACGAGTAGGGATTCCATAAGTAGTCCAAGGAAACGGGCATCTGGAAACTACGGTAAATATTTGAGCGCGATCCAACGGTCGGATCAAAACTGATGGCCCTTTTCAGCTGTTATTCCGTTCTGGCTCCACAAGACCTCATCTTCAACTAGTAGGGATTCCATAGGGAGTCCAAGGAAACGGGCCTCCGGAAACTACATGAAAATATATGAGTGGGATCCAACGGTCGGATCAAAAGTTATAGCGCCTTTTAGCTGTTATTCCGATCTGGCACGACAAGACCTCCTCTTCAACGAGTAGGGATTCCACAGGTAGTCCAAGGAAATGGGCCTCTGGAAACTACTGTTAATATTTGAGCGCGATCCAATGGTCGGATAAGAAGTTAAAGCGTTTTTCAGCTGTTATTTCGGTCTGGCGTGACAAGACCTCCTTTTCAAGGAGTAGGGATTCCATAGATACTTTAGGGAAAATGGGCTTCGGAAACCACTATAAAACTTTGAGGGCGATTCAACGGTCAGATCAAAATTTATGTCCTTTTTCAACTGTTATTCCAGTCTGGCGCGATAGGACCTCCTCTTCAACGAGTACGGATTCCATAGGTATTTCAAGGAAAAAAGCCTCCGAAAACTAGTGTAAAACTTTGAGCGCGATCCAACGGTCGGATCAAAAGATATGTCCCTTTTCAGCTGTTATTCTAGTCTGGCGCGCCAAGTCCTCCTCTTCATAGAGTCGGGATTCTATAGGTAGTACAAGGAAAATGGCTTCCGAAAACTAATGTAAATATTTGAGTGCGATCTAACGGTCGAATCAAGAGTTATGGCCCTTTTAAGCTGTCATTCCGGTCTTGCACAACAAGACCTCCTCTTCAACGAGTAGGGATTCCATAAGTAGTCCAAGGAAACGGGCTTCCGGAAACTACTATAAATATTTGAGCGCGATCCAACTGTCGGATCAAAAGTTATAGCCCTTTTCTGCTGTTATTCCGGTCTTGCACGAAAAGACCTGCTCTTCAACGAGTAGGGATTCCATAAGTAGTCCAAGGAAACAGGCATCCGGAAACTACGGTAAATATTTGAGAGCGATCCAACGGTCGGATCAAAAGTGATGGCGCTTTTCAGTTGTTATTCCGGTTTGGCACAACAAGACCTCCTCTTCAACGAGTAGGGATTCCATAGGGAGTCCAAGGAAACGGGCCTCCGCAAACTACTGTAAATATTTGAGTGCGATCCAACGGTCGGATCAAAAGTTATGGTGTTTTTCAGCTGTTATTTCGTTGTGGCGCGACAAGACCTCCTCTTCATCGAGTAGGGATTCCATAGATACTTCAAGGAAAACGGGCTCCGGAAACTACTGTAAAAATTTGAGGGTGATCCAACGGTTGGATCAAAATTTATGGCCCTTTTCAGCTGTTATTCCGGTCTGGCGCGACAAGACCTCCTCTTCAACAAGTAGGGATACCATAGGTATTTCAAGGAAAACAGGCTCTAAAAACTAATGTAAAACTTTGAGCGCGATCCAACGGTCGGATGAAAACTTATGTCCCTTTTCACTTGTTATTCCGGTCTGGCGCGACAAGACCTCCTTTTCAACGAGGAGGGTTTCCATAGGTAGTACAAGGAAACGAGCATCCGGAAACTACTGTAAATATTTGAAAGCGATCCAACGGTCGGATAAAAAATTGTAGCCCTTTTCAGCTGTTATTCTAGTCTGGCGCAACAAGTCTTCCTCTTCAACGAGCAGGGATTCCATAGGTAGTACAAGGAAACGGGCCTCCGGAAACTACTGTAAATATTTGAGCGTGATCCAACAGTTCGATCAAAAGTTATGGCCCATTTCTGTTGTTCTTCCGATCTGGCGCGACAAGACCTCCTCTTCAACTAGTAGCGATTCCATAGGTAGTACAAGGAAACAGGCCTCCGGAAAGTACTGTAAATATTTGAGAGCGATCCAACGGTCGGATCAAAAGCTATGGCGCTATTCAGCTGTTATCTTCAACGAGCACAGATTCCATAGGTAGTACAAGGAAACGGGCTTCCGGAAACTACTGTAAATATTTGAGCGCGATCCAACGGTCAGATCAAAAGTTATGTCTCTTTTCACTTGTTATTCCGATCTGGCATGACAAGACCTCCTCTTCAACGGTCGGGCTTCCTTTTCACTTGTTATCTTCAACTAGTAGCGATTCCATAGGTAGTACAAGGAAACGGGCCTCCAAAAACTACTGTAAATATTTGAGCACGATCCAACAGTTAGATCAAAAGTTATGGCCCTTTTCAGTTATCTTTCATGTCTCGCGCGACAAGACCTCCTCGTCAACGAGTAGGGATTCCATAGGTAATCCAAGGAAAAGAGCCTCCGGAAACTATTGTAAATATTTGAGCGCGATCCAACGGTCGGATCAAAAGTTATGGCCTATTTTAGCTGTTATTCCGGTCTGGCACGATAAGACCTCCGCTTCAACTAGTATTGATTCTATACGTAGTTTAAGGAAACGGGCCTCCAGACACTACTGTAAATATTTGAGCGCGATCCAACGGTCGGATCAAAAGTTATGTCCCTTTTCACTTGTTATTCCGATCTGGCATGACAAGACCTCATCTTCAACTAGTAGCGATTCCATAGGTAGTACAAGGAAACGGGCCTCCGAAAACTACTGTAATATTTGAGCACGATCCAACAGTTAGATCAAAAGTTATGGCCCTTTTCAGTTATCTTTCATGTCTCGCGCGACAAGACCTCCTCGTCAACGAGTAGGGATTCCATAGGTAATCCAAGGAAACGAGCCTCCGGAAACTATTGTAAATATTTGAGCGCGATCCAACGGTCGGATCAAAAGTTATGGCCCATTTTAGCTGTTATTCCGGTCTGGCACGATAAGACCTCCTCTTCAACTAGTATTGATTCTATACGTAGTTTAAGGAAACGGGCCTCCGGAAACAACTGTAAATATTTGAGAGCGATCCAACTGTCGGATCAAAAGTTATGGCGCTTTTCAGCTGTTATTTCGGTGTGGCGCGACAAGACCTCCTCTTCAACGAGTAGGGATTCCATATGTAGTCCAAGGAAACAGGCGTCCGGAAACTGCTATAACTATTTTAGCGCGATCCAACGATTGGATCAAAACTTATGGTGTTTTTCAGCTGTTATTTCGGTCTGGCGCGACAAGACCTCCTGTTCAACGAGTAGGGATCCATAGATACTTCCAGGAAAACGGGCTTCAGAAACTACTGTAAAACTTTAAGGGCGATCCAACGGTCAGATCAAAATTGAAGGCCCTTTTCAGCTGTTATTCCAGTCTACCGCGACAAGACCTCTTCTTCAACTAGAAGCAATTCCATAGGTAGTACAAGGAAACGGGCCTCCGGAAACTACTGTAAATATTTGAGCGTGATCCAACGGTGAGATCAAAAGTTATGGCCCTTCTTAGTTGTCATTCTGGTCTCGTGTGATAAGACCTCCTCTTCAACGAGTAGGGATTCCACAGGTAGTCCAAGGAAATGGGCCTCCGGAAACTACTATAAATATTTGAGCGCCATCCAACGGTCGGATCAAAAGTTATGTCCCTTTTCACTTGTCATTACGGTCTAGCGTGACAAGACCTCCTTTTCAATGAGGATGAATTCCATAGGTAGTCCAAAGAAACTGGCCTTCAGAAACTACTGTAAATATTTGAGCGTGATCCAACGGTCGGATCAAAAGTGATGTCCCTTTTCAGCTGTTATTCCGGTCTACTGCGACAAGACCTCCTCTTCAACGAGTAGGGATTCCATAGGTATTTCAAGGAAAACGCCCTCCAGAAACTACTGTAAAACTTTGAGTGCGATCCAACGGTGGGGTCAAAAGTTATGTCCCTTTTCACTTGTCATTTCGGTCTCGCGCGACAAGACCTCTTGTTCAAAGAGGAGGGTTTCCATAGGTAGTACAAGGAAATAGGCCTCCGGAAACTACTGTAAACATTTGAATGCGATCCAACGGTCGGATCAAATGTTGTAGCCCTTTTCAGCGGTTATTCTAGTTTGGCACCACAAGTCCTCTTCAACGAGCACAGATTCCATAGGTAGTACAAGGAAACGGGCCTTTGAAAACTACTGTAAATATTTGAGCGCGATCCAACGGTGAGATCAAAAGTTATGGCCCTTTTCAGCTATTATTTTGATTTGGCTCCACAAGACCTCCTCTTCAACTAGTAGGGATTCCATAGGTAGTCCAAGGAAACGGGCCTTTTGAAAACTACTGTAAATATTTGAGCGCGATCCAACGGTCGGATCAAAAGTTATGGCCCTTTTCAGCTGTTATTTCGGTGTGGCGCGACAAGACCTCCTCTTCAACGAGTAGGGATTCCATATGTAGTCCAAGGAAAGAGGCGTATGGAAACTGCTATAACTATTTTAGGGCGATCCAACGATTGGATCAAAACTTATGGTGTTTTTCAGCTGTTATTTCGGTCTGGCGCGACAAGACCTCCTGTTCAACGAGTAGGGATTCCAAAGATACTTCCAAGAAAACGGGCTTCGGAAACTACTGTAAAACTTTAAGGGCGATCCAACGGTCAGATCAAAATTGAAGGCCCTTTTCAGCTGTTATTCCGGTCTACCACGACAATACCTCTTCTTCAACTAGAAGCAATTCCATAGGTAGTACAAGGAAACAGGCCTCTGGAAACGACTGTAAATATTTGAGCGCGATCCAACGGTGAGATCAAAAGTTATGGCCCTTTTCAGCTATTATTTTTTTTTGGCTCCACAAGACCTCCTCTTCAACTAGTAGGGATTCCATAGGTAGTCCAAGGAAACGGGCCTTCGAAAACTACTGTAAATATTTGAGCGCGATCCAACGATCGGATCAAAAGTGATGGCCCTTTTCAGCTGTTATTCCTTTCTAGCTCCACAAGACCTCATCTTCAACTAGTAAAGATTCCATAGGTAGTACAAGGAAACGGGCCTCCAGAATTACTGTAAATATTTGAGAGCGATCCAACGGTCGGATCAAAAGTGATGGCACTTCTCAGCTGTTATTCTGGTCTATGGCGACGAACTTCCTCATCAACTAGTAGGGATTCCATAGGTAGTGTAAGGAAATGGGCCTCCGGAAACTACTGTAAATATTTTAGCGCGATCCAACAGTGAGATAAAAAAATGTGGCCCTTTTCAGTTGTCATTCCAGTCTTGTGTGACAAGACCTCTTCTTCAACGAGTAGGGATTCCATAGGTAGTCGAAGGTAACGTGCCTCCAGAAACTACTGTAAATATTTGAGCACCATCCAACGGTCGGATCAAAAGTTACGTCCCTTTTCACTTGTCATTCCGGTCTCGCGTGACAAGACCACCTTTTCAGTGGGGACGGTTTCCATAGGTAGTTCAAGGAAACGGGCATCCGGAAACTACTGTAAATATTTGAATGCGATCCAATGGTCGGATCAAAAGTTGTAGCCATTTTCAGGTATTATTCTAGTCTGACGCCACAAGTCCTCCTCTTCAACGAGCAGGGATTCCATAGGAAGTACAAGGAAACGGGCCTCCGGAAACTTGTTGCGATGTCGCAGTCGCACAAATTAATTACCCTAACTTTAAACATAACACACAAGATAGTATAGAGCAAGCAAGGGGTCAATCCCACGAGGAAGATTCAAGTCAGATTTTTATGCTAGATGATATGCAATTTGGGGGGGGTTTGGACGTTATCTAGGCTAAAGCAAAAAAAAAACAGAAAACTATCAAACAAAATTGAATAAAATCAGAAAATTATCAAGAGAATAAACCTTGGTCACAAGCACACATCCACCTACAGAAATCAGAACTGATCATGTAAATGAAACATCAATTTATATTCTAAATATTTATCTCTTCTTAACATTGGTTAGTTAACGGATCCGCCGTATAACTAACTCTAACCATCAAACAACCATAGTGTCCGCACTAGTAGTTTAATTCAATGGCAGCCTTAAGAACTAGATAAATTGATTAATCAAGAAAACATAACTGTCCGCAGTCTATGTTTGATTTGATTGAATGTTCTCCCTAAGATTAATAACGTAGATCCGCCACAATTATTAAACTCAGTTGCTTCACAAGTTCATATACCACAACTCCGGTTTTGATATCAAATTTAGCAATAGATTGTCTACAATAATAACTTAGAGTCCGGTCTAGCAACTAAAATAAACAATCATAGGAAAAATAAGCATAGGAGAACAAACATATTCGTGATATAAACTGAAAAGAAAAGGTAAAATAAATCTCACAGTTCTTGAAATCCGAAGGTTTTCGTGTCCTTGCAACCAAGAAAAAGTGTTTAGCCTTGCATGTTTGTTGAACAACTAATCAAAAAGAAGGAAGAATGCATAATTTAGGGTTTCTTAGAGGAAGGGGGCGTTTTTCTCTTCTTGGCTGGCTGCCTCCCTTCTCTTCTCTCATTCTTTTTATATCTTAGGAAACCCTGGGTCTCTATTTTACAAAATAGTCCTCCATTAAGTAGACTGTTTACATTTAAGTACTTCAATAACTATTTTCCTAAAAAAGGAGAAATAGCCTTGCATGAAATCTTCAAGCTTTGACTTAGAGGAGCTAAATTGTTGAAATAAAAACTTGGATATCGGTTTAGATGCTTCGGAACGTAATTTGGACTCATTTCTTCACGAAAACTGTTTGCTAGCAGAATTCAGATGTCATCTTTGAAAAATCATATCTCCCTCATATGACATCGTTTTTTGCTGTAATTTGGAGCGTTTATATGCCTTTGAGTCATGCACACAAAACAATTGAGTTTGCATCAATTAGACTTCTGTAGCTCCAGATATTCAAGTTGGAATGGTTGAAGGTCAACACTGGCAGATTGCGAGATTTGACTTTGAAGGCTGCGATTTCCATGCTCTTCCTTATTTTATTTTCTTGCCTTAGATGTCCAGAAAGGTATGGATGTTAGCTTTTTAATGCCACTGGAATCACTTCATTGCAACCTCTAGATTTCACACTCTGCACAAAACATCGACTGAAGGTCAAATCTACCAATTATCTCCAATTTACTCCTTCAAAAGTGCCTTCAAAACATAAAACAAAGAATATCAAGGTATTATATATATAAAACATAGGCAAAACACTAGTTAAATGTGGGTGAAACTATTGAATAATATGGTTGCATCAAAATTACTGTAAATATTTGAGTGCGATCCAACAGTCGGATCAAAAGTTATGGTCCTTTTCTGCTGTTATTCCGATCAGACGCGACAAGACCTCCTCTTCAACTAGTAGTGATTCTATTGGTAGTTCAAGGAAACAGGCTTCCAGAAACTACTGTAAATATTTGAGAGCGATCCAACGGTCGGATCAAAAGTTATGGCACTTTTCAGCTATTATTCCGGTCTGACGCGATAAGACCTCTTCAACGAGTAGGGATTTCATAAGTAGTCCAAGGAAACAGGCCTCCGAAAACTGCTGTAAATATTTTAGCGCGATTTAACGGTGGATCAAAACTTATGGCGTTTTTCAGCTGTTATTTCGGTCTGGCGCGACAAGACCTCCTCTTCAACGAGTAGGAATTCCATAAGTAGTCCAAGGAAACAGGCCTCCGAAAACTGCTGTAAATATTTTAGCGCGATCCACCGGTTGGATCAAAACTTATGGCGTTTTTCAGCTTTTATTTCGTTCTGGCGCAACAAGACCTCCTCTTCAGCGAGTAGGGATTCCATAGATACTTCCAGGAAAACGGGCTTCGAAAACTACTGTAAAACTTTGAGGGCGATCCAACGGTCGTATCAAAATTTAAGGCTTTTTTCAGCTATTATTTCGGTCTACCGTGACAAGACGTCCTCTTCAAGGAAAATGGCCTCCGGAAACAACTGTTAAACTTTGAGCGTGATCCAACGGTCAAATCAAAAGTTATGTTCTTTTTCAGTAGTTATTCTAGTTTGGCGCGAGAAGTCCTCCTCTTCACCGAGTCAGGATTCTATAGTTAGTACAAGGAAAACAGCTTACGAAAACTAATGTAAATATTTGAACGCGATCTAACGGTCGAATCAAAAGTTATGGTCCTTTTCAGCTGTCATTCCGTTCTCGCGCAACAAGACCTCTCTTCAACGAGTAGGGATTCCATAGGTAGTCCAAGGAAACAGGCCTCCAGAAACTACTGTAAATATTTGAGCGCGATCCAATGGTCGGATCAAAAGTGATGGCCCTGTTCAGCTGTTATTTTGGTCTGGCTCCACAAGACCTCCTCTTCAACTAGTAAAGATTCCATAGGTAGCACATGGAAACGGGTCTCCGGAAACTACTGTAAATATTTGAGAGCGATCCAACGGTCGGATCAAAAGTGATGGCCCTTTTCAGCTGTTATGTTGCTCTGGCTCCATAAGACCTATTCTTCAACTAGTAGGGATTCTATAGGTAGACCAAGGAAACAGGCCTCCAGAAACAACTGTAAATATTTGAGAGCGATCCAACGGTCGGATTAATAGTGATGTCCCTTTTCACTTGTTATTTCAGTCTGGCGTGATAAGACCTCCTTTTCAACGAGGAGGGTTTCCGTAGGTAGTACAAAGAAACGGGCCTCTGGAAACTATTGTAAATATTTGGGCGCAATCCAATGTTCAAAACAAAAGTTATGGCCCTTTTCACCTGTTATTCTAGTCTGGCGCCACAAGTCCTCCTCTTCAACTAGTTGGGATTCCATAGGTAGTACAACGAAACAGGCCTCTGGAAACTACTGTAAATATTTGAGCACGATCCAACGGTCAGATTAAAAGTTATAGCTCATTTTAGCTGTTATTCCAGTCTGGTGCAATAAGACCTCCACTTCAACTAGTAGTGATTCCATAGGTAGTGCAAGGAAATGGGCCTCCGGAAACTACTGTAAATATTTGAGAGCGATCCAACGGTCGGATAAAAATTTATGGCCCTTTTCAGCTATTATTCCGATCTTGCGCGACAAAACCTCCTCTTTAACGAGTAGGGATTGCATAGGTATTTGAAGGAAAACGGCCTCCGGAAACAACTCTTAAACTTTGAGCGCGATTGATTAGTACTTAAAAGTGCATTTTTTATCAAGGTTTTATATCATCATTTTGCACTTGAAGTATCAATAACTCCTTAACTAAAGCATGTTTTATAATAACATATCTAATTACATAAGATACCTTTAATTTATGGTAAATGTTCATCTTAAATGCAGGCCTATCACATAAATGAAAGAATTGATTGATGAGTTGAAGTACTGAAATTGAAAGGACAAAAAGATGGCCAAAGAGATGCTGGTGCAGTCCAAATTGGAACACAGTTCGGTAATTGGGTCATATCTGGAGCTGTAGATCTTGGATTTAGGTCCACTTTATATGGATAGAAAGATAAGACATAGGCCTACAACTTTCATGTGGAGCCCAAGATTTAACAAGGCCGTTTTCAAGTCCAAATTGTAGCAACAAAGAAGAAGTCTGAATCTGTCCAAGGAATAGGGCTTCCGGAAACTACTGTAAATATTTGAGCGCGATCTAACGGTCGCATCAAAAGTGATGGCCCTTTTGAGCTGTCATTTCGGTGTGGCGCGACAAGACCTCCTCTTCAACGAGTAGGGATTCCATAGGTAGTACAATGAAACGGGCCTCCGGACACAACTGTAAAAATTTGAGCGTGATCCAACGGTCGGATCAAAAGTTATGGCATTTTCAGCTGTTATTCCGATCTGGCGCGACAAGACCTCATCTTCAACGAGTAGGGATTCCATAGGTAGTTCGGAAACGGGCCTCCGAAAACTACTGTAAATATTTGAGGGTGACCAAATGGTCGGATCAAAAGTTATGGTGCTTTTCAGCTGTTATTCCAGTCTCGGGCGACAAGACCTCGTGTTCAACGTGTAGCGAGTTCATAGGTAGTCCAAGGAAAAGGGCTTCCGGAAACTACTGTAAATATTTGAGCGCGATCTAACGGTCGCATCAAAAGTGATGGCCCTTTTGAGCTGTCATTTCGGTGTGGCGCGACAAGACCTCCTCTTCAACGAGTAGGGATTCCATAGGTAGTACAATGAAACGGGCCTCCGGACACAACTGTAAATATTTGAGCGCGATCTAACGGTCGCATCAAAAGTTATGGCCCTTTTTATATGTCATTCTGGTCTGGCGTGACAAGACCTCCTCTTCAACGAGTAGGGGTTCCATAGGTAGTACAATAAAACGGGCCTCCGTACACAACTGTAAATATTTGAGCGTGATCCAACGGTCGGATCAAAAGTTATGGCATTTTCAGCTGTTATTCCGGTCTGGCGCGACAAGACCTCATCTTTAACGAGTAGGGATTCCATAGGTAGTACGGAAACGGGCCTCCGAAAACTACTGTAAATATTTGAGCGTGACCAAATGGTCGGATCAAAAGTTATGGCGCTTTTCAGCTGTTATTCCGGTCTAGCGCGACAAGACCTTCTCTTTAAGTAGTAGGGATTCGATAGGTAGTACAAGGAAACGAGCATCCGAAAACAATTACAAATATTTGAGCGCAATTCAATAGTCAAATTAAAAGTTATGGTGTTTTTCAGCTGTTATTTCGGTCTGGCGCTACAAGACCTCCTCTTCAACGAAGACGGATGCCATAGGTACTTCGAGGAAAATGGGCTCCGGAAACTACTGTAAAACTTTGAGGGCGATCCAACAGTTGGATCAAAAGTTATGGCGTTTTTCAACTGTTATTGCGGTCTGGCTCCACAAGACCTTCTCTTCAACTAGTAGGGACTCCATAGGTAGTCCAAGGAAAAGGGCTTCCGGAAACTACTGTAAATATTTGAGCGCGATCTAACGGTCGCATCAAAAGTGATGGCCCTTTTGAGCTGTCATTTCGGTGTGGCATGACAAGACCTCCTCTTCAACGAGTAGGGATTCCATAGGTAGTACAATGAAACGGGCCTCCGGACATAACTGTAAATATTTGAGCGCGATCTAACGGTCGCATCAAAAGTTATGGCCCTTTTCAGATGTCATTCCGATCTGGCGCGACAAGACCTCCTCTTCAACGAGTAGGGATTCCATAGGTAGTACAATGAAACGGACCTCCGGACACAACTCTAAATATTTGAGGGCGATCCACCGGTCGGATCAAAAGTTATGGCATTTTTCAGCTGTTATTCCGGTCTAGCGCGACAAGACGTCCTCTTCAACGAGTAGGGATTCCATAGGTAGTCCAAGGAAACAAGCCTATGAAAACTGCTGTAAATATTTGAGCGCGATCCAACGGTCGGATAAAAAGTTATGGCCCTTTACAACTGTTATTCCGGCCTCGCGCCACAAAACCTCCTCTTCAACGAGTAGGGATTCCACAGGTAGTCCGGAAAAGGGCCTCCGGAAACTACTGTAAATATTTGAGCGCGATCTAACGGTCGCATCAAAAGTTATGGCCCTTTTAATCTGTCATTCTGGTCTGGCGCGACAAGACCTCCTCTTTAACGAGTAGGGATTCCATAGGTAGTACAATGAAACGGGCCTCCGGACACAACTGTAAATATTTGAGCGTGATCCAATGGTCGGATCAAAAGTTATGGCATTTTCAGCTGTTATTCCGGTCTGGCGCGACAAGACATTATCTTCAACGAGTAGGGATTCCATAGGTAGTCCGGAAACGGGCCTCCGAAAACTACTGTAAATATTTGAGCGTGACCAAATGGTCGGATCAAAAGTTATGGCGCTTTTCAGCTGTTATTCCGGTCTGGCGCGACAAGACCTTCTCTTTAAGTAGTAGGGATTCGATAGGTAGTACAAGGAAACGAGCCTCCGAAAACAATTACAAATATTTGAGCGCAATTCAATAGTCGAATTAAAAGTTATGGTGTTTTTCAGCTGTTATTTCGGTCTGGCGCTACAAGACCTCCTCTTCAATGAAGACGGATGCCATAGGTACTTCGAGGAAAATGGGCTCCGAAAACTACTGTAAAACTTTGAGGGCGATCCAACGGTTGGATCAAAAGTTATGGTGTTTTTCAACTGTTATTGCGGTCTGGCTCCACAAGACCTTCTCTTCAACTAGTAGGGACTCCATAGGTAGTCCAAGGAAAAGGGCTTCCGGAAACTACTGTAAATATTTAAGCGTGATCGAATGGTCAGATCTAAAGTTATGGCGCTTTTCAGCTATAATTTCGGTCTGGTGCGACAATACCTTCTCTTTAAGTAGTAGGGATTCGATAGGTAGTACAAGGAAATGAGCTTTCGGAAATAATTATAAATTTTTTAGCGCAATTCAATAGTCGGATTAAAAGTTATGGCGTTTTTCAGCTGTTATTTCGTTCTGGCGCTACGAGACCTCCTCTTCAACGAACAGGGATTCCATAGGTACTTCGAGGAAAATGGGCTCCGAAAACTATTGCAAAACTTTGAGGGCGATCCAATGGTTGGATCAAAAGTTATGGCCCTTTTCAGCTGTTATTCCGGTATGGCTCAACAAGATCTCCTCTTCAACTAGTAGGGATTCCATAGGTAGTCCAAGGAAAAGAGCTTTCGGAAACTATTGTAAATATTTGATCGCGATCCAACGGTCGGATCAAAAGTTATGGCATTTTTCAGCTGTTAGTCCGGTCTGGCGCGACAAAACCTCCTCTTCAACGAGTAGGGATTCCATAGGTAGTCCAAGGAAACGGGCCTCCGAAAACTACTGTAAATATTTGAGCGCGATCCAACGGTCAGAAAAAAGTTATGGCCCTTTACAGCCGTTATTCTGGCCTCGCATCACAAAACCTCCTCTTCAACGAGTAGGGATTCCATAAGTAGTTCGGAAAAGGGCCTCCTGAAACTACAATAAATTTTTGAGTGTGACCTAATGGTCGGATCAAAAGTTATGGCGCCTTTCAGCTATTATTCCGGTCTGGCGCGACAAGACCTTCTCTTTAATTAGTAGGGATTCGATAGGTAGTACAAGGAAACGAGCCTCCGGAAACAATTATAAATATTTGAGCACAATTCAATAGTCAGATTAAAAGTTATGACGTTTTTCAGCTGTTATTTCAGTCTGGCGCTACAAGACCTCCTCTTCAACGAACAGGGATTCCATAGGTACTTCAAGGAAAACGGGTTCCGGAAACTACTGTAAAACTTTGAGGGCGATCCAACGGTCCGATCAAAATTTATAGCCCTTTTCAGCTGTTATTCCGGTCTAGCATGACAAGATCTCCTCTTCAACGAATAGGGATTCCATTGGTAGTTCAATGAAACAGGCCTCTGAAAACTACTGTAAATATTTGAGCGTGATCTAATGGTTGCATCAAAAGTTATGGCCCTTTTCAGTTGTCATTCCAGGCTCGCGCAACAAGACCTCCTCTTCAACGAGTAGGGATTTCATAGGTTATACAATGAAAAGGTCCTCCAGAAACTACTGCAAAACTTTGAGGACGATCCAATGGTCGAATCAAAATTTATAGCCCTTTTCAGCTTTTATTCCGGTCTGGCGCAACAAGATCTCCTCTTCAACGAGTAGGGATTCCATAGGTAGTCCAAGGAAACGGGCTTCCGGAAACCACTGTAAATATTTGAGAGCGATTCAACAGTCGGACCGAAAATGATGGCCCTTTGCTGCTGTTATTTCAGTCTGGCGCGACAAGACCTCCTCTTCAAGGAGTAGGGATTCCTTAGGTAGTCCAAGGAAACGAGCCTTCGAAAACTACTGTAAATATTTGAGCGCGATCCAAGGATCGGATTAAAAGTTATGGCCCTTTTCAACTGTTATTTTGGTCTGGGGCAACAAGACCTCCCCTTCAACGAGTAGGGATTCCATAGGTAGTCCAAGGAAACGGGCTTCCGGAAACTACTGTAAATATTTGAGAGCTATCCAACGGTTGGATCAAAAGTGATGGCCCTTTTCAGCTGGTATTCCGGTCTGGTGCGACAACACCTCCTATCAACTAATGGGGAATCCATAGGTAGTACAAGCAAACGGGCCTTCGGAAACTACTGTAAATATTTGAGCGCGATCCAATGGTCGGATTAAAAGTTATGGTGTTTTCAGCTGTTATTGCGGTTTGGCACGACAAGACCTCCTCTTCAATAAGTAGGGATTCCACAGGTATTCCAAGGAAATGGGCGTGCGGAAAATACTGTAAATATGTGAGAGCGATCCAACAGTCGGATCAAAAGTGATGGCCCCTTTTCAACTGTTATTCTGTTCTGGCGCGACAACACCTCCTCAACAACTAGTAGGGATTCCATAAGTAGTACAATGAAACAAGCCTTTGGAAACCACTGTAAATATTTGAGCGCGATCCAACAGTCAGAGCAAAAGTGATGGCCCTTTTCAACTATTATTCCGATCTGGTGCGACAAGACCTCCTCTTCAACGAGTAGGGATTCCATAGGTATTCCAAGGAAACGGGCCTCTGGAAACTACTGTAAATATTTGACCGCGATGCAACGGTCGGATCAAAAGTGATGGCCCTTTTAAGCTGTTATTCCGGTTTGGCGTGACAAGACCTCATCTTCAACGAGTAGGGATTCTATAGGTATTCCAAGGAAACGGGTGTGTGGAAACTACTGTAAATATTTGAGAGCGATCCAATGGTCGGATCAAAAGTGATGACCCTTTTCAACTATTATTCTGATCTGGTGCGACAACACCTCTTCATCAACTAGTAGGGATTCCATAGGTAGTACAATGAAACGGGCCTCCGGATACTACTGTAAATATTTGAGCGCGATCTAACGGTCGGAGCAAAAGTGATGGCCCTTTTCAGTTTTTAGTACGGTCTGGCACGACAAGACTTCCTCTTCAATGAGTAGTGATTCCATAGGTATTCCAAGGAAACGGGCCTCCACATACTACTGTAAATATTTGAGAGCGATCCAACGGTCAGATCAAAAGTTATGGCCCTTTTCAGCTATTATTCTAGTCTGCTGCGACAAGACCTCCTCATTGACTAGTAGGATTCCATAGGTAGTACAATGAAACGGGCCTCCGAAACTACTATAAATATTTGAAAGCGATGCAACGGTCGGATCAAAAGTGATGGCACTTTTAAGTTGTTATTCCGGTCTGGTGCGACAAGACCTCATCTTCAACGAGTAGGGATTCCATAGGTATTCCAAGGAAACGGGCGTGCGGAAACTACAGTAAATATTTGAGAGCGATTCAACGGTCAGATCAAAAGTGATGGCCCTTTTCAGGTGTTATTCCAATCTGGCGCGACAAGACTTCCTTTTCAATGAGTAGGGATTCCATAGGTAGTCCAAGGAAACGGGCCTGCGGAAACTACAGTAATTATTTGAGCGCGATCCAACGATCGGAATAAAAATTATGGCATTTAACAACTGTTATTGTGATCTTGTGCAACAAGACCTCCTCTACAACGAGTAGGGATTCCATAGATACTTCAAGGAAAACGGGCTCCAAAACTATTGTAAAACTTTGAGGGTGATGAAATGGTCGGATCAAAATTTATGGTGCTTTTCAGATGTTATTCTGGTCTGGCGCAACAAGACCTCCTCTTCAACGAGCAGGGATTCCATAGGTAGTCCAAGGAAACGGGCCTCTGGAAACTACTGTAAATATTTGAGAGTGATCCAACGGTCGGATCAAAAGTTATGATGTTTTTCAGCTGTTATTGCGGTCTGGCGCAACAACACCTCCCAATCAACTAGTAGGGATTCCATAGGTAGTATAATGAAACAGGCCTTCGGAAACTACTGTAAATAATTAAGGGCCATCCAATGGTCCGATCAAAAGTTATGATGTTTTGCAGCTGTTATTGCGGTTTGGTGCGACAAGACCTCCTCTTCAACGAGTAGGGATTCCATTGATAGTCCAAGCAAACGGGCCTCCGAAAACTACTGTAAATATTTGAGCGCGATCCAATGGTCGGATCAAAATTTATGGCATTTTTCAGCTGTTATTTCGGTCTGGCGCGACAAGACTTCCTGTTCAACAAGTAGGTATTCCCTAGATACTTCAAGGAAAACGGGCTCTAGAAACTACTGTAAAATTTTGAGAGCGATCCAACAGTCGGATCAAAAGTGATGGGCCTTTTTAGCTATTATTCTGATCTGGTTCCACAAGACCTCCTCTTCAACGAGTAGGGATTCCGATAGTCCAAGGAAACGGGCCTCTGGAAACTACTGTAAATATTTGAGAGCGATCCAACGGTCGGATCAAAAGTGATGGCCCTTTTCCGCAGTTATTCCAGTCTGGCACGACAACACCTCCTAATCAACTAGTAGGGATTCTATAGGAAGTAGAATGAAACGGGCCTCCGGAAACTACTGTAAATATTTGAGGGCCATCCAACGGTCGGATCAAAAGTTATGATGTTTTTCAGCTGTTATTGCGGTCTGGTGCGACAAGACCTCCTCTTCAACGAGTAGGGATTCCATTGGTAGTCCAAGGAAACGAGCCTCCGGAAACTACTGTAAATATTTGAGTGCGATCCAATGGTCATATCAAAATTTATGATGTTTTTCAGCTGTTTTTTCGGTCTCGCGCGACAAGACCTCCTGTTCAACAAGTAGGTATTCCATAGATACTTCAAGGAAAACGGGTTCCGGAAACTATTGTAAAACTTTGAGAGCGATTCAACGGTCAGATCAAAAGTGATGGCCCTTTTTAGCTATTATTCTGATCTGGCTCCACAAGACCTCCTCTTCAAGTAGTACAGATTCCATACGTAGTCCAAAGAAACGGGCTTCCAAAAACTACTGTAAATATTTGAGGGTGATCCAACTGTCGGATCAAAATTTATGGCCCTTTTCAGCTGTTATTCTGGTCTTGCGCAACAAGACCTCCTCTTCAACTAGTAGAGATTCCAAAGGTAGTACAAGGAAACAGCCCTCCAGAAACTACTGTAAATATTTGAGAGTGATCCAACGGTCGGATCAAAAGTGATGGCCCTTTTCAGCTGTTATTCCGATGTGGAGCGACAACACCTCCTCATCAACTAGTAGGGATTCCTTATGTAGTACAATAAAACCGGCCTCCAGAAACTACTGTAAATATTTGAGCACGATCCAACGGTCGGATCAAACTTTATGGCGTTTTTCAGTTGTTATTTCACTCTGGCACGACAAGACCTTCTCTTCAACAAGTAGGGATTCCATAGATACTTCAATGAAAACGGGATCCGGAAACTACTGTAAAACTTTGAGAGTGATCCAATGGTCAGATCAAAAGTGATGGCCCTTTTCAGCTGTTATTCTGGTCTGATGTGACAAGACCTCCTCTTTAACGACTAGGGATTCCATAGGTAGTCCAAGGAAACGGGCCTCCAGAAACTACTGTTAATATTTGAGGGCGATCCAACTGTCGGATTAAAATTTATGGCTCTTTTCAGCTGTTACTCTAGTCTGGCGCAACAAGACCTCCTCTTCAACTAAAAGGGATTCCAAATGTAGTACAAGGATACGGGCCTCCGGAAACTACTATAAATAATTGAGATCGATCCAACGGTCGGATCAAAAGTGATAGCCCTTTTTAGCTGTTATTCCGATCTGGCGCGACAACACCTCCTCATCAACTAGTAGGGATTCCATAGGTAGTACAATGAAACAGGTCTCCGGAAACTACTGTAAATATTTGAGCGCGATCCAACGGTCAGAGCAAAAGTGATGGCCCTTTTCAGTTGTTATTCCGGTTTGGCGCGACAAGACCTCCTTTTCAACGAATAGGGATTCTATAGGTATTCCAAAGAAACGGGTCTCTAGAAACTACTGTAAATATTTGAGGGCGATGCAACGGTTAGATCAAAAGTGATGGCTCTTTTAAGATGTTATTCCGGTCTGGTGCGACAAGACCTCCTGTTCAACGAGTAGGGATTCCATGGGTATTCCATGGAAACGGGCATGCGGAAACTACTGTAAAACTTTGAGAGCGATCCAACGGTTGGCTCAAAAGTGATGGCCCTTTTCAGCTGTTATTCTGGTTTGGTGCGACAAGACCTCCTTTTCAACAAGCAGGGATTCCATAGGTAGTCCAAGGAAACGGGCTTTCCGGAAACTACTATTAATATTTGAGAGCGATCCAATGGTGGGATCAAAAGTGATGGCCTTTTTCAGCTGGTATTCCGGTATGGCGCGACAACACCTCCTCATCAACTAGTGGGAATTCCATAGGTAGTACAACGAAACAGGCCTTCGGAAACTACTTTAAATATTTGAGCGCCATCCAACGGTCAGATTAAAAGTTATGGTGTTTTTCAGCTGTTATTTCGATCTGGCGCGACAATACCTCCTCTTCAATGAGTAGGGATTCCATAGGTAGTCCAAGGAAACGGGCCTTCAGAAACTACAGTAAAACTTTGAGGGCGATCCAATGGTCGGATCAAATTTATGGCCCTTTTCAGCTGTTATTCTAGTCTAGCACAAAAAGACCTCCTCTTCAACGAGTAGGGATTCCATTGGGAGTCCAAGGAAACTGGCCTTTGAAAACTACTGTAAGTATTTGAGAGAGATCTAACGGTCGGATCAAAATTTATGGCATTTTTCAGCTGTTATTTCGGTCTGGCGCGACAAGGCCTCCTCTTCAACAAGTAGGGATTCCATAGGTATTCCAAGGAAACGGGTGTGCGGAAACTACTGTAAAACTTTGAGAGCGATCCAACGGTCAGCTCAAAAGTGATAGCCCTTTTCAGCAGTTATTTTGGTCTGGCGCGACAACACCTCCCAATCAACTAGTAGGGATTTCATAGGTAGTACAATGAAACGGGCCTCCGAAAACTACTGTAAATAATTGAGGGCTATCCAACAGTCAGATCAAAAGTTATGACGTTTTTCAACTGTTATTGCGGTCTAGTGCGACAAGACCTCCTCTTCAACGAGTAGGGATTCCATTGGTACTCCAAGGAAACGGGCCTTCGGAAACTACTATATATATTTGAGAGCGATCCACCGGTCGGATCAAAACTACTGTAAACGGGTCTCCGGCATTTTTCAGCTGTTATTTCGGTCTGGCGCGACACGACCTCCTCTTCAAAACAAGTAGGGATTCCATAGATACTTCAAGGAAAATGGGCTTCGGAAATTACTGTAAAATTTTAGAGCGATGCAACGGTTGGATCAAAAGTGATGGCCCTTTTCAACTGTTATTCCGGTCTGGCACGACAAGACCTCCTGTTCACCGAGTAGGGATTCCATAGGTAGTCCAAGGAAATGGGCCTCCGTAAACTACTGTAAATATTTGAGGGCGATTCAACTGTCGAATCAAAATTTATGGCCCTTTTCAGCTGTTATTTCGGTTTGGCTCGACAAGATCTCCTCTTCAACTATTAGGGATTCCATTGGTAGTACAATGAAACAAGCCTCCGGAAACTATTGTAAATATTTGAGAGCGATCCAAAGGTCGGATCAAAAGTTATGGCCCTTTTCAGCTGTTATTCTAGTCTGCTGCGACAAGACCTCCTCATCAACTAGTAGGGATTCCATAGGTAGTACAATGAAACGGGCCTCTGAAACTACTATAAATATTTGAGAGCGATCCAACGGTTGGATCAAAAGTGATGGCCCTTTCAGTTGTTATTCCGGTCTGGTGCGACAAGACCTCATCTTCAACGAGTAGGGATTCCATAGGTAGTCCAAGGAAAAGGGCCTCCGGAGACAACTGTAAATATTTGAGCGCGATCCAACTGTCGAATCAAAAGTTATGGCGTTTTTCATCTGTTATTCCAGTTTGGCGCGACAAGACCTCCTCTTCAACGAGTAGGGATTCCATAGGTAGTCCAAGAAAACGGGTCTCGGGAAACTACTGTAAATATTTGAGCGAGATCCAACGGTCGTATTAAAAGTTATGGTGTTTTTCAGGTGTTATTGCGGTCTGGCGCGACAAGATTTCCTCTTCAACAAGTAGGGATTCAATAAATACTTCAAGGAAATTGGGCTCCAGAAACTACTGTAAAACTTTGAGGGCGATCAAATGGTCGGATCAAAATTTATGGCCCTTTTCAGCTTTTATTTCGGTCTGGCGCGACAAGATCTCCTCTTCAACGAGTAGGAATTCCATAAGTAGTCCAAGGAAATGGGCTTCCGGAAACTACTGTAAATATTTGAGAGCGATCCAACGGTTGGATCAAAATTTATGGCCTTTTTCAGCTTTTATTCCGGTCTGGCGCGACAAGATCTCCTCTTCAACGAGTAGGGATTCCATAGGTAGTCCAAAGAAACGGGCTTCCGGAAACTACTATAAATAGTTGAGAGCGATCTAACAGTTGGATCAAAAGTGATGGCCCTTTTGGAGCTGATATTTTGGTCTAGCACGACAAGATCTCCTCTTCAACAAGTAGAGATTCCATAGACACTTCAAGGAAAACGAGCTCCAGAAACTACTGTAAAACTTTGAGGGCGATCAAACGGTCGGATCAAAATTTATAGCCCTTATCAGTTGTTATTCCGGTCTAGCACGACAAGATCTCCTCTTCAACGAGTAGGGATTCCATTAGTAGTACAATGAAACAGGCCTCCGGAAACTACTGTAAATATTTGAACGCAATCTAACAATCGCATCAAAAGTTATGGCCCTTTTCAGCTGTCATTCTGGTCTCGCGCGACAAGACCTCCTCTTTAACGAGTAGGGATTCCATAGGTAGTACAATGAAAAGGCCCCCCTGAAACTTCTGCAAAACTTTGAGGACGATCCAATGGTCGGATCAAAATTGATGGCCCTTTTTAGCTTTTATTCCGGTCTGGCGCGACAAGATCTCCTCTTCAACGAGTAGGGATTCCATAGGTAGTCCAAGGAAACGGGCTTCCGGAAACTACTGTAAATATTTGAGGGCGATTCAACTGTCGCATCAAAATTTATAGCCCTTTTCAGCTGTTATTCCGGTCTAGCGCGACAAGATCTCCTCATCAACAAGTAGGGATTCCATTAGTAGTACAATGAAACAGGCCTCCCGAAACTACTGTAAATATTTGAGAGCGATCCAACGGTCGGATCAAAAGTTATGGCCCTTTTCATCTGTTATTCTAGTCTGTTGTGACAAGACCTCCTCATCAACTAGTAGGGATTCCATAGGTAGTACAATGAAACGGGCCTCCGGAACAACTATAAATATTTGAGAGCGATCCAACGGTTGGATTAAAAGTGATGGCCCTTTTAGTTGTTATTTCGGTCTGGTGCGACAACACCTCCTCTTAAACGAGTAGGGATTTCATAGGTAGTCCAAGGAAAAGGGCCTCCAGAGACAACTGTAAATATTTGAGCGCGATCTAACTGTCGAATCAAAAGTTATGGCGTTTTTCATCTTTTATTCCAGTTTGGCGCGACAAGACCTCCTCTTTAACGAGTAGGGATTCCATATGTAGTCCAAGAAAACGGGCCTTGGGAAACTACAGTAAATATTTGAGTGAGATCCAACGGTCATATTAAAAGTTATGGTGTTTTTCAGGTGTTATTGCGGTCTAGCGCGACAAGATTTCGTCTTCAACAAGTAGGGATTCATTAGATACTTCAAGAAAAAGGGCTCCGGAAATTACTGTAAAACTTTGAGGGCGATCCAACGGTCGGATCAAATCCCTTTTCAGCTGTTATTCCGGTCTAGCACGACAAGATCTCCTCTTCAATGAGTAGGGATTCCATTAGTAGTACAATGAAATAGGCCTCCAGAAACTACTGTAAATATTTGAGCGCGATCTAATGGTCACATCAAAAGTTATGGCCCTTTTCAGCTGTCATTCTGGTCTTGCGCGACAAGACCTCCTCTTCAACGAGTAGGGATTCTGATTGTGCATCAAAAGTATCATTAAGTCTCTTATTTTACATATGTATTTATTGTTTTTATTTGGGTTTTTTATAATAATTGATGTACTTTTTAGTAATGAAGTTTCTTTTAATGTTTCGATAGGTTTTTGGAGCTTAAATGAATTATTTCAGAAAATTCAACGTCGGAATTTGGAACAAAGAATTGAAGAGAAATTTAGTTGAAGATTGAAGCAAATATTGGTTCAAATAAGTGCTCCAAATTTGCCCCAAAAATCAATTCTATTCCAATTCTAGAAAAGAATATCATATGATCTATTTCAAGCCCAAACTTGCCTTATGTTGTGTGCAAACTTCAACCATCAAACACTCAAGGTTTCAATGTCAATCTTAGCCCAAATAATAGGTACATTTGTATCCTTATTTGATGCTTAAATTCAGCCCCAAATCACCCTCCAAATCAGCCCAAACACAATCCATGATCCTACATGTCCACACAATAAATAACATTTGATTTATTTGGGTAATTCATTGATCCAAGAGGGCAAGCACATGGATGGAAAGCTGGAGGGGACATTGTGACATTATTTTGGGTCAAAAGAAGAAAGAGACAACTCATAAAGGAGGAAGAAAAACGTGCACCAAAGTGTTCTCCAAGCTGGCCTGGTTTGATTTTCCAGAACGTCTTTCGGTGTTTTGTCCATAACTTTTGACTCAGATATCCAAATGAGTTGTTCTTTAATGATATGGAAAGCCAACAGAATGGCCTATAAATATGTCTCTAATAGCCATCTCCAGAGGAGGCTTCTAAAAGGGTCGAATTGCTGTCCAAAGTTAGAGTCAGATTTGTGTCTGAATTTTTACTGAAATTGTGTTGTGTTCTTCTTTATAGATTTCGGTTCTTTAGCTTGTAAAACTCATTATTTCAGTTTGATTCAAGTCATTTTATGTTTATTAAAGTGTTATTATATATAATCATGGTTGGCTAATCTTCTTCTTGGATCCAAATCAAGGATGATGGTGGTTGAGGTGAGTTCTTTAAGATATGAATGAATCTTAATGTCTATCTTTTCATTTTCTTCATAAATGTTTATTATTGCAAAGAAATTTTAGAAATCATTTAGGTAATGTTATAATCTTGAATTTTTATGCACAAACCTTAGTTTTGGTATAGAGATTGCTTGATTCAATGTCTTACTTAATATGAAAATACTTGTTCATTCTTAAGCAATAATCAATCTTCATCTTTTTAAACTTCATTGTAATATCTTCCGATCTAATATCACCATCGTTGATATTAGGTTGAGTTATCTTATATATGTTGAAGGAATCACCAATACATCACCATTAAAATTGATTTGGACCAAGACTTACTTTTTCTTGTCATTTAAAATCTATTTACACTTTTTCATCTTTGAAAACAAATCCATCAATCATTTTCAACCAAGTTATTGTTAATTTAATTTCCAGATCTAGCTCTCTGTGGATATGACCTCGATCTTACCGAGTTAATTGCTACATCGCACACTCGTGCACTTGCGAGTTAAAACAAGCCGAACATAAAAAGCGGTCAAGCAGATTCCATAGGTAGTACAATGAAAAGGTCCTCCGGAAACTACTGCAAAACTTTGAGGACAATCCAATGGTCAGATCAAAATTTATAGCCCTTTTCAGCTTTTATTCCGATCTGGTGCGACAAGATCTCCTCTTCAACGAGTAGGGATTCCATAGGTAGTCCAAGGAAACGGGCTTCCGGAAACTACTATAAATATTTGAGAGCGATCCAACAATCGGACCGAAAGTGTTGGCCCTTGGCAGCTGTTATTCCGATCTGGCGCGACAAGACCTCCTCTTCAACGAGTAGGGATTCCGTAGGTAGTCCAAGTAAACGAGCCTTCGGAAACTACTGTAAATATTTGAGCACGATCCAACAATCGGATTAAAAGTTATGGCCCTTTTAAACTGTATTCTGGTCTGGCGCAACAAGACCTCCGCTTCAACGAGTAGGGATTCCATAGGTAGTCCAAGGAAATGGGCCTCCGTAAACTATTGTAAATATTTGAGAATGATCCAACAGTCGGACCGAAAGTGTTGGCCCTTTGCAGCTGTTATTCCGATCTGGCGCAACAAGACCTCCTCTTCAACGAGTAGGGATTCCATAGGTAGTCCAAGGAAACAAGCCTTCGGAAACTACTGTAAATATTTGAGCGCGATCCAACAATCGGATTAAAAGTTATGGCCCTTTTCAACTATTATTGTGGTCTGGCGCAACAAGACCTCCTCTTCAACAAGTAGGAATTCCATTGGTAGTCCAAGGAAACAGGCTTCCGCAAACTACTGTAAATATTTGAGAGCGATCCAACGGTGGGATCAAAAGAGATGGCCCTTTTCAGCTGGTATTCTAGTCTGGCGCGACAACACCTCCCATCAACTAGTGGGGAATCCATAGGTAGTACAATGAAATGGGCATATGAAAACTACTGTAAATGTTTGAGCGCGATCCAACGGTCGGATCAAAAGTGATGGCACTTTGCAGCTGTTATTCTGGTCTGGCGCGACAAGACCTCCTATTCAGCGAGTTGGGATTCCATAGGTAGTCAAAGGAAACGGGCCTCCGGAAACTACTGTAAATATTTGAGAGTGATCCAACGGTCGGATCAAAATTTATGGCCCCTTTTCAGCTATTATTCCGGTCTGGCGCGACAAGACCTCCTATTCAGCGAGTAGGGATTCCATAGGTAGTCCAAGGAAACGGGTCTCCGAAAACTACTGTAAATATTTGAGAGTGATCCAACGGTCGGATCAAAAGTGATGGCCCTTTTTCAGCTGTTATTCCGGTCTAGCGCGACAACACCTCCTCATAACTAGTAGGGATTCCATAGGTAGTACAATGAAACGGGCATATGAAAACTACTGTAAATGTTTGAGCGCGATCCAACGGTCGGATCAAAAGTGATGGCATTTTGCAGTTGTTATTCTAGTCTGGCGCGACAAGACCTTCTCTTCAACAAGTTGGGATTCCATTGGTAGTCCAAGGAAACGGGCTTCCGGAAGCTACTGTAAATATTTGAGAGCGATCCAACGGTTGGATCAAAAGTGATGGCCCTTTTCTGCTGTTATTCCGGTTTGGCACAACAATACCTCCTCATCAACTAGTAGGGATTCCATAGCTAGTACAAGGAAACGGGCCTATGGAAATTGCTGTAACTATTTGAGAGCGATCCAACAGTCCGATCAAATGTTATGGCGCTTTTCAGTTGTTATTCCGGTATCGCGTGACAAGACCTTCTCTTCTACGAGTTGGAATTCCATAGGTAGTCCAAGGAAACGGACCTCCAGAAACTACTGTAAATATTTGAGCGCGATCCAACGGTCGGATCGAAAGTTATAGCGTTTTTCAACTGTTATTGAGGTCTGGCACGACAACACCTCCTCTTCAACGAGTAGGGATTCCATTGGTACTTCAAGGAAAACGGGCTCCGAAAACTACTGTAAAAGTTTGAGGGCGATCCAACGGTCGGATCAAAATTTATGGCCCTTTTCAGCTGTTATTCCTATCTGGTGCGACAAGAACTCCTCTTCACCGAGTAGTGATTCCATAGGTAGTCCAAGGAAACGGGCCTCCAGAAACTACTGTAAATATTTGAGAGCGATCCAACAGTCGGATCAAAAGCGATGGCCCTTTACAGCTGTTATTCCGGTCTGGCGCGACAACACCTCCTTATCAACTAGTAGGGATTCCATAGGTAGTACAATGAAATGGGCCTCCGAAAACAACTGTAAATATTTGTGCGCGATCCAACGGTCGGATCAAAAGTGATGGCCCTTTTCAGCTCTTATTCTGGTCTGGCGCAACAAGACCTCCTCTTCTATGAGTAGGGATTCCATAAGTAGTCCAAGGAAACGGGCCTCCAGAAACTATTGTAGATATTTGAGAGCGATCCAACGGTCGGATAAAAATTATGGTGTTTTTCAGCTATTATTTCAGTCTGGCGCGATAAGAGCTCTTCTTTAACGAGTAGGGATTCCATAGGTACTTCAAAGAAAACGCGTTCCGAAAACAACAGTAAAACTTTGAGGGCGATCCAACAGGCGAATAAAAAATTATATCCCTTTTCAGCTGTTATTCGAGTCTGGCGCGACAAGACCTCGTCTTCAACTAGTAGGGATTCCATAGCTAGTACAAAGAAACGGCCCTCCAGAAATTGTTGTGAATATTTGAGAGCGATCCGATGGTCCGATTAAAATTTATGGCCCTTTTTAGCTGTTATTCTGGTCTGGTACGACAAGACCTCCTCTTCAGCAAGTAGGGATTGCATAGGTAGTCCAAGGAAACCGGCCTGCAGAAACTACTGTAAATATTTGTAAGCGATCTAACGGTCGGATCAAAAGTAATGGCCCTTTTCAGTTGTTATTCTGGTCTGGCGCGACAACACCTCCTCATCACCGAGTGGGGATTCCATAGGCAGTCCAAGGAAATGGGCCTCCGGAAACTACTGTAAATATTTGAGAGTGATCTAACGGTCGAATCAAAAGTAATGACTCTTTTCAACTGTTATTCCGGTATGGCGCGACAACACCTCCTCATCAACTAGTAGGGATTCCATAGGTAGTACAATGAAACGGGCCTCCAGAAACTACTGTAAAAATTTTAGCGCAATCCAACGGTCGGATCAAATGTTATGGACCTTTTCAACTGTTATTCTGGTTTGCCGCGATAAGACCTCCTCATCAACTAGTAGGGATTCCATAGGTAGTACAATGAAACGGGCCTCCAGAAACTACAATAAATATTTGAGAGCGATACAACGGCCGGATCAAAAATTATGTCCCTTTTCAGCTGGTATTCTAGTCTGGCACAACAAATCCTCCTCTTCACCGAGTCGAGATTCTATAGGGATAAAATGTTATGGACCTTTTCAGTTGTTATTCCGGTGTGGCGCGACAAGACCTCCTCTTTTACGAGTAGGGATTCCATAGGTAGTCCAAGGAAACGGGCCTCCAGAAACTAATGTATATATTTGAGAGCGATCCAACGGTCGGATAAAAATTATGGCGTTTTTCAGCTATTATTTCGGTCTAACATGACAAGAGCTCCTCGTCAACGAGTAGGGATTCCATAGGTACTTCAAGGAAAACGAGCTCTGGAAACTACTGTAAAATTTGAGGGCGATCCAACGGCCGGATAAAAAATTATGTCCCTTTTCAGCTGTTATACTAGTCTGGCGCGACGAGTCCTCCTCTTCACGTAGTCGGTATTCTATAAGTAGTACACGGAAAAGGGATTCCCCAAACTAATGTAATTATTTGAGCACGATCTAATGGCCGAATCAAAAGTTAAGGCCCTTTTCAGCTATCATTCCGGTCTCGCGCGACAATACCTCCTCTTCAACTAGTAGGGATTCCATAGGTATTTCAAGGAAACGGGCCTCTAGAAACTATTGTAAATATCTTAGCGCAATCCAACGGTCGAATCAAAAGTTATGGCCCTTTTCAACTGTTATTCTAGTCTAGCCCGACAAGACCTCTTCAACTAGAAGGGATTCCATAGGTGGTACAAGGAAACAGGCCTCCGGAAACTACTGTAAATATTTGAGAGCGATCCAACGGTCGGATAAAAAATGATGGCCCTTTTCAGCTGTTATTCCGATCTGGCTCCACAAGACCTCCTCTTTAACTAGTACAGATTCCATAGGTAGTCCAATGAAACGGGCCTCCAGAAACTACAGTAAACATTTCAGCGTGATCCAACAGTCGGATCAAAAGTTATGGCACTTTTCAACTGTTATTCCAGTCTGGCGCGACACGACCTCCTCTTCACCGAGTAGAGATTCCATAGGTAGTTCAAGGAAACGGGCCTCCAGAAACTACTGTAAATATTTGAGCGAGATCTAACAGTCGGATCAAAAGTTAAGGCGTTTTTCAGCTGTTATTTCGGTCTGACGCGACAAGACCTCCTCTTCAACAAGTAGGGATTCCATAGGAAGTACAATGAAACAGGCCTTCGAAAACTATTGTAAATATTTTAGCGCAATCCAACGGTCGGATCAAAAGTTAAGGTGTTTTTCAGCTGTTATTCTGGTCTTCCGCAACAAGACCTCCTCATCAACTAGTAGGGATTCCATAGGAAGTACAATGAAACAGGCCTTCGAAAACTACTGTAAATATTTGAGTGGGATTCATCGGTCGGAACAAAAGTAATGGCCCTTTTCAGCTCTTATTCCGGTCTGGCGCGACAAGACCTCCTCATCAACTAGTAGGGATTCCATAGGTAGTCCAAGGAAACGAGCATCCGGAGACTACTGTAAATATTTGAGAGCGATCCAACGGTCGGATCAAAAGTGATGGCCCTTTTCAGCTGTTATTCCAGTCTGGCGTGACAAGAGCTCCTCATCAACTAGTAGGGATTCCATAGGTAGTACAATGAAACGGGCCTTCAGAATCTATTGTAAATATTTGAGCACGATCCAACGGTCGGATCAAAAGTTATTGCCCTTTCAGCTGTTATTCCGTTCTGGCTCCACAAGACCTCCTCTTTAACTTGTACAGATTCCATAGATAGTCCAAGGAAACGGGCCTCCAGAGACTATTGTAAATATTTGAGAGCGATCCAACAGTCGGATCAAAAGTGATGGCCCTTTTCAGCTGTTATTCCAGTCTGGCCCGATAAGACCTCTTCATCAACTAGTAGGGACTCCATAGGTAGTACAATGAATCAGGTCTTCGAAAATTAGTGTAAATATTTTTCAAATGTTTTTTCGGTCTGGCGCGACAAGACCTCCTCATCAACTAGTAGGGATTCCATAAGTAGTACTATGAAACGGGCCTTCGGAAACTATAGTAAGCATTTCAACATGATCCAACGGTCGGATCAAAAGTTGTAGCGCTTTTCAGCTGTTATTCTAGTCTGGCGCGACAAGACCTCCTCTTCAACAAGTAGGGATTCCTTAGATACTTCAAGGAAAACGGATCAAAATTTATGGCCTTTTTCAGCTGTTATTTCGATCTGGCGCAACAACACCTCCTCATCAACTAGTAGGGATTCCATAGGTAGTACAATGAAACGGGCCTCCGGAAACTACTGTAAATATTTGAGCGCGATCCAACGGTCGGATCAAAAGTTAAAGCGTTTTTCAGCTGTTATTCCTGTCTAGCGCGACAAGACCTCCTCTTCAAAGAATAAGGATTCCATAGATAGTCCAAGGAAACGGGCCTCCAGAAACTACTGTAAATATTTGAGAGCGATCTAACAGTCGGATCAAATGTGATGGCCCTTTTCAGCTGTTATTCCGGTCTGGCGTGACTACACCTCCTCATCAACTAGTAGGGATTCCATAAGTAGTACAATGAAACGGGCCTCCGGAAACTACTGTAATTTTTTTAGCGTGATCCAACGGTCGGATCAAAAGTTATAGTGTTTTTCAGCTGTTATTTCGGTCTAGCGCGACAAGACCTCCTCTTCAACGAGTAGGGATTCCATAGGTCGTCCAAAGAAACCAGCCTCCGGAAACTACTGTAAATATTTGACAGCGATCTAACGGTCGGATCAAAAGTGATGGCAGTTTTCAGCTGTTATTCTGGTATGGCGCGACAACACCTCCTCCTCAACTAGTAGGGATTCCTAAGGTAGTACAATGAAACAGGCCTCCGCAAACTACTGTAAATATTTGAGAGCGATCCAACGATCGGATCAAAAGTTATGGCCCTTTTCAGCTGTTATTCCGGTCTAGCGCGACAAGACCTCCTCATCAACTAGTAGGGATTCCATAAGTAGTACAATGAAACGGGCCTCTGGAAACTGCTGTAAATATTTGAGCGCGATCCAACGGTCGGATAAAAAGTTATAGCATTTTTCAGCTGTTATTCCGATCTGGCGCGGCAAGACCTCCTCTTCAACGAGTAGGGATTCCATAGGTAGTACAAGGAAACGGGCATCCGGAAACTACAGTAAACATTTGAGCATGATCCAACGGTCGGATCAAAAGTTATGGCGCTTTTCAACTGTTATTCCAGTTTGACGCGTCAAGACCTCCTTTTCCACGAGTAGGGATTCCATAAATAGTCCAAGGAAACGGCCCTCCGGAAACTACTGTAAATATTTGAGAGCGATCCAACGGTCGGAAAAAAAATTATAGCCCTTTTAAACTTTTATTTCGGTCTAGCGCCACAAGACCTCCTCTTCAAGTGGTAGAGGGATTCCATAGGTGGTACAATGAAACGGGCCTTCGGAAACAACTGTATATATTTGAGCGCGATCTAATAGTCGAATAAAAAGTTATGCTGTTTTTCAGCTCTAATTTTGGTCTGACGCGACAAGAGCTCCTATTCAACGAGTGTGGATTCCATAGGTAGTCCAAGGAAACGGTCCTCCAGAGACTATTGTAAATATTTGAGCGCGATCCAACAGTCGGATCAAAAGTTATGGCCCTTTTCAGGTGTTATTCCGGTCTGGCGCGACGAGTCCTTCTCTTCAACTAGTAAGGATTCCATAGGTAGTAGAACGAAACGGGCCTCCGGAAACTACAGTAAATATTTGAGAGCGATCCAATGGTCGGATCAAAAGTTATTGCCCTTTTCAGCTGTTATTCCGGTATGGGGTGACAACACCTCCTCATCAACGAGTAGGGATTCCATTGGTAGTACAATGAAACGGGCCTCTGGAAACCACTGTATATATTTGAGAGCGATGCAACGGTCGGATCAAAATTTATGGCCCTTTTCAACTGTTATTCCGGTCTGGTGCGACGAGTCCTGCTCTTCAACTAGTAAGGATTCCATAGGTAGTACAACGAAACGGGCCTCCGGAAACTACTGTAAATATCTGAACGCGATCCAACGGTAGGATTAAAAGTTTTGGTCCTTTTCAGCTGTTATTCTGGTCTGGCGCGACAAGACGTCCTCTTCAACGAGTAGGGATTCCATAGGTAGTCCAAGGAAACGGGCCTAGAGAAACAACTGTATATATTTGTGCGCGATCTAACGGTCGAATAAAAAGTTATGGCGTTTTTCAGCTCTTATTTTGGCCTGGCGCGACAAGACCTCCTATTCAACGAGTGTGGATTCCATAGGTAGTCCAAGGAAACGGGCCTCTGGAAACTATTGTAAATATTTGAGCGCGATCCAGCGGTCGGATCAAAAGTTATGGCCCTTTTCAGCTGTTATTCTGGTCTGGCGCGACAACACCTCCTCATCAACTAGTATGGATTCCATAGGTAGTACAATGAAACGGGCCTCCGGAAACTACAGTAAATATTTGAGAGCGATCCAATGGTCGGATCAAAAGTTATTGCCCTTTTCAGCTGTTATTCCGGTATGGGGTGACAACACCTCCTCATCAACGAGTAGGGATTCCATTGGTAGTACAATGAAACGGGCCTCTGGAAACCATTGTATATATTTGAGCGCGATCCAACGGTCGCATAAAAAATTATGGCGTTTTTCAGCTGTTATTTCGGTTTAGCGTGACAAGAGCTCCTCTTCAACGATCAGGGATTCCAAAGGTACTTCAAGGAAAACAGGCTCAGGAAACTACTGTAAAATTTTGAGGGCGATCTAACGGTCGGATCAAAATTTATGGCGCTGTTTCAGTTGTTATTCTGGTTTGACGCGTCAAGACCTCCTTTTCCACGAGTAGGGATTCCATAAATAGTCCAAGGAAACGGCCCTCCGGAAACTACTGTAAATATTTTGAGAGCGATCCAACGGTCGGATAAAAAATTATAGCCCTTTTAAACTTTTATTTCGGTCTAGCGACACAAGACCTCCTCTTCAAGTGGTAGAGGGATTCCATATGTGGTACAATGAAACGGGCCTTCGGAAACAACTGTAAATATTTGAGCGCGATCCAACGATCGGATCAAAAGTTATGGCCCTTTTCAGCTGTTATTCCGGTCTAGCGCGACAAGACCTCCTCTTCAACTAGTAGGGATTCCATAGGTTGTCCAAGGAAACGGGCCTCCAGAGACTATTGTAAATATGTGAGCGCGATCCAACGGTCGGATCAAAAGTTATGGCCCTTTTCAGCTGTTATTCTGTTCTTGCGCGACAAGACCTCCTCTTCAACGAGTAGGGATTCCATAGGTAGTCCAAGGAAACGGGCCTTGAGAAACAACTGTATATATTTAAGCGCGATCTAATAGTCGAATAAAAAGTTATGCCGTTTTTCAGCTCTAATTTTGGTCTGGCGCGACAAGAGCTCCTATTCAACGAGTGTGGATTCCATAGGTAGTCCAAGGAAACAGTCCTCCAGAGACTATTGTAAATATTTGAGCGCGATCCAACAGTCGGATCAAAAGTTATGGCCCTTTTCAGCTGTTATTCCGGTCTGGCGCGACGAGTCCTTCTCATCTACTAGTAAGGATTCCATAGGTAGTAGAACGAAACGGGCCTCCGGAAACTACAGTAAATATTTGAGAGCGATCCAATGGTCGGATCAAAAGTTATTGCCCTTTTCAGCTGTTTTTCCGGTATGGGGTGACAACACCTCCTCATCAACGAGTAGGGATTCCATTGGTAGTCCAAGGAAACGGGCCTCGAGAAACAACCGTATATATTTGAGAGCGATGCAACGGTCGGATCAAAATTTATGGCCCTTTTCAGCTGTTATTCCGGTCTGGCGCGACGAGTCCTGCTCTTCAACTACTAAGGATTCCATAGGTAGTACAACGAAACGGGCCTCCGGAAACTATTGTAAATATCTGAACGCGATCCAACGGTAGGATTAAAAGTTATGGTCCTTTTCAGCTGTTATTCTGGTCTGGCGTGACAAGACCTCCTCTTCAACGAGTAGGGATTCCATAGGTAGTCCAAGGAAACGGGCCTAGAGAAACAACTGTATATATTTGTGCGCGATCTAACGGTCGAATAAAAAGTTATGGCGTTTTTCAGCTCTTATTTTGGTCTGGCGCGACAAGAGCTCCTATTCAACGAGTGTGGATTCCATAGGTAGTCCAAGGAAACGGTCCTCCAGAGACTATTGTAAATATTTGAGCGCGATCCAACAGTCGGATCAAAAGTTATGGCCCTTTTCAGCTGTTATTCCGGTCTGGCGCGACGAGTCCTTCTCTTCAACTAGTAAGGATTCCATAGGTAGTAGAACGAAACGGGCCTCCGGAAACTACAGTAAATATTTGAGAGCGATCCAATGGTCGGATCAAAAGTTATTGCCCTTTTCAGCTGTTATTCCGGTATGGGGTGACAACACCTCCTCATCAACGAGTAGGGATTCCATTGGTAGTACAATGAAACGGGCCTCTAGAAACCACTGTATATATTTGAGCGCGATCCAACGGTCGCATAAAAAATTATGGCGTTTTTCAGCTCTTATTTCGGTCTGGCGCGACGAGTCCTGCTCTTCAACTACTAAGGATTCCATAGGTAGTACAACGAAACGGGCCTCCGGAAACTATTGTAAATATCTGAACGCGATCCAACGGTAGGATTAAAAGTTATGGTCCTTTTCAGCTGTTATTCTGGTCTGGCGCGACAAGACCTCCTCTTCAACGAGTAGGGATTCCATAGGTAGTCCAAGGAAACGGGCCTAGAGAAACAACTGTATATATTTGTGCGCGATCTAACGGTCGAATAAAAAGTTATGGCGTTTTTCAGCTCTTATTTTGGTCTGGCGCGACAAGAGCTCCTATTCAACGAGTGTGGATTCCATAGGTAGTCCAAGGAAACGGTCCTCCAGAGACTATTGTAAATATTTGAGCGCGATCCAACAGTTGGATCAAAAGTTATGGCCCTTTTCAGCTGTTATTCCGGTCTGGCGCGACGAGTCCTTCTCTTCAACTAGTAAGGATTCCATAGGTAGTAGAACGAAACGGGCCTCCGGAAACTACAGTAAATATTTGAGAGCGATCCAATGGTCGGATCAAAAGTTATTGCCCTTTTCAGCTGTTATTCCGGTATGGGGTGACAACACCTCCTCATCAACGAGTAGGGATTCCATTGGTAGTACAATGAAACGGGCCTCTAGAAACCACTGTATATATTTGAGCGCGATCCAACGGTCGCATAAAAAATTATGGCGTTTTTCAGCTCTTATTTCGGTTTAGCGTGACAAGAGCTCCTCTTCAACGAGCAGGGATTCCAAAGGTACTTCAAGGAAAATAGGCTCAGGAAACTACTGTAAAATTTTGAGGGCGATCTAACGGTCGGATCAAAATTTATGGCCCTGTTTCAGTTGTTATTCTGGTTTGACGCGTCAAGACCTCCTTTTCCACGAGTAGGGATTCCATAAATAGTCCAAGGAAACGGCCCTCCGGAAACTACTGTAAATATTTTGAGAGCGATCCAACGGTCGGATAAAAAATTATAGCCCTTTTAAACTTTTATTTCGGTCTAGCGACACAAGACCTCCTCTTCAAGTGGTAGAGGGATTCCATATGTGGTACAATGAAACGGGCCTTCGGAAACAACTGTAAATATTTGAGCGCGATCCAACGATCGGATCAAAAGTTATGGCCCTTTTCAGCTGTTATTCCGGTCTAGCGCGACAAGACCTCCTCTTCAACTAGTAGGGATTCCATAGGTTGTCCAAGGAAACGGGCCTCCAGAGACTATTGTAAATCTGTGAGCGCGATCCAACGGTCGGATCAAAAGTTATGGCCCTTTTCAGCTGTTATTCTGTTCTTGCGCGACAAGACCTCCTCTTCAACGAGTAGGGATTCCATAGGTAGTCCAAGGAAACGGGCCTTGAGAAACAACTGTATATATTTAAGCGCGATCTAATAGTCGAATAAAAAGTTATGCCGTTTTTCAGCTCTAATTTTGGTCTGGCGCGACAAGAGCTCCTATTCAACGAGTGTGGATTCCATAGGTAGTCCAAGGAAACGGTCCTCCAGAGACTATTGTAAATATGTGAGCGCGATCCAACAGTTGGATCAAAAGTTATGGCCCTTTTCAGGTGTTATTCCGGTCTGGCGCGACGAGTCCTTCTCATCTACTAGTAAGGATTCCATAGGTAGTAGAACGAAACGGGCCTCCGGAAACTACTGTAAATATCTGAACGCGATCCAACTGTAGGATTAAAAGTTATGGTCCTTTTCAACTGTTATTCTAGTGTGGCGCGACAAGACCTCCTCTTCAACGAGTAGGGATTCCATAGGTAGTCCAAGGAAACGGGCCTCGAGAAACAACTGTATATATTTGAAAGCGATGCAACGGTCGAATCAAAATTTATGGCCCTTTTCAACTGTTATTCCGGTCTGGCGCGACGAGTCCTGCTCTTCAACTAGTAAGGATTCCATAGGTAGTACAACGAAACGGGCCTCCGGAAACTACTGTAAATATCTGAACGCGATCCAACGGTAGGATTAAAAGTTATGGTCCTTTTCAGCTGTTATTCTGGTATGGCGCGACAAGACCTCCTCTTCAACGAGTAGGGATTCCATAGGTGGTCCAAGGAAACGGGCCTAGAGAAACAACTGTATATATTTGTGCGCGATCTAACGGTCGAATAAAAAGTTATGGCGTTTTTCAGCTCTTATTTTGGTCTGGCGCGACAAGAGCTCCTATTCAACGAGTGTGGATTCCATAGGTAGTCCAAGGAAACGGTCCTCCAGAGACTATTGTAAATATTTGAGCGCGATCCAACAGTCGGATCAAAAGTTATGGCCCTTTTCAGCTGTTATTCCGGTCTGGCGCGACGAGTCCTTCTCTTCAACTAGTAAGGATTCCATAGGTAGTAGAACGAAACGGGCCTCCGGAAACTACAGTAAATATTTGAGAGCGATCCAATGGTCGGATCAAAAGTTATTGCCCTTTTCAGCTGTTATTCCGGTATGGGGTGACAACACCTCCTCATCAACGAGTAGGGATTCCATTGGTAGTCCAAGGAAACGGGCCTCGAGAAACAACTGTATATATTTGAGAGCGATGCAACGGTCGGATCAAAATTTATGGCCCTTTTCAGCTGTTATTCCGGTCTGGCGCGACGAGTCCTGCTCTTCAACTACTAAGGATTCCATAGGTAGTACAACGAAACGGGCCTCCGGAAACTACTGTAAATATCTGAACGCGATCCAACGGTAGGATTAAAAGTTATGGTCCTTTTCAGCTGTTATTCTGGTCTGGCGCGACAAGACCTCCTCTTCAACGAGTAGGGATTCCATAGGTAGTCCAAGGAAACGGGCCTAGAGAAACAACTGTATATATTTGTGCGCGATCTAACGGTCGAATAAAAAGTTATGGCGTTTTTCAGCTCTTATTTTGGTCTGGCGCGACAAGAGCTCCTATTCAACGAGTGTGGATTCCATAGGTAGTCCAAGGAAACGGTCCTCCAGAGACTATTGTAAATATTTGAGCGCGATCCAACAGTCGGATCAAAAGTTATGGCCCTTTTCAGCTGTTATTCCGGTCTGGCGCGACGAGTCCTTCTCTTCAACTAGTAAGGATTCCATAGGTAGTAGAACGAAACGGGCCTCCGGAAACTACAGTAAATATTTGAGAGCGATCCAATGGTCGGATCAAAAGTTATTGCCCTTTTCAGCTGTTATTCCGGTATGGGGTGACAACACCTCCTCATCAACGAGTAGGGATTCCATTGGTAGTACAATGAAACGGGCCTCTAGAAACCACTGTATATATTTGAGCGCGATCCAACGGTCGCATAAAAAATTATGGCGTTTTTCAGCTCTTATTTCGGTCTGGCGCGACGAGTCCTGCTCTTCAACTACTAAGGATTCCATAGGTAGTACAACGAAACGGGCCTCCGGAAACTATTGTAAATATCTGAACGCGATCCAACGGTAGGATTAAAAGTTATGGTCCTTTTCAGCTGTTATTCTGGTATGGCGCGACAAGACCTCCTCTTCAACGAGTAGGGATTCCATAGGTAGTCCAAGGAAACGGGCCTAGAGAAACAACTGTATATATTTGTGCGCGATCTAACGGTCGAATAAAAAGTTATGGCGTTTTTCAGCTCTTATTTTGGTCTGGCGCGACAAGAGCTCCTATTCAACGAGTGTGGATTCCATAGGTAGTCCAAGGAAACGGTCCTCCAGAGACTATTGTAAATATTTGAGCGCGATCCAACAGTCGGATCAAAAGTTATGGCCCTTTTCAGCTGTTATTCCGGTCTGGCGCGACGAGTCCTTCTCTTCAACTAGTAAGGATTCCATAGGTAGTAGAACGAAACGGGCCTCCGGAAACTACAGTAAATATTTGAGAGCGATCCAATGGTCGGATCAAAAGTTATTGCCCTTTTCAGCTGTTATTCCGGTATGGGGTGACAACACCTCCTCATCAACGAGTAGGGATTCCATTGGTAGTACAATGAAACGGGCCTCTAGAAACCACTGTATATATTTGAGCGCGATCCAACGGTCGCATAAAAAATTATGGCGTTTTTCAGCTCTTATTTCGGTTTAGCGTGACAAGAGCTCCTCTTCAACGAGCAGGGATTCCAAAGGTACTTCAAGGAAAATAGGCTCAGGAAACTACTGTAAAATTTTGAGGGCGATCTAACGGTCGGATCAAAATTTATGGCCCTGTTTCAGTTGTTATTCTGGTTTGACGCGTCAAGACCTCCTTTTCCACGAGTAGGGATTCCATAAATAGTCCAAGGAAACGGCCCTCCGGAAACTACTGTAAATATTTTGAGAGCGATCCAACGGTCGGATAAAAAATTATAGCCCTTTTAAACTTTTATTTCGGTCTAGCGACACAAGACCTCCTCTTCAAGTGGTAGAGGGATTCCATATGTGGTACAATGAAACGGGCCTTCGGAAACAACTGTAAATATTTGAGCGCGATCCAACGATCGGATCAAAAGTTATGGCCCTTTTCAGCTGTTATTCCGGTCTAGCGCGACAAGACCTCCTCTTCAACTAGTAGGGATTCCATAGGTTGTCCAAGGAAACGGGCCTCCAGAGACTATTGTAAATCTGTGAGCGCGATCCAACGGTCGGATCAAAAGTTATGGCCCTTTTCAGCTGTTATTCTGTTCTTGCGCGACAAGACCTCCTCTTCAACGAGTAGGGATTCCATAGGTAGTCCAAGGAAACGGGCCTTGAGAAACAACTGTATATATTTAAGCGCGATCTAATAGTCGAATAAAAAGTTATGCCGTTTTTCAGCTCTAATTTTGGTCTGGCGCGACAAGAGCTCCTATTCAACGAGTGTGGATTCCATAGGTAGTCCAAGGAAACGGTCCTCCAGAGACTATTGTAAATATGTGAGCGCGATCCAACAGTTGGATCAAAAGTTATGGCCCTTTTCAGGTGTTATTCCGGTCTGGCGCGACGAGTCCTTCTCATCTACTAGTAAGGATTCCATAGGTAGTAGAACGAAACGGGCCTCCGGAAACTACTGTAAATATCTGAACGCGATCCAACTGTAGGATTAAAAGTTATGGTCCTTTTCAACTGTTATTCTAGTGTGGCGCGACAAGACCTCCTCTTCAACGAGTAGGGATTCCATAGGTAGTCCAAGGAAACGGGCCTCGAGAAACAACTGTATATATTTGAAAGCGATGCAACGGTCGAATCAAAATTTATGGCCCTTTTCAACTGTTATTCCGGTCTGGCGCGACGAGTCCTGCTCTTCAACTAGTAAGGATTCCATAGGTAGTACAACGAAACGGGCCTCCGGAAACTACTGTAAATATCTGAACGCGATCCAACGGTAGGATTAAAAGTTATGGTCCTTTTCAGCTGTTATTCTGGTATGGCGCGACAAGACCTCCTCTTCAACGAGTAGGGATTCCATAGGTGGTCCAAGGAAACGGGCCTAGAGAAACAACTGTATATATTTGTGCGCGATCTAACGGTCGAATAAAAAGTTATGGCGTTTTTCAGCTCTTATTTTGGTCTGGCGCGACAAGAGCTCCTATTCAACGAGTGTGGATTCCATAGGTAGTCCAAGGAAACGGTCCTCCAGAGACTATTGTAAATATTTGAGCGCGATCCAACAGTCGGATCAAAAGTTATGGCCCTTTTCAGCTGTTATTCCGGTCTGGCGCGACGAGTCCTTCTCTTCAACTAGTAAGGATTCCATAGGTAGTAGAACGAAACGGGCCTCCGGAAACTACAGTAAATATTTGAGAGCGATCCAATGGTCGGATCAAAAGTTATTGCCCTTTTCAGCTGTTATTCCGGTATGGGGTGACAACACCTCCTCATCAACGAGTAGGGATTCCATTGGTAGTCCAAGGAAACGGGCCTCGAGAAACAACTGTATATATTTGAGAGCGATGCAACGGTCGGATCAAAATTTATGGCCCTTTTCAGCTGTTATTCCGGTCTGGCGCGACGAGTCCTGCTCTTCAACTACTAAGGATTCCATAGGTAGTACAACGAAACGGGCCTCCGGAAACTACTGTAAATATCTGAACGCGATCCAACGGTAGGATTAAAAGTTATGGTCCTTTTCAGCTGTTATTCTGGTCTGGCGCGACAAGACCTCCTCTTCAACGAGTAGGGATTCCATAGGTAGTCCAAGGAAACGGGCCTAGAGAAACAACTGTATATATTTGTGCGCGATCTAACGGTCGAATAAAAAGTTATGGCGTTTTTCAGCTCTTATTTTGGTCTGGCGCGACAAGAGCTCCTATTCAACGAGTGTGGATTCCATAGGTAGTCCAAGGAAACGGTCCTCCAGAGACTATTGTAAATATTTGAGCGCGATCCAACAGTCGGATCAAAAGTTATGGCCCTTTTCAGCTGTTATTCCGGTCTGGCGCGACGAGTTCTTCGCTTCAACTAGTAAGGATTCCATAGGTAGTAGAACGAAACGGGCCTCCGGAAACTACAGTAAATATTTGAGAGCGATCCAATGGTCGGATCAAAAGTTATTGCCCTTTTCAGCTGTTATTCCGGTATGGGGTGACAACACCTCCTCATCAACGAGTAGGGATTCCATTGGTAGTACAATGAAACGGGCCTCTAGAAACCACTGTATATATTTGAGCGCGATCCAACGGTCGCATAAAAAATTATGGCGTTTTTCAGCTCTTATTTCGGTTTAGCGTGACAAGAGCTCCTCTTCAACGAGCAGGGATTCCAAAGGTACTTCAAGGAAAACGGGCTTAGGAAACTACTGTAAAATTTTGAGGGCGATCTAACGGTCGGATCAAAATTTATGGCCCTGTTTCAGCTGTTATTCTGGTTTGACGCGTCAAGACCTCCTTTTCCACGAGTAGGGATTCCATAAATAGTCCAAGGAAACGGCTCTCCGGAAACTACTGTAAATATTTGAGAGCGATCCAACGGTCGGATAAAAAATTATAGCCCTTTTAAACTTTTATTTCGGTCTAGCGCCACAAGACCTCCTCTTCAAGTGGTAGAGGGATTCCATAGGTGGTACAATGAAACGGGCTTCAGAAACAACTGTATATATTTGAGCGCGATCTAATAGTCGAATAGAAAGTTATGTCGTTTTTCAGCTCTAATTTTGGTCTGGCGCGACAAGAGCTCCTATTCAACGAGTGTGGATTCCATAGGTAGTCCAAGGAAACGGTCCTCCAGAGACTATTGTAAATATTTGAGCGCGATCCAACAGTCGGATCAAAAGTTATGGCCCTTTTCAGCTGTTATTCCGGTCTGGCGCGACAAGACCTCCTCTTCAACTAGTAGGGATTCCATAGGTAGTCCAAGGAAACGGGCCTCCAGAGACTATTGTAAATATGTGAGCGCGATCCAACGGTCGGATCAAAAGTTATGGCCCTTTTCAGCTGTTATTCTGGTCTGGCGCGACAAGACCTCCTCTTCAACGAGTAGGGATTCCATAGGTAGTCCAAGGAAACGGGTCTTGAGAAACAACTGTATATATTTGAGCGCGATCTAAGAGTCGGATAAAAAGTTATGCCGTTTTTCAGCTCTAATTTTGGTCTGGTGCGACAAGAGCTCCTATTCAACGAGTGTGGATTCCATAGGTAGTCCAAGGAAACGGTCCTCCAGAGACTATTGTAAATATTTGAGCGCGATCCAACAGTCGGATCAAAAGTTATGGCCCTTTTCAGCTGTTATTCCGGTCTGGCGCGACGAGTCCTTCTCTTCAACTAGTAAGGATTCCATAGGTAGTAGAACAAAACGGGCCTCCGGAAACTACTGTAAATATCTGAACGCGATCCAACTGTAGGATTAAAAGTTATGGTCCTTTTCAATTGTTATTCTGGTCTGGCGCGACAAGACCTCCTCTTCAACGAGTAGGGATTCCATAGGTAGTCCAAGGAAACGGGCCTCGAGAAACAACTGTATATATTTGAGAGCGATGCAACGGTCGGATCAAAATTTATGGCCCTTTTCAGCTGTTATTCCGGTCTGGCGCGAGGAGTCCTGCTCTTCAACTAGTAAGGATTCCATAGGTAGTACAACGAAACGGGCCTCCGGAAACTACTGTAAATATCTGAACGCGATCCAACGGTAGGATTAAAAGTTATGGTCCTTTTCAGCTGTTATTCTGGTCAGGCGCGACAAGACCTCCTCTTCAATGAGTAGGGATTCCATAGGTAGTCCAAGGAAACGGGCCTAGAGAAACAACTGTATATATTTGTGCGCGATCTAACGGTCGAATAAAAGTTATGGCGTTTTTCAGCTCTTATTTTGGTCTGGCGTGACAAGAGCTCCTATTCAACGAGTGTGGATTCCATAGGTAGTCCAAGGAAACGGTCCTCCTGAGACTATTGTAAATATTTGAGCGCGATCCAACAGTCGGATCAAAAGTTATGGCCCTTTTCAGCTGTTATTCCGGTCTGGCGCGACGAGTCCTTCTCTTCAACTAGTAAGGATTCCATAGGTAGTAGAACGAAACGGGCCTCCGGAAACTACTGTAAATATCTGAACGCGATCCAACTGTAGGATTAAAAGTTATGGTCCTTTTCAACTGTTATTCTAGTGTGGCGCGACAAGACCTCCTCTTCAACGAGTAGGGATTCCATAGGTAGTCCAAGGAAACGGGCCTCGAGAAACAACTGTATATATTTGAGAGCGATGCAACGGTCGGATCAAAATTTATGGCCTTTTCAGCTGTTATTCCGGTCTGGCGCGACGAGTCCTGCTCTTCAACTAGTAAGGATTCCATAGGTAGTACAACGAAACGGGCCTCCGGAAACTACTGTAAATATCTGAACGCGATCCAACGGTAGGATTAAAAGTTATGGTCCTTTTTAGCTGTTATTCTGGTCTGGCGCGACAAGACCTCCTCTTCAACGAGTAGGGATTCCATAGGTAGTCCAAGGAAACGGGCCTAGAGAAACAACTGTATATATTTGTGCGCGATCTAACGGTCGAATAAAAAGTTATGGCGTTTTTCAGCTCTTATTTTGGTCTGGCGCGACAAGAGCTCCTATTCAACGAGTGTGGATTCCATAGGTAGTCCAAGGAAACGGGCCTCTGGAAACTATTGTAAATATTTGAGCGCGATCCAACGGTCGGATCAAAAGTTATGGCCCTTTTCAGCTGTTATTCTGGTCTGGCGTGACAACACCTCCTCATCAACTAGTATGGATTCCATAGGTAGTACAATGAAACGGGCCTCTGGAAACGACAGTAAATATTTCAGAGCGATCCAATGGTCGGATCAAAAGTTATTGCCCTTTTCAGCTGTTATTCCGGTATGGGGGGACAACACCTCCTCATCAACGAGTAGGGATTCCATTGGTGGAGCAATGAAACGGGCCTTTGGAAACCAATGTATATATTTGAGCGCGATCCAACAGTCGCATAAAAAATTATGTCGTTTTTCAGCTCTTATTTCGGTTTAGCGTGACAAGAGCTCCTCTTCAACGAGCAGGGATTCCAAAGGTACTTCAAGGAAAACGGGCTCTGGAAACTACTGTAAAATTTTGAGGGCGATCTAACGGTCGGATCAAAATTTGTGGCCCTGTTTCAGCTGTTATTCTGGTTTGACGTGACAAGACCTCCTATTCAACGAGTAGGGATTCCATAGGTAGTCCAAGGAAACGGGCCTCTGGAAACTACTGTAAATATTTGAGCGCGATCAAACGGTCGGATCAAAAGTGATAGCTCTTTCAGCTGTTATTCCGGTCTGACGCGACAAGAGCTTCTCTTCAACAAGTAGGGATTCCATAGGTAGTCCAAGGAAACGAACCTCTGGAAACTACTGTAAATATTTAAGCGCGATCCAATGGTCGGATCAAAAGTTATGGTGTTTTTCAGGTGTTATTTTGGTCTGGCACGACAAGACCTCCTATTCAACAAAGAGGGATTCTATAGATACTTCAAGGAAAACAGGATCCGAAAACTTTGAGGGCGATCCAAAGGTGGGATCAAAATTATGGCCTTTATCAGCTGTTATTCAGATCTGGTGCGACAACACCTTCCTCTTCAACGAGTAGGGATTCGATAGGTAGTCCAAGGAAACGGGCCTCTGGAAACTATTGTAAATATTTGAGCGCGATCCAACGGTCAGATCAAAAGTTATGGCCCTTTTCAGCCGTTATTCTGGTCTGTCGCGATAAGACCTCCTCTTCAACTAGTAGGGATTCCATATGTAGTACAATGAAATGGGCCTCCGGAAACTGCTGTAAATATTTGAGAGCGATCCTACGTTCCGATCAAAAGTTATGGCCTTTTTCAACTGTTATTCCGGTCTGGCGCGACAAGACCTCCTCTTCAACTAGTAGTGATTCCATAGGTAGTCCAAGGAAACAGGCCTCCCAAAACTACTGTATATATTTGAGCGCGATCCAACGGTCGAATAAAACATCAAGGCGTTTTTCAGCTCTTATTTCGGTCTGACGCGACAACAGCTCCTCTTCAACGAGTAGGTAGTCCATAGGTATGTCAAGAAAACGGGCTCCGGAAACTACTGTAAAACTTTGAGGGCGATCCAACAGCCGGATCAAAAATTATATCCCTTTTCATATGTTATTCTAGTCTGGTGCGACAAGTCCTCCTCTTCACCGAGTCGGGATTCTATACGTAGTACAAGGAAAATGGCTTTCAAAAACTAATGTAAATATTTGAGAGCGATCTAACGGTCGAATCAAAAGTTATGGCCCTTTTCAGCTGTCATTCCGGTCTCGCGCAACAAGATTTCTTCTTCTTCGAATAGGGATTCCATGGGTAGTCCAAGGAAACGAGCCTCCAAAAACAACTATAAATATTTAAGAGCGATACAATGGCCGGATCAAAAGTGACGGCCCTTTCAGCTGTTATTCCAGCCTAATGCGACAACACCTCATAATCAACTAGTAGGGATTTCATTGGTAGTACAAGGAAACGGGCCTCTGGAAAGTACTGTAAATGTTTGAGAGCGATCCAACGATCAGATAAAAAGTGATGGCCCTTTTCAGCTTTTATTCTGATTTGGCTCCACAAGACCTCCTCTTCAACTAGTAGGGATTCCGTAGGTAGTCCAAGGAAACGGGCCTCCGGAGACTACTGTAAATATTTGAGTGCGATCCAACGGTCGGATCAAAAGTGATAGCCCATTTCAGCTGTTATTTCGGTCTAGCGTGACAAGACCTCCTTATCACCTAGTTGGGATTCTATAGGTATTACAAGGAAACGGGCCTCCGGAAACTACTGTAAATGTTTGAGAGCAATCCAAAGGTCGGATCAAAAGTAATGGCCCTTTTCATCTTTTATTCCAATCTGGCTCCACAAGACCTCCTCTTCAACTAGTAGGGATTTCATCGGTAGTCCAAGGAAACGGGCCTTCTGAAACTACTGTAAATATTTGAGCGCGTTTCAATGTTCAGATCAAAAGTTGTGGTGATTTTCAACAGTTATTTCGGTCTGGCATGACAAGACCTCCTTTTCAACAAGTAGAGATTCCATAGATACTTCAAGGAAAACAGGCTCCGGAAACTACTGTAAAATTCTGATGGCGATCTAACGATTGGATCAAAATTTAAGGCCCTTTTCAGCTGTTATTCCGGTCTGGCGCAACAACACCTCCTCATCAACTAGTATGGATTCCATAGGTAGTACATTGAAACGGGCCTCCAGAAACTACTGTAAATATTTGAGTGCGATCCATCGATCGGATCAAAAGTAATGGAGCCTTTCAGCTGTTATTCTGGTCTTCCGCGACAAGACCTCCTCATCAACTAGTAAGGAATCCATAGGTAGTACAATGAAACGGGCCTCCGGAAACAACTATAAATGTTTGAGCGCGATCCAACGGTCGAATCAAAAGTTATGGCCCTTTTCAGCTGTTATTCCAGTCTAGCACGACGAGACCTCTTCTTCAACTAGTAGGGATTCCATAGGTAGTACAACGAAACGGGCCTCCGAAAACTACTGTAAATATGTGAACGCGATCCAACAGTAGGATTAAAAGTTATGGTCCTTTTCAGCTGTTATTATGGTCTGGCGCGACAAGACCTCCCCTTCAACGAGTAGGGATTCCATAGGTAGTCCAAGGAAACGGGCCTCGAGAAACAACTGTATATATTTGAGTGCGATCCAACGGTCGAATAAAAAATTATGGTGTTTTTCAGATCTTATTTCGGTCTGGCGCGACAAGAGCTCCTCTTCAACGAGTAGGGATTCCATAGGTAGTCCAAGGACGTGGGCCTCTGGAAATTATTGTAAATATTTGAGCGTGATCCAACGGTCGGATCAAAAGTTCTGGCCCTTTTCAGCTGTTATTCCGGTCTGGCGTGACAAGACCTCCTCTTCAACTAGTAGGGATTCCATATGTAGTACAAGGAAACGGGCTTCCAGAAACTGCTGTAAATATTTGAGAGCGATCCAACTGTCCGATCAAAAATTATAGCCCTTTTTAGCTGTTATTCCGGTATGGCGCGACAACCTCGCTCATCAACTAATAGGGATTCCATAGGTAGTACAATGAAATGGACCTCCGAAAACTACTGTAAATATTTGAGCAGGATCTAATGGTCCGATCAAAAGTGATGGCCCTTTTCAGCTGTTTTTCCGGTCTGGCGAGACAACAACTTCTCATCAACTAGTAGGGATTCCATAAGTAGTATAATGAAAGGGCCTCCGGAAACGATTGTAAATATTTCAGCGGAATCCATCGGTCGGATAAAAAATTATGGCACTTTTCAGCTGTTATTCCGGTTTGGTGGGACAAGACCTCCTCTTCAACTAGTATGGATTCCATAGGTAGTCCAAGGAAACGAGCCTCCGAAAACCACTGTTAATATTTGAGAGTGATCCAACGGTCGGGTCAAAAGTGATAACCCTTTTTAGCTGTTATTCCAGTCTGGCGCGACAACTGCTCCTGATCAACTAATAAGGATTCCATAGGGAGTACAATGAAACGGGCCTCCGGATATTACTATAAATATTTGAGCACGATCCCACAGTCGGATCAAAAGTTATGGCGTTTTTCAACTGTTATTCTGGTCTTCCGCGACAAGACTTAAATATTTGAGAGTGATCTAACGGTCAGATCAAATGTGATGGCCCTTTTCAGTTGTTATTCTGGTCTGGCGCGACAACACCTCCTCATATACTAGTAGGGATTACATAGGTAGTACAATGAAATGGGCCTCCGCAAATTACTATAAATATTTGAGCGCGATCCAACGATCGGATCAAAAGTTATGACCCTTTTCAGCTGTTATTCTGGTCTGCCGCGATAAGGCCATCTCATCAACTAATAGGGATTCCATAGGTAGTACAATGAAACGGGCCTCTGGAAACTACTATAAATATTTAACGGGATCCAACCGTCGGATAAAAAGTTGTTTTTCAGTTGTTATTCCGGCCTGTAACGACAAGACCTTCTCTTCAACGAGTAGGGATTCCATAAGTAATCCAATGAAACGAGCTTCCGGACACTACTGTAAATATTTGAGCACGATCCAACTGTCGGATCAAAAGTTATATTCCTTACTTGTTATTTTGGTCTAGCTCGACAAGACCTGCTCTTCAACGAGTAGAGATTCCATAGATACTTCAAGCAAAACGGGCTCCGGAAAATACTGTAAAACTTTGAGGGCGATTCAACGATCGGATCAAAATTTATAGTCCTTTTCAGCTGTTATTTGGGCCTGGTGCGACAAGACCCTCCTCTTCAACGAGTAGGGATTCCATAGGTAGTCCAAGGAAATGGGCCTCCGGAAACTATTGTAAATATTTGAGAGCAATACAACAGTCGGATCAAAGTGATGGCTTTTTTCAGCAGTTATTCCGGTCAGGCGCGACAACACCTCCTCATCAACTAGTAGGAATTCCATAGGTAGTACAATGAAACGGGCCTCCGGATACTACTGTAAATATTTGAGCGCGATCCAACAGTAAGATCAAAATTTATAGTCTCTTTCAGCTATTATTCCGGTGTGGCGCGACAAAACCTTCCTCTTCAATGAGTATGGATTCTATAGGTAGTCCAAGGAAACGGGCCTTCAGAAACTACTGTAAATATTTGAGAGTGATCCAACAGTCCTACCAAAAGTGATGGCCCTTTTCAGCTGTTATTTCGGTCTGGCGCGACAACACCTCCTCATCAACTAGAAGGGATTCCATAGGTAGTACAATGAAACGGGCCTCCAGAAACTACTGTAAATATTTGAGCGCGATCCAACGGTCGGATCAAAAGTTGTAGCGCTTTTCAGCTGTTATTCCTGTCTGGTGCGACAAGACCTCCTCTTCAACTAGTAGGGATTCCATAGGTAGTCCAAGGAAACGGGCCTTCGGAAACTACTGTAAATATCTGAACGCGATCCAACGGTAGGATTAAAAGTTATTGTTTTTTTCAGCTGTTATACTAGTCTGGCGCGACAAGACCTCCTCTTCAACGAGTAGGGATTCCATAGGTAGTCCAAGGAAATGGGCCTCGAGAAACAACTGTATATATTTGAGCGTGATCTAACAGTCGAATAAAAAGTTATGGCGTTTTTCAGCTCTTATTTTGTTCTGGTGCGACAAGAGCTCCTCTTCAACGTGTAGGGAGTCCATAGGTAGTCCAAGGAAACAGGCTTATGAAAACTAATGTAAATATTTGAGCGCGATCTAACGGTCGAATCAAAAGTTATGGCTTTTTTTAGATGTTGTCTCGGTCTGACGTGGCAAGACCTCGTCTTCAACTAGTAGGGTTTCCATATGTAGTACAAGGAAACGGGCCTCCAGAAATTGCTGTAAATATTTGAGAGCGATCCAACGGACCGATCAAAAGTTATGGCCCTTTTCAGCTGCTATTCCAGTCTGGCGCGACAATACCTGCTCATCAACTATTAAGGATTCCATAGGTAGTCCAAGGAAACGGGCCTCTAGAAACTACTATAAATATTTGAACGCGATCCAACGGTAGGATTAAAAGTTATGGCACTTTTCAGCTGTTATTCTGGTCTGGCGCGACAAGACCTCCTCTTCAACTAGTAGGGATTCCATAGGTAGTACAAGAAAACAGGCCTCCAAAAACTACTGTAAATATTTAAGAGCGATCTAATGGTGGGATCAAAAGTGATGGCCCTTTTCAGCTGTTATTCTGATCTAGCTCCGCAAGACCTCCTCTTTAACTAGTGGGATTCCATAGGTAGTTCAAGGAAACGAGCTTACGAAAACTAATGTAAATATTTGAGCGCGATCTAACGGTCGGATCAAAAGTTATGGCTCTTTTCAGCTATTATTCCGGTATGACGTAACAAGACCTCGTCTTCAACTAGTAGGGATTCCATATGTAGTACAAGGAAACGGGCCTCTGGAAACAACTGCAAATATTTTAGAGCGATCCAACGGTCCGATCAAAAGTTATAGCCCTTTTCAGCTGCTATTCTGGTCTGGCGCGACAACACTTCCTCATCAACGAGTAGGGATTCTATAGGTAGTACAATGAAACTGGCCTCCGGAAACTACTGTATATATTTGAGCGCGATCCAACGGTCGAATAAAAAATTATGGCATTTTTCAGCTCTCATTTCGGTCTGGCGCGACAAGAGCTCCTCTTCAACGAGTAGGGATTCCAAAGGTACTTCAAGGAAAACGGGCTCCGGAAACTACTGTAAAACTTTGTCGGCGATCTAACGGTCGGATCAAAATTTATAGCCCTTTTCAGCTGTTATTCCGGTCTGACGCGACAAGACCTCTTCTACGAGAAATGATTCCATAGGTAGTCCAAGAAAACGGGCCTCTGAAAACTATTATAAATATTTGAGAGCGATCCAACGGTTGGATCAAAAGTGATGGCCCTTTCAGCTGTTATTCCGGTCTGACGCGACAACATCTCCTAATCAACTACTAGGGATTCCATTGGTATTACAATGAAACAGGCCTCCAGAAACTACTGTAAATTTTTTAGCACGATCCAACGGTCGGATCAAAAGTTATGGCGATTTTTAGCTGTTATACTGGTCTGGCGTGATAAGATCTCCTAATCAACTAGTAGGGATTCCATAGGTAGTACAATGAAACGGGCCTCCGGAAACTACTGTAAATATTTGAGCGGGATCCAACGGTCCGATCAAAAGTGATGGCCCTTTTCAGCTGTTATTTCGGTCTGGTGCAATAACACCTCCTCATCAACGAGTAGGGATTCTATAGGTAGTACAATGAAATTGGCCTCCAGAAACTACTGTATATATTTGAGCGCGATCCAACGGTCGAATAAAAAATTATGGCATTTTTTAGCTCTTATTTCGGTCTGGTGCAACAAGAACTCCTCTTCAACGAGTAAGGACTCCAAAGATACTTCAAGGAAAACAGGCTCCGGAAACTACTGTAAAACTTTGACGGTGATCTAACGGTCGGATCAAAATTTATGGCCCTTTTCAACTGTTATTCCGGTCTGGCGCGACAAGACCTCCTCTTCTACGAGAAATGATTCCATAGGTAGTCCAAGGAAACGGGCCTCTGAAAACTCCTATAAATATTTGAGAGCGATCCAACGGTCGGATCAAAAGTGATGGCCCTTTCAGTTGTTATTCCGGTCTGACGCGACAACATCTCCTAATCAACTAGTAGGGATTCCATTGGTATTACAATGAAACAGGCCTCTAGAAACTGCTGTAAATATTTGAGCGTGGTCCAACGGTCGGATCAAAAGTTATGACGATTTTTAGCTGTTATACCGGTCTGGCACGACAAGATCTCCTCTTCAACAAGTAGGGATTCCATAGGTAGTCCAAGGAAACGGACCTCCGAAAACTACTGTAAATATTTGAGCGCGATCCAATGGTCGGATCAAAAGTTATGGTGTTTTTCAGGTGTTATTTCGGTCTGGCGCGACAAGACCTCCTATTCAACAAGGAGGGATTCCATAGATACTTCAAAAACGGGCTCCGAAAACTACTGTAAAACTTTGAGGGAGATCCAAAGGTGGGATCAAAATTTATGGCCTTTTTTAACAGTTATTCAAATCTGGTGCGACAACACCTTCCTCTTCAACGAGTAGGGATTCCATAGGTAGTCCAAAGAAACGGACCTCTGGAAACTACTGTAAATATTTGATCACGATCCAATGGTCGGATGAAATGTTGTGGCCCTTTTCAGCTGTTATTCTAGTCTGTCGCGACAAGACCTCCTCTTCACCTAGTAGGGATTCCATATGTAGTACGATGAAACGGGCCTCCGGAAACTACTGTAAATATTTGAGAGCGATCCTACGGTCCGATCAAAAGTTATGGCCATTTTCAGCTGTTATTCCGGTCTGGCTCGACAAGACCTACTCTTCAACTAGTAGTGATTCCATAGGTAGTCCAAGGAAACAAGCCTCCAGAAACTACTGTATATATTTGAGCGCGATCCAAGAGTCGAATAAAAAATTAAGGTGTTTCTCAGCTTTTATTTCGGTCTGGCGTGACAACAACTCCTCTTCAACGAGTAGGGAGTCCATAGCTCTTCGAGAAAACGGGCTCCGGAAATTACTGTAAAACTTTGAGGGCGATCCAACAGCTGGATCAAAAATTATGTCCCTTTTCATTTGTTATTCTAGTCTGGCGTGTCAAGTCCTCCTCTTCACCGAGTCGGGATTCTATAGGTAGTACAAGGAAACTAATGTAAATATTTGAGAGCGATCTAACGGTCGAATCAAAAGTATGGCCCTTTTTAGCTGTCATTCCGGTCTCGCGCGACAAAACCTCGTCTTCTTCGAGTAGGGATTCCATAGTTAGTCCAAGGAAACGGGCCTCCGAAAACAGCTATAAATATTTGAGAGCGATCCAACGGTCGGATCAAAAGTGATAGCCCTTTTCAGCTTTTATTCTGATCTAGCTCCACAAGACTTCCTCTTCAACTAGTACGGATTCCATAGGTAGTCCAGAGACTACTGTAAATATTTGAGCGCGATCCAATGGTCGGATCAAAAGTTATGGTGATTTTCAGCAGTTATTCCGGTGTGGCGTGACAAGACCTCCTCTTCAATGAGTAGGGATTCCATAGGTATTCCAAGGAAATGGGCCTCCTGAAACTATTGTAAATATTTGAGCGTGATCCAACGGTCAGATCAAAAGTTCTGGCGATTTTCAGCTGTTATTTCGGTCTGGCGTGACAAGACCTCCTCTTCAACAAGTAGGGATTCAATAGATACTTCAACGAAAACGGGCTCCGGAAACTACTGTAAAACTTTGAGGGCGATCCAACGGTCGGATCAAAATTTATGGCCCTTTTTAGCTGTTATTTCGGTCTAGCGCGGAAAGACCTCCACTTCAACGAGTAGGGATTCCATATATAGTACAAGGAAACGGGCCCCCGGAAACTGCTGTAAATATTTGAGAGTGATCCAACGGCCGATCAAAAGTTACGACCCTTTTCAGCTGTTAGTCCAGTCTGGCATGACAAGTCTCCTCTTCTACGAGTAGGGATTCCATAGGTAGTCCAATGAAACGGGCCTCCAGAAACTACTGTAAATATTTATGCGCGATCCAACGGTCGGATCAAAAGTTATGACGCTTTTCAGCTGTTATTCTGGTCTTCCGCGACAAGACCTCCTCTTCTACGAGTAGGGATTCTATAGGTAGTACAATGAAACAGGCCTCCGGAAACAACTATAAATATTTGAGCGGGGTCCATCGGTCGGATCAAAAGTCATGGCGCTTTTCAACTGTTATTCTGGTCTGGCGTGACAAGACCTCTTCTTCAACGAGTAGGGATTCCACTTGTAGTCAAAGAAAACGGACCTCCGGAAACTACTGTAAATATTTGAGTGCGATCCAACGGTCGGATCAAAAGTTATGTCGTTTTTCACGTGTTATTCTGAGTTGGCGCGAAAAGACCTCTTCAACGAGTAGGGATTCCATAGGTAGTCCAAGCAAACGGATTTCCGGAAACTACTATAAATATTTGAGCGCGATCCAACGGTCGAATCAAAAGTGATGGCCCTTTTCAACTATTATTCTGGTCTGGCGCGACAACACCTCCTCAACAACTAGTAGGGATTCCATAGGTAGTCCAAGGAAACGAGCATCCAGAAACTACTGTATATATTTGAGCGCGATCCAACGGTCGGATTAAAAGTTATGGCCCTTTTCAGCTATTATTCCAGTCTGATGCGACAAGACCTCCTCTTCGACGAGTAGGGATTCCATAGGTAGTACAATGAAACAGGCCTCCGGAAACATCTATAAATATTTGCGCGGGATCCATCAGTTAGATCAAACGTCATGGCGCTTTTCAGCTGTTATTCTGGTCTGGCATGACACTCTTCAATGAGTAAAGATTCCACAGGTAGTCAAAGGAAACAGACCTCCGAAAACTACTGTAAATATTTGAGTGCGATCCAACGGTCAGATCAAAAGTTATGGCATTTTTCACGTGTTATTCTGATCTGGCACGAGAAGACCTCCTCTTCAACGAGTAGGGATTCCATAGGTAGTGTAAGGAAACGGATTTCCAGAAACTACTGTAAATATTTGAGCGCGATATAACGGTCGGATCAAATGTGATGGCCTTTTTCAGCTATTATTCCAGTCTGGCGCGACAACACCTCCTCAACAACTAGTAGGGATTCCATAGGTAGTACAATGAAACGGGCCTCCGGAAACTACTGTTAATATTTGAGCGCGATGCTACAGTCGGATCAAAAGTTATGGCGCTTTTCAACTGCTATTCTAGTCTTCCGCGACAAGACCTCATCAACTAGTAGGGATTTCATAGGTAGTACAATGAATCGGGCCTCCAGAAACTACTGTTAATATTTGAGCGCGATCCATCGGTCAGATCAAAACTTATGGCGATTTTCAGCTGTTATTCTGGTCTGGCGTGACAAGTCCTCATCTTCAACGAGTAGGGATTCTGTAGGTAATCCAAGGAAACCGGCATCCAGAAACTACTATATATATTTGAGCGCGATACAACGGTCGGATCAAAGTTATGGCTATTTTCAACTGTTATTTCAGTCTGGCGCGACAATACCTCCTCTTCAACTAGTAGGGATTCCGTAGCTAGTTCAACGAAACGGGCCTCCGGAAACTACTTTAAATATTTGAGCGCGATCCAATGGTCGGATCAAAAGTTTTGGTGATTTTCATCTGTTATTTCGGTTTGGCGTAATAAGACCTCCTCTTCAACAAGTAGGGATTCCATAGATACTTCAAGGAAAAGGGGCTCCGGAAACTACTGTCAAACTTTGAGGGCGATCCAACGGTCGGATCAAAATTTATAACCCTTTTCAGCTGTTATTCCGGTCTAGCACGACAAGACCTCCTAATCAACTAGTAGGGATTCCATAGATAGTCCAAGGAAATGGGCCTCCGGAAACTACTATCAATATTTGACAGCGATCCAACGGTCGGATCAAAAGTGATGGCCCTTTTCAGATATTATTCCGGTCTGGCGCGACAACACCTCCTCAACAACTAGTAGGGATTCCATAAGTAGTACAATGAAACGGGCCTCCGAGAACTACTGTAAATATTTGAGTGCGATCCAACGGTCGGATCAAAAGTGATGGCGCTTTTTCGCTGTTATTCCAGTGTGGCGCGACAAGACCTACTCTTAAACGAGTAGCGATTCAATAGGTAGTACAATGAAACAGGCCTTCGGAAACTACTGTAAATATTTGTGCGCGATCCAACGGTCGAATCAAAAGTAATGGAGCTTTTCAACTGTTATTATAGTCTTCCACGACAAGACCTCCTTATCAACTAGTTGGGATTTCATAGGTAGTACAATGAAACGGCCCTCCGAAAACTACTGTTAATATTTGAGCGCGATCCATCGGTCCGATCAAAAGTTATGGTGCTTTTCAGTTGTTTTTCCGGTCTGGCTTGACATGAGCTCCTCTTCAACGTGTAGGGATTCCATAGGTACTTCAAGGAAAAAGGACTCCAGAAACAACTGTAAATATTTGAGCGCGATCCAACGGTTGGATCGAAAGTTATGGTGTGTTTCATCTGTTATTCCGTTCTAGGGCGACAAGATCTCCTCTTCAACGAGTAGGGGTTCAATAGGTAGTCCAAGGAAACGATCCTCTAGAAACTACTGTAAATATTTGAGCGCGATCCTCTAGAAACGGCCTTTTTCAGCTGTTATTTCGGTCTGGCTCCATAAGACCTCCTCTTTAAGTAGTAGGGATTCGATAGGTAGTGCAAGGAAACAAGCTTCCGCAAACTACTATAAATATTTGAGCGCGATCCAACGGTCAGATCAAAAGTTATGTCCCTTTTCACCTGTTATTCTGGTTTGGGGAGACAAGATCTCCTCTTCAATGAGTAGGGATTCCATAGGTAGTCCAAGGAAACAGACCTCCGAGAACTACTGTAAATATTTGAGCGCGATCTAACAGTCGGATCAAAAGTTATGGCGTTTTTTAGTTGTTATTCTGGTCTGGCGCGACAAGACCTCCTGTTCAACGAGTAGGGATTCCATAGGTATTGCAAAGAAAACAGCCTCCGGAAACTACTGTAAATATTTGAGAGCGATCCAACGGTCCGATCAAAAGTGATGGCCCTTTTCAGCTGTTAATCCGGTCTGGCGCGACCACCGTCTAATCAACTAGTAGGGATTCCATAAGTAGTACAATGAAACGGGCCTCCAAAAACTGCTGTAAATATTTGAGCGCGATCCAAACGTCAGATAAAAAATTATGGTGCTTTTCAGCTGTTATTCCGGTCTAGCGCGACAAGACCTCCTCTTCTACGAGTAGGGATTCCATAGGTAGTCCAAGGAAATGGGCCTCCAGAAACTACTGTATATTTTTTAGCGCGATCCAATGGTCGAATAAAAAATTATGGCATTTTTCAACTCTTATTTTGGTTTGGCGCGACAAGAGCTCCTCTTCAACGAGTAGGGAGTCCATAGGTACTTCAAGGAAAACGGGCTCCGGAAACTAGTGTAAAACTTTGAGGGTAATCCAACGGCCGGATAAAAAATTATGTCCCTTTTCAGCTGTTATTCTAGTCTGGCGCAACAAGTCCTTCTCTCTTCATCGAGTCGGGATTCTATAAGTAGTACAAGGAAAAGGGCTTTCGAAAACTAATATAAATATTTGAGCGCGATCTAACGGTCGAATCAAAAGTTATGGCCCTTTTCAGCTGTCCTTTCTGTCTCGCATGACAAGACCTCCTCTTCAACAAGTAGGGATTCCATAGGTAGTCCAAGGAAACGAGCTTCCAGAAACTACTGTAAATATTTGAGCGCGATCCAATGGTTGGATTAAAAGTTATGGCCCTTTTCAGCTGTTATTCTGGTCTGGCGCGACAAGACCTCCTCTTCAACTTGTAGGGATTCTATAGGTCGTACAAAAAAACGGGACAACGGTCGGATCAAAAGTGATGGCCCTTTTCAGCTGTTATTCCGATCTGGCTTCACACATCCTCTTCAACTAGTAGGGATTCCATAGGTAATCCAAGGAAATGGTCCTCTGGAGGCAACTGTAAATATTTGAGCGCGATCGAATGGTTAGATCAAAAGTTATGGTGATTTTCAGCTGTTATTCCGGTCTAGCGCGACAAGACCTCCTCTTAAACAAGTAGGGATTCAATAGGTAGTACAACGAAATGGGCCTCCGGAAACTACTGTAAATATTTGAGCGCGATCTAACGGTCAGATCAAAAGTTATGGCGTTTTGCAGCTGTTATTGCGGTCTGGCGTGACAAGGGCTCCTCTTCAACGTGTAGGGATTCCATAGGTACTTCAAGGAAAAAGGGCTCCAGAAACTATAGTAAATATTTGAGCGCGATCCAACCGTGGGATCAAAAGTTATGGCATTTTTCATCTTTATTCCGGTCTGGTGCGACAAGACCTCCTCTTCAATGAGTAGGGATTCCATAGGTATTGGAAAGAAAATGACCTACGGAAAGTACTGTAAATATTTGGGCGCGATTCAACGATCGAATCAAAAGTTATGGCGTTTTTCATATGTTATTCTGGTCTGGTGCGACAAGACCTTCTCTTCAAGGAGTAGGGATTCCATAGATAGTCCAAGAGAATGGGCCTCCGGAAACTACTGTAAATATTTGAGAGCGATCCAACGGTCGGATCAAAAGTTATGGCGTTTTTCACCTGCTATTCTAGTCTTGCGCGACAAGTCCTCCACTTCACCGAGTCAGGATGTTATAGCTAGTACATGGAAAAGGGATTCTGAAAACTAATGTAAATATTTAAGCGCGATCTCACGGTCCAATCAAAAGTTATGGCCCTTTTCAACTGTCATTCCGGTTTCACGCGACAAGACCTTCTCTTTAACTAGTATGGATTCCATAGGTAGTTCAAGGAAACAAGCCTCCAGAAACTACTGTAAATATTTGAGAGCGATCCAACGGTCTGATCAAAAGTGATGGCCCTTTTCAGCTGTTATTCTGGTATGACGCGAGAAGACCTCCTCATCAACTAAGTGAGATTCCATAGGTAGTACAATGAAACGACCTCCGGAAAGTACTGTAAATATTTGAGCGTGATCCAACGGTCGGATCAAAACTTATGATGGTTTTCATCTATTATTCTGGTCTGGCGCGACAACATCTCCTCTTCAAGGAGTGGGGATTCCATAGGTAGTCCAAGGAAACGGGCCTCCGGAAACTACTGTAAATATTTGAGCGCGATCCAACGGTTGGATCAAAAGTTATGGCGTTTTTCATTTGTTATTGCGGTCTGGCACGACAAGATCTCCTCTTCAAGGAGTGGGGATTCCATAGGTAGTCCAAGGAAACCGGCCTCCGGAAACTACTGTAAATATTTGAGCGCGATCCAACGGTCAGATCAAAAGTTATGGCGTTTTTCAGCTGTTATTGCGGTCTGGCGCGACAAGAGCTCCTCTTCAACGAGTAGGGATTCCATAGGTACTTCAATGAAAACGGGCTACGAAAACTATTGGAAATATTTGAGCATGATCTCACGGTCCAATCAAAAGTTATGGCCCTTTTCAACTGTCATTCCGATTTCGCGCGACAAGACCTTCTCTTCAACTAGTATGGATTCCATAGGTAGTTCAAGGAAACAGGCCTCCGGAAACTACCGTAAATATTTGAGAGCGATCCAACGGTCTCATTAGAAGTGATGGCCCTTTTCAGCTGTTATTCCAATCTGGCTCCACAAGAGCTCCTCTTGAACTAGTAGGGATTCCATAGGTAGTCCAAGGAAACGGGCCTCTGGAAACTACGTAAATATTTGAGAGCGATCCAACGGTCGGATTAAAAGTGATGGCCCTTCTCAGCTGTTATTCCGACCTGACGCTACAAGACCTCCTCATCGACTAAGAGGGATTCCATAGGTAGTACAATGAAACGGCCTCCGGAAAGTACTATATATATTTGGGCGTGATCCAACGGTCGGATCAAAAGTTATGGCGTTTTTCATCTGTTATTCCGGTCTGGCATGACAAGAACTTCTATTCAAGGAGTGGGGATTCCATAGGTAGTTCAAGGAAACGGGCCTTCAGAAACTACTGCAAATATTTGAGCGCGATCCAACGGTCGGATCAAAAGTTATGGCGTTTTTCATCTGTTATTCTGGTCTGGTGCGACAAGACCTCCTCTTCAAGAAGTAGGGATTCCATAGGTAGTCCAAGGAAACGGGCCTCTGGAAACTACGTAAATATTTGAGAGCGATCCAACGGTCGGATCAAAAGTCATGGCCCTTTTCAGCTGTTATTCCGGTCTGACGCGACAAGACCTCCTCATTAACTAAGTGAGATTCCATAGGTAGTACAATGAAGCGACCTCCGGAAAGTACTGTAAATATTTGAGTGGGATCCAACGGTCGGATCAAAACTTATGGCGTTTTTCATCTGTTATTCCGGTCTGGCGCGACAAGATCTCCTCTTCAAGGAGTGGGGATTCCATAGGTAGTCCAAGGAAACGAGCCTCCGGAAACTACTGTAAATATTTGAGCACGATCCAATGATTGGATCAAAAGTTATGGCATTTTTAGCTGTTATTGCGGTCTGGCGCGACAAGATCTCCTCTTCAAGGATTGGGGATTCCATAGGTAGTCCAAGGAAACGAACCTCCGGAAACTACTGTAAATATTTGAGCACTATCCAACGGTCAGATCAAAAGTTATGGCAGTTTTCTGCTGTTATTGCGGTCTGGCGCGACAAGAGCTCCTCTTCAACGAGTAGGGATTCCATAGGTACTTCAATGAAAACGGGCTCCGGAAACTACTATAAATATTTGAGCGCGATCCAACGGTCGGATCAAAAGTTATGGCGTTTTTCATCTGTTATTACGGTCTGGTGCGACAAGACCTCCTTTTCAACGAGTAGGGATTCCATAGGTATTGCAAAGAAAACAACCTACTGAAAGTACTGTAAATATTTGGACATGATCCAAGGACCAGATCAAAAGTTATGGGGTTTTTCATTTGTTATTCTGGTCTGGTGCGACAAGATCTTCTCTTCAAGGAGTGTGGATTCCATAGGTAGTCCAATGAAACGGGCCTCCGGAAACTACCTTAAATATTTGAGCGTTATCAAACGGTCAGATCAAAAGTTATGGCGTTTTCAGCTGTTATTGCAGTCTGGCACGACAAGATCTCCTCTTCAAGGTGTGGGGATTCTATAGGTAGTCCAAGGAAACGGGCCTCCAGAAACTACTGTAAATATTTGAGCGCAATCCAACGGTGGATCAAAAGTTATGGCGTTTTTCATCTGTTATTCCGGTCTGGAGCGACAAGACCTCCTCTTTAACGAGTAGGGATTCCATAGGTATTGCAAAGAAAACTTATATTTGGGCGTGATCCAAGGATCGGATCAAAAGTTATGGCATTTTTCATAAGTTATTGCGGTCTGGCGCGACAAGATCTTCTCTTCAAGGAGTGAGGATTCCATAGGTAGTCCAAGGAAACGGGCCTCCGGAAACTACCGTAAATATTTGAGCGCGATCCAACGGTCAGATCAAAAGTTATGGCGTTTTTCATTAGTTATTGCGGTTTGGCGCGACAAGATCTCCTCTTCAAGGATTGGGGATTCCATAGGTAGTCCAAGGAAATCGGCCTCCGGAAACTACTGTAAATATTTGAGCGCGATCCAACGGTCAGATCAAAAGTTATGGCGTTTTTCATCTGTTATTTTGGTCTGGCGCAACAAGAGCTCCTCTTCAACGAGTAGGGATTCCATAGGTACTTCAATGACAACGGGCTGCAGAAACTACTGTAAATATTTGAGCACGATCCAACGGTTGGATCAAAAGATATGGCGTTTTTCATCTGTTATTTCGGTCTGGTGCGACAAGACCTCCTCTTCAACGAGTATGGATTACATATGTATTGCAAAGAAAACCACCTACGAAACGTACTGTAAATATTTGTGCGCGATCCAACGATCGGATCAAAAGTTATGGCGTTATTCATGTGTTATTCCGGTCTGGCGCGACAAGATCTCCTCTTCAAGGAGTGGGGATTCCATATGTAGTCCAAGGGAACGGGCCTCCGGAAACTACTGTAAATATTTAAGAGCGATCCAACGGTCGGATCAAAAGTTATGGCGTTTTTCACCTGTTATTCTAGTCTTGCGCAAGAAGTCCACCTCTTCACCGAGTCGGGATGTTATAGCTAGTACAAGGAAAAGGGCTTTTGGAAACTAATGTAAATATTTGAGCGCGATCTAACGGTGGAATAAAAAGTTATGGCCCTTTTCAACTGTCATTCCGGTTTCGCGCGACAAGACCTCCTCTTCAACTAGTATGGATTCCATTGGTAGTCCAAGGAAACAGGGCTCCGGAAACTACTGTAAATATTTGAGAGCGATCCAACAGTCTGATCAAAAGTGATGGCCCTTTTCAGCTGTTATTCCTGTCTGACGCGACAAGACCTCCTCATCAACTAAGTGAGATTCCATAGGTAGTACAATAAAACGACCTCCGGAAAGTACTGTAAATATTTGAGCGTGATCCAACGGTGGGATCAAAAGTTATGGCGTTTTCATTAGTTATTGCGGTCTGGCGCGACAAGATCTCCTCTTCAAGGATTGGGGATTCCATAGGTAGTCCAAGGAAACCGGCCTCCGGAAACTACTGTAAATATTTGAGCGCGATCCAACGGTTGAATTAAAAGTTATGGAGTTTTTCATTAGTTATTGCGGTTTGGCGCGACAAGATCTCCTCTTCAAGGATTGGTGATTCGATAGGTAGTCCAAGGAAACCGGCCTCCGAAAACTACTGTAAATATTTGAGCGCGATCCAACGGTCAGATCAAAAGTTATGGCGTTTTTCATTAGTTATTGCGGTTTGGCGCGACAAGATCTCCTCTTCAAGGATTGGGGATTCCATAGGTAGTCCAAGGAAACCGGCCTCCGGAAACTATTCTAAATATTTGAGCGCGATCCAACGGTCGGATCAAAAGTTATGGTCATTTTCTCCTTTTATTCTGATTTGGGGCAACAAGACCTCCTCTTCAAGTTGTAGGTATTCCATAGGTAGTACAAGGAAAAGAGCTTCCGGAAACTACTGTAAATATTTGGGACCGATCCAACGGTCGGATCAAAAGTTATGGCGCTTTTCAGCCGTTATTCCGGTCTGGCGCGACAAGACCTCCTCTTCAAGTAGTAGGGATTCCATAGGTAGTACAAGGAAACGAGCCTCCGGAAACTACTATAAATAGTTGATCGCGACTGAATGGTCGGACCAAAAGTTATGGTGTTTTTCAGCTGTTATTCCGGTCTAGCACGACAAGACTTCACTTTAACTAGTAGGGATTCCATAGGTAGTACAAGGAAACGGGCCTCCGGAAACTACTGTAAATATTTGAGCGCGATCCAACGGTCGGATCAAAACTTATGGCCTTTTTTAGCTGTTATTTCAGTCTGGCTCCACAAGACCGCCTCTTCAATGAGTACGGATTCCATAGGTTGTCCAAGGAAACAGGCCTCCAAAAACTACTGTAAATAGTTGAACGCGACCGAATGGTCGGACTAAAAGTTATGGTGCTTTTCAGTTGTTATTCCGGTCTGGTGCGACAAGACGTCCTCTTTAATTAATAGGGATTCGATAGGTAGTACAAGGAAACGGGCCTCCGGAAACTATTCTAAATATTTGAGCGCGATCCAACGGTCGGATCAAAAGTTATGGCCTTTTTTCTCTTGTTATTCTGGTTTGGGGCGACAAGACCTCCTCTTCAAGTTGTAGGTATTCCATAGGTAGTACAAGGAAACGGACTTCCGGAAACTACTGTAAATATTTGGGACCGATCCAACGGTCAGATCAAAAGTTATGGCGCTTTTCAACCGTTATTCCGGTCTGGCACGACAAGACCTCCTCTTCAACTAGTAGGGATTCCATAGGTAGTGCAAGGAAACGGGCCTTCGAAAACTACTGTAAATAGTTGATCGCGACCGAATGGTCGGACCAAAAGTTATGGCACTTTTCAGCTGTTATTACGGTCTGCCGCAACAAGACCTCCTCTTTAAGTCGTAGGGATTCGATAGGTAGTCCAAGGAAACGAGCCTCCAGAAACTACTGTAAATATTTGGGACCGATCTACCGGTCGGACCAAAAGTTATGGCGCTTTTTAGCAGTTATTCCGGTCTGGCGCGACACGACCTCCTCTTGAAGTAGTAGGGATTCGATAGGTAGTACAAGGAAACAAGCCTACGGAAACTACTATAAATATTTGAGCGCAATCCAACGGTCGGATCAAAACTTATGAGAATGTGTACCACAAGATGAATTTCATTCCATTCTTACCTTTTGTCATTCTCATTCTTGTGGTGGGCATTTTGGAGCAAAAAGAACGGCCCACAAGGTACTTGAAAGTGGTTTTTATTGGCCTTCTATTTTTAAGGATGCATATCATTTTTGCAAATCATGTGAAAAATGCCAAAAAACAGGTAATATCACTCATAAGAATCAAATGCCTTTAACGAATATTCTTGTGAGTGAAATTTTTGATGTTTGGGGTATTGATTTTATGGGTCCATTTCCTTCTTCTTTTGGCAATCTTTATATCCTTCTTGCTGTTGATTATGTGTCCAAATGGATTGAGGCGAAAGCCACACGAACTAATGATGCTAAGGTTGTTTTAGATTTTGTTAGGACTCACATATTTGACAGGTTTGGAATCCCTAAAGCTATCATTAGTGATCGTGGCACTCATTTTTGCAATCGTTCAATGGAAGCATTGTTACGCAAATATCATGTGACTCATCGAACTTCCACAGCATACCATCCTCAAATGAATGGCCAAGCTGAAATTTCAAATCGAGAAATCAAGTCCATTTTGGAGAAGACAGTGCAACCTAACCGGCGAGATTGGAGTCTACGACTTGGTGATGCACTTTGGGCTTATCGAACTGCTTACAAATCACCTATAGGAATGTCACCTTATAGGATGATTTATGGAAAAGCATGTCATCTACCGGTGGAGCTTGAACACAAAGCTTTTTGGGCCATTAAAAAATGTAACATGGATTATGATGCTGCTGAGATTGCAAGAAAGTTCCAATTGCAAGAGTTGGAAGAGATTCGAAATGATGCTTATGAGAATGCAAGGATTTATAAAGAAAAGACTAAGAGTCTCCATGACCGAATGATTACAAGAAAAGAGTTTAATGTTGGAGACAAAGTCCTTCTTTATCATTCGCGTTTGAAACTTTTTCCTGGAAAGTTACGCTCTTGTTGGATTGGACCATTTATTGTTTCTAATGTTTTTTCTTATGGTGCAATTGAAATTACAAGTTTAGAAACCAACAAAGTACTCAAGGTCAATGGGCATCGCTTGAAACCTTTCTATGAAGGTTGGACGACAGAACTCACCGCTTCTGCGGAGTTAGCTGAACCAATCTATGAAGAATAAGCATGCAACATGTCGAGCCAATGACATAAAACAAAAGCGCTTACTGGGAGGCAACCCAGCACACAAAAAAAAAAACAGATTTGCTTTCTTTTCCCTTGTCTTTTATTTTTCGCATTTTACTTTATTTTTGTCATTCTCCAATATTCCTTTTCTTTTATTTCAACATTGAGGACAATGTTATGTTTTAAGTGTGAGGGTATTGGGAGAATGTTGGTTTTCTAATTTTGGTTTTCTTTGTTATTTTTCAAAATAAAAAAAAGTATGTTTGATCTTTTGAACTCCCATTGGTTTTTGAGAATATGAGTATTATGTATGAGAATTAGTTGAGATAGATGAAGATATAAATCGAATGAAGGAGTGTGCATGCAAGTTTTAAGGTTTAATTGGTTTAGGGATTGACTTTGAGAATATGCCAAGTTGACTTTATAGTGTTATACCAATGCAAGCTTTTGAGCCTTCAACATTATATTCTTTGATTGTGCCTTCTTTCAATGATATGTATCTTTAGAACTTGCTTCATATCTTGTTGAGATTACATTCATATTACATACATACATTAAGATGATAAAGGCATTAGGAATTTTAACCACTTGAGCCTAAAAGCCAACCTAAAGCATATTATCCTTAGTGAGCCCCTTTTGAGCTTGTTTATCTTTTCTTTGCTTTATCCATGTATAAGCCTTAACTTTCTATATGTTTTCCTTTTCCCCTGGCCAAGGATTAGTAGAGCATATACTGATGATATCTCATGGAATTATGGTTGGAAATTATGTGAAAAGAAAGAAGAAGTGATGCTTGATGAAAAGATGGGCAAAGTTGCCAAAGGTAAAAAAAAAGGAAAGAAAAAGAAAAAAGTGTTCCTTTATGTTCTTAAGATTTTATATTGAAAAAGCTTGAAATCAAAAGAAGTTAAGCATTGGTGATTAAAGATGGAAAATTTATGTGCTTTGATGGAATATCTTGTTTGAAATATCATTTTTCAGACTGCTCTACTTTCTTTGCTTTGAACCTTTTCTTTTACTCTCTTTTACCTCACCTTAACCTTAGCCCCATTACAACCAGAAAATAAGACCTTTTGATTCATGCATTGTTTGTAATATGTTAGTAATGGAGATGAGATTGAAGAGCAAGTTTATGGTAGAACATATTCATTGATTGAATTTGAGAGATTTAAACACATAAGCCCTAAACACGTGAGTGTTGGAGTGTATATCAATGAGAGGACCTATCACTTTGGCATGGCATAGATTTCATTTAAATCCCGACGATTAATTAAGTTTTGAAGTTTGCATGTAAATAAATTCATGAAAATTTATACTCTTTATCCTTCTTAATTGTGTTCTTGTTTATAATGCATATATTCTTGGATATTGATGGGAGATTAGAAGATTAGTCATAGTGATTTCATTTAATTTAACTTCAATTTGGTTTTACCTATCCTTTCTCGAGGACGAGCAAGAGCTAAGTGTGGGGGTATTTGATGCAACCATATTATTCAATAGTTTCACCCACATTTAACTAGTGTTTTGCCTATGTTTTATATATAAAATGCCTTGATATTCTTTGTTTTATGTTTTGAAGGCACTTTTGGATGAAAGATGCAAAAAGGAGTAAATTGGAGATAATTGGCAGATTTGACCTTTAGTCCATGTTTTGTGCAGAGCGTGAGCTCTAGAGGTTGAAATGAAGTGATTCCAGTGGAATTAAAAAGGTAACATCCATACCTTTCTGGACATCTAAGGCAAGAAAATAAAATAAGGAAGAGCATGGAAATCGCAGCCTTCAAAGTCAAATCTCGCAATCTGCCAGTGTTGACCTTCGGCCATTCCAACTTGAATATCTGGAGCTACAGAAGTTCAATTGATGCAAACTCAATTTTTTTGGATTCATGACTCAAATTTATATAAACGTTTAAAATTTAAGCCAAAACCGATGTCATATGAGGGAGATATGATTTTTCAAAGATGACATCTGAATTCTGCCAGCAAACAGGTTTCGTGAAGAAACGAGTCCAAATTAAGTTCCGAAGCATCTAAACCGACATCCAAGTTTTTATATCAGCAATTTAGCTCTCTAAGTGAGAGTTTGAAGATTTCATGCAAGGATATTTCTCCTTTTTAGGAAAAATAGTTATTGAAGTACTTAAATGTAAACTGCCAACTTAAGGAAGGACTATTTTGTAAAATAGAGACTAGGGTTTCTTAGCATATAAAAAGAAAGAGAGAAGGGGCAGCAGCCAGCCAAGGAGAGAAAAATGCCCCCTTCCTCTAAGAAACCCTAAATTATGCATTCTTTCTTCTTTTTGATTAGTTGTTCAACAAATATGCAAGGCTAAACACTTTTTCTTGGTTGCAAGGACACGGAAACCTTCGGATTTCAAGAACTGTGAGATTTATTTTACCTTTTCTTTTTAGTTTATATGATGAATATGTTTGTTCTCCTATGCTTATTTTTCCTATGATTGTTTATATTTTAAATATGTTTTATTGTAGACAATCTATTGTTAAGTTTGATATCAAAACCGGAGTTGTGGTATATGAACTTGTGAAGCAACTGAGTTTAATAATTGTGGCAGATCTACGTTATTAATCTTAGGGAGAACATTCAATCAAATCAAACATAGACTGCGGACAGTTATGTTTTCTTGATTAATCAACTTATCTAGTTCTTCAGCTGTTATTCCAGTCTGGCGCGATAAGACCTCCTCTTCAACTAGTAGGGATTCCATAGGTAGTACAAGGAAATAGGCCTCTGAAAACTACTGTAAATATTTGAAAGTGATCCAATGGTCTCATCAAGAGTTATGGCCCTTTTCAGCTGTTATTCCGGTCTGGCACAACATGACCTCCTCTTCAATTAGTAGGGATTTCATAGGTAGTACAAGGAAACGGGCCTCCAAAAAATACTGTAAATATTTGAGCGCGATCCAACTGTCTGATCAAAAGTTATGGCCCTTTTCAACTATTATTCATGTTTGGCGCGAGAAGCCCTCCTCTTCAACTAGAAGGGATTCTATAAGTAGTACAAGGAAATGGGCCTTCGGAAAGTACTGTAAATATTTGAGAGCGATCCAAGGGTCAGATCAAAAGTTATGGCCTTTTTAAACTGTTATTCTGGTCTGGCGCGACAACACCTCCTCTTCAACTAGTAGGGATTCCATAGGTAGTACAAGGAAACGGGCCTCCGGAAACTACTGTAAATATTTGAGAGCGATCCAACGGTCGGATCAAAAGTTATGGCGCTTTTTAGCTGTTATTCCTGTCTTGCGCGATAAGTCCTCATCTTCAACGACTAGGGATTCCATAAGTAGTCCAAGGAAAAGGGCCTCTGGAAAGTACTGTAAATATTTAAGCGCCACCCAATGGTCGGAACAAAAGTTATGGCGCTTTTCAGCTGTTATTTCGGTCTGGCGCAACAAGACCTTCTCTTCAAGTAGAAGGGATTCGATAGGTAGTACAAGGAAACGGGCTTCCGCAAACTACTGTAAATATTTGAGCGAGATCCAACGGTCGGATCAAGAGTTATGGCTCTTTTCAGCTGTTATTCCGGTCTGGCGCGACATGACCTCCTCTTCAACGAGTAAGGATTCCATAGGTAGTCCATGGAAACGAGCCTCCAGAGACTACTGTAAATATTTGAGCGCGATCCAACGATCAGATCAAAAGTTAGGCATTTTTCAGCTGTTATTCCGGTCTGGCACGACAACACCTCCTCTTCAAATAGTATGGATTCCATAGGTAGTCCAAGGAAAGGGCCTCCAGAAACTACTATAAATATTTAAGCGCGACCCAACGGTCGGATCAAAAGTTATGGCGCTTTTTAGCTGTTATTCCGGTCTGGCACGACAAGACCTCCTTTTCAACTTGTATGGATTCCATAGGTAGTGCAAGGAAATGGGTCTCCGGTGACTACTGTAAATATTTGAGGGCGATCCAACGGTCGAATTAAAAGTTATGGCGTTTTTCAACTATTATTCCGGTCTGGCGCGACAAAACCTCCTCTTCAACTAGTATGGATTCCATAGGTAGTCCAAGAAAATGGGCCTCCAGAAACTACTGGAAATATTTCAGCGCGATCCAACGGTCAGATCGAAAGTTATGTCCCTTTTCAGAAGTTATTCTGGTTTGGCACGACAAGATCTCATCTTCAACTAGTAGGGATTCCATAAGTAGTACAAGGAAACTGGCTCCAGAAACTACTGTAAATGTTTGGGACCGATACAACGTTGGGATCAAAAGTTATTGATTCCATAGGTAGTCCAAGGAAACAAGCCTCTGGAAACTACTATAAATAGTTGAACGCGACCAAATGGTCGGACCAAAAGTTATGGCGCTTTTCAGTTGTTATTCTGGTCTGGCGCAACAAGACCTCCTCTTTAAGTAGTAGGGATTCGATAGGTAGTACAAGGGAACGTGCCTCCGGAAACTACTATAAATATTTGAGACCGATGCAACGGTCGGATCAAAAGTTATGGCCCTTTTCTCCTGTTATTCCGGTCTCGCGCGACACGACCTCCTCTTCAATGAGTAGGGATTCCAAAGGTTGTACAAGCAAACGAGCCTCCGGAGACTACTATAAATATTTGAGCGCAATCCAACGGTCGGATCAAAAGTTATAGCTCTTTTCAGCTGTTATTCCGGTGTGGCGCGACAAGACCTCCTCTTCAACTAGTATGGATTCCATAGGTAGTACAAGGAAACGGGCCTCCGGAATCTACCGTAAATATTTGAGACCAATTCAATGATCGGATGAAAAGTTATGGCACTTTTCAGCTGTTATTCTAGTCTCGCACGACAAGCCCCCCTCTTCAACAAGTAGGGATTCCATAGGTAGTCCAAGGAAACAGGCCTCCGGAAACTACTGTAAATATTTGAGCATGACCGAATGATCGGATCAAAAGTTATGATGCTTTTCAGCTGTTATTTTGGTCTGGCACGAGAAGACCTCCTCTTTAAATAGTAGGGATTCGATAGGTAGTTCAAGCAAACGAGCCTCCGGAAACTACTATAAATATTTGAGCGCGATCCAACGGTCGGATCAAAAGTTATAGCTCTTTTCGGCTGTTATTCCGGTTTGGCGCGACAAGACCTCCTCTTCACGTTGTAGGGATTCCATAGGTAGTACAAGGAAACGGGCCTCCGGAAACTACTGTAAATATTTGGGACCGATCCAATGGTCGGATCAAAAGTTATGGCCCTTTTCAGCTGTTATTCCAATCTGGCACGACAAGACCTCCTCTTCAAATTGTATGGATTCCATAGGTAGTGCAAGGAAACAGGCCTCCGGAAACTACTATAAATATTTGAGAGCGATCCAACGGTCTAATCAAAAGTTATGGCCCTTTTCAGCTATTATTCCGGTCTGGCACGACAAGACCTCCTCTTCAAATTGTATGGATTCCATAGGTAGTGCAAGGAAACGGGCCTCTGGAAACTACTATAAATATTTGAGATCGATCCAGCGGTCTGATCAAAAGTTTTGGCCCTTTTCAGCTGTTATTCCGGTCTCGCGCGACAACACCTCCTCTTGAACTTGTATGGATTCCATTGGTAGTGCAAGGAAACGGGCCTCCAGAAACTACTGTAAATATTTGAGAGCGATCCAACGGTTTGATTAAAAGTTATGGCCCTTTTCAGCTGTTATTCCGGTCTGGCGCGACAAGACCTCCTCTTCACCGAGTAGGGATTCCATAGGTAGTGCAAGGAAATGGGTCTCCGGTGACTACTGTAAATATTTGAGGGCGATCCAACGGTCAAATTAAAAATTATAGCATTTTTCAGCTGTTATTCCGGTTTGGCTCGACAAAACCTCCTCTTCAACTAGTATGGATTCCATAGGTAGTACAAGGAAACAGGCTTCCAGAAACTACTGGAAATATTTCAACACGATCCAACGGTCAGATCGAAAGTTATGTCCCTTTTCAACAGTTATTCTGGTTTGGCGCGACAAGATCTCCTCTTCAACTAGTAGGGATTCCATAGGTAGTACAAGGAAACTAGCTCTAGAAGATACTGTAAATGTTTGAGTACAATCCAACGGTCGGATCAAAAGTTATGGCCCTTTTCAACCATTATTTCGGTCTGGTGTGACAAGACTGCCTCTTCCACCAGTTGGATTCCATAGGTACTTCAAAGAAAACGGCCTCCGCAACTACTATAATACTTTGAGCAGGATCTAACGATTGGATCAAAAGTTAAGACCCTTTTCAGATGTTATTTCGGTCTTGCGCGACAAGAACTCCTCTTCAAAGAGTAGGGATTCTATAAGTAGTCCAACGAAACGGGCCTCCGGAAACTACTGTAAATATTTGAGCGCGATCCAACGGTCGGATCAAAAGTTATGGCCCTTTTCAGCTGTAATTCCAGTCTGGCACGACAAGACCTCCTCTTTAACTAGTAGGGATTCCATAGGTAGTACGAGGAAACTGGCTTCCGGAAAATTCTGTAAATATTTAAAAGCGATCCAACGGTCGGATCAAATGTGATGGTCCTTTTCAGCTGTTATTCCGATTTGGCTCCACAAGACCTCCTCTTCAACTAGTAGGGATTCCATAGGTAGTCCAAGGAAACAGGTCTCTGAAAACTACTGTAAATATTTGAGAGCGATCCAACGGTCGGATCAAGAGTGATGATCCTTTTCAGCTGTTATTCCAGTCTAGCGCAACAAGACTTCCTCATCAACTAGTAGGGATTCCATAGGTAGTACAATGAAACGAGCCTCCAAAAACTACTGTAAATATTTAAGCACGATCCAACGGTCGGATCAAAAGTTATGGCACTTTTCAGCTGTTATTCTGGTTTGGCGCGATAAGACCTCTTCTACGAGTAGGGATTCCATAGGTAGTCAAAGGAAACGGGCCTCTGGAAACTACTGTAAATATTTGAGCGCGATCCAACGGTCGGATCAAAATTTATGGCGTTTTTCAGCTGTTATTTTGGTATGGCGCGACATGACCTCCTCTTCAACGAGTAGGAATTCCATAGGTACTTCAAGGAAAACAGGCTCCGGAAACTATTGTAAAACTTTGAGGGCGATCCAACGGTCGGATCAAAATTTATGGCCCTTTTCAGCTGTTATTCTGGTATGGCGCGACAAAACCTTCTCTTCAACAAGTAGGCATTTCATTGGTATTTCAAGGAAAATGGCCTCAGGAAACTACTGTAAAACTTTGGTCTCCGCAACTATTGTAATACTTTGAGTGGGATCCAACGATCGAATCAAAAGTTAGGCCCTTTTCAGCTGTTATTGCGGTCTTGCATGACAAGACCTCCTCTTCAACGAATAGGGATTCCATAGGTAGTCTAAAGAAACGGGCCTCCGGAAACTACTGTACATAATTAAGCACGATCCAATGGTTGGATCAAAATTTATGACCTTTCTCAGCTATAATTTCAGTCTTGCGCGACAAGACCTCCTCTTCAACTAGTAGGGATTCCATATATAGTACAAGGAAATAGGCCTTCGAAAATTACAGTAAATATTTGAGCGCAGTCCAACGGTCGGATCAAAAGTTATGGCCCTTTTAAGTTATTATTCTGGTCTGGCGCGACAAGACCTCCTCTTCAACGAGTAGGGATTCCATAGGTAGTCCAAGGAAATGGGCCTCCGAAAACTACTGTAAATATTGGAGCACGATCCAACGATCGCATCAAAAGTTATGGCCTTTTTCAGCTGTTATTCTGGTCTGGCTCCACAGGACCTCCTCTTCAACTAGTAGGGATTCCATAGGTAGTCCAAGGAAACGGGCTTCCGAAACTACTGTAAATATTTGAGAGCGATCCAACGGTCGGATCAAAAGTGATGGCCATTTTCAGCTGTTATTCCAGTTTGGCACAACAAGACCTCCTAATGCGAACGCTAGAGAAATTTAGTGGTATTCGTGACCCCAAGATCAATCTAACCCAAGTTTGTTGAGATTTGAATGAGCTTATCACAATGGAAGACTTGCTCCAAGGCAACAAGACTATAAACCAACTCGATCACAACACCTACACCTGGAAACGAGCAAAAGTAGCCAAAAGTCAATTCTTTGAAGAGTTAAAAGTTGAATCAAGAACCAAGATTGAGCAACCAAAAGTCGGCTACAATGCTGAAAATATTATCAAAAAGTCTACCCTAAAATTATTCCTAAAGAGTATTTATACTTCAAGCCAAAACCCTAGTTTCTCTAATGGGTTTCACATAAACCCAATTTAAATAATAATCAACCCAAGCTAAAACTAGCCCAAACTAATTAAAATAAAAAAAATAAACAAGTCTAAAACCCAAACAAATTGTCTCTTCTCAAAATAATTAAAGTTTGATAGCCCAACTAATTAAATAAGACAAGTTCGTTGTTTCCGCATTCTGTCTGGCAGCAGCAAGACCCAACTTAAAATGGATGGTTCTCTCTCGTCTTAATGAATTAGAAGGTGTGCATATACCATTGGAAAGGTATGGAAGTCTAGTTTCTAGCCCAACTAGAATCACATCAAAATTGGATCTGTAACTCCAGTTATGACTAAAAGAGTAACTAAAGGTCAAACTGTCCGAGTTTAGTCTTTTTCTCCCAATCCTTGTGTAATGGTAATTCCACCAACAAGCCCCTCTTGAACATGAATCAGATTAATCAAGGCTTACTCTTTATTATTACAAATCCTCTTGAAGGCCACCTTAGCCCACGTATCTTAAAGAAGTCCATTGAAAGCTTCTTTGAACTTTTTAGCCTTAAGCCTAGTAACTGGACCATCTAGAACCTCCAATGGATCCTTTGATGGTTGGATCGCATCATCCCCTCGCTCCACAAAAGGATTCGACCTCGAATCATCACCTACATCAAATGAAGAAAGATCAGAAACATTGAATGTAGCACTAACACCATACTCACCTGGTAGATCCACTTTGTAGGCATTATCATTAATCCTTTCTATGATCAAGGACCATCTCCTCGAGGCATCAACTTTGATCTTCTTTGTTCAGGAAACCTTTCTTTCCTCATATGCTCCAAAACCCAATCACCTGGTTCAAATCTCACTAATTTTTGTCCCCTATTGGCTTTGTTTGCATATTGTTCATTCTTTTTTTCTATTTGTTGCCGAATGTTTGCTTAGAGATCTTTCACCACTTGTGCTTTTTGATGTCCATCAAAACTAACAATTTCATCAACAGACAAAGGAATCAAATCTAATGGTGTTAAAGGGTTAAAACCATAAACAATCTCAAATGGGGAATAATCAGTAGTAGAACGCACACTACGATTATATGCAAATTCAATGAATGACAAACAATCTTCCTAATTTTTAAGATTCTTTTGAATGATAGCCCTTAACAATTGAATCAAAGTTCGGTTAACAACTTCAGTTTGGCCATCTGTTTGTGGATGACAAGTAGTAGAATATAAAAGTTTAGTTCCTAACTTACCCCACAAAACCTTCCAAAAGTAACTCAAAAACTTAACGTCTCGATCGGATACAATGCTCCTAGGAAGACCATGTAGTCGAATGACCTTTCTAAAGAATAGGTCAGCTATATTTATTGCATCATCAGTTTTATGGCAAGCAATGAAATGTGCCATCTTAGAAAATCTATCCACAACAACAAATATAGAATCTCTCCCTTTCCTAGACCTAGGTAGACCCAAAATGAAATTCATAGAAATATCAACCCAAGGTTCCTTAGGAACAGGCAAAGGTGTGTATAGTCCATGAGGCATTACCCTAGACTTAGCTTGTCTACATGTTATGCACCTATCACACATTCTTTGCACATCTCTTTTCATATTAGGCCAATAAAAGTGCTCATGCAGAACCTCTAAAGTTTTACTAATTCCAAAATGCCCTATTAAACCTCCCCCATGTGCTTCCCTCACAAGTAATTCACGTAAAGAACAATTAGGCACACATAACTTATTTTCCTTAAACAAAAATCCATCATGCCTAAAATATTTATCCATGGCTAAAACCTTGCATGTGTCATATATAGCACTGAAATCATGATCATCAAGATACAATTCCTTAATATACTCATATCCTAGCAATTTAGTATTAAGAGTATTAAGAAGAACATACCTTCGCGACAAGGCATCGACGACCACATTTTCCTGACCTTGTTTGTATTTAATCACATATGGAAAAGTTTCAATAAATTCAACCCACTTAGCATGTCTCCTACTTAACTTACCTTGACCCTTCAAATGTTTCAACAATTGGTGATCAGTATGTATGACAAACTCTTGGGGCCACAGATAATGTTGCCAAGTCTCCAAAGCTCACACGACTGCATACAACTCTTTATCATAAGTGGGATAGTTAAGAGTTGCACCATTGAGTTTCTCACTAAAATAAGCAATGGGCCATTTTTCTTGCATTAAAACAGCTCCAATACCTATTCTTGAAGCATCACATTCAATCTCAAAAGCTTTATTAAAATCAGGTAAAGATAGTAAAGGTGCCGAAATCAACTTTGATTTTAACAAGCTAAAAGCATTTTCTTGTACTTCTCCCCACTTAAAACCCACGGCTTTCTTAACAATTTCAGTCAATAGAGAGGCTATCGTACTAAAGTCTTTAACAAATCTCCTATAAAAACTAGCCAAACCATGAAAACTCCTAACGTCTATTATGGATTTTGGTGTAGGCTATTCTTGAATAGCCTTAACCTTAGCCTCATCCATTTCTATAACTTTTGCGCTAACCACATATCCAAGAAAAACAATCCTATCCATGCAAAAGTCACACTTTTTCAAATTAGCATATAAGGACTCTTTTCTAAGCACATTAAAACTTGTCTCAAATGACTTATATGCTTATCAATCTCCTTACTATAAATCAAGATATCATCAAAGTAAACAACTACAAACTTATCAATAAAAGCACGCAACACATGATTCATCAATCTCATAAAAGTACTAGGTGCATTAGTAAGTCCAAAAGACATAACCAACCACTCATACAAACCATATTTAGTTTTAAAAGCAGTTTTCCATTCATCCCCTTCTTTCATCCTAATTTGATGATAACCACTTTTCAAATCAATTTTCGAAAACAATTTAGAACCATGTAATTCATCCAACATATCATCTAATCTAGGAATGGGATGTCGATACTTTACAGTGATGTTATTGATAGCTCGACAATCCACACATATTCGCCAAGTTTTGTCCTTTTTTGGAACAAGAAGCACGAGAATTGCATAAGGACTCACGCTCTCTCGAATGTATCCTTTCGACATTAACTCCCCCACTTGCCTTTGAAGCTCCTTATTCTCTTCAGAATTGCTCCTATAAGCTGGCCTATTTGGTATAGATGCTCCTGGAACAAAGTCAATTTGATGCTCAATAGCTCTAATTGGCGGCAAAACACTAGGAATGTCATTCGGAAAGGCATCCTCAAATTCCTGCAAAAGAACTTTAACAACACTAGGAACACAAGAATCTAAATCATCTGAGTTAAAGAATGCCTCCTTATACACAAGTAAAATCATAGGCAAGTCAAAAAGATAGGCATGTTTAAGATCATTAGATTTTGCAAAAAAATTAAGGTGTTTCCCCACCTTTTCTACACACTCTTCTTTTCTTACCCTTTCATTCTTCTCTCCACTCATTTTCTCTCCACTCTCGGCCTTCTTTTCATCTTTTTGTTTTTGGCCATGACCCTCCCCTAATGTCCTAAGGGCTGAAACTTTGTTCCCTTTTGTTTTCAACTCATGGCTCACTTTCTTTTCTCTGTTCCTCACATCCTCACCATGCTGTTCAGCTTGTTTTTCCATTTTAGCCAAATCTTTTTGTTCCTCCACTTTGGCCGAAACATGTTTCTCTTCCTCATAACCCTTCTTCAATTGAATTTGATCTTCATACACTTGCTTTGGTGAGAGTAGGGCAAGTATATAAATCCTTCCATCCTTTTCTAAAGAATACTTGTTCTTAAACCCATCGTGCTTGGCTTTTCTATCAAATTGCCAAGGCCTCCCTAGTAACAGATGAGTAGCATGCATAGGCACAACATCACATAACACTTTATCCTTATATTTGCCTACTGAAAAAGAAATCATCACCTGTTTATTCACCCTAACAACACCACATTCATTCAACCATTGAAGTTGATAAGGCCTCTCATGCTTTATGGTATTCATCCCAACTTTCTAACCAAAGTAACACTATCAACATTAGTACAACTACCACTATCAATGATCATACTACATACCTTATCGTTGATTAGGCATCTAGTATGGAAGATGTTCTCCCTTTGTTGCTCTACATCATCCTCCTTAGTCTGAACACTAAGTGACCTTCTAATCACCAAAACTTTATCACCAACAGCATATTCTAAATCACTAGCATCCTCAAGTGGGGGCATGTCATCACAATCAGACTCCTCACTAGTGGACACAATCTCTCCATCATCCCTTAGAATCATAACTCGACGATTTGCACATTCTGATGCATAGTGTTCCAATCCTTGACACTTGAAAAACTTTATATCATGATTACGCTTTGGTTGAACTTCTCCCTTAAATTTTTTATCATTAGTCGAAACCTGCTTCTTCATGGAGTTAGGTTCGGCAACTTTAGAAGTCACCAAAGGCTTCAATGATGCACTACCCTCTCTCCTATAATTCATCTTCCAACCCGAAGAAGACCCCGTATAAGCTAGATATCGTAACTTCCTCATCTTCATTAACATTAGCTCTAATCATAGCCACCTCTAATTCTTTTTGATACTCCTCCACACTCTTATTACCTTGTGTAATCATTTGTAAACGATTAAACAACTCCCGATAATAATGTTTAGGAACATACATCTTCTTCATTATTGTCTTCAACTCCTCTCATGTGCTAACTGGTCTTTCTCTATTCCTTTTTCTTTCTACCACCAATCTCTCCCACCAAACCATGGTCATAGTCAGTAAACTCCACTACAGCTAACTTAACCTTCTTTTCTTCAGAGTACCTATGGGTGTCAAAAATCATCTCCACCTTTTTTTCCCAATCTAAATAAGTTTCCGGATCAGTTTTTCCCTTAAAGGCTGGGATTTTTAACTTAATACTACCTAAATTTTGGTCTATATCTCCCAAATCATCAAAATCCCCTCTATACTCAAAATCCCTATGTGGTCGAATATGTCCCATCCTTGACCGATTCTCATACCTCTCTCCCCTATGTGTATAGAACCCACCACCACGGTTAAGATCATCCTCGACTTCATCTGTAGAGTTTCCAACAACACTCTCCTCCTTCCTAGCTTCTCTACCCCTTTTACTACGCCCTCCATCAGACCTAGTCTCTAATTTTTCAATCCAAGTCATAAGCTTACCAAACATAAATTCCATATGTTGTTGTATTCTCGAAAGCCCATCTTCTTGGATTTCACTGTTCTTTTGTGGCACACTATTAGAAGACATTTTTTTTAAAACCTACACGAAAATCGTTAGCAATAAAAATAACACCTCACACACGTGTTTCACACAAATTTATAGGCTTTTCACTCAAATATGCTCCCTATGCCTTTTTCCACTCAAATTGCCTTTCTTTAGTTCTTGAAATCACTTAGCAACAATTCAGGAAAAAAAAACCAACCAACTATGCAGTGAATTTATAAATATGATATAGACTCTAGAAGCAAGAAATTACGAAACTAACAAAATGAAACTTGATGACAAATTCACAAATAACAATACAAATTTGTACGATTAATATGACAATTTGAAGACATGAAAAAAATCAGAAAAGAGCTAAACAATTACGAATTATCAAGAACTAAGGATTTAATTCAAAAACATTCCAGAAACTCAAGAAAATCAACTAAACTACCTCAAGGAAAACGGGCTCCGGAAACTACTGTAAAACTTTGAGGGCGATCTGACAGTCGGATCAAAATTTATGGCCCTTTTCAGTTGTTATTTCTGTCTGGCGCTACAAGACCTCTTCATCAACGAGTAGGGATTCCATAGGTATTTCATGGAAAACGGGCTCCGGAAACTACTGTAAAACTTTGAGTGCGATCCAACGGTCAGATCAAAAGTTATGTCCCTTTTCAACTGCTATTCTAGTCTGGTGCAAAAAGTCTTCCTCTTCACCGAGTCAGGATTCTATAGGTAGTATAAGGAAAAGGGCTTCCAAAAAATAATGTAAATATTTGAGCGCGATCTAACGGTCGAATCAAAAGTTATGGCTTTTTTCAGCTGTAATTGCGGTCTTGCGCAACAAGACCTTCTTTTCAACTAGTAGGGATTCCATATATAGTACAAGGAAACAGGCTCTGGAAACTACTGTAAATGTTTGAGCACAATCCAACGATCGAATCAAAAGTTATGGCCCTTTTCAGTTGTTATTCTGGTCTGGCACGACAACACCTCCTCTTCCACCAGTTGCATTCCATAGGTACTTCAAGGAAAACGGCCTCCGCAACTACTGTAATACTTTGAGCGGGATCCAATGATCGGATCAAAAGTTAAGGCCTTTTTCAGCTGTTATTTTGGTCTTGCGCGACAAGACCCCTCTTCAACGAGTAGAGATTCCATAGGTAGTACAAGGAAATTGGCCTTCGGAAACTACTGTAAATATTTGAGCGCGATCCAACGGTCGAATCAAACGTTATGGCCTTTCTCAGTTGTAATTTTGGTCTTGCGCGACAAGACCTCCTCTTCAATTAGTAGGGATTCCATATATAGTACAAGGAAACAGGCTCCAAAAACTACTATAAATATTTAAGCGCGATCCAACGGTCGGATCAAAAGTTAAAGCGTTTTTCAGCAGTTATTCCAGTTTGGCGCGACAAGACCTCCTCTTCAACTAGTAGGGATTCCAAAGGTAGTACAAGGAAACGGGCCTCCGGAAACTACTGTAAATAATTGAGCGCAATCCAACGGTCGGATCAAAAGTTATGGCCCTTTTTAGCTGCTATTCCAGTCTGGCGCAAGAAGATCTCCTCTTCCACCAGATGGATTCCATGGGTATTACAAGGAAACGGGCCTCCGAAAATTACTGTAAATATTTGAGTGCGATCCAACGGTCTAATCAAAAGTTATGGTATTTTTCAGCTATTATTCTTGTTTGGCGCGACAAGCCCTCCTCTTCAATTAGAAAGGTTTTCATAGGTAGTACAAGGAAATTGGCCTTTGGAAACTACTGTAAATATTTGAGCGCGATCCAACGGTCGAATCAAACGTTATGGCCTTTCTCAGTTGTAATTTTGGTCTTGCGCGACAAGACCTCCTCTTCAATTAGTAGGGATTCCATATATAGTACAAGGAAACAGGCTCCAAAAACTACTATAAATATTTAAGCGCGATCTAACGGTCGGATCAAAAGTTAAAGCGTTTTTCAGCAGTTATTCCAGTTTGGCGCGACAAGACCTCCTCTTCAACTAGTAGGGATTCCAAAGGTAGTACAAGGAAACGAGGCTCCGAAAACTACTGTAAATAATTGAGTGCGATCCAACGGTCGGATCAAAAGTTATGGCCCTTCTTAGCTGTTATTCCAGTCTGGCGCAAGAAGATCTCCTCTTCCACCAGTTGGATTCCATGGGTAGTACAAGGAAACGGGCCTCCAAAAATTACTGTAAATATTTGAGTGCGATCCAACGGTCGGATCAAAAGTAATAGCCTTTTTCAGATGTTATTCTGGTCTGGCGCCACAAGACTTCCTCTTCAACGAGTAGGGATTCCATAAGTAGTCTAAGGAAACGGGCCTCCAGACTACAATAAATATTTGAGCACGATCCAATAGTCGGATCAAAAGTTATGGCACTTTTTAGCTGTTATTCCGATCTGGCGCGACAAAATCTCCTCTTCATCGAGTAGGGATTCCATTGGTAGTACAAGGAAACGGGCCTCCGGAAACTACTGTAAATATTTTAGAGCGATCCAATGGTCTGATCAAGAGTTATAGCCCTTTTCAGCTGTTATTCCGGTCTGGCGCGACATGACTTCCTCTTCAATTAGTAGGGATTCCATAAGTAGTACAAGGAAACGGGCCTCCGAAAACTACTGTAAATATTTTAGCGCGATCCAACGATCTAATCAAAAGTTATGGCCTTTTTCAGCTATTATTCTTGTCTGGCGCGACAAGCCCTCCTCTTCAACTAGAAAGGATTCCATAGGTAGTACAAGGAAATGGGCCTTTGGAAACTACTGTAAATATTTGAGGGCGATCCAATGGTCGAATCAAAATTAATAACCCTTTGCAGATTTTATTCCAGTCTGGCGCCACAAGACCCCCTCTTCAACGACTAGGGATTCCATAGGTAGTCCAAGGAAATGGGCCTCCGGAAACTATTGTAAATATTTGAGCGCGATCCATCAGTCGGATCAAAAGTTATGGCGCTTTTCAGCTGTTATTCCGGTCAGGCGCGACAAAACCTCCTCTTCACCGAGTAGGGATTCCATAGGTAGTAAAAGGAATAAGACTTCCGTAAACTACTGTAAATATTGGAGCATGATCCAACGGTCGGATCATAAGTTATGGCCTTTCTCAGCTGTAATTTCGGTCTTGCGCGACAAGACCACCTCTCTCAACTAGTAGGGATTCCATATATAGTATAGGGAAACAGGCTCCGAAAACTAATGTAAATATTTGAGTGCGATCCAACGGTCGGATCAAAAGTTAAAGCACTTTTCAGCTGTTATTCCAGTTTGGCGCGATAAGACCTCCTCTTCAACTAGTATGGATTCCATAGGTAGTACAAGGAAACTGGCCTCTGGAAACTATTGTAAATATTTGAGCGCTATCCAACGGTGGGATCAAAAGTTATGGCCCTTTTTAGCTGTTATTCTAGTCTGGCGCCACAAGACCTCCTCTTCACCTAGTATGGATTCCATAGGTAGGAGAAGGAAACAGGCCTCCGGAAACTAATGTAAATATTTGAGCACGACCCAACGGTCGGATTAAAAGTTATGGCCTTTCTCAGCTATAATTTCGGTCTTGGGCGACAAGCCCTCCTCTTCAACTAGTAGGGATTCCATATATAGTGCAAGGAAACAGGCTCCAAAAACTACTATAAATATTTGAGTGCGATCCAACGGTCGGATCAAAAGTTAAAGCGCTTTTCAGCTGTTATTCCAGTTTGGCGCCACAAGACCTCCTCTTCAACTAGTATGGATTCCATAGGTAGTACAAGGAAATGGGCCTCCGAAAACTATTGTAAATATTTGAGCACTATCCAACAGTCGGATCAAAAGTTATGGCGATTTTCAGTTGTTATTCCGATCTGGCGCGACAAGACCTCCTCTTCAACTAGTAGGGATTCCATAGGGAGTACAAGGAAACGGTCCTCCGGAAAATACTGTTAATATTTGAGCACGATCCAACGGTAGGATCAAAATGAATAGCCCTTTTCAGATGTTATTCCATTGTGGTGCCATAAGACTTCCTCTTCAACGAGTAGTGATTCCATAGGTAGTACAAGGAAGCGGGCCTCCGGAAACTAATGTAAATATTTGAGCACGATCCAACGATCGGATCAAAAGTTATGGCCTTTCTCAGCTATAATTTCGGTCTTGTGCGACAAGCCCTCCTCTTCAACTAGTAGGGATTCCATTTATAGTGCAAGGAAACAGGCTCCGAAAACTACTATAAATATTTGAGCGCGATCTAACGGTCGGATCAAAAGTTAAAGCCTTTTTCAGCTGTTATTCCAGTTTGGTGCGACAAGACCTCCTCTTCAACTGGTAGGGATTCCATAGGTAGTACAAGGAAACGAGCCTCCGAAAACTACTGTAAATATTTGAGCACGATCCAACGGTCAGATCAAAAGTTATGGCCCTTTTAAGTTGTTATTCCAGTCTGGCGCCACAAGACTTCCTCTTCACCTAGTAGGGATTCCATATGTAGGAGAAGGAAACGGGCTTTCGAAAACTACTGTAAATATTTGAGAGCGATCCAACGGTCGGATCAAAAGTTATGGCTCTTTTCAGCTGTTATTCAGGTCTCGCGTGACAAGACCACCTCTTCAATGAGTAGGGATTCCATAGGTAGTCCAAGGAAACGGGCCTCCGGAAACTACTTTGAATATTTGAGCGCGATCCAATTGTCGGATCAAAAGTTATGGCCCTTTTGAGCTATTATTCAGGTCTCGTGCGACAAGACCTCTTTTTCACCGAGTAGGGATTCCATAGGTAGTAAAAGGAAAAGGGCTTCCGGAAACTATTGTAAATATTGGAGCATGATCCAACGGTCGAATCAAAAGTAATAGCCCTTTTCAGATGTTATTCCAGTCTGGCGCCACAAGACTTCCTCTTCAACGAGTAGGGATTCCATAAGTAGTTCAAGGAAACGGGCCTCCAGAAACTACTGTAAATATTTGAGCATGATCTAACAGTCGGATCAAAAGTTATGGAACTTTTCAGTTGTTATTCCGATCTGGCGCGACAAGACCTCCTCTTCAACTAGTAGGGATTCCACAGGCAGTACAAGGAAACGGTCCTTCGGAAAATACTGTAAATATTTGAGCACGATCCAACGGTAGGATCAAAAGTCATAACCCTTTTCTGATGTTATTCCAGTGTGGCGCCATAAGACCTCCTCTTCAACGAGTAGGGATTCCATAGGTAGTACAAGGAAGCGGGCCTCCGGAAACTAATGTAAATATTTGAGCACGATCCAACGGTTGGATCAAAAGTTATGGCCTTTCTCAGCTATAATTTCAGTCTTATGCGACAAGACCTCCTCTTTAACTAGTAGGGATTCCATATATAGTGCAAGGAAACAGGCTTTGAAAACCACTATAAATATTTGAGTGTGATCCAATGGTCGGATCAAAAGTTAAAGCGCTTTTCAGCTGTTATTCCAGTTTGGCGCGACAAGACCTCCTCTTCAACTAGTAGGGATTCCAAAGGTAGTACAAGGAAACGGGCCTCCGAAAACTACTAAAAATATTTCAGCGTAATCCAACGGTCGGATCAAAAGTTATGGCCCTTTTTCGATGTTATTCCAGTCTGGCGCAATAAGACCTTCTTTTCCACCAGTTGGATTCCATAGGTAGTATAAGGAAACAGGCCTCTGGAAATTACAGTAAATATTTGAGTGCGATCCAACGGTCGGATCAAAAGTAATAGCCCTTTTCAGATGTTATTCCGGTCTGGCGCCATAAGACCTCCTTTTCAACGAGTAGGGATTCCATAGGTAGTCCAATGAAACGGGCCTCCGGAAACTTCTGTAAATATTTGAGTGCGATCCAACGGTCGGATCAAAAGTAATAGCCCTTTTCAGATATTATTCCGGTCTGGCGCCACAAGACTTCCTCTTCAACGAGTAGGGATTCCATAAGTAGTCCAAGGAAACGGGCCTCCGGAAACTACTGTAAATATTTCTGCATGATCCAACAATCGGATCAAAAGTTATGGCGCTTTTCAGCTGTTATTCCGATCTGGCGCGACAAAACCTCTTATTCACCGAGTAGGGAATCCATTGGTAGTAAACGGAATAGGGCTTCCGGAAACTACTGTAAATATTGGAGCACGATCCAACGGTCGGATCAAAAGTTATGGCCTTTCTCAATTGTAATTTCGGTCTTGCGCGACAAGATCTCCTCTTCAACTCAAGGTTGTCATTTCCGTTTCGGTAGGTGCTTCGTTTTTTCAATTGGAATGGAATGTTTCAGTTTCGGAGTGTTTTGGCGTGCCTTTTCGGGGTTATACTGTTCATATATATATATATATATATATATTCAACAAACATAATTCAAATTCAAGATAAATTCATTATAAATTATGCAATACAAACACAATGCCAAACAAATATAATTTCAAAATTTAAAATATTTCTAAATAGTCAATATTAAATAGATCTTTAACTTAAAGTAATTCAACTTAAATAAAATATCAAAATATTATAAAAGTAAAATATTTTAACACAAATTTTTAAATATAAAGTTAGGTCAATGTTATTAAGGTAATGGAATCTAAAGCATCCCTTGTTTTGCTCAAATTTTTACAAAGTATAAACATGAAAAAAACAACATGAATATAAACCATATATATTAGTGATAAATCTAATTTTAAAAAATTAATATCATTGTTAATGAAAATAGTAATAATAATTTTCAATATTATTATTAATATCATTGTTATTGAAAATAGTAATGAAAAAGAGTTTTTTATACTTGGGTAGTTTAATTAATTAAATTGAACAAGGTTCAATGGTTTTTCAAGAGTAGAACGGAACATGTGGAATGAAACCGGAACGTTTCGGCCGAAATTTAGCCGAAAAATCCAGAACGGACTAAGATTTAAAATGAGATGAAAATTGTTCCGCATTGTTCTGTTTTTTGAATTGGTATGGAATGTTTTGGCCATTCCGGACGAAACGGAATGGAATTGACAAGCTTGCTTCAACTAGTAGGGATTCCATATATAGTACAAGGAAACAGGCCTTCGAAAATTACGGTAAATATTTGAGCGCAATCCAACCATCAGATCAAATGTTATGGCGCTTTTTAGCTGTTATTCCAGTTTGGCGCGAGAAGACCTCCTATTCCAATAGTTGAATTCCATTGGTAGTACAAGGAAACGGGCCTCCGAAAACTACTGTAAATATTTGAATGCGATCCAATAGTCGAATCAAAAGTAATAGCCCTTTTCAGATATTATTCTGGTCTGGCGCCACAAGATCTTCTCTTCAACGAGTAGGGATTCCAAGGAAACGGGACTCCGGAAACTACTGTAAATATTTGAGCGCAATCCAACTGTAGGATCAAAAGTTATGGCGCTTTTCAGCTGTTATTTCGGTTGGGCGCGACGAAACCTCCTCTTCATCGAGTAGGGATTCCATAGGTAGTAAAAGGAAAAGGGCTTCGGGACACTACTGTAAATATTAGAACACGATTCAATTGTCGGATCAGAAGTTATGGCCTTTCTCAGCTGTAATTTCGGTCTTGCGCGACAAGACCTCCTCTTCAACTAGTAGGGATTCCATATATAGTACAAGGAAACAGGCTCCGAAAACTGCTATAAATATTTTAGCGCGATCCAACGGTCGGATCAGAAGTTAGAGCGCTTTTCAGCTGTTATTCCAGTTTGGCGCGACAAGACCTCCTCTTCAACTAGTATGGATTCCATAGGTAGTCCAAGGAAACGGGCCTCCAGAAACTACTGTAAATATTTGAGTGCAATCCAATTGTTGGATCAAAAGTTATGGCCCTTTTTAGCTGTTATTTTGGTCTGGCGTGACAAGACCTCCTCTTCAACGAGTAGGGATTCTATAGGTACTTCAAGCAAAGCAAGCTCCGGAAACTACTGTAAAACATTGAAGGCTACCACATGGTCATATCAAAAGTTATAGCCCTTTTTAGCTGTTATTCCAGTCTGGGGAGACAAAACCTCCTCTTCACCAAGTAGGGATTCTATATGTAGACTCCAAGCAAATGGGCCTCCGGAAACTACTGTAAATATTTTAGCGCGATCCAACGGTCGGATCAAAAGTTATGGCGCTTTTTAGCTGTTATTCTAGTTTGTCGCCACAAGACCTCTTCTTCAACTAGTAGGGATTCCATAGGTAGTCCAAGGAAACGGGCCTCCAGAAACTACTGTAAATATTTGAGCGCAATCCAACCGTTGGATCAAAAGTTATGGCCCTTTTTAGCTGTTATTTTGGTCTGGCGCGACAAGACCTCCTCTTCAACGAGTAGGGATTCCATAGGTACTTCAAGGAAAACAGGCTCTGGAAACTACTGTAAAACATTGAAGGCTATCAAATGGTCATATCAAAAGTTATAGCCCTTTTTAGCTGTTATTCCAGTCTGGGGAGACAAAACTTCCTCTTCACCAAGTAGGGATTCTATATGTAGACTCCAAGCAAACGGGCCTCCGGAAACTACTGTAAATATTTTAGCGCGATCCAACGGTCGGATCAAAAGTTATGGCGTTTTTTAGCTGTTATTCTAGTCTGTCGCCACAAGACCTCTTCTTCAACTAGTAGGGATTCCATAGGTAGTACAAGGAAACGGGCCTCCAAAAACAACTTTAAATATTTGAGTGGGATCCAACGGTTGGATCAAAAGTTATAGCCCTTTTTAGCTATTATTCTGATTTAGTGCCATAAGACCTCCTCTTCAACTAGTTCAAATTCCATAGGTAGGACAAAGAAACAGGCCTCCGGAAACTACTGTAAATATTTGAGAGGGATCCAACGGTCGGATCAAAAGTTATGGCCCTTTTTAGCTGTTATTAACGTCTCACGCGACTAGACCTCCTCTTCAACGATTAGGGATTCCATAGGTAGTCCAAGGAAACAGACCTCTAAAAACTACTGTAAATATTTGAGCGCGATCCAACCGTCGAATCAAAAGTTATGGCCTTTTTCAACTATTCTTCCGGTCTGGCTCCACAAGACATCCTCTTCAACTAGTAGTGATTCCATAGGTAGTTCAAGGAAATGGGCTTTTGGAAACTACTGTAAATGTTTGAGTGCGATTCAATGGTCGGATCAAATATTATGGCCTTTCTCAACTGTAATTTCGGTCTTGCGCGACAAGACTTCCTCTTCAATTAGTATGGATTCCATATATAGTACAAGGAAACAGGTTCCGAAAATTACTGTAAATATTTGAGCGTGATCCAACAGTCGGATCAAAAGTTAAAGCGTTTTTCAGCAATTATTCCAGTTTGGCGCGACAAGACCTCCTCTTCAACTAGTATGGATTCCATAGCTAGTACAAGGAAACGGGCCTCTGGAAACTACTGTAAATATTTGAGTGCGATCCAACGGTCAGATCAAAAGTTTTGGCGCTATTCAGCTGTTATTCCGGTCTGGCGCGACAAGACCTCCTCTTCACCTAGTAGGGATTCCAAACGTAGTACAACGAAACGGGCTTCCGAAAACTACTGTAAATATTTGAGCGCGATCCAACGGTCGGATCAAAAGTTATGGAGCTATTCAGCTGTTATTCCGGTCTGGCGCGACAAGACCTCCTCTTCATCTAGTAGGGATTCCATATGTAGTACAAGGAAACGGGCCTCTTGAAACTACTATAAATATTTGAGCGAGATCCAACGGCCGGATCAAAATTTATGGCCCTTTTTAGCTGTTATTCCGGTTTGGCACGACATGACCTCCTCTTCAATGAGTATGGAGTCTATAGGTAGTCCAAGTAAATGGGCCTCCGGAAACTACTGTAAATATTGAAGTGCGATCCAACGGTCGGATCAAAAGCTATGGCCCTTTTCAGTTGTTATTTCGGTCTGACGCCACAAGACCTCCTCTTGAACTAGTAGGGATTCCATAGGTAGTCCAAGGAAATGGGCCTCTAGAAACTACTGTAAATATTTGAGCGCGATCCAACGGTCGGATCAAAAGTTATAGCCATTTTCAATTGTTTTTTTGGTATGGCGCCACAAGACCACCTCTTCAACTAGTAGGGATTCCATTGGTAGTACAAGGAAACGTGCCTCCGGAAACAACTGTAAATATTTTGAAGCGATCCAACGGTCCAATCAAAAGTTATGGCCCTTTTCAGCTGTTATTCTGGTCAGCGACAAGACCTCCGTATCAACTAGTAGGGATTTCATAGGTAATAAAAGGAAACAGGCCTCCGAAAACTACTGTAAATATTTGAGCGCGATCCAATGATCGGATCTAATGTTATGGCCTTTTTCAGCTGTTATTCTAGTCTGGCGCCATAAGACCTCCTCTTTACCTAGTAGGGATTGCATAGATAGTATAAGGAAACGGGCCTCCGGAAAGTACAATAAATATTTGAGACCGATCCAACAGTAGCATTAAAAGTTATGGCCCCTTTCGGCTGTTATTCCGATCTCGCTTGACAATACCTCCTCTCCAACGAGTAGGAATTCCATAGATATTCCAAGGAAACAGGCCTTTAGAAACTACTGTAAATATTTGAGCGCGATTCAACAGTCAGATTAAAAGTTATGGCGCTTTTCAGCTGTTATTCCAATCTGGCGCGACAAGGCCTCCTCTTCAACTAGTAGGGATTCCAGAGGTAGTACAAGGAAACAGACCTCCGGAAACTACTATACATATTTGAACACGATCCAACGATCGGATCAAAAGTTATGGCCTTTTCAGCTGTTATTCTGGTTTGACGCCACAAGACCTCCTCTTCAACTAGTAGGGATTCCATAGGTAGTCCAAGGAAACGGGCCTCCAGAAACTACTGTAAATATTTGAGAGCGATCCAACGGTCGGATCAAAAGTTAAGGCTCCTTTCAGCTGTTATTCAGGTCTCGTGCAACAAGACCACCTCTTCAATGAGTAGAGATTCCATAGGTAGTCTAAGGAAACGAGCCTCCAAAAACTGCTTTGAATATTTGAGCACGATCCAATTATCGGATCAAAAGTTATGGCCTTTTTCAACTGTTATTCAGGTAAATATTTGAGAGCGATCCAACGGTCGGATCAAAAGTTAAGGCTCCTTTCAGTTGTTATTCAGGTCTCGTGCAACAAGACCACCTCTTCATTGAGTAGAGATTCCATAGGTAGTCTAAGGAAACGGGCCTCCAAAAACTGCTTTGAATATTTGAGCGCGATCCAATTATCGGATCAAAAGTTATGGCCCTTTTCAGCTGTTATTAAGGTCTCGCGCGACAACACCTCATCTTCAATGAGTAGGGATTCCATAGGTTGTTCAAGGAAACGGGCCTCCAGAAACTACTATAAATATTTGAGTGCGATCCACCAGTCGGATCAAAAGTATGGCGCTTTTCAGCAGTTATTCCAATCTGTCGCGACAAGACCTCCTCTTCAACTAGTAGGAATTCCATTGGTAGTACAAGGAAACGGGCCTCCGGAAACTACTGTAAATATTTGAGCGTCATCCAACGGTTGGATCAAAACTTACAACCCTTTTCAGCTGTTATTCCGGTCTAGCGCCACAAAACCTCCTCTTCAACTAGTTCGGATTCCATAAGTAGGACAAAGAAACGGGCCTTCAGAAACTACAGTAAATATTTGAGAGCGATCCAACAGTCGGATCAAAAGTTTTAACCTTTTTCAGCTGTTATTCCGGTCTGGTGCCACAAGACCTCTTCTTCAACTAGTAGGGATTCCATAGGTTATACAAGGAAACGTGCCTTTGGAAACTACTGTAAATATTTTAGAGCGATCCAACGGTCGGATCAAAAGTTATGACCCTTTTCATTTGTTATTTTGGTTTGGCATGACAAGACCTCGTCTTCCACGAGTTGAATTACATAAATGCTATAAGGAAAACGGCCTCCGGAAAGTACTGTAAAACTTTGAGTGCGATCCAACGGTCAGATCAAAAGTTATGGCCCTTTTCAGCTGTTATTTCAGTCTTGCACGATAAGACCTCCTCTTCCACGAGTTGGATTCCATAGGTTCTTCAAGGAAAACGACCTCCGGAAACTATAATAAATCTTTGAGCGCAATCCAACGGTCAGAGCAATAGTTATAGCCCTTTTCAGCTGTTATTTCGGTCTGGCGACAAGACATCCTCTTCAATGAGTAGGGATTCTATAGGTGCTGCAAGGAAAACGGGCTCCGAAAACTACTATAAAACTTTGAGCGCAATCCAATTGTCGGATCAAAATTTATAGCTCTTTTCAGCTGTTATTCTGGTCTGGCGCGACAAGACCTCCTCTTCAACGAGTTGGAATTCCATTGGTACTTCAAGGAAAATGGGCTCCGGAAACAACTGTAAAACTTTGAGCGCGATACAAAGGTTGGATCAAAAGTTATGGTCCTTTTCATCTATTATTCCGGTCTGGCATGACAAAACCTCCTCTTCCACAAGTTGGATTCCATAGGTACTTTAAGGAAAACAGGCTCTGGAAACTACCGTAAACCTTTGAGCATGATCCAACGGTCGGATCAAAAGTTATGGCCCTTTTCAGCTGTAATTCCTGTCTGAGGCAACAAGACCTCCTCTTCAACAAGTAGGATTCCATTGATAGTACAAGGAAAAGGGTCTCCAAAAAATACTATAAATATTTGAGTGCGATCCAATAGTCAAATCAAAAGTTATGGCCCTTTTCAATTGTAATTCCAGTCTTGCGCGGCAAGAACTTCTCTTCATCTAATAGGGATTCCATACGTAGTACTAGGAAACAGGCCTCCGGAAACTGCTATAAATTTTTTAGCGGGATCCAATGGTTAGATCAAAAGTTATGGCCCTTTTCAGTTGTTATTCCAGTCTGGTGACAAGCATCCTTTTCAACGAGTAGGGATTCCATAGGTACTTCAAGGAAAACATGCTCTGGAAACTACTGTAAAACTTTAAGCGCGATCCAATGGTCGGATAAAAGTTATGGCCCTTTTCAACTGTTGTTCCGGTCTGGCGCGACAAGAACTCCTCTTCAACGAGTAGGATTCCATCGATAGTACAAAGAATCAGGCCTCCGGAAACTACTGTAAAACTTTGAGTGCGATCCAACTATCAAATCAAAAGTTATGGCCCTTTTCAGCTGTTATTCCGATCTAGCGACATGACGTCCTCTTCAACGAGTAGGGATTCCATAGGTACTTCAAGGAAAATGGGCTCCGAAACTACTGTAAAACTTTAAGCGCGATCCAACGGTTAGATCAAAAGTTATGGCCCTTTTCAGCTGTTATTCCGATCTGGCGACATGACGTCCTCTTCAACGAGTAGGGATTCCATAGGTACTTTAAGGAAAACGAGCTCCAAAAACTATTGTAAAACTTTGAGTGTGATCCAAAGGTCAGATCAAAAGTTATGGTCATTTTCAGCTATAATTCAAGTCTTGCGCGATAGACCTCCTCTTCAACTAGTAGGGATTCCATATGTTGTACAAGGAAACAAGCCTCCGGAAACTACTATAAAACTTTGAGCACGATCCAACTATCGGATCAAAAGTTATGGCCCTTTTCAGCTGTTATTCCGGTCTGGCGACATGACGTCCTCTTCAACGAGTAGGGATTCCATAGGTACTTCAAGGAAAGGGGCTCCAAAAACTACTGTAAAACTTTAAGCGCGATCCAATGATCAGATCAAAAGTTATGGCTCTTTTCAGCTGTTATTCCGATTTGGCGACATGACGTCCTCTTCAATAAGTAGGGATTCCATAGGTACTTTAAGGAAAACGAGCTCCAAAAACTACGGTAAAACTGAGTACGATCCAAAGGTCAGATCAAAAGTTATAGTCATTTTCAGCTATAATTCAAGTCTTGCGTGACAAGACCTCCTCTTCAACTAGTAGGGATTCCATATGTTGTACAAGGAAACAGGCCTCTGGAAACTACTGTAAAACTTTGAGCACAATCCAACTATTGGATCAAAAGTTATGACCCTTTTTAGCTGTTATTCCAGTCTGGCAATATGACATCCTCTTCAACGAGTAGGGATTCCATAGATACTTCGAGGAAAACAGGCTCCAGAAACTACAGTAAAACTTTGAGCGCGATCCAAGTATTGAATCAAAACCTATGACCCTTTTCACTTGTTATTCCGGTCTAGCGTGACAAGACCTCCTCTTTCACGAGTTGGATTCCATAGGTCCTTCAAGGAAAACGGCCTCCGGAAACTACTGTAAAACTTTGAGCGCGGTCCAATGATTGTGTAACAACACGGCTTTTCATGGCCAAATGACACGACCAAAAGATTGATGTCTTATCCCAAGTGCAGGAGTGTCGAAGTAATAAATAACCCGGCAAGACCGGGGTCGAACCACATAGAGGTTAATTGTATAAATCAACAATAATAATAATAATAGTAATAATAGTAATAATAATAATAATAATACTCAGTACGTGGCGTTGTTATACCTGAGAATGATCTAAAAGATCGGGTCACAGGTTTCCAGCCTATATACTGATTTTATGAAAAGATCAAAGAGATATATTATATAATATAAACAGATTTCTGATGCGAATGAACAGGGCAAGACCAACAATGTCAGGATCCTTGATCAAACACAGAGCATACTTAACGTACATAACATATAACAAGAATGTAAATAATAATAGTAGTAGTAGTAGTATTAGTAGTAATAATAAAAAGAAGAAGAGGAAGAAATTAATGAGAACTTTGAGATGGAAGATTAATGTAAGGATTAAACAATGATAAAAACAAATGTCAAGTTTAAAGGATTCACTAATGGTATTTTAAATAAATATAATATAAACTCTTTTTATTACTCAACTAGAAACCACACACAAAGGAGGTTCTAATCGGATGATTTATCATTAATGGCTCATTATAAAGTATTAACATGATCATATTAATTATCTTGTCTATGTAACACCATACTTATAAATATCATCAGGCATTCATGTTGCTAGCTTATGTTAACAACAAATCAAGTTCCTATCATAACAACGATGTCGGCCGAAAACTATGAAGGATCAAGCATTCGATGTACCAAGTGTTATACAACATAAATCTAGATTAACCATTTAACAAGCAAGGTATTAAGAATTAGTAAGATAAAAAGATAAGACATGCTAATAACAATTTATCTTGGATATAAACATTAAAGTCTATGTTGAGTTTATATTATACCTATTCTAACACCATTAGTAAAACCTTTTCACCTTGACATAATTAACTTAGCTAAACATAATGAAGAAGAAAAACATAAATAAACAAGATAAGAACATGATTATGATATAAGTTAACTAAGTATATGAAAGGAAATGAAAAAGCATAAACAAGAGATCAATATAACATGAAAGAAAACTTGAACATTACAAAGATATAAAGAGAGAAAGCAAGAAGATGATTTTGATCTGAAAAATAATATGACTAAATACATGGCAAATGCCTCCTTTTATAGGCTAAGATTCAGAACTATTGATTGGTAGGCAACCATTGATTTGGTGGCTGGTTTTTGACATTGTTGGCTGATTTTTGATATTGTTGGCTGCTGGTTCTTGATATTGTTGGCAGATTTTTGATATTGTTGGCTGGCCAAAACGTCATTACTAACATCATAATTTGAGCCCTTTGTTTCATGAAAGCTGTGGGCAATTATCTCAGCTTTCCAGCAAAAAAAAACAGAGCTCATTTGGACTTCTAGAACTCAAGATATGAGCTGAAAACCGAACAGTGTTTGAGCTGCAGGACAGGTTCCGACTTCTCCGTTGTTTCTAAGATTTGAACTTGAAAACGGTAGAATTGAGTCTTGGACTCCACATGAAAGTTTTAGGTCTATGTCTTATCTTTCCATCAATATAAAGTGGACCTAAATCCGAGTTCTACAACTCCAGTTATGATCAAATAACCGAATGGTGCTCCAGTTTGGAATTGAACCAGCATCTCTTCTCCTAGCCTAGTCCTCTTTTTGTCTCTTCACTTTCAATTGTTAATCACATCAATCAATCCTTTGAATTGTGAGATATACCTGCATTCAAAACAAGCATTTACCATAAATTAAAGATATATTATATTATTAGACTTGTTATTATAAAACATGCTTTAGTTAGGGAATTTAATGATACTTTAGTGCAATACGATGATATAAAGCCTTAATGATAATGCACTTTTAAGTACTAATCACCAAAACAATGGTAAATTAAGATACAATCGTGTCGGTAATCGGTGAACCTGTTCCCTCATATTATTAAGATACAATCCATACATCAACAACAGTCAACCTTTCATTTAAAAGTGAATCTTACATAAACCCATAATATTATGTTTGCATGATTAGAAGTTCACATTAAAAATATACATACATAGACATAAGTTTGCATTCCTATCCTACTAATAGTCATCACGAATTTAAACAAAAGGATATAATAAAAGTTATACGTTCAGTACATTGATTCTTACAAAATATATCGTGATTTAGAATGCAAACTACATGATTCCTTTCAAAAGTAGGTCCACGTATATTGGGTTTCCTAGGCACCTCATTGGTGTGACGTCCTTACTGCAGTACAAAACATTTAAGAGAATGCTATTACTTAATAATAATAATAATGATAATTAAACGGTTTAATGAAGCGTTAACATTATCCCATGTTTGAAGCATGACATTTATAGTTTCTTCATGTACTTGGTATAATCAACTCATAGTACATATAGATACACCAATTGTTTTTTTGTAATCAATCATAATCTTAAACCCGACTATCCTCTTAAGGCATCATTGGCTGAGGTTAATCATTCACACACCCTGGTCATCCACTTCAGATGCCATCAATCAAAATTAATCAACTATTGCCCGGTCATCCATTCGGATGCCTTTAGCCGAAGCTAATCAATCATTTGTCTCGGTCATCCCTTCAGATGCCATTAGCCGAAGCTAATCAATCATTTTAATGTTTATATTCATTCTTATAATTTTGTTATCAAAACCATCACTCAACAACAATTCCAAGCAACGATTAAAAATTGTCTAATTCCGATCAATTAAGCTTAACCAACCCAGAACACTATCTAGTGTCTTAATCATAACTAAAGTTATAAAACTCAGTTTTGAGCGTGATTTATCTCTATGAAAGGCTAAACATAGAGATACAACTTTTATGAAGAAACCAATTCCAAATTATTTTGTTTTAAGGCTCAAAATCAACAATCACAATAGCTCCTTCTTTATAGCTAAAATTTTGGACAACGAGGATTTTCATTCTTTGGAAATCCTTTTCAACTTCCAACTTATTTTCATGCAAAATCAACATCATCCAAGGTCATTTGGCATCATTAAATCACAAATTAAAACCAATCCCAAAGCAAAACATTCAAACAATTTCCCTACCTCTACAATATAACAAGATTAGACCAAAATAAGGAAACTCATTCCTTTTGAGATTTCTCCTATTATTATTATTAATACAACAAAATGATGAACTATTCATTTTCTTTCGCTTTCTCCTCGTGCGATTAAACATATACGGCAAACCTTAACAATTAATATTCTCGGATCATTATCACAACAATAATTTCACCCTACTAATTGGGATCCATGACAACCTTCATTAACTAACCATTTGCTAAAAACACTTATGGCTAGCTTTAAATATGTTTTATTTTTCCAAATTTCTTTCATTTCAATTTCTTCATGGTTCCACCCCATTTATATCCACACAACCAACAAGTTAGCTTTCTATTCAATCAACATGTTCATATAGCAATGTTCCTTACTATTCTTACACAATAATCATTATGTTCATATAGCAACATTCCTTACTATTCTTACACAATAATCATTCTTCCCCTCATATAAAGAATACACAATTAATCTATAATAATACTAATAACAAGAACATATTTTACCATTACATCTTCCATAAAACCTACACCCACACAATTCTAATTTCATCAAAACATGTATTTAATCAAGATTACTACATTTTGCCAAAACTAGCAATAGATTCAAAAGGCAATAAGTCAACAACCTCTGCTTATTGATTCAAACCCAACGGTAAGACTACATATCATAGAGTTGTGCATAATATATCTCAAACGCATAATGATCCAACGGTTAAATCTCCCTAGATCTGAAGAAAACTGAGCTTACCTGAAAATGGGCGAGCTACTGTTCAACATGCATGAAACCTTGCTGGAGAAATATATTCCGATCTCCACCATCCAGAATGAAGGTAACATCTAGGCGCACCATATATCCAAGAATGAGCATGATCCAACGGTGGAAGAGAGAGAAATCAGCCAGCGACCAAAACTGCTCTGCAGAATTATTTCCTTTTGTTTTCCAGAAACGTTCAGATGATGATTTCTATCAAACGGATTGTGTTCCTTCCAATCCCTCCAGTCAGTTAGTAGAGGAGTATGAGAAGAACAATATATCAAAAACTCAACATGATCCAACGGTGGAATATAGAGATATGGTCATCGGGGTATTATTGTTTCTTCCAAATTCTACACCCCTCTCTCTAGCCGAATTCTCCATTGTCTCTCCCTCTTTTCTCTTTTTTTTTTCTTTTCCTTGAACTGGTGGCCTTTGGCTATTTTAAATGTATATTTTCCTCTAATTACAATTATGTCCCTCATTGATGCCTTTATGTATTTTATTTTATTTTTCATGTAAACTATCCGGTTTATTTCTGCTTAATCGCTAGTCTTTACTGAACTCCGATTGGGATGTGATCTTTAACCAAGGTAGGAAAACATATTAATAGACTTCATGCAAAATTGCATCCTGATCCGACGATTGGATCGAGGGCTTTGCTTTCTAATGTAAAATTGGTCATTTCATGACTTCATAAATAATCTAGATTTTTCTTGTTCAATCTTCACATAAAATCATATCAATTGTCCTTCTAACCCTTTAAGGTCATTTTATTATTTGGAATATATTCATTTTAGAATTTCCACCTTTACTTATTTATCGAGCTTATTACCGTTTTAAAATAACATCACTAATTTTAATCGGTGTTTGCACCTTCAGTCCTACCCTTTTCATTGCATTATCCTTTATTATAATGTATTCTTTATTACCTCACTTATTTCCTAGAAATATTTTGTCATTTTTCTCATTATTTTATCCATCAAAACACATTACCAATTTCTCTGTCCTTATGAACTCTAAATCAAAATTCATTTTATGGAGGTCATCTTTTCCATTATATATCATTATTTATCTATTATTTCTAATCTTGGTTTCCATCATTCATTGAAATATTACCACTTTCAGTCTTACGTTTATATGAGGGTTTACGCATCTGCATATTTAAATTATAATTTTCCAGGGTTTCACAAAACCTCTCAACTTCGGTAGCGAATCACAACTTTGCTGCACAACACACGATTCGGCAGTGAATGCTATTTTGCTGTAGGAACTCAGTTTCGGCAGCGAATCACAAATTCGCTGTAGATTACTCCACTTCGACAGCGAATGCTAATTCGCTGCAGACGACACAGTTCGACAGCGAAATCACAATTTCGCTGCGGAACACACAATTCGACAGTGAATGCTAATTCGCTGCGGACAACTCAGTTTCGGCAGCAAATCACAAATTCGCTGCAGACAACTCAACTTTGGCAGCGAATGCTAATTCGCTGCAGACAACACAGTTTCAGCAATGAAATCACAATTTCGTTACAGAACATGCAATTCGACAGCGAATGCTAATTCATTGTAGAAGACTCAGTTTCGGCAACGAATTCAATGCAATTCACTGCCCCACACACATTTTGGAATGAACACACATCACACATGCTGTAATAACGCCAGCACATAAACTGTCACTAAGTTCCAGCAGAACACATACATTGAAACCATCAATTTCAGCATATAATCTTTCAACAATTTCCAACATAACACACACATTGAAACCATCAATTCTAGCATATAATCTTTCAACAAATTCCAGCATAACACACACATACATGCTGGCCAACCCCATAGTCAAGGCCAGCCCTTTACCATGATTTGTTCTTTTCATTTTATTCATTTTTCTTTGTTAGATGTTCTGGGAATTAGCCTCATTTCGTTTCTATTTCCTTGTCCTCTTAGTTAATTTCAGTTTCCTTCTCAACTAGCTTAGGTCTTAGGTGAATTTTCTTAGGGTTTTCTTCTTCATTTCCAGTTCTGGGTCTTAAGGAGAAGAGGAAGGGAGTTTCATAACCCATACCTTTCCAATCTAACTAAGTTTGGGGAAGGTTTGACAGTATTCTTTCTCCTCCCTTGCTAGTTCTCCTCCTTCTTCTTCCTCTCACATTTTTCTAGCCCCCTTTTTTCTTTTCCTCTGGGCAATTGTCCACCTTTCTCTCAAGGTCTCAACTCTCCCTCACACATTCATAAGGCATTCTCTGCTGGTTTGATTTAGATTTCTGTTGGGAAGGAGGAAGGGAAAAGCAACATGCACCTGGACATGTAGCTGCTACAGACAACTTTTGGGAAGAGGAAGGGTCACCTTCTCTCTCTTCATATTTATACTCCCCATTAAATGAGGTGGGGTGTTTGGGGTTGGTTTAAAGGTGTTCTTATCCTTGTTTTGGTCTCTCCAAAAATTGGTTTTACCCTCCCTCTCAACTCTTTAAGACAATTTAAAAACTGTCGCTGCCGATTCAAAAATTGGCAGCGAAAACTGCGTCCCTGCCGATTTCTGACAAAGAAAAACTGCGTCACTGCCGATTCAAGAAATCAGCAGCGAAAACTGCGTTACTACTGACCGATTCAGAAATCGGCAGCGCAACCGCGTCGCTGCCGATTCAGTAATGACACCCTTGACCCGGATACTGGCAGTTCCTCCACCTATAACCTTCTCTTGTTGCGATGTCGCAGTTGCACAAATTAATTACCCTAGCTTCAAACAAGAAAGGTTAGAGCAAGCAAGGGGTCGATTCCACAAGGAAGATTTAAGTCAGACTTTTATGCTAGATGATATGCAATTTGAGAGGGGGGTTGGACATTGATTGTGTATCAAAAGTATCATTAAGTCTTTTATTTTACATATGTATTTATTGTTTTTATTTGGGTTTTTTATAATAACTGATGTGATTTTTAGTAATGAAGTTTCTTTTAATGTTTCGATAGGTTTTTGGAGCTTAAATGAATTATTTCAAAAAATTCAACGTCGGAATTCGGAACAAAGAATTGAAGAGAAATTTAGTTGAAGATTGAAGCAAATCTTGGTTCAAATAAGTGCTCCAAATTTTCCCTAAAAATCAATTCTATTCCAATTCTAGAAAAGAATATCATATGATCTATTTCAAGCCCAAACTTGCCTTATGTTGTGTGCAAACTTCAACCATCAAACACTCAAGGTTTTAATGTCAATCTTAGCCCAAATAATAGGTACATTTGTATCCTTATATGATGCTTAAATTCAGCCCAAAATCAGCCTCAAATCAGCTCCAAATCAGCCCAAACACAATCCATGATCTTACATGTCCACACAACAAATAACATTTGATTTATTTTGGGTAATTCATTGACCCAAGAGGGCAAGCACATGGATGGAAAGCTGGAGGGGACATTGTCACATTATTTTGGGTCAAAAAGAAGAAAGAGACAGCTCACAAAGGAGGAAGAAAAACGTGCACCAAAGTGTTCTCCAAGCTGGCCTGATTTGATTTTCCAGAACACCTTTTGGTGTTTTGCCCATAACTTTTGACTCATATGTCCAAATGATCTGTTCTTTAATGATCTGGAAATCTAACAGAATGGCCTATAAATGTGCCTCTAATAGTCATCTCCAAGGGAGGCTTCTAAGAGGGTCGAATTGCTGTCCAAAGTTAGATTCAGATTTGTGTCTGAATTTTTACTGAAATTGTGTTGTGTTCTTCTTTATAGATTTCGGTTCTTTAGCTTGTAAAACTCATTATTTTAGTTTGATTCAAGTTATTTTATGTTTATTAAAGTGTTATTATATATAATCATGGTTGGCTAATCTTCTTCTTGGATCCAAATCAAAGATGATGGTGGTTGAGGTGAGTTCTTTAAGATATGAATGAATCTTAATGTCTATCTTTTCATTTTCTTCATGAATGTTTTATTATTGCAAAGAAATTTTAGAAATCATTTAGGTAATGTTATAATCTTGAATTTTTATGCACAAACCTTAGTTTTGGTATAGAGATTGCTTGATTCAATGTTTTACTTAATATGAAAATACTTGTTCATTCTTAAGCAATAATCAATCTTCATCTTTTTAAACTTCATTGTAATATCTTCTGATCTAATATCACCATCGTTGATATTAGGTTGAGTTATCTTATATATGTTGAAGGAATCACCAATACATCACCATTAAAATTGATTTGGACTAAGACTTACTTTTTCTTGTCATTTAAAATCTATTTACACTTTTCATCTTTGAAAACAAATCCATCAATCATTTTCAACCAAGTTATTGTTAATTTAATTTCTTTTGAGTTTTTTTTTTGTTACCTAGCTTAATTTCCAGATCTAGCTCTCTGTGGATATGACCTCGATCTTACCGAGTTAATTGCTACATCGCACACTCGTGCACTTGCGAGTTAAAACAAGTTGATCATAAAAAGCGGTCAAGCAATTTTGGCGCCATTGTCGGGGAGCTAGCAAGCGAAGGTAACAAATTTATATTTGATTATTGGAAAACAAAAAAAATACATATAAATAAAAAATCAAACGGTCGGTTTTACCGCCTAAAAAAAAAATTTGACCTCAACTTTTCGGATATTGGACTGTGGACTGGACTACTAATTGTTTGATTTTGGTTGGTTCAACCATTTTTCTTTTATTGTATATTCTAATTAGTTTCTAATATTTATTGTTTATATTATAAGGTTGGTTTTACCGCCTCTTGTTTATTTTATTTTATTTTGTTGTTATTATTTTTCTTATATTTATTGTCTGAAGTGCTTGGCCGGTATTACCGCCTTTTGTTGATTTTATTTTATTTTATTTTATTGTTTTTATTTTTCTTATATTTATTATTTGAAGTGCTTGGCTGGTATTACCGCCTTTTTATTCATGCTTGTTATAATTATCTTTTAATTTTTATTGTTGTTATTATTGCTTATTAGTTGGAGTGTGAATTTCTTAATTGGTTGTATTTTTATTTTTGTGCTATTACTTTAACTTTTACGTTTCATTTACTTTTATTTGCAATCTTCTTTTTCTTTTTCTTTTTCTTTCATATTCATATAATTGTTATATTATTTTTCATCATGGCTAATGTTGAAGATGTAGAGGGTGAAGGGAGTGTTCAAGGTAATGGACCTCCATAATTCAATGATCAACCTAATTTTCAAACTCTTAGGGAGTATCTTCACCCAGTTAGACAAAGTACACCTTTGTGTATTATCTTACCTCTTAACCAACAAGCTTTCAATTTGAAACCGGGCATGATTCAACTTCTTTCCACATTTCACGGTATGGATTCTGAAAATCCATACATACATATTAAGGACTTTGAAGAGGTATGTAATACCTTTATTGATAGAACATGCACCGAGGAAACCATTCAGCTTAAATTGTTCCCATTCTCTCTAAAGGATAAAGCCAAGCTTTGGCTAAACTCTTTGCGTCCTAGGTCTATAGGTACATGGAGAGAAATGCAAGCTGAATTTTTGAAAAAATACTTCCCCACTCATAGGACGACAGCCTTACAACGTCAAATGATGAATTTTTCTTGTAGTCCAAATGAGTCATTTCACCAAGCTTGGGAAAGGTTCAAAAACTTGTTAAATGCATGCCCCCACCATGGTTTTGAGATGTGGAGGTTAGTGAGTTTCTTCTACGACTCTCTTACCACAGATTTTAAAAAGCTAGTGTCAACCATGTGTAATGGTGAGTTTTATAACAAAGAACCAAGTGAAGCCTTTGACTTCTTTGATCAATTGGCTAAAAACACAAAGCAATGGGAGACTTTTCTCCCACTTCATGTTGAGTCTAGAAACACCATTTCTCATTCAAGTGGGAAGTTCCAATTGAAAAAGACTGATGACCTTAATACTAGATTAGCCTCATTGGCTAGGAAAGTAGAGTCTCTTGAGATTAAAAAAGTGCATGTCATGAGTGAACAACAAGAGGAAAGCAGTGTTGTTTGTGAGAGCAAAGGGCATAGGACAACTGAGTGTCCTACCATTCCAGCCTTCAAGGAAGTGCTATATGGCCAAACTTCTGATTCAAGTAATGTTAGAAAGCCATTTTCAAAATAAGTAGGCAATCCCTACTCTAAGACCTACAATCCTGGATGGAGGAACCACCCAAATTTTGGATGGAGAAATGAGGGCCCTTCAATACCTCAAACATTTCAACCTCCACCCCAACCATTTCATGTTCCCACACATAACACGTACCAACCACCTCATAAGAGATCCCTAGAGGATACTCTTCAACAATTCATGCAAACGCAAGGAGGAATCAACAACCAAGCTTACAAATTTCAAGACCAGACCAATAGGACCTTAGATGACATTCGAAGTCAACTAACCAAGTTGACTCAATCACTAAGCATTCAAGAGAAGGGAAAGATCCCAGCTCAACCAATGCCAAATCCTAGAGGTCAGGTACACATGAGTGAATCCTCATCTAGTGAACCTTCAAACCATGAACAAGTCCAAGCCATCACTACCCTTAGAAGTGGAAAGATTGTTGACAAAGCTATAGGTTTTGGGATTCCTAAAGGTATTATGGAGGAGGAATCTAGGGAAAGTGAAGAGGAAATCAAAACACAAGTGACAAATGAAAGCTTGAGTGACAAAGAAGGTGAGATAAATGAGAAAGAGATGAGTGAGAAAGGAGATGATTCAAGAAAAATTGGAGTCAAAGTGAGTGATTTAGAATTTGTTCCTAGAGCACCATTTCCACAAAGGTTAGGGAAACCTAAACATGATCTTATAAACTCGAAAATCTATGAATTGTTCAAACAAGTGAAAGTCAACATTCCACTCCTTGATGCAATTAAACAAGTCCCCTCTTATGCAAAGTTCCTGAAGGACTTATGTACAGTTAAAAGGAGATTGAATGTGAAAGAAAGAGCCTTTCTAACTGAACATGCTAGTGCCATCATCCAGTTTAAGACCCCTCCCAAATACAAAGATTCTGGTTGTCCTACCATTTCATGCATTATTGGAAGTCATAAGATAGACCAAGCTTTGTTGGATTTAGGAGCAAGTGTGAATTTAATACCCTACACTGTTTATGAACAATTAGGTTTAGGAGAAATCAAGCCTACTCGAATCACCCTTCAATTAGCTGATAGGTCAATCAAGATTCCCAGGGGTATTGTTGAGGATGTGTTGGTCCAAGTAGATAAATTATACTTTCATGTTGATTTTGTAGTGTTGGACACCGCACCTATTCAAGGTTCTAATGCTCCCATCCCAGTCATCTTAAGTAGACCTTTCCTAGCTACATCCAATGCTTTAATCAATTATAGGAATGAGGTGATGAAATTGTCTTTTGGGAACATGACTGTGGAGATGAACATATTCAATGTCTCTAAACAAATTGGTGAACATGAGGACATTAGAGAGGTAGATTTGATCCAAACAGTTTGTCAAGAACACTTTGAGAGAGAGTGGATCAAGGATCAATTGGAGAGAACTTTAATTCATGATGAAAGATTTTGTTCTTTGGAATGTGTTGATAAGGAAGTAAGAGAACTCGAGACTTATCTAGATCCAATGCCTATTATATCAATAGGTCAATGGACCCCATCGTTTGAGTCTTTGATTTCACCCCAAGTGAAAGTTGAGGCATCTCTTGTCCAACCTTATAAACCAGAAAGGAAGCATTTACCGAGTGATCTTAAGTATGCATTTCTAGGGGAAGATGAATCATATCCTATTATGATTTCATCAAAACTTACCATAGAGCAGGAACAAGAACTTTTGAGAATGGTGAGAAAACACAAGAAAGCAATTGGGTGGACAATTACTGACTTGAAAGGAATTAGCCCTCTTTTATGTACACATAGAATCTATCTTGAAGAAAAGGCTAAATCTGTGAGGCAAATGCAAAGACGATTGAACCCAAACATGAAGGAAGTAGTGAGAGGTGAAGTGCTTAAGCTACTTGATGCAGGTATCATTTACCCTATTGCAAACTCAAAATGGGTTAGTCCAACCCAAGTTGTCCCTAAAAAATCTGGAGTCACGGTAGTGAAGAATGAAAATAATGAGCTAGTACCAACTAGAATCCAAACTGGATGGTGTATGTGCATTGACTATCGTAAGTTGAACATGGTGACTAGGAAGGACCATTTTCCGCTTCCATTTTTAGACCAAGTGCTTGAAAGAGTAGCCGGAAGAGCTTTTTATTGTTTTCTTGATGGATACTCAGGTTACAACCAAATTGAGATTTCTTTAGAAGAACAAGAAAAAACCACTTTCACTTGTCCTTTTAGTACCTATACTTATAGAAGAATGCCTTTTGGCTTGTGTAATGCACCAGCCACTTTTCAAAGGTGTATGATGAGTGTCTTTAGTGACATGGTGGAAAATGTTTTGGAAGTTTTCATGGATGATTTTTCAGTTTATGGGGATTCTTATGAGTTGTGTCTAATGCATTTAGAAAAAGTTCTTGAAAGGTGTGAAGAGAGCAATCTTATACTTAATTGGGAGAAGTGTCATTTTATGGTGACACATGGAATTGTCTTAGGTCACATTGTCTCTTTAAAAGGGATAGAGGTAGATAAGTCAAAGGTTAAAGTCATTCAAAAATTACCTACCCCTAGGACTGTGAAAGATGTGAGATCCTTTTTAGGACACGCTGGTTTTTACCGAAGATTCATTCATTCTTTTAGTACCATTGCCAAACCATTGTGTAACTTGTTGTCACAAGATGTTTAATTTGATTGGACATCAAAATGTCAAGAAGCTTTTGAAAAGCTTAAAGGGTTGTTGACCACTGCACCAATCATGCAAGCTCCTGATTGGTCTTTACCATTTGAACTGATGTGTGATGCTAGTGATTTTATGGATGGGGTTGTTTTAGGACAGAGAAAAGATAAGAAGCCTCATGTCATTTATTATGCTAGCAAGACTTTGAATGATGCTCAATTGAATTACACTACAACTGAAAAAGAACTCTTAGCTGTGGTCTTTGCATTAGACAAGTTTAGGTCTTATTTGGTCGGATCTCTTGTTCTTGTTTTAACTGATCATGCAGCATTGAAATACTTGCTCACAAAACAAGATGCCAAGCCACGTTTGATTCGATGGATCCTCCTACTCCAAGAGTTTAACCTTGAAATTCGAGATAAAAAGGGAGTAGAGAATGTAGTGGCTGATCATTTGTCCCGTCTTTCAAGCTATGAGACCATAATTGATGAATCTCCAATAAATGAATTCTTTGCTGATGAAAATTTATTTTGTGCAGGTACTGTTTCCTACATTGGCTCTCCATGGTATGCTGACATAGCAAATTACCTAGCCACATGTCAGATTCCTTCTCATTGGTCTAAACTTGACAAACAAAAATTCTTGCGCAACGTGCGTATCTTTTTTTGGGATGACCCCTACCTAATTAAATACTGCCTTGACCAAATTGTTAGGCGGTGCATCCCTGATCATGAAATTCCAAGTGTCATTAATTTTTGTTATGCATTAGCTTGTGGTGGGCATTTCTCTTATAAGAAAACCACTGCTAAGGTCTTGCAGTGTTATTTTTATTGGCCCACCATGTTTAAAGATGTCCATGCCTTCTGTGTTGCAGATGCTAACAACTAGGTAACCTTACTAGGCGTAACATGATGCCCCTAAACCTCATTCTTGTTTTGGAAATATTTGATTGTTGGGGGATTCATTTCATGGGACCTTTTCCGAGTTCATTTGGTAACCAATTCATCCTTGTAACTGTTGATTATGTGTCTAAATGGGTGGAGGCCATTACATCTCGAACCAATGACCATCGAGTTGTGGTCAAATTCTTGAAAGAAAATATTTTCTCTCATTTTGGCATGCCCCGTGCTATGATTAGTGATGGGGGAAAAGATTTTTGTAACAAGCCCATTGGGATTTTGATGAGAAAATATGGTGTAATTCACAAGGTCAGTACCCCCTATCACCCACAGACTAATGGCCAGGCTGAGTTGGCAAATAGGGAGATCAAGAACATTTTAGAGAAAACAGTCAATCCAAACCGTAAAGATTGGTCCCTACGACTAGTTGATGCTTTGTAGGCATATCGCATTGCTTACAAGACCTCTTTAAGAATGTCTCCTCATAGGCTAGTTTATGGAAAGCCTTGCCATCTCCCTGTTGAGATTGAGCACCGTGTATATTGGGCCATCTGGCAATTCAATGATAATGAAAACGAGGTTGGCAAAAATAGAAAGCTTCAATTGGATGAATTAGAGGAGCTGAGAAATGATGCATTTGAAAATGCAAAAATTTCAAAACATAAGATGAAAGCTTTGCATGATAAACATATTTTTAGAAAATCCTTTCATGTTGGTCAAAAGGTTCTCTTGTATAATTCACGATTACATCTCTTTCCTGGGAAGTTGAGGACAAAATGGATTGGTCCATTTGTGATTAAATCCATATCTAAGCATGGTGCATTTGAGGTAGAAAATCCTAAGAATGGAAATATTTTCAAAGTAAATGGTCATCGATTGAAACCTTATCTTGAAAACTTTGTGGCTGAAGTTGAAACATTGGATCTTGAAGATCCAATACCATTATAGTATCAGAAGTAATGAGTTTTATTTTTGTCATTTTCATTTTTATTTTTATTTTTGTCATTTTCATTTTTATTTTTTTTCTCTTTCTTTCATCTCTTATATTTTCTTGTTCATGCATTAGGGACAATGCATTATTTTAAGTTGGGGGGTGTGAGGTTCTTTATTTTCAAAAAAACAAAATTTGATGTTTTCTTTTAGTTGTGATATGCAGGTTAAAAAAATCAAGCAAGAAGTCAGCTCATATCCAATTCAATCAGACATTCATCCTTGAAAAAAAGGGGAGTAACAATTTTCTAATCTTTATACTTTTCTTCTCTTCCTTTTTTTTTTTACATTGAGGATAATGTAAAACTTAATTTTAGATATTTGATTATGTTGAATACTTGAGATGACCATGCTTGTTCGAAAAAAAAACTTGCATTTGTATGTGAATGAGACTTGTTTAGGATCAACATTACATTTTTTGATTCATTATTGTGTTGAACATTGCATGCTTTAATTTGAGATAGATAATATATTATAAAGCAAGATATAGCATACTTTTTTTTTAAAGATTATTGAAGTACATCTTTCCTTGTAAAAGTTGTGTGAGTTGTGTGATTATGCATGAAAGATGAATGTGATGCTTTACTTGTGATCATCCCTTTTGATCTAGTCCTAAACAAGATTTAAGTAAATAGAGTAATCATTATTACATAAATGTGTACAAAGTTCTATCTACTCCAATGTTTTGAGTTGCTCGGTAACTAGGGGTATTCATCACAAATGTTTATCTTTACGTTAAACGGCAGCTTGAAATATGAGTATACAAAGCACTTTAAGTTTGTGACTTTGTAAGTAACCGGGTGCATTCATCACAAATGTTTGTATTCGCGTCAAAAGGGAAGTGACCACTTAAAGAAAAAGAATAAATAATATCATCAAAAAAAAGAGAAAAAGAAAAGAAAAGAAAGTGTATATATATATATATATATATATATATATATTTATATTTCTCTAGTTTGCTACCTTGTTTGTAGTAGTGAGAAGGGAAGATTACAAGTTGAGTTTTCGCATGAATCAATTATGTTGGTTGTATGATAAATACGATTGAATTTGGAATTTTGTATGGATGTTTGATTTAGAGAATGTGAGTATGCTTATTTTTCTTTATTCGTTATTGTGTACACTAAGTTAAAGATACCAATGTTTGCATGATAGGTCCTTTAAGTGTGATGAGTCGAGCCTAATTATGTTATTATTATTCTTTTTATTTCAAAGGTTTTATGTTTTGTTTTGCTTGAGGATTAGCAAAATCTAAGTTGGGGGGTGTGATTGTGCATCAAAAGTATCATTAAGTCTTTTATTTTACATATGTATTTATTGTTTTTATTTGGGTTTTTTATAATAATTGATGTGCTTTTTAGTAATGAAGTTTCTTTTAATGTTTCGATAGGTTTTTGGAGCTTAAATGAATTATTTCAAAAAATTCAACGTCGGAATTCAGAACAAAGAATTGAAGAGAAATTTAGTTGAAGATTGAAGCAAATCTTGGTTCAAATAAGTGCTCCAAATTTGCCCAAAAAATCAATTCTATTCCAATTCTAGAAAAGAATATCATATGATCTATTTCAAGCCCAAACTTGCCTTATGTTGTGTGCAAACTTCAACCATCAAACACTCAAGGTTTTAATGTCAATCTTAGCCCAAATAATAGGTACATTTGTATCCTTATATGATGCTTAAATTCAGCCCCAAATCAGCCTCAAATCAGCTCCAAATCAGCTCCAAATCAGCCCAAACACAATCCATGATCTTACATGTCCACGCAACAAATAACATTTGATTTATTTTGGGTAATTCATTGACCTAAGAGGGCAAGCACATGGATGGAAAGCTGGAGGGGACATTGTCACATTATTTTGGGTCAAAAAGAAGAAAGAGACAGCTCACAAAGGAGGAAGAAAAACGTGTACCAAAGTGTTCTCCAAGCTGGCCTGATTTGATTTTCCAGAACACCTTTCGGTGTTTTGCCCATAACTTTTGACTTATATGTCCAAATGATCTGTTCTTTAATGATCTGGAAAGCTAACAGAATGGCCTATAAATGTATCTCTAATAGACATCTCCAAGGGAGGCTTCTAAGAGGGTCAAATTGCTGTCCAAAGTTAGAATCAGATTTGTGTCTGAATTTTTACTGAAATTATGTTGTGTTCTTCTTTATAGATTTCGGTTCTTTAGCTTGTAAAACTCATTATTTCAGTTTGATTCAAGTTATTTTATGTTTATTAAAGTGTTATTATATATAATCATGGTTGGCTAATCTTCTTCTTAGATCCAAATCAAGGATGATGGTGGTTGAGGTGAGTTCTTTAAGATATGAATGAATCTTAATGTCTATCTTTTCATTTTCTTCATGAATGTTTTATTATTGCAAAGAAATTTTAGAAATCATTTAGGTAATGTTATAATCTTGAATTTTTATGCACAAACCTTAGTTTTGGTATAGAGATTGCTTGATTCAATGTTTTACTTAATATGAAAATACTTGTTCATTCTTAAGCAATAATCAATCTTCATCTTTTTAAACTTCCGATCTAATATCACCATCGTTGATATTAGGTTGAGTTATCTTATATATGTTGAAGGAATCACCAATACATCACCATTAAAATTGATTTGGACCAAGACTTACTTTTTCTTGTCATTTAAAATCTATTTACACTTTTTTATCTTGGAAAATAAATCCACCAATCATTTTCAACCAAGTTATTGTTATTTTAATTTCTTTTGAGTTTTTTTTTTGTTACCTAGCTTAATTTCCAGATCTAGCTCTCTGTGGAAGAAATCAGAACTGATCATTGAAACGAACATTAATTTATATTATGAATATTTATCTCTTCTTAACATTGGTTAGTTAACAGATCCGCCGTATAACTAACTCTAACCATCAAACAACCACAATGTCCACACTAGTAATTTAATTCAATGGCAGCCTTAAGAACTAGATAAGTTGATTAATCAAGAAAACATAACTGTCAGTAGTCTATATTTGATTTGATTGAATGTTCTCCCTAAGATTAATAACATAGATCCGCCACAATTATTAAACTCAGTTGCTTTACAAGTTCATATATCACAACTCCGATTTTGATATCAAACTTAGCAATAGATTGTCTACAATAATAACTTAGAGTTCGCTCTAGCAATTAAAATAAACAATCATAGAAAAAATAAGCGTAGGAAAACAAACATATTCATCATATAAACTGAAAAGAAAAGGTAAAATAAATCTCACAGTTCTTGAAATCCAAAGGTTTCCATGTCCATACAACCAACAAAAAGTGTTTAGTCTTACATGTTTGTTAAACAACTAATAAAAAAAAAGGATGAATGCATAATTTCGAGTTTCTTAGAGGATGGGGGTGTTTTTCTCCTCTTGGTTGGTTGCCCCCCTTCTCTTCTCTCATTCTTTTTATATCCTAGGAAACTCTAGTCTCTATTTTACAAAATAGTCCTCCCTTAAGTAGACTGTTTACATTTAAGTACTTCAATAACTATTTTACTAAAAAAGGAGAAATAGCATTGCATGAAATCTTCAAGCTTTGACTTAGAGTAGCTAAATTGCTGAAATAAAAACTTGGATATCGGTTTAGATGCTTCGGAACGTAATTTGGACTCGTTTCTTCACGAAACCTGTTTGCTGGTAGAATTCAGTTGTCATCATTGAAAAATCATATCTCCCTCATATGAAATCTTTTTTGGCTAAAATTTGGAGCATTTATAGGCCTTTGAGTCAGGAATCCAAAATAATTGAGTTTGCATCAATTGAACTTCTGTAGCTCTAGATATTTAAGTCGGAATGGCTGAATGTCAACATTAGCAGATTGCAAGATTTGACTTTGAAGGCTGCGATTTCCATGCTCTTTCTTATTTTATTTTCTTGCCTCAGATATACAGAAAGGTATGGATGTTAGCTTTTTAATGCCACTGGACTAACTTCATTTCAACCTCTAGAGCTCATGCTCTGCACAAAACATCGACTGAAGGTCAAATCTGCCAATTATCTCCAATTTACTCCTTTTTGCATCTTTCATCCAAAAGTGCCTTCAAAACATAAAATAAAGAATATCAAGGCATTTTATATATAAAACATAGGCAAAATCTAGTTAAATGTGGGTGAAACTATTAAATAATATGGTTGCATCAGTAACTAAGGAAATGATATGGTGGGATGTTTAGTTTCCGGAGGAGGGAAACTAAAGTTAAAGTGATAATATTTAGTCGCCGAAAGATTAATGACTATGGAATTGGTGAAGCTGATACTTCATCATCAAAATATCAATCATTAAGGAAGCAAATTGCAAACATGAAATATTTGATAAGATTAGCTTCGGCTAATGGCATCCAAGTCGAGATGGCCGGGAACATTTGATTAGATTAGCTGCGGCTAATGGCATCCAAGTTGGATGGGCGGGAATATTTGATAAGATTAGCTTCAGCTAATGGCATCCAAGTCGGGATAGCCGAGAACATTTGATCAGATTAGCTGCGGCTAATGGCATCCAAGTCGGATGCCCGAGAATATTTGCTCAGATTAGCTGGCATCCAAGTCGGGATGGGCGGGAACATTTGCTCAGATTAGCTGCGTGACACGACCAAAAGATTGATGTCTTTTCCCAAGTGCAGGAGTGTCGAAGTAATAAATAACCCGGCAAGACCGGGGTCGAACCACAGGGAGGTTAAATGTATAAATTATAGATAACAATAATACAAAAGTAACAATAACAACAACAATAACAACAACAACAACAATAATAATGATGATGATAATAATAATAGTGAAGAAGAAGAGGAAGAAGTTGATGAGAACTTTTGAGATGGAAGATTAATGTAGGATTAAACAATGATAACAACAAATGTCAAGGTTAGAGGATCCACTAATGGTATTTCAAACAAGTATAGTATAAACCCTTATTATTCAATTGGAAACCACACACAAGGAGGTTCCAATCAGATTATAAATTGTTAACATGATTACATTAGCTATCTTATTCAACTAATGCTAATACTTGTAAATGTTGTCAGGCATTCATGATTATAACTTATGTTAACAACAAATCAAGTTCCTTTCATAGCTCAGGTGTCGGTTATACCATACAGTATGGGCTATGAAAGTGCCAAGTATTTGTTGTACCAAGTGTTATACAACATAAATCTAGATTAACCATTTAACAAGCAAAGTATTAAAAGTGAACAAGATAACAAATATAAAGCATGTTAGTATCCAACATTAAGGTCCATGTTAAGTTTATATTATACTTATTCTTACACCATTAGTGTACCCTTTTCACCTTGACATAATTAACTTAGCTAGACATAATGAAAGAAAGAAACATAAATAAACAAGGAAAGGAAATGAAAAGCATAAGCAAGAGATTAATATAAGCAAAACTTAAGCATTACAAAATAAAGAGAGAGCAAGAGCATGATCTTGATCTTGATCTGAAAACCAAGATACCTAAATACATGGCAAATGTCTCCTTTTATAGGCCAAAATTCGGAACTATTGATTTGTTGACTAATTGATGAGTGGGTGGCCACATCTTGACTTGGTGACAATTCTTATCTTCTTGTCTGCCAAAAACGTCATTGATGACGTCATAATTTGAACAAACTTGAATCATGAAAGTTATAGGAAATTGTCTCATCTTTCCAGGGTAAAAATTTGAGATCATTTGGACTTCTAGAACTCGAGATATGGGTTGAACACTGAACAGTGTCTGGGCTGCAGGACAGATTCGGACTTCTTCTTTGTTGCTACAATATGGACTTGAAAACGGCCTTGTTAAATCTTGGGCTCCACATGAAAGTTGTAGGCCTATGTCTTATCTTTCCATCCATATAAAATGGACCTAAATCCAAGATCTACAGCTCCAGATATGACCCAATTACCGAACTGTGTTCCAGTTTGGATTGCACCAGCATCTCTTTGGCCATCTTTTTGTCCTTTCAATTTCAGTACTTCAACTCATCAATCAATTCTTTCATTTATGTGATAGGCCTGCATTTAAGATGAACATTTACCATAAATTAAAGGTATCTTATATAATTAGATATGTTATTATAAAACACGCTTTAGTTAAGGAGTTATTGATACTTCAAGTGCAAAATGATGATATAAAACCTTGATAAAAATGCACTTTTAAGTACTAATCACACCCCCCAACCAGCTTATTACTAGTCCCTAGTAATTAAAGCGTTAAAATAGAAAACAATTTGCAAAATCCACAAAGCAAGGCATTCATCATTCAACTTCCATTAATCTATCCAGATAAACAAACTCTCATTAAATTTTATATATCTGCTCAATACCTCTTAAACAAAATATTAATAAACCTTCCTTGTTATGTGCTCAATGTATGAAACATAGATGATGGGGCTTTTGTTGGAAGAAAACAATATTTTGTTCTAATGTTTAAGGTTAACTTCCTTGGGTTGGGATTATTTTATTTTATTTTACTCTTTTTTTTTTTAATATCTATACATAAAACACAATGCATCTTTAACCCATGTAACGAGCTTTCGGCTAATGATTCCCAGACCAGTTGATCTTAGGGCATTAGGTGTTGAGACACCCCTACGAGCTTAGTAACTCGGGTTGCAGATATTGATACGTAGATAGTGCAATGTTTGATTCCCTTAAGCTTTTCTCCTTAACCCATGTAACAAGCTTTGGGCCAATAACTCCCAAGTCAGTTGACTTTAGGGTATTAGGTGTTAAAACACCCCTTCGGGCTTAATTGCTTAGGTTAGGGAGGCTACGAAATCAAACTTATCTACGTTTTTATTATCATCATTTTCTTTTCTTTTTTTTTCTTTCTTTTTTTTTTTCTTTTTTTTTTATTTTTTGCAAATTATAGACTATCCCTATCCCTTAGTTGTTACCTTTAACAAAAGAACGTAAATAATGTAATAATCCAATGTGCAACCCACAATCATATGTTAAAGTGTGTGTGTGAAAATGAAGGTTTACGAATACTTGTTAAATGAGTATATGAGCAGAATTAAGTGATAGCAATGCGAGAGTTTGTAAACCTGAATATTTCAAGAAGTATTCTAATAGGCCTTGTTATGAATATTGCAAATAACCATTAGAAAATGTTTACTAAGATGCGTCTCAAGAGTCATTCCCCCTTACTCTACCATCCTAGTAATAACAGTTTTACCCAATGGTTTTTAAACAAAAACAGTTAGTTGGTTAGTTTTTTTTTTTTTTTTTTTTTAATTACTACTACCCTCTCCCCCCAACCAAAACGAGACATTGTCCTCAATGTTCTAAGGTAGAAAGATAGAGTATAGAAGACATCACCTGAAACAACGAACATTAACAAACCTGAAACACACTTAAACAAATATAAAAAATAACAGAACAAAATACTATGTTAGAAATAAAACCAAAAGACACAAGGATTCACAAACGAAGGCTCAAATCCAATCTAAGCTTTTTACGGCTTTCTGTAGTTGACCAATTGATGCGACTCATGGAAGGATCAATTACAGGGGTGAAAGATTGTAGTTTGTCGATCAATTGTTCAGCCGTAGCAGCAGAGATTATGATTTGTCGTGCCGAAGATGTTAGAAATTCCTGTTCCACAGCTTGATCAAGAAAAGACAACAAAGTATCATAAAAACCATTAACATTGAGCAAACCTATAGGTTTATGGTGAATGTGAAGTTGGGCCCAAGAGGAAATATGAAAGATCTCTTCCAATGTGCCCAGACCACCTGGTAAGGCAATGAAGGCATCAGCATGGTTAAACATTGTATTCATTCGATCAAACATTGTGGAGACCTGTAGTTCCTCTCCAATTGTTCTTCCAATGATGTCCCCTTTTGTTAAAGCTTCGGGGACGACCCCCAAAACTTGACTACCTCCTAAAAATGCAGCTATTGCCACACCCCCCCATTAACCCAAGGTTGCCTCCCCCATACACTAAATGAATCTTTTTCTCAGCTAGTACCTGACCAAGATGATTTGCTGCTTCTAAAAAAGCTATTTCCTTCCCAGGACTGGATCCACCGAAAACACAAATATTTTTGATGTGATAACTTGAGGGACCTGCCATTTCTACACACTTCTATATCTGTCTAATGTAAGGGATAAGTAGAAATGAGGGGAAGGAAGAGAAGATTTTATAGATGAGAAATTGAAGATGCAATCATACCACCTATATGTAGGCCAGCTGGAGTCTCACACTCTTTCTCTCTTTATTTATTTATTTATTTATTTTGAAAAAGCATGTGTATGTACAGGTAGTTGTGATTGTGGCTCACATCTTCCCTTGGTTTTACGTCCAAGAACGGCTTAAACGCCCTCTATGGGTCGGGGATAGGCTTCCCATCCAGTTTTCTTAAAAACTGGCAAACAGGGTCTTTTTTAGTCAGATTCCCAAGACTAAGTCTATCATGTTCTTTATGAAAATGGGGCCATAAATCATGAATTGCACGATGCACATCTCCACTAGGATGCGTCTCAAGGGTCAACAAAAGATTATCTAAAGACCCCTTACTCAGGCCATCTTTAATGAATTGTATTTTATCTTCACGGTTTATAGATACCATTCCTAAAGAACGACATGTTGCATTACAAGTCCATCTGGCACATCGGTGACAGACTTTCAGTCGTTTTGCACGACGTTTCTTTGCAAAAGTGCTTTTACCTGTTCCAGGCATGTGTGAAATGAAAGAATCGGAGGACTCACCTAATAATCGGACCTTTGCTTCAATCAGCCAGCGAATATCTTCAGGAATTCCATGATTCATCAACAACTTCAATCTTGCACACCTAGCACGGTAAATTTTTGTAATCGCATTCTGAGGCAGAGCGGGAAAATACTTTTTCAATTTTTCAAGAGTGGTGTCCATTTTGAAATGAGAATTGGAGAAAAGATTCAAAGAAGAGAGAAAGAGCAAAGAATTGCACAAATATATACAGATATCAGTTATCATGGGAAACTGAAAGAACCGACTAAAGTCACGGAGTACCGTTATCCGCCTTTTGACCGGGGTGAGAGAAACTAACAAAACACAAAACAATGTGAGAAAACGAATCAATCTTTATATACAGGATCACTCAATTCAATAGAGGCATTTTCAACTGAAAAATTGTCAAAGTAGACTTTCAAACGATGTCCATTTACCTTGAAAACATTGCCATTCTTTGGATTCTCGATATCACAGGCCCCATATGGATACACATGTTTCACAATGAAAGGACCACTCCATCTTGACCTTAGTTTTCCAGGAAATAAATGGAGTCGAGAATTATAAAGCAAGACTTTTTGACCAACATTGAATGTTTTTCTCAATATTTTCTTGTCATGCAACTCTTTGATTCTTGCTTTATGAATTCTTGAATTTTCATATGCATCATTTCTTATTTCCTCAAGCTCATTTATTTGTAATTTTCGCAGTTGACCAGCATCATCAAGGTTTGAATTAAAAGCTTTAATAGCCCAATAAGCTTTATGTTCAAGTTCCACAGGCAAGTGACAAGGTTTTCCATAGACTAGTCTATAAGGTGACATACCTAATGATGTTTTATAAGCAGTTCGATAAGCCCAAAGTGCATCATTAAGTCTTAAAGACCAGTCTTTCCTATTAGGGTTCACTGTTTTCTCCAAGATTTGTTTGATCTCCCTATTAGCAAGCTCTACCTGTCCACTAGTCTGAGGGTGATAAGGGGTGGCAACTTTGTGAGTGATTCCATATTTCTTCATTAAAGACTCAAATGGCTTATTGCAGAAATGTGTTCCACCATCACTTATCATGGCTCGAGGGATTCCAAATCGACTTAAGATATTTTCTTTCAAGAATTTTATCACTGTTTTGTGATCATTGTTTCGACTTGGAATTGCCTCTATCCATTTTGAAACATAATCTACTGCGACTAATATGTACACGAAACCAAATGATGAAGGAAATGGACCCATGAAATCTATACCCCAACAGTCAAAGATCTCAATGACAAGAATAGGATTTAAAGGCATCATGTGACGTTTTGAAATAGATCCCAACTTTTGACAATTTTCACAAATCTTACAGAATGCATGTGAGTCCTTGAACATGGTGGGCCAGTAAAATCCGCATTGTAAGATTTTTGCAGTTGTCTTTCTTGATGAGAAATGGCCCCCACATGCCTCAGAATGACAAAATTTAATGACACTACTTACCTCATTGTCAGGAATGCATCTTCGAAATATTTGATCAGGACAATATTTGAATAAATAAGGGTCATCCCAATAAAAGTTCTTTACTTCGTTCAAGAACTTCCTTTTGTCTTGGGTACTCCAATGAGCTGGCAATTGTCCTGAAACAAGAAAATTAACAATATTAGCAAACCAAGGCATCGTAGAGACAGAAAATAAAGATTCATCAGGAAAGTAGTCATCGATTGGTGTGATGTCAGATTTTGAATCTGTTGTCAATCTTGACAAATGATCGGCGACAACATTTTCGGTGCCTTTCTTGTCTTTGATTGTGATATCAAATTCCTGAAGTAACAAAATCCACCGAACCAATCTAGCCTTAGAATCTTTCTTAGAAAGAAGATATTTCAATGCTGCATGATCACTAAAAACAACAACAGGTGAGCCAACAAGATAAGACCTGAATTTTTCACATGCAAATACTACTGCAAGTAATTCTTTTTCAATGGTGGTGTAATTCATTTGAGCACTATTCAAAGTTTTACTTGCATAGTAAATCACATAGGGTTTCTTATCTTTTCTTTGTCCCAAGACAGCACCCACGGCATAGTCACTAGCGTCACACATTATTTCAAAAGGTAAAGACCAATCAGGAGGTTGAATGACTGGAGCAGAAGTAAGCTGGTTTTTAAGTTTAACAAAGGCTTCTTCACAATGTTCAGTCCATTCAAAGATATTATCCTTTGTCAGAAGGTTACTCAAGGGCTTAGATATTACGCTAAAATCCTTGATGAACCTTCTATAAAAACCAGCATGTCCTAAGAATGATCTAACATCTTTAATAGATTTTGGTGTTGGCAAGTTAGCAATTAACTCGATTTTAGATTTATCAACCTCAATTCCTTTTGATGAAACAATGTGACCAAGTACAATGCCGTCTGTTACCATAAAGTGACATTTTTCCCAATTCAGTACAAGATTCTTCTCTTCACACCTGCTCAAAACCTTTTCTAAGTTAGTCAAACAATCATCAAATGAATCACCAAAAACAGAAAAATCATCCATAAAAATCTCAAGAAAACGTTCAACCATATCACTGAATATACTAAGCATGCATCTTTGAAACGTGGCTGGTGCATTACATAATCCGAAAGGCATTCTTCGATATGCAAAGGTACCAAATGGACATGTGAAAGTAGTTTTCTCTTGATCTTCTAATGCAATTTCAATTTGGTTGTAGCCTGAATAGCCATCTAGGAAACAATAAAATTCATGACCTGCAACTCTTTCTAGAATTTGATCCATGAAAGGTAAAGGAAAATGATCTTTTCTAGTCATTGAATTAAGTTTCCTATAATCAATGCACATGCGCCAACCAGTAATAGTCCTAGTTGGAATTAACTCATTTTTTTCATTTGTTATCACAGTAACTCCAGACTTCTTAGGTACCACTTGAGTAGGACTTACCCATTTGCTGTCAGAAATAGGATAAATGATTCCATTATCTAGAAGCTTAATGACTTCATTTTTCACTACTTCTTTCATATTAGGATTAAGCCTTCGTTGCATTTCTCTAGAGGGTTTAGCATTTTCCTCCAAATAAATCCTGTGAGTGCAAATCAAAGGACTAATTCCTTTTATGTCAGCTATGGTCCATCCTAATGCATTTTTGTGCATTTTCAGAGTTTGTAATAACTTACCTTCTTGCTGTGCATTAAGTTTGGAAGAGATTATTACCGGAAAAGTTTCATTTTCTCCCAAAAATGAGTATTTGAGATTGAGGGGTAACGGCTTCAAATCAGGTTTTGGTGGTTGAACACTTGAAGGTATTGGCTTAATTGATCGTGGCGGCAATTCCTCAATTTGTGGTCTCCAATTACTTGCCTTTAATTCTTCCTGAAAATAAACCATTTGCAAATCATCAGATTCATCAATCTCAATTTTATTGGAAGTGGTTTGAAATTGATCATGAACGAATTTTTCAGTAAAGTCCACTTCCTGTAAATCATTATCATCCCCAGGTTGCTTGCAAATGTTGAAAATATTCATCTCCAATGTCATGTTTCCAAAAGATAGCTTCATTAGTCCATTCCTACAATTAATCAATGCATTAGAAGTTTCAAGAAATGGACGTCCTAAAATAACAGGAAATGAATTACATGCTTCAACAGGTTGTGTATCCAAGACAATAAAATCCACAGGATAAATGAATTTATCGACTTGTACTAACACATCTTCAACTATTCCTCTAGGCACTTTTACAGATCTATCGACAAGTAAAAGAGTCACAGAAGTTGGTTTTAACTCACCTAGATTGAGACTTTGAAAAACTGAATATGGAAGTAAATTCACACTAGCTCCAAGATCAAGTAAAGCTCTTTCAATTTTATGTTCTCCAATAAAGCATGAAATTGTAGGACAACCAGGGTCTTTATATTTCAATGCATTATTGTTCTGAAGAATGGCACTTACTTGTTCGGCTAAAAAGGCTTTCTTTTTCACATTCAGTTTTCTCTTCACAGTGCACAGATCTTTCAAAAATTTAGCATAAGAAGGAACCTGTTTAATAGCATCCAGCAAAGGTATATTGATCCTTACCTGTTTGAAGGTTTCAAAAATTTCAGAGTTGTGATTGACTTTCCTTTGTTTGGTCATGGCATGAGGAAATGGAAGTGCTGGCGGAGAATCAGTCTTTTCTTTGCAATGATCAGATTCAACCCCTTCCTTACCCTCAGAGATTGACTCATCATCATTCTCACAAGGTTCAAGAATGGGTTTTTTAATAACCTTACCACTACGAAGAGTGATGACTGATTTGGCTTGATCCATGTGTTGGCTTCCAGAACTACTTGCATTTACATTGTATTGCCCCTTTGGATTTTGTTGTGGTTGAGAAGGAAACTTACCTTTCTCTTGGAAACTGAGAGCAGATGTGAACTTTGCAAGAGTATCTTTAAAATCTGTCATGCTTTGAGCAAGTTGAGTGTTAATTGCCTCTTGCTTTTCCATAAATGCATGCAATGTTTCCTCAAGATTTCTTCTATGAGGGGGAGCATAAGGAGGTGCATATCCATGAGAATTTTGGAAATTATGATGTGCTTGAAACGGTGGCTGTGAAGTTTGAGCATTATTGTTCTCACTCTTCCAACTAAAATTTGGATGATTTCTCCAACCAGGGTTATATGTTTGCGAATATGGGTTATGGTTGGGCCTTTGAAAATTGTTTAATGCATGGGCTTGTTCATGGAGACATTCTTTAAAAGAAGGCAAGGTTGGACAGTCATTGGTTGAATGTTCATTGGTTTCACAGATTTGACATGCAATGTCTTGAACAGATTTTAGTTGACCACTCTTTTTTAATTCTAGTGCCTCAACCTGTCTAGCTAAAGATGAAAACTTGGCTTGGAGGTCATGATCTTCCCTAAGGTTGTACATACCTCCACTAGATGTATGAGGTTGGGTTTTACTTGGTGCCTCATAAGTTCCTGTATTGTCCCAATTTTGCGCATTTTCAGCTAGCAAGTCTAGGTATTCCATTGCTTCATTGGGGTCTTTATCCTCAAAAGTTCCATTGCACATCAATTCAACCATTTGCCTATCTCTAGGAGTTAACCCTTCATAAAAATGTGAAACTAATCTCCATGTTTCAAAACCATGATGGGGGCAAGTATTAAGTAAGTCTCGATACCTATCCCAACATTGATAAAATGTTTCTCCTGGTTTTTGAGAGAAAGTAATGATTTGTCTTTTGAAAGAGTTTGTTCTGTGGGATGGAAAAAACTTCTTTAAAAATTGTTGTTGCATTTCATCCCAAGCACGAATGGATCCAGGTCTCAAATTTTGTAGCCATGTTTTAGCTTTATCTTTTAATGAAAAAGGAAAAAGCTTCAATCTAATGGTGTTCATGCTACAATTTGAGTCATTATACGTGTTGCAAACCTCCTCAAATTCCCTTAAATGCAAGTATGGATTTTCTAAATCTAAGCCATGAAAAGATGGTAAAAGTTGAATAATGCCTGTCTTAAAATTAAAATGAGATGCATCAGGAGGAAAAACTATGCATGAGGGTGCACTTGTTCTTGTGGGATTCATGTGGTCTCTAAGAGTTCTAACCCGAATATTCTCATTATTCTCATTATGAAGCGATTGGTTATCTTCTTCAGCCATATTTTCTGAAAATGATGAGGATACCCTACAAAGTCTACCACTTAATGTACGTGACCACACTCTCATGCACGTGTAAGAAGAGAATAAAAGGAAGAAGAAAACAAAAGAAAGAGAAACAAAACAAAAGAAACAAAGTTAGATACAAGAAAAGAGAAAAGAGAAAAGAGAAAATAAAATAAATACTATAATTTGTACAAGAATTTACCTCCCCGGCAACGGCGCCAAAAACTTGACACGACCAAAAGATTGATGTCTTTTCCCAAGTGCAGGAGTGTCGAAGTAATAAATAACCCGGCAAGACCGGGGTCGAACCACAGGGAGGTTAAATGTATAAATTATAGATAACAATAATACAAAAGTAACAATAACAACAACAATAACAACAACAACAACAATAATAATGATGATGATAATAATAATAGTGAAGAAGAAGAGGAAGAAGTTGATGAGAACTTTTGAGATGGAAGATTAATGTAGGATTAAACAATGATAACAACAAATGTCAAGGTTAGAGGATCCACTAATGGTATTTCAAACAAGTATAGTATAAACCCTTATTATTCAATTGGAAACCACACACAAGGAGGTTCCAATCAGATTATAAATTGTTAACATGATTACATTAGCTATCTTATTCAACTAATGCTAATACTTGTAAATGTTGTCAGGCATTCATGATTATAACTTATGTTAACAACAAATCAAGTTCCTTTCATAGCTCAGGTGTCGGTTATACCATACAGTATGGGCTATGAAAGTGCCAAGTATTTGTTGTACCAAGTGTTATACAACATAAATCTAGATTAACCATTTAACAAGCAAAGTATTAAAAGTGAACAAGATAACAAATATAAAGCATGTTAGTATCCAACATTAAGGTCCATGTTAAGTTTATATTATACTTATTCTTACACCATTAGTGTACCCTTTTCACCTTGACATAATTAACTTAGCTAGACATAATGAAAGAAAGAAACATAAATAAACAAGGAAAGGAAATGAAAAGCATAAGCAAGAGATTAATATAAGCAAAACTTAAGCATTACAAAATAAAGAGAGAGCAAGAGCATGATCTTGATCTGAAAACCAAGATACCTAAATACATGGCAAATGCCTCCTTTTATAGGCCAAAATTCAGAACTATTGATTTGTTGACTAATTGATGAGTGGGTGGCCACATCTTGACTTGGTGACAATTCTTATCTTCTTGTCTGCCAAAAACGTCATTGATGACGTCATACTTTGAACAAACTTGAATCATGAAAGTTCTAGGAAATTGTCTCATCTTTCCAGGGTAAAAATTTGAGATCATTTGGACTTCTAGAACTCGAGATATGGGCTGAACACTGAACAGTGTCTGGGCTGCAGGACAGATTCGGACTTCTTCTTTGTTGCTACAATTTGGACTTGAAAATGGCCTTGTTAAATCTTGGGCTCCACATGAAAGTTGTAGGCCTATGTCTTATCTTTCCATCCATATAAAATGGACCTAAATCCAAGATCTATAGCTCCAGATATGACCCAATTACCGAACTGTGTTCCAGTTTGGATTGCACCAGCATCTCTTTGGCCATCTTTTTGTCCTTTCAATTTCAGTACTTCAACTCATCAATCAATTCTTTCATTTATGTGATAGGCCTGCATTTAAGATGAACATTTACCATAAATTAAAGGTATCTTATATAATTAGATATGTTATTATAAAACACGCTTTAGTTAAGGAGTTATTGATACTTCAAGTGCAAAATGATGATATAAAACCTTGATAAAAATGCACTTTTAAGTACTAATCACTGCGGCTAATGGCATCCAAGTCGAGATGGCCAGGAACATTTGATCAGATTAGCTGCGGCTAATGGCATCCAAATTGGATGGGCGGGAACATTTGATAAGATTAACTCCGGTTAATGGCATCCAAGTCAGGATGGCCGGGAACATTGACAAGATAAGATTCGGCTAATGACATCCAAGAGTTTATAAAAGAAAGCAATGAAAAGGTCATAGTGTTCGTAAATAGGACGATCTGAATTGAGTAATGAGTTAATTGACACTAGTAATATCCAAATTGGGATAGTCATGAATACCTGAAGAGATTATTGAAGGTTAAGATTAATGAGGTCATATTGAAACGATAAAGAAATTGTAAAAGTATATGAGACATCTAACATAAGTTAACTATATGCATTGTACTAGGATTTCATTAATACTCCCTTATATTTTAACACGTTTATGAATTTGATGTTGTAACAGGACCTTCGTACACCCAAGTTGCTTGGTAGTCATTTCGGGTAGTACTTTTATTAAGGGCATGTAACGTAATAAAATAGAATATTAGTAGCATGAACATAAGACATGTCTTTTGTGTAAATTGTAATATATTGAATCTTAATCTATGTAAATGTAGTAAGCTGTAAATCTCATATATTATTATGCTAATTGGAATCCTTTAATTTATTTAAATTCTATTTACATAATTTATGTTAAATATAAATTGAATAACTGACATGCTTGCTGATAGTAGAACTTATATCAAGAAGTATATTGATTTGATGACATATTAAGATGTATTGATGACTGAATGGTGTTATGATAGTGTAGTCGATAACTTGGTATAGACTATATACAAATGAGACTTTGACGAAATTTTGGTAGAATATAAAAAACAATTCACACTAAATTTTCTAATGCATTCAGAAATAAAATATTAAAATTTGAGGTCATTACAATTTAAATCCTTAAACTTAATTAATTCTTTCAATTCTGGTTAAGTTTAGATTTCAACATCAATTTTCTTTCTTTTAAGTCTTTCTTCATCCCATCTTGTTAAAATATCTCAATCTAACTATTCTTCTAGCATTTTGATAAGTTGCAGTTTAAAAGCTTATATCCTCATATCCCAAAAATATCTTTTGGATTTTTGAATAAAAACATGTATTTTTTGTAAATGAATTTGGGTGGACCCAAAATTGGATTATGACAATAGAATAAAATTATAAATTATAATAAAAAATTGAAATAATAAGGGCCAACATTAAAATGTGGCCAACTTATAGTTACAATTAAGATATTTTTTTAACTAAAACGATTGCTTATATCTAACGCATTATAGGGGTGTTTGTAAGTGTGATAACAATTATTTTTCAAAGTGCCTTTTCGTTTGGAAATGCATCAAAATAATATATTTTAAAAAAAAATTATTTTTAATATCAACTCATCAAAATTATCCAAAAACACTAAAAAAAAATTAATTTGAAGCAATGGTTTTTTATTTTTTATTTTTTAATGTAAAACAAGTTATAACTCAATCTTAAACATCTCTTTAATACCTTGTATGCTACGACCAATGCTTTTACCATCCTATCCTTTTTTTTCATTTGTAATTTTAATTAGGTTTTATGGATAATTGTCAAGTCTATATCTTTATGCATTAAAAAAATGGTTGAGAGTGTGATTCTGGTTGCTTTTCAAAGTGCTTTTTGTTTAGAAATGCATTAAATTTTTTATTATTATTTTTTAAAAATTATTTTTGACATCAGCATATCAAAATGATCTGAAAACATCAAAAAATATTAATTTGAAACAAATAAAAATAAAAAAATTTAATTTTTTTTAAAAACACTTTTGAAACGCAAAAACAAAAAGGCCCTGAAAGTTATGGACTGCATATGCCTTTTTGTTTCATCTTTTCTTACACATCGATGTCTATTCTTCAATGATTTATTTGTCTTTATTCCTACCAAATAAATTTATTAACTTTTTTTTTGTTTCTTTTTTAGTTTTTAGTTTGTTATTTAAGCCATGTTGGCAAAATTTATTTATCCTTGATTTTTCTTAATTTTCACCTTAAAAAAAATGATTAGCAATGTAATTTTTCTATCCACTTTATTCTCGCAATCACCTAAATATAAAGTGCAATAAATTTAATGTTTATTTTCATTTATTTTCATTTTTCTTTTTTTCTTTCTTAAAGACTAGAACAAATAAAAAAGGAAAAAACTTCAAAAATATCTTCAACTATATATTTAATATCTCATATCAATCTTACTCTTAAAAATTCAAAAATTTTCAATTAAGGATTTTCATCATTTTTATTTTGAAGGCATTTCATTCAATTTATATATTTTTTTTCCGGAAGAGACAATGCAATTTTATAATGTTTTATTAATAAATTAAGATAATTTAGGGGTAAATTTATTTAAAAAACAGTTTGAGTGCAAATTAATACTATTCTAATAGTTTGATGGTATATTTAATATTTTCTCTAAAGAGATAAGTAGAATATATATTTTTTTATAAAATACACTTTTGATAAAAAAAAAGAGAGAGAGGAAAAAGCCACTAAATAAATGATCAATATTAGTTATTTAAATTAATTTAAAGTCTTGAAAAAATACTATTTTTTTAAAATAAAATAATATTATTTTAAATAAAAAAATAAAAAAATTCTTATATCTAAATTTACTTGGTTTATTTAAGTTTTTGTTAGGTCAATCTTCAAAGTATTTCATGATAAAAACCAATTCAAATTAGGCTTTTGATACACAAATATTATGGTTTTAAAAAAATAAGTTTTTAAAAATATGATTAGTTGTGGTTAGTTGGATTTAAATACGTATTTGATAAAAATTATAGTTAAAGTTTATATGTAGAATGAACTTAATTAAAAAACATGTAAAAACTATTTTATAAAAATTATATTTTAAATTTAATTTTTTAATGAGTCATACAATATAAAATTTAATTTAATATATTACTAAACACCTTATTATATTTTTTACACCACAAGCATAGAAATTAAAGGTAAATAAACGGACCCTAAGTTATAGTAATTAACTATGATGATGAAAAAAAAAAACCTTGCAAAAATTACGAGGAAACAAAGTGCTTCATTCCTTTATCGAGAACAAGAGAAGGGTGCGTCATGGCACCACCACCATCAACGTTTTGGCGGTGTTGGGGAGATTCCCCATTTGTCTCCCATTTAGCACGCGACGAAGCAAACAGACACCTCTCACACACGCGCTCTCCTCCTTCCTTGTCTGCAATAATTTAGTCCCTTTCATTCTCTCACTCTGTCTTCAAAGGAAAGGAATAATAATTCAATTTAAGTTAAAATCCAATAGGATTCATATTTAACGGAAAGGATCGGATCTTAATGGCGGCTTCCAGGCGTCTTCGGGAGCTCCAATCGCAACCAGCCAATAAGATCTGCGTCGACTGTTCCCAAAAGAACCCACAATGGGCATCTGTTTCCTACGGTGTCTTCATGTGCTTAGAGTGCTCCGGCAAGCACCGTGGCCTCGGTGTCCACATCTCCTTTGTCCGATCCGTCACGATGGATTCCTGGTCCGAGATCCAGATCAAGAGGATGGAATCCGGCGGAAATGACAAGCTCAATGTCTTCTTAGCTCAATACGGTATCCCTAAAGAAACAGATATCGTCGCCAAATACAGCACTAACGCCGCTAGTATTTATCGTGATCGGATCCAATCGCTAGCGGAGGGTCGGTCTTGGAGGGACCCACCGGTCGTTAAAGAAACAATTGGTAGCAAGAAAAAGCCCCCTTTGGCTCAATCTGGTGGTGGTGGTGGTGGTGCTTGTGGCAGAGATGGTAATTTTGGTAATAACGGAGGGTGGGATAATTGGGATAACGATGATTCGTTTAAATCTTCTTTAAGTGAAGTAAGGAGGAATCAATCGGTTAGCGATTTTAGGGGGGGTGATACTGGTGCTGGTAATGATGGAATGGGAGGGGTGCCTGTGAAATCGAGATCGACGGAGGATATGTATACCAAATCTCAATTGGAGGCTTCTGCAGCGAATAAGGAGAGTTTTTTTGCTAGGAGAATGGCAGAGAATGAGGTGAGACCTGATGGGATCCCGCCTTCACATGGTGGAAAGTATGTGGGATTTGGATCCAGTCCTTCACCTACTCAGAGTGATAATAAGTCGCAGCAGGATGTTCTGTCTGTTGTGTCACAGGTATTGGGCTGGAGCTTTTTCCCTTTTCTTTTGCGCGGATGGATATGATTGATGGATTGATTGGTGCTGTGTGGATTTGTTATGCAGGGATTTGGTAGGTTGTCTATGGTGGCTGCATCTGCGGCTCAGTCAGCTGCCAATGTTGTCCAAGCCGGCACAAAAGAGTTAACTTCCAAGGTATTTCGATTTGTATCTCTAGGTGGTATTAATGCATGTTTGTTATTTCTTCTTTTGAGATCTTCCGTTCTAAGTTTTGGATGTCCTAGGATTGCCATGATTCGATGCAGCCACGAATTTTGTATTTGTTACTTGATCACCAAACCTAGAAAATAATATGGTACTCCAAGTATGGATATCTCATTTGTTATCCTGTGATATTGGTTGTTCTCTTATTAATAGATAATAGATCCACCATCCTTTAGCTTACATCAAGTTGATTGATAGGACAATGCTGACATAGCTTAGCAAGTCAACCTTGTGTGACTGTGCGTGTGGAGGGAGGTGGCCATCTTTGTAGATGCTAGGAAGACTAGGTTGGAGCACTCGTCTTAGTTCCATTGGAAAGAATCGTGCATAATTAGGAATAGTTGGTGCGAAATTGCCCCTTAGATCAGTAATTTGAGGTTTTAAAGAAAGTTTGCAATTTGATCTAATAAGAACCTTGCCTTGAAGAACCAATGTTATATGCAATTGATCACCTCAACTCTATGCCTATAAAGAGTCACGAACGAGAAATATAAATCAAAACGAAGTTGATCAATCATTCGAAGAGTTTGCAAGTTTAATCAAGAACTTAGCATGTGAATAATTTAACCACACAAAGAGAAAGAAGCACACAATATATGGCAAAGATAATCAAACGAGGCCTTAATCTCAACACAAAAAGCATAAAAATGAGAAAATAACTCAGAATGACTTTTCATTAAATATAACCAAGTCACACAAGAGTAATCATCAACAAAAGAAACAAGGTACTTAAATCCAGTTTTAGACGGAACTAGACAAGGATCCCAAACATCAGAATGAACTAATTCAAAAGGAAAACTTGCTCTTTTATTGACTCGAGGATGAGAATGAAGACGATGGTGTTTGGCAAACTGACACGACTCACAATCTAATAAAGACACCTTACTAAACTGTGGACAAAGTTTCTTTAGCAAAGGTAGAGAAGGATGACCCAACCGACAATGCACCTCAGGAGGGGTTGTTATACCATAACAAGCAATGGATTTGGGTATCTGTGTGTCAAAGATGTAGAGACCTCCAGACTCGAGTCCTTTACCAATAATCTTCTTCGTCATCAGATCCTGAAATAAGCAATAATCAGGAAAGAATGAGGTGCAATATGAGTAGATGAAGACTTTAAAGATTCTTGGTACTGAGAGAACTTGACAAATTCATCTACAGTGATAAGAACTGACTTTTTGGATGTATCATTAGTAGATGCAATATGAGCCGAGTGAGTTTTCTGAGTTTTGTTTTGTAGTCTTCTACAATCACGCTTCATATGTCCTGGCTTATGACAATAATGACACTCAATCCCTCTTGAATCCTATGTATGATCAAAATTGTTTGATCTCCCTCTTTTGTTATCACCTTTGTAATGTGATCGCCCTGCTTCATACTCATTAGTTCAACTAACAAGAGCACCATTGTACTGGACAGGTGGAGATCCTTCTGTGCAAAGTACCCTACTAAATACATCTTGTAACGAAGAGATCTCAGAGCTAGAGAGAATCTAAGATTTTGCAGTCTCAAATTCAGAAGGGAGACCAGCGAGAAAGCTCATGACAACCATCTTCTCCCTTTGCTGTACTTTTACATCAGGACTAAAAGGTAACAACATATTAAGCTCTTCATAAGTTCTTTTAAAATCCATAAAGTAACTTGTAAGAGACCTATCATGTTTTTCTACACAGTGAAAGGCTTTACACACCTTATAAATGCGGGAAACATTGAAATCCAGATATTCCATCAATTCCTTAACAAATTCACAATGATTGATTAAGCCAATTACCTCACTATCAATATAGTTCTGTATCTGTAAGAATTATCGAGCATCCTCCCTAAGCCATGTCTGTCTTGAATCATCTTTAGGTGGAACATCATTCATATGATTATCCTTATCGATACTCTGCAAATAAAGACGAACGCTCTTACGACAATCCAAATAATTGGAGCCATTGAGCTTGTGTTTAGTGATTTTTTACATCATCGGGATTACATCAGATATTACTGCTGCCTTTTTATTAGCCATAACTCACAAAATTTTATTTGTAAATCTCAACAAATAAAATTATAGTTGAAAACAAGAAAACTTGTTCTGGATCCCAGTAGCCACATCAGAGGAGAGATTGACACAACAGAGCACAAATGTGTGTTATACCAAATTTTGGAGTATTAGGTCAAATATGAGCAATCATAGCTCTGATACCATGAAAACATAGAAGGAGAAAACAAATATTTTCTTCTTATTTTACATTGATCAATCTGTCACCTATATACATGATAAGAACCTATATTAGGAAAGTAGACTAATTATAATCCCTACAATTACTTCCTAATTACATGCTATTTACAACCTGCAACAGGTAATATACTTGCAATGGTTATATAATGGTGATGGTGGATTTTATGATAAGGTAGTAGTGGTAATGGTGGATTTTATGATAAGGTAGTAGTGGTAATGGAGGTCGTGGTGATGATGATGAAGGGGTTAATAGCGTAGTTCACCCTTGTATCCTTTGTTCTATTAAAGATTTAGTGTGTTTGATAATATAGTGTAGGTTGTTTTTGCAAAAGTGCTTTTCAATTGAAAATATATTAAAATGATGTTTTTTCATATATTGTTTTTTTTTTTAATTTTGACATTAGCACATCCAAACATTGAAAGTCACTTGAAAAACATCAATTTAATACCTTTTCAGGCAAAAAATAGTTTGAAAAGGACTTTAAAAAACGAGTTGAACCACATTACCAAACAAAGCTAGTCTTTCCATCCACACACATCAATTGGAGTTGGTAGATGTCATATACACTTGGATATTTTATTATTAAGAAAAACTAGCCTCGTGGCCTGTGCAAGACCTTAATTACCTATATTTCTTGTGTATGGGATCACGATTGAGATTAAAGATGTTATCCTTGCATTTCTTAATTTCTTATCATCTTTTATTACTCGTGTTCATGCTCTTTAGACATGTACAAACAATTAGTTTTTATACTTCATTTATAACACTAATATTTTAAATTGATATTTATTATATGTTCATCATCGAAAAAATATGAAATAAATAAAAATATGAGGTAGGAAAAATAAGTATTAATTTTAGAGAATCTCCAAAATGTAATTAACTAATTAAAAAAATCATAAAAATCTAACAAAAAAAAAAAACAATTTGGGCCACCTTGTCCAATGCCCAAGTGTGGGAGGGCTAGCCTATATGCTGGCATCTAGGCTCTTTTTTGTGTTAATTCATCAAATCACCAAATTATATTATGCAATAAAAAAACACAACAAAAATTAGGTTGCAATATTTAATACTATTTACTTATTCTTATTCTTAGAGTATTTTTTTTTGGATGCACCAATTTTTCATTACAAATTCAAAATAATTAAAAAAACAGTAATTATAAGAAGTTTTTAATGAGTATGTTTAAAATATAATTATCAATTTTAGTAAACCTTCATGATTTAATTCTATATTATAGATTTAAATAAACATCACTTCTATTAATAATAATGAAATTATATAGATTTTCTAAAAACAATTTAGATTTTTATCATATTATATTTGAGATATTTATGTATAACAAAAAGGGATAACATTTGACTCAATCTATTATTAATCATTTATTTTAATTTATTAAAAAAATAGGCAATAATATTTTCTTAAGTGGTGACTATTTTGAAGTTTAATTACTATTTTTTTTATAAGAATTTTTATTTCTTAGAGTAATTTTATAAAAGTTCCAATTTGTTGTAACCAATGTTTTTATGTAAGGAAAGATTGCATAGTGCTGACTGTTGAGATTACAATATTTATTAACAAAAAGTAGGTAATGGTTACCATTTGAGTATGAAAAGGGATTTGAAATTCAATCCAAATGGATCTAATATTTGGATTTTCTATAAAAGTAGTATTAAGACAAATATAGTTGATCATGTAAATTATTTTTTTCTTAATTAATAGTTATTTATTTTTTAATTTTTTTTTTGTAGTTCATCATTATTTTTGTAAAAATAAAGACAATCTCTTCTATCAAGAGAAGAAAACCTTAATAAAGACAATATAACAATAAAATAAAATGAAACCCCCATAATCACCCAATATTCTATTTCAAAGCCCCAGTTAATAACTGTAATCAATAAACAACACCTTGACCAAGAGCAAATCAAGTGTAGACTTGCATACTTTTTTTAATCAACAACTCAAAGCAAGTTGTTTGATAAAACTTATTGATTAACTGTAATTTCTGGACTCTACACTGTAATGAGTCTTAGCTTTGATGGGCCAAGTCTTGTTGAATTGGTTTTTTTGGTTGATCTTTCAAAAAAAAAAAGTACCTTCAATCTTTATATTAATTGCACCCAGTATCTCAATGATATGTTCCTTTTCCTTGCCAACCAAAAAATTATGGTTAATTCTTGGACATATATAGAAACAAAAAATTGTTTTAAGTACCGGATAGAAGAGCATGCAATACTTTAACAACAAAGTTAATGCTAAAAAGCCAATAAATATCATTAAAAGTTCCTAGATTCTCAAAAGACTTGAAGAAATCAGTAATGAATAATTAAACAAAGAAATAATAGTGATTAGTTCCAATCCCTCAATTGATCCCATGCAACTGATTGAAAAATTTGGGGTTTCTCATCCACATCGTAGAGAGCCTGTGATTGTGTTTTAAAGGCAAAGAAGTTCAGTGAAAAAATAATTCCCCCCCCCCTCCTCGATGTTTTTTCTGTTCTCTGTATATAGAAAAAGAGAGTTTATTGAGTTTTTTTTTTATGCTTATTAATGTTAAACCACATCTAAAAAATTATAAGATGTATGTTATCTCAGTAGTTACAATGCAAATCCAAACAGTAACTTATATTTATTTAAATATTTTTTGTAATTGTAAGATTTATTTGATAAATCAATTAGGTGAATTGTATAAATCACTTTAATTCTAATTTGATTTACTTTTATTATATCTCATCACTTAATTTGAGTGTCATGTCGCAGGTACCAAGGCATTCCACTTTTCTATCGCTTGGTGAAATTATCATGTCTTGCGTTTTCTTGCTTTTTCATTTACTTAAATAACACATTCAATTAAAAAGTGTAAAAAGTTAAATATAAAAATAACCAAGTATAAAATAGAAAGAAAACCATGTGCTCTCCCATTGAAAAAGTCACACATACACACACATAAAAAAGCATTGAGTCAAGAAATAAACCTCAACGAAATAAAAACTCAAAATTCCTTCTCCAAACCAAAACCTAGATAATATTGCAATGGAGTATAGATGGGTTGGTGTGGTTTCTAAGTGAACAAGAGGGGAATGTGAATTGTGTTTTGTTTATTTTAGTTTAGTTTTATTTATGCGAGGAAGGGGAGAGTTTAGGTTTTTCTTAAGTTTTGTTTTCTTTTTATTTTTATGTATCTCTAATTCTTTTATTAGGTTTAAGCTTGTGAATGGTGAATATTTTTTTTCTATTTTCTTTCATTTGTTCGCTCAATTTTTTTAACTTGTCTGTTAAATTTCGATTGCTCCATGGGGTTTGTTTTGTTCTTGTTTTTTTTTCCCCATTAATTTTAGCTTCTATCATGAGTTGATGGGAAAATAGCCATGCTGGTGCCATTATTATTTTTTATCTCTTCTTTTTTTTAATTTTTTTAATTATTTTAGTTTGACATGTCATTTTAATGCTAAAGTGTCCACTTCAACTGGCAACACTGGATAGACTAACCTCGTAATAGAACGTGTTGGGGCTCATCTATAAGAAAGTTTTTTTTAGTATGAAATCCTTAAAATTTGAAGAGCATAAAGAAAAATCTGTGCCATTAGTTGGATAATGAAGTGGTGGTGAGAGTGTTTCCATGGTAATGGTGGTGGTGAGACTGTGCCATTAATTGGAGGACTAACCTTCTATTTTTTTATTTTTTTTTAGTTTGACACACCATTTTAATGATATAGTGTCCACAAAAGTGGATGAAAGACTAATCTCACAACAAAACCAAGAGTGTAGGTTCGCATTGATAAGAAAGTTCTTTTAGCATGAAATCCTTCAAAATTTAAAGAGCACAAAGGAAAAATTGTGCCATTAATTGGATGATGAAGTGGTGGTGAGAGTGTGCCCATGGTAATGGTGGCTGTACTATGATATTGGTGGTGACTATTATGGTGGTTGCCATGGTTATAGATTTTGTAGTGTTAATACTGGTCATATTGGTAGTGTGATATCATACCAATAGAAACATAAAACTACTCTTGTTGTTTAAAAAACATGTTTGGAAATTCTTAAAATTGTTTTATAAATCAATTCAACCACACATGATTTCTTCTTTTTTCCTAGAAAATATGAAACTAGAAAACTGCCATAAAAAAAATATATCAAGGTTCTATGGATATCAAAGTGGATTTTAAGTAACATCATTTTAATGATTAATGGTCTTGGTTTATATCCACCTAAAAAAAAAACTTATTGCCAATAGAAGCAGATTAGGAGAGTTAAATTAGGGGAAAACACATTGTATAACTGACAATTAGATCTCCATTGTTGGTGAGACACCATATCTATATCATAGATTATGCATGTGTATGGATGGAAATGATGGAGGATCTCCCAACTTCAAGCCCATGTTATTTGATTTTTTATTTGGATTTATTATTTAGTGATTTTGTTAGACAATTTTATTTAGTGGTTTATGAGCCTAATTGATGGTTGTTATCAGGGTTTTGCTATTTATATGTAATTTTTCACATTATAAACAATTTTGATGAATTAATAAAATTTGCAGATTGTAGATTTGTCCTCCCCCTGTTCTCTTCTTTAGCTCCTACTTCTTCCAACTTTATTTTCTTCTTTCTTTCTTCCCTATCTTTCATCTTTTGAAATCTCACTTGTGCCACATCAGCTTCGGTATTAGAGCCCGGTTGTTCCCACAACTGAAAGATCCAACATAGTTAAAAAAAAATAAAAAATAAAAGCCCCAAAACTCATCATCTATAACCAACCCAACACCAGCCTCCACCCTGCTGCCCAACAAATAAACAGCCCTCACATATACCAGTCCACCAAACCAGCAACTCTAGTCGAACCTGTCAGCTCAAAAAAGTAAAAAGAAACAGAAAAAAGTTATAGACTTTTGTTCTCTTCCTTTAGTTTTCTCTTCTCTTCTTCAGCTCTTACTTTTCATCTTTCTTCTTTCTTTCTTTCTTTTCCTTCTTTACTTCTCCTCAAATCTTACTTGTACAGCATCATATGTTCTATAATGCTGAATGTTGAGTGTTGAAAAAACAATATTTTACAACAAGGTCATAGCATGGGGATTCTAAGCTGAATGACTGGAAAGGCTACAAAACAAAAAAGAAAGTTGTTTTTAGGAAGATGGAGATGACAATCATAGAGGACAACTGAAGCGAATGTTGCTTGAGATAGTATGGCTGTTTAAAATAGATGATTGACCTGAGAGTGCATTAATGAGAGGAAGGGATTGGATTGGAATACTGGGAGTTATGCTGGGACAGTGAGGCAAGGAATGCCATGGGACTGATGTGGGAAAAAAAGGTATTTAGTATCGTTACAACTCATGCAGTTGGACCTGGAGAAGAATGAGCACCTGATTTGGAGTTTTATTCGGTATTGCTCTCTTCTTTGACAAAGCTAGCAACTAAATATTGTTTTTTTTTTAATGCAATGGGGATGATGTTCAACCTGCAACTAACAGGTGGGTGCTATTCTGATGTTCAGATGAAAAACAAGTGGACATAAGTGATTCATTGTTGGTTGCCTTTAATGGGAAAAAAATTGGTGTGGGATGAAGTGATAGAGTGAACTAGTGTCACAGTAGCGTACAAATGTTTAGCCATACAAATGTGAATCGAGGATTGGGTCCATATAGCTGACCAACTACTTGGGTTTGAGGCTTAGTTTAGTTATTTATTCCCTCAGATGCTATGTCCTCTTACTTTGTTTCTGTCTCAACATATTATATTATGTCCATGTTCTTATATTTGTTCCCATTTGCTGCGGAAACTTATTGTTGACAATAAAGTTCTGCTAAGTTTGTTCTTATATAAGAAACAAGAACTACCAAAATCTGGAATTAGATTAATGTGGTTCATGAATAAACCTCGATTACAGGTAAAGGAAGGTGGCTATGATTACAAGATGAATGAAACTGTCAACGTTGTAACTGCAAAAACAACAGAAATTGGACATAGGACATGGGGGATTATGAAAGGGGTAATGGCAATGGCTTCGCAGAAGGTTGAGGAGTACACTAAAGATGGCTGGAACACTGACAACTGGCAACAAAATAATAGTCAGAGTAATGGATATTATCAAGAGTTCAATAAAGAGGAAAATAAAGGATGGAATTCTTCTTCTAGTGGACAGTCCTCAAGTGGGCATTACAATTCTTGTAGCTCTAGTTCTTGGGATGACTGGGACCGGAAAGACAACAGGAAGGAAGATAGTGTAAAGTCTACTGCATTGCATAGCAATGACGGTTGGGCAGGATGGGATGATGCCAAAGATGATGGATATGATGATAATTTCTACCATAGTGCTCCAGATAAGAAATCCGCTGGTCACAATGGAAAGTCCGATGCATCATGGACAGGTGGAGGCTTCTTTAGGTATGTGCTAAACTCAAATTTTTTTCTAATGTTTTTTTCTTCAGGTATGCTCTAAATTCGTATGTAATTTGCTGGGAAAAGGCAATTGTTTGTGTTTGGAATGATCTTCATTGACTTGTATATCGCTTTTTATTACTGTTATCAGGTAGATTCATATTACATTCTCTCCAAAAACCCTGGTCTACTCTGAAATATCGGTTAGTTCTTGAACTGTTGCGTGGCAGGCTGCAATAATTACAAAAGTAATGGATATGAATTTACACTAGTGTGCAGCCGATTCGAAGTGTTGGCTGGATGTCATATTTCGTGGGGGAAATGCTTTGTTTAGACTGGTATATTTTCTGCAACTCTTTTTCCGTTTTATTTTTTCTTGTCTAAAAAAATTTATGTACCTTTTCTGGTTCCGGTGTGTTTTGAAATTAGTTTTATATATACAACTTTAAACACGGAGAGGGCAAGCTCTGCCCAAATCAAAAGAGCACTGCTCTTTATGTGCGAGGACATCATGTGACTTGAAAAGTCAACCTTTGTAATTGTGATGACTGATCAATATAGTCTTTCTTTCAAACTATTTCATTTTTTTTGTCCACAAGGAAAATGTGATCAGTGTTGGTTTAATTAGAAATCCACGTCTTGTGTAGCTTAGCGTTGAAAATAATAAACGATAAATTGGCCAATCAAAATATTGTTTTATCGAATGTTACCCTTCGATTCAACCCTAAGCTTATGTTTAGTAGCACACTAGTTCTAGGCCCTCGTATTGCATGCGTAGTATGTTGTAATTAATTTTTCGTTAATTTAAAAAAAAATGTTTAATAAGTCCCATTATAAATTTTACCATCAGTTTTACCTCCATCGAATTCAAAGTCGTTACTAACATAGAAATGAATGCTTGTATACTTTTTTAAGTTGCATGTCTACTTCCGATTGTATCATTTAGGAATGCCCGCCCTACACAGTGATCTGATTTTGACACTGCATTTATTTGCAAAAAGCATTTGATATATCTTTTATGATAATCTTATCAAAATCTTGTGCTAATTGATATAATTATCTTTATTGTATTATTTTTATTGTGTTTAAAGGGGAATGATCTCGATTTAATGCTTGTGAAATTAAGATGTGTAATTCAAATATTATTTCATCTAATATCTAAATCCTAAAATTTTGACAAAAGTACATTAATAATTTGAATTGCTAGTCAGCTCAAGTCACATTTGATATTACATATATTAAATCTAAATGCATTTATTCACCAATTACTATTTATTGATTGAAATGAATAATAAAACAATAATTTTAAATGTGTATATATAATATATTCTACACAGTTTTTAGACCTGGCCCGGGTTTTGACCCGGTCATCCAGGTCAATTTTTTTTAAAAAAATCAAAACGACGTTTTAGTAAAAAAAAAAATCAACGGGTTGCAATTAGGTCTTACCGGGTCAATCGGGTTACACTGGGTTTTTTCTTTTCCTGTTTTTTCTTCAACCTGGCCTGGTTCTAGCTCTGGATTGGTTGGGTCGCAGGTCGATCCGTCAGGCCGAGCTGGATTGATTTATAACTATGATTCTACATCATTCTTAATTGCTATTGATTTTTGAAGGAAGTATTGTGAAATTGTATTATGTGATTTTACATCTTTTTAAGAAAGTATTTAATTAAAAATTAACAAGGATATACATATTTAGCTTTGTACTGTCATAAAGTTTTATATAATTTATGGAACCTTTTATTAAAAAGTTGATTTGAAATTGATTACTTTTTTTTTCCTTACAAAAGATATTCAAGTATCATCCAAATACCTAAAGGGGATTAGGAAACATTGTTCCCGAGTAATGTTTTTCAACTTTTTTTTTTCTTTATTGTTTTTTATGATCACTAATTTTATTTTTTTATATTATGTTAGTTGGAGATTGAGTTTTATAATTTTTTTCATATTTTTTTATCGGGTTATTGTGATTTTAAAAAAACACATCAAAGTAATGGGTTAGATGTTGATTTTACAAAAAAAAAGAAAATCAATTTAGTTGTTTAGGGAAAATTAAAAATGATATGATCACAATTGAAAGTAAGGTGAAATGATAGTCATTTTATCTTAGAAAAAAAAATTCTTTTTTAATCTATCTATTAAATTGTTTTTTAATTTTATCTTTTTACACTGTAATGATTGGTGATTCAACTTAATAAGTTGTTTTATGTTGCTTTCAGTCGGTTTATCAAGGTCTCAAAAAAATATCTTGACATTGAGTTGATTCTCGATTTTACCAAAAAAAATCTATTTTTATTGTTTGTAGAAAATAAAAGATAGGGGGACCAAAATTGAAGTTTGGTGACATAGAAGACTTTTTTTTTAAATGGTGTTAGTTTTTTTTTTTTGAAAATTTAGCCTTGGCTGTCCAATTTTTACAGGTCTTTTTAATTTAGGCTATGTTTGTTTTTTGGAATTCACTTTCCAAACTTTCTTGTGTTTGTTTGCTATTAGAAAAGTTGGTCAACGGAAAACACTTTCCAGTCAAAGAAAAATTTGGCTTGGTTTCCAGGAAAGTGTTTTCCGCTGGAAGTTATGAAAAATTTAGAAATGTCATATTATTTGCTAATTATATCAAATTTGTTCTTCAAATTTTTGATTGCTATATATATTTTGTTTTGAATATTTATTTTTTAATTTCATCTCTTAAAATTTAATTTTTATATTAACTTTGGTCCTTATTTTTATAATTGTTATTTGCTTTTCCCTTCTCATTTTTTTATTGAAATTTTTTATCTATCAAATTTGGTCCTCATTCTTTTGATTGTTACTTATTTTTTTTGAAATAATTTATGAAATGTTAATTATTATTATTTTAATTTCTTCATCTTTCATTTTTTTTATTTTTTAGATTTGATTTCTATTATTTTGATTATTATTTATTTTATTTGAGATAATTTATGAAATTATATTTTTTTTCCAATTTCATTCTCCTTTAACTTTTTAATTTGTAAGATTTGTTCCTCATTATTTTAATAAACTTGAGAAAAATAAAACATTAATAAGTTATTTTCCAGCTCATTTTCCATGACATAACCATACACTGAAAAGTGTTTTCCAACTTATTTTCCATTACACTACCAAACATCAGAAAATAATTCACTTTCCTGGAATTCACTTTCCAAAAGAAAACTACTTTTCAGCAAACAAACGGGACCTTAAAATTATATGATTTAGTCTAAGATTTAAATTTTATTTACATTTCAACCTCCAAGTTTGAGAAAAAAAAAAAGAACATAACTGGAAAAAGATGAAGAGAGTGAAAGTTCTTCATTCACTATATTTTAATAGGCATCAATTCTTTGATTAAAGTTGATTTAAAATTCAAAAACTTTATATTTTTTTTTTATGATCTTATGTTATTAATGGAAGATATTCAAATATCATAAAAAAAAACCTAAAGGGGATTAGGAAACATTGTTCCCCTCTTCATCATCATGCATTATGGATTAGAATAATGTTTTCATCGTTATTCTTTATTTTTTTTATAATTTTAATTTTTTATATTATGTTGATTGGTAATTGAGTTTGATAAATTTTTTTTGTATTGTTATTTGTCGGGTTATTGCGATAAAAAAAATCACAATAATGGGTTAGATCTTGATTTTACAAAAAAAAAAATTGGTTTAGTTGTATAGAAAAAGTTTAAAATGATGAGACCAAAACTGAAAGTAAGGTGAAACGATAGGCCTTTTGTATGCAAAAAGTTAAAAATGACGAGACCAAAACTGAAAGTAAGGTGAAATGATAGCCCTTTTATCGTAGAAAAAAATTCTTTTTTGGTCCTATTTTTTTTAGTCCTTCCATCATTTTTTTTTCAATTTCATCATTTTGCACAATGTTAATTGGTGATTCAACTTAATGAGTTGTTTTGTATTGCTTTCAGTCAATTTAACATGGTCTTAAAAAAATATCCTAACACTGGGTTGGTTCATGATTTTGTAAAAAAAAATTCATTTTTGTTGTTTGCTAAAAATAAAAGATGAGTAGACCAAAATTGAAAGTTTGGTAAAATAGAAGCCTTAAAAAAAATGGTGTTAGTGCTTTTCAAAAATTTAGTCTTTGGCCTTTAGATTTTGTCTATTTTTTTGTCTTTTTAATTTAAAAAATATACGATTTAGTCCAAGAAATAGATTTTATTTACATTTTAACCCATAAGTTTGAGAAATGATAGAACATCAATGGAAAGAAGGTGAAGAAGAGACAAAGTTTTTGATTAGTCATATTTTGATTGTTATCGGTTTTTTAGGCTAATATTGTGCTACTCATTTCATTTGCTGAAGTTCCTAATCTATTGGCAAATACGCTTGATAATTTTATCCTACTTGGTTTTAGGTTTAACTTTCACTTACTTTATTGGTGGTTGGTTTCCTTTTATATATTTTTTTTTCAATATCTTTGAGATAGTTGTGTCAACTTTTCTAAAAGTATTTTAAAAAAAAATTGTTTGCCATCAAACACAACCTTTTAAGTAGATAAAAATAATATTGGTGTAGGTATATTTTTCACTTTTTTTTTTCAAGGGTAATTATGTATTTTACAAAAATTGATTATTGCACTTTAGTGATAGTTTAGACAGATACTCAATCATGTTTAGTACTGATCTGATCATAAATGATCTTGCATGCTTTATGTTAGTGGTTTGAAAGGTGTCTGAGGCTATTTATTTGTGACCATATGATTGGTCTTTTTCATGTTTAAATTTTGTTTTTCTAGTAAGGTGTATTGTTTTTTTTTTCCTTGTCAATATGTTTAGGCGTTGTATTTTAGACTATTGTCCTTTTTTCCATCTTCTTTTTACGTCTAAAAGATGTTGGTGGTTGTTGACTTGATGATAATCCTTATTGTTATGTTTGGATGATTTTTGTTATGGCTATGTTTATGTTACATGTTAGTTGGTTGATGCAACCATATTATTCAATAGTTTCACCCACATTTAACTAGTGTTTTGCCTATGTTTTATATATAAAATGCCTTGATATTCTTTGTTTTATGTTTTGAAGGCACTTTTGGATGAAAGATGCAAAAAGGAGTAAATTGGAGATAATTGACAGATTTGACCTTCAGTCGATGTTTTGTGCAGAGCGTGAGCTCTAGAGGTTGAAATGAAGTGATTCCAGTGGAATTAAAAAGGTAACATCCATACCTTTCTGGACATCTAAGGCAAAAAATAAAATAAGGAAGAGCATGGAAATCGCAGCCTTCAAAGTCAAATCTCGTAATCTGCCAGTGTTGACATTCGGCCATTCCAACTTGAATATCTGGAGCTACAGTAGTCCAATTGATGCAAACTCAATTTTGTTGGATTCATGACTCAAAGTTATATAAACGCTCAAACTTTCAGCGAAAACCGATGTCATATGAGAGAGATATGATTTTTCAAAGATGACATCTGAATTCTGCCAGCAAATAGGTTTCGTGAAGAAACGAGTCCAAATTACGTTCCGAAGCATCTAAACCGACATCCAAGTTTTTATTTCAGAAATTTAGCTCCTCTAAGTCAAAGCTTGAAGATTTCATGCAAGGCTATTTCTTCTTTTTTAGGAAAATAGTATTGAAGTACTTAAATGTAAATAGTCTACTTAATGGAGGACTATTTTGTAAAATAGAGACCTAGGGTTTCCTAGGATATAAAAAGAATGAGAGAAGAGAAGTGGAGCAGCCAGACAAGGAGAGAAAAACGCCCCCTTCCTCTAAGAAACCTTAAATTATGCATTCTTCCTTCTTTTTTATTAGTTGTTCAACAAACATGCAAGGCTAAACACTTTTTCTTGGTTGCAAGGACACGGAAACCTTCGGATTTCAAGAACTGTGAGATTTATTTTACCTTTTCTTTTCAGTTTATATGATGAATATGTTTGTTCTCCTATGCTTATTTTTTCTATGATTGTTTATTTTAATTGCTAGAGCGGACTCTAAGTTATTATTGTAGACAATCTATTGTTAAGTTTGATATCAAAACCGGAGTTGTGGTATATGAACTTGTGAAGCAACTGAGTTTAATAATTGTGGCGGATCTACGTTATTAATCTTAAGGAGAACATTCAATCAAATCAAACATACACTGCAGACAGTTATGTTTTCTTAATTAATCAACTTATCTAGTTCTTAAGGCTGCCATTGAATTAAATTACTAGTGCGGACACTGTGGTTGTTTGATGGTTAGGGCTAGTTATACGGCGGATCTGTTAACTAACCAATGTTAAGAAGAGATAAATATTCAGAATATAAATTGATGTTTCGTTTTCATGATCAGTTCTGATTTCTATAGGTGGATGTGTGCTTGTGACCAAGGTTTGTTCTCTTGATAATTTTCTGATTTTATTAAATTTAGTTTGATAGTTTTCTGTTTTCTTTTGCTTTAGCCTAGATAACGTCCAACCCCCCTAAATTGCATATCATCTAGCATAAAAATCTGACTTGAATCTTCCTCGTGGGATCTACCCCTTGCTTGCTCTATACTATCTTGTGTGTTGTGTTTGAAGCTAGGGTAATTAATTTGTGCGACCGCGACATCGCAACAAATTTTGGCGCCGTTGCCGGGGAAGTAATTTTAGTTGATTCTTGTGCTATTATTTTTATTTGCTGTGATTGCTATTTCTTTTTCTGAAAAAAAAAACAGAATTTTTGTTTGCTGCGATACTGTTCATTACGGCAGCGGTACTGTTCAAAACAGATTTTTTGGTGGAATTAGGTATCGGCCATTTGTTTCCTGAAGGGAAACGACGTTCTAAACAGGACTAGTGCTAAACCACTAGCCCCACCCTATCAAGGCCAAATTCCACTGTTTTCTAGGGTTTTTAGGCAGTTTTTGGTTTCTACCGTAGGATTTTCGTACAATTTGCATTGTTTTCGATCTCTTGTGTGGTTGGTTTATTTTGAGTTTTCTTGATGATTTATGCCAGTAAACCGTTCTACTAATCAAAGTCAAGTGCATTTGGATCTCAAAATAGAAAAAATTTTACGCAGGTTACGAAAGGAAGCTCGCCTTAACACCATGGCTGTTGCACGACAACAAACACTCAAGGAGCTTGCTGCTCCTAATGTGGAAAATCAGTCATTGTGCATAAACATCGACAATAATGTAAACTTTGAGCTCAAATCTGGTTTTATACATTTGCTACCAACTTTCAATGGTCTTGCGAGAGAAGATCCTCATACTCATCTCAAGGAATTCCATATGGTTTGCGTTGGCATGAAACTGAATGGAGTTGATGAAGAACATGTTAAGTTGAAAGCTTTCCCTTTCTCTTTAAAAGGGGCAGCAAAAGCATGGTTTTTCTCTATTCTCCCAGGTTCCATTGGAACTTGGAATGCCATGAAGAAGATTTTCCTTGAAAAGTATTTCCCAGCATCTCGAGTTGCCAACATAAGGAAAGAAATATATGGGATTCGACAATCTCATGGAGAGACACTTTCCGAGTATTGGGAAATATTTGAGCAACTGTGCATTCAATGCCCTCATCATCAAATACCCGATCAGCTGCTCATTCAATATTTCTATGAAGGATTGATGCCTATTGACCGTAGTATCATTGATGCTGCAAGTGGAGGGGCATTGGTAGATAAGACACCCGAGGCTGCACGCCAATTGATCTCAAACATGGCAGCCAACTCGAAACAGTTTGGCACTCGTGGAGACTTCGCAAATAAACGAGTAAATGAGGTAAGTATTTCTAACCTTGAAAATAAAGTTAATGATCTTACTTCTCTTGTGCGTTCTTTGGCTTGTGGAAATGTGCAGCAGGTGAAAGTTTGTAGCATATGCTCCTTACAAGGACATGCTTCAGATATGTGCCCAACAATGCAAGAAGACTACATTGAACAAGCTCATGCAATTGATGGAGCATTCAACGGACAACCCCAGCGTAAATATGATCCCTTTTCCAACACGTACAATCCCGGATGGAGAGATCATCCCAACTTACGCTACGGCAACCCATCCCAACAAGGCAATCAAGGCCGATAGTTCCATCCCCATGGATTTCAGCCCCAACAAAATTATCAAGCAAGACAACCCCCTCCATACACAAACTCCAATGTTATGGGGTCATCATCCAATGATGATCTTCGTGAGATGATGAAAACTTTGGCTTCTAATACTGTTACCTTGCAACAAAATGTCATGTCTTTTCAACAGGAAACAAGGTCAAGTATTCACAACTTGGAGAAGCAAATGGGGCAAGTAGCTTCAAGTATGGGGAAATTGGAAGCACAAATGAATGGAAAGTTGCCCTCCCAAGCATTGAATCCAATAGAGAATGTTAGTGTGATCATGCTACGAAGTGGGAAAGAACTTGAAGAGAAAATGTCAAAACAAATTGAGATGGAGGAAGAAGAAGAGATAGAAACCAAATTGAGTACAAAGAACGAACATCCTCCTCCTCTACAAACTGAAACATCGACCAACACTCCAAAGGTAACTCCTCACTCAATTAATTCCAGTTTTAAAACAATTCCACCCTTTCCTGTGAGTTCTTCTAGGTCAAAGAAAGAGGACAAAGAAAAAGAGATTTTAGAGGTTTTCAAGAAAGTAGAACTCAACATTCCTTTGCTTGATGCTATCAAGCAAATTCCCAAGTATGCAAAATTCTTGAAGGAGTTGTGTACTACCAAGAGAGCTTTCAAACTGAAAGGTCATGAAACGGTAAGTATGGGTGAAGTTGTATCTGCCGTTGTTCAAAAGAATCTGCCTTTGAAACAAAAAGACCCAGATGCGTTTACTATCCCATGTGTTATTGGTAATGCTAGTTTTAAAAGAGCCTTATGCGATTTAGGTGCATCCATTAGTGTTATGCCCAAACATGTTTATGATTCTCTTAGTCTTGAGCCTTTGAATAAAACTAGCATTGTAATACAGCTTGCAGATCGTAGTTTTGTTTACCCACTTGGTGTGATAGAAGATGTCCTAGTCAAGATTGATAGTTTGGTTATTCCATGTGATTTTTATATTCTTGATATGGAACATGATTCTTGTGATTCATCAACCAACACTCCTATATTGTTTGGGAGACCATTCTTGAAAACTGCCAACACAAAGATTGATTGTGGTAAGGATACCTTGTCTATGGAGGTAGGAGATGAAAAAATTGAATTCAATTTTCATGATGCAATGACATATCCTTATAGCAATGTTTATTCTATCACATGTTATGACCAAATTGATAAGTGTGTGCAGCAAGTTTGTGATTTTGATAGTGAGGATGGACTAAGCGTAGCTTTGAGCTATGACTATGATTTTACCAAGATAGAAGAGATGGACAGGCATATATGTGTTCCCCAAAACATGCATGAACCAGCATTGGCTTTGCAAGCTTTGCAAACTGTTCCCCATGATACAGGAGTCATTTACCCCATTATGGACAGTGAATGGGTGGCGCCTATCCTTTTGGTGCCTAAAAAGATTGGAATTACATTGGAAGAAATACAAAATGATACTTATGAGAATGCAAGGATTTACAAAGAAAAGACTAAGAGTCTGCATGACCGAATGCTTACAAGAAAGGAGTTTCATGTTGGAGACAAAGTCCTTCTTTATCATTCGCGTTTGAAACTTTTTCCTGAAAAGTTACGCTCTCGTTGGATTGGACCATTTGTTGTTTCTAATGTTTTTTCTTATGGTGCAGTTGAAATTACAAGTTTAGAAACCAACAAAGTACTCAAGGTCAATGGGCATCGCTTGAAACCTTTCTATGAAGGTTGGACGACAGAACTCACCGCTTCTGCGGAGTTAGCTGAACCAATCTATGAAGAATAAGCATGCAACATGTCGAGCCAATGACATAAAACAAAAGCGCTTACTGGGAGGCAACCCAGCACACAAAAAAAAAAAAGATTTGCTTTCTTTTTCCCTTGTCTTTTATTTTTCGCATTTTACTTTATTTTTGTCATTCTCCAATATTCCTTTTCTTTTATTTCAACATTGAGGACAATGTTATGTTTTAAGTGTGGGGGTATTGGGAGAATGTTGGTTTTCTAATTTTGGTTTTCTTTGTTATTTTTCAAAATAAAAAAAAATTATGTTTGATCTTTTGAACTCCCATTGGTTTTTAAGAATATGAGTATTATGTATGAGAATTAGTTGAGATAGATGAAGATATAAATCGAATGAAGGAGTGTGCATGCAAGTTTTAAGGTTTAATTGGTTTAGGGATTGACTTTGAGAATATGCCATGTTGACTTTATAGTGTTATACCAATGCAAGCTTTTGAGCCTTCAACATTATATTCTTTGATTGTGCTTTCTTTCAATGATATGTATCTTTAGAACTTGCTTCATATCTTGTTGAGATTACATTCATATTACATACATACATGAAGATGATAAAGGCATTAGGAATTTTAACCACTTGAGCCAAAAAGTCAACCTAAAGCATATTATCCTTAGTAAACCCCTTTTGAGCTTGTTTATCTTTTCTTTGCTTTATCCATGTATAAGCCTTAACTTTATATATGTTTTCCTTTTCCCTTGGCCAAGGATTAGTAGAGCATATACTAGTGATATTTCATGGAATTATGGTTGGAAATTATGTGAAAAGAAAGAAGAAGTGATGTTTGATGAAAAGATGGGCAAAGTTGCCAAAGGTAAAAAAAAACAAAAACAAAAATAGAAAAAAGAAAAATAAAAAGAAAAAAGTGTTCCTTTATATTCTTAAGATTTTATATTGAAAAAGCTTGAAATCAAAAGAAGTTAAGCATTGGTGATTAAAGATGGAAAATTTATGTGCTTTGATGGAATATCTTGTTTGAAATATCATTTTTCAGAATGCTCTACTTTCTTTGGTTTGAACCTTTTTCTTTTACTCTCTTTTACCTCACCTTTACCTTAGCCCCATTACAACCAGAAAATAAGACCTTTTGATTCATGCATTGTTTGTAATATGTTATTAATGGAGATGAGATTGAAGAGCAAGCTTATGGTAGAACATATTCATTGATTGAATTTGAGAGATTTAAACACATAAGCCCTAAACACATGAGTGTTGGAGTGTATATCAATGAAAGGACCTATCACTTTGGCATGACATAGATTTCATTTAAATCCCGACGATTAATTAAGTTTTGAAGTTTGCATGTAAATAAATTCATGAAAATTTATACTCTTTATCCTTCTTAATTGTGTTCTTGTTTATAATGCATATATTCTTGGATATTGATGGGAGATTAGAAGATTAGTCATAGTGATTTCATTTAATTTAACTTCAATTTGGTTTTACCTATCCTTTCTCGAGGACGAGCAAGAGGTAAGTGTGGGGGTATTTGATGCAACCATATTATTCAATAGTTTCACCCACATTTAACTAGTGTTTTGCCTATGTTTTATATATAAAATGCCTTGATATTCTTTGTTTTATGTTTTGAAGGCACTTTTGGATGAAAAGATGCAAAAAGGAGTAAATTGGAGATAATTGGCAGATTTAACCTTCAGTCGATGTTTTGTGCAGAGCGTCTAGAGGTTGAAATGAAGTGATTCCAGTGGAATTAAAAAGGTAACATCCATACCTTTCTGGACATCTAAGGCAAGAAAATAAAATAAGGAAGAGCATGGAAATCGCAGCCTTCAAAGTCAAATCTCGCAATCTGCCAGTGTTGACCTTCGGCCATTCCAACTTGAATATCTGGAGCTACAGAAGTCCAATTGATGTAAACTCAATTTTGTTGGATTCATGACTCAAATTTATATAAACGCTCAAAATTTAAGCCAAAACCGATGTCATATGAGGGAGATATGATTTTTCAAAGATGACATCTGAATTCTGCCAGCAAACAGGTTTCGTGAAGAAACGAGTCCAAATTACATTCCGAAGCATCTAAACCGATATCCAAGTTTTTATTTTAGAAATTTAGCTCCTCTAAGTCAAAGCTTGAAGATTTCATGCAAGGTTATTTCTTCTTTTTTAGGAAAATAGTATTGAAGTACTTAAATATAAACAGTCTACTTAATGGAGGACTATTTTGTAAAATAGAGACCTAGGGTTTCCTAGGATATAAAAAGAATGAGAGAAGAGAAGTGGAGCAGCCAGCCAAGGAGAGAAAAACGCCCCCTTCCTCTAAGAAACCCTAAATTATGCATTCTTCCTTCTTTTTGATTAGTTGTTCAACAAACATGCAAGGCTAAACACTTTTTCTTGGTTGCAAGGACACGGAAACCTTCGGATTTCAAGAACTGTGAGATTTATTTTACCTTTTCTTTTCAGTTTATATGATGAATATGTTTGTTCTCCTATGCTTATTTTTCCTATGATTGTTTATTTTAATTGCTAGAGCGGACTCTAAGTTATTATTGTAGACAATTTATTGTTAAGTTTGATATCAAAACCGGAGTTGTGGTATATGAACTTGTGAAGCAACTGAGTTTAATAATTGTGGCGGATCTACGTTATTAATCTTAAGGAGAACATTCAATCAAATCAAACATACACTGCGGACAGTTATGTTTTCTTGATTAATCAACTTATCTAGTTCTTAAGGCTGCCATTGAATTAAATTACTAGTGCGGACACTGTGGTTGTTTGATGGTTAGGGCTAGTTATACGGCGGATCTGTTAACTAACCAATGTTAAGAAGAGATAAATATTCAGAATATAAATTGATGTTTCGTTTTCATGATCAATTCTGATTTCTATAGGTGGATGTGTGCTTGTGACCAAGGTTTGTTCTCTTGATAATTTTCTGATTTTATTAAATTTAGTTTGATAGTTTTCTGTTTTCTTTTGCTTTAGCCTAGATAACGTCCAACCCCCCCAAATTGCATATCATCTAGCATAAAAATCTGACTTGAATCTTCCTCGTGGGATCGACCCCTTGCTTGCTCTATACTATCTTGTGTGTTGTGTTTGAAGCTAGGGTAATTAATTTGTGCGACCGCGACATCGCAACATTGGTCTTTTAGGTCAAATGTTTTGGCTTATCGTTTGGTTGTAATTGGTTTTGCCCTCACAAGTCCTCTCCTTATATACGCGAGATCTATAAACATATCTATCTGTAGTGTAAATAATAAGTACTTTATGGTTCAAATATTTTTTTTTCTGAATGCTTTGACATTCTTTTTTATTTCATTCTAGTTATTTATCAGGGGGGGAATGAAAAACAATTAAATATCTTTGACTACTACTTTTTATATATATATAATTCAAATAAGTTAGAAAAGAGAGAATAAAAATGGATTCAACCTCAACACCTCAACTAAACTTGAGATTGGGTTCAAACTTCAAGTAAACTAAGAGAATAGAAGTTGAAATGCAGTTAGGGAAACTATATCATACAAGAAGTTGAAATAAAATACAAAGATTATACTTCTATTCTAATCTAAACTTTTAATGTAAATAGAACTTTAAATCATTGTATTATTTATTTTTACTATTACTAAATTAGATGCAACAAAATATTTCATAATTTGATTTCGAGTTAGTAGCTTGTAAAGACTCGATGAAGATTTTAGAAGGCTTAATTAATTTTATTGAGGATTTAATTGTAAGGAAAATCAATTTTTTAGAGTCAATTTAGGTGTTAATTGGAAGAAATTGAAGTTTGGGGGCTGAAATTGGACTTTGAAATGCTTAATTGGTTAAATTAGGGGCTTATTTGTGAAAAACTTAAAGTTTGGTAGCCAATTAGGGGTTTGATTGAAGAAATTAAATACCAAGGATCATGATGTAAATGACGTGCAATTTCAAGGGTAAAAATTAGTGAAATTAAGGGCCAAATTGAAAAAAATTAAAATTTTAATGGTCAATTGGGTGTCTAAGTGAATTAATCAGAAACCAAAGACCACAATGAAAATGACGTTAAACTCTGAGGGTGATATTTTAGTTTGGCGAGGGTCAAATTATATGTAATTAAAAGTTTTTATGTCAATTAACGGTGCATATGCCATAATTGGAAGAACAGGGACTAAATTGAAAATTTGCCAAATCCTAAATTCAAAACCCTAAATTCTAGGGTTTAACGTGAACAACACGTCATTCAGCCTTTGTTCATCATTTTATTTGGTAGTTCACAATGATCAGGTTGGCACCTTCCAAGAGCTTGTTATGGAGTTTTAGATCTCTAAATGACATGTTTTCTTTTTCAAATAGAAGAGGAACATCTCTTCCATAACCCCATTTCCATGAAATTGAATATTTGCACCCCTAATTCTTCCATAAAAGTCCTCAACATCTTGTCCTTAATCAGTCATCACTCAATTTTTTAGATTCTAGGCCGATCGAGTTGACACTTTCAAGCGAGTGAATTTATAGCTACAGACCCCTAAATTGAGCAAGGTTGAATCCAAACAAAAGATGTGCACCCCTTCTACCAACTTCAGATGGTCTTGACGATGACGAAGGAATTGCTCCAACAAAGCCTCAAAAGTGGCCAACTCAATCAGCATTGATTGAGATACCTACACTACAAGATTTAACAGTTTTACCAACGAAAATTTTTCCGTCGGCGTAAGACACATATTCCGTCGCTAATTAATTTACCAACGAAATCACCGAAAGAAATGTTCCGTCGGTGAATCTTTCATAGGTAATTTTTTGTCCGTCGGTAAATCCGTTGGTAATAAAAAAATATTATTACCGACGGATTTACTGACGGAATAGACGTGTCGGTAATAATATTTTTTTATTACCAACGATTTACTAACATATATACCGAAAGAAATTCCGTCGGTAATTATTTAAAAACATTTTAAAAAAAATTCATTTTATAAAATTATAAAATAATTAAATTAACATAAATCAACACTCTATAATATATACTCAAAATGCTTGGAAAAAAGAATAAGAAAATCAACTCAAACAAATTTGCAACAAATAAATAAAATGAAAAAATAAATTCAACTAAAAAAATTCATATGAAAAAAATGAAGTTGCAATTGCTAAAAATTTAAAAATCCTATAAATAAATCAACTACAAATTGATCTCATATGAAAAAAAATCTCACAACAACATTTATACAATTATTAAAAACAAAAACAATTAAAAATAAAATAAAAAAAATATAGTGAAAACAATCATGAAAAAAGAAGAAAAAAGAAAATCTTACCTTAATGTAGTTGCAAGTGAAGCTAATGAGAGAAATTTTTTTTCATAAAGCATATTAATTAAAAAAAACTAAGAGGATAAAAGAAAAAAGAAGAAGAAGACATACCCAAGCATGGAGGAAAAGAGAAGGAGATGAGGAGAGAAAAGAAGAGGAAGAAATAGATATTGATGTTTTTTACATATAGTGAAGAAGAAGAAGAAGAAGAAGAAGAAGAAGAAGAATAATAATAAGAAATGAGTTTGTCTCTTGTGAAATAAGGGGATTCATGTTTTCTATTAGGACGCGTTAGTGACGGATTTACCGATGGATAATTGAATATTAATATTTTTTAATTATTCCGTCGGTAATTCCATCGGTAATATTTAATTTAAATTTTTAATTTCATAAAAAGTTTTCAGAAACCGCCAACAATTACCGATGATTTTTCAATCCGTTAGTGATTTCGTCTGTAATATTTAAATGAAAATTTTAAATTAATTGAATTTTTTCAAAAAAACCGTCAAATAACACTGATGACTTTTCAATCCGTCGGTGATTTTGTCCATAAAGAACAACAATTAACAGTGCAATTGGAAAATGAACAGTTCTGGAGCTCTCTGGAAAATGCCGATGGAATTTTCCGTCGGTGATTCCCTTTGTAATTGACATGATGAACAGTGTTCACAGTTTACCAACGAATTTACCGATGGATTTTACCGACGGAATTTATTCCGTTGGTAAAAATGACACGTCATCATTTTTTTTTGCTTTGTTTTAAAAAAAATTTTCCCATGGTAATTCCCTCGGTATATACCGAGGGAATATTTCCGTCGGTAAAATCCCTCGAAAATTTACCGACGAAAATATTCCCTCAGTATTTCCGTTTGTATTTTTCGATTTTCTGGTAGTGCTATTGGTGCAAAACCACCTAACCTTTTAAGGGTTATAAATCATCCCTCCAAGATCAGAAGGTGAAGAATGCATGTCTTTGCCTCCAAGCAAAGGAAAATCACCTTGGCCAAAACCACTATTGCAAAAACCATTAAAGGATAGAGGTTTCAACTATGAAATTTTGCCCATAACTCTCTCATTTTGATCAAAGGGCTTTGATCAATCTTTGATGAAATACATCAAAAACTTTAGAAAATCCCTGTAAAAAAATACCCTTGGAGATTTAAGCTAAAGGGAGGAGGAGAAAAAGAGAGAGAAATACTGAGAAAATATCCTAGTATTGAAGGTTTACGAGACTAGTATAAGGGTTTCTTCATCTTTGAAAGGGTAAAAAGTTTGTGGAAACAAAACCTTACAAAGAAAATTGAAAAGTATGGAGGTGCTTTTTTATAGTTTTTTATTCTATGGTTTGATTTTGTTCTCTAAAGCATTTTAGGATGTGTGTTGATCTTGTTGATGTAATAAAAGCCTTCTAGTTAAGTTAGTTTTTGATAAAACAATATTTTTTTTCTTAGTTTTGTTAGTTCAGTGAATGCATTGATAAGTCATGTTGTTAATCTTGGGTTTACATAGATAAGCTTGCTGTTTTTATTTGCCGGTTTCGAAAAATAGGATTTCATGCATGTGTTTCCATGATTTGTTGTTTTTTGTTATTTTTTTTATTCAAATGTGTGTGACTGTGATAATTTGGTTTGTGTGAAACAAAAGGATTTGGTTTTGAGGCTTGGTATGCATTTTTGGGTTTGGCAATAGGTTGATGCTCTTATAGGCAAAATATGGGTTGGTGTTCTTTATGTTCTTCCTATGAACATTGTCTTAGCTACGAGTTTTTGACCTGTTTTATTTCATTTCTTTGCATCTTCATATTTGTATGACATCATTAGACAATAATCTAAGGTCTTCATGCATCAATAACTATTTTATTTAAGTTTTAATCTTAGGGTTTTGTTTTTAGTACCAAAACATTTTTGGTCAAATCAGGATTATTAAGTGATAATTGTTTAGTTTTGTTGTTTGATTATTGATCCTTACATGGTTTACAACCTTTGATGAAATCTAGACTGGTTTAAAGTTCGTGTTATTGGAATCACTTTGAATATTCATTTGTGTTCTTCATTTTTTTTCTAGGGTTTGATTCGTTTTCGCAAACTTTTTAGGGTTTTTGTTTTCTTTTTGACAAGTTTAATATGTTTTTGTTTTTGTTGTTGACTTGTTTTTTGTTCAAACCCATGTCTATGGTTTGGTTTATAGTCGGACCAAAGATTTCTGATCAACTCAGTTGAGTTAACCCGGTCGGGTTAACTCAGTCAGGTCAAAATTGAATCAATGACTAAGGCTTTGTTTGGCTAGCAATGTTTTTGCTAAAGGTGTTTTTTATTTAAGTGTGTGTTTGACAAACGACTCTTAGGTTTATTTTGGGAAGTTTTATTACAAAAATAAGTTTTTCCCAAATAAAGCTTTAAAAAACACAGTAAAATTAATATATATATATATATAATACTTTTTTTTCTTGCATGAGCATTTTTTATTTAAAAAATGTAAAATAATTTGGCATGTTTCAAAAAAAAATATTGCATGGATTTTACAATAGGTTTATAAAATTCCAAATAATTTTGGCCTATATTTCAATAACCATACAAATTTTAATTTATGAAAATTAATGGTTAATATAATGACATAAATGTTAGACCTGTAAATATCAGGAGTTAACTATAAAATTTTTAAAATTATTTTAGATATTCATCAATTTAAATTGAGAGTATTTTTTTTACCATAATATATGAGTTGCCCACGTGCAACAAATGAGTACATAAACCATCCTAGGCCGTGTTAATATACAATAGAAATTTGAATGAAAAAGGAAATAAATATAAACAATATATATATGACGAAAGGTGAAAGTGTTAATGCGAATAAGTAAGAAGTTAAAATTTATATAAAATGAGATTTAATTGCATAATTGTTAATTGAATTTTTCCTTAATTATATTTTAGTTTAAATTGAAAGGAATGAAAGCCAAAATTGAGAAACTAACCCCTGGTTATTGGGATTAGTGCCCTGATTACTAAGAAAATTGTAGAAACTAGTTCTTAGTTAATGCGATTAATGTCCTGTTTAATGGGCAAATTATAGAAATTAATCCCTGGTTAATATGATTAGTGCCCTACTAAATGGGCGGATGTTGAAACTAGTTCTTTTAATGGAACTGGTGTCCTGCTAAATGAACAGATGTTGAAACTAGTTCCTAGTTAATGGAATTAGTGCCTTGTTGAATAGGCGAGTTGTGAGATCATTCCCTTGGTGAGTGAGAATAGTGGAAATGATTGGACAAATTGAATATTTAATTCATTGATTAAGAAAAAACATGCTTTGTTTAATAGGCGTTTAGAGAAAAAAAATCCCCCAGGTAAGGGGATTAATGCTCTGGTATATGTGTAATTATGGAATACAAATAATTTAATTAGAAGCTAAATACATTATTCTTGACTAGAGGAAATTTTGATATCGTTATGAAATCCAGAATTTATGTTAAGGATATTGTAAAGATGATATTGCATTATATATAAGTATTTCACAAATTGATATTATGTATGTATTTATGCGCATGAAGAAATTATTCTAAATTTTTAATTGTTGTAAGGTGTAAAATTTTTAATTTTATATATATATTTGCAACGAATATTTTTAAATATCTTGCATCCTGAGGCTAAGAAGCAATTCATGGATAGGAGCCTTTTGTTTAAATGAATGATGTATTTGGAAGAATATTTGTTTTGTTGTAATATACTTTTGCCTTTAAAAATGATAATGTTTAACTTATTTAATTATGAATGATGTAATTCAAGGAAGTTGTCTTCTTTATGTTGGTTTATAGTCATGTTGTGTACTTATTTAACCATATTTATTTTCTAAAACAAAATGATGCATGTCATGGACTAATTAACTTTAAATAATTGTTCTATGGAATATCAAAATATTAATTCTACTAAAAAATAGGAAGCTAATACTATGGTTGAATTATAAAAGTCTTGTATAATAGGATGTGCATTGTGATTGATGATGTTACAGGTTGAAAAATTATTGAGTCACTAACTTGGTATTGAAATTACAAATGAGACTCTACCGAAATTTTTGGATAAAAAAATTGCATCGTAAAAAAATGATCATAAAATTGTGATTTAAATTTCGAGGATGTTACAGTATTGCTTTTCACCCTTAAATGAATGGGCAATCAAAGAGGACGATTCAGACCCTAAAAGATCTATTAAGATCGTGTGTGTTGGAGTTTAAAGGGAATTGGAAAGATCATCTACCATCAATAGAATTTACCTATAATAACATTGATCAAACTACCATGAGAATGACTCCTTATGAGGCATTATATGGAAGAAGGTACAAAACTCCAGTATGTTGGGAAAAAAATTAGGGACATGAGATTGATTGACCCAGAATTGGTACAAATTACCACTGAGAAAGTGAGGGTCATAAAGGAAAGAATGAGGCAGCTCAGGATAAAAAGAAAAGTTATGCAGATAACTAGAGGAGGCCTCTTGAATTTAAAGTGGGAGATCAAGTATTCCTAAAGGTTATGCCTTGGATGAACATTATGTGGTTTGGGATGAAAGGAATGTTGGCTCCAACTATATTGGACCCTTTAAGATCATAAGAGGATATGACTAGTTGCTTACAAGTTAACACCCCCTGAAACTTGGCAAAAATCCATGATATGTTTAATGTCTACCTGTTATAAAAGGCCAAAGTGGATCCTTCTAGAGTTCTACCATAAGTTCCTTTAGAAATAAAACAAGACCTGACCATTGAAATGAAACCAATCAAGGTTCTTGATCGTAGTGAAAAGAAACTCAGAAACAAGAGGATACCAATAATCAAAGTATTGTGGAGAAATGCTTAGATATAAAAATGAATTTAGAAGAGAGAATTTGAAATTCAACTATGGGAACAAATTTTAGGGATAAAATTTTAACTAGAAGGGGAGACTGTTGGGGTGGTACAATGGACTGGAGGAATTGGACATAACTAAGTTACAGGTAAGTACTTCGTACCTTGTAGTTAAATATTTCAAGAATATGTTTAATTTCATTTAAATATGATTATTTCATTGTAAATCATGACATTCTGTTGTGTGATTTGTATTCATGAAAAGAAAGATTCATATTATTGGATTGATTGACTTCCAAAATAGAATGTCAAATTGATTGACAATCATGATGAGTTTGCTGAATTGATTAGAATCAATATGAGATTATTGGATTGATTAACTTCCTAATGGGAACGCCAGATTAATTGGCAATCATGATAGGTTTGCTAGATTGATTGGTATCCATATGGGATTATCAAAATAATTGGCTTCCAATGAAAATGTTGGAGTGAATAACCATCCCGAGAGTATTGTGAGGCTTCTCATTCACCTAAGAAAGAAGGAATTAGATTATCACATAGATAGAATTATAACTAGATAAAGTCTTTAGAAATATTCTTTTAAGAGTCTAAATTAGCTCTTATCATTTTAGATTTGATAAACGAAATCGATCCTTATTTTAGGTACCTCACAGGTTCATCAGGAGTAGCTATTAACTGTCACTTCCTTATTTAGAACTTAGGTGGACATTTTGTGTGATGTTGCACAAGTAGTTCTTTTGTGATAATTTCCAAACATTTCTTTTTGATATGTAAATTATGATGTATAAAAGTTTAAACACCTACAATTAGTGACAGATTATTGTAAAGTATTCTATCTTTTAGAATTAAGTAAGATTAAAGTTTTAAGTGTTTATCATGTATGTTTTAATATTTCATATAGAAAGGTTATAGTTAACTAGTGTATATTGTTAGTGAGCGTTTGGAAACGTGGTACAACCCGCGTTTCCAAAAAAATCAATTTTTTTTGCTAAAAATTAATTTTTTTGTATGTTTTGATACGCTGATCTTATTTTTAAAAAAATAAAAAAAAATATCATTTTGATGCATTTCAGCTTGAAAAGCACTTTGAAAAGCAACCGCAACCACATTCCCAAACAGGCTAGTGGTAGTTATATTGCAGAACTTGTCTATAAATGTGGTAATGATTTTCTATTACTATAAAATATGATGCATTTGATGATGAGATTAAATATATTCCATTCCATGGATGAAATAATAGGAGAAAAGTATGGGACAATTGGACTATAATGTAAATTGAGATACAAAATATCATCAATGCATGCAATATAAATGTTTCATCTAAAGTATTAAAGGAATAAAAATAGAATTAGTAAAAAGTATCATCATGTTCCAACCGATTGACCGCTAGAAAAAATGAACATTTAAATTCGTTACTGTCTCAAACGGTCAACCGTTTGATCAACCATTAGGAGGAGCTCAAGGAATACAGGAGAATCGGTCTATCAAATTATCAGAGTAAATTAAACCGGCTGGCCATTAACATTGATAGTAAACTGATAATTTTTTTTTTCTTATGATAGGGATGATACATCTTGTAACAATTTCCAAGTATCCCCACCTCCTCTTCTAAGATTTTAGGCTTTCTCTCATTAAAACACAACCTCCCAACCTTTTTAAAATTTCTCATTGAGTGGTTTCTCTTAGTAAACTTATTTGAAATCACTCTTCCCTACTAGAACTTTGAGAGAAATATGAGAAAATAAAGAAAAGAGAAAATAATTTTTGCATTTTTTTTCCTTGTTCATAGTTATTGGCCTTAACTTGATATAGGAGAAGGATGTTTTTATTTAGTTAGCAAAATGCTACTGCTAATTAACCTATGTATTATTTTTAGTTAATTACCTATCCATTAGTACTTTTCATGTACCAATTTATTACTAAATTTCGTTAACGATTTCTAAACTAATTTTTGAGGACTTTCACCCTTAATGAATACTTGTTTTCCTCTAAATTTTATTATTATTTAGCAGTAGTTTACTTGTTTTTAGAGAGGACGTTTGCATAGTTCTTTTTAGCAATCACTTTCTACTTTCTTGGTCAATTATTACTATATTTCATTAATAATTTTTAAACTAATTTTTGAAGATTTCACCCTTAATGAATAACCGTCTTCCTCTAAATTTTGTTATTATTTAGCAGTAGTTTACTTGGTTTTAGAGAGGAGGTTTATATAATTCTTTTTAGCAATTATTTTCTATTTTCTTGGTCATTTTGGACTTTTTATAAACTTTGATCTCTTTTAGTGTCTCTATACATATTGATAACGAACAATGAATTTTTGTTTTATGTAAATAAGAGTAAACTTAGTTTTATAATCCACAATCAAACTCATATTCATAATTTTATACCTGTTTTCATATTAGTTTTATATCTCGTTCCTTTGCATTAAACATAAACATGTGATTTCAACTGAGCCTTACCATAAATCCTATTGTTATAATTTGTTAAAAAACTATTCAAAGGGTTGATCTATTATGCTCATTTCCTTGATTTTATAGGTTAAAATTTTAAAGCCATCAATTTTTTTTTAAAAAAAATATAATGTAACCGATATAAGGGATGTGCTCAAGGTTGTCAAAAATGTATTTTTGACACAGCACAGAAAATGCAAAATAAACTTGGATCGTAAAATTATAAGGAATTTTTTTTTTCATACATAGTTCAAGCACCTTAAAATACGTGGTTCAAATAAAAATTCATATATAGTTCAAGTACCTTAAAATATATGGTTCAAATAAAAATTCATACATAATTTAAGTAACTTTTTATTAACTAACAATTAACAAACTTAAAACAAACAATCTGCCGGTGTGTCATGTAAACTAAAACTAGCTTCATTGCCTTCATCTTGCTCATTATTCCTCAAACATTCATCAATATCATTATCATAAAGAGGATTGTTAGTATTACTACTAGTATCAACACCAATATTATTAATGTTATTTAACTCAAAACTTCTTGAATTCTCTAAATTGTCATCAATTTGAATCTCCAAATTATCTTCAATACCATGACTCTCCATTTCAACATCATTAGGAATTTCTTCTTCATCACTTTCATCTTCTTTACCATTTTTTCTTCGTGTTGCACTGTCAATAGCACCAAGCAATTCAAAGTTTGAATGTTTTTCTCCCTCGGTTATCTAATGATCATCAAATGAAAGATCATCTACTACACCAAAATCATCAGCTTGCTTTTTGACTTGGTTATCATTCAATTTCATATTGCACATTACAAATATCAAGTCATTCATTTTTCTCTGGTGCCAACGATTTCTTTGTTTTATATGAACCTAAATAAATAATTCAAATTTATAAGATTTTTATCAAATATTGCAACATTTAAACTAATAAAATGAAAAAACTCACCATTTCAAATGCACTCCAGTTATGCTCACATCCAGACGAGGTACAAGTCAAGCTTAGAACTCGGATTGCAAACCTTTGTAATTCTGGACATTCATCCCCATAAGAATCTCACCATTGAGCTGAAGTTTTTTTTATCTCTTGCTGTCTTGACAGCCTCAATGCCAAACAACCCTTTTGCATCCTTGAATGATTCAAGTTGTAAGTCAATTTTGCATATTTCAATTGCATTAGGCACCATCCTTTCTAAGCATTGATATAATCCAATTTTAATGTTGGCATTAACCTTAAAATTAGGATTATAATGATAAAGAGGATTCAAATAATAAGCTGCTATATGTAAAGGTCTGTGGAATTGAAGTTCTCATCTTGCATCAACAATATTCCATATAGGTATATAACTATATAAAAACAAACAATAAAAATATCATTACAATCTAGGAATATCTCAATTGGAAGTATCTCTAAAGACATTCATATTAATAGATGACAACATTTGAACTAAACAATTAGCAAGATATATACTTTTTTTTTTCACATAATCAAAATTCACTTGTATCTTCTCTTTTGCTTCATCCATTACTTTATATATAAAACTCATAGCTGCCTTTAATTAGAAGATATGCTGCCTTACTACATATAGTGACATCATGCCAAAACTTGCTGTCCAAAACACAATTTTGAATTTATTTCCTTTCTTCTATTCTTGCAAACCTACATGAAATCCACTGTTTGAAAGTAAACATAGTCATCAGCTGCATTTTATGATCATTCAAACATCCTAGAGTCAAATATATAGTAGTAAACCGAATGGCAACAGGCCTAATCAAATCCCTTCCTTTCGTAAAATGCCTTAGCATGGAAATAAGAATAGTTCTTGAATAAATATATGAGGTGATTCTCCTCCCCTTAGAAATAGTTACTTGATGAACCTTTAACTTCTTCTCAAAATCTTCCAATCTGAAGTCAATATAATGGGTAGCACATGGTGTCCAAAACAAACTTTCTTTTTTCCATCAATAATTGTCCTGCTGCCTTATAATTTGTAGCATTATCAATGACTACTTGGACAACATTTTCCTCCCCAATCCTTTCCACAATGGCATCTAACATCTCAAATACTTTATCAGCAGTCTTGGACATATTAGAAGTATCCACCGATGACAAAAAAATTGTCCCTTTAGGACAATTAACCAAAAAGTTACAAATACAACGTCTTTTTTTATCTGTCCATCCATCAGACATTATTGAACAACTTATTTTTTTTTTCCATTCTAGCTTGTACTCCTCAAGTAATTTCATTGTTTGATCCACTTCTTGCTTCAAATACTTCTCTCTAATATCATAGTAGGATGGAGGCTTGAAACCTGGCCCATACTTTGCAAACAATTCAAGTGCCTTAAGAAACTCAGGGTTTTTTACACAATTAAATGGAATTGCATTAGTGTAAAAAAACCTTGCAATTTGTCGACATGTTTCTCTAATATCCTTTTTTAGCAATTGATTTAGGGTTGTTTGTGTATTTCCACTCCCACTAGCTGGTCTCTTTTCTTTGTTCTTGGAGCTAATTTCTTTTATTTCATCATCATCATTATTTTCACTATATTGATGAGCCTTTCTTTTCTTTTCAGTTGCTTCTAGATTTTTTACCAAAACACCCAAAATCATCTGCTTAATATTTTTTGGTACTTGCTGACATGGCTCAACATCCTTACGAGTGCAAGTTAAATGCTGTTTGAAACGAAAAATACCTTCACTGATAATTTTTTTACAATACTTGTACTGAACTTTTTTAGAATTCTTATCAATATCTATACCATGTTGCCATCCCACATCAAGCCTATTACCATAAGAATTTTTTCTAGATGCCATAAGTTCAACAATTCAAGAATCAACTCAAATCAGTCCTGTAATCAATCCAAACATTTTATGATTGTAATTAAATTTTTGTAAAAAAAAAGGTACCATAATAGATGTGTTAGAACAATAATACAACTAGTAATGGGGACATTCGTAAGGTTAAAACAAATAAACTTTAAATCACAGAGAATCATGACCAGTAATATAAATCAATAGTGACAATAAAATTAGCCAAGATTGTTCTCTGTGATTCATGCAGCCAGTATTATCCAAAACCTTATCAGCAGTTCGAAGACAATTATAAAAATTATAGTAACACTATCAACATCTAGACATTTATACTAATATGTATTTTCCAACATCTTTTTATTCCTTTTCTGCATGTGCATGCACTATCAGCATCTAGTATACCAATTTCCAAAATCACCTCTTTCTTTATGAAAATATTGCAAACAAGCATCCATCCATGTTTTTGAATCTTATTTAAGAAATACACAAAAAGCTTAAAAGAAACTCCACAGTGAAATGCTCTCCCATGACAAATTCATGTCTGGAATTTTAATTTTGAGAGAGCAAAAAAGAACAACGTAAAGTTCACAACCCACATATCAGCCTATAACATAAAATAAAATTAAAAAAAAAACCCCACAAAATCTTCCAAATTTCTTCTCGATTTGAATAATGTCATGTTGCATATATTTTTTCTTATCACAGTCTACTTATGGTCTATCAAAATTTAAACTTTCATCACTTTTAAATCATTCGCAAACCAAACCGATATTAAGCACAATAATTTATCAAGAAATTAATTAAATTTAGTTCAACTAATCAACATATAACAATAAAAAGGTTACATCTTTTTCCAAAACTTTCTCAACAACCAAACAAAATGACATTATAAATGGAACAACTTACGGTGTAGACTGTAGAGGAAGCCATTGATGATGGAAAAAAAGAAGACCGCTGTTGATTAAGGCTGAAGAGTAAGTCATTGTTGAAGACTGAAGAGCGTTGCCGCTGTTGATGAAGAGGAAGCCGTGAGCCGTTAATGATGGGGAAAAAAGGAGAGCGTTGTCGCTGTTGATGAAGAGGAAGCCGTGAGGTGTGAAGGCGTGAGCTGTTAATAGAGAAAGAGATTTGTTCTCTGTGTGTGTATCAGCAGCTGATACAAAGATGAAAGAATGCACAATAGCTAATAGTCAATAGCCGCTGGAGCCTGGAGGAAACAACAACAACAATTTATGTTTTCTGCTGAAATCGTTAAAACAATCCTGAAATCGTGTTTTTACATGATTTCACATGATTTTAACAATTTCATTTGATTTCAATTTAATTTTACTAATTTTTTAGTTTTTAGAATGATTTTGCATGTTAAGCATATATTAACTTATAAAACCATATAATTTTACAAATTAAATCATGATTTTAACAAGATTGGATGTGCTGTTTAGCCTCTCTCGAAAAGGACGAGCAAGCTAATACGAAGATATCTCTTGTGCCGAAGCCAAACCAAAACAATTGATATTTCCTTTTTAGCAACTTTGTGAAGGAAAGGAAAGAGAGCGAGATGGCGGGGAACCAAATATAGAATCCGATTAAAAAGGTTCCAATTTTTAAGACCATGAAATTCCATGCCGATTTCCATGTTTGAATGTTTTGCCATTGCCTTCTTTTCTCTGTCTTTAAGGTACACAAATTTTCCTTTTTCCTTTTTTTTTCTCTCTCTCTGATTCATTAAAGCCAACATAAACACACGATTTTTCCAATTTTCAGCTTCTATCGTACCCCGCTTAATCTCTCTCCATAGCTAATAACAAATGCATGGGTTTCGTTTCAAAGTTTAAGTTCTCCTTCCAAAGGTAAGACAGTACCGATTTCCGTATCCATTTTTCTCAAGTCTTCATCAACATTTTCTTTCATTTGAAGATATTAATCATCGTTGCTTTCGAAGAAACTGTCTGAAATTTGTCTCGGTTGTAAAAAAACGCGTAGGACCATTTATGTGTTTTAGCTTTCAGTAAAGTTATTCAGCAACGCTTTGTGTTATGCTGTTATTGTGGTTTAGTACTTCAGTGTATTTTTATTTTTAAATTCAAAACCTTGAATATTAGGAATCTGATTTTGTGAAATGGTGGAAAAAGATCCATATAACCTGCCCCAACTGGTGTGGAATTGAGTATTTGTTGTGAACCCTAAAATATAATTAGAATATTAGGAATCTGATTTTATGAAACGGTGGAAAAAGACCCATATAACCTGCCCCATCTGGTGTGGAATTGAGTATTTGTTGTGAACCCTAAAATATAATTAGAATAGTTAATTTCTTTTCCTTCTGACTTTCAATTCCAGTTGTGGAATTTAAATTCATTGAGGGTTAATGTGCACCCATTCCTTTATATATTGAGCTATGCATAATTAATTTAACCCATTTTTAAACAATCTTTGGAAATTGTAAATCTCTCCACTTTTCTCAAAGAAAAGGAAAAAGGGAAAAAAGAAAGAAAAAGATCTCCACTTATTGTTAGGAGCTTTGGGTGGAGAGATTTGAACAGTTGAACTGAACCCGGGCAACATATTGCTTTAAACCTTTAAAATTGAAGGCTTTCATAAATTTCTTAGAGGTTATTTAACTTTTCTTGAGAGATCCAAGGTTTGTTAAATCAAGTGAATTATACGTTGAGTTTGAGGACCTTGTTTGTAGGGTGATTTGATATTTACATGTAATTAACTCAGACCAGGTTTGATGAGCTTGTAGTTATTTATCATCCAAGCCAAGCTGGTCCAAAGGAAGAAACTTGTGACCTATGGGAAAGAACTTGGAGCACCATTCCTCAAGTGTTTCTATTGAGAACAATCATCCAGGATGCATGTGGAGCATACTTCATGTACTCAAGTACCATCATTGGCGATATATTAAGAAAAAGCTTCACCACAAGAGTGGTGGTAACAGGAAACATGCCAAGTGTACGTAAGAGAGCCTTTTCATTTAAAATGAATTTCTTCCCCGTTATTGTTCTCATCCAATATTAATGTAATTTACCTTCTTTTGAAAAGGATGTTAAGAGAAATGTGTCTATTGTATCGAATGTTTACTGCTGGTGGATATTGTAGTAGATGGATTTTCTGGACTTGAGTCAACAAAACAGCCTTTAATTATCTTAAGGTAGCTGGTAATACACTTGGATAATGCATTGGTTTTATGGGATACACTTATGCACAATGCATTGTTTTTACAGTTAAAGTATTATTATGGCTCACATTTTACAATCCAGAGTATTCTTATAGCTGAATGGTGACAATTTACCTGCAATTACTTCCATACAGACAGATTTTTAGAAGTTGGCTCCCAAACTTTAGAAAAATACCCTTTTAAATCCTCTATTACTCTTAAATATGGATGTGGTATCATCCCTTAGGTTAGCCATTATCTTTGATAAAAATCAAGAATAGACCAGTTTCCTCAATTTCTAATAGATAAGGTGTCTTTTTCTTGTCTGGTCATGTTAGGATACCTCAAACACCAGAAAAGGCATAAAACTGGACACTGCAACTAGTATATCTGAACCATGAACCTTTTCATCTTTCCAATCAAAAGATCTCTTTGAAAAAAACCCAGAGGATCTCAGAAATGGGGGAGGGAAGAAAGAAAAAACTTACATAGGATTCATAATTAAGTTGACAATCATATTAGAACTTTCGATCTCTATCTACAGATCTTAACATTATTTTCTTATTTTGATACTATCAGATGCAAACATTTTGCAGTTGAAGCTAGAATTGGATTCTAGCAAGTGTCCTTCTTGAAAGCAAATATATCCTTGAAAATAGTATTAACCAGTTGGGATGGGGGTACCTTTGGCTGCTGTGCCTTGGTTTATTAGACTATGAGAGTTGAAAAGTGGATTGTGTTTTATGCCATCTTTACATGCACAATGTCATAGTTGAACCAGCATATATGAATCTTCAACTGCTGGTTCTTGTTCATGATATAATGAGGTGTAAGATAAATTCCTAATGTGCTAATAAACATTTTCTCCTTTGCAGGGGATGGAAATCCAGGAAATATTTTAACTGATTCTAAGGTTGGTGGAACCCCTCAGAGCAACAACACTGGAAATCACCATTCAACAGTAAGTTATAAGTGAGATATCTTATTGCACTTTTCTATTAATGATAATCCTATTACTTTGTGTCCTGTTAAGTATAGATTCAAAGTGCATCACAAAGTAATATGTCGAACAAGAACCAGGGAGAGCTTGCATGCACACATAAAAACCTATCTATATATGTGCAAGGTTTATAAATACAAGGTTTCTGATATGAAGATTATCAGGTTAATGATAAGAAGACACAATTCACTTCAGCCACCAAAGCTTCTGTCAAATCTCAAATAAAATCTAGAATTTCTGATGAGCTTTCCAAAAGGAAGGGCCGACATTGCCGAAGCTCAACTTACCCTATAAGATCACCCTTGATGCAAACTGATTCCTTTCGCCATACAGAACTGTCAGATGAGGATCTCGTTTCTGATATAAGATTAAGTGATGGGTGTCCCACAATTGCTGAAGAACCAACCTCTTCCACCACCAAATTACGGGATCCATCGGTACCAACATCCTTGGAGGAGTACAATCGTGAAGATTGTGGCCCCATGCTCACTAGTAATCACCTGGGACATAACCAGGTTGATATGACTGAAAAGGAACTAATTGAGAATCACTCTCTTCTTCAGGAAAATTCAAATGATAAAAGGCAGAAATCAGTACATGTAAAGGGTCTCAGCACGGATGCTTCAGCCCAACAATCAAAAGAGATTTTGGATGCACTAGATATGATCAACATAGATAAGGATATTTTTAAAATCTTTTTACCAGATTCGACCAATCCTTTGGCTCATTACATGCACCATCACTATACATTCACCACTAAAATGGGATATTCTGTCTCATTCCCTTTACCGGGTTCATCATATGGAATAGGTTCTGGAGCAAGAAAAGGCAAGCAGAAGCAGGAGGGCCTGGAGAAGTTGCAAACAGGTAGCCATACACAAAAGTCTGTTGAGCCCAAGTATAGAGAATATATACGTTCAAAGTCAATGCCATCAATAGCTGCTGCAAATTCCTCTTTGGGTTCATCCCACCGAATTAAGAATCATGCCCAGAATCAAGTGGTTGTTAAGCATTTCAAGAATCTCAAGCAAAAAATAAGGCATGCTATTAAAGAGAGCAAAAATGAGAAACATAGAATAACCATGGATGCAATCCTTCACAAGATTCCTCATGGCCACAGGTTTTCCAAGAACTTGGAAAGGATTGGTGTTGATAATATGATGGATCATTTCATGAGTAGAGATGGTAAAGACAGTCCCAAAAGTAGCTATGATTATGATCACTCTCTTCCTTCTACCAGCAATAGTGAATTATACCGCATCAGCAGAACAGTATCATTCAGCGAATCACTGGACAGATATTGCCAGTTGTATGATTCTAGCTTTAACAAAGAAGCAAAACAACATTTCCCTGAGACATTAAAGATGAAAGCAGAAGATGGGGTTTCATTTCAAATGGGCGCCGCAAAATCCATGAGAAGGATTTTTTCCTTGCCAGACCTCAAATCTTTTCCCTATTGCTGTGAGGATTCTTCTGGTTCCTTCCCAGTAAGTCAAGTTAGAACCATGACGGATGACACTTTGAGCACAAGAGGTAATTTCTGTGAACAAAACAGTCTCAGTCATCCCACAGCTTCCGAGCAATTCTTGGGAGTAGACACTAAAAATCATTTAAGAGGGAATAATGTGGAGAGTGAATCAGATTCAGTTATTGGTGATGAATTGGGTACGATATTGGTTTCAAATGTTGAGACACGTGCCAGCTGCACTTTAGTTAGTGATGACTTGAGCAACTTGATGACAGTGGATAAGCAGGATATTCTTTCCCCAACTGAAACTATTACTGAAGTGGTAGAACTGACTACTCTGCCTGTGCCTGACTCTAAACTTCAGGATGAGACAACCAGGCATGCAAACATTTTTGTTGCAGAAGGTATACTTGTCAAATTGCCATTGGTTTTCTTTTCTTGCCAACGGTTTTATTTATTTATTTATTTTTATTTTAACTCAATACAACATTGCATCATGCATTGAAGTTCATGTATGTTCTCACCCGGTGTGTAGATATGCTTGTCAATTGGTTTCAAACTTTGATGTGGTCATTAATTTTTAACACAGAAGATAGCGTACTTAAAGTCAGGGCGTATAAACTTGTCAAATAGTGTATACAAGAAGGTAGCATAATTTATTATATTCAGATATGTGTTGAAATTTAAGTCTCCTTGGTTTGCAAAAAAAATTATTTCCTCTGCTCACTATTATTTTGTTAATTGAGTTGGTGTTTCATGAATAATGTTTTATATGGAGGCAGATCTTAATTATTCGAAGAACAATCTAGCAGAATGCAGCATGGATACACTAACAATGACAGTGACCGAGGTTGGAATTGAGAAAATAGATTTTTTAAGCAACATCTTGAATAATGATAGTCATCCATTCCAAGTTGATGCCAAAGACAAAGCCGAATTTGATTATGTCAAGGATGTACTGACGTTGTCTGGTTTCACTGGGAATGAGTTGCTTGGAACATGGAATTCTGATGACCAACCAGTACATCATTCCATTTTTGAAGAAGCAGAAGGTTGTATGCTCCTAGATCCTGAGTGCTGTGGAAATGAAGGTGGCAACTGTCATCACCTGCTATTGTTTGATCTAATCAATGAGGTACTAATGGAGATTTATGCAAACTCGTACACTTATTATCCAGTGCCCGTGTCTTCTCTTTCGCATGTCCGTCCAATGCCTGTAGGACGCCACGTCCTAGAGGAGGTCTGGACAAATATAAGCTGGTATTTAAGCTCAACTACTGAGGGTGACCACTCATTAGATCATGCTTTAAGTAGAGATTTAGCGAAGCGTGATGGTTGGATGAATCTGCAATATGATACAGAATGTGCGGGGCTTGAATTGGAGGACTTGATTTTTGAAGATCTTTTGGAGGAAATTCTTTGCGCTTGATTTTATGGCTGAATCATTTTGGTTCTTGCAGCGCTGTACGCCTTTTATCATTGCATATACAGGAAATTTTTATCAAATATTCCTGTGAACATCACGAGTAAAAAACATGGATAGGAAAAAATAGGGATAATAATAATATAAGAGTTTAGGTTATACTATTTCACTACTGTGAGGCCTGCCCTTTCAGCGGGTGGTCGGTTATCATCTTTTATTTATTTTTAATTTTTTAATTAACTTATTAATATTAAATTCTCAAATTAGATAAATCCATTATCTATATTAATTTCATAATGAATTCTATATATCATAAAAGTAAGTAATTGTAAACAAATAATTATATGCTTGCACGTGTTTTTTTAATATAATTTTATGACTTCCTTTAAGCAATATTATATAGCAATGCTTTGACAGTATCTATAATGATTCGTTTTTCAAAGTCTATATTTTAAATAAACAAATCGTTTACGGTACTACCAAAAATGGTTTTTATGGACGGGACCATTTTTTCTGCTAATTAGCAATAAAAAGTTAGGGTTCATTTGGAAGTATGATGTATAGTTTAAATAGTATTTTGTTTTAATCACAATTTTAAAAGTTTTTAATCAATTAATTGTTAATTTATGTATTATGTGGTTAATTGATTGGTTGCACGTGGCATTGATTTTGTTTATGTAAACATGTTTGATTTTTAATAAAAATTTTATTATTTGTAATATTCATCAAATATTTTATTAATAAATTTAATATTTAATTAATGAATATATATAGTAAAGATGTTGAGACAAAAGTGCTTTGCAAAAAATAAATTATAAAATTGTTATAATTATAAGATTTATATTACATCAATGTTCCTGGTCAATGCTCTATTAAAACTGGATATTAATTAGAGTTGTCGAGACTAATGTATATTATGTTATTTTTTTTATAAAAAAAATAATTGCTCTCATAAGCTAAGGTATGAGAGATACCTAGAACTAATATGTTGGTGCTTATCAAATGATATGTATATTAAACTGACTCACATAAAAATTTTATATGGAGAGATCACATGTGTCTACTGAAAGGCACTTGTGATGTTATATAAGTAATCCTTAAATTTGATATCATTAAATTATTTTATATAGAAACAATTATGTTTTAATTCTGTTACATATTCTAATCAATCATAACAAATAGAAAAATATTTAGTATAACATTAGCACTCAATTTAGATGTAATATTGAGTATAACATTAACAAATGGATTCATCATCCTAGGTGAATTAGAAAGAAATAAATATTTCATGTGTTCTCAAATAGTATTGATTGTAAATCATTGAACAAGATAAAATGAGATTTGAAAAGAGTTTCAAATCTTATTTAAGAATAAATGACTATTGTATTGAGTGTAAACTTGATTTGACAAGTAGTAAAAATATTTCATGCTATAATATCTAAATCGGAACTTTGTTGATAAATGGATAATAATTACACTGATAAACTAGTCAATAAAAGGTTAAATCAAACCATTAATGACTTTTCTAATATTTAAGGATCATAACACGTTGCTAGATATTGTACTTGATCTTTAAATATAAATAAATTAATTATTAAATTGATAATAATTTAATTTAATTAATTAATTTAATCCTGTTTTATTTAGAATTATGATTTATATTTATGCTAACTTATTAGATAATATAATAGGTCACACACACAAGAAACATTGATCATAAATCAAACTGAGATGATTAATCAAATGTAACTTGATTGTAAATAGGTTTTAGAAATTGAGGACTAGAATGTTGTAATTAAAAAAGATTACAATTCTAGATATAGAAAAAAAAATCAAGTACTTGATTGAATAAATTTCTAGAATTGTCTTAAAATAATATATGTGATTCATGGGATAAATTGATATTTTATCATTTATAAGGTTTTTAAGTTTCCCAATAAATAGATTGATTTATGTCTTATTTTCTAAATAAAAAGAAAAACTATGTAAGTTACAAAATACTTGAAAACACAAAAGAAAACAAATTAGCACTTAAAGACATAACAATTTCTCTCCTAAAAGGGTTTAAGAGATATTTTTATGATGGTTTATGTGGATTAATGTTAGAGGTCGGACACTTAAACGACTTGTGATAACCTAGCCTTGAAACAATTATTCAAAGCTAAAAAAAAACATCTGATCTTCATCTAAAACTTAAACAATTCTAAATCTATCTAATGAGACCCTTAGAACTCTTAAAAAATTATTAAATTTATTATTTTTGCTGTGTATATGTATTTTAAAAAACCTGACATCAACACAAACAAAAGTTTTGCATGGGTCCTTATTGAAAGCTCTCTTGAAATCTTTGTTATAAAAAAGTTATAATTTATAACTTTTTTTAAATGTAGTTTTTCAAACAACAACAATAAAAATTACCACATTGTTAAACATATAATTAGTGATAAAAGCTACAAAAAGGATATTGTAGTTAATTCCATCACTAACTCAATTTTTGACACTAATTATTGATCGAATTACCAAAGAAAATTAAAAAAAATCCTTCCTCACAAATTTCCATCTTTATAACAACAAATAATTCATTCCCTCTCCTTTCTACCATTATTTTCTCTCACATCCTCTCTTTCATTTTTCTCAACCAGTATTTATTAGAATTGCGTCGGATCAAACAATGGATTGAGACTTGGTCCGTATTGAGTTTTGAACAAAGAATATTTTTGCGATTAAACTGATATGAACTAGTTGAATTGGCTAGTTTTTTTTAGAATCAAAAGAACTGAGTAATTTGAATGGTTTGTTAGGTTAAATTAAGAAAAAAAAACCCAATACAACATAATTTTATATCATTTTCTTTAAGCTTTTAAAATCATAGTCATCAACCTTCATTTTGGCTTTCACTTCTCCACTTTCATGAATAGACACCCATCAATCATTCTTTAAATCATTTTTCTTTTTAATAATATAATATTTATTTGTCAAATCTTATATCCTTTTTATAAATTAATACTAACCCTAAATAACTCTAGTTTTGTCTAACTTATTAATATATGGGCTTCATTCAATTTTGATTTTTCTTTTCGAATTTGTAAGCATGTAGAAGTTCTTGCCAACTATTAAGTTTGTGATTGTCAATTATATGTTGTTGATCTATCCCTTATTTCTTTTACTAAGATTAATAATTTTTATTATTGCCTAAAAAACATTTAAAGGAAAAATAGTTGATGCTTGTTAATGATGTCCCAAAACCCAGAATATTTATATAAAAAAGTTATTTAGTTTGTGAGAAGCTGTTAATCAAGATATCCAGGTGAATAGTTTTCTTTTCCCTAGCTTAGGAAATACAAAATTAATGGTAAAGCTCTAAATACCTTAAAAAACAAAACCAATCGGGGGGGGGGGGGGCTTTAAGACTTGTTGATGATAAAATCAATAGTTTTATGAGAAAGATAATAAATGACTTAAAAGATTCTTAAATTTCAAGAATAAATGATGTTTGTTCTTATATTTTAGGGTGAAATACTCTGAAATATATATAAGCTCTTAAAAAATAAAAAAAGTTCTAAACCTCTTACTTGGATGGTTCTAGGATATTTATACCCCCTAAATCTTACTATTTTTAGAGAAGGAAAGGACTAAAAAGTTTCTTGCTTTTAGTGGTGTTAATGAGGGACAAATATCCCTTATAATGAGATAATACGTATTGTAGGTCCCTTAAGAGACCTTTTATACATCTATAACTGTAAGGAGATGTTGTGATGTCACGGTCACACAAATTAATTACCATAGCTTAAATAAAAAAAGATAGTATATTGCTGTAAGGAGTCGATCACATGAGGAAGGTTTAGTTCAGATTTTTATGTTATACGGTATGCAATTGGGGGGGTTTTGAAATTATCTAGGTTATAACAGAATAAAACAATCAAGCTAAATTAAATAAATCAGAAAACTATCAAGAGAACAAACCTTGGTTTCAAGTAGACGTTCACCTATGAAAATCATAATTGATAATTGAAACGAAACACCAATTTATATTCTGAATCACCAAATCAAGAAACTATCTTTTCTTAATATTAGTTAGTTAACCGATCCGCAGTGTAACTAACCCTAACTAGTAAGCAACCATGGTGTCCGCCCTAATAATTTTATTCAATGGCAGCCTTAAGAACTAGATAAATTGATTAATATAAACAACATAACTGTCCGTAGTTCATGTTTCATTTGTCTGAATGTTCTCCCTAAGATTAATAACGTAGATCCGCCACAATTATTAAACTTAGTTGCTTTCACAAGTTTATATACCATAACTCCAATTTTGATATCAAACTTAGCAATAGATTATCTACAATAATAACTTAGAGTCCACTCCAGCAATTAAAATAAACAATCATATGAAATAAGTATAGGAAAACAAATATATTCATCATATAAACTGAAAAGAAAAGGTAAAATAAATCTCACAGTTCTTGAAATTTGAAGGTTTTTGTATCCTTGCAATCAAGAAAAAGAGTTTAGCCTTGCAAGTCTATTGAACAACTAATCAAAAGGAAAGAAGAATGCATGATTTCGGGTTATTGAAGGAAATAATGTGTTTTTCTTCTCTTTTGGCCACCCCCATCTCTTCCTTTCTCTCTCTTTTTATTTGATAGCAAACCCTAATCCCTCTTTCCTACAAAATATCCTTACCTAAGTAGACAATTTATATTTAAGTAGTTCAATAACTATTTTTCTAAAAAAGAAGAAATAGCCTTGCATAAAATCCTCAAGTTTTTACTTTGAACTTAGAATAGTTAAATTACCAAAATAAAGACTTGGATGTCGGTTTGGATGCTTTGGGAAGTAATTTGGACTTATTTTTTCACAAAACCTGTATGTTGGCAGAATTCATGTGTCATCTTAGAAAAACTATATCACTATCATATTAGCTCTTTTTCTGCTACACTTTGGTAGGCTGATAGGTTTTCGAGTTAGGAATTCAACAAAATTGAGTTTGCATCAAATGGACTTCTCTAGCTCAAGATATTCAAGTTGGAATGATCAAATGTCAACACTAACAAAATGCGAGATTTGTCTTTGAAGGCTGCGATTTTCATGCTCTATTTTTTTTCTTGCCATATATGTATAGAAAGGTATGGATGTTAGCTTTCTAATTCCACTTGAATCACTTCGTTTCGACTTCTAGAGATCAAGCTCTGCCAAAAACATCGATCGAAGGTCAAATCTGTCAATTATCTATAATTTACTTCTTTTTGAGTCTTACATCTAAAAGTGCCTTCGAAACATAAAATAAAGAATATTAAGGCATTTTATATATAAAACATAGGAAAAAAAACTAGGTAAATATGAGTAAAACTATCAAATAATATGGTTGCATCAAGAGATCATTGCCTCTAACACAAATAATTCATATAATTGTTCTAGAAGTAAGATTCCCTAGTTCTAGATAATCAAGACATGAGATGTAACCCAATCTAGGTTAAAGGGCATGATGGGACTAGCATCTGGCCAGACTCATGTTATCTTGAGTTCAGCTGACACCTGAACCCAATGATATTGGGTCTAACATCTCGTCAGGCGCATGTTTCTTTGGGTTCAGTTGATGATTGAACTGCTAAGGGAAGTTGCAATAGGAAGAAAAGGGGGCTGACAGTAGGAAATAAAAAAGGAAAAGGGGGAGCCATTTTCTTCTCCTTATCACTTTCCTTCAAAGATTTTATAGAGAGAAACACATGCAATCATTTCTTAAGAGTGTTAGGAGACTTGAGTGAGGATTTAACACAAAAAACAAAACAAATTAAAGGGAGAGTGAAGGTTGGAGCTGGTTGTAGCAGAAGAAAAATGAGGGGAGACCAAAAAAAGGTTTGAGGGAGAAAGAGCTTTTAGGGAGCAAAAACACAACTAGGAACAAGAGAGCACCCTTCTAGATCTATTTCTAGCATTTTGGGTAAGTTTTATATTGAAATCTAAGTTCTTAAATTAGGGTTCTTGAGGGAATTTTAGGGTAATTGGAAATTGAGGCATTGTGGTGTTAAAAGAATGAATTTGAAGAAAAAGATGGGTACTAAGGCCTTGAAATCTTCGACCAAGACAATAAAATGAATAGGGGGAACTTTTTCAATTTGATCATGTGTGTGCATGTTAAAAGGACAAGTGTTTATGATCATTAAAGTAATTATTGTATCCCGGAATCTAAACATCTAAAGAAATTCATATGGTGTATGCTTTTTTGATTTTAATTGTGAGTGTTAGAAATCTTTTGAATGATTATTGTTGTGGAAATGACATGTTTTGTATGAAATTGTGATAAAAAGAGTAAAAGAAATGCATAAAAATATTTAGTTGTGTATAAAACCTATAAATTGAAAATTTTGACTGTGTTACTAGCTAATTTGTGGCCAGAAATTGGGCTAATTAAGGACATAATTTGGGATGTTATTCTGTATGAAAGTTGTATATAAGGTTGTTAACTTTCAAATGGAACTAGATTTTCCCAAATTAGAATTATAAAACTTTAGATATAGATAAAAACTTGAAGACAGGTCAGGCTGAAAGCTACTGAACAGAAATGTCATCAAACTTTAAACTGAAATCAAGATTAGAAATTGAGAAAATTTGAGGTGGGTGTCTTCATATAAAATGTGGTTAGCGATGATAGCTTCTGTATAGAAGAAATCGTATCCTATTTGGTGTTATAAAACTCCAAATATAGATAAAACACTAGAAGAAGATTAGGCTCTATGTTATAGGACATATTTATATGCTACTGTATTTTGATGATTTTAGGTATGTAAATGACAAAACTGGGTTTAATCGCCTCACCAAGCTGTGTGTTTATTTCTTAGCTTTATAAATAAATAAACCTTGTTTAAAACCAAGTTTTGCAACTCTGGTGAGGAGTAAAACACTAAACAGTGTTCCAGTACCTTGTTATAAGTTGTTAAACATAGTGAATTTAAGTATGAAGTTAAAAGAAGTATTTCTTGTACAAAAGATGAGTATGTGGATTTGTAAATAATATACTAATAAAAAGTATTCATATGATTCAGGGGGGACATTAGTGGTAGGATCTTCTATCAGAGGATATCACTCAACTAGAGGAGTAGGTAAGCAAAGTTTTACCTACAACTGTGCGATGTCAATTAATGTTTTTTTTTGTTGTGACTATAAATGTTATATATTAAATGAGTTAAGATGAATTGTAAATAGTTGTATGAAATGACGATGTGATTGCATTACTTACGCTAAGACAAAAGCTAATGTTATGATTGTTTTCGAGGTTATTTGGAAACCAATATGATTGGGTTGCTTCCGCTAAGAAAAAATCCAATGTTGTGATTATTTTTGAAGTTGTTCAGAATACAATGTGATTCGACTTCTTTCGCTAAGGCGAAAGCTAATGTTGTGATTGGTTTCAAAGTTGTTCGGAAATTATTATGATTGAGTTGCTTTCGCTAAGGCGAAAGCCAATGTTGTGATTGTTTCCGAAGTTATCTGAAAACCAATGTGATTGGATTGCTTTCGCTGAGGCAAAAACCAATGTTATGGAGTCTCTGAAATTTGCTCAAACACCAAATGTGTTTTAGTTGCTTCTGCAAATGTGAAAGCCAATGTTGTGTTATTACCCCAGTTATTTAGGAACCATGGTAAATTGAGTTGTTTTTGATACGTCGAAGGTCAATGATAAGTCGTTACAAAATGTTTGGTAACTATGTATATCAAAGTACACTAATTGACTTAAAATTGAGAGTAAGGCCTTACTCATGTCGAGTATGAATATCTTGATATGTTATTATTGTGATATTAATGATTATTGCTCATGAAATTCTTTCTATAGAGTTGAATAAAAAAAAATGGGTGTTCTCGCTTTCATGCATGTTTATAAGACTAATTATATTATGATACAAACTTATGCTTAATAAATTCTTTGTTGCAAGACCTTCTTATATCGATGACCTAATAGTTAGGTTGTAGTTGGACTTTAGATTTGAAACTTTTATTATACATGTAAATAATTTTATAGACCTAACTAAAAGCCTCCCTCTCTCTCTTTTTTTTAATGACATTTCCTATCTGTGTTTGGAATTGTGTATGAAATCTATATGTAGAATATTATCATGCAAGTTGGTGTACATCTTTACATAACTTTTTCCATGGCATGCATTAATAATATATAATCACAGTTTATGTTGAACATCAATTAAATTCCTTTTTTAAAAATAAAAAGTACGCATAAGTTAGCAAATGGATTAAATAGAGAATAAGTAAGATAAGCACAATATAAAAAGAAAAAAAAATATTCATTTAAAGAAAATTTTAAAACATGTGGTTATATTGTATCTCTTTTTATAATTCAAAATATAAGTGCATAAGATTGAATCTATTACTCTTTTTAATTTTTATTTATAATCAAATTACTGTAAGATGAACATGATGCAATTATTGAACGGTATATGATATAATGAGAGTTGAAAGAATAGGTGTGGTCTATTCTTGATTGTAATGATATGATATAAGGTCCAGGATAATTGGATCATGTTTATGATAATGACTTGTAATATGGAAGAAGTAGTCGATAACTTGTTACGTCTAGGTACAGAGAAAACTCTGTCAAAATTTTGGTAGAGCTTTTAATAAATTAAGGAACATGACTACGTGTGTAAATAATTGTTATATATATGTATATATGTATATATATCATCCATAATAAAGGTTCATAATTGCTGGAAATGTGTAGAATTTTCTATTTTAACATCCTAGTTAGTGGAGGTGTTACAAAGTAAAGGGTTAGTTGAGTATGTGTGTTTGGGAACATGAGTTTCATAATATGGAAGTGAGGTAAACGATTATGGTATCTTGTATGATAATAAATAAAGTAGAATCAAATTTATAAGAGTTTTGCTAAAATTTCAAGATGTTGTTAAGTTGACTATATAGGCTTTGTTTTGGGAATTGGTTGAATTGTATGATATTATATGTTTATTGATATATTAGCATTAATAATTGTTTTTTTTTTCCAAAAAAGAGTTTTTTTTAGATATAAGTATTGTATGTGTAATATGTGTTTGGGGGAAGTGAACTTAATGTTGAATACTTTTGTAATGTTAAATATAGCTAAGTCAATGAAAAAATTTAAGAATTAGTAATTTAAATGGTTTTATTGATTTAAATGTATGCTGAGATAATGTGAGATATGTTAGAATGAATATATGTGAATATTGAAAGTTTTTGTGAGTTTAGATAATGTTGTTTGTTATGATAGTATGCTTGGCTATGTAAAAAGAAGGTTGCAAAATTGTTAGGGTTGTTCACGTTGATGAAATAGTTAATGTGTAAATTAAGAAATTTGGAAAGGGATAAAAAAATATTGTTAGAGGATTAGGAGGTTTGAATTTTCTATATGAAAATAAGATTGGTATATATATTACAGAAAATAAGGTACACAATGAAAAATAAATTATACATGCTAGTTGAAAAAAATTTTTGTTTAGTTGGTTGAATCAGTTAACCAAACTAGATTATAAACCATTAAAGGTTTAACTGAGATTGTGTAAAATGCTTGAATTAATAAGGTAAAAACAAACAATTACTTTAGATGAACAAGAAGGATTTCATGTGCTTTCCAATTATTGAACTCTTCCCCCTTAACACATTTACACACAATCTATTTTTATCGACATGATGTCTTCCTATGCTTTACAAAATCCTAGTAAGAGTGGTTTTTTAACATAAGCTCTTCATCATATCCTTCATTCTCATTATCTATCAGGTTATGTATTGAGGAGTCAACAAACATTTGGTTCAACCTCTTCACTTCTTCTTATAACTGCATCATATAAGTCTGGTGTGGGAAAGTCACCTTGATTAGTGGAATATCCATGTCTTCTTCATTCAGATCCATACCTTTAATGTGAGCCAACCATTTTTCTCATCTATTGACACAATCAAAAGATTGATGTCTTCTCCCAAGTGTAGGAGTGTCAAAGTAATAAATAACCCAGCAAGACCGGGGTCGAACCACATGGAAGTTAACTGTATAAACTACAAATAAAGAAATAGACAATAACAGAAAAGGAGTTGAAGAGAGCTTTGAGATGTGATATTATTGATATAAGGATTTAAACAAATATAAAACAATTGTCAAGGTTAGAGGATCCACTAATGGTATTTCAAACAAGTATAATATAAACTCTTTTTATTACTCAATTGGAAACCACACACAAAGGAGGTTCCAATCAGATTATAAATTGTTAACATGATTACATTAGTTATCATATACGAATAATGCTAATAACTTGTAAATGTTGTCAGGTATTCATGATTATAACTTATGTTAACAACAAATCAAGTTCTTTTCATAGCACAGGTGTCAGTTATACCATACGGTTGGGCTATGAAAGTGCTAAGTATTTGTTGTACCAAGGGTTATACAACATAAATCTACATTAACCATTTAACAAGCAAAGTATTAAAAGTGAAAAAGATAATAAATACAAAATATGTTAGTATCAAACATTAAAGTCCATGTTGAGTTTATACTATATTTATTCTTACACCATTAGTGTAACCTTTTCACCTTGACATAATAAACTTAACTAAACATAAATAAACAAGATAAGAACATAATTATATAAGTATAGTAAAGGAAATGAAAAGCATAAACAAGAGATTAAGAAAAATATAACATGGAATAAAACTTGAACATTACAAAATACAAAGAAAGAGAGCAAGAGCAAGAGCAAGATCTTGATCCGAAAACCAAGATGCCTAAATGCATGGCAAATGCCTCCTTTTATAGGCCAAAATTTAGAACTATTGATTTGATGACTAATTGTTGAGTGGGTGGCCACCTCTTGACTCAGTAACACTCATTATCTTCTTATCTGCAGAAAACATCATTGCTAACATTAGAATTTAAACAGATTCCCATGAAAGTTCTGGGAAATTATCTCAACTTTCCAAAAAAACAAGAATCGGTGCATTTGGACTTCTAGAACTCGAGATATGGACTGAACACTGAATAGTGTCTGGGTTGTAGGACAGATTTTGACTTCTCCATTGTTGCTACCATTTAAACTTGAAAATGGCACTTTTAAATCTTGGACTCTACATGAAAGTTTTAGGCCTATGTCTTAGCTTTCCATACATATAAACCAGACCTAAATCCAAGTTCTACAGCTCCAGTTATGATCCAATAACCGAATGGTGTTCCAGTTTGGACTAAACCAGCATCTCTTTTTTAAGCTTAGCACTCTCTTTGTCTTCTCAATTTCATTAGTTAAACATCAATCAATCATTTGATTTATATGATAGGCCTGCATTTAAGATGCACATTTACTGATTAGTACTTAAAAGTGCATTTTTATCAAGGTTTTATATCATCATTTTGCACTTGAAGTATCAATAACTCCTTAACCAAAACATATTTTATAATAACAAGTCTGATACCATAAGATACCTTTAATTTATGGTAAATGTTCATCTTAAATGCAGGCCAAACTTAGAAAAGAGATGTTGGTTCAGTCCAAACTGGAACACTGTTTGATCATTGGGTCATATCTGGAGGTGTAGATCTTGGATTTAGGTCTGTCTTATATGGATGGAAAGCTAAGACATAGGCCTAAAACTTTCATAGGAGTCGAAGATTTAAAAAGGCCGTTTTCAAGTCCAAATTGTAGTAACAACAAAGAAGTCTGAATCTGTCCTGCAGCCCAGACACTGTTTAATGTTCAACCCATATCTTGAGTTCTAGAAGTCCAAATGACCTCAACTTCTTTTTTCTGAAAAGCTGAGACAATTTCCTAGAACTTTCATGGTTTAAGTCTGTTCAAATTATGACGTTATCAGTGATGTTTTTGGCAGACAAGAAGATAAGGATTGTCACCAAGTCAAGATGTGGCCACCCACTCAACAATTAGTCAACAAATCAATAGTTTTGAATTTTGACTTATAAAAGGAGGCATTTGCCATGTAATGCTTAAGTTTTGCTTATATTAATCTCCTGCTTATGCTTTTCATTTCCTTTCCTTGTTTATTTATGTTTCTCTCTTTCATTATGTTTAGCTAAGTTTATCATGTCAGGTGAAAAGGTTACACTAATGGTGTAAGAATAAGTATAATATAAACTCAACACGGACTTTAATGTTTGATACTAACATGTTTTATATTTGTTATCTTGTTCACTTTTAATACTTTGCTTGTTAAATGGTTAATCTAGATTTATGTTGTATAACCCTTGGTACAACAAATACTTGGCACTTTCATAGCCCAACCGTATGGTATAACTGACACCTGTGCTATGAAAGGAACTTAATTTGTTGTTAACATAAGTTATAATCATGAATGCCTGACAATATTTACAAGTATTAGCATTATTCGAATAAGATAACTAATGTAATCATGTTAATAATTTATAATCTGATTGGAACCTTCTTTGTGTGTGGTTTCCAGTTGAGTAATAAAAAGAGTTTATACTATACTTGTTTGAAATACCATTAATGGATCCTCTAACATTGACAATTATTTTATCTTTGTTTAATCCTTACATCAATATCACATTTCAAAGCTCTCTTTAACTTATTGTTGTTGTTGTTGTTGTTGTTATTTATAATTTATATAGTTAACCTCCCTGTGGTTCGACCCCGGTCTTGCCGGGTTATTTATTACTTCGACACGCCTGCACTTGGGACAAGACATCAATCTTTTGGTCGTGTTAAGTTTTTGACGCCGTTGCCGAGGAGGTCAATTCTTGTATAAATTATAATATTTATTTTATTTTCTCTTTTCACTTTTCGTGTATCTAACTTTGTTTCTTTTCTTTTGTTTCCTTTTCTTTTGCTTTCTTCTTCCTTTTATTCTTTTCCTAAACGTGCATGAGAGTTTGGCCACGTACATTAAGTGGTAGACTTTGTAGGGTATCCTCATCATTTTCAGAAAATTTGGCCGAAGAAGATAACCAGTCAATTCATAATGAGAATAATGAGAATAATCGTGTGAGAACACTTAAAGATCACATGAATCCAACAAGAACAAATGCATCATCATGTATAGTTTTTTCTCCTGATGCTTCTCATTTTAATTTTAAGCCAGGTATTATTCAACTTTTACCCACTTTTCATGGCTTAGAATTAGAAAATCCATACCTGCATTTAAGAGAATTTGAGGAGGTTTGTAACACCTATAATGACTTAAATTGTAACATGAACACCATCAGGTTAAAGCTTTTTTCTTTTTCATTAAAAGATAAAGCTAAAACATGGTTATAAAATTTGAGACCTGGATCCATTCGTGCTTGGGATGAAATGCAACAATAATTTTTAAAGAAGTTTTTTCCATTTCACAGAACAAACTCTTTCAAAAGACAAATCATCACTTTCATTCAAAAACCAGGAGAAACATTTTACCAATATTGTGATAAGTATCGAGACTTGCTTAATATTTGCCCTCATCATGGTTTTGAAACATGGAGATTGGTTTCATATTTTTATGAGGGGTTAACTCCTAAAGATAGGCAAATGGTTGAATTGATGTGCAATAGAGTACCTAGACTTGCTAGCTGAAAATGCTCAAAATTAGGACACTACAAGCACTTATGAGGCACCAAGTAAAGCCCAACCTCATACATCTAGTGGAGGTATGTACAACCTTAGGGAAGATCATGACCTCCAAGCTAAGTTTGCATCTTTAGCTAGAAAAGTCGAGGCACTAAAATTAAAAAAAAGTGGTCAACTAAAATCTGTTCAAAACATTGTATGTCAAATCTATGAAACTAATGAACATTCAACCAATGACTGTCCAACTTTGCCTTCTTTTAAGGAATGTCTCCATGAACAAGCCCATGCTTTAAATAGTTTCCAAAGGCCCAATCATAACCCATACTCGCAAACATACAACCCTGGTTGGAGAAATCACCCAAATTTCACTTGGAAGAGTGATAATAATAATGCACAAACTTCACAGCCACCGTTTCAAGCACACCATAATTTTCAAAATTCTCATGGATATGCACCTCCTTATGCTCCACCTCCTAGAAGAAATCTTGAGGAAACATTGCATGCATTCATTGAAAAGCAGGAGACAATCAACACTCAACTTGCTCAAAGCATGACAGATGTTAAAGATACTTTTGCAAAATTAACATCTGCTCTCAGTTTTTAAGAGAAAGGTAAGTTTCCATCTCAACCACAGCAAAATCCAAAGGGGCAATACAATGTGAATGCAAGAGTTCTAGAAGCCAACACATGGATCAAACCAAATCAGTCATCACTCTTCGCAGTGGTAAGGCTATTGAAAAACCTATTCTTGAACCTTGTGAGAAAGATGATGAGTCAATCTTTGAGGGTAAGGAAGGGGTTGAATCTGAACATTGCAAAGAAAAGACTGATTCCCCACCACCACTTCCATTTCCTCATGCCATGACCAAACAAAGAAAAGTCAATCACAACTTTGAAATCTTTGAAACTTTCAAGCAGGTAAAGATCAATATACCTTTATTGGATGCTATTAAACAGGTACCTTCTTATGCTAAATTTTTGAAAGATCTGTGCACTGTGAAGAGAAAACTGAATATGAAAAAGAAAGTCTTTTTAGCCGAACAAGTAAGTGTCATTCTTCAGAACAATAATGCTTTGAAATATAAAGACCCTGGTTGTCCTACAATTTCATGCTTTATTGGAGAATATAAAATTGAAAGAGCTTTACTTGAGCTTGGAGCTAGTGTGAATTTACTTCCATATTCAGTTTTTTAAAGTCTCAATCTAGGTGAGTTAAAACCAACTTCTGTAACTCTTTTACTTGCCGATAGATCTATAAAAGTGCCTAGAGGAATAGTTGAAGATGTGTTAGTACAAATTGATAAATTCATTTATCTTGTGGATTTTATTGTCTTGGATAGACAACTTGTTGAAGCATGTAATTCATTTCCTATTATTTTAGGATGTCCGTTTCTTGCAACTTCTAATGCATTGATTAATTGTAGGAATGGACTGATGAAGCTATCTTTTGGAAACATGACATTGGAGATAAATATTTTCAACATTTGCAAGCAACCTGGAGATGATAATGATTTACAAGAAGTAGATTTTATTGAAGAATTAGTTTATGATTAACTTGAATCTACTTTGAGTAAAATTGAGTTGGATGAATTTGAAGATTTGCAAATGATTTATTCCCAGGAAGAAATCATGGATGAAAAAAGGCACCAAAAAAGTTGATGCGGATCTTTTATCAAAAGTGACAACAGATTCGACATCTGACATCACACCAATCAATAATTACTTTCCTGATGAATCCTTACTTTCTCTTAGTTCAATATTAATTTTCTTGCTTCAGGAGATTTGCCCGCACATTTGAGTACCGAAGACAATGGAAAGTTTTTGAACGAAGTGAAGAACTTTTATTGGGATGACCCCTACTTATTCAAATATTGTCCTGATTAAATATTTCAAAGATGCATTGCGGATAATGAGGTAAGTATGTCATTAAACTTTGTCATTCTAAGGCATATGAGAGTCATTTCTCGTTAAAAAAGACGATTGCAAAAATATTACAAAATGGATTTTATTGGCCCACCATTTTCAAGGACACGTATGCATTCTGCAAAACTTGTGAAAATTGTCAAAAAGTTGATACTGGTCAAAAAGTTTTGCTTTATAATTCTCGACTCCATTTATTTCCTAGAAAGCTAAGATCAAGATGGAGCGGTTTATTTATTGTGAAACATCTGTATCCTTATAGGGCCTTTGATATTGAGAATCCAAAGAATGACAATGTTTTTAAGGTAAATGGACATCATTTGAAAGCTTACTTTGATAATTTTCCTAGTGAAAATGAATCCATTGGTTTGAATGATCCTGTAGATAAAGGTTGATTATTTTGTTTTTCTCACATTATTTTTGTGTTTCTTTTTGGTGTGACTCTTGTTTTGCTAGTCTCTCTCACCCTGGTCAAATGGCGGATAATGGTACTCCGTGACTCTAAGTCGGTTCTTTCAGTTTCCCATGATAACTGATATCTGTGTATATATTTGTTCAATTTCTTGTTCATTCTCTTTGCATTTTTTTCCACTTCTCATCTAAAAAATGGACACCACTCTTGAAAAATTAAAAAAGTATTTTCCTGTTTTGCCTCAAAACGCGATTACAAAAATTTATCGAGCTAGGTGTGCAAGATTGAGGTTGTTAATGAATTATGGAATTCCTGAAGATATTCATTGGCTAATTAAAGGAAAGGTCCGATTATCAGGTGAGTCCTCCAATTCTTTCATTTCATACATGCATGGAACAAGTAAAAGCACCTTTGCAAAGAAACGTCGTGCAAAACGACTGAAAGTCTGTCACAGATGTGCCAGATGGACTTGTAATGCAACATGTTATTCTTTAGCAATGATATCTATAAATCGTGAAGATAAAATACAATTCATTAAGGATGGCCTGAGTAAGGGGTTTTTAGATAATCTTCTATTGACTCTTGAGACGCATCCTAGTGGAGATGTGCATCGTGCAATTCATGATTTATGGCCCCATTTTCATAAAGAACATGATCGACTTAGTCTTGGAAATCTGACTAAAAAAGACCCTGTTTGCTAGTTTTTAAGAAAACTGGATGGGAAGCCTATCCTCGACCTATAGAGGGCGTTTAAGCCGTTCTTGGACTTAAAACCAAGGGAAGATGTAAGCCACAATCACAACTACGATTTGAGTCTTAGTTTGTAAAAATTTGTGTCTTTTGCTTTTATTAATAGCATAATATTTTTTCTATTTTGTTATCTCTTATATTTGTTTAAGTGTGTTTCAGGATTGTCAGTGTCGCTGCTTCAAGTGATGACTTCTATACTCTAACTTTCTATCTTAGGACATTGAGGACAATGTCTCGTTTTGGTTGGGGAGAGAGGGTAGTAGTTGACAAAAAAAAAACCTAACCAACTAATTATTTTTGTTTTTAAAACCATTTGGCAAAACTGTTATTACTAGGATGGCAAAGTAAGGGGGAATTTTATTGACTCTTGAGACACATCTTAGTAAACATTTTCTAATGGTTATTTGTAATATTCATAACAAGGTCTATCAGAATACTTCTTGAAATATTCAGGTTTACAAACTCTCGCATTGTTATCACTTAATTCTGCTCATATACTCATTTAACAAGTATTCTTAAACCATCATTTTCACACACACACTCTAACATATGATTGTGGGTTGCACATTGGATTATTACATTATTTATGTTCTTTTGTTAAAGGTAACAACTAAGGGAAAGGGATAGTATATGCTTTTCAAAAAAAAAAACCAAATTGACAATATTGATGATAATAAAAATATAGATAAGTTTGGTTTCGTAGCCTCCCTAACCTAAGCAATTAAGCCCGAAGGGGTGTTTTAACACCTAATACCCTAAAGTCAACTGACTTGGGAGCTATTGGCCCAAAGCTTATTACATGGGTTAAGGAGAAAAGCTTAAGGGAATCAAATATTGCACTATCTACGTATCAGTATCTGCAACCCGAGTTACTAAGCTTGTAGGGGTGTCTTAACACCTAATGCCCTAAGACCAACTGGTCTGGGAGTCATTGTCGAAAGCTCGTTACATGGGTTAAAGATGCATTGTGTTTTAAGTTATATGTATATATATTAAAAAAAAGAAAAAAAAAGAGAAAAAAAGAAGAAAAAGATAATAATCTCAACCCAACGAAGTTAACCTTAAACAATAGAACAAAAAATTTTTTGTTTTCTTCCAAGTAAAGCCCCATAACTATGTGTTGATATATTAAGCATATAAAAAAGAAGGTTTATTAATATTTTGTTTAAGAGGTATTGAGCAAATATATAAATTTAATGAGAGTTTATTTATCTGGATAGATTAATGGAAGTTGAATGATGAATGCCTTGCTTTGTGGAATTTGCAAATTATTTTTCTATTTTAATGCTTTGATTACTAGGGACTAGTAATAAGCTAGTTGGAGGGTGTGATTAGTAGAGGCTAAAAAGGAAGTAAATGATGAAGAATAACAAGAATAAGCAAAATCTGGTACTTTTGTGAACTTACTAATTAGTACTTAAAAGTGTATTTTTATCAAGGTTTTATATCATCATTTTGCACTTGAAGTATCAATAACTCCTTAACTAAAGCATATTTTATAATAACAAGTCTGATACCATAATATACCTTTAATTTATGGTAAATATTCATCTCAAATGCAGGCCTATCACATAAATGAAAGGATTGATTGATGAGTTTAAGTATGGAAATTGAAAGGACAAAGAAAGGGCCAAACTTAGAAAAGAGATGTTGGTTCAGTCCAAACTAGAACACTGTTTGGTCATGGGGTCATATCTGAAGGTGTAGATCTTGGATTTAGGTCTGCCTTATATGGATGGAAAGCTAAGACATAGGCCTAAAACTTTAATGGGAGTCCAAGATTTAAAAAGACCGTTTTCAAGTCCAAATTGTAGTAACAACAGAGAAGTCTGAATCTGTCCTGCAGCCTAGACATTGTTTAGTGTTCAACTCATATCTTGAGTTCTAGAAGTCCAAATGACCTCAACTATTTTTTCCTAGAAAGCTGAGACAATTTCCTAGAACTTTCATGATTTAAGTCTGTTCAAATTATGATGTTATCAATGACGTTTTTGGCAGACAAGAAGATAAGGATTGTCACCAAGTCAAGATATGGCCACCCACTCAACAATTAGTCAACTAATCAATAGTTTTGAATTTTGGCCTATAAAAGGAGGAATTTTCCATGTATTTAGGCATCTTGGTTTTCAGATCAAAATCATGCTCTTGCTCTCTCTTTATATTTTGTAATGCTTAAGTTTTGCTTATATTAATCTCTTGCCTGTGCTTTTCATTTTCTTTCCTTATTTATTTATGTTTCTCTCTTTCATTATGTTTAGCTAAGTTTATCATGTCAAGGTGAAAATGTTACACTAATGGTGTAAGAATAAGTATAATATAAACTCAACATGGACTTTAATGTTTGATATTAACATGTTTTATATTTGTTATCTTGTTCACTTTTAATACTTTGCTTGTTAAATGGTTAATCTAGATTTATGTTGTATAACCCTTGGTACAACAAATACTTGGCACTTTCATAGCCCAACCGTATGGTATAACCGACACCTGTGCTATGAAAGAAACTTGATTTGTTGTTAACATAAGTTATAATCATGAATGCATGACAACATTTACAAGTATTAGCATTATTCGAATAAGATAACTAATGTAATCATGTTAACAATTTATAATCCGATTGGAACCTCCTTTGTGTGTGGTTTCTAGTTGAGTAATAAAAAGAGTTTATACTATATTTGTTTGAAATACCATTAGTGGATCCTCTAACCTTGACAATTATTTTATCCTTGTTTAATCCTTACATCAATATCACATCTCAAAGCTCTCTTTAACTTCTTGTTGTTGTTGTTGTTGTTGTTATTTATAATTTATATAGCTAACCTCCCTGTGGTTCGACCCCGGTCTTGCCGGGTTATTTATTACTTCGACACTCCTGCACTTGGGAGAAGACATCAATCTTTTGGTCTTGTCATTTACCATAAATTAAAGGTATCTTATATTATTAGACATATTATTATAAAACATGCTCTTGTTAAAGAGTTATTGATACTTTAAGTACAAAATAATGATATAAAACCTTGATAAAAATGCACTTTTAAGTACTAATGATACCCCTACCCAACTTATTACTAGTCCCTAGTAATCAAAGAGTTAAAATAGAAAAATAATTTACAAGTTCTACAAAGCAAGGCATTCATCATTCAACTTCCATTAATCTATCCAAATAAACAAACTCTCATTAGATTTATTTATCTGCTTGATACTTCTTAAACAAGATATTAATAACCCTTTCTTTTGTGCTCAATATATCAACACATAGTTATGGGCTTTTCTTGGAAGAAAACAAAATTTTGTTCTAATATTTAAGGTTAACTTCCTTGGATTGTGGCTCACATCTTCCCTTGGTTTTATGTCCAAGAACGACTTAAACGCCCTCTATGGGTCGGGGATAGGCTTCTCATCTAGTTTTCTTAAAAACTGGCAAACAAGGGCTTTTGTAGTCAGATTCCCAAGACTATGTCGAGCATGTTCTTTATGGAATTGTGGCCTTAAATCATGAATTGCACGATACACATCTCCACTAGGATGCGTCTTAAAAGTCAATAGAAGATTTTCTAAAGACCCCTTACTCAGGCCATCCTTATTGAATTGTATTTTTATCTTCACAGTTTACAGACACCATTCCTAAAGAACGACATATTGCATTAAAAGTCCATCTGGCACATCAGTGACAGAATTTCGGTCGTTTTGCATGACGTTTCTTTGCAAAAGTGCTTTTACCTATTCCAGGCATGTATGAAATGAAAGAATTGGAGGACTCACCTGATAATCGGACCTTTGCTTCAATTAGCCAGCGAATATCTTAAGGAATTCCAAGATTCATTAACAACCTCAATCTTGCACACCTAGCACGATAAATTTTTGCAATCGTATTTGGAGGCAAAACGGGAAAATACTTTTTTAATTTTTCAAGAGTGGTGTCCATTTTCAAATGAGAATTGGAGAAGAGATGCGAAGAAACATTGAATGTTTTTCTCAGTATTTTCTTGTCATGAAACTCTTTGATTCTTGTTTTATGAATTCTTGAATTTTCATATGTATCATTTCTTATTTTCTCATCTCAAGCTCATTTTGTAATTTTCGCAGCTGACTAGCATCATCAAGGTTTGAATTGAAAGCTTTGATAGCCCAATAAGCTTTATGTTCAAGTTCCACAGGCAAGTGACAAGATTTTCCATAGACCAACCTATAAGGTGACATACCTAATGATGTTTTAAAAGCACTACGATAAGCCCAAAGTGCATCATTAAGTCTTAAAGACCAGTCCTTCCTATTAGGGTTCACTATTTTTTCCAAGATTTATTTGATCTCCCTATTAACAAGTTCTACCTGTCCACTTGTTTGAGGGTGATGAGGGGTGGCAACTTTGTGTGTAATTCTATATTTCTTCATTAAAGACTCAAATGGCTTGTTGCAGAAATGTGTTCCACCATCACTTAACATGGCTCGAGGGATTCCAAATCGACTCAAAATATTTTCTTTCAAAAACTTTATCACTGTTTTGTGGTCATTGTTTCGACTTGGAATTGCCTCTATCCATTTTGAAACATAATCTAATGCGACTAATATGTACAAGAAACCAAATGATGGAGGAAATGGACCTATGAAATCTATACCCCAACAATCAAAGATCTCAATGACAAGAATAGGATTTAAAGGCATCATGTGACGTTTTGAAATAGATCCCAACTTTTGACAATTTTCACAAGTCTTGCAGAATGCATGTGAGTCCTTGGACATGGTAGGCCAGTAAAATCCACTTTGTAAGATTTTTGCAGTTGTCTGTCTTGATGAGAAATGACCCCCACATGCCTTAAAATGACAAAATTTAATGACACTACTTACCTCATTGTCAGGAATGCATCTTCGAAATATTTGATCATGATAATATTTGAATAAATAAGTGTCATCCGAATAATCACTTCATTTAAGAACTTTCTTTTGTCTTAGGTACTCTAATGAGCTGGCAAATGTCCTGAAACAAGAAAATTAACAATATTAGCAAAACCAAGGCATTGTAGAGATGGAAAGTAAAGATTCATCAGGAAAGTAGTCATCGATTGGTGTGATGTCAGATCTCGAATTTGTTGTCAATCTTGACAAATGATTTGCGACAACATTTTTGGTGTCTTTCTTGTCTTTGATTGTGATATCAAATTCTTGAAGTAACAATATCCACTGCATCAATCTAGCCTTAGAATCTTTCTTAGAAAGAAGATATTTCAATGCTGCATGATCACTAAAAACAACAACATGTGAGCCAACAAGATAAGACCTGAATTGTTCACATGCAAATACTACTCCAAGTAATTCTTTTTTAGTGGTAGTGTAATTCATTTGAGCACTATTTAAAGTTTTACTTGCATAGTAAATCACATAAGGTTTCTTATCTTTTCTTTGTCCCAAGACAACACCCACGACATAATCACTAGCGTCACACATTATTTCAAAAGGTAATGACCAATTAGGAGGTTGAATGATAAGAGCAGAAATAAGCAAGTTTTTAAGTTTAACAAGGCTTCTTCACAATATTCAGTCCATTCAATAATATTATCCTTTGTTAGAAGGTTACTCAATAACTTTGATATTACACTAAAATCTTTGATGAACCTTCTGTAAAAACTAGCATGTCCTAGGAATGATCTAACATTTTTAATAGATTTTGGTATTGGTAAGTTGGAAATTAACTCGATTTTAAATTTGTCAACTTCAATTCCTTTCGATGAAATAATGTGACCAAGTACAATGCCGTTTGTTACCATAAAATGACATTTTTCCCAATTCAACACAAGATTCTTCTCTTCACACCTGTTCAAAACTTTTTCCAAGATAGTCAAACAATCATCAAATGAATCGCCAAAAACAAAAAAATCATCCATAAAAATTTCAAGAAAACGTTCAACCATATCACTAAATATACTGAGCATGCATCATTGAAATGTGGCTGGTGCATTACATAATCCAAAAGGCATTCTTCGATATGCAAAAGTACCAAACGGACATGTGAACGTGGTTTTCTCTTGATCTTCCAATGTAATTTCAATTTGGTTGTGATCTGAATAACCATTTAGGAAACAATAAAATTAATGACCTACAACTCTTTCTAGGATTTGATCCATGAAAGGTAAAGGAAAATGATCTTTTCTAGTCATTGAATTAAGTTTCCTATAGTCAATGCACACGCGCCAACCAATAATAGTCCTAGTTAGAATTAACTTATTTTTCTAATTTGTTATCATAGTGACTCCAGACTTCTTGATTACAACTTGGGTAGAACTTACCTATTTGCTGTCAGAAATAGGATAAATGATTCCATTATCTAAAAGCTTAATGACTTCATTTTTCACTACTTCTTTCATATTACGATTAAGCCTTCGTTGCATTTCTCTAAAGGTTTAACATTGATTAGTACTTAAAAGTGCATTCTCATTAAGGCTTTATATCATCGTATTGCACTAAAGTATCATTAAATTTCCTAACTAAAGCATGTTTTATAATAACAAGTATGATAATATAATATATCTTTAATTTATGGTAAATGCTTGTTTTGAATGCAAGTATATCTCACAATTCAAAGGATTGATTGATGTGATTAACTATTGAAAGTGAAGAGACAAAAAGAGGACTAGGCTAAGAGAAGAGATGCTGGTTCAATTCCAAACTGGAACACCATTTAATTATTTGATCATAACTAGAGTTTTAGAACTTGGATTTAGGTCCACTTTATATGGATGGAAAGATAAGACATAGACCTAAAACTTTCATGAAGAGTCCAAGACTCAATTCTGCCATTTACAAGTTCAAATCTTATCAACAACAAAGAAGTCGAAACCTATCCTGCAGCTCAGACACTGTTCGGTTTTTAGCTCATATCTTGAGTTCTAGAAGTCCAAATGAGCTTTGGTTTTTTTTGTTGGCAAGCTGAGACAATTGCCCACAACTTTCATGGAACAAAGGGCTCAAATTCTGATGTTAGCAATGACGTTTTGGTCAGCCAACAATATAAAAAATCTGCCAACAATGTCAAGAACTAGCAGCCAACAATGGTTGGCCACCAACTATTTTCTTAGTCCACCAATGAATAGTTATGAATCTTAGCCTATAAAAAGAGGCATTTACCATGTATTTAGTCATCTTATTTTTCATATCAAAATCATCTTCTTGCTTTCTCTCTTTATATCTTTGTAATGTTCAAGGTTTCTTTCATGTTATATTAATCTCTTGTTTATGCTTTTTCATTTCCTTTCCTATACTTAGTTAACTTATATCATGTTTATTCTTATGTTGTTTATTTATGTTTTTCTTCTTCATTATGTTTAGCTAAATTAATTATGTCAAGGTGAAAAAGTTTTGACTAATGGTGTTAGAATAGGTATAATATAAACTCAACATAGACTTTAATGTTTATATCCAAGAAAGATTGTTATTAACATGTTTTATCTTTTTATCTTACTAATTCTTAATACCTTGCTTGTTAAATGGTTAATCTAGATTTGTGTTGTATAACACTTGGTACATCAAATGCTTGATCCTTCATAGTCTTCGGCCGACATCGTTATTATGATAGGAACTTGATTTGTTGTTAACATAAGCTAGCAACATGAATGCCTGATGATATTTTATAAGTATGGTGTTATTTAGATAAGATGGTTAATATGACCATGTTAATAATTTATAATGAGCTAATAACGATAAATCATCCGATTGGAACCTCCTTTGTGTGTGGTTTCCAATTGAGTAATAAAAAGAGTTTATATTATATTTATTTGAAATACCATTAGTGAATCCTCTAACCTTGACATCTGTTTTATCATTGTTTAATCCTTACACCAATATCACATCCCAAAACTATCTTCAACTCCTTTTATATTATTATTCTCTTCAAATCTTTCTCTTTATTTGTAATTTATATAGTTGACCTCCCTGTGGTTCGACCCTGGTCTTGCTTGGTTATTTATTACTTCGACACTCCTGCACTTGAGATAAGACATCAACTCTTTGATCGTGTCAAACATTTTCCTCCAAATAAATCCTGTGTGTGCAAATCAAAGTATTAATTCCTTTTATGTCAGTTATGGTCCATCCTAATACATTTTTGTACATTTTCAAAGTTTGTAATAACTTACCTTCTTGATGTGCATTAAGTTTGGAAGATATTATTACCGGAAAAGTTTCATTTTCTCCCAAAAATGAGTACTTGAGATTGAATAGTAACGGCTTCAAATCAGGTTCTGGTGGTTGAACACTTGAAGGTATGGACTCAATTGATCGTGGTGGTCATTCCTTAATTTTTGGTCTCCAACTGTTGGCCTTTGATTCTTCATGAGAATAAATCATTTGTAAATTTTCAGATTCATTGATATCAATTTTACTCAAAATAGTTTCAAATTGATCATAAACTAATTCTTAAATAAGATCTACTTCTTGGAAATCATTATCATCTCCAGGTTGCTTGCAAATGTTAAAAGCATTTATCTCCAATGTCATGTTTTCAAAAGATAACTTCGTCAGTCCATTCCTACAATTAATCAATGCGTTAGAAGTTGCAAGAAATGAACGTCCTAAAATAACAGGAATTGAATTACATGCTTCAACAGGTTATGTATCTGAGACAATAAAATCCACATGATAAATGAATTTATCAATTTGTACTAACACATCTTCAACTATTCCTTTTGGCAGCTTTATAGATCTATTAGCAAGTAAAAGAGTTATAGAAGTTGGATTTAACTCACCTAGATTGAGACTTTGAAAAACCGAATATGAAGTAAATTCACATTAGCTCCAAGATCAAGTAAAGCTCTTTCAATTTTATGTTCTCCAATAAAGTATGAAATTATAAGACACCTAGGTTCTTTATATTTCAAAGCATTATTGTTTTGAAGAATGACACTTATTTGTTCGACTAAAAAGGCTTTCTTTTTCACATTCAATTGTCTCTTTACGGTGCACAAGTCTTTTAAAAATTTAGCATAAAAAAGGTACATGTTTAATAGCATCCAACAAAAGTATATTGATCCTTACCTATTTGAAAGTTTCAAAGATTTCAGAATTGTGATTGACTTACCTTTGTTTGGTCATGGCATGAGGAAATGGAAGTACTAGTGGAGAATCAGTCTTTTCTTTGCAATGTTCAAGTTCAACCATTTCCTTACCCTCAGAGATTAACTCATCATCTTTTTCACAAGGTTCAAGAATGGGTTTTTCAATAACCTTACCACTGCGGAGAGTAATGACTGATTTAACTTGATTCATGTGTTGGCTTTCTGAGCTACTTGCACTTGGATTGTATTGCCCTTTGGGATTTTACTATGGTTGAGATGGAAACTTACCTCTCTCCTGAAAACTAAGAGCAGATGTGAATTTTGCAAGAGTATCTTTTAAATCTACCATGGTTTGAGCATGTTGAGTGTTGATTGTCTCTTGCTTTTCAATGAATGCATGATATGTTTCCTCAAGATTTCTTCTAGGAGGGGGAGTATAAGAAGGTGCATATCCTTGAGAATTTTGAAAATTATGGTGGGCTTGAAATGGTGGTTGTGAAGTTTGTGCATTATTGTTACCACTCTTCAAACTGAAATTTGGATGATTTCTCCAACCAGGATTGTATGTTTGCGAGTATGGATTATGATTTGGCCTTTGAAAATTGTTTAAAGCATTGGCCTCTTCATGGAGAAAATCTTTAAAAGAAGACAAAATTGGACAATCATTAGTTGAATGTTCATTCGTTTCATAAATTTGATACATAATGTCTTGAACAGATTTTAATTGATCACTCTTTTTAAATTCAAGTGCCTTGACTTTTCTAGCTAAATATGCAAATTTGGCTTGGAAATCATGATCTTCCCTAAGGTTGTACATTCCTCCACTAGAAGTATGAGGTTGAGTTTTACCTAGTGCCTCACAAGTGCCTGTAGTGTCCCAATTTTGAGCATTTTCAGCTACTAAGTCTAGGTAGTCCATTGCTTCATCAGGATCTTTATTTTCAAAATTCCATTGCACATCAATTCCATAATTTGCTTATCTTTAGGTGTCCTAACCCTTTATAAAAATATTAAATCAATCTCCATGTTTTAGCCATGTTTTAGCTTTATCTTTTAAAAATAAAAATATTAAAACATGGCTTTACGAACCGTAACTCAAGCCTGGCGCGACGAGACCTCCTCCTCATCGAGTACCGATTCAACAACCACTATATGGAAAAGGGCCTCCAGCAACTCCTTTAAAAATTAGATCGAGATCAAACGGTCGGATAAAAAGTTATGGCCCTTACGAACCGTTACTCTAGCCTGGCGCGACCAGACCGCCTCCTCACCAAGTATCGATTCCATATCCACTATATGGAAAAGGGCCTCCGGAAACTCTTGTAAAATTTAGATCAAGATCCAATGGTCGGATCAATAGTTGTGGCCCTTGCGAACCGTTACTCTAGCCTGGAGCGACCAGAACTCCTCCTGACCGGGTATCGATTCCACATCCACTATATTGAAAAGGGCCTCCAGAAACTCCTGTAAAGTTTAGATCGAGATCAAACGGTCAGATAAAATGTGATGGCCTTTACGAACCGTTACTTTAGCTTGGGGTGACCAGAACTCCTCATGATCGAGTATCGATTCCACATCCATTACATGGAAAAGGGCCTCCAGAAACTCTTGTAAAATTTAGATCGAGTTCCAACGGTCGGATCAAAAGTTATGTCCCTTACAACCGTTACTCTAGCTTGGCGCGACCAGACCTCCTCCTCACCGAGTATCGATTCCACATCCACTATATGAACAAGGGCCTCCGGAAACTCCTGTAAAATTTAGATCAAGATCCAATGGTCGGATCAATAGTTGTGGCCCTTGCGAACCGTTACTCTAGCCTGGAGCGACCAGAACTCCTCCTGACCGGGTATCGATTCCACATCCACTATATTGAAAAGGGCCTCCAGAAACTCCTGTAAAGTTTAGATCGAGATCAAACGGTCAGATAAAATGTGATGGCCTTTACGAACCGTTACTTTAGCTTGGGGTGACCAGAACTCCTCATGATCGAGTATCGATTCCACATCCATTACATGGAAAAGGGCCTCCAGAAACTCTTGTAAAATTTAGATCGAGTTCCAACGGTCGGATCAAAAGTTATGTCCCTTACAACCGTTACTCTAGCTTGGCGCGACCAGACCTCCTCCTCACCGAGTATCGATTCCACATCCACTATATGAACAAGGGCCTCCGGAAACTCCTATAAAATTTAGATCAAGATCCAACGATCGGATCAAAAGTTATCTCCCTAACGAATCGTTACTCTAGCCTGGCGCGACCGGACCTCCTCCTCACTGAGTATCGATTCCACATCTAGTACATGGAAAAGGGCCTTCAGAAACTCCTGTAAAATTTTGATCGAGATCCAATAGTCGGATAAAAAGTTATGGCCTTTACGAACCGTTATTCTAGCCTGGCGCGACCAGACCTCCTCCTCACCAAGTATCGATTCCACATCCACTATATGGAAAAGGGCCTCCGTAAACTCCTGTAAAATTTAGATCAAGATCTAACAGTCGGATCAAAAGTTATGGCCCTTACGAACCGTTACTCTAGCCTGGCGCGACCAGACCTCCTCCTCACAGAGTATCGATTCCACATCCACTATATGGAAAAGGGCCTGCAGAAACTCCTGTAAAATTTAGATCGAGATCCAACGGTTGGATCAATAGTTTGGGCCCTTACGAACCGTTACTCTAGCCTGGCGTGACCAGACCTCCTCCTCACTGAGTATTGATTCCACTTCCACTATATGGAAAAGAGCCTCCGGAAACTCCTGTAAAATTTAGATCAAGATCCAACGGTCGGATCAAAAGTTATCTCCCTAACGAACCGTTACTCTAGCCTGGCGCGACCATACCTCCTCCTCTCCGAGTATCGATTCCACATCCAGTACATGGAAAAGGGCCTCCAGAAACTCCTGTAAAATTTAGATCGAGATCCAACGGTCAGATCAAAAGTTATGTCCATTACAACCGTTACTCTAGCCTGGTACGACCAGACCTCCTCCTCACCGAGTATCGTTTCCACATACACTACATGGAAAAGGGCCTCCGGAAACTCCTATAATATTTAGATCAAGATCCAACAATCGGATCAAAAGTTATCTCCTTCACGAACTGTTACTCAAGCCTAGCGCGACTAGACCTCCTCCTCACCGAGTATCAATTCCACATCCACTATATGGAAAAGGGCCTCCAGAAACTCCTGTAAAATTTTGATCGAGATCCAACGGTCGGATAAAAAGTTATGGCCCTTACAACCGTTATTCTAGCCTGGCACGACCAGACCTCCTCCTCACCAAGTATCGATTTCACATCCACCATATGGAAAAAGGCCTCTGGAAACTCATGTAAAATTTAGATAGAGATCCAACGGTAGGATAAAAAGTTATGGCCCTTACGAACCGTTACTATAGTGTGGAGCGACCTAACCTCCTCCTCACCGAGTATCGATTCCACAACCACTATATAGAGAAGGGCCTCCAGGAACTCCCGTAAAATTTAGATCAAGATCCAACGGTCGGATCAATAGTTGTGGCACTTACAAACTGTTACTCTAGCCTGGCGCGAGCAGACCGCCTCCTCACCGAGTATCAATTCCACATCCACTATATGGAAAAGGACCTCCGGAAACTCCTGTAAAATTTTTATCGAGATCCAACGATATGATCAAAAGTTATCGCTATAAAGAACCATTACTCTAGCTTGTCGCGACCAGACCTCCTCCTGACCGAGTATCAATTCCATATCCACTATATGGAAAAGGGCCTCCATAAACTCCTATAAAATTTAGATGAAGATCCAACAGTCGGATCAAAAGTTGTAGCCCTTACGAACCGTTACTCTAGCCTGGGGCGACCAAAACTCCTCCTAACCGAGTATCGATTCCACATCCATTATATGGAAAAGGGCCTCTGGAAACTCCTTTAAAATTTAGATCGAGGTCAAACGGTCGGTTAAAAAGTTATGGCCCTTACGAACCGTTACTCTAGCCTGGCGTGACTAGACCTCCTCCTCACCGAGTATCGATTCCACGTCCACTACATGTAAAAGAGCCTCCAGAAACTCTTATAAAATTTAGATCGCGATCCAACAGTGAGATAAAAAGTTATGGCCCTTACGAACCGTTACTCTAGCCTGACGCGACCAGAACTCCTCCTGAGCGAGTATCGATTCCACATCCACTATATGAAAAAGGACCTCCGGAAACTCCTGTAAAATTTAGATCGAGATCAAACGGTCAGATAAAAAGTTAAGGCCCTTACGAATCGTTACTCTAGCTTGGCGCGACCAGACCTCCTCCTGACCGAGTATCGATTCCACATCCACTATATGGAAAAGGGCCTCCATACACTCCTGTAAAATTTAGATTAAGATCCAACAGTCGAATCAAAAGTTATGGCCCTTACGAACCGTTACTCTAGCCTGGCGCGACCAGACCTCCTCCTGATCGAGTATCGATTCCACATCCACTATATGAAAAGGGACCTCCGGAAACTCCTGTAAAATTTAGATCGAGATCAAACGGTCGGATAAAAAGTTAAGGCCCTTACGAATCGTTACTCTAGCTTAGCGCGACCAGACCTCCTCCTGATCGAGTATCGATTCCACATCCACTATATGGAAAAGGGCCTCCATAAACTCCTGTAAAATTTAGATTACGATCCAACAGTCGAATAAAAAATTGTGGCCCTTACGAACCGTTACTCTAGCCTGGCGCGACCAGACCTCTTCCTGATCGAGTATCTATTCCACATCCACTGCATGGAAAAGGACCTCCAAAAACTCCTGTAAAATTTAAATCGATATCTACGATCAAATAAAAAGTTATAGCCCTTATAACCGTTATCCTAACCTGGCACGACCAGACCTTCTCATCACCTAAAGATTCCTCTAACAACACACCCAACCACATTCAAGTTAAACTTGGCCAGCAAACTAACCTCTTTGCAATCACATTAGCACTCAGCAAATTAACTATTTTTTTCTATCTATGTAAATATCACAGCATATTATAGCATCCTCTAATCCAAACCTCAATCGACATCAAGAATTACCCTAAAAAACATAATTTTTTCATAAAATTTGAACCTTTCTCATCCAAAACCAAAAAAAAAAAAGCAACTCAGACCCAAACAATCTCAAATCAATCAAAATCCACCTAATTAAAAGAAAAGAACAGAAAAGGAACACAAGCACACATAAAATATATAGAAATGATAAGAAAGAGACTGTCAACCTTCTCACTCTGATCAGCATAGATTAAAAGATCGCGAGTCTGTCTAACTATATCGACAGGAGTCCTCGGCTTTGACTTGAAAAGTCCCTTCATCCTCTTCGAATCACTCACTAACTGCCCCGATTTCGAACTCAACAGCACTGGATGTCCCGATTTCGAATTACTCAACAGCCCAGAATGTCCCTTTGTCGCTACTGCCGCTGCCGGCGCCGGTGATTGTGGCGGTGGCGATACTCTCCTCACCACTACCTCCTCCCAGGCTGCTGCTGCTGCGGCAGCTGGTTTTAACACGCAGACTCCTATATTTCCTCCCTTTATAAACCCCACAAAAACACAAGAAAGTGATTTTGCCTTCTATCTACAAAAAGGGTTCACGGTTTACTTGATTTCAGCCACCAATTTTGCTTTTGGATTATTGGGTTTTTATGGGATCTTGGTAAAAATGTGTGCTTGATTCGACGGTTATGGTTTTTTGGGCTTTGCATAAACAGATTGCCAGTCGTTACCGTGTCACTAACCACTAAATACTTACAGTACAGTGATATTTTTTCTTACGTATTCATTTTCTCTATTATTATTATTATTATTATAAAAAAAATTACAAAAGAGGGGAATTTACTATTACCGTCTCACAAAAGCACTGTTTATTATAGTTTTAAAAATATTATTTTAATAAAAAATCCAAAAAAATAAAATTCATCAACGGTGTGATAGTTAGTTAAACAGGTCAGCTAAAGTTTTCAAGGTCAGCTGAATTTTTTTTTTTCAACTCAAATGGCTCCAGTCCTAGATTAGATTAACCGGTCCAAGTTTAAGAGTTTTTCATAAATAGACAGTATAATACTACTACTTGGATTGAGCCTATGGGTTCATCTGAAATATAATTAATTTAGAATCTGAAGCGGTTTAAATTAAATAAATAAAGAATTTAGTTGATTTAATAAAAAAATTTAAGTTGGCCTACTGATAGGTTAACACCCGGTCCTTAATTTCTAGAATTCTTTTTATAAAAAAAATATTATTTTTATTATATTAAAAAAAAATATCAGTCCTTAATTTCTAGAATTCTTTTTATAAAAAAAATATTGTTTTTATTATATTAAAAAAAAAACATTTGAGAATTGACTCAGGATGATCTTTTTAACTCATAACAAGTTTTATAATTATAACCTATATCTTATTCTGGTCAACTCTATATCAAGTTTTATAATTATATTAGATTTATTGATCCCTATGAAATTATTTTGGATCCATGTCCAATATAAAAATGTGATCTAATATTTAATATTAAAATTGTAGTTGCATAAATCTAATGACTTTGTAAAGTAGATAATATCATAAAATTATCCTTTATATAGGCTATACATAAAGGATGACAAATAATAATATTATTCAATTCACGATATTACCAGCAGTCATGACAGTACAAAGAAATCATAGCAGACAAAACAAACACACATATTTTCTCATAGAGTCTTTCACGATATTACCAGCAGTCATGACAGTACAAAGAAATCATAGCAGACAAAGCAAACACATATATTTTCTCATGGAGTCTCTCACGCACACATTAATGTTCTCTTGTCACCACCACATAATTAAACATAAGGTTTTCATCACCAAACTTAACATTACTAATTATCTAAGAAATTGGATCTATTTCCAACACTCTGGAAACCGCACCGTACAGTCCTCCAATATTTACTAATAGAGTATCATCGCCTTCAGAAATCTGTTGAGGGCTTTGCTCACCTTCGAGTACACTGACGACTTCGGACATTTTAGGCCTGAGAGTAGGAGATAGATTAACACACTTCATTGCCAAGTGCAAAACAGTGAGAGCCTGCTTTTTGTCGTAACTGAATGCTAATTTCTGGTCCACCAATTCAATGATTCTTCCCTTATCGTTCAAAACACCAGCCTGTAATTACAAGATTAGCTTAGCTCCCACTATTAATGAAATAATCAAGTAATGATTACTTATTATTTTCTAATCAATTAAAAAAATCAAGGAATTAAATAACTCTAAGCAATCAAGAAATTATTTCTATCATCCAATTAAAGGAGATGATGATCAAGCATATTTTTTATAATTTATTTTATTCTTTTTACTTATGGGTCTTGTTATATAACTATATAAACTCCACATGAGTTGAATGTAACACATATATTAAATTATCAAATAATAATATCCTTTTATATTCTAAATTTCTTCTTGATATCAGAGCAGGTTGATCATATACTACTCTAAATATTAGCTTTTGCGTTTTTGATGGACAATTTTATACCATCAATCCGATCATTTGGAAACACTTTGTTTTCAAACTCTTCATTATCTATCAAATATTTAATTTACCATTCCTTTTCAATGATAAATCAACTCATGATAAGGAGAAATTATTTCAAGATCATGTGGATGATCAAATAACATCCAAAGAATTAAAAAAAAATGGAGGTACGACAAAGTCCAACAAGAGAATTGAGATTCTACATCAAGAGAAAGACATGCAAAAAGAAAAAAGAAGAGAGACTTTGCAAGCTGATATGTTTTTGCACAAGAGATAGTATAAAAGAGACCACCTATAAAAAAAAGAAAAAAAAAGAGATAATTCTTCCTAACAAAAGAGATAGAAAATGGCTAAGGAGCCATGATAAGAAGAATATATTAGTTTGACGAAGAGTGAGTCAAAATAAAATAAGCACTTGAAAAATCAAATTTTGAAAAGAAATGTTTGGCTAGAGAAATATAGCAACAATCATAAGAGAATAAAAAAAAACTAATAATAGCTATGTTTAGAAAAATACAATTATTAACGATAAGCATACAATGACAATAGAAGTTGTGTATGTCAAACTCAAGAAAAATAAAATTATCATGAGTTTAAGGGGGTGTGTTAAGAAAATAATTAATAAAAAAAAGAGATCAAGGAATTGAACAGCTATAGGTAATTAAGAAATAAATTTAATCATCTAATCAAATATATTTTTCTATAGTTTATTTTATTCTATTTTTTTATGTTTCTTGTTATATGATTATATAAATCTTGCTTGAGTTGAGTATAACATATATTTCAATTTATTAAATAATAATATACTTTTCTATTATAAATGTAGAATTCACAAGTCATTTAATGTTGGCAGAACATGTTTGGTTTGATAAAAAAAAAAAACAAACTAAGATGGTTTATCCTGTCAGATACACTTACTTTATCCAGAAGAAACTTAGCTTCTTCTTGATTGGGTGTATATTCTGCACTAACTGTCCCGCTAACTATTTCGAGTAGGACAACTCCAAAACTATAAACATCAGCTTTAATAGTATTTATTGATTTTCCCATTGAATACTCAGGTGCCATGTAAACTCTGCAATAGAAGATTAATTATTGGTTAATTAGCTCTTAATTAAAAGAATGAAAGTAGTTGTCAATCAATGATCATAATACTTACCGCGACCCTTTTGCTTCGATGGTCATAAATGGATCTTCCTCATCACAAAGCGTTGCCAATCCAAAGTCAGACAACTTGGCCGTAAGAGAGTTATCAAGCATAATATTACTAGGCTCTATGTTTCCATGAACAATCCTTTTCTCTTCATGTAAATACTTCAAACCTCTTGCTATTCCCAGACATATATCAAATCTAGCTTTCCAATCAAGTTTTATCGTGGAATTTGGTTCTACAAATCAAGATTATTGATATTAAGTTATTGATATTTGCAAGTACACAATCCTTGTACTAACAGAAGATTTAAATATACAATTAGAAGCTCTCACAAACATTAAGTGACAGAATTCTATTTACTCCTGTGTTATAGTTCTCAACAATTATATGAATTTCACAAGGCAATGCATTATGTGAAAATTAAGATAAAACTTGAGAATCGAAAGAGCAGGATGAAAATTGGGTGATGGCAGTATTACCGAACAACGCATGGTGAAGGGAGCCTTTCTGCATATATTCATTTACTAGCAGATGCAGGTCTTTATTAGAATAGCTAACCAATAATTGAACAAGATTCTCATGATCCAAAGATTTCAGTTTGGAAATTTCCCCTTGTAATTCATCTTTTCCTTGTTGCTTTGAATTACGAGGAGAAATCTTCATCACTGCTAATTTTTTCTCGTTCGGCAATTCAGCCTGCATACACGTGAAATCAATTCACCAGAACTCTGAGAGAAAAAAGTGCATGTTGAGGAACAAATGTTTCAAAAAAGAAAATCTGACCTTGTATACTATTCCAAAGCGTCCCCTGCCAATCATCATTTTGGGGCTAAATTTTCGAGTAGCATCGATTATTTCTTTGAGGGTGAAAGATTCTCCTTGGAACTCTATAGTTATATCTATTTGAAGAAAACATCAAAGTAAGAATTCTTAAGGTTGTATGGTGCATAATGATTTTAGATTAGCATAGAGAGGTACCATCCAAATCGCTTTGCTGCAGCCAGCCCATTTTCCACATATAAGCCGACAGAAGTAGAGAACCAAATACTGAACCTACAGTAATCCCTGCAATTTGTGAAGGAGATAGTCCCTTGCCAACTTTGAAGTCTGGATACAAATAGTGGAAGACAGAAAGAATAATTATTTATCCAGATAAAGCGTAACAGAAATCTTTGCTCAACAAAATTAAGAGAATGCAACTCTTTACTTGCAGTTACGGAAATGCCTGACACAAGGGGTCCCTTTAAAGACAGTGCAGCAGGTGCATAGGAAAAACTTGGCTCCTGGAAAGTTCCTTTGCCAGCCCAGAAAAATTCGATAGTCAATAGATGATCATCTCCTACCAATGCTGTGAAATTTGCAGTCCGTGTCTTGGTGCCGCTGGCCATTTCTTTTATGTTGAAGTCTTTTAGTGCTCTCTTCCCCTATATCAAACAGTGGATGTTGAATGATGGAAATTATTAAAAGAAGCTGCAGAAAAATATAGCGGTTACCTGTATATATACATCAAAAACACGTTTCCCTAAATTCGAATAATCTTCATCACTTTGGTAAATAGTTTAAGCGAAGTAAAGTTTCACAGTGTAATATCCTTTAAATAAACAGAAGCCATAATATGTCAGAGAAAGAGGACAGAGGCGACTTGAATTGTATAATGGTGTCCCAGCAGAATCACAAACTTCACATTCCGCGTTTTTTATGTAATCACTGGAATCGTAAGTTTTCGATCCGAAGTCTCCAGAACAAGAATAAGCCCAATTTTTTCTTGGAGCTAAATTGTAATTTGATGTTGTCCTGTCTGCTTCAAACACTTTCCCATCAACAACTGTCTCTCCTCCTCCACAATTTATATATAAGGAATTGTCTGCAAAAAATGATAATCATTACAGAAAATCTGTCCTGCGCAAAATTATAGAGCTTCTCAATAGAACTTACACTTTGGTTTTCGCCGACATTTTTTTATCAAATCACGTATAGAATTCCTAGAAATAGCAAACAAAATTGGTAAGAAATAGCTCAGGATTATTTGTTCTAAATTATATGGAGGATATTATCATACCTGTTTGGTTGACTGCTTGAGTACGAACAACAAGCAAGCAGTTGGCGCACATGATACAAAATGATCAGAAGTTGGGATTTCATAGACAATAATATTCTTGCTAGTGAAAAAAAAGGAGGAAGAAAATGAAGTTGCCATTATTACATGTTCAGCTTTCGTTCTCCTTTCTTCGGACCTTCACGCGGAATTTCAAAATTATTATATGACAAGTCCCTGCAACATTATTGTTTACATATCAAGATTTTATTGAGGAAATCTACAAAAGGGAAAACAACCCATCTGAGCAAAGAGCACAAAGCTATAACATACGCCTTGTCTTCAATGGTATCAGGAACCCAGGAAGGTACTGTGCCATTAAGCATATTTCCTGTAAGAAACCTAAACAAAACAAACCACAATGAAAACCATCCCATGTACTTTTTAACAAAGTGGCAGAACGAACTTATTATAAGACATCGAGTTCAAGGAATCTCTTTTGCATACATCTTACTTAAATTCAGCTTTTTCATGGAATCTGGTATTCCACCAGTTAAGTTGTTAAAGCTCAAGTCTCTGCAGGATCAATAAAATGAAAGCAAACGTTATCCTACATATTTGATATATAGTTGTGCTATGGTAAATTATTGCATACCTGATTCTGTAAACACATAATCAAAATCATAAACACTTCCTATGCATGGCCTAAAGGCCCTAAACAATGAGCATTTATAGAGCTGATGAAACAAAATAGCCATGACAGAACTACAAATCCTTTACAAAAGAGGAAATGAAACTTACAGGTATTTTAACCTTGACCAATCACCAATGTACGGGGGGATTTCATCACTTATTGAGCAATTCCTTATCATCCTACACAAATCATTGAAGATGTTGGTGTTTGGATTTATCCAAAGCATACATATCGTTAAGAGTCACATACATAAATATTGTGACTTCATGATTCTGTTATGCCTATAGTCGTAATTAATATATATATATTTTTAAAAAAATTCTCAAACCTAAATCCCATATACAACTAGTCTTCACAGCAAGTAATAGCTCATAAAAACAAAAAAACTCAAGATCATATAAAGAAAAATAGGCCTAAGAAAATATTTATGTAAAAGACCGGTCATAATCCAAATTCTACAACAATAACGCTCCTAGACAAATATAATTCTAAGTGTGTACGGTTTTTATTATTCAAAGTGAAATTAATCTTTATACCACAATTTAAATTCATGCCATAGCTCATTGGCTTACTCCTCATCCATTGACCGATTAGGTTGTAAGGATGCAAATTAAGTACTATAGCAATGTTAAAGTTTGTCATACTAAGGAAGTTTCAGACATTCTTTTTTTTTTTTCCTTTTTAATTACAAATCTCAAGTTAGTTATGCATGTGAGCTTTTGCCCGTAGTGTCAGCTTTAAAGAAAAGCAAAGGAAAGAGGAAGTTTCAGACATTCTTTTTTCTTTTCTTTTTTTCCTTTTTAATTACAAATCTCAAGTTAGTTATGCATGTGAGCTTTTGCTCGTAGTGTCAGCTTTAAAGAAAAGCAAAGGAAAGAAAAACTCACAGGTATCTTATTTTCTTCATATTTGCATTTTTTGGGAAAGGCAAACCGGAGCTATTTACATCACTAACAAACCTGGAAGAAAAACAATCCAGAATAAAACATGCATTTATTTCAACCCGGTTAAATTAAATTATAAAGCACTTACAAGTATCGGAGATTTGACATGTTAAAAAGAGGTTCAAGAGGAAGCTCTCCTTCAAAATCATTTCCGGAGAGGGACCTGTGTTCAGTACACAAAAACACAAATTATTGAATGATATTCATCGATCATCGACAATTTCTCAATCAAATGGTAGACATTCAGCATTGAGAAATCAGCTCAATCAACTAATAGTGCTTACATTCAAATGTGTATAATTACAGAAAGTACAAGTAATTTCTTACAGCCTATTGAGTTTAATCCAATCCGCAATGAAACTTGGTACTTGACCGGTCAAACGATTCCCAGCTACGCTACTGCAACCATAGTTAGTTGCTTTCCTTAGAACAATAATTAAACAGATTGTTGGTTGAAAGAATATGATGAGTTGCACTTACAACCACTGCAATCCCGTAAAGTTAGCATAATTTTCCGGCAGTTTTCCTCCCAAATTGTTGGAGCTCAACCCTCTACAACACCAAATCAAAAGGATTGTAATCCACATTTTTTCTGTTTTATTTCTCCTATTACAATCAAAAGTTGACATTATTATTCTTCTTTTTGAAACTTACAAATAACCAAGAGATCCCAATCTTCCAAGTTCTGGTGGAAGCTGACTAGTGAGTTCATTGAAGTCCAAGTACCTAATTAAATAAGAGATAATAACCAAACCAAACTCAATAAGTTAAAAGGAAATTTAAGGAGAATGAAAGAGCGAGTGAGTTTCTATACATATATAGGAGATTAGAGAGGTTGCTCAATTCTTTAGGGATTTGACTTGATAACTTATTATACGACAAACTCCTGAAAACACCCACAAGAATACGAGCACAATACTTGCGTCAGCAATGGAAAAAGAATTTAATTCACATTATATAATACTGAAAAAATTGTGATTGGATGACACGTACAAATATTTGAGGGACGACAAATTCCCCAAAGATGAAGGTATGGAGCCATTGAGGAAGTTTCTCGAGAGACGGCTACTCATGTATTACCATATAAGTTCATTATTACTCAAATAAGAACCAATAATTTAAATTTTATGAAGACAAAGTTCATTATTACTCAAATAAGAATCAATCATTTAAATTTTATGAAGACAAAACCTGAAGTTAATTTTTGTGACCATTAACCATAGTTATCAGATCATTAACTATAGTTATAAAACCTGACCCGGGGTTGACCCGGCCAAAGAGACAAGTCTCAGGTTACACGGGTTGACTCGGGTTAACCCGAATTAACCAGGAAAAATTAAAAAAATATTTAAAATTTTAATATTTCATATGAAAAATTTTAAAAACAATCAATATGAATATTACATTGACAAAACATGACTTAATTTTTTCTTATAAACATATAGTATATATATTAAAAGACTTCAAATTCTATATTGAAAAAATAATGCATTTTTTTAGTATTTATATACTAAAATTTGAAAACGGTTAATAACCAATTAAAACATATATATAAAAAAGGGTCTCTAATTAGAAAAAAAACACATTTGAAAAAAAAAAAGGATCTCAACTGGGTTTTGCCGAGTTTTTGCTCGTTCTGGTCTTTAATCTTACCCGGACCGATTCAGCAACCGAGTCAATTAGGTCCCAGATCGACCAGCAAATCTGGTCCAGATTTAATAACTATACCATTAACACCTTGCCATGAGCATTTATAAGTATCAAGACCCCAAATGGCTTGCCCTTATTTTCATTTCTAACAAAGCTAATTTTACTTGAAAATGTTTCCCTAAAAATTCTATTAAAAAATCTTAACTTTTACAACTACAAGTATAATCTATCAATTGTCTATTCAGTAACTTCTTTAATTTAATGAAGCAAATTTGAGTTCTTAACTCAAATTTTCACTATTATAATATAATTATGTAGTCCTAAACACTTTATTCTCCTAATGAAAATGAGATCTTAACTATTATTTAATGGAATATAATTTAAAAGAAGTGATTTTAGAAAACAAAAATGTTAGATTTGTATATATATATATTCTGAAAATGCATGTTGAGACTATACTTTCATAGAATAACAGAAGTTACAAATTGTATGCTCTTTTCTTGCCATTATATATTATTTTTTAAGAGAACATCAATGGTATAAAATCAATATTAATAAAATACATATAAACACATATAAACACATACAAGAATAAGAGCACAAAACTTGCATCAGCAATGGAAAAGAAATTTATTTGACACTGAAGATGATACTTACATTAACTATATGATACTGAAGAGACAGTGATTGCATAATACTTACAGATATTGGAGGGACGACAAATTCTCCAAGGATGGAGGTATGGAGCCATTGAGAAAGTTTGTGGAGAGATCGCTATGCATATATATTACCATATAAGTTTATTATTACTCAAATAAGAACCAATAATATAAATTTTATGAAGATGTATTAAGAACTGAAATTAGTTATTGTATATGATCCAAAAGTTAACCAGCTTTTAATTTGCACATAACTATGCAGACAACCATAAAAGAAGTTTTCGGAGAGATCGCTATGCATATGGGAAGCGGGAAGACATTTACCGTACAATATTAATGGAAATATAACAAAAGATTACAAAAATTAAATGATGAATCAAAGCGGATTTCTTTGCTTGTGTTTTTGGGAGGGCACTTATTTTTTATTTATTTTTTTACCTTTTCAAACACACATCTAAATTATACTTGTAATATATTTTTCCTCTTTAATGAAACAATATAAAAAAATTATCCTCATATTTAATTTAACATATCTACATATATTACTATTAAATATTAAAAGATTATAAAATTATTTGGGATACTTATATATATATATATATATATATATATGCCTTTTTAATTAACTATTGAGATTAATTATTTTAAATAAAGACTTTAATTAAATAATTAATGATCAACCCAAGGATTTATTTTTAATCATGTCTTGAGTTTTTTTTTGTCGTTTATACAAAATCAACCCAAGGATTGTACGACTTTAATTGTGTGGTTTTCCTGGGATGTTGCATTAACAATAGGCGAGTTGATTAATGCACAATGCCTATTTAATTTCTATAAACAAAATGTTATAATTTGGATTCTATGTGTCCTTGACAATACCCTTCCAATATACTATTCCGATTTTTTAGTCCAACAGTTATCTAGTCAAACATAATCTAAGCATAGGAGTCGCCCATAATGACAATATTATTTTTAATTATAAACGTAAATATTTTAAGACATTAATATTATTTTTTAATTATTAATATTAATTTATCATTTGAATTTTCTAGTCTAGTTTGAATGTGTGTGAATAATTATTTACTTGTTTTATGATATATGTTTTGGATCCAATAAGTAAATTTGGGCTGTATCCATGCAATCTCACATAGGCCCGTTAAAAATAAATAGTGTTCTTTGTAACCATATCAATCAATGTTATCTTTTAATTATAAATATAAATATTTTAAGACATTAATACTATTTTTTAATTATAAATATTAATTTATCATTTTTAATTATAAGCATTCATCAAAGTGAGATTAGGCCATTTTCAAGTCTTGCTCTAGAACCACTCTTTTAGTTTAGTTTAGTTTAGTTTTAAAATAAAAACATGTCACTTTAGATAATTTTTTAGCATATTAATTAAGATTTTCTAGTTGCTGTGTGACACGTGTATATTAAAATATAATAAATAAAATAATTATTATTTTTTCTATTATTTAATCATATCTTTATCTAGAATCTTTCGAAGACTAATCAAATGAGCAAACATGTTTTTCCTTATTATCAGTACTCAAGACTAACACTAGCTTAGTGAAATTATTTACTCTATGATACTCCTTTCATTATAGAATTCTCTAACCATTAAATTATCTACCCGAACTTTTATATCGATTCTTTTATCTACGAAAAAAAAACCTTTTTTAAAACATCTCGCCAGGGCCAGACTTCTAGCTAGACAATAGCTTCCTCATATGTCATGTCCTAGTAAACTTAAATATGTCTTCCTGCAATAAAACTAGTTTAAGAGACACTTAACACTAATAAGCATATATTTAGGCTCTAATTAGAACTTAAAGTCTAAGAGTCAAATTCTAATATTTAAAAAGTTAATTCGATTAAATCAAGGGTTTAAGTAGAAGAATAAAAATTAAATTAAAATTTTTCAAATTCTAAATTAAAAATTCTAATTTGTAAGGTTTATTATAAACAACGTGTCGTTCAACTACTATACATCTTTTTTTTAATAATTTTTGTTGATTGAATAGATATTTTTAAATGAATGAATATAGTGGCAGTAACTATATTCTTCAATAATATAGTTGGTCGAGTAGGCATTTTTGGTGTCCAAACTGCTGTAGTAGTAGTATATGATCATGGTACTGGATCACTTACAGACGGGTGAGTGAACTCAAGTTCCCCAAGGTGAGAGGGATGCTACCATGAAGTTGATTCTTGGACAAACCACTGTTATGGTAATAGGATAGTTATCAATGAATTGAAGTCAGCATAATTACTTCGAATTATTATCATCATGTCATATGATACTCACATTGCTTTTAGGTAAACGAGACTAGCCAAGGCTTCAGCATTTATTTCTCCAGTTAAGTCCTGGTCTGGGAGCGTTCTACCACCCAAAAATGGCGTTAACATAGAAACCATAGCAACCAGTGAGTTTTAAAGAGGATGTATTGCCTTACAAAAATAAAAGAAAATTGGATGAAGTTGATGAGGAACTTACAGGCGGGTGACATGACAAACTGTTCTGTTCTCATCAGTGCAATCGCATTTGATGTATTCAAAATTAGAGGAACAAGCCGAGCGTGCGATATTTGGATGAAAACCCCACCCTAACTTTTTCAACAAGTCATCCAAAGCCTTTGCTGCCAAACGTTTTCAACAAGGAAACATCATTTTTTAGCAAAATTCAAACAGGTAGTATGCATTAATTAGGTTGTTATTAAAAATCTCATTAATGATGTAAATTGAACTAATGCAAATTGAAGTGTCAACAACAAGCATGAAATCGTGTGTACCTTCATCTTCAGGCAATTAAGGCATGTCATATAAATTTGTTGCTTTACAGACTACATAGCCAAATTGACAAAGAAGAAGAACGGCAAGAGAGGAAACAAGCTTAGGAAAGAGCTTAAGATAAAGCTTAGCCATTACTATAGTTTGCAATGCGACATGCATGAAATCTACACAAAAAAAGCCCTCTTTGTTCATAACTTATTATTAATTGGGTCATCTGAAAGAGAAGAGGATCTGCTTGGATAGGGAGAAGATATTGAAGGAAAAGCTCATATTTAACAGATAAAAAAATTTCTTCCTTCTTTTGTATATAGGAGGAAAAAGGATATATATGTAGATGGAAAAGTATATCGTGCGTGTGTACCTTCATCTGCAGGCAACGTTGGTTGACAGGCTACATAGCCAAATTGACAAAGAAGAAGAAGAACGGCAAGAGAGGAAACCAGCTTAGGAAAGAGCTTAGCCATTACTACTTTAGCTTGCAATGCGCTTCCCTTGAGACGACATGCATTCTTTATAAAGATATTGTTTTACCGTTCAAACAGTTATTAACTCTGAATCAATTACCTCACATTACCAAATTGTCCCTGTCCAAATATCAAAATACCCGAGAAAAGTAACTTGCAATACATTCTTTTTACATTGATTTTTGGAACCAAGATTGATACATAATTAATTCTAGTGGTTGCCGGAAATAATTTTGGTTGTTTTGTCTGAATTATGTGCTATAAAAGAATTAAAAAAACCCGATATTTTTTGCTTAAAAAATCAGATGTTTTTTAATTAAAATAAACTATTTATGAAGTGAAATGTAATTATTCATATTGTTCATTCATAAACTGGATAAATAAAGTGGATTGATGAAAAACTATTTTGTTAACCAAAATAAAACAATGCGGTTTTAACTAAAATAACTTGAAATTAACTGGGATATCTCGCAAATTAATTTCATAATTTAAACCATTTTTCGAGTTAGTTTCTGATTTTGAATCAATAACAACAATCATTCTACACCTACACACTCAGAAAAAATAAATTTTTAACTGATAACTCAACTTTTAAGTAGTAAAATAAAAGAATTATAACTTAAATTTGAATGAGAATTTTATATAAAAAACTCTTCTATGCCCAGCTAACGGCTCTGCTGAATGATTGAACCCATGTATTGAAGGAAAGAATCCCAGATAATTATGATTCCAGATATGCACGAGATATATTAGGAGATGAGGAGATATGCGTGAGTTGTTGATTGAATATTTCTCTGCAATATTGTAGCCGAGAATCTCTCCTGATATAGTGGATCGTCTTGTATATAATTTGTGTAAACATTGTTCTTTATTCTTAATACAATACAAACAGAGAATCAATTACACTTTCATCCTCTTTATGGTATCAGAGCACTGGTTCTAAGAACCCAGAAATTCCTCATGGCAGGTGACGAAGATCAAAGGCTCCTTGAACAAAACAGGGGCTCAACAACTTCCAAGACCTCAGAAACATGGGAGAAATCCAATCATCCGCTTTTCCTCCATCATGCAGATCAACCAGGGGCTGTCCTTGTTTCACAAATATTGATGGAAGACAATTACACAACATGGGTGCAGTCGATGAGCATGGCACTCACTATCAAAAACAAAAGGGGTTTCATAGATGGAACTCTCAGGAGACCAACGAGTGACTCCCATGAGCAGGATCAATGGGACCGAAGTGATATTCTTGTGAAAACATGGTTGCTTGGATCCATGTCAAAAGAGATCTCAGGCAGTGTTATTCATTGCAAAGACGCAAGAAGTATATGGCTAGAATTGAAGGAGAGATTTTCCCAGACTAGCACAGTCTCTCTATTTCATATAGAAAATGCCATTCATGAATGTGAACAGGGCACCAATTCAGTCACGATGTTTTTCACAAAACTCAAATGTTTGTGGGATGAGAAGGATGCACTTAATTCCTTCCCGCTTTGCACCTGTGAAGCAGCCACCACAATGAAGACTTTTCTGAAGACACAAAAGACCATGAAATTCCTAATGGGTCTCAATGAAAGTTATGCCCAAACCAGAAGCAACATCATAAACATGGATCCTCTTCCAAATCTGAACAAAGCCTATGCCATGGTTTTGCGCCATGAGAAGCAAGCAAAGACTTCCACTGGGAAATTGGCAACACCAGCAGAGGCATCTGTTTTCTCAATCAAGAAGGTGACTCGTGACTTTACACCAGTAAATGGAGAGGGTAAGTATTGTGACAAATGCAATATGAACAATCACAATACGAAAAATTGCAGAGCACACCTGAAATGCACCTATTGCAACGGAAAAGGTCATACTTATGAGTATTGCCGAAGGAGAAGGAACACTGCTGAAGGTAGTCAAGGAAGATCGAAGGTCAACCATGTTGCTCCACAAAGTCACGACAAGGGGGCTTTGCCAGAATTTCCTTTCTCACGAGAAGAATGCCAACAACTTCTCAGCCAACTCTTAACAAGGTCTGCATCAGCCAATCTAGTTGGTAACATCCCAAACTATGAGGAACTCTCAGGTAAATCATTCCAATTTTCCCAAAGAAATATGGAAATCTGTTGGATACTGGACAGTGGTGCAAGTGACCATATTGTTTGTAGTTCAACTCTCCTTACCTCACTTACACCTGTTAAAAATCGTTGGGTCAAACTTCCCAATGGAAATTGCACACCAGTCACCCATATTGGCACAGTAGTATTCTCTTCCCATTTTGTACTTCATAATGTGTTTTGCGTCCCAATTTTCTACCTCAACCTAATATCTGTGAGCAAGCTAGCATACGATTCATTCTATATCACTATCTTTCTCAAACAAGTTTGCTTCATACAGGACCTACGATCGGGGAAGACGATTGGGACGGGCACTGAGAAGGAGGGCCTTTATTGCCTCAACCTGTCACGGAAAGCAACATGCAATGCAGTTTCCACCATCACAGACAATTTGTGGCATCAAAGACTTAGTCATCCCTCAACTAAAACATCTTCATTATTTCCATTTTTCTTCAATAAATCATGTATTCCTAGTTCTTGTTCTATTTGCCCTTTAGCCAAACTGACTAGGCAACCCTTTCCATTGAGCACTACACGTAGTGCAGCTTGTTTTGATTTACTCCACATTGACATTTGGGGTGGATATCATGTCCCATCTTCCTCTGGAGCCAAATATTTTTTAACTCTCGTTGATGACCATTCACGAAGCACATGGATATATTTGTTGAAACATAAATCTGAGGCACGAACTTTTCTTATCCATTTCATTCACTTGGTTGCAAATCAATTTAGCAAAAATGTTAAAATCATCAGGAGTGATAATGGCCCAGAATTCAAAATTTCAGACTTCTATTCGTCTAAAGGCATTATCCACCAAACCAGTTGCGTCAATACACCTCAACAAAATGGTGTAGCTGAGCGTAAACATAGACATTTGTTAAACGTTGCTAGAGCCTTACTTTTTCAAGCAAATCTTCCGAAACATTTTTGGGGGGACGCCATACTCACTGCAGCCTACTTGATAAATAGAACTCCAACTCCAATACTTAAGGGAAAAACACCTTTCGAATGTTTATTCAACGCCAAGCCTAACTTTTCTCATCTCAAGGTTTTTGGATGTCAATGTTTCGTGTCCACACACCCCACTCGTCCAAGCAAATTTGATCCTAGAGCTCATGAATGTGTTTTCATTGGCTACCCTCATGGCCAAAAAGGTTATAAGGTTTACAATCTAACAACCCAACACACTACTGTCTCTAGAGATGTAACATTTTTTGAACATGTGTTTCCGTTCAAAACAAGTCAGACTCCTTTGCCTTTTTCATTGCTTCCCATTCCAGTCATTTCTCCTTCACCCCCCACACATACCTATATTCCTACACTACAAAACCCCACCTCCCACTCTTCCGCTGTTCCTTCTACGACTTCACCCTCAGATTTCCCCACACCATCCCCACTTTCAAATCCCATTCCATCCACAGACAATTGTCCTATCATAACTCCTCCCGATCATACCACACTTGACACATCCCCTGCTACTTCATCAGCCTTACCACCACCTACACCCCCTCCACGCAGATCTTCTCGTGCCACGAGACTGCCCACTGCATTGCAAGGCTTTCACATTGATGCAGCCCTCCCCTCACGCCCCGATCAATCTAATCCCTCGGAAGTGGTCATTTCTCCAGGTCAGGCTCACAGTATTTCTAATGTTCTCTCTTATGATAACCTTTCCCCTCCTTACAGAACATTTACTGCTAATATGACTTTTTCTCGAGAACCTCTCTCATTTTCTCAGGCAGTCCAGGATCCCCAATGGCGGGAAGCCATGCAGCAAGAAATCCAAGCTCTCCATGCCAATAAGACTTGGAGTTTGGTCCCCCTTCCAGCTCACAAACGCCCCATTGGCTGTAAATGGGTTTATAAAACTAAGTATCATCCCGACGGCACAATTGATCGTTACAAAGCCAGGTTGGTGGCCAAGGGCTTCAGTCAGATTGAAGGGATTGATTATCGGGAAACCTTTGCACCGGTTGCTAAGCTCACAACTGTTCGTGTCCTACTGAGCCTTGCAGCCATGCAAAATTGGCATCTTCACCAATTGGATGTCAATAATGCATTCCTTAATGGCGATTTATATGAAGATGTTTACATGCGGCTCCCTCCTGGGTTCGGACGAAAGGGGGAGACTCGGGTTTGCAAACTACACAAATCCTTATATGGCTTGAAACAAGCTTCACGACAATGGTTCCTTAAACTCTCCTCAACACTCAAATCAGTTGGTTTCAAGCAATCATGGTCTGACTACTCCTTATTCGTCCGAAACCATCAAGGGATCTTCACAGCCTTGTTAATATATGTTGATGATGTTATTCTGGTAGGGAACAACTTAGACGACATCACCAAGACTAAAAGCTTTCTGTCCAGCCAGTTTAAGCTAAAAGATATGGGACAATTGAAATATTTTCTTTGGATAGAGGTAGCAAGATCCAAGCATGGGATTTCTTTGTGTCAAAGAAAATACGCATTGGAAATCTTGGAAGATACGGGTTTCCTTGGTGCTAAGCCTTCACGTTTTCCAGCTGAACAAAATGTGACGCTTACACAAGGAGATGGAGAATTATTAGAAGATCCCTCTCAATATCGAAGACTGGTTGGACGTCTTATATACCTAACCATCACACGGCCAGACCTTGCATACGCAGTCCATATACTTAGCCAGTTCATGGATAAACCCAGGCCACCCCACTTAGAAGCAGCACACAAGGTATTGAGGTACATCAAGCACGCACCGGGTCAGGGGATCCTCTTACCATCCAAAGGGCCATTGGAATTAAAGGCATATTGTGATGCAGACTGGGCTCGCTGTAAGGACACTAGAAGATCCACGACTGGTTACTGCATTTTCCTTGGAAATGCGCCCATCTCATGGAAGATGAAAAAGCAGACCACCGTATCACGTTCAAGTGCTGAAGCTGAGTATCGCTCCATGGCCACTACGTGCTGTGAAATAACGTGGCTACAATACATCTTGAAAGATCTGAATGTTAGACATGAGCGACCTGTCAAATTGTTCTGCGACAACAAAGCCGCAATCCATATAGCTTCAAATCCTGTATTTCATGAAAGAACGAAGCATATAGAAATAGATTGCCACGTGGTGCGAGACAAAGTGCAAAGAGGATTAGTTCAGCCAGAACACATAGGGACCAAGGATCAACCAACAGACATCTTCACAAAGCCACTGAGTTCAAACCAGTTTTCCATGTTGCTCGGCAAGTTAGGAGTGATCAACATACACTCCAACTTGAGGGGGAGTATTGAAGGAAAGAATCCCAGATAATTATGATTCCAGATATGCACGAGATATATTAGGAGATGAGGAGATATGCGTGAGTTGTTGATTGAATATTTCTCTGCAATATTGTAGCCGAGAATCTCTCCTGATATAGTGGATCGTCTTGTATATAATCTGTGTAAACATTGTTCTTTATTCTTAATACAATACAAACAGAGAATCAATTACACTTTCATCCTCTTTACCATGGAATCTAAACATTGAGAAGTAATAATGCATCTTTAAAATTTATGGTCAAGTACTCTTTGTTTATATTCAGCATCTTTCGTCAATCTTTTGCATTTAAAAAAGCCAAAAGCTGATAGCTTACCCTCCATTTCTTGGGTCTAATCGGAAAGTGAACTTTGAGAAGAAATAAAGCATCTTTAAAATTTATGGTCGAGTCTTTGTTTATGTTAAGCATCTTTTGTTACCATTGTCAAGTAATAATAATAACCACCGTCAGTCCAGGTAAAGAGCATTATGTAATGCTGCTTTGAAAACCAAAAATTGAATGTTATTTTCAGGATATAAATTTCATTGGATCTACTTTCGTATAAAAAACAAACAAACAAAGAACTTTATTTCATGTGGATATAAATTTCAGCTCAAATATTATAGCCTTCTGCGCTTGTAGTAAAAGCTCAACCATTTTGTATTCAGAATATATTATTTATGCTATTCTCACATGAAAAGTCTTGGCTGTGAAATTCTTGAAAGGAGAACAATACACAGTTATCTTCTAAGTACTTTTATCAAAGTAGAAAACGTCCAATAAACACGTTTTATTTTCAACAATATAAAAGTGATCTCAAATTACATTACGTAGGTCACACAAGATAAATCGAAATTCCTTTGTAAGTTCCTGCTGCTCCTACTGCCCCAAAGTCCTCGCCGGATTCACTGAAACCATCACGTGATGGCCTGCCCATGTCAAATAGATTATAACTAGTTACATGACCCGCGTGATGCTGCGGGTCAATTTTTTTGTATAAAAAACTAAAATTTAAAAGTTTTTTTTTTTTTTGGATTCGAGGAAACCCCACTTCCCGGAAAGCGCACTTTGTGGGCCCAGGTAAGTGAGTAAAACCTCGGCTGTCCCAGGCTCTTACAAGAGGTGCACGCCCTGACTCGAACTCAAGACCTGCTGTGCAGATCTTAAGCCCTTTGCCACCACGCTACGCCCCTTGAGGTTAAACTTACATGATCTAAGTTTAAGTGAGTTTGGCTGCAACACCAGACCCAATAGCTTTGGATGTGGGTCTAGCTGCAAGGTCGTGTCATAAAAGTGTGATAATTAAATAGATTAATGAAAACAAAAAAAAACAAAAAAAAAGCCAACATGAAGAAAAAAACTAATGAAGAAAAAAGAAAAAAAAATATGAATTAACTGAATTAACCCTTCAAACCAAGGTAACTCGTCAAATCTGGGATTCGCGTCATGAAAGTTTAATAACTAAATAGAAAAAAAAATTGACGGGTTAACTTGGTTAAACTGTCAAACCAGGTTAACCCGTCAAGCCCGGAATATGTGTCATGAAAATATGATAATTAAATAAAAAGAAATTTAACATTAACAAACTAAACTAAATGAAAAAAATTAATTAAAAAGAAAAAAAAGCAAAAAAAAAATTTCGGGTTAACCCATCAAACCAGGTTAACCCGTTAAACTCGGGATTCGTGTCATGAAAATCTGATAACTAAATAAAAAAATTAACATTAACAAACTAAATTTAAAAAAAATTATTAAAAGAAAAAAACACAAGAAAAAAGAAAAAAACCATAAAGGTATAAAAAAACAAAAAAAACAAAAAAAATAAAAAAAAATAAAAAAATAAAAAGGAAACAAAAGACAGCTCAGAGTATTTTAGTATATGTTATTATTATAAGTACAATTATAATATATAAGTACAGGCATGTGAAAGCTACAGTACTTTCCTCACGCCTTTTAGAGTATTGTTAATTATTGATGATATATTCAGGTTTGTTATCCAGGAAAATTAGGAGACAAGGATTTCTTGTCTTTTATCAGGGTATAGACGAAATGGGAGTCACCACCTAATATTTTAGTCACTAGGAACTCTAACTAGTCTCAGAGATCGGGTACGGGGACTAGTTGCGTAAATGGAAGATATTAACACCTCAATTACGTTCTATTTAAGGTAACCTGCATTGTTTGATTATTTGATAAAATCTAAGATATTGTCGTGTTTTCTATTTGTTGATTTGTCTAAGGTTTTAGAGAAAAGTCCTCCTAGATAAAGAGGTTCTTATCTTATCGAGTAAAACCTAACCGTTCTAACGTCAATAAAAAAAGTTATTTTTTTAATATCATAAAGATATTTTACGTATAAATTCGTAATTCCAGATACTAAAGAAAACAAAATATGTTTTTGGGTATTTTTGAAATATTGGCAAATCCTACTAACTTTGATGTGATAATCTAGGCGCTACTTACTTATCTGCAAATCCTATATTTCATGCTTGCTCTAAACATGTTGAGGTTGATTATCGTTTTGTCTGATATAGGGTTGCGAAGAAAGATATTCAAATTCGTTTTATCCCCTCTCACGATCAACTTGGAAATGTTCTTACTAAGACGTTTCTTACTGCTCCATTTACTACCTTTCGATTCAAGCTTCAGTCGATCCTTAACTCTCAACTTGAAGGGGCATATTATAGAATGTACCTACATAAAAAAATATTATAATCATACTCTTATGTTGTAATCACCACCATTACTATTGTATATTGCCCTACACATATAAATAGAAAAGGTTTGTTAACCAATAGATTAAGCCTCCTAATTATTCTCAACTATACACATCTTTAGTTATGTGTAATTTTTATATTTGTGGTTTGTTATGTTATTATAAATTGTCTTTTTATTCATAAATCAACCTAGGATAAGAAGATCATTTGTTGGGTTTTATTAATTGGATGTTGCGTATCACTTAAACTTAATTTTTCATATTCATGCAATTTAATTTTGATGGCACCATTTCTCAAAGAGCGAGATTTACTTTTATTTGTGTCTTGTATTTTTTGGTTGTTTATACAAAATTAACCTAAGGATTGGAAGACTTTAATTTTGTGCTTTCCCTCGAATGTTGCATTAAGGATAGTCGAGTTAATTAATACTTATTTTCTATATACAAAATTTCATTTTCATATTGTGCTATAATCTGGATTTGTGAGCTTGGAAATTCCCTCAGCAATACCCTTCCAAAATACTATTTTAGTTATCTAGTCAACCATAATCTAACTAGGAAAATCACGACAACATTGTTTTTAATTATAAATGTAAATATTTTAAAACATTAATATTATTTTTTTAATTATAATTATTATTTATAAATATTTATTCATCATTTGAATTTTCTATGTCTAGTTTGAATGTGTGTGAATGATTGTTTACTTATTTTAAGATATATTTTCTTGATACGGTAAGTGAATTTGAGATAAATCGTATGTAGACCTATTTTTCATATTCATTTCAATCTACATTATAACATTGGGGATTTGGCCATTTTCAAACCACTCTCTTAGTTTAGTTTTAAGATAAAAACATATCACTTTAGACAATCTTTTAGCATAACAAATGTTTTTAATTTTTAGAACAAATAACAAAGCAATTTACATTAAAGTAGGAAGTATATAGTAATTTTTATTTTTTTTATTATATAATACCCTTAATAATAATATCATCTGGAAAACTAATTAGGATTTCCTTAATTGCCAGGAAGCTAAATGACATACCACTGAGATGCCATTTTCAATAGAGGTAATCTATTTGCAAGACATCAGCATGCTTAGGTAAGCTAAGTGACGCGATATCGTTTAGTTGTGGGCATGGGGACAGCTTGTCGAATATTAAAAGAATCCTTAGGTGATTTGTGCTCCTGTCAGAAAGTTTGCTTCACAGAAGGTTCTGAGATGTCAAGCCGGGATCCCTACCTGAGAAATATCTAGGCCTACCAGGAGGGGCCACTTCAAGACTCCTTACGACATGGAAACCAGCGCTTGATAAAACCAAAAATGATGTGATTTTAGGAAAACAAAATTATTTAGTGGAATATCTAGGCCTACCAGTAGGGGCCAATTATTTAATGGAATATAATTTAAAAGATGCGATTTTAGGAAAACAAAATGTTAGATTTGTAAATGTATATTCTGACTATGCACGCTAGCTGACAACTCAAGTAGCTATGCATCTGGGACTCAATAATTGCATCCCCAAAGGATATATATATATATATATATATATATATAGTCGAAGCTAAATAACTACAGCCCAAAGACCGAATATCCGAGGCAGAAGCTAAATGTATCAATTATAGGGATTCTTGAATCGAGTTACATGGAATATCTTATTTTTGTTAGTTTTATTTTAAAAATTATAGTATATTTAAAATAAAGAATATTTTTGGACAAATGACTGCAACAAAATAAACAGCAGTAGTAGTAAATAACCATGGTACTGGATCACTTACAGAGAGTAGAGTGAAGGCAAGCTCCCCATGGTGACGTCAGGGATGCTACCATAAAGTTGATTGTTATCCATTAGTTGAGGTCAGCATAATTGCTACGAATTACCATCATCACATGTCACATGGCTTCAGCGTGGATTTGTCCGTCTAATTCGCGGTTTGAGAGTTCTCTACCACCCAAAAAAGGCGTTAACATAGAAACCAGTGAGTTTTAGAGAGGACGCATTCCCTTACAAAAATAAAAGAGAATTGGATGAAGTTGATGAGGAACTTACAGGCTGGTGACGTGACATACTGTGTTGTTCTCATAAGTGCAATTGCATTTGACTTCATCGTTAGGACGGTAAAAAAAACACAAAAACAAGGTTTTTTATATCAATTTATCATTCATTATCATTTATTTTTATCACGTTAAAGTTTTACCTTAAAGATCTTTGTTAAAAAATAATTATAAACAAAGCTTGAACCCTAAATATAAATGGGTCTCACTTTTAGAACCTGTTTGGCTACGTGGTGGCGTCCACGTTTCCTGCGACTAAATTATGCAAACTATTTGGTTAAGTAACAACTGCTTATTACTATACATGGAGCCCATGCAATACTGCGTTTGAAATGCAGGAACAAAGGAAGCAGCTAGGAGCTGCTTCCTGCACGTTGCAACAAAAGAACCATACTTTACTGTTCAGTGAACAGTGGATGCATGGCTCCACTGTTCACTGAACAATTTTTTTTTTAATAATTAGTGCAGTTAATTAATTTCACTCGCACTGAACGTGAACAATAATTTTTTTTTGTTTTTTAAAAAAATTAGTTTAAGGTGCATTACATTTACTTGTACTATAATCTCAATTTTATTCCTGATAATATTTTATCTAATTTTGTAGTTTTTGTCAGATGAATTTTGTACGTAATAGAATTGTAGATAGTTTAATGAAACAATAAATTTTTTATATATAAAGTATGATTTATTTCACGATGTAATAACAATAGTTAACTCCATAATATTTAAATTAAAAACCATCAATATTAATATATATTTTGTAAAATTATTTTATAACCTCAATTTCAAAAGCACTTTTAACCAAACACATTAAACTACTTTTTCTTCAATCTCAATTTCAACTACAGTTTTAACCAAACACCTATTTTTTCAAATCAACCTCAACTAAAAGTACTTTTTATAAAACAATTTTTTTCAAACCACAACCACAACAGTTACCGCAATACCAAACACACTCTTAATGTATTCTCAAATGTACTTATTAGCCATTTAAAACAAATTTATAATAATGTCTCACATGAATGAAACTTGAAAATTCTTAGAAAGATAATTATTTAGCTTCGGATTTCCTTAATAAAATACTATCAGATTTACTCGATTAATTAGTGAGTACATTATTTTTAACTATTTAACTTTTAATGTAATGAAAGACAATAATATTTATATAGTTTTTTATATAAAGATTTCATTTGGTTTTCATAATTTTGTTTATTTTAACCCTAAACAACTCTAAAATTCATAAACACTTTTTATAATTAAACATTTTTGAATTAATGAAATGATCATATATCTCATTTAAATAGGTGATTTTTCATTAAGATTATTTTATTATATTCCACTTGGTATTTCAATAAATGAAAATATTTTGGATTGTTCTATGTAAATCTTTTTATCAATGTCACTGTTCAAGAAAACTAATTTTATAATCACTTGATATATTCAAGTTTGTAAATAGTTGAGATAGTTATTGTCATAACATAATTTCTTACCCTTATATTCTTTTAAAAATAAAAAATATCAAAAATACATTGTCAACAAGTTTTGGTTATTTTATAATTTTTTATAATTTATTTCTTTTTTTCATATTTTCAAAATTTTAAAAAAACTTAATTAAAAATAAAAAAAAATCAAACAAAAGTTTTTTTTTTTTAAAAAAAAGAGAGAACATACATTTCTTTCTTAAAAATTAAATTTCCCAAAAAAAAGAGGGAGAATATATTTTGTTTTTAGAAAAGAGGGAAATTTTAGGGGACACTAGAATGTCTTGAAAAATACTAGAAGATTATGAAAGTTGGGTGATCATTTTCGGTTAGGTTCGGTTTTTGTATATAAAAAAAAGTAACTAAACTGAAATTTTTTTAAAAAAACCGAAACCGATTCAAACCAACTGGTTTCAGTTCGATTCTGTTTTTTAGAACAAAAACCGGTTCAAACTGATTTAGCTCGGTTTTTCCCGGTTTGGCTCGGTTTTTCCTGGTTTGGCTCTGTTTTTTTGATTTGACTCGGTTTTTTTCTGGTTTTTTCGGTTTGGGTTCGGTTCGGTTTTTTCAGTTTTAGACTTATAAAGCCGAAACCAAACCGGTCAGTTTTTTCAAAATTTTAATCGGTTTTTTTTCATGGTTCGGTTTTTCAGTTATTTTTTTTTCCGGTTTTTTCAGTTTAATTAGTTTTTTTGTTCACTCTTATATGAAAGTGTGTGGAATAGATTATTATCTAAGAGTGAAACACAACTTTTTTTTTTTACTAGTATAAATAGGGGTCACACTAAAAAACAAGGGAGAAATTAGTTAGAGAGGATTAGCATTAAAAAAAAAATACTAAACATTCTTTCTTAGAAAACCAAAAAAGAGAGTAAAAAACCATGACCCTCACAGTGTCCAGTACACACACTTTTAAATAAAAATAACAAGATCAACTCATCATCTTCAAGCTCCCACTGTCACCACTAAAGAAAAAAAAAACCAAATTCCCTTAAAAATATTATGCCCTCCACTACTGTAAAACATTCAAACCTCCATAATTAGCCATCCTTTTTTCTCTATCAAGCAACAAAAAAAAAAAAAAAAAACACGACAGACCCCTCCCTTTCATCTCTCTTTCTCTCACGAAGAAAAAAAGGCCTCACCCTCTCTACATTAACACGCTTATATACAAGCTCTCCTCCACTCAAATATCCCAACTAAACCAATAAACACAAACAAAAACTAATGAGCCACGGCACAACGCCCTTTTTTTCTTCCACACACACTCTACACAGTCCTTAATTTTAGTAATAGTCCTTTATTACACTAAGTGCCTAAATAGATGGTGGATTTACTTCATCTATCTATCTTCTGTATATTACCTACATAAAACTATATATACTTGAACTCTTATTAGTCAATGATATACTATCAAATTTAAATTCTTATATTTGTGAACCTTCTCCATCAATTTTAATTATTTTCTGAGCGTTCTAACATCCTCTTTTCACTGCCATTATTTTTTTTCTTTCGAATATATATATATATATATTTTTTTTTCTTTTTATTTTTTTGGGTATTTTCTCCTTACTTATGCGAAGACCAAAAAATAAGTTACAACACAAATTATATCAGGAAATGCCATAAATGTCAAATATATGTAGTGATAGAATAAATGTGCCCCCAACACCTTTGTTCAATATGATCTCGCCTTGATCTTTTGATATGTGCAATTTGGATGTTATCGGGTCATTTAACATTCTGGTAGTTATCGACTATTTCATCAAATGAGTAGAAGCTAACTCTTACGCCTATACAACACAAAAAGTAGTCAAGAAATTCATTACTTCAATTAAAATAAAAGTGAAATAAACAATAGAAAAGTCAAACACTTTTATTTTTTCACATTGATTCCTCTATTTTTTGGATAAATCGATTCAATTACTTCACCATTTACAAGAAATAACTCCCTTCAAATTTTGATGGGTCATTTAACATTAATTACTCCAAAAGTCAAGCATGTCAATTTATAACTTTTATTCTATATATTTTCCAGCTAAAATAAAAAATATATAAATTGATATGTTGATAGTATACTTAAGGAACTGTAAGAATGAATAGGTATTTTCATTTTATAAAAAAAAATTCACAAATAACTTATATCATTAAAAAAATTATAATAATTATAGTTAAAATTAAATAAAACATTTGATTATCAAATTGCATAAGTTTTGCAAGATATAAATTTAGAACAATAAAAATAATAAGATATAGATTATTATATTGCATAATTTTATACTTTTTTCAAACTTGTAAAATTCGTCAGAATTTACTGATTTTACCAAGTTTGAATAATTTTACTAGTTTTTCAATTTTTAATTTTATTTTACATATTAGATACATGTGATTTTATGAGTAAATTCACAATTTGAATGAGAATTTTATATTTAAAACTTTTCTATGCCCAGCTAACGGCTCTGCTAAATGATTTGACACATCATGAAATGAATTGATTTTGTAATGTTGTCAGAAAATAATAATGTATTTTTTGTTTGATCCCATGGAAAAGTAAAAATGCATTTTTTTAAATTTAGGGTCAAGTCTTTTGTTTATCTTTGTTCGTGTTCAGCATCAATGATTGGACCCACGGCGTGTGAACCGTGGGAAGTAATAAAGGTAATGCCTTCTATGATTGAACCTTGGAAATCTTTAAGATTTATGGTGAAGTCTTTGTTCAGCATCTTTTGTTTGTCTTTTGCATTTATAAAAGCTACAGCATCAGTACGTATGAAGGCCAAAAGCTGACAGCTTACCCTACATGTCTTGGGTCCAATCAGAAAGGGAAGATTGAGAAGTAATAATGCATCTTTACAATTTATGGTCAAGTCTTTGTTCATGTACTTCATTATTATCTTTTGTTTCCATCATGTCGATCTTTTGCATTGTCAAGCAGATAAAAATTAATAAAGCCTTCTGCGCTTGTAGTAAGAGCTCAACCATTTTGTATTCAGAATATATTATTTATAATATTCTCACATCTTGGCTGTGAAATTCTTGAAAATAGAACAATATACAGTTAGAATAAAGTGTACATTATAATATTTTCATGATTATTATACAATCGTTAACCCTATTGCTAATTGAAAAGGAACACGGTTTTTAAGATTGAAAGGAGATCATTTTATGAATTAGCAATGTAATAATAATTTTTTCAACAATATAAAAGCTCACAAATTACAGTAGGTGCCACAAGATTATAAATCCAAATTTCTTTGCAAGTTCCTGCTGCTCCTACTGTTCCTCACTGGATTGTTTTTATTGTTTTGCAACTCGATAATCAAACATATCATGTGAAGATAAAGGAGATGGATCATTTACTTTAATTACCCAATTGCTGGCTCTATTTCATACACCATGGATGCTGAGTAAGACTCGATTGATTTGGCCGATGATGTGGACACCTATGGTGATGAGGAAGAAGAAGACGTTGCAAATGATAAGGATAGAGCAGGTGTGTTTCAATCAGTCACAAGGACTTTTGGGGACAGCAACATCGGGTCAGAAAAATCAGATCTGGTAAAGAATTGAGACAATGAATTGAGACAATTATCAGATAGTGTGGTGCTTCAATCAGAAGATTTGAATAATTTTCATAATTTTTTAATAATTGATAACGTGTAAGTTTAAGATTAATTTCACTATTGTATTTTAATTTTTTTTTATAATCATGAATTAATTATTTTAACTTGATTAGTTACTAATTAGTGGTGCATAAATAATGTTTTTTAAATGCTAAAATCATATTTAGATTAGTCCAACGATTTAGAAAGGTTTATTCACTTTAATTTATATTAAAATTTATCTTCATTTTTATTTTATTTTATTTTAAAGTATTATAAATTTTATCAATTTTAATTCACATTGAGAAAATATAATTTGTAATTAAAACAAGATTCTAATAATATTTTATTAATTAAACATGATTTTTTTAATATACATATTTTCTATACTTAACCTTTAGGCTATGTTTGTATAACATCATAATTTAAAAAATCTTTAAAAATTAAATAAGTGACTAAGCTTTCATACATACCTGCATACATAAGTAACCAAGCTTTCATATATACATACATGTATCATGAAACAAATTCATATATATTTTCAATAATGAAGATCAATAAAGTAAAAAACCATAATGAATCTACAAAATCAACGAGGATAAACTTTTAAAGAACTATCTTAACTTAAAAGTTTAAACTATTAGGTAAGGTTCTAAAATATGATTTATATTATTTTCTAACACACTCTTTCAAGTAAAAACTCTTTTGTTTTGATATTTTCACATGCTCACACTACCTTGTGCTATTAATTAATTTTGATCTTAAGAGAACAAAAATAATGGGATTTGAACTCGTGATATTTAGATCGATAATGCTTTGTTACCATATTAAAAAACTATATTAATCTAAAAACTTAAACTGTTAGATGAGATCTCAATATATAATTTATATTATTTTTCAATATGAAATATAAAAGAGATATGATTTCTTATTTTAGAAGTTATTAAATTTAATAAAAAAAAATTCCCTCCACATTAATTCCAAACTATATAAAATAACTCTAGAAAATAATTTATTTCTAATTGCTATACAATAAGTGCAAAATTTAAAAATTATATAATGTATTGTATATACAATCTAACACCAATAGCAATAATAAAAAATAAAATAAAGATTACTTTCGCAAATGTAAGAAATAAATTAGAAAACAAAATGATACAAAAGTCATTTAGTGGAATTGCCAGCAGAAATAACCATTATTATAAAATCAATTATTAAAATTTACATTTTTTTTTATTAAAACTTGATATATTATCAAATAATATTTTATATTAATAATTTATTTATCTAAATTTAATTAGCAATGCAATAATAATAATTTATTGCATTGCTAATTAAATTTTATTAATTAAAATTACAGTAGGTGCCACAAGATTATAAATCAACAAGGAACACGGTTTTTAAGATGGAAAGGAGAACATATTATTAATTAGCAATGCAATAATAATTTTTTCAACAATATAAAAGCTCACAAATTACAGTAGGTGCCACAAGATTATAAACCGTGTTATACATTAACTATGGTTTGTTGTATGCTTAATCAAGGGATGTAATGAACTAATAAAAAAAGCTGAAGAACACACTAAATCATGATAATTTGTATCCCTAAATCGCCATACCTTATCTATTGAAGAGAGTCCAAAAGGTTAAATTGTTTGATAAATTCCCAAGAATAGTTTTATACTATTTCACTGACAAAAGAACGTATAATTATATCCTATTTCCGACCTAGGCAATGGAGTAATTAAAAAGAAATTACGTAGACAGTTGCAGATAAGCTTGCATTAATTGGATGTTAATCTAGTGTCTTATACGCTGTAAGATAGACATGTGGCATCGAGTTATTGGCCCAGGTAGGAAGCCCATTAAGCATGTTGTTTGTTAAAAATCTAAGCAGGAAACTTCAACCCATCAGCAACAATGGTTTACAAGCTATAAAACTTAAACACGTGCAACTTATTCCGTCTCTGAAATGTTTCGGGTTACAAGCCCCAGCAGAACCTAATATTTTAAATTTTATGAAAGTTTTTTTTATATTATACAAAAATTAAATGATAATAATTTTTTTTTATTTGAGATTGGGTTGAACTTATTTACTAAAACATGTTTGTTTTTGCGTTTCAAAAATACTTTTAAAAAAATATTTTATTTTTTTCTTTACTTCAAATTAATATTTTTATCGTTTTTTCTCTTGAATATTTTTTCCTTTTCTCTTATGTAACAGTAGAGAAAAAATAAATTGATGAGACTTTTTTTATATTGTACAAAAGTTGGGTGATGATAAATTTTTTTTTCATTTGAGATTGTGTTGAATTTTTTTATTAAAATATTTTTGTTTTTGCATTTCAAAAATACTTGCACATTAACAATGGCGGCGAATGTATTATATGCATAATTTATTTCAATAAAAAATAAAGAAATAACAATAAAATAAAGAGGAAGTTCTTCCATCTATTGAAGGATTATGTTATCTTTAATGGACAGGGGAATTCATTTAGTAATATTATTTTTTAAAAACAAATCTTGGTAATTGTAGTGTGTTATCTTTTATTGTTTTAAATTAGACTAAATGATTTATATATTTAAAAAAAATTTATTAATATTCAAAGAACAGTTAAATAGTGGTATAAAAATTTCATATGTTAAATTTAACACATGTCTCATATATAATCACACTGAACTCTTTAAAATAAAAACATTCAAAAAAATTATAATTCTAATATTATCATATTAAAGTTAATGGAGCTCTAAATAAATTTTTTATTCACATCATATACTTTATATATTTGTATTATATCAGAGAATTTTTGAATAATAAAATCCATCACAAAACAATTCATAAATATTATAATATAATATTATTTTGGGTAATATTTTTAGGATACGCCGCCCGACCCAATGATAATGGGTCCTGCTGCCTAGTAGGACCCAATGCTATTGGGTCCTATTCTCAGCCAGCAGAATTGGGTCCTGTTGGGTAAGAGGACCTAGCAGCGGTGGACCCTACTGCTAGAAAGACCAAGTAAAGTTAGGCATCGCTGCCCAGCAATGGTGGGCCCTGTTCCACAAGGGCCTATTAGTATTGGTCAGGTCTGTTTCATTTAAAATTTAGGCTTGCGATTGATCCAGAATAAACTAGTCAACTCGAAACTCGGATGACTCGACAAAAACATGATAGATATCCTTTTTTTTTCCTTTCAAATATGTTTTTCTCCTAGCCAAAGATCCTTTTTTATATATATATTCTCAATTAGTTACTAACTCATTTCAAAGTGCACTATATAAATATTAGAAAAATGTTTTATTTTTTCAATGTGAGATTTGAAGTTCTTTAATATATATATACACTTTATGTTCACAAGAAAAAAAGTAATGTTTTTTTAATGTGGGATAAAAAAACTTTTTTGGTTTAAATACTTCAACTTAGAAGAATAAGATAGTTTCTTTTCAATGTGAGATAAAAAAACCTTTTGAAATAATCTTTTAAACTTAATTATTTACAACATGTATAGCCTATATCTATATAGATTGTTTCTTAATTTTTTCATATAAAATAATAAAACATCAAATATTTTTTTTAAAATATTTTTGGGTGACCCGAGGTCTTGGTTGGGCCTGTTTCATTTAACATTTGGACCTGCAATTGGCCCGGAATAAACCGATTGACCCACAGGGTCAACCTGGAACTCGGGTGACTCGAAAAAATTTGGTAAAATGCAATTGAAAGGAAATAAAGTGACTTGACCAGTTAGAAAACTAAAAACCAAAAAAATAAACAAAACCTCATCTCTTTTATTTTGTTCAGGGGCCTCTTTTAAAAAATACTGATTTTTTTGTTGTGTTTAATTTTCGAAGTGGTTTTTTTGGTTCATCTATGGTTTTGTTTTTCTCTTTTATATAGATAAACTATGTTTTTAAAAATAAAAAATATTTATTTTTAGATGATATTCTTAATATGTGTTGCCTTAGATGTTATTTTTTTTTCTTTTTATTTTATTCAATCAATTTAATGTTTTATTTTTCAAGAATCAATATTTATCTCTCGGTTTCTCAAATTTTATTTTTAGATGTCATTAATGAATTTTTTATTGATTTATTAACCTATATAATTGTTAGTTTATCGTATTACATATGTGCATAAAACTTTTTGATTTGTTATAATTTTTGAACAATTAAAATGCGTTGAAAAAACTTGCATAGATAAGTTTTTATAAAAAATAAAATTTTTTGACCCTTGATGGAGTACGAGTAACATAGCTAGTATCTTTTTATAATATGTCATTTTATATATAAATATATAAAAAAACAACTATGATCATGACTAGATTCCATAAATTACTAAATAAACAAACATTGAATCTTATAATATATAGTTATTAAACCTAATTTGATAATTGATCTAGAAAAAATTATAATCTAAAACTTTACCCGAGCTGAGATTCGTGTTGAACTAGAAAAAATATTAATTCAGTGAAGTTCAATTAATTCATCTAGATTTTTAGTGATTTTATTAATTCAATTAAACTAAATCACGTCAATTTAAAGAATTTTCTTTAACAAAAACAAAACTATATTATTTTAACTAAAATCACTACAAGATTTCACAGTTTTACCGACGGAAAAATTCCGTCGGTGTGTGATTAGAAGTTCGTCAGTGATTTTTTTACCAACATCATCACCGACGGATTACGTCCGTCGGCTTTCCTTTCGTCGGTGATTCCCCATTCCATCATTATATCGGTTGGCAAAACAAAAAAACCATTTGCCGATGGTTTTACAGACGGAATTTGCACGCAAAAAAAAAGATTCCCGCTTGAAATATACCGACGGCTTTTTAGTCCGTCGGTGATATCGTGATTGACCGACGGCTACTAACCGTCGGTAAATCTGTCGGTGAGTGTATGAAATATCGACCGAAGATATCCGTCTGTAAATTCATCGGTAAGTATGGAAGCTACTGTTAAATGTCGACGGATTAATTCCGTCTGTAAATTCATCGATAAGTATGGAAGCTACTGTTAAATGTCGACGGATTAATTCCGTCGGTAAGTCCGTTGGTGAGTGTTTAAAATACGGACCGAATTAATCCGTCGGTAAAACCCTTTGTAATATTTTTTTTCTAAATTTGTTTTTAAAAAATTATTTAGGATATATAATATAAAACTATATAAATTAATTGTAATACAAACCAATTATGCAAATAAAATTTATATTAAACATAAAAAAAAAATCAAAGTTAAATAATATTCATTACAAATTGAATATGTTTCAAAAAAAAAATTAAATGAAGTTTTAAAGGTAAATAATGTTTATTACAAATTAATATAAAAGTGGAGTTGGAGGAGGAGGAGGAAGCTGGTGGTTATACGGCCAAAAAGGATTAGGCGCACATGTTCCACTATTTGCCATGTTCATGACCATTTCGCGAAGCTGTTCATAAGCCGCTTTTTGTTGTTCATACTCCGCTTTTTGTTGTGATTGAGATGCTTTGATTTGCTCAGACTCCGCTCTTTGTTGTGCATGAGACGCTTTGAATTGTGCGTACTCCACTGATAAGTGGTCGTATTTGTCGGTGAGCTGAGCCGTGTGTTGCTGCAAGGCCACGAACTCCTTAGATTGAGAGCTCCCAACGGTTGAAACACTACGGGTCGACCGCAAGTTGTCGGCCATAGTGTTGGAGAGCCCGTAAACCTGATTTTTATCGGGTCCACCTGACGAGCCAACCTCCATCCATAAATCCGGATCGAATTCCGGATGGGTTAAAATATTGTCCCCGTATCTCTCCCTCAACCGATTATTATAGGTCTCCTGAAAATAAATAAAAAAGTAATCATCATATTCAATTCAATAAACATAATAACTTATAAAATAAAATGGTTGAACAAACATACCACGAAATGTTGAGCACGGTTATCAACGAACTGTTGCGCCCCCTTTTGACGGTCTTGACTCTGCACATGCGTCTCCACAAACAGCTCCATCGGGCTCGGCTCACGTCCAAGAGACGCAACCTATAATGAAAAAAGATATATTAACAACAACTTAATTTAACGATATATTTCATTTAAATTAATCTTACCATCCGTTTTGCATGTGCAGCAAACGGAATGGAGCCGCCAGTGTGCATTGTCACCGAGCCATGAATTGGCCGATTCTGGTTGTCAGCACCGGACTGTGAGCGTCGTGTGAACCGCTCAGACGTCACGTGCTCAAGATAGTGCGGCCATATATCTTCCGGGATGTATATCGGTTTGAAATCCCTCTAAACCGCAACATCGTTCCAGCCTTGAAAACCCCTATCCCTCGCGGTTTTTTGTACCCTTTTTTGTGCTTCATACCAAAAATTACGCAACCTACTCATGCAACCAAAAATTACATTTCGAAACATAAATTTTAGTCTTAAAAAATCTTGTATTTTTTTCGATCTTACCTAGTTGCCGCGTGATTTTCCCACACCCTCCTCACAACAGTGTTATGCTCACTGTCCGAGCAGAATTTGTGTTGTGTATAAATAAACAAGTTTAAATAAAAACAATAATTTATTTACAATTATATTAATAATTTATTAGAAATAAGCTGAAAATTATAAATTAACACCAACCTGAAATCTGCCAAACCATGCATTGATTTGAGGCATCCATTTAGGATGCTTAGAATCTCCATCGACGATTTAAACACCGATGATATTACTCGGGCGGCCTCAATGTTTGTGAATCTGAAAATAAATGAAATAAATTAAATAGTGATTACTTCATAAATTATGTTGTAATTTTTTTTTAAAAAAAATAAATCTTAACAAACTTGCATTGAAAGGTCGTCCTTCCACTGTGCCTCGTACTTGCGGGTAAATTGATTCCGCTGCGAAGGCACGCCGCTTCTGTGCTGTGAAGTATCGCTGGAAGAGGCAGCATCGGTTGACGGCGCAGGTGGTAGAGGTGCCTCTTCTTAAGAGGCACTTAAGGAAATATCATCATCGCTGCTAGACAAACTAGCTGCGACCGTACGTGAGCGACCAGCTCTGGTTTTCATTCTATGCATCTCCACAATTTTATACAAATAATTATATAATTAAATTCAAATGTTAAAAAAAAATTTGACAGCACCTCCCCTATACCGGATACTACTCCCCTATACCGGATACTACCCAAATTCACAAACCTGCACGTATTATCAAAAGCCACAACCAATTGACCCAATCTATACTAATTATTCCAACATATTCAATTACTAATCCTAAGGTAAATTCAACATTAAGAATTACAATTCAACAAATTATTCAATAATTATGCTAATGTAACAATAAAATATATTCAATAAATAAAAAAAACTGTAGACTAACAATTAAAATTAATTGAAAAAAATTAAACATAAATCATGCAATAATAGAGTAAAATTAACAATTATTCCAAAATATTCAATTACTAATACTAAGGTAAATTCAACATTAACAATTACAATTCAAAAAATTATTCAATAATTATACCAATACAACAAAACAATAAATTAAAAAAAAACTCTAGAATAACAATCAAAATAAATGCAAAACATTAAACACAAATCATGCAATAATAGAGCAAAATTAATAATTATTCAAACATATTCAATTACTAATTCTATGGTAAATTCAACATTAACAATATATATTCAACAAATTAACTAATAATAATTATGTCAATACAACAATAAAAAATATTCAATAAATTCAAAAAAAAAACTATAGACTTTAGCAATGAATTATGCAAAAACAACGATAGAATTTATCTACATTACAAAAAATACACCAAAACAAAAAAACATACCAAAAACAAAACAGCAAAAAAAAACCCTTAAAGCAAAAAACATACATACCTTTTAAACTGATGGAGATTCATGAGAAAAATTGCTAGAGATTGCTGGTGAAACCTTTGAAGAACTGAGAGGAAAAGAATCGGTGAAAAAATAAGGAGAAAATCGGTGAAAAACTGAGGAGAAGAAAAAATAAACTGAAGCGGCGGTTGGGGGGACTTATATGGCAGTTTTACCAATGGATTCATCGACGGATATAAAATTAATTATTATTTTAATTTATTCCGTCGGTGAAGTGTCAAAAATCCGTCGGTAAATTTTGAATTTCGCACCAAACTTTTTAATGACCCTTCATATTTTTCGTGGTCTGTCGGTAATTCCGTCGGCGAGCTGACACGGTCAGAGATGCATTTAATGCACAACCCTTTGGAATTCGCGCGGTCCGTCAATAATGTCGTCAGGAAAATTGACCCGCCGACAACTTGTCGACGTACTTATATCCATTGGTATGGTCGTCAGTGATTGTGGCATTTCAAGTAATTATTTTCAAACTCTCTGTGAAATGCCGACGGACTTAATCCGTCGGTATGCACGTCGGTGAATGTGGCATTTCAAGTAATTATTTTCAAACTCTTTGTGGAACGCCGACGGACTTAAGCCGTTGGTATGGACGTCGGTGATTGTGACATTTCAAGTAATTATTTTCGAACTCTCTTTGGAATACCGACGGACTTAAGCCGTCGGTATGGACGTCGGTGATTGTGACATTTCAAGTAATTCTTTTCGAACTCTCTGTGAAATACCGACGGACATATATCCGTCGGTATGAACATCGGTGATTGTGGCATTTCAAGTAATTATTTTCATGTTACAAAATATATCATCCATGATCTATAATTATTTCAAGTAATTATTTCGTGATTGTGGTATTTCAAGTAATAAATATTTCGTGTTACAAAATATATCATCTAGAATCTAAATTACATGAAAGAAAGGGTTTTACACAGGGCTTAAATTTGATTGTTAGTCAGAATTTTCTTCTTCTTCGTCATCAATTGAATTGTCATCACCCTCATCGCAATCTTCAATATAGATATCATCTTCTTCATCCACATTTGCTTGTCTACTAGAGCTCAAAACAACATTCAACTCCTCTGCGTCAACATCAACAAGACTATCATCGAAAACATGAAAATTTGAATTTTCTTCCAATTCAATCGAAGGAGTAACTCGATATGGTTCAACCAACTCACTAACTTGAAAGACTTCATCTCGCACACTTGTGTCTTCGTTCTCATCCTGAACAACCTCGACACGACCCCTGGGTTTCGTTTTTAAAACGGACAACCAATCCACTCTTGATCGATCCTTTCTAAATGAAGGGGTGTATGTGTAATAAACTTGTTGACATTGCTTTGCGAATACAAAGACATCATTTATGTTGCGGAGTCTAGCTTTTGAGTTGATTTCGACCAATAGCATTTGAATAAAAACACTATTCTGTTCGTTATGATATTGCAGTTCGACGACCTCTTCTAATCTACCATAGTAGTCAACTTCTAACTCACTACTAGTGGATCCCTTAACACAAACACCGCTGTTGTATGTCTTTCTTCCTTGCCCATATTCTTCAGTATGGAAAACATATCCATTGATAAAATACCAGTTGTAGCACTTACATTTTCTTTCAGGCCCCAGGCTTAGTGAAGACAATGACTTAGGCGCACTCCTTCCCATTTGATAAACCTTGTATGTAATGTACATCAATAAACAGTAAATGAACGAGAATCTCGTAATGACATGCATACGTACAATAATTTTGCAAGCTAGAATGAGTTTGTGATAGTGCTTACATGTGTTCTGAACCACGTGGCAAACTGTTTATCTTGTAATTGAAAGATCTGGGATTCGGTCAGCTGTGAGTTATTGGAGAACAAATATTGTTGATGTTGCTTACAAGTGATGATGAGTGTATGATATTACAATATATAATTAACAGTATTACTAACAAAGTTTAATTAGTATAAACTTACTGAATAAAAGGTCTCAGCTCATCACAGTTAAATATAACATAGTTGTGTGCTTGTTTGAACTCTAGTTCCGACAAATATCTTCCTTTTACGGCATTTTTAGGTGTGGGTCGTCCAGTATTGGAGAATATTGACAAGTTCTCACTGGAAGGCACTTCACCGCTATCATCATGCCATGGAACGCGATTGATTCTCGTTCTCAGATGAGGTTCGAAATAGTATGAGATAAATGTTGAGATCTCCTCAACAATATAGGCCTCACATATCGAAGCCTCAACATGCGCCTTGTTCTTAACCTTTTTCTTGAGAATAAACAAGTACCTGCGTTGAAATATTAATCAAGTATTTTCAATTAAGAAAAACATATAAAATACTTTTATATATGAATTACATTGCAACTGTAATATCTAACCATTCGAATGGGTACATCCATCTATATTGGACCGGTCCTCCAGCTTTTGCCTCGAACGGTAGATGTATAGGGAGATGCTCCATTGAGTCAAAAAATGATGGAGGGAATATCATCTCAAGTTTGCATAGTGTCTCGACGATATTCGTTTGAAGCCTCTCAATGTGATCAACATTCAACTTGCTGGAGCATATATCTTTGAAGAAATGACTGATCTCCGTGAGTGCATCCCATATTCCCTTTGGCAACAAATCACGAAAAGCTAATGGGATGAGTGTTTGCATAAACACGTGGCAGTCATGACTCTTCATTCCATACAATCTGCAGTCCTCTATATTAACCAGCCTTGATATGTTCGATGGATGTCCATCCAGAAAACACAGACTCTTAAGCCATTTGTAGACTAGCAGTTGTGCGTTTTTCTCTAACACGAAGCTTGCTCTTGGTTTTGCGACCCGTGACTCATCATAAACCAACTCCATATTTTTACGGTTACAGTATAAAGCTATATCCAATCTAGCCTTGATGTTGTCCTTTGTCTTCCCCTTCACATCCATGACGGTGTTGAAAATGTTCTCAAACATGTTCTTTTCGATGTGCATGACGTCAAGGTTATGGCGGAGCAGATTGGTCTTCCAATAAGAAAGCTTCCAAAAGATACTTCGCTTTACCCAATTATGGGTCAAACCAAAACCAGGAAACTTTTGCTTATCTGATTGAAGGCCAAACACAATGTCACCGTACTCTGAGACAACATCATGCAATTCTTCACCAGAAAGACGCGGGGATGCAACATCTTTTTCAACTCTGCCAACAAAGAAATCTTTTATGTTCTTTCTGTACCTGTGATTAAGTGGCAAGAAGCGACGGTGACAGTCAAAAAAAGAAGCTTTACCTCTGTTTGCTAGCGTGAATGCCTTGTTGTTTTCCATGCAGTATGGACATGCGAGTTTCCCATACGTGCTCCAACCAGAAAGAATTCCATAAGCTGGAAAATCATTGATAGTCCACATCAAAGCCGCCCTCATAAGGAAATTTTGTTTCCTCGATATATCATAAGTCAGAGCTCTGGAAGACCACAACTGCGCCAACTCATCAATAAATGGTCGAAGATAAAAATCTATATTCCGCCTCGGGCTACTTGGACCGGGTATGACAGTAGATAAAAACATGAACTCCGGCCTCATACACATTCCCAATGGCAAGTTATAAACTGTGAGTATGACCGGCCAACAAGAATAAGGAGCAGCAAATGACCCAAATAGGTTGAATCCGTCTGTACACAACCCAAGACGCACATTACTTGACAGCTGAAAAGTGAGGATGAACACTGTTAAAGCATTTCCACGCTTCGCCGTCAGAAGGATGAACTATCACTCCATCAACCACATGGTGTGCTTGGTGCCATGTCATGTGTTCAGCAGTCCTTGGTGACATGAATAACCTCTGCAGTCTAGGTGTGATCGGGAAGTATCTAAGTTTTTTATATGCCACTAGAGTCTTTCCTCTACCAGTTCTAGGTTTGTAACGGGAATGCCTGCATGTTATGCACTTAGTCATCTTAGCATTTTCAAGGTAGTATAACATGCAGAAGTTAGGGCACATGTCAATTTTCTGGTATCCTAAACCGAGGGGTTTCATCATGGACTTCGCAGCATAGAAGTTCTCTTTCAGCCTGTTCTCTTCAGGTAAAATGCTTCTTGCCCATTCAATAATCTTGTCATACCTGGCCTCACTCAACCCGTGATCTGACTTGATGGTGAACACCTGTGCTACGACCGATAATTTACTGTGGTTCGTGCAGCCATTCCATAATGGTTCTTCAGAATCTTTCAACAAATCAAAAAACCTAGCTGCATCTGCATTAGGTTCTTCTTCTACGATTGGACATTGACTGCCATTACCTTGATTCATTCTCATTGCATCCATAACCATATTTCTGTAAGGATTAGTGTTGTCATTTGCCGCTTCATGCACGTTGCTAGCACTAGAAGTAGACCCAACCACCATTTCTTCCATTCTCCTCTCACTAACAAATAATTCTCCATAAATCCTTTGTGCAGAAGATGCATCATTACAACATCTGGATGCAGATACTTTTTATTTTAACACTTCCTGCATAGACACCTAATACCGTCTCCAGTAAAATTTCTAGGAATAGATGTTGTGAAATTAATAAAACCCTGAACCCCGTTACAATAATCCATCCTCTGCAATCCTTGGGGTGAATCTTGATACATCCATGAACGATCATCCATGATTTATATCGAACCTCTATAAAATTATGATGACATCATGTATTAATTAACTAAGTTAGGTAAATAAACTTGCAAAAATATTACTTTACCTCGAGATTATCCAACAAACCAATCACAACTTCTCATAAATATTAAATATTCATTATCATTTATCAACGTCCATACAAATTAAAATATATAAATTTATGGAAATTACCACTCCGCAATACCATTGATAAAACTTTAAACGGACCCATTAAGCAAGCTATTAATTATTTCAAAAAAGCACATGTACTTTGGTAGTTCCATAAAGTTTTAACAATTTACAAACAAATACAATCTTACAAAATCTAAAACAAACCATAACAGGTATAGAATTATACATTCATATACTACAAGTTTGTTTGAGAAATAACAATAAAACATGTACATCTACTAACAAAATACATATACTAAAAAAACAATAAAATTAAAATTTAATTAAATGTTAAAATTTAAAAAGATAGAATTACTTACAAAAATTGATAAAATCCGTCTGTAAATCAGAACATGGATGCTGTGACCACAAAACTTCAAGAAATATAACTTGTTGTGCTGATATGAGGGAGATATTTGTTTGGGGGGAGGGGGGGCTGGTTGTTTGCAGATGGGGAGAGTTGGGATTAGAAAGAAGGAGGAGAAATAGGGGAGGAGAGGGTCGGCAGAGCGGACATATATTAACTTTTCCCGACGGTTTTCACCGACGGACACTCCGTCTGTGAAACCGTCGATGATTCTGACGGAACAATCGACACATCACCGTACGGATCTGTCATTTCAAATCCGTCGGTGATTCCATCGGCAATATAAATGGCGAACATGTCACGTCACTGTACGGGCTGTCTTTTTGAATCCGTCGGAAAAAATAACCCGCCAAAACCTTCACGTCAGCGACCCGCCTTTTTTTTTCCGACGGAAACTTTTCCGTCCGTAGTTCAGTCGGTAACTACCGACGGAAATGTTCCGTCGGTAGTTACTGACTGAAGTACGGACGGAATAGTGTCCGTCGGTAATTTCGACCTCAAATTACCGACAAAAATATTCCGTCGGTAAATCCGTTGTTATTTAACGAATTTCTAGTAGTGAATACTTAAATTAACAGGGATATCTCACAAATTAATTTGATAATTTAAACTATTTTTTGAGTCAGTTTCTGATTTCGAATCGATAACTACAATCATTCTACACCTACACACTGTCAGAAAAAAATAATGATATTCATTTTTCTCTGGAAAAAGTAATAACATATATCAACCTGTAGATTACTCCTATTTGCCTAGCGAAATCAAGTGCATGGAAAACCATCAGTAACAAAAATACAAGGCATATTCCTTCTGCTTCTTCTTCTCCTTCTTATGGTTCGTTGAATCTAACTTTCTATCCAGAACAACGATCACTTTTCTAAAGAGCCAAATTAATATACTAAATGAAAACAATCACTTTTTTTAAAGAGCCAAATTAATGTAATTATTTCTTCTGGATAAGGATTAACAACCTAAAAAACGAAATATGGACATGTTATTGGGGTCCATACGCCGGGAACCACGTTCCCCAGGTCTCTTCTTGGGGTCCATCAGCCGGGGACCACCGCATCGATTACCACGACGGTTATGGCCGTGGAGAGGAGCGAGAGGGTGAGTGCGTGTCGTTTCACGGTAACAGTTTTGCCTGTTTCAGGGGTTCGAGGGGTTGTGGAGAGCGGATGAGGGAGGGTGATTTACTGTGGTGTGGTATTTATAGGGGGATTTGATTTTGACGCAGTGCGAATTTATTGTCTGGAGGACCGACATGGGGGCATACTGGTTGAAAAACAATTTTGGAAAGTAGCGTAAAGAGATTGTTTTTTTTTTTTCTTAAAAAAAAATAACACAGCAAAAATGTTTTTGCAATAGTGGTTTCTCTTAAAATAATTTTTTAATTAAAAAATAATAATAAAAACTAATCAATGATTTCAAATTAATGTGTAAAAAAACTTAAGGTGATATTAATACAGAAAATAATAAAAAATTGCTTTAAATATACATTCTATTATGTAATAAAAATATTGCTGATATGCCATATTATTTTTTAGTTTTGCCGATGAATGATTAAAAAAATACCTGATATGAGTATTCAAATTTTAATTTAAAATTTATGAAATTTTTTTTTAATTTCATTCTCATTCAACTTTTTAATTTGTAAGATTTGTTTCTTATTATTTTAATAAACTTGAGAAAAATAAAACATTAATAAGTTATTTTCCAGCTTATTTTCCATGACATAACCAAACAATGAAAAATGTTTTCCAACTTATTTTCCATTACACTACCAAACATCGAAACATAATTCACTTTTCCGGAATTCACTTTTCAAAAAAAAAAACTACTTTCCAACAAATAAACAGGGCATTTGTTTCTTTCTCTTTCAATTTTTATTTTTTACCACAATTTTAAACTAAATCTAATAAATTAGGCAACACTTAAATTCAATTGAAAGGAAAAGATATCTAATAACTAAAATGAAAAAAAAAAATTTATTCACCAAACCCCCATTCTAAGTATATTCTAAGTATATTGTATAAGTTTGAAACTTACACAAGCCTATACTACTTTATATTTAATTTTTTTAATTAGAATGATAATGGTGATATTCAATCTTGTTATCATTTAATTATCAATATTATAATATAATTCATATTATTTTTTAATAATTTTAATCTCACCGTAAACATATGTGTGCATTGGTTTGGGCTCAATGAATTAGAGGAGTCGTCTACTCCAAGGAAATACAAACATGTTTTGTATACAAATGAAGTCTGCTAACATTTGCGCAAGACTTATTGATAATTATATTTTATTAATACTTGTAGCCATAAAGTTTGCGGAAGCTATAGGATCTTGTTATTTCACGTTCTCATATGTTCAGCATGTAATTATATAAAGCAAAACACACGTGGTTTGAGGATTGAGAGAAAAACTACCTCCCCACGGCGGGCACCTCTAAATGAGCTTTTCAAATTCTGATTAGCAATTTCTCTATAAAGGAAGGTATATTAATTAATAATTCAAGCTGTAACTTATAAAATACCACTAATTACAGCTACATAAAACTTCTCTAACTTCACATGCCAAACACATTTTGCATGAAATACTTAACCATGACAAAAAAAAAAAAAGTAACAATTTATTTGACTCTTTTTTGTTGAATGGATTGGAGAAATAATTTTAGTTTTAACTAGTTTACAGGTAAATGCTACACTACGGGCTATATCAAAATTTATTTTGAACTTAACAAAAAAATACTTAGATTGTAGAGAATTATTTGATATTATTATTAAATTTAGCCCAGTAAATCAATTTTAAAATCTCTCGACCTAACTCCTTGTCTAACATGAATTTAAACTTAAACAGTGTGAGAGTTTTTTTAACATGACTTAATCAATTTAACTAGTTCAAATATAACCCAATTGTGACTAGTAAAAAAGTTTGAAGATAAAATTGAGAAAAAAAAACCAAAATTGATAGAAAAAACAGGATGAAAATTTTCATTGTAAGATTTATTTACAATTTACGTATCAAAGATAATCAATTTATATTGGGATAAGATATATTTTTTAAAAAATATATGGTTGATAGCTAAATTTGTCCCTATAATGTTTCTCTAATTTGTCCTTGTATCTTTAATTTGATCAATCTTATCTTTAAATACATTCTCCGGTTCTAAATTTATCATTGGGCAGGAGATGTTTAGACAAATCCACTAAAATTAGTTGTGAAATTGATAATAAATGTAATTTCAACATGTTGACCTAAAAATCTCATAAATACAAAATGTTATTTGAAGAATAAAATTAATCTCTAATTTTAAGATAAATCATCAAAGAATAGCAAAAACAAAAACATAAATATAGAAAAATAGATGCCTGAAGTCCAAAATGATCGCTAAAGAGCATAAATGATTGCTAGAGAGCATAATTATGATGTAGATGGAAACAACACAACATTAACAACAAGTATAAGCAAAATAAAATTCCACTAAATAGGGTTAATATACAAAAACTCTCAATTCAAAATCTTATTCCTTAATATTTTCTTTTCTAGTATTCTCCTGAAATTCAAGCTAACCAACTTTGTTTTGTCCCTTTCTATACCTAAGCTCTTTACCGGCTTTGCTGGATCTTGCTAAGACAAACCTTGGATGTTGATGGAGAAAATCCTCCTAGAAATAGGAAGTTGGCAGAGGTAGAATCGGCATCTGTCCTGCCTGCTCAAAAGCCTGCCTTGGCTAGGCTGCTTTAGATTTAGAATAATAGGCTCTGGGCCTTGTGGCAGTGAGTGTGGGGATAAATTTATTTATTTTACACAATTCTTCTAGTAATGCCTTTTTCTTCTTTACTTTGTATATAAAAATATACAATTATGGAGATGGAGTACTTGGGATCAGCCGAATTCTAAAACTACGGAACCAACTCTTTACACAACAGAGAAAGAAGATATAGAGCAACAACCCTAACAGTTTGGAAGATATATTGAGAAAAGGTTTTGGTACCTGTAACACTGAAATAGCATAACACTGACTGACTGACTTTCTATACTGGTTACTACTACAGCTAGTGTTAGTGTTGTATTGGTGCTACTAGTCTCAAGCCTAAACCAAGTAAAAAAAATAATAAAATAATAAAAAAATAACTTTTTAAACTAAATAAAAATAAAAATAACTAAAAAAATAGATACTTTTTTTTTCTAAATATCCCTCGGCATCAAACTACTTGCCCACAAAGGGCACCTCTAAATGAGCTTTTCAAATTGGGGTAATTGATATCATTCTGATTAGCGATTTTTCTATAAGGGAATAAGGAAATAAATTAGTAGACCTAATGATAAATCTAATGAGTTTGTAGCGTCCTTTTTAACTATTTCCATTGTTTCTTAGCCAATTCTTTATATATATATTGGCTTCTTTTGATCAATAAAATCTATACATTTTCATAAAATCTAATGATTAATTCCTTATTCAATTCACAAAATTACCAGCAGCCATAGCAACAAAAATAAATCATAGCAGACAAAGCAAACATAAATATTTTCTCATGGAGTCTCTCACGCACACATCTATGTTCTCTTGACACCACCACATAATTAGACCCAAGTAATTACAAAATAAAAAAGGCAGAAGGTTTTCATCACCAAACTTAACATTACCAATTGGCTAAGAAATTAGATCTATTTCCAACACCCTGGAAGGATAATATTTGCTGATGAAGTATCAGCTTCGGAAATCTCATCAATTCCTTTCTCACCTACAAGTACACTGACGACTTCAGACATTTTAGGCCTGAGAGTAGGAGACAGATTAACACACTTCATTGCTAATAACAAAACTGCTTTCTGTCGTAACCGGATGCTAATTTCTTGTTAACCAAGTTAAGGATTCTTCCCTTATCGTGCAAAATACCAGCCTACAATTGAAAAGCAAGATTATCTTAGCTACGAGTATTATGGAAATAATAAAGTAAACATTACTCATTATTTTCTAATCAATAAAAAGAAATCAAAAAATCAAGAAATTTTTTCAACCATCCAATTAAAGAAGATAATCAAGCATATTTTATGTAATTTATTTTATTCTATTTACTTATGTGTCTTGTTATATAACTATATAAACTCCACGAGAGTTAAATGTAACACATATATCAAATTACCAAATAATAATATCCTCTTTTATTCTAAATTAATTTTTATTCGGTATCAGAGTGGGTCGATCATATACTACTCTAAATATTAGCTTTTGCTTTTTTGATGGATGATTTTATGCCATCCATTCGATCATTTTAAAACACTTTGTTTTTGATCTCTTCATTATATACCAAATATTGTATTTACTTTCCCTTTTCAATGATAAATTAACTCATGATAAAGAGAAATTACAAGATCATATGGATGACCAAAATATCCAAAGAATTAAAAAAGAGAGATAGTTTTTCCTAACAAAACCCAACAAGAGAATTGAGATTCTTCATCAAGATTGAAGGACATATAAAAGAGAGAGAGAGAGAGAGAGAGATTTAGTGCAGATAAGTTTTTGCATAAGAGATATACAAAAGAGACCACCTATAAAAAAGAAGAGTTAGTTCTTCCTAATGAAGGAGATAGAAAATAACTAATGAGTCATGATAAAAAGAAGATATTAGTTTGATGAAGAGTAAGACAAAATAAAATATATATTTAAAAAGCTAAATTTCAAAAAGAGATGTTTGGCTATAGAAATATGACAATAATCATAAGAGAATAATAAAAAAAAACTAAGAATAGCCATGTTTATAAAAATATAATTGTTGAAGATAAGCATACAATGATAATAAAAGTGTATGTCGAACTCAAGAAAAATAAAATTATAAAGAGTTTGAGGTGGGTGTTAAGAAAATAATCAAGAAGGTAAATATTATTGATTATTTTCTAATCAAGAAAAGGAAGAGATGAAAGAATTGAACAACTCTTGGCAATTTAGAAATAATTTCAATTATCTAATCAAACATAATTTTTTATAATTTATTTTATTTTTTGTGTCTTGTTATATGATTATATAAATTCTGCCTGAGTTTAATGTAATATATATTTTAAATAATGAAATAATAATATCTTTTTTATTGTAAATTTCTTTTGTGAGCTTGCTGTAGAATTCATAAGTCATTTGATGTTGACAGAAAATGTTTGGTTTGATAATAACTACAGAAAAAAAACCTAAGAAGATTTATCCTGTTAGATCCACTTACTTTATCTAGAAGAAACTCAGCTTCTTGGTTTGTTATGTAATTTGCACTAACTTTCCCGTTAACTATTTCGAGTAGGACAACTCCGAAACTGTAAACATCAGCTTTAACAGTTATTGCTTTTCCCATTGAATACTCAGGTGCCATGTAAACTCTGCAATAAGGGATTAATTATTGGTTAATTAGCTCTTAATTAAAAGAATGAAAGTACTTGTCAATCAATGATCATAATACTTACCGCGACCCTTTTGCTTTGATGGTCATAAATGGATCTTCCTCATCACAAAGCGTTGCCAATCCAAAGTCAGACAACTTGGCCGTAAGAGAGTTATCAAGCATAATATTACTAGGTTTTATGTTTCCATGAACAATCTTGAACCTTTTCTCTTCATGCAAATACTTCAAACCTCTCGCTATTCCCAGACAGATACCAAATCTAGCTTTTCAATCAAGTTTTGTCGTGGAATTTGGTTCTACAAATCAAGGTTATTGATATTAAGTTATTGATATTTGTAAGTACACTATCCTTATACTAACAGAAGATTTAAATATACAATTACATGAGTTTCACAAGGCAATGCATTAGGTGAAAGAGCAGGATGAAAATCGGGTGATGGCAGTATTACCGAACAACGCATGGTGAAGGGAGCCTTTATGCATATAGTCATATACTAGCAGATGCAGGCCTTTATGAGAGTAGCCATCCAACAATTGAACAAGATTCTCATGATGCAAAGATTTCAGGTTGAAGATTTCCCTTTGTAATTCATCTTTTCCTTGCTGCTTTGAATGAGGAGAAATCTTCTTCACTGCTAATTTTATCTCATTCGGCAATTCAGCCTGTATACACGTGAAATCAATTTACTAGAACTTTGAGAAAAAAAAGTGCATGTTGAAGAACAAATGTTTCAGAAAAGAAAATTTGACCTTGTATACTATTCCAAAGCGTCCCCTGCCAATCTCTATTTTGGGGCTGAATTTTCGAGTAGCATCGATTATTTGTTTGAGGGTGAAAGATTTTCCTTGGACCTCAATGGTTATTTCTATTTGAAGAAAACATCAAAGTAAGAATTCTTAAGGTAGTGTGGTGCATAATGATTTTAGATTAGCATGGAGAGGTACCATCCAACTCGCTTTTCCGCAGCCAGCCCATTTTCCATATGAAAGCCAACAGAAGTAGAGGAGCAAATACTGAACCTGCAGTAATCCCTGCAATTTATGAAGGAGATAGTCCCTTGCCACCAACTTTGAAGTCTGGATACAAATAGTGAAAGACACCAAGAATTTTTTTTTAACTAGATAAAGTGTAACAGAAATCTTTGCTCAACAAAAATAAAAGACATGCAACTCTTTACTTGCAGTTACGGAAATGCCTGCCACAAGGGGTCCATTCAGAGACAGGGCAGCAGGTAAATTGGATAAACCTGGCAACGAGAAAGATCCTTTTCCAGCCCAGAAAAAGTGGATATTCAATAGATGATCATCTCCTACATATGCTGTGAAACTTGCAGTCCATGTCTTATTGGTGCCGTTGGCCATTTCTTTCATGTTGAAGTCTTTTAGTTCTTTCTTCCCCTATATCAAAAATGGATGTTGAATGGTGAAAATTATTGAAAGGAGCTGCAGAAAAATATAGCGGTTACCTGTATATATACATCAAAAACACGTTTCCCTAAATTCGAGTAATCTTCATCTCTTTGGTAAACAGTTTCAACGAAGTCAAGTTTCACAGTGTAATTTCCTTTAAATAAACAGAAGCTGTAATATGTCAGAGAAAGAGGGCAGAGGCGAGTTGAGTTGTAAAGAAGTGTCCCAGCATAATCACAAACTGCACATTCCACATTTTTTATGTAATCACTGGAATCATAAGTTTCTGAACCAAAGTCTCCAGAACAAGAATAAGCCCAATTTTCTTTTGGGGCTTTATAGTAATTTGATGATGTACTGTCTGCTTCAAACACTTTCCCATCAAAAACTGTCTCTCCTCCTCCACAATTTATATATAAGGAATCGTCTGTACAAAATGATAATCAGTACAGAAGAGTTTTTAACATTGCATATGTCATTCCAAACCTAAGGTTAAACCAATAAATAATTTAAATGAACGACTCAGGAATGTAAATATGAGTTTCTCAATTGAACTTACACTTTGGTTTTCCCTGACATTTTTTTTTATCAAATCACGTATAGAATTCCTAGAAATAGCAAACAAAATTGGTAAGAAATAACTCATTATCATTTGTTCTAAATTAATGACACCATATGGAGGATATTATCATACCAGTTTGGTTGACTGCTTGAGTAGGAACAACAAGCAAGCAGTTGGTGCATATGATACAAAATGATTAGAAGTTGGGATTTCATAGACAATAATATTCTTGCAAGTGAAAAAATAGGAAGAAGAAAATGAATGAAGTAGCCGTTATTACATGTTTAGTTGTCCTTCTCCTTTCTTCGTACCATCACGTGAAATTTCAAAATTATTATATGACAAGTCCCTGCAACATTATTGTTTACATATCATGATTTTATTGAGGAAATCTACAAAAGGGAAAACAACCCATCTGAGCAAAGAGCACAAAGCCATAACATACGCCTTGTCTTCAATGGTATGAGGAACCCAGGAAGGTACTGTGCCATTAAGCATATTTCCTGTAAGAAACCTAAACAAAACAAACCACTATGAAAACCATCCCATGTACTTTTTAACATAGTGGCAAAACGAGCTTATTATAAGACATCGAGTTCAAAGAATCTCTTTTGCATACATCTTACTTAAATTCAGCTTTTTTATGGAATCTGGTATTCCACCAGTTAAGTTGTTAAAGCTCAAGTCTCTGCAGGATCAATAAAATGAAAGCAAACGTTAGCTTTTTCATATTTGATATATAGTTGTGCTATGGTCAATTATTGCATATATAGTTGATTCTGTAAACACATAGTTAAAATCATCAACACTTCTATGCATGGCCTAAAGGCCCTAAACAATGAGTATTTATAGAGCTGATGAAACAAAGTAGCCATGAAAGAACTACAAATCCTTTACAAAAAAGGAAATGAAACTTACAGGTATGTTAACCTTGATCAATCAACCAATGTACGGGGGGAGTTCATCACTTATTGAGCAATTCCTTATCATCCTACACAAACCATTGAAGAAGTTGGTGTTTGGATTTATCCAATGCATACATATCGTTAAGAGTCACGTACATAAATATTGAGAATATCATAGCAGACAAAAGAATAAAAAAAAATATAAAACACAACATTGTGACTTCAAACCTGAATCCCAGATACAACTAGTCTTCACAGCATGTAAAGATCAAATAAAGAAAAATAAGCCTAAAAAAATATTTATGTAAAAGATCGGTCATAATCCAAATTCTACAACAATAACGCTACCAGAAAAATATAATTCTACGTGTATTATTTAATTTGAATTTATGTTGTTGCTATCTAATTTTTTACTTAAAACTTTTTAAAAAAAAATCAAAAAAACAAGAAAACAATAAAAATTCAAAAAAATATATTCTTAATATATGTAAATTGTTTTTAGCATTTTTAACGTTGTCTTAAAATAATTTAAATTTTTAAAGGTTTTTTTTTTAATATTTTTGATTTTTAATCGTTATTGTTTAAATAATTGATTTTTTTTATTGAGTGATATTACTAGTTTTTTTTTAAATATTTAAATAAAAAAAATTAAAATTAAAAAAAGAAAAAGAAATTGAGGAACAATTGAGACCTAACAATATTCTATTTATAAATAAGAGTCACTCAACACACAATAGGGGCAATTTTGAAAAACAATAAATTAAGAAACCACAAAAAATTAATCCTAATCCGCTCCCCTCGTCCAGCTGCCGCTCTCCATGTCCAAGCCACAGCCGTCCCCATCTTCTTCTCCCTCACTAAACCTTCCCTCCTGAACTAGCCGCCAGCTCGCCAAGAACAAAAGAGGGTAGAGCTGTTGTTATGTGTGAAAAACTTAGTGATCCAAACCGTATTAGGTCTGCTTGGCTGGTTTGGAAGGGAGAATACGTATTAGGGAAGATGGGGTAGGGATCAGTGTGTAAACATGGAGGAGGTGTGTGTAGGTTGGTGATAGTAGTAAGTTTGTTAACCTTCCTAACTTGAAAGAGAGTCATTCATTTCTCATTTCTATTTCACGTGAAAATTCATGCAGTCGGTTACATGTATATATAAGCTGAAACTGTTCTAGATTACCCCCCAGCTGCTCTTGATGGTTTTATTACATTTAACTAAACGATGCGTTTAAAGGAAATTACAAAACAGTGCAGTTTAGATACTTAATGAAACAATGCGTTTCCAGTAACGGTTACTTAAATTTGAATCTCATATCAATCCTCTTCTTCTTCATCTTTAGGTGTTAACAATTGCCTTCCTTGAATCCAACCTTGTCCTCAAGGTTGAAACTTGGGAACCTCATGCTCAATTCATCAGTGAATTCCCAAGTGGCGTCCACAGGTGGTAGTCCCTCCCAGTGGACCAGAACTTGGGTGGTACCTTTGTCATTTTGTCTTGCTAAACGTCTGTCTAATATGGCTCTTGGTTGCAGGCAAGGTGTTGGCTGTGGTACTGGTAGTGTCTGCTGCACGATATGGTTGCCCACATGCTTCTTGAGTTGGGAGACGTGGAAAACCGGATGAATCATTAACGGTGGGGGCAGATTGAAGTTGTATGCCACGGTTCCCACCTTTGCTAACACTTGGTAAGGACCATAGTATTTTGCAGCTAATTTGTGTGAAACTGTAGCAGCTGTGGATTGTTGTTTGTTTGGTTGAAGTTTAAGACAAACATAATCCATTACCTCAAAACTTCTGTCACTCCGCCTCCTGTTTGCAATTGTAGTCATTCTATGCTGAGCTGTCTGTAGGTGTGACCTAACTCTCTTAATCAGAGCTTCCTTGGTAATTAGATAGGCATCCACTGACTCTACTGCCGAGTCCCTAGGAAAATAAGGAATGTGTATGGGAGGAGAGACCTCGTATAACACTTCGTAGGGTGTCATCTTGGTAGCAGAGTGATAATTGGTGTTGTACCACCACTCTGCAAGGGAAAGCCATTTTGCCCATTGGTGAGGATGATCTCCGGTGATACATCTTAGGTAGTGTTCAATGCATTTGTTGACAATTTTAGTCTGACCATCAGTCTGCGGGTTGTAGGCTGTGGAGTAGTGAAGATCCACTCCCTGGATGTTGAACATCTCCTTCCAAAACTTGCTGAGGAATACTGGATCCCTGTCGCTAGTGATAGATGCTGGCAATCCATGTAGTTTGTATATATTGTCCATAAACAGTTTGGCAACTTTAGGAGCAGAGTAGGGGTGGCTCAGTGCAAGGCAGTGAGCATACTTACTAAATCGATCCATCACCACCAGAATGACATCTTTTCCCTCAGATTTGGGTAGGCCTTTGATGAAATCCATGCTAATATGAATGAATGGTGCATACGGAATAGGCAGTGGCTGCAGAAGACCTGGGCTAGCCACATTTTCATGTTTGTTTCATTGACACACACTGCATTCTCTAACATGTTGCCTTATGTGTTTTTGTGTCCCCTCCAGTAGAATAAACTTCCCACCATTTTAGCAGTAACCCTCATGCCCTCATGCCCCCCCACAGTTGAGTTATGGAACATGGAAAAAATTTTACCTCGTAGTTCCTCATTACTACCCACCACTATCTTTCCCTTTCTGTTAAGATGGCCATTAACCCACGTATAATGTGGATGAGTGGTTGGAGATTGCTGTAATTCTTGAATGAGAGTCTGAATTATAGGATCCTTGTCATAAGACTGCACAATCTCTTCCATAAAAGTTGTAGAAATGGTGGAAGTTGTCAATGCATAGAGTGTTGTACTTGGAATCCTGGAGAGTGCATCTGCAGGAACATTCTTCTTCCCTTGCTTGTATTCTATGTCATAGTCATAACCCAAAAGTTTAACTAACCATACATGCTGGGCAGGAGTCGTCAGTTTCTGGTGTAGGAGGTATTTTAGACTGATATGATTAGTACGAATGTGAAAGTGTCTTCCTCACAAGTAGTGTTTCCATTTAGTGACTGCTTGCAGAATTGCCAGCATTTCCCTCTCGTAGACAGACATGATTTGTTGTTTTGGACCCAATGATTTGCTTATGAAAGCAATGGGATGGCCATCTTGCATTAGGACTGCCCCGACCCCTGTTAGAGATGCATCTGTTTCTACTACAAACTACTTGCTGAAGTCCGGTAGAGCCAACACAAGAGCGCTTGTCATTAGTGTCTTTAAAAGTGTGAATGCCTGTGTAGCTTCCTCATTCCATCCCAAAGCCTCCTTTCTCAATAGATTAGTTAAGGGCTTAGAAATGATGCCATACCCCTTAACAAACCTTCGGTAATATCCTGTCAACCCCAAGAACCCCCTTAGCTGTTTAAGATTCTTAGGAATCGGCCACTCTAGAATCGCCTTAATTTTGAGAGGGTCGGTTGCTACTCCTTGTGCTGAAATGATGTGGCCCAAGTATTCCACCTGCCCCTTGCTGAAAAAACATTTGTTAGCCTTGGCCACTAACCGATGCTCTTTTAATAGTTCCAGAACTATTTTCAGATGCTTGTAATGGTCAGTTAAGGACCTGCTGTAGACTAATATGTCATCGAAGAACACTAGAATGAACTTTCGTAAATGATCTCTGAAAACTTCATTCATAAGGCTATGAAAGGTGGCTGGGGCATTGGTTAAGCCAAATGGCATAACCAGAAATTCGTAATGGCCACTGTGAGTCCTGAAGGCTGTCTTAAACTCGTCCCCTGTAGACATTCAGATTTGATGGTATCCTGATCGAAGATCGATCTTGGAGAATGTCGTTGCACCCACCAATTCCTCTAGTAGTTCTTCAATCATTGGAATGGGGTATTTGTCTTTGATAGTGAGCTTGTTTAAGGCTCTATAATCGACACAAAACCTCCAGGTGGAGTCTTTTTTCTTTACCAAAATTTTTGGCGATGCGAATGGATTGTTACTGGTTCTAATAATTCTTGCTGCCAGCATTTCTTTCACCATATTCTCTAGAATATCCTTCTAGAGCCCCGAGTATCGATAGGGCCTTAGATTGATTGCTTCACTACCTGCTTTTAATGTAATTCTATGGTCGTGAGCTCTAGGTGGTGGTAATCCTTTCGGTTCATGGAATAAATCCTGGTAGGACTGAAGGATATTTAGCAGATCAGTATCCTTGATGTCAGGGAACAGAGTGGTAATTGTTCCTGCGCCTGTTACCTCATCTTCTCCCTCCTTAACTGTCATTAGACTATATAAGAAGTAATCGGCCATTTGCTCTTAATTGCCAACTAAGGAACTCAACTGCTTTAGTTCAATGGTTTGGAACTTGGGTGGATTCTCTCCTTTTAGCAAGACTCTCTCCCCCTGCCAGTCAAATGACATCCATAGGTGTTTGTAGTTGCATAAGATGTCTCCTAACATGGATAGCCATTGTATTCCCAACACCATTTCGCAGTTGCTAAGTTCAATGATATAGACATATGTTTGGAAGCTTATTCCTTGCATCTTCCACCTGAGTCCCCTGCACATGGATTTGCATACCATCTTCTCCCTATTGGCTGCTTGCACTATCACAAGTTTTATGACTGTCAACTGGAACTGTAGTTTAAGGGCTAAGGTGGTGTTTAGGAAATTGTAGGTGCTGCTTGAATCTATCAGAATACAAACTGTAGTCTTATCTATTTTGCCATTGACCTTCATCGTGTTCAGTCCTACAGTCCCTTCCAAGGCATCTAAGGAAATATAGGGCGTGAGCTCCCTGTCATTAATTCTGTCTTTAGTCAACTCTTCCTTCATTACTCCCTCTTTCTCCTCCACCACATTGAGTGAATACACCCTTTTATTCTTACATCGGTGTCCCGGAACAAACTTGTCATCACACTAAAAACACAGCCCCTTCAGTCTTCTATCCTCAAAGTCTTGGTTGCGAATGGATTTGGTGGGTTTCGTGTAGGTTTTTGTGTAGCTACTACTAGGGTTATTAGTCCATGGAGTTGGAGTGGGTTTTTGTGGAGCTGTATGAGGGTTTGTAGTGTTGGTTATGGCCTGTGGTGGACAAGTAGTTGTGGCTTGCACAGGGTGGTGTTGGAACACACTGGCTGGTCTCCTGACATAGCCTGGGGATTTCCTGTATGTTTGGGTATTGGATTGTAGTCTAGATAGGTTATATGCATGTCTAAGGGTTTTTGGTTCAAACATCTTGACTGTGTTTTTAATCTCTGTTTCCAGTCCCCCTAAGAAGATAACCAAAGCTTGTTTCTCACTTACTTCAGCCTTGTTCCACAAAATATCAAAGTCCTGGATGTATTCCTCCAACTCTCCCCGTTGCTTCAACTCCATCAATTCCTCTAGAGGGTCTTGTTGGCCCCCAAACCGGTAGCAAATGGCTTCCACATAATCTTCCCATGAGGATTTTTGGTTTCCCAAACTTTTAAGGAAGTTTTGATGCCACTAAAGCGCAACTCCATCAAGATAATAAGATGCAATTTGTAATTTTTCTGAATCAGCAACCTCTTCTATCTCAAAATACTATGTGCATTTAAAAAGCCATTTGTGCACATCTTCCCCATTGAAAGTAAGGAAAAAATGTTTGGGTCTGTGTACCTTATAAATCGACATTCTGTCCTCACTCAACTCCTTGTCCCTGAACTCAGCTCCCTCTGGACTTGGAACTGGCCTCTTAGTGTTGTAACTTGAGCTTCCTGGAGCTTGAGAGAGTTTCAACAGGGTAAACTCTATTTATTGTGCCATGGTGCCCATCATGTGCCTTATATCATTAATCTGGTTCCCTTGGTTCTCAATGGTTTGATCAAGCTTTAGACTCTGTCCCTTCAGTATGTCCACCAGCTGTTCATACTTCTGGCCACTGTCCTGCTTGACTGTTGTGATGGCGTCTTCCACGCGTTTGATCTTAGTGTTTCTAGTATCCGGTGGCATTGTCATAGTCCGTGGATTGTCTGCTCTGATACCACTTGTTATGTGTGAAAAACTTAGTGATCCAAACCGTATTAAGTCTGCTTGGCTGGTTTGGAAGGGAGAATACATAGTAGGGAAGATGGGGTAGGGATCAGTGTGTAAACATGGAGGAGGTGTGTGTAGGTTAGTGACAGTAGTAAGTTTGTTAACCTTCCTAACTTGAAGGAGAGTCATTCATTTCTCATTTCTATTTCACGTGAAAATTCATGCAGTCGGTTACAAGTATATATAAGCTGAAACTGTTCTAGATTACCCCCCAGCTGCTCTTGATGGTTTTATTACATTTAACTAAACGATGCGTTTAAAGGAAATTATAAAACGGTGCAGTTTAGATACTTAATGAAACGGTGCGTTTCTAGTAACTGTTACTTAAATTTGAATCTCATATCAATCCTTTTCTTCTTCATCTTCAGGTGTTAACAGCCGTTCACCCTGACTCTCCCCTCTCGCTGGTTGTTTCAACTTCTCCTTCTCCTTCTCCACCGCCGACCGAACCAGGTCTCCCCTTCCTCTCACTGAACCCAAGCCCATTCTTCCCCCGGCCACAACATCAACCTTCCAGCTCCCCACCACAACCACAAAGGCCGCCCACTGCACTTCCTCATCTTCCTTTCCTGATCTCTAACAGCTGACCCAACAGCCCCATCACCGGCCTTCACAGACCCGAACCAGGCCCTCCAGTCCACTGATAGTACCACCCCTCTGCTCTTTCAGCCGCCCCCCATCTCTGCTAAACCAAGACCCAGCTCTTTCTCCTTCACTCAGCCACCTCTGCCTCTCTGTAATTCGACCACAGATGCCATTCCAGATCACCCCCATGTTTCCTGGTTTTTCTCAGCCGCTTCCAGCACTGTTCCTGAGTCTATTTTGTAATTTGTAGATTTTGAAATGTGTATTTAAATTATTGTAAGCAATTTTAATTTTTGTTACATTGGAAACGTGAAACTGGGAGTGGGTGATAGAATGTTTGGCTGGGAGTGTGTGTTTGTGGGTATTTTCTTTTATGATTTTTTAATGTTAAAAAGCAAAAAGAATTAAATATTTTTTTTAATTTGCATATGATAAAATCATATCTATTTCACATGAAATTTTAAGAATATATTTTGGGGTTTAATAACTAGTTTTATTACTTAAAGCCTTGATAATTATTTATGTGATTTTCGAGTGTGAGCTTTAAAGAAAAGCAAAGGAAGGAAAAATTCACAATCATCTTATTTCGGTCATATTTGCATTTTTTGGGAAAGGGAAACCGGCTGAGCTTCTTACATCACTAACAAACCTGGAAGAAAAACCATCCAGAATAAAAACATGCATTTATTTCTACCCGATTAAAATTATAGAACACTTAGAAGCCTTCGAGATGTGACATGTTAAAAAGAAGTTCAAGAGGCAGCTGTCCTTTAAAATCATTCCCGGAGAGGGACCTGTCATCAGTACACAAAAACACAAATTATTGAATGATATTCTTCGATCATCGACAGTTTCTCAATCAAATAATATTACAGAAAGTACAAGTAATTTCTTACAGGTAATCGAGTCAAGTCCAATTCGCAATGAACCTTGGTACTTGACCGATCAAATGGTTCCCTGCTACAATACTGCAGCCATAGTTAGTTGCTTTTCCTTGGAACAATAATTAAACAGATTGCTGGTTGAAAGAATATGATGAGTTGCACTTACAACCGCCCCAATTGATCCGAAGTAAAGTTGGCGTAATTTGCCGGCAGTACTCCACTCAAATTGTTGGAGCTCAACTCTCTACAACAACAAATCAAAAGGATTGTAATCCACCCTTTTACAAGGTGCTTTTTGAAACTTACAAATAACCATTTGAAACTTACAGAAGATATAGAGATCTCAATCTTCTAAGTTCTGGTGGAAGACCAATGAGTTCATTGAAGCCCAAGGTCCTAATTAAATAAGAGATAAGAACCAAACAAAACTCAATAAGTTAAAAGGAATTTCAAGGAGAATGAAAGAGTGAGCGAGCGAGTTTCTATACATCTCTTGGAGATTAGAGAGGTTGCCCAATTCTTTAGGGATTTGACCTGATAACATATTATACCACAAATACCTGAAAACACCCACAACAATAAGAGCACAAGACTTGCATCAGCAATGAAAAAAGAATTTAATTCACATTATATGATACTGAAAAAACTATGATTGGATAATACTTACAAAGTTAGGAGCGACGATAAATTCTCCAAAGATGGAGGTATGGAGCCATTAAAAAAGTTTCCCGAGAGAACGCTATGCATATATGTATTACCTGTTGGGTTGGTTGCCATTAATGTGCAACAACCATTGACAATTACAGGAGTTGCAGCTGGAGTTGCACCAACCATGTGCACTCATCCAAGATGTCAAAGGTTGGCAGCCACCATTGTTAAAGAAGAGCTGGAGTTAGCAGCTACCTTTGTTGAAGAAGAGCTGGAGTTGGCAGCCACCATTGTTGACAAAAGAGCAAGAGGAGCTGCCATGGATGCCTATAAATAGAGGCATACATTAAAGAGCAATATGAGAGAGTTGAGAGAGTGAAAGAAGAGCCAAAAAAGTGAGAAATGTAGGAGAGAGTGGGCTGCCAAGGCAGCCAGCAGTAGCTGCCATTGCAGCACTAAGAAGAGAGAAAGAGAGTGAGGTTGAGAGTTGCCAAAGAGGGGATGATTCCTCCTCCTCTACTGTTGTAAATCTTGTACTCTCCCTATATAATGCAATGGCTTCTCCCGTGGATGTAGGCAGTTTGTCGAACCACGTTAAATATTGTGTCAGTGTGCTTAGCCTTCAATGGGCAAATATCAGAACATCACCGGTCGAAATTCCCTACAATTGGTATCAGAGCCTATGGTTTGAAGTGGTGTTTAATTTTTGCTCAAAAATAAAAGTTGTCAAAATTGTGTTTTGACCATACCATTGTGTAGAGGAGGAAGAGACGAAGCCACTGGTGAAACGGCGTCGAAATCAGACGTCGGAAACTTGCGCCACGCGTCTTCTTTGCCCGGATGGGTTGACTCGACCTGAATACCAGTTGACCCGACCCATGTGACTGACCCGGATAAAAATGACGTCAGCATGTATAGTAGACATGCCAGGGATGATGTCATCCTGATGTAATTGTGACATCAGCATGTACAGTAGCATGCCATGTCAGCAGCCACGCCAGCACAGTGGGACCACATGCCATGTCATCAGCCGCGAGCCGAGCTAAGTTGAGTCGAGCCGAATGGAGCCAAGCCAAGTTGGAGCCGAGCCGCGAGCCGAGGGATAGGATCCAGCGTAGTTGATCCTATGTGCAACTGGATCTGAGATTGAATCTGAGTCGTTCATCAGGCCAGAATTGTTTTGATCAAATCTTAGCCGTCTGAAATGCGAATTGGACGATTTCAGACTTGTTTCCAGCTAATTTGATCGTTCTGGATGCAATGGTATGGTCCGATCATTGAGATTTAAGACTAAAAATGGCGGTGGTGAATTAACAAAAGAGATTGCCCGATTAGAAGGCATCTGAAGGGCATCATGGTGGTCGGTAGAGATGAAGAAGAAGAAATCACACATGTTTGCCAATTACATGTGTTGAACTACTAAGTGGGTAGAATTTTAATTGCCTTGAGGGAAGGCAAAATTGGGATACTCTAGACACCCGATCATGTGGACGATTTGAGGTGGAGAGTGAAAATTGATGAAGACCAATCTTGACGAATCTAAGCACTGGTAGTCTCGCCAGATGTTGAGAAATCAGGTATAAAACCAGGATACCCTAGATCACTTGTAAAGGAAAGCCGCAACAAAGCTAGCAAATGGTTGTATATACAAAAGGCAGTATGGTGGATAGATACGTTCTAAGAAGTTCTGTCTAGGAGTTTGGGTTTTAAGCGGGACCAGTGTGACCCCTCCAAATCTTTCCTGGGAACTTGCTTAGTTGAAGGATCATCCACACAGTACTATTTTTATATATGTAATAATTTGTAATGAAACTGTTGAAGACTAGCAAGATAACGGCATAAAGGAACAGTTGGGTTCCGTATGTTCAAGGATCTGATGGAGTGGTGATTTTTCCAAAGAAGGTAGATTTGGTGACTGTAATTTCTCGAAGGGTGAATTGATGAAGACCCTGATAATGAAAGAGAAATACAACAAGGGGATTAAGATTGGCACCCTATTTTGACTTGGATAAATGTTGTGACAGGATGAGCTGTTGTCAAACATAAAAGCAAATAATAGGGAGAAATCTGGAGAATCGAAATTGCACGAGAGCACACAGAGATTGTGCAGGAGTACCCGAAGGATCCAAAGAGGTACTGTAATGAGACAACAGATGCAAGGAGAAGAAAAGTTCCCAAATGAAGCTCAGAGCAGAGACTGTGTGAAAAAGTTGTACAACAGGAAGTCTCTTGTGCTCTTGATAAAGGCAACAAGCGAGGACCTTTCCAATGCATACAAGGATGGAAAGATGAGCTGTTGTAGAAGCACCAAATTAAGGGAGTGCGACCGCCTATGATGAAAGGCAAAGAAACCAAAGGGAGTTGGTGTGGGTGGAGCTATAAAGCAGAAAGGCATAGAAGCTCCAAACATAGAAAATGAGATGGAAGATTGCGAAGAGTGCACCGCAACTCTCTCTTTCTATGTGATCAGTAGCAGTGATCTCTTCCAAGTCCACATGGTGGTAGAGAATCTTGGAGCCACTAGAGACATCCCCGATGAAGGAGGATGTGATTGCTTCATGACGGACGGAGACACCTCAGGCAAGAAGGTGTGTGGGCCATGAAACGAGCCTAAGTACAGACCGCCGCATGACAACGAGCGGAGACACCTCAGAGAGAAGGTGTGTGGGCCATGAAACGAGCCCAAGTACAGACCACCGCATGACGACGAGCGGAGACACCTCATGCACGAAGGTGTGTAGGTCATAAAACTAGCCCAAGTAGAAACCGCTGCATGACGATGAGTGGAGACACCTCAAAGAGAAGGTGTGTGGGCCATGATATGAGCCCAAGTACAAACTGTCGCATGACGACGAGCGGAGACACCTCAGGCAAGAAGGTGTGTGGGTCATGAAACGAGCCTAAGTTCATACCGTCTCATGATGACAGGCAGAGACACCTCAGACAGAAGGTTTGCGGACCATGATATGAGTCCAAGTTCAGACCGTCTCATGACGATAGGCAGAGACACCTCAGACAGAAGGTGTGCGGACCATGATATGAGTCCAAGTCCAGACCGTCTCACAATGACAGGTGGAGACACCTTGGATGAAAGGTGTGAGGACCATGATATGAGTCCAAATTCAGACCGTCTCATGACGACAGGTGGAGACACCTCAAGAGAAGGTGTGAGGGCCATGATAGGAGCCCAATTACAGAATGCCCCAGAGCCAATGTGATGGCTGGATATAAGTGGACAAGTGTATAGCCATTGAAGAGACTATGATGAGTATGGAGACAAATGCAGGATTGACTTTCATGGATATTGCCCCCATCCTAAAGATCAATGAGCTAGAAGACATTTGTCTTGGAAAATAAATGGATGACTTGTGGAGCATTAAGACGCGACTGCTATGTAGGAGCAGAGGGCATGCGCAGGTTCCGGGAACAAGTTAACTCTTGTCAAGGTGGTGAGCTCGGTAATGGCATTGTAATACTCAGAGTATGAAGACAGAGATGGATCAACCTTTAATGGGTTGTCCCCATGGTTAAAGGTGAAGAGCTACCTGGACTCTTGAGACTAAGAGCGAAAGACTCAAGGAGAAGTAAGACGTGGTTCCTAGGGAGGAATAGAGGGCAGACCCAACTCCGGGATATGTAGACTCTTGAAAGAGTGGTGAGCTCGTGATCACATTAAAATACTCAATGACTGTCGCACTTGGGAATATCTGTTTGAGGGGGTGCTGTAAGCCTTGGTGTAAGGCTTGATAAATCATTCCGGGCCAAGCATGGTTGATATGCTTGAAGGGGAATGTTGTTTCAGAGACAATCGTTAACACTCTTCAGATGAGATGTGACAAACCATCTGGTTGAAGTGATCCTTTAAAGTGAGCAAAGGGGTGCTTGGGTGACTCTGGTGATTGAGAGGTTTGGCAAGTACCTGTAAACTTAGCCACAAACGCTCTCGGAATGGTAAGCTTGGAAGAGCTACAGAATGCAAGCATGTGCTGAAGAAGCAAGAGGACAGTTGCCCCACATGAATGGCAAATGGGGTGATTGTTGGGTTGGTTGCCGTTAATGTGCAACAACCATTGACAATTACAGCAGCTGCAGCTGGATTTGCACCAACCATGTGCACTCATCCAAGATGTCAAAGGTTGGCAGCCACCATTGTTAAAGAAGAGCTGGAGTTGGCAGCCACCTTTGTTGAAGAAGAGCTGGAGTTGGCAGCCACCATTGTTGATAAAAGAGCAAGAGGAGCTGCCATGGATGCCTATAAATAGAGGCATACATTAGAGAGCAATATGAGAGAGTTGAGAGAGTGAAAGAAGAGCCAAAAAAGTGAGAAATGTAGGAGAGAGTGGGCTGCCAAGGCAGCCAGCAGTAGCTGCCATTGCAGCACTAAGAAGAGAGAAATAGAGTGAGGTTGAGAGTTGCCAAAGAGGGGATGATTCCTCCTCCTCTATTGTTGTAAATCTTGTACTCTCCCTATATAATGCAATGGCTTCTCCCGTGGATGTAGGCGGTTTGCCGAACCACATTAAATATTGTGTCAGTGTGCTTAGCCTTCAATGGGCAAATATCAGAACATCACCGGTCGGAATTCACTACATTACTATATAAGTTCATTATTACTCAATAGATAAAATAAGAACCAATAATTTAAATTTTATGAAGATACACTAAGAGCTGAAATTAGTTATTAAAATATGATCCAAAAGTTAAGAAGCTCTTTGCTCATAACCATGCAGATAACCAAACAAGCATCAACACGGTTAAACAATTAGCCAAACAAGGTTTTATCAAAATTAAATAAGAGAAAAGAACCAAATAGAACTAAGAAGTTAATTTTTGTGACCATTAACACCTTGCCATGAACATTTACAAGTATCAAGTCCCCAAACAGCTTGCCTTTATATTTTCATTTCTAACAAAGCTAATTTTACTTGAAAATGTTTCACCAAAAATACTATTAAAAAATCATAATTATTACAACTACAAGTTTAATCTATCAATTGTCTATTCAGTAACTTCTTCTTATAATGAAGTAAATATGAGTTCTTAACTCAAATTTTCACCATTATAATATAATTATGTATTCCTAACCACTTTATTCTCCGAATGAAAATGAAATTTTAACTATTGGGTTTTTGGAAGTTATCGATGGAATCTAATTATTTTTTAAAAAAAATTGATGACGGATAGTTTGCTTTTAACTATATTAGAAATAATAAATTTAGTTTTGAAGCATGAAATCTAAATCCTTGATTAGGAAAAAAATTAGAATCTTTAAAAACTGTGATTACATGATACTTCTAGATATTCGAGGGACGACAAATTCTCCAAGGATGAAGGTATGGAGCCATTGAGGAAGTTTTTAGTGAGATCGCTATGCATATGGGAAGTGGGAAGACATTCACAGTACATTAATGGAAATATAACAAAAGATTACAAATATTAAATGATGAATCAATACAGATTTCTTTACCAGAGACAAGGGCACTTTTTTCTCTGTTTTTTTTTTTTACTTTTTCAAAACACACATCTAAATTATACTTGTAATATACCTTTTCTCTTTAATGAAACAATAGAAAAAAAATATACTCATATTTAATTTAACATATCTACATATATTAATATTAATGATTAAAATATTATAAAATTATTTGGGATAATTATATTTGAGATGAAAAGACATATATATATATATATATATATATATATATGCTTTTTTAATTAACAATTGAAATTAATTATTTTAAATAAATACTTTAATTTAATAAATTTATTAATTAATGATCAACATCTAATGTATTGTTTTTATGCAATACGACCTTGGATTGTATTGGATACACCCATAGACAGGTTAGTTGTGCCAGATCATAATTTTGAGATTGCCTTTACAGACTTGATCCAGTTTAATTGCTGGTATAAAGCATATTTTAGGAATATGGTTGGAATTCATCAAGATGCTACCTGGTTTAATTGTCTTTAATTTTATCTATAAATTAACATAGGAAAAGAAGATTTATTATCGAGTCTTATTTTTTAATGTTATCTATCAAAAATAGAATTAGTTAATAAACATCTTTTATATTCATAAATCAATTTAGGATAAAGAGATTTTTTATTAGTTTTATTTTTTGAATGTTGTCTATCAGGTAATAGAATTGATTAATACATAACTTAATTTTTCATATTCATAATGCAATTTAATTTTGATGGCTTCATTTCTCTGAGAACGGGATTTAATTAAACTTAATTTAGTTTAATGTATTTTTTTGGCTGTTTATACAATATTGACCTAAGAATTGTAAGACTTTAATTTTGTGCTTTCCCACGAGAATGTTGCATTAAGGATAAACAAGTTGATTAATGCACAAAATATTATTTTCATATTTTGTTATAATTTGGATATGTGAGTTTGGGAATTTTCTTGATAATACCCTTCCAAGATACTATTTCAGTTATTTAGTCAACCATAGTCTAAGCAGTGGAATTACCTATAGTGATAACATTATTTTTAATTATTAATGTAAATATTTTAAAATATTAATATTAATTTTTTAATTAAAATTATTATTTATTAATATTTATTCATCATTTGAATTTTCTATGTCTAGTTTGAATGTGTGTGAATGACTGTTTACTTGTTTTAAGATACATTTTCTTGATATGATAAATAAACTGCAGTAGTAGTATATGACCATGGTTACTGGATCACTTACAGAGAGGTGAGTGAAGGCAAGTTCCCCATGGTGACAGGGATGCTACCATCAAGTTGATTGTTGGACAAATCACTGTTATTAATGTGAGAGGATTGTTATCAATTAGTTGAGGTCAGCATACTGATTCGAATGATTATCATCACATGTCATATGACACTCACATTTTTTCTAGGAAAACGAGACTAGTCAAGGCTTCAGCGTGGATTCGGCCGTCTAATTCGCGGTTTGAGAGATCTCTACCACCCAAAAATGGCGTCAACATAGCAACCAGTGAGTTTTAGAGAGGATGCATTGCCTTACAAAAATAAAAGAAAATTGGATGAAGTTGATGAGGAACTTACAGGCCGGTGACGTGACAAACTGTGCTGTTCTCATAAGTGCAATTGCATTTGATGCCTCGATAATTATTGTCACAAGACGAGCGTGAGATTTGTTGAAAAAACCCCGCTAACGTGGTCATCAACTCACCCAAAGCCTTTGCTGCCAAACGTTTTTCAACAAAGAAACACATATTTTGTTTAGCAAGATTCAAACAGGTAGCATACCTGATACCTTCATGATCAAAACCATATATTTTTAGCTTCCACAACCTCAAGCTACCTCTAGCTAGCTTCAAATCCGAACTAAAAGGAAAAAAAAAGAAAAAAAACTAGTGCTAATTTATTGTCAATTGACTATATAAATCCATCTAGATTTCCTTACTAGAATCCTCGTAAAAATCAATTCATCCTTAACCAATCACTTCACTTGATAGTTATAGGAAAAGATATGGAGAAGCAGAAAATATCTAAGATATGCAGTACGTAGGCTAGCACTACGGAACTCTCTGCCAGGCTGTGGAAGCACTAGAGTGCTGCAAATGGAAGAGAGAAATAGCAGTAAGGTTGGTTATTTTTTTATCCGCCACAGCTTCCCAAGTTGAGCAGAGCCTCACACCAAACATCCCATTCTTCTTCGGAGCAATGTTTAAGCATAAGGCTTTTCATTGTTTGGGTCACAAAGATTAATACCGTTCCTTCCAGCTCAAGTGTTCTCTCTTCTTTCTCTTGTTAGCTTGGATCATGAGTTTCTTGCAAACATGAGTGAGTTTATAGTCTAAACAGTTAATTGAGTTTATATTCTTGAAAACAAATTTTCTTCCTTCTTTTGTATATAGGAGGAAAAGGATATATATATATATATGTAGATGGAAAAGTATATCGTGCGTGTGTACCTTCATCTGCAGGCAACGTGGCGTTTCTGCTTGGACTCTATACACCTGTTGGTTGACAGGCTACGTAGCCAAATTGACAAAGAAGAAGAACGGCAAGAGAGGAAACAAGCTTAGGAAATAGCTTAAGATAAAGCTTAGCCATTACTTTAGCTTGCAATGCGCTTTCCTTAAGACATACATTCTTTATAAAGATATTGTTTTACCGTTCAAACTGTTATTAACTCTGAATCAATTACCTCACATTACCAAATTGTCCCTGTCTAAATATCAAAATACCTGAGAAAAGTAACTTGCAATATTATGCATGGAGGCCTAACAATTTTGGTGCAAGTAAATTGCAAAATGATTCCAAAGCAGCATTTTTTTAAATTGATTATCTCGTAGTTTTTAAAACGTTGAAAAATTTGCATATTTGAATTCATTCATGCATAATTAATGGGTAGTAATTATTCGAATATAATATATAATTATGAGTTATTATGCACTATTAATCCAACACTATTTAATTTTGTTTCTATTATCCTCTCCCATCTTATTGAATATATTACACTCAAAGAAACATCACCCAAGCAACGTGAGCTTGTGTTTTGTGTCTTTTATCTCACAATTCATAGAAAAATATATAAAGCAACTCAAAAAGTAGTTAAATAATATTTATATAGTCTTATTTATTAAGGGTAGAATAGTACTTTCAGTTTAACCTATATATACTTTGTTTGTATTTAGGTTAAGACTAAGCACTCATAATATACATATTATTCAGAATTCTAGCCTTCTTTTCGTGTTTGAGCTTAATTATTTTAACATGGTATCAAAGCTGGTTTTATGGAATGAGGCTTAATCCCGAACACAGCTTCGCGGATCCAACTATTTAGGTTAAGACTAAGCACTCATAAATTTTTTGGAGTGAGATTTTGTCTTCCGCTTCTGCAAAATTTGATATTTCGTCAGTTTCTGTAATTATTTTGGTATTTCGTCTTCCCTTCAGCTTCTGTAATTTGGTATTTGCGTTCAGTTTCTGCAAATTTGTTTTGTGTTTTGGAGTAATCGTATAATTTTGAGAAGATATTTGTTTAGTTCTGTAATCTCTGTTCAGTTTCTGCAATTTGGTATTTGTTTTCCGCTGCTTTTGCATTCTGGTTCTCTGTGATTGTTGATTATGGCTACTGAACGAAATGATTCACTTCAGTCTGTGAGTGTGAGGTTGGATGGGAAGAACTATTCGTATTGGAGCTATGTAATGAGAAATTTTCTTAAGGGTAAGAAGATATGGGGATATGTCAGTGGAACTTATGTGGTACCTAAGAATATTGAAGAAGGAGATACTGCTTCGATAGATGCATGGGAAGCAAACAATGCAAAGATCATTACTTGGATCAACAATTCTGTTGAGCATTCTATAGGTACATAATTGGCGAAGTATGAGACAACAAAGGAGGTTTGGGATCATCTGCAAAGGTTATTCACGCAATCAAATTTTGCAAAACAGTATCAGTTAGAGAATGACATACGAGCTCTTCACCAGAAGAATATGAGTATTCAGGAGTTCTATTCTGCCATGACAGATCTTTAGGATCAATTAGCTCTTATAGAATCGGCATAATTAAAAGCATGTGGTGCTTATATTGAACGTAGAGAGCAGCAACGATTGGTACAGTTTTTAACAGCACTTCACAGTGATTTCGAAGGACTTAGAGGTTCAATTCTGCATCGTTCTCCACTGCCTTCTGTTGACTCTGTTGTCAGTGAGTTATTGGCTGAAGAAATACGTCTTCAGTCTTATTCTGAAAAGGGAATTCTTTCTGCTTCAAATCCTTCTGTACTAGCAGTACCTTCTAAGTCATTCTCTAATCATCAGAACAAGCCTTACACAAGGGTTGGCTTCGATGAGTGCAGTTTCTGTAAGCAGAAAGGTCATTGGAAGGCTCAGTGTCCTAAGTTGAGATAGCAGAATCAAGCTTGAAAGTCTGGCAGTCAGTCACAATCTAATGCTCATAGATCACTTTAGGGTTATAAACCACCACACCACAATATTGCAGCAGTAGCTTCCCCAGGCTCTATTACCGATCCTAATACTTTGGCTGAGCAATTTCAGAAGTTTCTCTCCTTGCAGCCACAAGCAATGTCCGCTTCTTCCATAGGTCAGTTGCCTCATAATTCCTCAGGTATGTCACACTCTGAATGGGTCTTGGATTCTGGTGCTTCCCATCATATGTCTCCAGATTCCTCATCTTTTACCTCTGTGTCCCCTTTGTCCTCCATTCTTGTTATGACTGCTGATGGCACTCCTATGTCCTTAACAGGTGTTGGTTCTGTTGTCACACCTCACTTATCTCTCACTAATGTTTATCTTATTCCAAAACTCAAATTGAATCTTGCGTCTGTTGGTCAAATATGTGATTCTGGTGATTATTTAGTCATGTTTTCTGGTTTTTTTTTTTTGTGTACAGGATCTGCAGTCTCAGAAGCTGATTGGGATAGGCTGTAGGGAGAATGGACTATATATTTTGGATGAGTTAAAAGTGCCAATTGTTGCTACTGCCACTGCTACTACTACTGTTGATTTGTCTTCCTTTCGTTTGAGTCTTTCAACTTCTAGTTTTTATTTATGGCATTCCCATCTAGGTCATGTTTCGTCTTCTTGTTTGAGATTTTTGGCATCCACAGGAGCTTTAGGAAATTTAAAAACTTGTGACATTTCTTATTGTAGTTGATGTAAACTGACAAAATTTTCTGCGTTACCTTTTAATTGAAGTATTTCTGTTTCATCTTCACCATTTGATTTGATTCATTCTGATGTACGGGGACCTTCTCCTGTTGCCACAAAAGGAAGGTCTCGATATTATGTCTCTTTTATTAATGATCATACTCATTATTGTTGGGTTTATTTAATGAAACGTCGTTCTGAATTCTTTGAGATATATGCAGCTTTTCGAGCTCTTATCAAAACTCAACATTCTGCTATGATCAAATTCTTTAGGTGTGATTTGGGTGGGGAATACACCTCTAATAAATTTTTCCAATTTCTTGCCTTAGATGGAACCATCCACCAAACTTCATGTACAAATACTCCTGAGCAAAATGGTGTTGCTGAAAGAAAACATAGGCACATTGTTGAAACTGCTCGTTCTCTCTTGTTGTCCGCTTTTGTTCCTAGTGAGTTTTGGGGAGAAGTTGTTCTTACTGTTGTAAGTTTAATTAATACAATGTCATCTTCTCATAGTTCGGGTCTATCTCCTTTTAAAAAGTTATATGGGTATGTCCCTGATTATTCCTCATTTAGAGTCTTTGGTTGTACTTGTTTTGTTCTTCGTCCTCATGTAGAACACAGTAAGCTATCCTCTCGATCCACTATTTGTGTCTTTCTGGGTTATGGTGAAGGTAAAAAGGGGTATCGTTGTTTTGATCCCATAACTCAGAAACTTTATGTGTCTCGTCATGTTGTCTTCCTTGAGCATATACCTTTCTTTTCTATTCCATCCACTACTCATAGCTTGACTAAATCTGATCTTATTCGTATAGATCCTTTTTTTTAGGATTCTGGTAATGATACCTCTCCCTATGTTCGATCAATTTGTACTCATAACTCTGCAAGTACTGGTACTTTACTTTCTGGCACACCTGAAGCTCCATTCTCATCTACAGCCCCTCAAGCTTCATCTGAGATTGTGGATCCACCTCCATGTCAGTCCATCCGCATTCATAAGTGACACGACCAAAAGATTGATGTCTTCTTCCAAGTGTAGGAGTGTCGAAGTAATAAATAACCCGACAAGACCGGGGTCGAACCACAGGGAGGTTAATTGTATAAATTATAAACAACAATAATACAACAACAATAGTAACAACAATAATAATAATAGTAATAGTAGTAGTAGTAGTAGTAGTAATAATAATAATAATAATAATAATAATAATAATAATAATAATAATAGTAATAATAGTAATAGTAATAGTAGTAGTTATAATAATAATACCAATAATACTATTAATAATGATAATAATAAAGATGAAGAAGAAGAAGAAGTTGATGAGAACTTTGAGATGGAAGATTAACGTAAGGATTAAACAATGATAACAACAAATGTCAAGGTTAGAGGATCCACTAATGGTATTTCAAACAAGTATAGTATAAACTCTTATTATTTAATTGGAAACCACACACAAAGGAGGTTTCAATCAGATTATAAATTGTTAATATGATTACATTAGTTATCTTATTCAAATAATGCTAATACTTGTAAATGTTGTCAGGCATTCATGATTATAACTTATGTTAACAACAAATCAAGTTCCTTTCATAGCTCAGGTGTCGGTTATACCATACAGTATGGGCTATGAAAGTGTCAAGTATTTGTTGTACCAAGTGTTATACAACATAAATCTAGATTAACCATTTAACAAGCAAAGTATTAAAAGTGAACGAGATAACAAATATAAAGCATGTTAGTATCCAACATTAAGGTCCATGTTAAGTTTATATTATACTTATTCTTACACCATTAGTGTACCCTTTTCACCTGACATAATTAACCTAGCTAAATATAATGAAAGAGAGAAACATAAATAAACAAGGAAAGGAAATGAAAAGCATAAGTAAGAAATTAATATAAGCAAAACTTAAGCATTACAAAATATAAAGAGAGAGCAAGAGCATGATCTTGATCTGAACACCAAGATGCCTAAATGCATGGCAAATGCCTCCTTTTATAGGCCAAAATTTGGAACTATTGATTTGTTGACTAATTGATGAGTGGGTGGCCACATCTTGACTTGGTGACAATCCTTATCTTCTTATCTGCCAAAAACATCATTGATAACGTCAGGATTTTAATAGATTCTCCCATGAATATTCTAGGAAATTGTCTCAGCTTTCCAGGAAAAAAAAGATGAGGTCATTTGGACTTCTAGAACCCAAGATATGGGCTGAACACTGAACAGTGTATGGGCTGCAGGACAGATTCGGACTTCTCTATTGTTGCTATAATTTAGACTTGAAAACGACCTTTTTAAATCTTGGGATCCACATGAAAGTTGTAAGCTTATGTCTTATCTTTCCATCCATATAAAATGGACCTAAATCCAAGATCTACAGCTCCATATATGACCCAATTACCTAACAGTGTTCCAGTTTGGATTGCACCAGCATCTCTTTTCTAAGTTTGGCCATCTCTTTGTCCTTTCAATTTCAGTACTTCAACTCATCAATCAATTCTTTCATTTATGTGATAGGCCTGCATTTAAGATGAACATTTACCATAAATTAAAGGTATCTTATATTATTAGATATGTTATTATAAAACATGCTTTAGTTAAGGAGTTATTGATACTTCAAGTGCAAAATGATGATATAAAACCTTAATAAAAATGCACTTTTAAGTACTAATTAGTAAGTCCACAAAAGTACCAGATTTTGCTTATTCTTGTTATTCTTCATCATTTACTTCCTTTTTAGCCTCTATTCATTGTTTCTTTGAGCCCTCTTCCTATAAAAAGGCAATTCTTGATCTGCTTTGGCAGCAAGCTATAGATGAGAAACTTTCTGCTTTGCATAAGACAGATACTTGGGATCTGGTTCCTCTACCTCTTGGTAAGAGTATTGTTGGTTGTCGTTGGGTGTATAAGATCAAGACTAATTCTGATGGGTCTATTGAGCGATACAAAGCTAGGCTGGTTGCAAAAGGATATTCTCAACAGTATGGTATGGACTATGAGGAGACATTTGCTCTAGTTGCAAAAATAACTACTATTCGTACTCTTATTGTCATAGCTTCGATTCGTCAGTGGCATATTTCTCAGCTTGATGTTAAAAATGCCTTCTTGAATGGAGATCTTCAAGAAGAAGTTTATATGGCACCCCCTCCTGGTATTTCATATGACTCTCGATATGTTTGTAAGCTTAAGAAAGCATTATATGGTCTCAAACAAGCATCTCGTGCTTGGTTTGAGAAATTCTCTATTGTGATCTCGTCTCTTGGCTTTGTTACTAGCAGTCATAATTCTACTCTTTTTATTAAGTGCACTGATGCATGTCATATCATTTTGTCTTTATATGTTGATGACATGATTATTACTGGTGATGACATTGATGGTATTTCAGTTTTGAAAACAGAGTTGGCTAGACGATTTGAAATGAAGGATTTGGGTTATCTTCGATATTTCCTGGGTATTGAGGTAGCATACTCACCTAGAGGTCATCTTCTTTCTCAGTCGAAATATGTTGCAGATATTCTTGAACGGGCTAGACTTACTGATAACAAGACTGTAGATACTCCTACTGAGATTAACGCAAGGTACTCTTCTTCTGATGGTTTACCTTTGATAGACCCTACTTTATACCGCACTATTATTGGGAGTTTGGTATATCTCACCATTACTCGTCCAGATATTGCATATGTTGTTCATGTTGTTAGTCAGTTTGTTGCTTCTCCTAATACTGTTCACTGGGCAGCTGTTTTTCGTATTTTGCGATATCTTCGAGGTACAGTTTTTCAGAGTCTTTTACTTTCATCCACCTCTTCATTGGAGTTGCATGCATACTCTGATGCTGATCATGGTAGTGATCCCACAGATCGCAAGTCTGTTACCGGGTTTTGTATCTTTTTAGGTGATTCTCTTATTTCTTGAAAGAGCAAGAAACAATCTATTGTTTCTCAATCATCCACCGAAGCAGAATATCGTGCCATGACATCTACTACCAAAGAGATTGTTTGGTTATGTTGGTTACTTGCTGATATGGGAGTTTTCTTTTCTCATCCTACTCCTATGTATTGTGACAACCAGAGTTCTATTTAGATTGCTTATAACTCGGTTTTTCATGAGTGAACTAAGCACATTGAGATCGATTGTCATCTTAGTCGTCATCATCTCAAACATGGCACCATTGCTTTGCTTTTTGTTCCTTCTTCCTTGCAGATTGCAGATTTCTTTACCAAGGTGCATTCCATCTCTCGTTTTCATTTTTTGGTTGGCAAACTCTCGATGCTTGTAGCTGCTGCATCGTGAGTTTGAGGGGAGATGTTAAATAATATTTATGTAGTCTTATTTATTAAGGGTAGAGTAGTACTTTCTGTTTAATCTATATATACTTTGTTTGTATTTAGGTTAAGACTAAGCACTCATAATATACATATTATTCAAAATTCTAGCCTCCTTTTCGTGTTTGAGCTTAATTATTTTAACAAAAGTAAGTGGAGCTGAAAGATAAGACAGAATAAGAATCTAAAAAGAAAAAAAAACAAACTATTTGTGTGCCTCACAACTAGCCACCAGTCTTCACTCATGATAGAATAAGCACGCCCTTCTTCCACTTTGGACCCCATGATGTCACTGAAGCTATACAGAAGCCCACAAGTTTTGCTATTCTACGTGATCACGTTTAACTCTTCAACTTTTCACTAAATAAATTACAAGAAAAACTTTTATTCTTCTAGTATGAGATATAGAGTTTTGAAATTCATAAAAATATATCAGTCAAGAGTTTTTTAAATCAATTTATTTTACCTTTTCTTTTCAGTTTATATGATGAATATGTTTGTTCTCCTATGCTTATTTTTTCTATGATTGTTTATTTTAATTGCTAGAGCGGACTCTAAGTTATTATTGTAGACAATCTACTGCTAAGTTTGATATCAAAATCGGAGTTGTGGTATATGAACTTGTAAAGCAACTGAGTTTAATAATTATGACGGATACATTATTAATCTTAGGGAGAACATTCAATCAAATCAAACATATACTGCGGACAGTTATGTTTTCTTGATTAATCAACTTATCTAGTTCTTAAGGCTGCCATTGAATTAAATTACTAGTACAGACACTGTGGTTGTTTGATGGTTAGGGTTAGTTATGTGGCGGATCCGTTAACTAACCAATGTTAAGAAGAGATAAATATTCAGAATATAAATTGATGTTTCTTTTCCATGATCAGTTCTGATTTCTGTAGGTGGATGTGTGCTTGCAACCAAAGTTTGTTCTCTTGATAATTTTCTGATTTTATTAAATTTTGTTTGATAGTTTTCTGTTTTCTTTTGCTTTAGCCTAGATAACGTCCAACCCCCCCTAAATTGCATATCATCTAGCATAAAAATCTGACTTGAATCTTCCTCATGGGATCGACCCCTTGCTTGCTCTATATACTATCTTGTGTGTTGTGTTTGAAGCTAGGGTAATTAATTTGTGCGACCGCGACATCGCAATAATAAGAAAGTGATTCATATTAAGTCACTACTATAGAAAGTTGTATTACAAATTACAAAGTTTGAGCCACGGTTTTAGAAGTGTTGATGAGTATCATAAAAAGATGAAGATCGTGATGATTCAGGCTAATGTAGTAAAGGATAGAAAGGCCATTATGACTAGGTTTCTCAATGGATTGAATCACGAGGTTGTGAATGTTGTGGAGTTGCAACACTATGTAGAGTTGAAGGACATGGTATATATGGCAACAAAAAATGAAGAGGCAGATTAAGAGGAGAGGGGAAGCACGACCACCATTCATTCTGAGCACTTATTCTTCATCTTGAAAGCCTAATTCGAGGAGAGATGGGGTTGCCTAAGTTCATCCTACTATGGGAGGGGGTTCTGAGACTCCTAAAGAGAAGAAAGACACCTTTACGAAGGTAAATGTAAAGTTGAGACTCCTACTTCTTGTAGTCATGACATTAAATGTTATCGTTGTTTGGTTTTTGGTCATATTGTTTCACAATGTCCAAATAAGAAGGTCATGATTATAAGAGCCCATGGTGAGATTGAGTCTAAAGAGGAGAATAACATTGAGGTGGAGATGTCATCATTGACAGATGCTAGCGATGAGTGTGTATTGAACATCCTGTTAAGGGGGGTGCTTATGGTGAAACGAGCACTTGATATGCATGTGAAGGTGGGAGGTTTAGAGGTGCAAAGGAAAAACATCTTCCATATGAGGTGCCATGAGCAAAATAAGGTATATAGTTTGGTCATTAACAGTGGTAGTTTCACTCTTTACATGTGTAGACCTATTGTTTTTCTTGTATGTGAAAGATATCAGTTTTAGAGTTTCATTCTTAAGTTATTTCAGCCTTCATCTTCCAATTTTATTTTTCCTTTTATTTTCCTTCATTTTTTTTTGTTAGATGAGGTTTGCAATTTCCCTTAATGTTTTGGTTCTATATGTTTATTTATATTTCTTTCTTACTTAGTAAGTATAGGCTGGTTTTTGGAAAGGTTTAGTTATTAACCATATGGCTATGGGACATCTATGAGATTGTTTATGTTTTGGTCATGTGTTGGACCCTTGGAAGCGTGAAAGAGGTTAGTTTAGGTTTCTAATGAAGATAAAACACCTGCATCTTTTTAGGTAGAAGAAAACAAGTTTCATAACTTAGCTTCTAGGTTTAAGGATAGTAGGAGAGGAGCTGTGGTCCTTTCTTTTTAGTGTTTATCATATGCATGTTCATTTGTGGTTATTTTATGTATGTTGTTTTAGGAAAGTAAATTATTACCTACAAGATGTTTAGCCTCTTTTTAGGTTGAGAATCGTAGGATAATTTGTTACGATATGTTTGTTCTCCTTCTTTAAACTTTGGTCATGTGTTTTCTTTTGTGTGTGATGCTTAGATCTTCTGGTTTATGCTACTTAGAGAAATGAAGGGGATATAATTCCTTTTTTGCATGGTTGCCTATCAGTTTTTAATAGGAAAGCATGGGCAGACCCTCTTAAATGTGTGTTATTCTGAGTTGTTGCATGCCTTTATGTTTGGCAAGGCTTAAGGGCATTAATGTTGCTTTTTGTAAAACAAAGTAGGCTATGGTTTGGTTTTTATAAGTTTGAGAACAAAATAGCCTTCTTTTCTTTTAGTATTACAAACTTATCCTTTTATGCATATAAGAAGTTTTTAATTGCACATCAATAAAATAGAGAAAATGTGCTCTTTATTATTCCTTTATTGTGTTTGAACTTATAATAAATAAAATTCATATAAAAGTGTGGAATGGAGTCTTAATACCCTTTGTTTTCTTCTTTATGAATAACAAAATGTTGTGGTAGTTTTGAATTCTAAGGAATTTGGAACCTTCAAAGGAAGTGATGCCATATAACTATGATTTCATGCTTGAAGGATTTAGGGCTTGTGTCTAATAAGTCTTTAGTAGGCAATTTATCTAGAGCTTTTATTAATTGTTGATAGTAACATGGATTTTCTATTGCTTTGTAATGCCAAAAACTTTGTTAAAATTCTTTTTTCAATCTTGCATTTTGGCCAAGCCTCTCACACATCAAAAACAAAAAAATATTTTTTTTTATTTATTTGATATTCATATAGGTCTTGTTAATTGTCATCGTCATCTTAGCATCTTCATTTTACATTCACATGTATATACTTTTAAAATAAAAAATAGAAAAATATTTTTCATCTTATATGCATTCGTTTTGAGTTTTATAACTTGTTTATAAAATCTATTGAGATTCGACTCACATGAAAAAGGCCTTGATGGGTCAACATTCCAAAACCCTTTTTTAAAACTTCCACTTAAAAAAATTGCATCAAAAATAAATTTTTTTTGTTATTCACTTGTAGTGTTTGAGATAAATAGACACATAACGAGATAATTATTTTAAATGTTAATGAAGAGTAACACCTTTTTTTCCTTTCTTTTGCAAACATATCTTCCTTTCCAAATTTTAAGCCTTTCATTGTGATATTCATCGATGATATCTAAGTGTTAATCGAAGATATTAATTTTCTTACCAAGTCCAAAACATTCATGTTATTAGCTCCTACCTCTAATATTAGATCACCCCATAATTATTACTACTTAGATATTTTGGACTCAGGTACAAAAATCTCATTCAACAAAAACGTTATGAGTAAACCTTGGTGCTATACAATGAATAAACCTGAATATGTCATTATTCATGATCTACTACTGCATAAACAAAATGTTTAATGACAACTCCTATGATTTGGGTTGGGTCCAATGAGCCCAATAAAGGCCCACCCAATTATTTATTGATATGACTTGATAAACTATTAATAATCACAAGTTATGATTGGAAGTAAATGGTTATAGATATTTCAATTCACCAAACAATAGAGAGTGAAAAAGATGATCTAGACTTTATAATGGATGAGCTCGAATCCGCTCATCCACTTACGGTTTAACTCATTACAGTAGAGTCATTATCACCCATATTGATAGACCACCAGAATATAAAAGAAGTAGCAATGCAACTTACATTGGGTAAAATGCTTTAAGGTGATAAAATCTTCCTTTCAGCATAACCAGTCCTTTACCTTAGAACTCTGAAGACCAATTAGGGTTTTCTAGTGATCATAATACTAGATAATGACTTCTTTTTAACATAGAACCCCCTTAACACAAACACGCACCTTTCCTTTCCTACGAAAAAGAGCAGGCCACCGCGATGTCAGGTGCAATAATTTTCATCAAAGATCACTAACAAAAAAAAACATAAAAAAAATGTTATACCAATTAAACAAAAGAAGATGAGCTTAGCTTTTTAAAATAACAAGTTAGTACTAAATAAAGAGATAAAGAAGCTACTCAAATTATTTAGTTTAATACCTTGAATGGTTTCTTAGTACAATTTTTTCATAAATGAGAAATGTAAAATGGTGTTTTTATGTAAACCTAATATGGCTAAATTAAAATTTTACTTGGAAGAATATTAATTCTACATTACATGGAATTCTTAGTTTTTTTAATACCAATTCAAATTATGACTAAATCAAATTGCATATAGAGAATTGAGAAATATACACAAACTTAAGAACTTTATTCAAATCATTCACAAACCTAAGGACTTTATGTAGACTCGATGTGATGAAATTAAGATTTTACTTGAAAGAATATTGATTGGTGGAAACTATAACATGACATGGAATTCTTAGTTTTCTTTATGCTTTTTCATAGTACCACTAAATCAAAAATTCATATGGAGGATCAAGAAATATATGCAAACATATGGACTTGTGTTTTTGCATAATGTTTTTATTCTAAAAAAGTGATGATCTTAAGAAACATCTTGTTAGTATATATATATCATGTAGTTAATCAGTTGGTTACACGTGATACTAGTTTTAATCATGCAAAATGTATTTATTATTAATAAAGGCATTTGTTAATTTTAATATTCATTTATGTTTGATTAATGAGTCATTAAGACAAAATTGCATTGCTAGGAAATTATAAAGTTATAATTATAAGATTTTTATTACATCAAAACATTGTTCTTAAATTTTCTTGGTCGATGATCTATTAAAAATGAATATTAATTAAAGTTAATGAGACTAATACATATTTAGTTCTTTCTTTTATGAAAAGAAACAATTGTTCTCATAAATTGAGGTATGAAAGATACTTGAAACTAATATATAGGTGCTTGTCAAATAACATGTACACTAACTTAACTTACTTGAGAATTCTATATGGAGAGAACATTCATGTCTATGGAAAGACTCACATGATAGTTATAGATTTGATCATTAGACTTGAGATCACTAAGTTATCTTATATAAGGAATGTTATAATTTGTTCATAACTACACGTTGTCTTAATCAAGGATAACAAACGGGCATATATTAGGTATAATATAAACTATATAAAGATATTTGAGTGATCAAGAGAGAATTTATCACCCTATGTAAATTAAAAAAAATATTTCACCTATTCTGAAATAGTAATGATCATGAAATCCTTGCGCAAGGTTAAATGAAATTTGAAAAGAGTTTCATATCTTATTTAAAGAATCAATGACTATATGTTAGAATAAAACATGATTTGATATAACAAATACACTCCACGTTATAGTGTCTAAATCAAAACATTACCATGAAACGATAACATTACTATGAAACAATAATAAGTACGTAAATAAACTAAATGATAAAAAGATAAAATAAATATATTTTGGAATAAAGAAATGGTCCTGAGGATTTAGTGGAATAATTGATATGATCCATGCAAGGATGGCACAAGAAAACTCAGATTTTGGTGTAAAATCATCTATCGACCAATTTTATGCTATCAAGTTAACTCTCAATTCGACTGTTGAATCGGGCTGAAATTTTATAAGGAGTCACTTGACATGTTCTTATATCTTATGTTAAAAGTTTAGGGCAATCAAGGTTCAAGAAAGCTATACAAAAATGTCATCGGACTTAAAATAATAGACTTATTAATGGCATTTTAGTAAATAACTGGATAAGCTTGAAATTTCAGCTATTTTCTCTTTTTATAACAGTTGGTCCTGCTAGAAAGAAATAAATGAGGAGTTTTTCATCTTTTCTTGATTTTTACCTAAAATTTCTTAAGGGAAATCATGAATTGGGGCAATTTACATGAGATAGTGAGTGTTTAAACACATCAAAACACAAGAATTAAAAAAAAATCAAGTGCGAGATGGGTGTTAGAGAGAGAGAGAGAGAGACAAACCATGGCATTTTGAGGGGGAAAGAAGAAAGGGTGGAATTTTTTTAACTGGCTGGCATTAAAAGCTCAAATAATTATTGGGTAAGGAGTTTTAAACTCATTTATATATGTGTAAGTGAGGATAAATGAGTTTTACATGAAATTCTCAAAATTTGAATTAGGGTTCTTGGATGAATTTTAGGAGAAATGTGAAATTGTGATGAAATTATGGAATTAAGCTGGAATAGGATAGAAATGAATTGAAGAAAAAATTGGTGTTTTAGTTGAAAGGAGGGTGGACCATAAAAGGAGAAAAAAATGAGAAGTTGTGGAATTAAGGATGAATGCTTATTTACTTGCATATCTTTAACATATGATGATGAATTGATAATAATTTGAATTAAAATTATAGATTGTTGAGTTACAATTAATTATTAATGACAAGTTAGTTAAAGGTATAAATGAACTAAGGAATGCATGACGCTACCATGCAAACATTATTTGGTTGAGTTTTTATTAAAGTTTGGCGGGGAAAAATTTGGGTAGAGCCTAGTATAAGGGAGACTATACTAGAATTTATAAAAATTCATTAAGTGCATGGTGGGCTTAATAATAGAAAATATAATATGGATATTGTCAGAAAAGAATTTATAGAAAGGATAATTTAGTAACATTATGGATAAAAAATAAAGTAATGAAAGTATAAATAAAATCAAGTTCAAAATATTGTGCACATTGGGTTGATTCCTATTCAATACCGAATACAATTTAAATTGTGATAAGATAATTATTAAAACATGTTTAAATAAATAAATAAATACAATAAGGAAATAAAATAGTGCAAGGGTTTAAAAAAAAATTGGTCTTATTTTACATACCTACTTGATAAGTGTTAGTATTGTTATATTTCAAATTACAGGATGTTACACTAGGAACCTAAATGGTCACATATAATAACAACTATTGATTTGAAATTAATCTGAGATAATTAATCAAGTGTGACTTTATTATAAATAAGTTATAGAAATTAATGAATACAATATAATTAATATATAATATTACAAATTTAGACCTAAAAAATCAATTATGGATTTGATTGAATAAATTTCTAAAATTATCTTAAAATAATATATGTGATATTTGTCGCACTAGACATCATGGTAACTCACCTTTTTACTTAGGAAGGATAAAGGTTTTTTTTGTGTTGAGAGTGGGGAAAAGGTCTTATGTTATTAAAAAGAGTTGTCACCTAGTATTATAGTTACTAGAAAACCGTAATTGGTATTTAGAGTTCTAAGATAATGACTGGTTAAGCTAAATGGAAGATATTATTACCCTATAGCATCTTATATCAGGTAAGTTGCATTGTTATTTGTATTGTATTCCTAACAGTTTGTTATGCTTAATCTACCATTGACTTATCTACACAGGTGATAACAGATCTACTACAATCAGTTAAACCCTGAGTAGTTGGTTTAAGCCTAACTATTCTAAGATCTAATCATCTTTATCACTTCTAATTATTATCTTTTGATGGTACTTGGTGAATTGACATATCTACAGTTGGTTATTGTTGATCATAACTTGTAACCAATAATTTATCAAGTCATTCCAATGAATAACCAATAGGCTTATTAAACTCAACCTAAATCCTAGGAAGAACCCATGGTTAATGCCTTATTAAGGTTCATCTATCATGTAATACTTAAGATTTCACTCGTAGTTTTTAAAGAATGTAGTTTTTATTCCTGGTCCTCTTAAGAAGCGACCTACATGGGTTCATTTACATGAAAGAGGATCTAGTCACGAGGGTCTATTTTTAGACAAAGTCTTTACAACGACCTTTTTTATGATCTAATTTTTGTTTTGGTTGCCATTTTATTTTTCTTATCTTCCTTTTTTATGCATCCTATATTCATGGTCATCTCCTCACCATTTTCTTCATGGTTAAACACATCCGACTTAGAGGACCACAAGTTGAATAATCTCTTTGTCTTAACAACTATTATTTCCTTCGTATCTTATTCAAATAGGATGATGAAATAAGCCAAATCTTTCAACATTGGGTTCATTAGGAATTGACCTTTATAGTTTATGATGCGAACCTCGTGATCACATGGTCACGCAACCCACAAGCAAAGACACCAATTCCCAGAAAAGCCAAGTAAATCAGGTTTGATAGGAGTGTGACACAAAAATAACTTATACCTAGGCACCAACACTATTAGAAACGGAGACCCCCACCCAATGAATATTGATTCGCGAACGAGAAGTATAAGGATGACGCCACGAAGATAGTTGTTATTCGATAAGTCGTTTTTCAGTTCTTTAGAGAACCATGGAAGGGGGATTATCTCACCAACACACACACACACAAAGTGCGACAAACAAGAAGTTTTATTAATCTGAATTGTCTAACCTTAGATGTCTGGTTATGCCCTTATTTATAGTGACTCCAAACTAAAATAAACCCTAATAGACCCCTTATGTGGACTTATATGATGCCCACTTACAATTAAACCCAAATAATATAAATAAACCCTAAACTAAGAAGAAAATAATAATAACAATAATAAATATGAATTTAATATCCTAAATATAATAGGATCAGATTTGTTGCCCTTTAGAAGTCCCATATAAACTAGGAGAATCAAATCTGAAGGTAGAATTAATTATGAAATCTTCTTTCCTTTTTTTTTTGTAGCTAGGATGAATAAGGAATCCTTGTAAGAAAAGGATTCTAAAACATTTATAAATCCTTGCCACACTTGGAAACTATGTTTCAGCCCATTAAAGATCTTTGTAGAAATAGAAGATTCCTAAAATAAGTTGCCACATCCTTTTAGGAAAAGAATCCTAGCCAAATAGGAAGTCCACAAGTCAAAAGGAAGTAAATAACAAAATTCGTACAACCTCTATTGACCCGTGTTTCGATGCCTTCCCGAACTCCGATTGATTTGAAATTATAACCCAAGGTAAGACAACATGTTAGGAGAAATAAAATTTCAGCCAGATCCAACGGTCCGATTGGGAATTATGACTATTGCCGTAAAACTGAATAGATGCACTTTTTATGTCAAAATCCGAATTTGACCTTGCTTGGATCGTTTCAATTTATCTTGATTTTCTTTCTATAAACTTAGTATAGTCTCATGACCCGGGTTATAGATTTGATAAGTTAACCTTCGATTCAATATATCGTATTCTCAATTTTTGAAAAGAAAATGTCATTCAATATGTTATTGTATCAACATTTTAAAAAAATATTTTTATGATTAAATTTTCTTATTAGAATACACATTATCAACACTTAGACAATTTTTTTATATTAAAAAAAATGATCCGACCTACAACATGGTGCAAACCAATCATCTAGTATATACTATATAACTACAAAATGTGTGTATGTGTTTAAGATATGGAATGAATTAAGTATTTTTATAATAACTATTTTGCCAATAATATATAAATATAAATTGTGCGTGTAATATAAGATATGGTTTAGATTTCGATTTGAATACTATGAAAATCATAATCTAAGTATAACCATAAATGTTTTTTATTTTATTTTTTCCAATTAGTAAAAAAATTCATTTTTTACCAAAACAAACCTTGTCATTTAGATAACATTGAATGAATATCCATAGGATTTAGGTTACTTCTCATGCTATGTTGGAGGTCACATCAATTCTTTTTTAATGTAATATTTCTATAAGATACATTTAAAAAAAAAACAAAATATTGGATTGACCCTAGTGAATCCATCAAATTCATGATTCAGGTTATGGACTTTAATGGGTTGAATAATATTTATTTTAATTTAGTTATACGATAATTAAACAAATATTAAAGAATAAAATTAAAAACAACTCAACAGAATCCTTACGTTAAAGGCTAAAATTCAACAACAAAAAAAAACAGGCCAAACATGCCTGCTAAAACAAAATGATATTAAATATTCATTAAATATCAAAATATATTATACAAATAACAATTGGGCATAGATTTTTTTTAATTAATGTAGACTTAAGAACTTTTATAATTTATTTTTTTATAACTCTTTGAAACTATTTAATTAGTCATTGAAGTGTAAAAATTAATTGAATAATACTTTTGTTGCTACCCAATTTTTTACCAATGTTTCGATAAATTTTCAGAAAAAACAAAAAAAATAGAAAAAAACAACGAAAACCCCCCACAATGCATTTTTGATATATTTGCATCATTTTTAGCATTTTCAGCATCGTTTCAAAAGAATTTAATTTTTCAAAGGTATTTTGAACGCGTTCAACTTTTAACATGTTAATTTTACAATCACTGATTTTTCTTCTTGAGTCGACGTTGGTATTGTTTGTTTTTAAAATAAATTCAAAAAACCAAAAAAAAAAAGACTTGAGAGACCAATGTGCTTGTAGCCAAGCCATACTTCTCCTATAAATACCAGTCTACAGTGAAAAAACGGGGGAAGAGAAAATTTTAGGGGAACAGCAAAGAAAAAAAGAAAACCCTAAGAGACCGAAGTTTTCATCTTTTTCAAAGGCAAGCCGCTGCTCCCTCCCTTTATAAAAAACAGTGAACCCCTCTCTCAAAACCAGAGGCCACAAGCAATCTTTCCCCCATTTTCCACAGACCTTTCCCTCTCTCGGCTGTCTTTCCCCACTGTTGTCTCTTCTTCTTCTTCCTTTTTGAGCCGGCCACAGACACCCAGCCACAACTCCCTAACTTCCCCACTCACCAACTCGTCTGCAACCACCATCGCCCCACAAATAGAAGACCCTTCCCCAAAACACCAGAATCCCCATCTTCCTCTCCTAGTCACCCCCTCCCTTTGAAAAGAAAAAAAACAGAGTCGCCCACTACTTTGGGATTTTGGCTCCCAGAACCGACAATAGCGCCACAACAACACCGCAACGCCACCGTCAATTCCAGTATCGCCGAGGCCAACGCCAGCAATCCAAGCACGACAGAACCCATAGGACCTGCCGACCACAAGCCAGATGCCCTAACCTTAGAGTTGGCTGCCTGAAATAGAGAAGAAGGCGAAGCCAAAAGAAAAGGGAAACAGATCTGTATGGAGAAGCAGATCTAAAAACCGAGAAGGAAAGGGGACCAAAACTTGTTGTTGCATCTTTTCTTTTGTTGCAGGTAACGGTGGTCCTCACAACCGGCAGAGAAGGGAAGGGAAGAAGAAAGCAGGCCCGATCCACCCATTTCCAGGCATTGCCTGCGGCGGTGCGTGAACCCACGCGCTGCCAGTGGCAGGGGCGCGTGGAGAAGATGCGCCGCAACTGTTCATGCAGATTCCAGACAGCTTCCCTGCAGTTCCTGTTATTTTGGGGGAGTTGTATTTTGTAATTTTGGGATTGTTAAGGTTTTGTTTGGGTAATTTTGAATTTCTGTTTACATTGTAAGCTTGTACCTATGGTGAGTAAACATAGTAAAAAAGTGATGTTAGCGTGTGTGTTTGTATTTTCTTTTATGTATGTTTTTTTTAATGTTAAAATTAGAAAAAAAAACAAAAATAATAAAAAGAAGAAAAAAGAATTTAATATTTAATTTGTATATGGTCAAGTATTTTAAGGACAAATAAAATCATGTTGTATTTCCCGTGAAAATGTAAGAACACCTTTCTACATCTATTTTGGGATTTAATAACTGATTTATTAAGGCCTTAAGAATTTGACTAATATTTCAAATTTTCAAATCACATCAAACCGTAATGTAGCTTATCTCGAATAGGGTGCGCTAGGGGTGTTAATACCTTTCCTAGCCACAATCAGTCCCTTACCCGTGAATCTCTGACAAAGACCAGTACATCCGGGTTTCCTAGTAACCCTCAATCAAATACTAGGTGGCGACTCTCAAATCAAGCAAAACGAACGAAAATCACCAACAGACGCCGCGCGAGGTACATGCGACAAAATGGTGACTCCACTAGGAACGGTACTATTTCTGACATTATTGGACTAAGCTTTGTGTTTTTGATGTGTTTTAAGTTTTTTGTGTTTTGTTTTGTATTTCTGTTTTATCCATGCATTGTATAGAATTGTCTCATGCATCACATGTTTTAATTTTTGAATGCACACACAAGCTTCATGTTAGGTGGGGAACTAGCAACTTATCTTACGACTTTTAGTCAAGGTTTAAGTTTGTGTAAACCCCAACTCTTCGTTGAGTGCTTATACTAGTAATGATTGGTACACGTGTCAACTCATTGCCTAATGGGCCCCCATATTGCCTTCAAGTAGAGAGACCCTTTTTAGAGATCAAGTAGTAAACCTACTCTTTGTCTCACTTAAAAAGATTAGAACCTGCCTTTAGGATGTATGCTCCGTACACATTGTTTTGCATCTGAGCAAACCCTTCTTGAAGCATCTTGAATTCAGGACTTATAGGGGATATAATGGTTATAACTCAAGAAATTTCTATTGTAGAGTTAGAGCAAGAATAAAAATTCTTGTTTCATCATACAAAAGTTACGACCATATGTCACCTCTCAAAGGACGAGTTCATCATATAGATTACATGTTCATACATTTGTCACGCATGCACCGGGATGAAAAGTAGGTTCCCCCCATTTGAGGTCAATTGCACTGATTGAAAAAGGATGAGAAAATAAAGAAAGAGGTCAGATAGAGGCTCATTGTCAAAAGAAAATTGGAGCATCAAAGGTGAAGTAACTACTAGAATCACATGTGTTTGAACAAACGCTGAGCTTTAAGAAAAAAAGAAAGGGAATGTCTGCACCGCTTTTCGTGGGAACACCGTTAGTCTACGACACACACAAGAAAAAATGATTGGCTTTTCTTGTCAGCATTCCACCAGTGGTGGGCACAACATCAATGCTCTGTCTTTTCCTTCACTTGAGTCCTAAATAGCAGTAGCAACACCTTCGGTCATCAATTAAAGATGATCTTCTTTCTAGTTCAGTTGCACTGTTTATTGTTCATCGCCTTCATATCTTTCAATGGCACCCAATAACTACTAGCTTTCTGTGCATGGTGCATTAGTCTTCTTTGAAGTTACCCCCATTGTGAGCTCAATTCCAGTTCAACAGCACAGGATGTGGGTCTGGAAAAAAACATGATAAGACACTGAACTTCTACGTGGCAGAGCTCTCTCTATAGAGATTTGTTTGTGGATCTGCTAGTGGGGAATCCAAGAGAGGATGCAGTAGTTTCATACGCTACAAAACTTTCTCTCATTAGTTTCAGCACTAAAACCCAGTAGTAGGCAGAAAAGTCAGACCTGGTCTGAAAAACATGAGCAGACATCAAACTTCTATGTGGCAGAGCTCTCTCTATAGAGATTTGTTTGTGGATTTGCAAGCGGGGAATCCAAGAGGAGATGTTAGTTTCTGATCATCTACAATTTTCTTCCGCCAGTGACAAAATCAAAACACGAAAGTTGGGAGAAGAGACAGACTTGGGTTGAAAAACAGGAAAAAGATTGAAATTTCAACAGAGCAGAACTCCCTTTACATGTGTCTGTTTGTTGTACTATCATTGAGGAATCAAAGATGAGACATAAGAGTTTTAGATTCATCAGGTTCTCTTCCAATAGAGACAATGCGTGATTCCACACGTTGGCAGTGGTAGTGCTGCAAGTTTCTAGGCGTTGCCAAGATTACCTAGCTGTTGGAAGTTTCCAACAATCCTAAAACAACAACCACAACATTGGAAGATTGACATGAAGTTGTATGGATTGCCAAAAGAATTGAACAAGCTATTAAGATGGGAAAGATTGAAGGTTCTGCCAAGGATTCCAGAACAATGATGAGAGATGAATCAATAGATGACTCTGAAGGAGGGAAACCATGGTTATATGGTCTAGTCAAGTCTCGCTCAAGCATCAACTACTTAAATGTCTTTGCCAAATATTAGCATACCTCTGCCACTCAAGTTTCCCTTACAACATCTGCCAGATTCCAAACTTGTTGCCTCGAGTCTGTTAAATTCATGCAACCACTATTTCCTAGGTGGTATAATCCAAACAAGATATTTGAATATCATAGGGGGACTTCAAGCCATATAGTTGAACAGTTGCAAGAATTTCAAGAACGGAGTTCAAAGGATAGTGAACAAAAGGCAAATTGAATTTCTGAAAGATGAGGTCATTGGCCATACTGTCATGGAACATCCTCAGAATGACAAGTGATCGAAATTCTTTGGCAAAACACAGATATTGCTAGAGTAACTGATCCAAGAAGGGTTTGAATTGTCAATCATTTTTGTTATGGATTTTTGTCATTTTGCATTTTGTGTTGGGGTCACATCTTATCCTTGAACGAAACATGTCTTTCCTTTGTCTTCCTATTGTTTTGAAATTAAGAGATACTTCTTTCAAAGGGTATTTTGACAAAATATTTTGATCAAACTCCAACATGCAAAATTAAGGCTAGTCAATCCTAAAAGATTAAAAGTGTTTTGATTGCAGAAATGACTCGGTGCTTGAAAATGATATGTGGTGACGAAACAAATTTGAACTCGCACATGAAACCAAACCACACATCATATAGCTAGGTTTTAGCAGTATGTATAATGACATGTAGTGGATTCAGTAGTTATGAACTCGTGAATCAGAATTCTTACAAGTCCAAATCATTACACTAGACAAGGTCAAAATTTATTGGTTTCTAACCGACCTTGCTTGAAATGAGAAAAAGGCTATTTTTGTTATCCCTTCACTTTCTAAAGGTTATATCCCTTGTGGTCCTCATTTGAGCCTTATAGAATATTTCTTTCAAGAAACCCTGACCAGGATCAGACCCCACACTAGAGGCAAATGAGAGATATTTTGAAGACACTGATATAATTAATGGATAAAAGAAAGGCTTAGAACAAAAGTCCAATGATTAAGAAAGGGCTAGAAGAAGAAAAGCCATAGATTGAGGGCCATCCAAGAAAACTTTTAGGAAAGCTATGTAAAAGTAACAAAAAAATAGAATGGAAGGAGAATGCCTATCAATTCTAAGAGGGGCAAAAGAGGTTTCAATTAAAGAAAGACACAGCAAATGCCAAAAGTAAAAAAAAATTGAGCTTCATATCTTTTGGTGTGTTTAGGATAAAGCCTCTAGTGTCTTCAAAAAAAAATTAGATTGGTTATTCATCAAAGAAAAGGTTGGATTTGCATTATGACATATGTTAAAAGAATTATGATATTTGAAATTAACGGGGTTATATGTCACTTTCTCTACAATGACAACAAGAGAAAGAGAGTTGATGAATGGTTGAAGCTGATCCTACATCTTTGAAACCCTTAAACACCTTTTGAGCCTGAAATTCCCTTTCTTTCATAGCCATAAACCATAGCCTATATTATGTGCTTTAAAAAGCCATTTTTAATCAAGTAAGCAATTTGAACTGATAGGTGAAGATCTTAAAACTTGAAAAGTTGTTCTATAAGGGTAGTGACTTCATGAATCAAGTTACTGATTATTATACATGCTGATCAAATTGGTGCTAAGAAAAAGAAATAATCTTTCTTGATAAAGCCTCAAGTTTTGACTTGAACATCTTGTTTCTTGAAATCCACAGAAGGTCACCTCATCACAGACCATCAAATGATATGCCCAAGATCAAAGATTAAAATTGACACAAAGAACCATGGAAAAAGCCATTTTAATCTTATGACGGGTCAATTTTTGTTTTCAAAACACAAAACAATTAAAGGATTGCATATTTTGAATGACGTGTGTTGGATCTTTGACTAAAGCTTGCCTTTCGAAAATACTTTTTAAAAGTAACTTCTCTCTGATTTCATTTCAACAATTAGACTTGAACAGACATAATCTTTGAAAGATGAGATTTGATTCCAGAACAAAAAAGATTGTCAAATAAGAACATCGGTCGAATTTGCAAAATCCTTGACAAGAATGACGTCAACACTTCTCGACACTCCTTGAAAAGTTGACCATTTAGGGGCAATATAGTGGACCCTGAGAAGGAAAACAAGCAGTATTCAGATCAACTAGGGGGCAATGAAAGATGATTAAATGATAAATCAGTGAGCTGAGGACAATGGTGTTTAAAGAAAGATAATCAATGAATGAGCACATTCAGATCACATTGAGGGCAATGTTGTTCAAAGACAATCCCAGCAGCAATTGATGAGTAGCATTACACTTAAAGGATATCTTCATATCTTTATCTTGGTTTATCATCTCCAACATAGCTATGACTTTTGATCAATGTTATCACATAGTTACATTTGAATGAATGTTGGAAGGATGCACCCACCAAGACTGACTGTGGGACCATCTATTCTAAAGCCCAAAGGCGCACTTCACCGCATAAGTGATAAAAGCAACATCATTGATAAGGCTGAGGCATTTCTTTTCACAATCTGATTAGATGAGCTGAGAGAAATCTATTGAGAAACACTGAGCATATAACAATGAGCCTTTTACTGCAGCTATGAGATGCATGTCTGAACGACTTGATAGTTCTATGAAGGTTGATGATAACATATACTGGAAGAGTATTATTTCAACTGGGGTAAATCCATGGCTAATTGACAATCTAAGATGAGGTCGACGCTAAACAACCTTTTGATGGGCATTTGCAAGAGGCACACAGCTAATCAAAGAATGGTTCTCGAGAGAATCCAGGAGATGAATGATTTGTTAAGCTCATTCATGATGAATCAAGCCACACCACACTTAGGGGTAGAGTCAAGCTTGATAAACAACGAGAGCAGTAATCATCGCTGACAGCCCAGGATGGGCACTGCATTTACAACTGAGTGGATGACTAGCACATGAAGGAGTCAATGCATCAAAAGAACATAGAAGGCTTTGGAATGCAAACCAAGGCACCCTATGATGATGGAGCATCAAAGAGGGGGGATCTATATTTTAAATCAGGTAAGGATACATGCATGTCATTTAACCTCAAAACATTGCATATATTTTTGAATTGTTACAGGAAAATCCTTAATGAAGTCCAGCAAGGGAAAAAAAGAATCATTGAGTTGATGATAACAAAGAATCGGTTTTGATCATGGAATAAAAAGAGAATGAGATGAATCCTGTCATTAGGAAAATCTTAAAGAAATGAGGAGATCAACCCTATCATCAAGAGAGAGAAGTCTTCAAGTCAACCCTGCAATCAGGAAGCGCCAAGTTTGTCAGCCTTATCCTGTCAGGAATCAGAACTTCTCCAGCCAAGTCTTTTTACCAGGTAAGTCACATTCTATCATTTGGGTAGGTCACCCATTACAATGAGACCTCCTTTCATCTTTTATTTGGGTAGGTCACTCATAACAATGAGACTATTTTTCACTTTTCCATTTGGGTAGGTCACCCATTATAGTGAGACCATCCTCTTCCATCTGGGTAGGTCACCCATCACAATGAGACCATTATTTTTTTCTCTGGATAGGTCACCCATCATAATGAGACCATTATTTTTTCCACTCGGGTAGGTCACCCATCACAATGAGACCATCATTTTTTCTGGGTAGGTCACCTATTACAATGAGACCATACACACATCTTTTGTATCGGTTCTGGTTAAAGGAGATCGTCAGATGGGATCTTAGGTTAACCCAACCACACACATAATTTAGCTTTGGTTAAAGGGAATCGCCAGATATGATTTCAGGTTGATCGAGCTATACACCGACTTTTGGTTATGGTTAGAGGAGATCGCTAGATGGGATCTCAGGTTAACCCAACCACACATAGAGTTTAGCTTTGGTTAAAGGGAATCGACAGATGGGATTTCAGGTTGACCAAGCTATACAAGGACTTTTGGTTAGTTAAAGGAGATCGCCAGATGGGATATCAGGTTAACCCAACCACACACAGAGTTTAGCTTTGGTTAAAAGAAATCGTCGGATGGGATTTCAGGTTGACTGAGCTACACACTGATTTTGATTATCGTTAAAAAAGATCGCTAGATAGGATCTCAAGTTAACCCAAAAAGAAAAGGAAAAAAAGAAAGAGAGAGAGAAAAGAAATAAGAAAGAAAAAAAAGAAAAGAAAAGACAAAGTTCTGAGATGAGTGGATCACTTAGGAAGCCAGGAAGACCTTTTGTTTTCTTTACAAGCTTACTATGCAAAACATTAAGGAATTTTTAATTCGTAAGCATTATAAAGAGGGGGCAACTGTTGCTACCCAATTTTTGACCCAATGTTTCGATAAATTTTCAGAAAAAAACCACAAAAATAGAAAAAAACAATGAAAACCCCCAAAAATGCATTTTTGATATATTTGCATCGTTTTTAGCATTTTCAGCATCGTCTCAAAAGAAATTAAATTTTCAAAGGTATTTTGAACGCGTTCAACTTTTAACGTGTTAATTTTACAATCACTTATTTTTCTTATTAAGTCGACGTTGGTATTGTTTGTTTTTAAAATAAATACAAAATACAAAAAAAGAGTTGAGGGATCAATGTGATTGTAGCCAAGCCACACTTCTTCTATAAATACCAGTCTACAATGAAAAAAAAGGAAAGAGAAAATTTTGGGGGAACAGTAAAGAAAAAAAGAAAACCTTAGGAGACCGAAGCTTTCATCTTTTTCAAAGGCAAGCCGCCACTCCCTCCCTTTATCAAAAATAGAGAACCCCCTCTCCCAAAACCAGAGGCCACGGCCGATCTTTTCCCCATTTTCCACAGACCTTTCCCTCTCTCGACTGTCTCTCCCCACTGCTGCCTCTCCTTCTTCTTCCCTTTTGAGCCGGCCACAGACACCTAGCCATAACTCCCTATCTTCCCCGCTCACCAACTCCTCTGCAACCATCATCGCCCCCACAAACAGAAGACCCTTCCCCAAAACACTAGAATCCCCATCTTCCTCTCCTCGTCGCCCCTTCCCTTTGAAAAGAAAAAAAACATAGCCACCCACTGTTTTGGGATTTTGGCTCCCAGAACCAATAACAGCACCACAGCAACACTACAGTGCCACCGTCAGCTCTAGTATCGCTGAGGCCAACGCCAGCAATCCAAGCACGACAAAACCCACAGGACCTGCCGACCATAAGCCAGACGCCCTAACCTCAGAGTCGACCGCCTGAAATAGAGAAGAAGGAGAAGCCAAAAGAAAAGGAAAACAGATCTGTATGGAGAAGCAGATCTGAAAACCGAGAAGGAAAAGGCACCAAAACCTGTTGTTGCGTCTTTTCTTTTATTGCAGGTAACGATGGTCCTCACAGCTGCAGAGAAGGGAAGGGAAGAAGAAAGCAGGCCCGATCCACCCATTTTCAGGCATTACCTGCGGCGATGCGTGAACCCACGCTCCGCTAGTGGTAGGGGCGCGTGGAGAAGATGCGTCGTAACTGTTCATGCAGATTCCAGACGACTTCCCTGCAGTTCCTGTTATTTTTGGGGAGTTGTATTTTGTAATTTTGGGATTGTTAAGGTTTTTTTTGGGTAATTTTGAATTTCTGTTTACATTGTAAGCTTGTACCTATGGTGAGTAAACATAGTAAAAAAGTGATGTTAGCGTGTGTGTTTGTATTTTCTTTTATGTATGTTTTTTTTAATGTTAAAATTAGAAAAAAAACAAAAATAATAAAAAGAAGAAAAAAGAATTTAATATTTAATTTGCATATGGTCAAGTATTTTAAGGACAAATAAAATCATGTTGTATTTCCCATGAAAATGTAAGAACACGTTTCTACATCTGTTTTGGGATTTAATAACTGATTTATTAAAGCCTTAAGAATTTGACTAATATTTTCAAATTTTCAAATCACATCAAACCGCAAAGTAGCTTACCCCTGGTAGGGTGTGTTAGAGGTGTTAATACCTTCCCTAGCCACAATCAGTCCCTTACCCGTGAATCTGTAACAAAGACCAGTACATCCGGGTTTCCTAGTAACCCTTAATCAAATACTAGGTGGCGACTCCCAAATCAAGCAAAACGAATGAAAATCACCAACGGACGCCGCGCGGGGTACATGCGATAACTTTAATCAATCTTTTACTCAAAATTTCATATGGTGAATATATTGATTACTATTTTAATAATTTGAACAAAATTTTAATTATTAATTATATATAAAAAAATCATAGGCAAAACACTAGTTAAATGTGGGTGCAACTATCGAATAATATAGTTGCATCAAATACCCCCACACTTAGCTCTTGCTCGTCCTCGAAGAAATGATAGATAAAATCAAATTGAAAATAAATTAAATTAAATCACTATGACTAATCTCCTAATCTCCCATCAATGTCCAAGAATATGTGCAGTATAAAAAAGAATACAATCAAGAAGGATAAAGAGTACAAATTTTCATGAATTTATTTACATGCAAACTTCAAAACTCAATTGATCGTTGGGATTTAAATGAATTTCTATGTCATGCGAAAGTAATAGGTCCTCTTATTGATATACACTCCAACACTCATGTGTTTAGGGTTTATGTATTTAAATCTCTCAAATTTAATTCAATGAATATGTTCTACCATAAGCTTGCTCTTCAATCTCATCTCCATTACTAAAATATTATAAGCAATGCATGAATCAAAAGGTCTTACTTTTTGGTTGTAATGGGGCTAAGGTTAAGGTGATGTAAAAGAAAGGAAAAGAAAAGGCTAAAACCAAAGGAAGTAGAGCATAAAAAAATGATTTTTGAAAGAAGATATCCCATCAAAGCACACAAATTTTCCATCTTTAAGCACCAATACTTAACTTCATTTGATTTCAAACTCCATCAACATAAAATCTTAAGAACACAAAGGAGCTCTTTTCTTTTCTATTGTTTTCTTTTCTTTTTCTTTTTCTTTTTTGTTTTTTTTCTTTCACATTTGGCAACTTCGCCATCTTTTCATCAAGCATCACTTTTTTTCTTTTCACATAATTTCCACTGGAATTCATTGAGTGAGGACTTACCTTTGGAGTGTTGGTCATTGTTTCAATTTGTGAAGGAGGAGGATGATGTTTCTTCTTTATACTCAATTCAGTTTCTATCTCCTCTTCTTCCTCCATCTCAATTTGTTTCAACCTTTGCTCTTCAAGTTCTTTCCCACTTCGCAGCGTGATCACACTACCATTCTCTTTTGGATTCAATGCTTAGGAAGGCAACTTTTCATTGATTTGTGCCTCCAATTTCCCTACACTTGAAGCTATTTGCCCCATTTGCTTCTCTAAGTTGTGAATGCTTGACCTTGTTTCCTGTTGAAAAGACATGACATTTTGTTGCAATGTCACTATATTAGAAGCCAAGGTTTTCATCATTTCACGAAGATCATCACTCGATAATATGAAAACCAGACTTGAGCTCGAAGTTGACATTATTGTCAATGTTTATGCACAATGGTTGATTCTCCACATTAAGAGCAACGAGCTCCTTGAGTGTCTATTGTCGTGCAACAACCATGGTGTTGATGCTAGCTTCTTTTCGTAACTTGCGTAAAGTGTTTTCAATTTCGACATCTACCTACATTTGACTCTGATTAGTAGAATGGGTTACAAACATAAATAATCAAGAAAACTCAAAAGAAATCGGCCACGCAAGAGATTGAAAACAATGTAAATTAAACGAAAATCCTACGCCAAAAAACTAAAATTGCCTAAAAACCCTAGAAAAATATGGAATTTAGCCTCGATAGGGTGGGGCTAGTGGCCAAAAGCAACTAATCCTGTTCAGAATGTCGTTTCCCTTCAGGAAACAAAAGGCCGATACCTAATTCCACCAAAAAATTTGTTTTGAACAGTAATTGTACCGTACTATATAGTACTGTCGCAAGAAAAAATCTCTTTTTTTAAGAAAATAAATAACAATCACAGCAAATAAAAATCATAGCACAAGAATCAACTAAAATCACTTCCTCGGCAATGGCGTCAAAATTTGATGCGATGTCGTTGTCACACAAATTAATTACCCTAGCTTAAAACACAACACACAAGAAAGTTTAGATCAAGTAAGGGGTCAATCCCACAAGGAAGGTTCAAGTCAAATTTTTATGTTGTATGATATGCAACCGGGGGGGTGTGAAGTTATCTAGGCTTTAGCAAAAGAAAACATAACACTATCAAGTGAAATTAAATAAAATCAAAAATTTATCAAGAGAACAAACCTTGGTCACAAACGTCCACCTACAGAAATCAGAACTAATCATGGAAACGAAACATCAATTTATATTCTGAATATTTATCTCTTCTTAACATTGGTTAGTTAACGGATCCGCCGTATAACTGACCCTAACCATCAAACAACCATACTGTCCGCACTAGTAATTTAATTCAATGGCAGCCTTAAGAACTAGATAAGTTGATTAATCAAGAAAACATAACTGTCCGCAGTTTATATTTGATTTGATTGAATGTTCTCCCTAAGATTAATAACGTAGATCCGCCACAATTATTAAACTCAGTTGCTTCACAAGTTCATATACCATAACTCCGATTTTGATATCAAACTTAGCAATAAATTATCTACAATAATAACTTAGAGTCCGCTCAAGCAATTAAAACAAACAATCATAGGAAAAATAAGCATAGGAGAACAAACATATTCATCATATAAACTAAAAATAAAAGGTAAAATAAATCTCATAGTTCTTGAAATCCGAAGGTTTCTGTATCCTTGTAACCAAGAAAAAGAGTTTAGTCTTGCATATCTACTAAACAATTAATCAAAAAGAAGGGTAATGAACACGACTATAATGAGTTAACTCAGTTGGACAATCTCTCTCTTTCCTTTTCCTTCATTTGTTTTCTTCCTGATTGAAACTTGATTGAGTCTTAATTGACATTGGATTGGATTAAATCTAGAACTAAATTGAAGAGTTATAAAAAAATTAGAGAAATGTTTTTAAATTTTATGTCATATTGTATCGACCTCAACCAACCTTAGTTAACCTATAAAGTTCACAACCTAGGTCATAAACATAATCCTAATTAGGTGACCTATTTGGACAACATGTCTCTTTCTTTTCTCATCCCTTACTCTCTTTATGGCTAGGCCTTAATTAGCCACAAGTTGGATGAATTTCAGGATTAAATTGAAGAGTTATAAAAAAGAATTGGGGAACAAATAATAAAAAAAACTTAAATATATGACTAAATTGAATTGCTATAAAAGGATTGGGGAGAAAAAAACTGCCTAAAGAGTGCATTTCACACGCTAGTATTTAAGGAGGTCATGGAAATTGAGGATGAGAGTGCAACCTCCTTTATGATCCGATGGTTGTCTTCTTTGGCGTGACCAGAATAATCTTGTCAAGCCATTTCTCTCAGGGCAACGCATGTTGGCGTCAAACTCCTAATATGGCTTCGACAACCTTTTCTTTACTTCATTTTCCCTTCCTGTCTTGAGATTCATGCAATAACACACACACACACACACACACACACACACACACACACACACACATATATATATATATATATATATATATGTCCACGGTGTTTTGTATGCGTGTGCACAATACTTTCTGTTGTAGAAAAAACCCTTCAGATAACAAAAGTAGACATAATTGTTTTAAGCTAAATGATAGCAAAGGAGCAAGGGTTAAATTGATTTTTTTTTTATTTCAAGTTAAGCAATAAAAAAAATCATTGATAACAAATGGTTAAATTAAGGGATAAAAAATTACATTAAACAACAATAAAAAAAAGGCTTGAACATTGTAGCTAAACCCGTTGAACCTATAATCCAGATCATGAACTCAACCGGGTCTAATAACAAAATTATTAAAAAAAAGTTCTAAAAAGAGCTTAGATGTGCAGGCCTTACACACCTAGGTTTGACATATTTTCTTAATTCTTTTTAAGGGGCGAGCAATCTGAAAAAATCAAACAACATATCACCTATTGATATAGACAACATGTTATTTGTTTGCCTAAATTCTATCTACCATTATGGTGGTAGAAAATCAAGGCAATTTTTTTTTTACTAATTTATTTTTTAAAAAGAACATTTTATAAACACCCTCAGAATATCTATACTAATTTATCAATTTAGATATACATTTTTAGACAACATTGAGATTTTAAACAATCAACACCAAACTCTTTTTAACAAATGAAATTTGTGGACACCAAGATCAACTATTTTGGTAGTCAGAATTGGTGAAAACAACAACTTTCTCTCTTTACACGTGAAATCCAATGATGCTTTCTATCTCGTCTCACAAACCAGTTATTGAAAAATAATAAAAATAAAGTCTTGATCCAAAATTGAATTTGAAAAAAAATTAAGGGACCAAAAGGTATAATTTTAGAAATTAGAGGACCAAATTGAACTTTTAGCGCCAACTTCAAACACACCATCTATTGTCGGTGCTTTTTTCACATTAATCCTCATTCTTTTAATTTTGTCTCCTAATCAACAAATAAAAAGAAATTGGATATCAAATTGACAACTGATGAACTAAATCAATAAATTTTTTCTTTGAAGGATTAAAATGAAAAAATCTTAAAAAACATTGCTTGAGTTTATATTGTACTGTGGTATGAATAATGTTTTACAATGTTGAACACCACCTTTCATTTTAGAATTTTTTTTTTAATTTAATGTTAAGAAATTAAAATAGTAATAATTTACTTAATATTAAACATTAATATACATGTTGAAAAATTGAAATCCCATAGCATAATTACAATTATGCCACTAAGAGGCCGTTTGGCTAAGAGTTTGTGGTTGCGTTTAGTGTGTAACAATTGCATTGAAGTGTTTGGTTATAAAATCAGCCGTGATTTTTGTATGTGGGTCCTACCATTATCTGCGTTGAAAACGCTATTTTATTGAAGCTGAAATTTCATGCTTCTCGCTGCGTTCCTGCCTTTCTCATGCTTCTTGCGTTCCTGCCTGTCGTTGCTACACAATTAGCATGAACAGTGTAGCACGCTACACTGTTCATGCTAATTAATTCATTCACACTGCGCAAGATGAACACCAGCTTGAACTTACTACACTGTTCATGCTAATTAATTCATTCTATGAACACTGCGCAAGATGAACAGTGTAGCATGCTGTTCCTATCGGACCGGTTCCGGCCGGATCGGGTCCAGTCCAAAGCTTAAAATATATTGAACCGGGTCCGACCCAGTAAAATAAAAAAAAATTATTTTTTATTTTTTAATTGTGTTTTATTTGAAAAACTGTAGTTCTTGTCGGATGTATTTTATACATGATAAAAATGTAGATAGTTTAATGAACCAATAAAAAATATTTTATATAAAGTATTATTTATTTCATGATGTAATAATAATAGTTAAATTTACAATATTTAAATTAAAAACCATTAATATTAACATATATTTTTTAAAATTATTTTATAACCTCAATTTCAAAAGCATTATTAACCAAACACATTAAATTACTTTTTATTTAACCTCAATTTCAACCACAGTTTTAACCAAACATCTATTTTTTTAAATCAACCTCAACTAAAAATACCTTTTATAAAATAATTTTTTTCAAATCATAACCATAACAGCTAACCAAACATAGTCTAAATAAACCACACCACTTTGCTTTCTCTCTCCAACAATGGAGTTCTAGAGAGAGATTGAAAGGGGAAAAATAGTTGAGGTTCAGTTCAACTGTACCAGACTTTGAAGTTAGTCTCTCTCTCTCTCTAAGATGGTGGTTTTTACTCTCTTTTAACCTCGAAAGAGAAATAAATAAATAAAAGGAACCTCCATGGAAATGCCCGGTCGAAGATCCAACAACTACACTCTCCTTAGCCAGCAGGCAGAGGAGCAACAGCAAGCACCGCCGCCATACTACGAGTCGTCGTCTCTCTCTGGTGACTCAAAAAAGAACAAACTAATAATAAAGCAGCAAGAGAGAATCTTCGTGGATTGGGAGCCTGATCATAGAATAATGGGAGGAAACAGTAATCGAACTGGTTTGTATTCTTCATCGTCAGCAGCGATCGGTTTGCAAAGGCAATCGAGTTGGAGTAGTTTCGGAGAGAGTTCCTTATCAGGAGAGTATTACCCGCCGACTACTCTGTCAACCGGTGGAGTAAATGAGATTGATCAGGCGTATGGGTACGAGGATGGGAATTTTATGACGGCGGCCAGACTCCCCTCTAATGGATCCTCTGGGAAGAGTTGGGCGCAGCAAACTGAAGAAAGTTATCAGTTACAGTTGGCTTTGGCTTTGAGATTGTCGTCCGAGGCCACCTGTGCTGATGATCCTAATTTTCTCGATTCTGTTCCGGCTGAATCAGCGTTGCGCTCCTCTACCTACTCGCCAGTGGCCTTGTCTCATCGATTTTGGGTATGCTTGCTAATTTATTGTTTTTTTTTTCAAATAATAATAATAAAAATATATTCGTGGGATCATATTCATATAGAAATGTTGACCTCGAGCTCTTACTTATGGATTAGATTATTTTACATAGTTTGGGTGACGAGACGAGGGAAAATTGATTTAGTTGATAACTAATGTTTGAAATCTATTCTAATCAATTTTGCATTGAAAATGAACTAATAATATGCTAGCTAGAGGTTAGAATATGTCGAAGACAAGAGGTGTTGTTTGGGATAATTTGGGGAAGAATGAAGTTTTTAATCATTTTCTGGTCTGCCCATAACAAAACCGTAGTTCTCTATCGTGAGCCTGGATCAAAACTAAAAGCTATAAAAGTGATTCGATGTGTCAAATTAAGAAATATATATGTGGACATAAGAAGCTGCCATACTTTCCTAGTTGATGAAACAACCCTTTCTTGATTAGCCCTCCTGCAAAGTCCCTTTTGCTCTAGCTGGATGATTGCATGCAATCCCTCTAATTCAGTCTTATTAATTCTCCTCAATTTGTATTTGTGGATTGAACTTGCTACTCGATACTGTACATTAACCTTGTAGGAACTAAGTAGACAACCCTTTTCGCTTTACGGTCATTCTTGCTGCAATCCAAGTAGGTTTCTTCTAACTTTAGCTTTTAGTGGATTGAAACTCAGACATAGAATTATGTTGTGTCACTGGAGGGAAGCCAAGATTGTCTTCATTTTAGCTGCTAAAGTGAAGCTTATTTTTCACTCTAGGATGGATGGAATGTAGATGGATGATATTGCGGGCCCCATAGACATTTTACTGCGACATGAAAGAGGGGAGAGGTACCATTTATGAGTGGGTCTATTGGTGCTAGCCTACTCTACCACCAACTTTAACCTTAATCATTAGGCAAAAGGGTGAGGGTTAGTGTAATGTATTAAATCAAAACTTCTTTAGGTTATCTGTTGTTTGCATGTCATGCTTTGTAGATTAGCATAGTTATTTCCCTGTGTATATGGGTGCACTGGAGGCTGAAAGTCCGAAGTAACCTCGAGGTGGATGTGTGATCCAGTTTCCAAAACTTTCATTCCACTTATTGGTGGTTTTGCGTATTAGTCTGGCCTACCCCAATAAGACTGTACACGTCTCTTCATTTTAGTACAGCGAACGGAAATGTCAAATATTCATAGCTCCACTTTTTATCTGGTTCCTCCTGTAGCATAATAACAAACCTTGCTTATTGGAATTCACCGTTAAAAGATGCAACTTATTAGTGTAGTGCACATCAGGTGAGTGGATGCTTATCATATTTAGACAAAATTCCCGATGGATTTTACCTAATACATGGAATGGATGCATATGTGTGGACTGTGTGCACTGATTCGCAAGAGAATGGCCGTATTCCATCAATTGAATCACTAAAGTCTGTTGATCCCAATGCTGATTCTTCAATGGAAGTGGTTTTGATTGATCAACGTAGTGATCCATGCTTAAAGGAACTCCAGAATAGGGTCCATAGCATTTCTTGTAGCTGTGTAACAACAAAAGAGGTAGTTGATCAGCTGGCAAAGCTTGTTTGCAATCGGATGGGGTGAGTTCCAGTCTTTATTCATGCAAAAGTCTAAGAGGTAGCTTTTTATACAATACTTTGTTCATCATGGTCTTATTGCTATCATAAGGGGGTCAGCCAGCAGACGAGAAGATGATTTCGTTTCCATCTGGAAGGAATGCAGTGATGATCTAAAAGATTGCTTAGGATCTGTTGTGGTTCCAATAGGCAGCCTATCCAGTGGTCTATGTAGTCATAGAGCTTTACTATTCAAGGTAAGAAGGCCTTTCATATTTTTATGCAGTGATTTCTATTTTTGTTTTCAACAATTAACTAGCATTTTGCTTGCAACTTTTGCTGGAGTTGCAGTATTTTAAAATTGATAATAAGTATGATGAAGAACATTTCTCAACCACCTCACTAAAGAGTCCTGGTTGTGAATCTGTTTATTGTTTTTCTTGGTAGCAGAGAGGGATTGATGCTAACTTATATGATTTATGCAGGTGTTAGCTGACACTATTGATTTGCCATGTCGAATTGCAAAGGGCTGTAAATATTGTAAAAGAGATGATGCTTCCTCCTGTCTTGTTCAGTTCGAGCTTGACAGGTATTTTTTTTTCCAATCATCGTGGTATCTTTTTGTTATTATTTGTTGCCAATTCAACAATTTATCCAACATTGTTTAGTTGGTTTAAGTGTGAAATTAAATGAATCAAAGTTTAGTTGGTTTATTCAGAGTTATTGACATCCTCTCATTGTTGTAGATTCTTCCTTTTCTTTCTTGTGAACATAACCTTGCTTCTTCTAAGATCTATTTTAGTGTTCATCCTTATTACTTGTTAACAACATTGGAGAAGATTTTTTTTAAGATTTACAAAAGTAGACACATTGTATACAAATTCAACGTAATTCATACCTCGAGTAAAGCTAAACAAAATAGTTTATATCAATAAATGTTAGATTCCAGTTGCCAGTTGATTGTTGTGGTTTATTTTCTCTCCTTTCTTCCTTGGGGTGCTACATGTCAAAGAACCATCTTAACCCAATAGTTTAAGCTGTTAGGTGAAGTTCTAAGATATAATTTATATTATTCTCTAACACATCCCCTTAAGTGAAAGCCCTTTGAACTTGAAACTTGCACAGACCCACACTATCTTGTGCTTAATTTTTATCAAATAAATGGAGATGGTGAGATTCGAACTCGTGACCGCTTGTCAAAACTATCTAAACCCAATAGCTTAAACTGTTAGGTGAGGTTCCAAGATATGATTTATGTTATTCCCTAACACTACAATTGGGTCATTTTTTTTTATTAATGATGCAGTCTAGATTTTTTTGGCAGTCTATATTTCATAATTATAGCTACAGTTTGTGAGTAACATCTGACAAAGTACATTTAATTCATTTCAGGGAGTATCTAGTTGACTTAGTTGGAATGCCTGGCTGTTTATGCGAACCTGATTCCTTGCTCAATGGTCTTTCTTCCATCTCAATTTCTTCACCATTGCGCTTTCCTCGAATCAAATCAGTTGAACCTACCGTTGATTTCAGGTCATTGGCCGAACAATATTTCTTGGACTGCCAATCACTTAATCTTGTATTTGATGATGCTTCAGCAGGTAAATATTTTACAAAGCAGCTACATAAACTACACAAAGTCCATATTTCCGTGACCTGTCTCTGGATGTGATTATTTCTCTTCAACATGCACTTTTTATTATCTGCCTGCATTAATGAGAGTATAATCTGTGTTTGCCAATTGCTCATGTTGCATGCTTGTAATTGCAAACTTGAATTAATTGCCCAAAGCTATCATTTTATGAGAATTTATTAGTTGGATTTGTATATATTTTTATTGTTGTTATCTTGGAGTCTTGCTGCTAAAACTTGTAATTAGTTGATAAATTTGTTTTAGAGCATTGTGTTCATGCAGGAGGTAATTATTAAATGAACATGGTTCACCATGTGAGGCTATGGATGATGCGAACCTCGTGAGTATAAATATCCAGAAACTCATAATGAAGTAGATAAACAACCCAAGAAAGTTGAAATCAAGTTTGTGATAGATAAACCTTGACCCAGAGATAACCTTGTATCCAAAAACCAAAGGCATTAAAAATTGAACTTAGACCTGTTAATTATAGAGAATCAAGAACCTGAAGTATTTGAAGACGCCACAAAGTCAGTTATACCTTGATAAGTCAAAATTGTTCTGTCTTAGCAAAGAGAAAAGTGTTGCATCACGTAAAACACAAGTTTATTTAAAACATTATGGCTGCTGAATTTTTGTAGCAAAAATAAAAACAATATATAGTCCTCCTTAATAACTATAATGAACTCTTATTGGGTTGCAAACCAACGGACTCAAGCTAATAATTAGCAAACACAAACCTAATGCCTAAAACAATTATAAAACATTGATTTTGGGTCAGAATAAACTCAAATTAAAACACAAGCCCTAAATTGAATGTAAATATCCAAATAATAAAATAAAACAACAAATAAAATCTTAAAATAATTCAGAGTAATACAAAGAAATAATTCAACCAAAAAGTAATCTACCATTAAATACTCCAACCCTTCTTTTCTTGTGTGGTTAGGATAAATAAGGAATCTTTGTAAGAAAAAAAGATTTTGGAATATGAATGAATTCTTGCTACAATTGGAAATTATGATGCTGCCTATTAAAGATTCTTGTAAAATTACGAATCCAAAAAAAATAAGTTACTGAATATCCTTGCGAGAAAAAAAATCCTTTGCAAATAGGAAGTTCACAAATTAAAAGATAATAAATAACAAAATTTGCATTGCATTTGTTGATATGTATTGCAAGACCTTACTAAACTTCAATTGATATGGAATTTTTAACCAATATAGAATAATATTTCTGGAAACTCTTGGTAAAATTTCAGCTCGATCCAATAATCAGATTGAGAGTTATGCTTGATTGCGTAAAACTGAACAGTAAACACAATTATGTTATAATCCAAATTTTCTTGTTCAACCTTTTCTTGGATTATATCATTACCTCTCTTCAAGATGATTCATCCTCGAATCACCAATAGGTATAATGGATGTTTTATAGGACTTTTGTTTAAGTTTTCAAAGCTCTTTTTTTGTCAACACTTGCTTCTAACAACTTTCTATGAAAATTGCATCCTTCTCTATCATCTTTCATTCTTTTGATGCTGTTGCTCCTATCTCTGAAGCTTGGCATTCATAGAATAGTTCTTTTAACTTAACAAATTCTTGCTTTAAAACCCCAAACATACAAGATGTCTTTGCTTTCTTGAGCGAAAACCCTTATTCGTTCCCTTTCTCTTGGTGAATACATGACATAAATACAAATTTCTCTTGGTGAATACATGACATAAATACAAAAAAGAGATGAAAGAAAAGCAAGATATGATATAAAAACATTATGGAATAGGAATTCTAACCTAAAATTTTGAATCTGAAACTATAGGTACCCCACTGATTTTAACACCAAACTCGAAAACTTCAATTTAGTTACCCGAATGAATCTCCCCCTATAAACCAAAATTTGCAATCTTGTTAATTTCTTTATTTATTTTTTACTCTAAATAGATATTCTAGATAGAATTAAATGTTGGACTTTTTTTTTTTATCAAATGATCCTTAACACAAAATTATACAATATTGAAAGAAGAGAAAATAAAATTGACTCGAAACAAGACACAAAAAAAAACAGTGGATATAAAGATCCATAAACCTACAACAATGTAGATAAACAACCCAAGAAAGCTGAAATTCAGGTTTAGATAGAAACCTAACCCAGAGATAACCTGTACCTAAGAACCAAAGGTAGTGGAAAAGAACTTGGATCCGTTGTTTATAGCGAAACAAGAACCCGAAGTATACAAATACGCCACAAGGTTGGTTGTATCTTGATAAGTCAATTGTTGATCTTTGTACTAACAAAGAAAAAAGGTTGCATCATGCAAAACACAACTTTATTCAAAACATTATGGCTGCTGACTTTTGTAGCAAAGAAAATAATGTATAGTCCTCCTAAATAATCATAATAGACTCTTATTGGGTTGCAAATCAATAGATCCAAGCTAATAATCAACTAACACAAGTCTAATGCTTAAAATAGTTTAAAACATTAATTTTTGATCAAAACAAAACAAAACTAAATCACAAGCCCTAAACTGAATATAAATATCCAAATAATGAAATAAAATAAAAAATAAAACCTGAAAATAATTCAGCTTAATACATAGAAATAATTCAACCCAAAAAGTAATCTGCCATTAAATATTCCAGCACTCATTTCCTTATGTAGTTAGGATAAAGAAGGAATTCTTGTAAGAAAAGATTTTGGAATATAAAGGAATCGTTGCCACACTTGAAAACTATGATCTTACCCATTAAAGATTCTTATAGAACTAAAAAATTCTCAAAAATAAGCCGCTGAATATTCTTGTGTTATGAGGAAATGAATCATCTTCAAATAAAAAGTTCATAAGTCAAAAGGCAACAAATAACAAAATTCGTATTGCATTTGTTGATTTATATCGTAAGACCTTATCGAATTCCGATTGACCTGAAATTTTAACCCCGTGTGGAACATCATGTGTGGAAACTCCTAGTAAAATTCTAGCCCGATCTGACGGTCCGATTGAGAGTTATGCTCGATAGCGTAAAATTGGACAATAGATACAATTTCACTAAAATCCAAATTTCCTCTAACCTTTTCTTGGATCATATCAATGAACTAACCATGAAAGGGAAATAATCATTTTTCTAATTTCTTCTTAACAATGAGAAATATTTCTTTATTTTTTCTTTATAGCCATATTTATTGTTCATTTATTTTAAAGTTGGTGATGTGGCCAAATAAGATGATATGTCCTTCCATGATTCGTTGGTCCATGGCATGAACAAGCTCACCTAATAATTTTTCCAACTTAAATTCATATGTACCTATCAAACCCAAAAAGTGAGCTATCATTTTTTCATTAAAATACTTAAATGTATTGGACTGAACTACCCTTCGGTAACCTACTTTACTGTAGACAAATTTTCTAATTTAATCTTCCCTTTCCCATTTTTGCAAGATCAGAAAGGTTTGTGCTCGCTCTCCCTGATATTTTGTTTCCTCACTACTTTATGTCTTTACAGTATGTCAAGAGTTTTAGTTTTCTAGCTTCATAAGATTGATTTGATGGGTTTTGATATGCATGCCTTAACTGCCCTGTAACTTTGATAGCAAAGACCAAGAAGATGGTCGTGTGGTATAATAATATCCTCTCATCTCACAACTGATTTTGGAGGAAAAGACTTGATCTTGGGTAAAGATCCAACCACTTTTGGAAGGATAGGAAACCATGTTGACTTCTCTTATGTGTATTTAAGAGACCTCCTTTACTAAAAGTTGAAATTAGGTTTTTTTTTTAACTCTTCTCTCAAAGTGTATTTAGCTTGGTAACTTAAAAACTCCAGCAGTGTTAATCTGTCATTTAAACAAATGGGTGTTTTGGTATGGAAAAATTTAGTTTGGGTTCGATGGAGTGCAAAAATAATTTATATGGAGAGTTGTTAAATTCTGACTTCTCACTTTATTTCATAATGAATTCTTGAATATATACAGCATATACATATCTATATTAGGGCATTTATTAACTACACATAAATAGGTATTATTGCTAGGTTCTGATTTATAGGAAAGGATATCAGACTTTCTGTTTTTACTCCCTATAAATCAGCTTCAAATCTACCTTAATTACTTAAGAATCTTCAACACTCCCCCTCAAGCTGGATGGAAGAGATCTTTCATTCCCAGCTTGTCCAAGGTGTTTTTGAACACAGGATTCTGAACACCTTTAGTAAGTATATCAGCAAGTTGTTCCTCGGTAGGCACATAAGGAGTGCATATCAATCCACTCGCTAACTTTTCTTTGATGAAATGTCTGTCTACCTCCATATGTTTAGTTCTATCATGTTGTACTGGATTGTGTGCTTTTGCAATGATAGACTTATTGTCACAGTACAACTTCATTGGTTCATCCCATTTGATTCTTAAATCTTCTAGGATAATCTTCATCCATAGTAACTCACAAATTCCAAGGGCCATTGATCTGAATTCTGCTTCTGCACTTGATCTTGACATAACACTCTGTTTTTTGCTTCTCAATGTCACAAGATTTCCTCTCAGTAGAGTACAATATCCTGATGTTGATCTTCTATCTGTTAATGCACCAGCATAGTCTGCATCTGTTTAGCATTCAAGGTTCAAATTCCCATGATTTTTATACAAAATTCCATTTCCAGGAGTAGACTTCAAGTATCTGAGTAGTCTATACACTACTTGGAGATGTGAATCTTTCGGGTTGTGCATAAATTGACTCACCACACTCACGGCATAAGCAATGTTTGGACGAGTGTGAGCTAAGTAGATCAACTTACCAACTAACCTTTGGTATTGACCCTTGTCAGTTGTGGCTCCTTCCTCATCATTCTCAAGTTTGTGCTTTAGATCAATAGGTGTTTCACATGGTCTGTAGTCAACCATTCCTGTTTCCTTTAGAAGGTCAAGAATATACTTCTGTTGAGAGATAAAAATCCCCTTTTCTAAATGTGCCACTTCTATGCCAAGAAAGTATTTCAACTTCCCCAATTCCTTGATTTCAAATTCTGCTGAAAGTCTCTTCCTCAACTTATCTCTTTCCACAAAGTCATCACCTGTTATTATAATGTCATCAACATAAACAATCAGAATAGTAACTCCCCCTGAAATGGAGGAGTGTTTGATGAACAAAGTATGATCTCCTTGGCTTTGCCGATATCCTATAAAAACCATGGCTTTGGTGAGCCTTTCAAACCAGGCTCTAGGAGACTGTTTTAAGCCATAGAGTGCCTTCTTTAGTCTGCAGACCTGGTAGGGAAGAAGGGAGTGATTGAATCCTGGTGGTGGATCAATATAAACCTCTTCATCCAACTCTCCATATAAGAAGGCATTCTTAACATCATATTGTTGTATATACCATCCAAGATTAGCAGATAAAGAAAACAGAATTCGAATGGTGTTCATCTTAGCAACTAGAGCAAATATCTCTTGATAGTCTATCCCAAATGCTTGTGTAAATCCTTTTGCAACTAGCCTGGCTTTATACCTTTCTAGGCTGTCATCAGCTTTATATTTCAGGGCATAGACTCACTTACACCCTATTGTTTTCTTCTCTTTTGGTAACTTAACTATTTCCCATGTTTGATTCCTCTCTAGTGCACTCATCTTTTCTCTCATGGCAGTTTTCCAATTCTCATTTCTTAGAGCCTCATGTAAGGTTTTTGGGATAGGTATGATGTTTATTTTTGAGAGAGGCTTTGTGTGATGGTGAGAACTTTTGAAATGACATAAAATTAGTTATAGGATATAAGGGATTCTTAGTGCATTCTCTTCTTCCTTTTCTAATAGCAATTGGCTGATCAAGGTCAGGAATAGGTAGAGATGAATGAGAAAGTTCATTACCTTGCTCTGGTTCGGATTCTTGGGCTTGCAAGAGAGTCAAATCAGGCTGTATCCTTCATCTATATATCTGAAGAGGTCTGTCAGCAGTAGTTTCTCCTTGCAGAGTAATATTTGGAGACTCACAGGATGGTGAAATGGGAGATGATTGCTGCCTAGATGGGATTTGGAATTAAAAAAATGTCAAAGTCATTGTTAGTCTTATCTTCTGTGTTGTTTTACTCCCCCTGAAGAGAAGATTTGTTGAAGAAAGACTGATTTTCATTAAAACTTACATCCTTTGACACAAGAAATCTCTTTGAAGATGGATGATAACATTTGTAACCTTTTTGTGTGATGAAATATCCTATGAAAACACACTTAAGAGCTCTAGCATCAAGTTTGTCTCGTTGATGTTTATGAATGTGAACATAGGTGACACACCCAAAGATCCTTGGGGGAATTTTAGAATAAAAATTATTCTTTGGAAAGAATTCTGACAAATAGTTTAAAGGACTTTTGAAACCAATAACTCTTGAAGGTATTCGATTTATCAAATACGTAGAGGTTAAAACTGCTTCTCCCCAATAATTTTTTGGAACCTGATGTTGGAAAAGTAGAGCTCGAGTAGTCTCAAGGAGATGTCTATTTTTTCTTTCTGCCAACCCATTGTGTTAGGGAGTATTAACACAAGATGATTGATGAATAATCCCTTCTTTTTCAAAGTATGGTGATAAAATCTGATTAAAGTAGTCCCTAGCATTATCAGTTCAAAAACCCTTAATGCTAACCCCAAATTGATTCCTTATCATATTTGCAAAGTTTGGAAGGATATGATTCACATCAGATTTTCTTTTAAGAAGGTAAACCCAAGTCATGCGGGTGCACTCATCAATAAATGTTACAAAACCTTTTGCTCCTGAAATATTAGGAATGTTATATGGACCCCATATATCCGAGTGAATTATAGTAAACGGAGACACAGATCTTGAATCACTTATAGGAAAAGGCACTATATGGTGCTTTGCAAATTCACATATTTCACAATGAAATTGTTCAACATCAAGATTTTTAAATAGAGATGGAAACATATTCCTAAGAGTCTTAAATGATAGATGTCCTCAACGACGATTATGATTCCAAACATCAGTTTTATTAGAATTAACTGAAATGAATGATAGAGAAGGGGAGTTACTACTGCTGCCTTGCACTCTAAGCATGTACAACCCATTCTTGACTCTAGCTTGCCCAATCGTCCTCCCCGTAGCTAGGTCCTGAAATATGCAGTGATCAAGGAAGAAAGTTACACTACAATTTATGTCTTTAATTAGTTTTCGGATAGACAACAGATTTGCAGTAAGATTAGGAACTTGTAATACTCTTTTAAGAGTAAATATAGGATTAAGAGGGATTGTTCCCTGGCCTGCAACAGTGGTTAGAGATCCATCAACTAATGTGATTTTCTTACTGCTAGGACAGGGTTAATATGATGTGAAGGCACCTGCAGAATAAGTCATATGGTCTGTTGCACCTGAGTCAATGACCCAGATGCTGGAATGGTTCTTGTTTGAGGCACTAAAGACATGAGAAATTGGAATTTTACCATTTTGAGCAAGAGAGCATGATCCAGATGGTTTCTCCATTGGTTGAGTAAGGTTCTTAGGCGTTCAATCTCCTCTTTGTTGAATCCTCTCACCTCTAGGGTGTTGGACTCATGTGCTGCCTCATCTGAATTTGTTAAGTGTGCATGTGCTCTTGAATGGTTCCATTTGTATCCTCCATTACACCCCATCCTTGGTGGTTTTCCATGGAGTTTCCAGCAGGTCTCCTTTGTATGACCTGTTTTCTTGCAATAGTTACAAAACTGATCATCCTTAAAGAATTTTCTCCCTTCAGTCTTCACCACTTCTGCAACATTCATGGCATCATTTTGGTTTATGCTAGCATCACTTAGGTTTCTGCTATTAGTTATCATCATAGCAGAACCTTCAGTATTTGGGACCTCAAGCATCACAATTCTCCCTCCTTCTTTAGCCCTTATTACTGAAAATACCTCATTGAGTGAGTGCAAAGTTTCCTTTCCAAGTATTTGGACTCGCATTTGATCAAATTCTATGTTGAGTCTTGCAAGAAATTCAAAGATCCTTTCTCTTTCTACATAATTCTTTAAAATTACAGCATCATCACTACACTGCATCTTAAAATCCTGATAATAGTCCAATTCCAACCAGAAACTTTTCATGGTATTGTAATATTCAATAACCATCATATTACCTTGTTTGGTCATTGAAAGCTTCGTCTTAATCTCATAAATTAACGCAGCATCCTTCACTTTAGAGTAGGTCTGTCTCACTGCATCCCATATGTCTTTTAGTGTAACCAGAAACATATAAGGCCCACAAACTTGTGGCATAATAGAGTTCCATAGCCATGACATAATCATGGAGTCTTCTTCATCCCAGAGTGTAAACTTTGGGTCTTCTGGACTAGGAGGATTGTCCATCAAATTCTTCTGGACTAGGAGGATTGTCCATCAAATGATTAATCTTTCCCTTTCCTTTGAGAAAGGTTTTTACTATCTGTGACCACTTTAGATAGTTTCTTCCATTCAGTCTATAGGATGACTGTAAACTCTGGAATTCCCCTGATATTTGGGTTTCTTTTGTAGTGTTTTCAGACATGTTTTTTCAGATCTAGACAGGTCTGCTAGAGCAAGTGACTAGAATTGTCAAGACAGATAGGAATGGGAGAGGGGGAATCCCAGATTTAGACTCTGATATAGAGAGAGATAGGCTAAAAAAAATACAGGCTCGGTTTAGGCTCTGATACCATATGGAGAGTTGTTAAATTCTGACTTCTCACTTTATTTCATAATGAATTCTTGAATATATACAGCATCTACATATTTATATTAGGACAGCTATTAACTACACATAAATAGATATTATTGCTAGGTTCTGATTTATAGGAAAGGATATCTAACTTTCTGTTTTTACTCCCTACAAATCAGCTTCATATCTGCCTTAATTACTTCAGAATCTTCAACAATTTATAGCCCATTTTGATCATTAGAATTTCACAAGAATAGATATCAATTCTGTAGGTATTATCAAATCTCATATTTAGAACCAGCACGTCAATTAAGAATTGATTTCAACAACTTAAGAAATTGAAGATCCCCGTACATTTAAATCCCATCGAAAGGGATGTTACTCAGATTTCCATGGTAAATGCCATTGCAAACTTCATATTCCCAAAATGCCCTCAACAGTTCTTAGTATATAGTGTTTATCTTTGTCAAAAGTTAATCACATTCTCATTGGAACATCACAAACTTTCACAGTTGGCTAAAGAATGGTTGCTGATCAAATACAATTCATTGACCCAAACAAATATGTTGCAAATTCATATTAGGATCCACCCAACTAGAAAATTCTCGAAGTGTATATATATATAAAACAATCTCTTCTTTTATTGTTGTCATCAAAAGTTGAAGATAGGAAAAAAAAAAATTTCTTCATGAAAAAGTTACATAGAGGAGAGGTGATGATAGAGGGATAATGTATAAACAAGGAGAAAACTTCAAGCAAAAAAATAAAAAATAAAAATACAGAGTCACATAGATGCATGCATAAAGCTCCATAATAGAAGATAATTGTTGATTCTTGTACAAACCCTGTGGCTGTGGATAAGAAACTACTAGTTTACTTTTGTTTAGAAGCCTCCCCTATGAAAGACAATGTTTTATTTGAGTATTTATTTTTTATTTGATGGGATATTCTTAATGACAGTATGGTTATACTAATTTTTTTTTTCTTTTTTAATATTTTTTAATTTAAGATTATCAAAGAACTAAATTCTACCATGTTAGTGCTGTTATGAATAGGGGAATTCAATTAGAAAAAAGAGGAATTCAATTTGGCTTATAGAAATGAATTCAATTTCAACATAGAATTGATTCCTAGTTTGACAATATAACGGACTTGTATACTGAGAAATCAATAACTACCAACTTGTCTAGTAAAAGGATTGTTGTAAACTAAAATCATGTAGGGAGGCCAGTATAACCAAAATTTGAAAGTATAAGGACATTTGGTCATTTTCACCCATTATTTATATGGTTAATATGTGACAAATCTTGTAGCTAGAGGATTATTTCATTTTAAGTTTGATACATATTAATATTTATTCATTCAGTGAATTGCACCTTTTTTAAGTGTTCTAACCATGTGCTTGTCATGGAAACTTAATATATATAGGTCATGTTGGTTTTGTTCATGTGCATTTTGTATTTCCATGTTATTGCTATTACTTCTTGTCTTTTTTCATTTCTTCAATCCAATTACTTTCATCGTATATTCGTATTGACTTCTTTGGTTCCATTACCCATATGTATGATAAACTGACTGTCAATTATACTAAATTTTGCCAAAATTTCTCCCTTTGCTAGTACCAGACATGTCTAGTTATTGAATTCCCATGTGAAACTGGTAGTTGATTTTGATGCTTCCATTTTTCTATCAAATGCAAAGTGCAAATTGGGTTTTCACACAAGTTGATACTTCCATTAGTTTTCCATGTAGAGGAGAAAATTCTGAAGCTTCCATTGCTGTTAACTGCTGTCATTGCAGGCACTGTTGATGATGGTGCAGGTCCTGGATTTGTTATGAATTCTAAACAAATTGACAGGACAGGCCCAGAAAGAAATAACCTTGTGCAATTCCCAAGTAACACCAATGAAATTTCAAAGTTACCTCGGCAACTGAAAGTTAATCGTATAAGTGGCCTAGATAAAGCGTGCAATCCATCCCAGAATGCTAAACAATCAATGAATGAGGTCAGAGATCCAATCCCATTAAAGAAAATCCCACCAGTTGTGCGTAGAGATATCTGGCCACTTATATCATTGTCTGATCAAAGAGTTGATGCTAGTAAAGATTCCATTTCTGAAGGTAGTCAACTGGTTTCTGGCAAAACAAGTAAAGAACTTTCACTTGATGTGGAGGATTTGGATATTCCTTGGAGTGATCTTGTTTTAAAAGAAAGAATTGGAGCAGGTATGTTTCTTGATAGAGTTGGAAAAGAAAACGGGACCATGGTGTATTAGCATATCACCAATGTTTCTCTCATGCCATTATGCCAATTTTCTTGTGGAGACTGTAGTTATGATGTGAATGGGTGTATTTTCAGGTTCTTTTGGAACTGTCCATCGTGCTGATTGGCATGGCTCGGTAAGTATTTAATATTTTTTTCTACAGTTACATAACAATAGAAATGGGGAAGGCATGCTTTGCATTCCAATTTCTTCTCTGGTTTGTGAATTTTGATCTCTATCTGTGATAGATTAGTGAGGATCTGTTTATATTAATTTGGGGGAGAATTTTTTTGAAGAATGGTTATTTGCTTGTTGACTTGATGGAATCTCTTGGAATAGGTAACTTACTATATACGAGACTGTTAATTTTCTGTCAAATCCAAGTTCGAAAAGAAAACACTGTTTTGGCTTCATGGATGACATTTTGTGCTATGTCAACTTTAGGATGCTACTCAAAAAGTATTATTTTATATCAGAAAGTTTGAGTCGAAGTTTATTATTGGCTTGCCTTTTTCTCATCATAGTATCTGAAGGACTGTAACAATCTCCTAACCACACAGTTCTGTGAAGTGCATGTATGGTATTATATTCAAATAATATTGCCATTCTCAAGCAAGATACCTAGGATGTATTGTTTATCACGCAATATTTTTGCATTTTTATCTTGCCAAGTTGCTGTCCTTTATCTTGTTCTAATTTTTCCTTCTATCCTTACTGATTTCTTGTTGCATTACTGTCATTCTTGCACATGTAAATAGTAGTCACATTTATATATGTAGTCTTTTTTTTTTTTTACTCTGGAGATTTAAATGTTGTTTTCCTTTTCCTTTCATTGATTTTTCTTGAAGCCTTTTTTAAACTAATATTTTATATTCCACTGATTTGTATGGAATTTTGAATACACACCCGCGCACGCACACAAATTTATGTCTTAATTGCAGGATGTTGCTGTGAAAATTCTCATGGAGCAAGACTTTCACGCCGAACGCTTTAAGGAATTTCTGAGGGAGGTGTGTTTTATCTAGAATTGAGTGTGTTGTGCACTAAGCTTAAGAAAATTTTTGTTTACGTTTCTTGGTTTGTATTTGAACTGCTGAGTTTCTTATCTTTTGTTCAGGTTGCAATAATGAAACGCTTGCGGCATCCAAATATAGTTCTTTTTATGGGTGCCGTTACTCAGCCCCCAAACTTATCCATAGTGACAGAATATTTATCAAGGTTTCGTGATGTCTTCTTAGAAACCCCTCCTATTTCTTGTATAATGTGGAGTCTACAGAGTTAAACCATTTTTTGCTTCACTTATTTGAATGTTAATTCTATCATTACTGAAGTTAACCAAATTAAATATTTTGGTTTGAACTGCAGGGGTAGCTTGTATAGGCTTTTACACAAGTCAGGTGCAAGAGAGGTGTTGGATGAAAGGCGTCGGTTGAGTATGGCTTATGATGTGGTATGGATTTGAAACTTCAATTTTTTTTTTGTAATCTCTTCTTTTTCTATATTTAAACTTGTTATGGGCATTCAAATCTCCTCCACTGCCTTGGATAGCTAATTGAGTTGCCATTGTTGCTCACAGGCAAAGGGTATGAATTATCTTCACAAACGTAATCCTCCCATTGTCCATAGAGATCTGAAATCTCCTAATCTTTTGGTGGACAAAAAATATACAGTGAAGGTAAGGCTGATATTGCAAGTAGCAGAAAGACTACCAATTTCCCATTTTATGATTATTGAGGATGGAAACGCAATTGAATCCTGTTGCCTTTTGCAATCATGTAGTTTAGCAATCATGTAGTTTAATTTGTAAAGATGCAATGCCTTGGTAGGCTTTGAAGAAAATATTGTTAGACAGCTGATCTAGGTGGTTCATGTGATGTAATATTTTTCCGTACATGTTTAGATGTTACCATGCACTGGTATTGTTACTTGCTATAGTTTTTCTTTGACTATTTCTGGGTTTGTCTTGTAGAAGGAGGCCATCCTGTTCAGGATTGTCAGTTGTCTTGCTTGTAGGATGTATCACATTGGCAATGCTCGCAAAATTTTGATCATTTTTTTGACCAGTTTGAAATCAACAATTGACCAGTTTGAAATCAACAGATTGTTGATGTCTTATACTGCATGATGAAGTTGCAAATTTTAGCACGGTGAAAAGAGTAGTAGTATCTCATTTATTTCTCACTGAATTTCTTTAGTAAATCTAGGGATTAATATTTTATTATTTTATGCCATGATCAGAGGGATATGTGATTCTGTTAATAAGTGAGCATATTTATGGAGGAAAATTTGTTTGGCATCTTTTGTTTTCTTTGGTCAGAATAGCTTTATGTATGAGTGTGTTCTGTGGCCTCCAAAAGTTGTTTCTTTTCTTTTTTCTCCCCTGTAAGATTTCAGTTTCTTTATCGAGTACTTTACTTTGATGCATGTCCTTACCTTTTGCTCACTTTGTTTGATCAATTCAGGTTTGTGATTTTGGGCTTTCACGTTTGAAAGCAAACACATTTCTTTCATCAAAGTCAGCAGCAGGGACTGTAAGTGCAGTAACTTAACAACATGACTGGATCTTCGTTTTAAGATGGCTTGGGACACTCTTTATCAAAATATGAGCTTAACAATACTTCTTCCAATTTATTAGCCTGAGTGGATGGCACCTGAAGTTCTATGTGATGAACCATCAAATGAGAAGTCTGATGTCTACAGCTTTGGTGTAATCCTGTGGGAGCTAGCAACATTGCAGCAACCTTGGAGCAATTTAAATCCAGCACAGGTTTGTGTTATGAAGTTTCATAGTTGGTTTGGAAATGATAGAATGTGAATGGAGTAAGATTATTCATTATTGACAATTTAACTTATTAAGAAAAATCTTGGAAGTGGATATCCAGAATATTATTAGATGAGAGACAATATCCTACAAGTACATATCTACAGTAATAATAAGTATGACTGTAACTGCTAAAAGACCTCTCTGCTAGGGTCCTGATAAGGCCTCTCTAATTATGGGAACCATGTACTGTGTTTTTGCTTTCCTGATAAGGTCCTTGGTTGGAGAGTTGCTTTCTGATGCTAGTTTTTATGCCTAAATATCCATGCAAAATAGATGCCTTTCCTTTCACGTTTCTTGGATTTATCTGAAGTTCTATGTTAATCATAAATGAGCGTGACCTATATTGAAGGTGTCCTCTCCAGGCTCCAGCAATGAACTAAAATAGGGACCAGTTCTGTTTCTTGAGGGGTGTAGCAGCTGTTCCTGTTCTTTTATCAAAGCTTTTCCAGCTTATTTAGGAGCCAGGTTGGCTGCATGCGTGTGGTTATTGAAATTATTTCATTTAATTTTAGTGTTTGCAAGCGGCTCTGTATCATTTTGGTTATTGTGGTGGTCTGCCAGTGTGATGATGTTTTTTTATGCTTGTTTTCACCTTCTATTTTCTTTTTTATGGTTGATTCAGGTTTGGTTCCTTGGTACCTTGTTTTTTTTTTGCGAATACTGGTGAGGATACATTGTTTGAAATTGATTACAAGATACATATTATCGATATGGATACTATGTTGTAGGTTGTAGCGGCTGTTGGTTTCAAGGGCAAAAGGCTTGAGATTCCTCGGGATTTAAATCCTCAAGTGGTTGCATTAATTGAGTCTTGCTGGGCCAAGTAAGTTCAAAGATCTGGCTTCTTATTTCAACCTTTTCAGTTGTATGCTATTTTCACCTCATTTTTTTTATTACTACAGTGAACCGTGGAAACGACCTTCCTTTGCCAGTGTCATGGAATCTTTGAGGTCATTGATTAAACCTCCCACACCCCAACCTGGTCTTGCAGGCATGACTTTGCTTGCCTGAAGCATTGGAACATCAACAGTCTTTGTGCACATAATACAGCATTCTTTTGAGAATAGATGTTTGACAGGAATAACCACTGTTTAGATAGTCTCAGGTGAGATCCAGTTTAATACACTAACATTGAACGATGCCTGAGTAAAGTTAGCGGAGATATAACCAGGTTTTGTTGGAAAATTAAGAAAAGCTTGGAATTCTTTTATAGCAATTCATTCGTAACCACAAAGTTCGCATCTTCACTTATACGAGATCCTGGCTGGGAATTAATGATGGGTTAGCATTTGTTTCGTAATTGGATCCCTAGTGTGTAGGTTTTTTACTAGTTCCAATATTACACTTTTGGTTGGCTTGAATTGCTGAAATCGGTGTGTTTAAAGTGCTGATGCCCGTCTTTATTTGCTTGTTTGCAGAAATCATTATTGTCCATTCTATTCCCATGGCAGCTGGGAATTCTGAATTTTATCACAACCCAAGGAATTGGATCGATATTCCAATTATCTTTTCTGCTGCGACAAATATTGTTTGCCTATGGTGGGGAAATTGTATAAAGTCATAATTTTGTATGTAAAGTCTGTAACTTAAATTAGCTTTAATGAGAAGTAGCTTCATCGGCATTGCACATCATTGAGAATATGTTTTCCAAAATTGACTTTGTTCCAATCATGAAAAGGTAATGTTCAGATGCCATGAGATTTCAATATTTCACCCCACATTGCGCGAGCAACTAAACAACACAACCAGACGAAGTGAAAGATATCTAAAAGGAGAGTGTTTTTCAACTTGTTTCGGCCCAAAGAATTCTTCTGTGCATGTTTTTTCTGTTATTTCTTTTTGCCCAAATTGTAAACACTCAAAAAAAAAAAGTAAAGCTAGAAATGACTTTACAGTTGCTTCTGATTTTTAAATTGGTAACGATATAGTTTTTGGCTATTGATTTTTGAATCGACGACAATACAGTTTTGGTTGTCGATTTCTGAATAAGCAATGACATTGTAAATTTCTAAATAAGCAGCAAAATTGTAAAACTCAACAAAAATGATTGGTCTGTTCTATGAGAGAATTAGAATAGAAACTAATCTAAAATAACCCAAAAGGAGGATAAGCGTAAACTTTGTCCAGCACCTAAACACTCTATCTCATTTAAGGAAAGAGAGATGGCGACTCTTCCCAAAATCAGCTGCATGTGTCTAGTTGCATGCTCATGCTCCTTTTCCTTCTTCCCAAAAAGAGCTGAACAAACCCTTGTTGCATGTGCCTTCCTTAGGCGTGAGAGAGAGACGGGAGAGCTTGAGAGGAGGTTGAACAGCTGTAGACATGGTTGGAGAAGAGGTATAGAATCGGTGGGGAGAAACCAACAGAAGGAGGAGAAACCAGGAGAAGAAGAAGAAGGGAAAACCAGGAGAAGAAGAAAAGATATACTATCAAACTTTCCCTAAATCTACTTAGATTTGTAAGGTATGGGTCTTGTACCTCTTTTCTCCTGTTCTTGTGACCCTGGAACCAAAAGGATGAAGAAAAAACCATGAGGGAATGCCCAGAATTTTTATACCAGCTGTGAAGGAAACCCAAACTAAAAGGAGGGACAAAAATAGGGCTGGAGACTTAATTCCAAAACATTTAACAAAGAAAAATGAATAGATTGAATGGACAAAACTTGGTAAAGGGTCGGTCATAACTGAAGGGCTGAACAAAATGTATTATGTGATGAAATGTATGTAGATGTTGATGCTTGAAAAATATATGATTATGCTGGATTCTACGAACAAATTGTATGCTGCAACCGAAATGCATGTAGATGTCCATGCTTGAAATTGTTTGATTTTCTGGATTCTAAGAACAAATTGTGTGCTGAAACTGAAATGATGTTGATGTCCTTGCTTGAATTTTGAGATGAAAATAAGTTGCAACAAGATTTTGTGACTGTCCATGTGATAAAAATGAAATAGAATCATAATGTGTTGTAGAATTGTTATCGCTTTTGTGATTCAGTGAGTTCGTCCACCTTGGGTGAGAAACATTGGTAGAGGAAGCCTAGCGTACGCCTTATGCTTGACCGAAAGGAAGAAATGAAACCAGAAACGATTCCATTGTCGCTGTCGATTTCTAAATCGGCAGCGACAGGGGTTACGTTGATGATTTCTGAGTCGGCAGTGACTCGGTTTTCATCAATAATTTTGGTGTCAGCAACGAATCATTTTCGCTGCTGAATTGTGGTGTCAACAGTGAACCAGTTTTCACTGTCGAATTGTGGTGTCATTAGTGAACTAGTTTCACTGAGGATTATGAGTTCTAGCGAATCAGTTCGCTGACGAATCTGCGTCACCAGCGAACCAGTTTCACTGACGATTCTATGTTCCAGCGAATCAGTTCTCTGACGAATCTGCATCACCAGCGAACCAGTTTCACTGACGATTCTATGTTCCTAGCGAACCAGCTTTGCTGATGATTCTGCGTTCCAGCGAATCAATTCTCTGGCGAATCAACGGCACTAGCAAACCAGTTTTCACTTACTAATTTTTACAGCAGATTTACATAGTTGAATTGGTCCAGTGATTAAAATGATTGCATTGTGTGATTGTGTAATATGTGGAACACTTGAATGTGAATATGTGAATTCTTGAAATATGTATGGTGATGAGTCATGTGATTTCAGAATGCAAATGTGCTTATTTGTGACCAGTGATGTGTTAGATGATGCGACTGGGATTGGACATTCGACCGGGCAAAGACATCCTACAGGAGGAACAAGTAGGTGGTTTCCACCTTTTTCTTGTATAACGTTAATGTTATGAAATAACTTGTTTGAGGATGATATATATTATTGCGTTGTGATGAATGTTAAACCAACTATAAAATGTTGATTGAGTTGTTGACAAATATTAAACCGATTATGAAATGTTGATTGAGTTGTTGATGAAATTGAGTTGTTGATGAATATTAAACCGATTATGAAATGTTGATTGAGTTATTGATGAATGTTAAACCGACTATGAAATTTTGATTGAGTTGTTGACGAATATTAAACCAGTTATGAAATGTTGATTGAGTTACTCATCCGAGATGGATGACCGGGTTGTGATTGATGATTAGCTTCGGCTAATGGCATCCGAGATGGATGACCGGGTTGTGATTGATGATTAGCTTCGGCTAATGACATCCGAGATGGATGACCAGGTTATGTTTGATGATTAGCTTCGGCTAATGGAATCTGAGATGGATGCTCGAGTTGTGTTTGATGATTAGCTTCGACTAATGGCATCCGAGATGAATGGCTGAGTTTAAATGTTGCGATTAGCTACGGCTAAAAGTATCTAAGGTGGATGACCGGGTTAAGATGAAGTAATTAATCTCAACCAATGTTAAACTTTGGCCCTACAACTCCTATGGAGATGTTGGGGTGTGTGAGTGAGAAAAGTACACTTAACGAAATAATAAGAGATGTATAATGCATATAAAAAGTAAAAGAAGGAATCTACCCATTCTAAGTTAATAATGAAAAGTAACGATAATGTAACTCTAGTTGTTTATTATTATGTTAGATTATTTACAATTCTTGTATCCATGTTGTTTTTGTAACAGGGACATCACACAATCAAGGTGCGTAGGAAAGCCCGTTTCAAGGGTTCACATATTTTAAAAGATGCTATATAATAGTATGTCTTAGGTATTATGTTGAATATTTGCCATTCGACACTTTTGTAAGGACTTGTAATGAAAACTCTAATGGAACACGAATGTGGATGTGTGAACATGTAGATACGATGTTATGAATATATTTATGTAACATCCCCATATCTGGGATAAAACACAATCTCATGTCAACCGAAAAACAGAGTAATTAAATTTTTATTTTTAATTCTTATATATATATATATATATGTATATATATATATATATATATGGTGTTCAAAGTCTACCAAAATTTCAACGGAGTCTCTCATATACCGAAAGGTCTCAAGTTATCGACATATAACCTATTTAAACTTCTAATAACTCGTATCTCCTAACTCAATCATGACCCAATCATCCTGGGTCTCAATCCCACAAACATCATCATTCATATCAACCACAATATTTATGATATACATTAAATAACAAATATCATTATGGATGGATAAAAGACATAATATGCATACACGGAACATGGTTATATGAACTATAGAGTTAAGTTTATCTAATCAAGTTTAAACATTAATTATACAAATGTTTTCATATTTACAAAATGTAAGGTCATCCAACCTAGACTACATAACAAAAAGTGAATAAAAGCTAACATTTACTCCTGTCGTGCATGCGATGGTCCTAAAACAAAATACATATTATTGAAATATGAATATCACGATAAGTACAGTTTTTCAATAATTTAAAAAGGTAGATATGTATTCTTATTCTATTCCTTTTCCCTTTTCATTTCCGTTAGAACTCTTTCTCATTCATCTACTGAAAACTGTTTCATCTCTGATTTCCAACTTCCATTCAAGATTACATTAAAATCAACCGCAACTGTTTCATCCACACATTACTAATACCCTTTTCATCGGTATCATCATCATCCCATTACCATTAACGTATGGAGATCCCCTTATCTGGGATCCTAACATACACTAAATGTATGCTAGTAAAACATTACGGTGATTCCTTTACCCCGGGATCCTAACATACACTAAATATATGCTAGTAAAAAACACGGTGATCCCCTTACTCGGGATTCTAACATGCACTAAATGTATTCTAGTCGATACATGGTGATCTTCTTACCCAAGATCCTAACATACACTAAATGTATGCTAGTAAAAAACACGGTGATCCCCTTACCCGAGACCCTAACATACACTAAATGTATGCTAGTCGATACATGGTGATTCCCTTACCTAGGACCTTAACATACACTAAATTTATGCTAGTTGATACGTAGTGATTCCCTTACCCGGGATCCTAACATACATTAAATGTATGCTAGCCGAAACACATATTACACTTCTCATAATTTCTTTACCAGTGGTACTCCCATCACTTGGCAATTCACAAAAGGGTCGTTCACCTTGAACACACATACATTTGGGATACTATTTCGAAATAACATCATTATACCAACTTCCATCCTTTCACATAATATCCAACCGTTGCAAATTCACATCTCATATTATTAACATATTAAATTCTTGAATTTAACTAGAAAGCTTAGGTGAGGATCACCTACCTTCAGTAGAAGCTCTACTCGTGCTCCCCTGCTGCTGCTGTTGTACCATTCTTGTGGTCCCTCATGCAATCATAAGCTTATCTCATAAATTTTTCTCGTTCAAGGATATGTTTTATAATAACCATATCAACAACTAATAAGTCTTTCTTGTAATTATTTCTTTCTTTATATTTTATGTTTTTCTCATTACGCCCATTACTATTGTCATTCTTTGTCCAACCATAGTTATCATTCCTTTCTTTATATTTGAACTGTTACTGTTTAAATCTCGAATTGTTACTATCGAACTGTTACTGTCTAGACCTTGAACAGTTAATATCCAAACCTTGGACTGTTATTGTCCAACCGTTACTGTCTAGACCTTGGACTGTTACTGTCTAACCATTACTGTCTTGAACTGTTACTGTCTTCAACGACTGTTACTATCCAACCGTTACTGTCTAGACCTTGGACTGTTACTGTCCAACTGTTACTGTCTTCAACAGTTACTGTCCAACCGTTACTATCTAGACCTTGGACTGTTACTGTCTAGACATTGAACTGTTACTGTCTAAACATTGGAATGTTACTGTCCAATCATTACTGTCTAGACCTTGGACTGTTATTGTCTAGACGTTGAATTGTTATTGTCTAGACATTGAACCGTTATTGTCCAACCGTTACTGTCTTGAACTATTACTGTCTAGACATTGGACTGTTACTGTCTAGACCTTGGACCATTATTGTCCAACCGTTACTGTCTTGAACTGTTACTATCTAGACATTGAACTGTTACTGTCCAACCGTTACTGTCTGCAGAGGTTGCATTCCGACCTCTTCTCAGATTTTTAACTATATCCGGAGTTCTAGGACTCTGTTTCAAACGAGGTTGGTCGCATTGGAAAGCTAAGACACGGGGCTACAAGTACCCTAAAGAAAGGAGAACCTAGTTCTACCCCTAAGATAGTCAAAATTGCTCATTAACGAATCAGACTCACTGCCCTATAGGGTCTATCATGACCCAATCTTTGTTGGTGACCCATAACTGGAGTTCTATAGCTCCAAATTGAGCAAGACCAATTTCCTTTGTCAACATCCAAAACTAAAATTTCTGTGAAGGAACCTGATCATAATTCCTTCATTCTCGTACCCAAAATCTCTCTGAAAGTCAGGAGACGAAACTGTCCAGATTCGTCAACTTTTCCATTTACACACAACATCCACAAACAACCTATTATAATAAATTCTAGAAGGAAAAACCACGATTTCCCCCTTTTTTCTTTATATGGCGGCCATCCTTTACTTAATTACCCATACCTTTTCTTTGACAAATCATCATAATTTCGCACTCCTAATTACATACAACACATGAATTTACTTAATTTTAACAACTAATACTTTTTCCTCAATTCAAGTTTAAGACCCTAATCTATAATTCAACATCAATGCATCAATTCATAATCAAATTTGAAATGACTTATAAGATCATGTTTAGAACACCTTACCCGGTAAGAATCAAGGTTTCGATCTTCAACTAGTCGAAGATTTTTAACTCCCTCTTTTTTTTCTCTAATGATAGTCGACCCTCCCTCTTCTCTTCTAGTTCAAATTTTCTTGTTAATGTAAACCCCGGAAAAAAAATAAAGGTTGCTTAAATTGCAACCTAACTATATGAGAAATAAAGGTGAAGAAATTCATGCACAAGGTTAAATAAAAATAGGAATTCAGAAATTTTTGGATATAAATTTCCGGGCGAAATAATTTGAGACATTATAAATTAACCTGATAATGTCGAGGGTTGGATTTAATTGAACAAAATAAACTTTTGGGGTGGATTTATAAGAATTGAAAAGAATATAACTTGATTTTAAGAAAAAAAAATATGGGGGTAAAAATAATACACTTAAAGGAAATGAGACCTAAGTACAAATAAGAGAAATTATAGAGTATAAATACTCCTCTCCTCACCAAAAAATTGCAGCAACCAAAAGGAAAGAAAAGAGGGAGTTTTGTATCCAAACTTGCAAAATCAAGAGAGAAACACTAAAATGTCAAGAACCCATCCAAGATTAAGAGTTTATAGATGGAATAAACACTCGTGGGCAATGCATTAACAAGAAAATTGAACAAGAAGAGAAGAATGAGGGCTGACTGTCATTAGAAAAGAAATGAGAGATTTGAAAATCTTCAACTAGTTGAAGATCAAAACCTTAATTTATACCGGGTAAGGTGTTCTAAACATGATCTTATAATTCATTTCAAATTCGATAATGAATTGATGCCTTGATGTTGAATTATAGATTAGGATTCTTAGACTTGAATTCGGGAAAAAAGTATTTGTTGTTAAAATTAAGTTAATTGATGTGATGCAAATCCTAGTGGAATTTAATGGAATTCGCAACCACAAGATCAATCTAATCCAAGTTTGTTGAGATTTGAATGAGCTTACCACAATGAAAGACTTGCTCCAAGGCAACAAGACTATAAACCAACTCGATCACAACGCCTACACCTGGAGACGAGCAAAAAAAGTATAAATTCACAACAAAGAATGGTCAATTCTTTGAAGAGTTGAAAGTTCAATGAAGAACCAAGATTGAGCAACCAAAAGTCGACTACAATGCTGAAAATATCATCAAAAGTCTGCCCTAAAATTATTTCTAAAGAGTATTTATACTCCAATCCAAAACTCTAGTTTTCCTAATGGGTCTCACATAAGCCCAATTTAAATAATAATCAACCCAAGTTAAAACTAGTCCAAACTAATTAAAATAACCAAAATAAACAAGTCTAAGACCCAAATAAAATGCCTCCTCTCAAAATAAATAAAGTTTGATAGTTCAACTAATTAAATAAGACAAGTTCGTTGTTTCCACATTCTGTCTGGCAGCAGCAAAAACCCAACTTAAAATGGATGGTTCTCTCTCGTTTTAATGAATTAGAAGGTGTGCCATATACCGTTGGAAAGGTATGGAAGTCTAGTTTCCAGCCCAACTAGAATCACATCAAAATGCTAAATGTAGCTTCAGTTATGACCCAAAGAGTAATGAAAGGTCAAACTATCTGAATCTAGTCTTCTTCTCTCAATCCTTGTGTAATGGTCTTGGTTCCACCAACAAGCCCCTTTTGAACATGAATCAGATTAATCAAGGCTTGCTTTTTATTATTACAAATCCTCTTGAAGTCCACCTTAGCCCATGTATCTTGAAGAAGTCCATTGAAAGCTTCTTTGAACTTCTTAGCCCTAAACCTAGTAACTGGACCAACTGGAACCTCCAATGGATCCTTTGATGATTGGATCGCATCATCCCCTCTCTCCTGAAATGGATTCAACCTCGAATTATCACATATATCAAACAAAGAAAGATCAGAAATATTGAATGTAGCACTAACACCATACTCACCTGGTAGATCCACTTTGTAGGCACTATTATTAATCCTTTCTATGATCTAATAAGGATCATATCCTTGAGGCATCAACTTTGATCTTCTTTGTTCAGGAAACCTTTCCTTCCTCATATGCACCCAAACCCAATCACATGGTTCAAATCTCACCAATGTTCGTCCCCTATTGGCTTTGTTTGCATATTGTTCATTCTCCTTTTCGATTTGTTGCCGAATCTTTGCATAGAAATCTTTCACCACCTGTGCTTTTTGATTACCATTAAGACTAACCCTTTCATCAATAGGTAAATGAATCAAATCTAATGGTGTCAAAGGGTTAAAACCATACACAATCTCAAATGGTGAATAATCAGTAGTAGAATGCACACTATGATTTTATGCAAATTTAATGAATGACAAACAATATTTTTAATTTTTAAGATTCTTTTGAATGATAGCCCTTAACAATTGAATCAAAGTCCGGTTAACAACTTCAGTTTGACCATCTGTTTGTGGATGACAAGTAGTAGAATATAAAAGTTTAGTTCCTAACTTACCCTACAAAACCTTCCAAAAGTAACTCAAAAACTTAACGTCTCGATCGGATACAATGCTTCTAAGAAGACCATGTAGTGGAATGATCTCTAAAGAATAGGTCAGTTGTATTTGTTGTATCATCGGTTTTATGGCAAGCAATGAAATGTGTCATCTTAGAAAATCTATCCACAATAACAAATATAGAATCTCTCCCTTTCCTAGACCTAGGTAGACCCAAAATGAAATCCATAGAAATATCAACCCAAGGTTCCTTAGAAACAAACACAGGTGTGTATAGTCCATGAGGCATTACCTTAGACTTAGCTTGTCTACATATTATGCACCTATCACATATTATTTGCACATCTCTTTTCATATTAGGCCAATAAAAGTGCTCATGCAGAACCTCCAAAGTTTTAGTAATTCCAAAATGCCTCATTAAACCTCCCCTATATGCTTCCCTCATAAGCCGACTATTTGGTATGTATGACAAACTCCCGGGGCCGCAGATAATGTTGCCAAGTCTCCAAAGCCCTTACTACTGCATACAACTCTTTATCATAAGTGGGATAGTTAAGAGTTGCACCATTGAGTTTCTCACTAAAATAAGAAATGGGTCGTTTTTCTTGCATTAGAAGAGCTCCAATACCTATTCCTGAAGCATCACATTCAATCTCAAAAGCTTTATTAAAATTAGGTAAAGATAGTAAAGGTGTCAAAATCAACTTTGATTTTAACAAGCTAAAAAGCATTTTCTTGTTCTTCTCCCCACTTGAAACCCACGGCTTTCTTAACAATTTAGGTCAATGGAGAGGCTATCGTACTAAAGTCTTTAACAACTCTCCTATAAAAACTAGCCAAACCATGAAAACTCTTAACATCTGTTATGGATTTTGGTGTAGGCCATTCTTGAATAGCCTTAACCTTAGCCTCATCCATCTCTATACCTTTTGCTCTAACCACATATCCAAGATAAACAATCTTATCCATGCAAAAGTCACACCTTTTCAAAATAGCATATAAGGATTCTTTTCTAAGCACATCAAGAACTTGTCTCAAATGACCTATATGCTCATCAATCTCCTTACTATAAATCAAGATATCATCAAAGTAAACGACTGCAAACTTACCAATAAAAGCACGCAACACATGATTCATCAATCTCATAAAAGTACTAGGTGCATCAGTAAGTCCAAAAGGCATAACCAACCACTCATACAAATCATATTTAGTTTTACAAGCAATTTTCCATTCATCCCCTTCTTTCATCCTAATTTGATGATAACCACTTTTCAAATCAATTTTCAAAAACAATTTAGAACCATGTAATTCTTCCAACATATCATCTAATCTAGGAATGGGATGTTGATACTTTACATTGATGTTATTGATAGCTCGGCAATCCACACACATTTGCCAAGTTTTGTCCCTTTTGGAACAAGAAGCACGGGAACTACACAAGGACTCATGCTCTCTCGAATGTATCCTTTCAGCATCAACTCTTCCATTTGCCTTTGAAGCTCCTTAGTCTCTTCAGGATTGCTCCTATAAGCCGGCCTATTTGGTATAGATGCTCCTGGAACAAGGTCAATTTGATGCTCAATACCTCTAATTGGCGGCAAACCACTAAGAATGTCATCCGGAAAGACATCCTCAAATTCCTGCAAAAGAACTTTAACAACATTAGGAACACAAAAATCTAAATCATCTGAGTTAAAGAATGCCTCCTTATACACAAGTAAAATCATAGGCAAGTCAGAAAGGTATGCATGTTTAAGATCATTAGATTTTGCAAAAAAATTGTGTTTCCCCACTTTTTCTACACACTTTTCTTTTCTCACCTTTTCTTTCTTCTCTTCACTTATTTTCTCTCCACTCTCGGCCTTCCTTTGATTTTTTGTTCTTGGGCCTTCCTTTGATTTTTTGTTCTTGGTCGTGACCCTCCCCTAATGTCCTAAAGGCCGAAACTTTGTTCCCTTTTGTTTTTAACTCATGGCTCACTTTCTTTTCTCTCTCCCTCACATCCTCACCATGTTGTTCAGCTTGTTTTTTCATTTTGGCTGAATCTTTTTGTTCCTCCACTTTGGCCGAAACATGTTGCTTTTCCTCATAACCCTTCTTCAATTGAAGTTGATCTTCATACACTTATATTGGTGAGAATGGGGTAAGTGTATAAATCCTTCCATCCTTCTCCAATGGATACATGTTCTTAAACTCATCGTGCTTGGCTTTTCTATCAAATTGTCAAGGCCTCCCTAGTAACAGATGAGTAGCATGCATAGGCACAACATCACATAACATTTCATCCTTATATTTGCCTACTAAAAAAGAAATCATCACATGTCTATTCACCATAACAACACCACATTCATTCAACCATTAAAGCTGATAAGGCCTCTCATGTTTTACGGTATTCAATCCCAACTTTTTAACCAAAGTAACACTAGCAACATTAGTACAACTACCACTATCAATGATCATACTGCATACCTTATCACTGATTAGGCATCTAGTATGGAAGATGTTCTTCCTTTGTTGCTCCACATCATCCTTCTTAGTCTGAACATTAAGCGACCGTCTAATCACCAAAACTTTATCACCAACAACATACTCTAAATCACTAGCATCCTCAAGTGATGGCATGTCATCACAATCAGACTCCTCACTAGTGGACATAATCTCTCCATCATCGCTTCGAATCATAACTCGCCGATTTGCACACTCTGATGCATAGTGTCCCAATCCCTGACACTTGAAACACTTTATATCACGATTACGCTTTGGTTGGACTTCTCCTTTAAGTTTTTGTTCATTGGCCGCAACCTGCTTCTTTATGGAGGTAGGTTCGGCATTTTTGAAAGCCATCAATGACTTTGTTGGTGCACTACGCTCTTTTCTATAATTCATTCTCCAACCCAAAGAAGACCCTGTACAAGCTCCAGATCGTGTATTACCCTTCCTTTTCAACTGTCCTTCAACCTTAATGGCTAAGTGTACTAACTCCTCCAAATTAACATATGATTGCAACCCCATAACATTAGCTATGTCTCTATTCAAGCCATTCAAAAACCTAGACATAGTCACTTCCTCATCTTCATTAAGATTAGCCCTAATCATAGCCATCTCTAATTCTTTATAATACTCCTCCACACTCTTATTACCCTGTGTAATTATTTGTAAACGATTAAACAACTTTCGATAATAGTGTTTAGGAACATACCTCTTCTTTATTATTGTCTTCAACTCCTCTCATGTGCTAACTGGTCTTTCTCTATTCCTTCTTTTTTCTACCACCAATCTCTCTTACCAAACCATGGCACAGTCAGTAAACTCAACTACAGCTAATTTAACCTTCTTCTCTTTTGAGTACCTATGAATGTCAAAAATCATCTCTACCTTTCTCTCCCATTCTAAGTAAGCTTCAAGGTCAGTTTTTCCTTTAAATACTAGGATTTTCAATTTAGTACTACCCAAATTTTAATCTACATCATCCAAATAATCAAAATTCCTCATATGCCCAAAATCCCTATCTGGCTGAATTCTACCCCTCCTTGGTTGAGCCTCATACAAGTCATTCCTATGTGTACAGATCTCACTACCACGGTTAAAATCATCTTCGGCTCCTTTTGTAGAGTTTCCATAGGTTCTCTACCCTTTTCCCAACCCACTTTCAACCTTAGTCTCCAATTTTTCAAACCTATCTTCAAACCTACTCATCATCTCTCCAAACATGAACTCCATCTGTTTTTGCATTTTAGATAGCCCATCCTCTAGAACTCCTCTCTTTTTCGGTGACATACTGCTAGAAGATATTATCTCTTTTTTTTAATACCTGCACGAAATTGTTAGCAATAAAAAAAAATACCCCGCACACTCGTGTTTCACACAAAAATTTAGGCTTTTCCCTCTAATATGCTCACCACGCCTTTCTTTTTTTTCACTCAAAATTGCCTTTTTTTAGTTCTTAAGATCACTTAGCAACAATTTCAGAAAAACAACCAACCACGCAGTGAATTTATAAATGCAATATAGACTCAAGAAGCAAAGAATTACGAAACTAACAAAACAAAACTCGATGACAAATTCATGAATAGCAATGCAAATTTGTATGAATAATATGACGATTTGAAGACACGAAATAAAAGGAATCAGAAAAGAGCTAAACAATTACGAATTATCAAGAATTAAAAGAAATTTCCAGAAACTCAAGAAATCAACTAACTACCCAAATTTTCAAGAAACACAATCAAGACTACTAAAAGATTCACGAATCAAGACTATCCAATTGCCTAATGATCAAGGTTTCTTCAAACATGTATTCAGCCAAAACTCAAACAAAGTGATTTTTTTTTGTGCGGCAGCAATCAAGATTTCAAGATCAAGCCTCCCTTTTATATATATATATATATATATATATATATATAAAAACAAATGAACAACTTAGGTGTGTATGCCAATTTTGATCAAGGAAGCATCAAAAGAACACTAACTTATGATTAAGTGTTCAACAAAGGAATAAGAAGTAAGATCCTTAATTTATATATATATATATATATATATATATATATATATATATATATATATATATATCCGTGTGTGTGTGTGTGTGTGGCTGAATCTATCAAGAATCAAACAAGAAACAACAAAGACTCAAATTGAAGGATATAACTTGTGATTAGATCAGCTCTGATACCAACTAATGCTAACCTTAGCGGAATATAATGGAATTCGCAACCACAAGATCAATCTAAACCAAGTTTGTTGAGATTTGAATGAGTTTACCATAATGAAAGACTTGCTCCAAGGCAACAAGACTATAAACCAACTCGATCACAACGCCTACACCTGGAGATGAGCAAAAGAAGTATAAATTCACAACAAAGAATGGTCAATTCTTTGACAAGTTGAAAGTTCAATCAAGAACCAAGATCGAGCAACCAAAAGTCGGCTACAATGCTGAAAATATCATCAAAATTCAGCCCTAAAATTATTTCTAAAGAGTATTTAAACTCCAAGTCAAAACCCTAGTTTCCCTAATGGGTCTTAACATAAGCTCAATTTAAATAATAATCAACCCAAGCTAAAACTAGCCCAAAATAATTAAAATAAACAAGTCTAAGACCCAAATAAAAAGTCTCCTCTCAAAATAAATAAAGTTTGATAGCCCAACTAATTAAATAAGACAAGTTCGTTGTTTCCGCATTATATGTGGCAGCAGCAAAAGCTCAACTTAAAATGGATGGTTCTCTCTCATCTCAATGAATTAGAAGGCATTCCATATACCGTTGGAAAGGTATGGAAGTCTAGTTTCGATACCAACTAGAATCACATCAAAATTCTATCTGTAGCTTCAGGTATGACCCAAAGAGTAATGGTCTGAATCTAGTCTTCTTCTTCCAATCCTCGTGTAATGGTTCTTGTTCCACCAATAAGCCCCTCTTAAACATGAATTAGATTAATCAAGACTTGCTCTTTATTATTACAAATCCTCTTGAAGTCCACCTTAGCCCATGCATGTTGAAGAAGTCCATTGAAAGCTTCTTTGGACTTCTTAGCCCTAAGCCTAGTAACTGGACCAACTGGAACCTCCAATGGATCCTTTGATGATTGGATTGCATCATCATGTGTGGTATATGATTGGGGACATGAAACCATGATAATTTACCTAAAAAAGTTTTTGAAAGTTATGCGTGAAGAGAAGGGGGTGACGAATCTGGACAGACTCATCTCCTGACTTTCGGTAAGATTTTGGATAGGAGGATGGGGAATTTGGACCAAGTTCCTTCATAGAAATTGTATTTTTGGATGTTAGCTATCTAAGAAAATTGGTCTTGCTTAATTTAGAGTTGTAGAACTTTATTTATGGGTTATCAACCGAGACTGGGTCATGACAGACCGTATAGGGCAGTAAGTCTGATTTGTTGATGAGCACTTTTGACTATCTTAGGGGCATAATTGGGTTCTCCTTCTTTCAGATAACTTGTAGCCTCGTGTCTTATCTTTCCAATAAGACCAGCCTTGCTTGAAACGGAGCCCTAGAACTCCATATACAGTTAAAACTCTAAGAGGAGGTCGAAATACGACCTTTGCATAGAGTAACAGTTCAATGTCTAGACAGTAATGGTTCAAGACAGTAATAGTTCAATGTTAAGACAGTAACAGTTGGACAATAATAGTCTAAGGTCTAGACAGTAACAGTTTGACAGTAACAGTTCGAGATTTAAACGGTAACAGTTCAAATATAAAGGAATGATAACTATAGTTGGATAAAGAATGACAACATTAATGGGTGTAATGAGAAAAATGTAAAATAAAAAGAAAGAAATGATTGAAAGAAAGACCTATTAGCTGTTGATATGATTATTATAAAACATATCTATGACAACGGAAATATGAGAAGTGTGATATAGAGCGTGGACTAGCATACATTTAGTGTATGTTAGGATCCCGGGTAAGGTGATCAACATGTATTGACTAGCATATAGATTGTGTATGTTAGGATCTAGGGTAAATGGATCAACATGTATTGACTAGCATACATTTAGTGTATGTTAGGATCTTAGGTAAGGGGATCACCATGTATGAGCTAGGATACATTTAGTGTATGTTAGGATTCTAGGGAAGGGGATCACCTTGCATCGACTCCTAGGAGTGATGATGATGCCAGTGAAATTGGTATCGAGAATGTGTTAAGCGGAAATAATCATGGTTGATCTTATGAAATCTTGAATAGAGGTTAATAATGGAAGAGGAAATGATTTTTAGTAGTTGAACAAGAAAGAGTTTCCAATGAAAACCATAAGAGAGAATTGAATAAAATATGAATGCATGTTTGCTTTTTTAAATTGTTGGATATTTATGTTGCTATATTATTGTGATATTCATGTTTCAATAATATGTATTTTGTTTCAGGACTCTCACATGCACGACAGGAGTAGATCCTAGCTTATGTTCACTTTTTGTAATTTTAGATTTTAGGGAGTTATACCCTTGTATTTTGTAATATTACAACTTTTATATAACTTAATTTGTATAATCAATGTTTAAACTTGAATAGATAATTTTAACTCTGAATTTCATATGAATGTGTCCATGTATACATGTTTATCTCATTTATTCCTCTATAATGATATTTGTTGTTCAATGTATGTTACAAATATTATGGTTGTGATGACGATGACGTTTATGGGATTGAGACCCAGGACGATTGGGTCATGATTGAGTTATGAGATGTGAAATATTAGAAGTGTAAACATGTTAAATGTCGATAACTTGGGACCTCCCGATGTAGGGGAGACTTTGCCGAAATTTTAGTGAAAATTTTGGTAAAATTTAATATGAACACCTTGCACATACATGGACACATTCATATGAAAAAAAAAATTAATTACTTTGTGTATCAGTTGACATGAGATTGTTGTTTAATCCTGGATATGGGGATGTTACATCCCTTAACCACAAGTGTTTATTCGACCTATAAACCCTTAATCTTGGATGGGTTCTTGAAATTTTGGTGTTTCTCTCTTGATCGGCAAGAATGGATACAAAAACTCCCTCTTTTCTTTCCTTATGGTTGCTTCAGATTTTTGATGAGGAGATGAGTATTTATACTCTATAATTTCAATTATTTGCATTTAGGCCTCATTCCTTTAATTGTATTATTTTTGCAATTTACGCAACCATTAGTTTCCCGGGGTTTACAATTTATGTGGTATTCTCTTTTATGAGGATGTTGTATTGTGAAATCACATGAAGATCATATGAAAAAAAGTACTAGTTGTGTAAAATTGTCATTCGGCACTCATGTTGATAACGAGACTAGAACAAGAATGCAAACTCATGAGCATGTCAATATGATGTAATGTAAATATATGAATATGAAAATATAATATTACAGGCATGTGTATTGAGTATCCATCTTTTGAGAATGTTGATTTATGAAAACAATATCCGTATGATTCCATGATAAGGAAGGGAACCTAATTACTAATTCACGAAATATCATTGTGAGAAGTATCGAGAACTTAATAAAAAAAAACCCATTGATTTTGGCTTTGAAAAAGCCGGGTCGTTATATAAATTCTCATTATACATTGAACATAACAATTTCATTAGAGATCAGGATTACATCAAAATCATGTAATTCTAAGGGTATTGACACAATCAAAAGATTGATGTCTTATCCCAAGTGTAGGGGTATCAAAGTAATAAATAACCCGGCAAGACCAGGGTTAAACCATAAGGAGGTCAACTATATAAAATTACAAATAAAAAGGTGTTGAAGAGAACTTTTGAGATGTGATATTGATGTAAGGAATAAACAAGGATAAAACAAATATCAAGGTTAGAGGATCCACTAATGATATTTCAAATAAGTATAATATAAATTCTTTTTATTACTTAACAGGAAACCACACAGAAAGGAGGTTCCAATCGGATTCTAACTTATTAATATGATCATATTAATTATCTTATTTGAGTAATGTCAATACTTGTAAATATTATCAGGTATTCATGATGATAACTTTTGTCAACAACAAATCAAGTTTCTTTCATAATACAGGTGTCTGTTATACCATACAGTTTGTTATGAAAGGATCAAGTATTTGTTGTACCAAGGGTTGTACAACATAAATCTAGATTAACCATTTAACAAGCAAGGTATTAAGAGTAAGTAAGATAACAAATATCAAATATTAAAGTCCATGTTGAGTTTATACTGTACTTATTTTTACACTATTAGTGTACCCTTTTCACCTTGACACAATAAACTTAGCTAAACATAATGAAGATGAGAAACATAAATAAACATAATAAAAACATAATAATGATATACATTAACTAAGGAAAGGAAAGGAAATGAAAAGCATAAACAAGAGATTAATATAACATGAAATAAAACTTGAACATTACAAAATACAAAGACAGAGAGCAAGAGTAAGATCTTGATCTGAAAACCAAGATGTCTAAATGTATGGCAAATGCCTCCTTTCATAGGTTAAAATTTAGAACTATTGATTTGATGACTAATTATTGAGTGGGTGGCCACCTCTTGACTTGGTGATAACCATTATCTTCTTGTCTGAACAAAAACATCATTACTAACATCAGAATTTGAACAAATAGTCCTCATGAAAGTTCTGGACATTTGTCTCAGCTTTCCAACAAAACAAGATTGAGCTCATTTGGACTTCTAAAACTCGAGATATGGGCTGAACATTGAACAGTGTCTGGGCTGCAAGACAGATTCCGACTTTTCTTTTGTTGCTACAATTTAAACTTGAAAACAGTCTTTTGGAATCTTAGACTCTTCATGAAAGTTTTAGGCTTATGTCTTAGCTTTCCATTTATATAAACCATACCTAAATCCATGTTTTATAGCTCTAGTGATGATCCAATAACCGAATGATATTCCAGTTTGAATTAAACCAGCATCTCTTCTTTAAGATTAGCCCTCTCTTTGTCTTCTCAATTTCAATAATTAAACACATCAATCAATCCTTTAAATTGTGAGATATGCAAGCATTTAAAATAAGCATTTACCATAAATTAAAGATATCTTATATTATTAGACTTGTTATTAAAAACATGCTTAAGTTATGGAATTTAATGATACTTTAAGTGCAATATAATGATATAAAACCTTAATGAAAATGCACTTTTAAGTACTAATCAGGTATCAAATCTACTTTTGTTTTATATCCAGCTAGACTAACTCTACATACTATTTGTTTCTATTTTGTTTCTCATTTGAGTTCTAATAATGAACGTTTTTTCTATTACTTTCACCCCCTTCTCTATTTTGGTGACAATTTTTCTAGCAATAAGTGAGTAGGTGACACCCGGATCAAATAACACAAACATATTTAAGTTATTCATCAGTAGTGTACCTACCACCATATTGGATGTAGCCCTGACCTCTTCTTGTGTCCGGTGAAAGACTCTTCCTAGGGTTTGGTTATTTTGTGCCCCTGGCATCCCTTAGATGGAGTTTGCCCCTGATTGGGAAAATCTCACTTACCTATTCACGGTGACTGGCTGTTGGTGAGTCTAGCATGGTTGTCTAAAGCTTAATGCCTGTCTAGTGTTCCTGTTAGGGCATACCTTTCTATCGTGCCCTCTTTCGCTACAGTAATAGTATCCTTACCCCAGATATCGATAGTTTCTCCATCTATGGCCCTCCCCTCTGCATATAAAACATTTCCCTGATGAAACTGAGCAGTCTCCAGGGTGCCTTTGTTCACACTTTACATAGTGAGGGTAGTTCACATTCTTCTGGTCACTAGTTTGCCCTGAAGAGTTCATCCTCGAATGTATCTGACCTCCTATCATTCGTCCACTCGATCGTTGATTAAACAACACTAACAATGCTCCTTTTCTTTTGTGTTGATCAAATATTCCACTCTTTCCCTTCTTTAGAAGCGATGGTATGCTAGCAGAATAATCCTCATATCTCTTTTTGCCTGTTCCTTAGTGACCCTATTGCCCTCTCCCATACAAGCTTCTAAAGTTTGTGCTGCCTCAATTAATTCCCTTACAGTTTTAAATTGTAAAGCGATCAACCCTTGCCTCAATTCTTGCCGAAACCCATCTCTTAGCTTCTCAATCATGTGCTCTTTGGCCAAGACATAGTGTGGGGCAAACAATGAGAGATCATGGAATCTCCTTTCATACTCCAACATTGACATCTCACCCTGTCTCAACGCTAGGAACTCTTGCTCTTTCACCTTGCAATGGTACCTAGAATAGAATTGGTTCTCAAACTCCAACTTAAAGTCACTCCAAGTCAGTGTTTCGATTGCACACCAAAGTTGAACGGTTTCCGACCATGTCATGGCCCGATTAGACAATAACTGAGCGACACAATTTACCCAAAAGCCCTCGAGTATGTTAATCTGGATCATAATCTTCTTCACTTTCCTGATCCACCTCCCTGTTATCCCAACATCTTGCTCCCCCATATACGGTTTGCAGCCTATTTCCCTCATACTTTTGACCAACCACACAAGTAACACCACACTATCCATGGTCACGACAATCCTTGGGGTGGCCTATGAAACCTATGTGGTCGAAATTGTTTGAGTTATAAAGCTAGCCAAGCCTTCCATCACTGCCTTAACTATTTGGACTAGGAGTCCCGGATCGACATAAGGCAGGGGCATCCCTGTTGGAATGGTCAAGGGGTGTGCCTCTGTTCTTTCTTGTTGTCTCACCCCTGTTGGGGGTACCAGCTCTTCTTCAGCTTTTGCGGTTCTTCCCCGTAAGGGTTGAAATGATCTTATTAGAGCATGAGAAGCAGTATCATCCAATAGATCCTCATCCTGCTAGTCTTGGACATTTGGCCTCTATTCCTCATTTCTATGGAGGGTGGCTCGGTTCGTATCCTATATTGAGTGCGCACCATCCTGAAATAGATCACAACAACATTATTATCATCGATTCTCAAGACCCAAACCAGACACTCTAATACCAATTATACTGACTCGAGATTTCTTATCATTTCATGATCGAGATTGGTGGTAATTTTTTTTTGTAAGCCCTTTCGTCCTCGATACTTCTCACGATAGCATTTTGAAAATTCATAATTATATTTCATTTATTAGTATAGTACAATACTCATATGATTTCATAAATCAACATCCCCATAAAACGGTTACTCAATACACATACCCATAATATTATATTTACATATTCATAAGTTCACATTCATGTTCTAGCCTCGTTATCATCATGAGTTTATACAAAAATATCAAACGACAATTACACAACTAGTACTTTTTGTTCATACAAAATACATAACACCTTACAACATGCGAATACAAAATTTATTCTAAAATATGTGGACCTGTGGAACGGGATTCCCTACACACCTTGTTGGTGTGACGTCCCTGTTACAGTACAAAAATGAATACAAGAATTATAAACAATTTAAAACATGATGATAGATAACTAAAAGAATAATAATGTTACTTTCCATTTATATCCTAAATGAGTATAATCTTTTCATTTCATTACTTCTTACAATACATAATACAACCCTTATTATTTCTTCAACTATATTATCCTTGCTCACAAGTCCCAACCTCTCTATAGGTGTGGTAGGGATCGAAGTTAATTCATTTGCCAAAGTTATTTTATTTTGTTTTATTCTGGTCATCCTTTACAAAACCACTAAATATGTTTATCCGCATTGTTCCAACCGAGTCATCCATCTCAGATGTCGTTAACCGTAACTAATCACAATATTCGAATCCCGTCACCCCTCTTAGATGCAATTAGCCGAAGCTAATTATGACTTTCAACCTGGTCATCCATTTTGCATACCATTAGCCGAAGCTACTCATAATACACACACGCAGTCATCCATCTTGGATGTCATTAGTCATAGCCAATCATAATATTCAAACCCCATTATCCCTCTTGGATGTCATTAGCCGAAGTTATTTACGACTTTCAACCCGGTCATCCATTTTGGATACCATTAGCTGAAGTTAATCATAAAAAACACACCCGGTAATCCATATTAGATGTCATTAGCCGTAGCTAATCACAATATTCAAACCCAATCATCCATTTTGGGTCCATTAGCCATAGCTAATCATAATATACACACCCGATCATCCATCTTGGATGCCATCAGCCGTAGCTAATCACAATATTCAACCCGGTCATCCATCTCAGATGCCATTAACCATAGTTAATCATCATGTCCAAGCCCAATAATCCGTTTAGGATGCCATTAGCCGAAGCTAATCATCAAAATCCAATCCCACATTCTATGAACGATTCATTATTCACACAAGATGGTAAAAGGTCCCTTGTAACAGATTCATTTAAAAGAAATAATATTATGCGAGAATACAACAACAAGTGGGATTTATGTTTGGTGAACTGATGAGGGACATAGTAGAAAGGGTAGAGAAGCTAGGAAGGAGGAGAGTGTTGATGGAAACTCTACAGATGAAGCTGAGGATGATTTTAATCATGGTAGTAGGTTTCGTACATATAGGGAGTGTAACATCCCCCGATCCGGGATAAAGCAACAATCTCATGTTAACTGATAAATAAAGAAATTAATTAATTACACACACACACACACACATTTACAGGGTGTTCATATTAAAATTTATCGAAATTTTCACTAAAATTTTAATAGAGTCTCCCCTATATCAGGAGGTTCCAAGTTATCAACATACAACCTGTTTACACTTCTAATATCCCGCATCTCCTAACTCAATTCAACCCAATCATCCTGGGTCTCAATCTGACAAAACATCATCATTCATGTCAACCACAATATTTATCATATACATTGAACAACAATTATCATTATGGATGGATAAAAGATATAAACATGCATACATGGAACATGGTTATACAAACTACAAAATTAAATTCATCTATTCAAGTTTAAACATCAATTATACAAATTAAGTTATATAAAAGTTGTAATATTACAAAACACAAGGGTATACTCCCTAGAACCTAGATTACAAAAAGTGAACATAAGTTAGGATCTACTCTTGTCGTGCATACGATGGTCCTGAAACAAAATACATATTATTGAAACATGAATATCATAATAATATAGCAACACAAATATCTAACAATTTAAAAAGGCAAACATGCATTCATATTTTATTCACTTCCCCCTTTTGGTTTTCATTGGAAACTCTTTCTCCTTCAACTACTAAAAACTGTTTCATCTTCCATTATCAACCTCCATTTGCTTATGAGAATGTAAGGATTTATAAAGAAAAAACTAAGAGTTTTCATTACCGAATGATTACAAGAAAAGAGTTTCATGTTGGAGATAAAGTCCTACTTTATCATTCGCGTTTGGAACTTTTTCCTGGTTAGACGACAGAACTCACTGCTTCTGTGGAGTTAGCTGAACCAATCTATGAAAAATGAGCATGCCACATGTCGAGCCAATGACATAAAACAAAAACGCTTACTAGGAGGCAACCCAACACAAAAAAAAAATCAGATTTGCTTTCTTTTTCCCTTATCTTTTATTTTTTGCATTTTACTTTATTTTGTCATTCTCTTATATTTCTTTTTTTTATTTCAACATTGAGGACAATATTGTGTTTAAAGTGTGGGGGTATTAAAAGAATTTTGGTTTTTTTTCTTATTTGTTTTTTAAAAAAATCTATGTTTGATCTTTTTGAACTCTCATTGGTTTATGAGAATATGAGTATTATGTATGAGAATTAATTGAGATAGATGAAGATATAAATCGAATGAATGAGTGTGCATGCAAGTTTTAATGTTTAATTGGTTTAGGGGTTGACTTTGAAAATATGTCATGTTGACTTTATAGTGTTATACCAATGCAAGCTTTTGAGTCTTCAACATTATATTCTTTGATTGTGCATTCTTTCAATGATATGTATCTCTAGAACTTGCTTCATGTCTTGTTGAGATTACATTCGTATTACATATATACATGAAGATAATTAATCTAGATTTGTGTTGTACAACCCTTGGTACAATAAATACTTGGCATTTTCATAGCCTACTGTATGGTATAACTGACACTTGTGCTATGAAAGGAACTTGATTTGTTGTTAACATAAGTTATCACCATGAATACCTGACCACATTTACAAGTATTGACATTACTCAAATAAAATAATTAATATAATCATGTTAATAATTTATAATCTGATTGAAACCTCCTTTGTGTGTGGTTTCTTGTTAAGTTATAAAAAAAGTTTATATTATACTTATTTGAAATACCATTAGTGCATCCTCTAACCTTGACATTTGTTTTATCCTTGTTTAATCCTTACATCAATATCACATCTTAAAAGTTCTCTTCAACGCCTTTTCATTTATTATTTGTAATTTTATACAGCTGACCTCCTATGGTTCGACCCCGGTTTTGTCGGGTTATTTATTACTTCGACACTCCTGCACTTGGGATAGACATCAATCTTTTGATCGTGTCATTAACCCGCTAGACCCGCAACCTAGATCACAAAACCAAGATAACCTAAAAGAAAAGAAAATGAAGAAAATCACAAAACGCATTTTAAAAAAAAACAATGTCGAATGATGAAAACAAAAAAAGAAAAAGAAAAAGAAAAAAATGATGTCGACCTGCATTAACTTTTCAAACTCGTGACCTATGTTAGTAGATCAAAGCACCTTATCTAGAAAATCCACACCGATTCTCAACCAATCAAATATTGAAAAATAAAATTGAAAAAAAAATCCAATTATACAGAAGGATCTAAAACAAAAAAAAACAATTAAAAGAATAAGGATTAAAATTGAAATAAAAAACTAAACTTGAAGACAACTACAGATTTTTTATTGAAGGATGAAATGAAAAACCAATTTAACAAAAGGACAAAAAAATCCGAAGAATAAGGACCAAATTAAAAAAAATAACATATTGCGATTTGAGATTGAATGATAAAATTGTAAACAAATCAAAATTTTACAAAAAAAAAACGTAGGAAAAAAATTAGAAATCAAAAGAAGACAATTCTAAAATTTTGAATGACTAGCACAATTTGCAAGGAGTGGAGAGAGAAAGGAGGGAAAAAAGAACCGCTAGCGACAAACTGCCCTGCTACCAACACCACATATAGACCTAACAAGAAGAAGATGTCGCGATGATTCCAATGACACGCTAAAAGAAAGTTTGTGTATGTCAAGAGACGCCACACACGCCATCAAAAGATCATGAGCACCTCCCACATGCTGACACAAGAGCTGCACATGCCAACCACTTTTGCTTTTTTGATATATTTTATATTTATTAAAATATTAAATCACTTCTCAACTAACTTAATTATAACTAAAAAATCAAGTTAAAAATACGAAAAAGACCTTGTATACTATTTTTTTAAAATAAAATATTTTATGAGTAATTTAATCATTTTACTATGCTTTAATATTATAAAAAGACCAAGTTGTCCATAATTAATTTGATAATGATTAATAAACATTGTGAAAAGATCAAACGAACCTCAATATTTAGTTCAAGATTTTTTTATGAAAATGACAAATTAATCATTATAGTAACTTTCTTGTTTTTTCCAAGGTGAATTAGTTTTTGTTAATAATTAACTAATAATTAACATTAAACTTGACCCGCATGAAGCCACAAGCCAACAACTAGGTGGGAGCAGCAAAACAACAGGAGGGTTTCAAACATGCTTTAGGATGCCACTATTTATATGACCTGTGACGGAGTGCAGGTCAAATATTTTTATTTTCTATAAAAAAATTATATATGCAGGTTTTTTCAACATATTTTTATAATTTAAAAAATTTAACAAATCAAAAAGTTTATGTATACATATAATCAAATAAACTGAGAACTATGTGCGCTGATAAATAAATAAAAAAAATCATTAATGACATTTGAAAATAAAACTTGAAGAATCGAGAGACAGATATAGATCAAAATATTTAATCTTGCAAGATTTGACATTGACCTAATTTTTGTTTATTAAAATATTTTTTTATTTAATTAAATGATAATAGAAATAGACAAACATATTAAATTGATTGAATAAAATAAAAGAAAAAAGAATTAATATGTAAAGCTACACATATTAGAAATATTATCTAAAAATAAATTTTTATATATGCAAGTATTTTCAACGTATTTTTATAGTTTAAAAAAATCTAATAAATCAAAAATTTTATGCACACATATAATCAAATAAACTGAGAACTATGTGCGTTAATAAATAAATACAAAATTATTAATGACACCTGAAAACAAAACTTGAAAAACCGAGAGACAAATGTAGATCAATGTATTTAATCTCGCAAGATAGGACATTTATTCGATTATGTTTGCTAATTTTTGTTTATTAAAATATTTTTTTATTTAATCAAACGATAATAGTAGACAAACATATTAAATTGATTGAATAAAATAAAAAAAATAAATAATATGTAAAGCTACAAATATTAGAAATATCATCTGAAAATAAATATTTTTTATTTTAAAAAACATAGTTCATCTATACAAAAAATATATATAAAAAATCATAAATGAATAAGAAAAATCTATTCGAAAATTAAATGCATAACAAAAAAATCATCATTACTTAAAAGAGGCTCTCTAAATAGAATAAAAGAGAAAATGAGTATTAATGTAAATATAATTAAGTTTTTTTTTTAAATAAAACAAAGAAGCATTAATTGAAATAAAAAACAATAAGGAAAAAAAAGGTCAGGTATTGTTGGCCTCGCAAGCCAGGCTAGCACGCCTAGCCCATTTCACCAGGGTCCATGTGTAGGGCAGGCCCACGAAACTAGACCCTTTTTTTTATCTGCACATGGGGTAGACAATATGTTGTTCACCCCTTATTTTTGAAAAAAAAAAAAAAGATGACACGTCACTTGTTTTTCCCCAGATTTCGGCCACTATGGTGGCTAGAAAATTGAGGTTTATGCTCTTTTGACTCAAAATCTGTTTTTCAACCCGTTTTTGACCCGAAAACACCTATAAAATATCTTAGAAACCATGATAAATCTATCCATAACCTCAAAAAAACCGCCCTCAAAACCAAACTCAACTTGAAACAAAAAATCAACCTAAGTTGAGATCTATTTTTTCATGAACTTTTAAGGTACAAAAACACCTAATATGAACTCCCCTCATTAAATGAAATAATTTGACACAAATATCCTTCATTTTAGTTGCCTAAATCAGTGTCAACGACTTGTTTCTCTCAGTATTGCTGAAATCAGGTGATCTTTCTCTTTCTCTCTTCTCAACCAAAGACAAAAAAATAACAAAAATAATTTTTTGTACCAAAATAAAATTGAAATAATTTTAAAGGATTGAAATTGTATAATTTATGTGGTTGTTTAAGTTGGAGGATCAAAGTCCATATTTTTCAAAACTTATAATACACTACCCTTGTTTGCTGTGTTTTTCATTTTGATCTCCTCTCTTTCAAACCTATTTTTTCATAAGAATTCAAAATTAATTGTTCCTAAATCACTTAAAAAAAAAATTTAAAGATCAAATTGTATAAAATTTTATATAGTCCATCCATAGTAAATATATAAGAAGATAAACGATAAAAAATACAGAGTAAAAATCCCACGCGGTGTAGAGTTCAAGGTAATGGGCCGTGAATTCTGGGCTGTGACGAACCATTTTTTATCCTAAACATAAGATGAGCTATTTTTCAGGGTTCAGTTTCGAAACTTGTTGCCGCCGAGGTCGAGGCGAAGCGCAAGTCATTTTGCGGGGAGAGGAATGGGTGTGGTAGCAAGAAAAGGTATGCTAGTGTACAAGATTTACAGGGCGTTAAGCTACGTTGTATCACCGCTACTGCAACTTCACCTACGTTGGCGAAAGATCCGAGGTCTCGAGCACCCAACCCGTTTGCCTGAGCGTTTGGGACGGCCTTCCCTGACTCGACCTCCTGGCCCGCTCCTTTGGTTCCACGCTGTTTCTTTAGGTTAATAATAAGATACGTTTTGTTTGAATTAATAAAAGAAAAGCTCTAAGTGTTACTGCTTCTGTATTTGCAGGTGAAGGAATGGCTGCGATTCCGGTGATTAAAGAATGCGTTAAGTGGAGGCCTGATTTGAACATTTTGTTGACAACAACCACCATGTCTGCTTTGTAAGCGGAAGAGACGAAATTGTTATTATTATTATTATTAGGACTAAAATTCCTTCATACCAGTTGAGTTAATAAAGAACAACATTGATCTCTACTTTGTATTTAGTATTGAATGTGAGAGAATCAGAATGCAAAACATAAAGATGTTTTTCCTTCTTGTGCAGTGAAGTTATAATTAATCAGCTTCCAACCGGTGTCCTACATCAGGTACTTCTTCAGCGGAGATTTAAATCCTCTGAATTCTAACTCTAATGATTTTCCAGTTTTCTGTTTTCACGCATTAGTTGCTTTTTTATATTGTTGGTCAATATGAGCAGTCTGAGAAGCTGCGATTGGTATTTGAATAAATTACTGTGCTCTCTTATTCACATGATGCATTCAATCTTTGTAATTGAACAAGTTTTCTCCAATCGATACCCCTGCTGCCATGGATGCTTTCCTGGACTATTGGAACCCAAATGCAATCATGTTACTAGAGAGTGAACTATGGCCAAATCTTATCATGGCTTCTTCGAGAAAGGGTGTAAGTTATTCCTTCCTTTCAACCTGTATGATGCTTCATTAACAAAGATAGTTTGATTTCCTGACAGTGTTATGAGATACACACGTTGCCTAGGTCTGTGACTGCTTATTTCAGCCAACTAGTTTTTCATATATTTCATTTTATAGCATTTCTCTGCATGCCAATTCTTATGTGGTTTATACTCATGCATGTCAGATTCTACTGGCCTTATTAAATGCTCGAGTTTCTATGAAATCCTTCAAATTATGGTCGTCTCCTGTGCTTTTTCCACTCATTTCGTTATTGCTTTCCAAGTTCTCCTTGATTATCCCACTGGTATGTTTTCCCATGTGTTCTATGCCAATTCTGTCTTTCATTCTGTTCTCACTTGTCTTCTTTGTTTGCCTCAGAGTTCTATGCAGGCAATCCATTTCCAGCTTTTGCAGGCCCCACCTTTTATCATCAACTTTGCTGGTGACTTGAAATATGGTATGCAGATAAACTCTGAGTAGGAAGTTCTTTCATTTTTGAACAGGTTGACTAAAAAAGTAGTCCATCACATTGACGGCTGTCCTTGGTGGATAAGTAACTGTCAAAGTTTCCTATACTTTCATTTTCTGTCATGTGTAACTCGCATGATCATCTGTGTTTTTAATCCAGTGGATCTTCCCCGAAAGAAGAAAGTTCTTAAAACCTATTCCCATAATTGACAGTGTATTTTAGAACATAAAGAAAATACACTATGAAAAAAGGATAATGAATCCTAACCTGCTTCCCATAATTTATATGATGGATTTTAAAAGCCATATCTACTAAGTAGTTTCCAGAACATAGAGAAAATACACAATTAGGACGTAGATAATACAACATGAGAAAATTCTAGTGTATGGAGCTTAATACCAAGAAAGACATAATAGCATTTCCGCCCTGAAACTGGCCCTTCTATTTATACCATAACAGTCTTTTATTCCTTTTGTGTGTTCAATACCGAGGTCTCAGACCTCTGTCAAGAAAAAGGGCACACTATGATTGCTCTCTTATCTTCCCTCCCATCTTGGCCCTCCCTTTAACTGAAGTTAGAATTGGTATGCGCAGGCAATTAGGCATATTGGCTGCCATAACTGAAATTCAAAAGATACATAACACTGTTAAAATGATCACCAAATTATAACCCGTGTACATATTTTAAATTATTTTTGCTTCAATACTTTAATGTAACAACCAGACAAGTACTGTGGGAAACCTGGCTCAGATTTATCTAGTCTGATAATTTGAATTTGATTCATGTATCCCTCTGTGATGAAGCATAGAATCAAAATATCCTCGTCTGCCATAAAGTTATTTGAGTCCTCGAAGAAGACTATGGATTGCAAGGATCTTAATCAAAATAAATTCCAAAAGAGGTTTGAATCTTGGAGAAAGTAGACAATTAAATATAAAAAGTACTCTTGATAACCATGATTAGTATAGACACAAATTCAATGTAAAACATAAACACACTTTTTACATGCCAAAAAAAAATGAAAAGAAAATAAATCACCTGACGCAAATCTGGAATAGAGTAGTGCAAAATCTGTGTTGCCTTCTGTTTGAAGGATCTGAACTTTGTGCTTGATTTCTGAAATATGAGGCCTTCTTGTCTTTCTAGAAAGGTGCCTAGAATCAAAGGATTTTTCTAGCTAGTTTATTGACCTACTGTGAGAAGTGGTAACTTATGTTATTATAAAGAATATCTGAATTATCTATACCAGAATTTGCGTCAAGGGATGTTGTTATTATTATGATTATTATTAGGAGTCATAATAGGTAAAATATTTTGTATATTGTTGGCCAAAAATAAAGCCTTCTTTTGTCATCACAATCTTTCTCCACATTCCCACTTATACATGTAGTACACATTAAGGGATAGATACATGGTTTCTGATGATAGATTTTGAAATCAAATCATTACCATCCAAGTTCCTTTTTTTTTCTGTTTCTTTATTATTTGTTCCGGAAATTGTGAAGACAAAAGTGCGGTTATCCTACTCTGAAGTTATCATTGCTTCTTCACAGTGGTAGAATATGATGCTTCTAAGGAAGAGTTCAGAAGCATTGATGATCTGAAGGTACAGCTTGGGCACAGGAAAGTATGGATGGCTTCTTCCATTCATAGGGGAGAAGAAGAAGGTTATTGCCTATTATTCCACCACTGTTGCATTTTGTAATTCATTTTCCATTTCCAGGGTCATTTGTTTGTCACAATCTTATGTGTACCTTGCCTCCTTTTTATGACACTGATGACTGTTATTTTTTGAAAGTTTCATACAACTTAATTGTCTCTTGCTTTATGGTTGAATTATGCAAGTACCAGAGTTAGTATGCTTCTTGTAGTTTGTTGTGATCAAGGATGCCTATGTTTTGAGGGTTTTATTTATTTATTTTGTGTGCTTTATTTGTTGAAATTTGCAGTTATGCTAGGAGTTCACAAAGTGCTCAAGCAAGTGTATCCTGATCTGGTCACTATTATTGTACCTCGTTATCCACAACATGGAAAAGATATAGCACAAGTATGATTTTGATTTATGATGCAATTTTTTCAGTTCACTAAAACATGTTTGTGCACACACATGGGCATGTTGAGAGGGCTGTGCTCCTTCCGTAACTCTCTTGGTAGTTTTTTTCAGTCACAACTGTGCATATACATTAATGTGTAACATTGGAGTCAATAATCTTAAATGTTATAAGCCACAAGGCAGATTAGACATTTATGCCTTGCACAAAATTTTAAAGATAACCATCTCTTAAGTGGGGGAAATAGTTAACTATAACTTATATGTCCTATTACCATAGGACTGGTGCATGTTGACAAATTCCGCACACTGATAAATTCTGTTGTGTCATGATCAGAATGGATTTTTTTTTATTAATAAGTGAGAAACAGGCACGATTTTTAATAATAGTTTCATATTAGAACAGGCACCATGGTAGTCAATGTTTGATTTTAGATAATAATCCACCACACAGATATTTTAGTTTAAAAATTTTCACAGGATTAGCAATATATCAATAGTTAATGAACTCGTGAATCATTGAGAATTTTTTAGCAAACAAAATCAAATACGTTGCTTGGTTGATTGTCATGACTGTTCTATAATTCTTATTGCCTTAATCAAATTCGTTGGCAATAAAATAGCTCTTTTGCTGGTTTCGAGGAATGCAGAAATTGCAGAAAGAAGGGCAGCATGTTGCTTTGAGGTCTCAACATCAAAGGATCGTACCAGGAAGAAACATATATGTGGTGGACACATTAGGTCTGCAATTATTTTGACTTTTTTGGTTTACTTTTTCTAGAATCTCGCCTTTACATTTGGATGGAACATTTGAGAATTGGGGACATCTTATTGATTCCATTATTAGCTAAGTAATCCTTCTTTTTGCATGATCAATCACATTCTTATAACTTAAGGTGTCTAGGTGTTCAACAATGAACTTTGTCTATCATAGACCATTCGGCTAATCTGGATGGCCCCTAAGATTGGAGGCCTTTTTTGACCGGCAGCCACTATATATATATATATATTAACCCTTGATTTATAGGGTGTTCTATTAAGACTCCTTTTGATAGATTTCATCCATTTTTTCATTAAATAGATACAAGTTGCCCATTTTTCCTTGTGTAATGTTATTGAATCATAAAAATAAAAAAAATTTAAAAAAAATAAAAAACCCATCAAGAATTCAATCTCGTACCACACCATGATCAAAATATCATTAGAAATCAACCCTTGAATTTCTTATGACTTTGGATGATTTTTTTTGGTGATGACTGAAGAAAGTACATGACTTTTATGTAATATCTTTTATGACTAAAATAGGCGGAATCTAGCAGAAGGGGTTTGTCAATCAAAACATTATATTGGTTAAACGTGAAATCAGAAAACAAAATTTAGGTGTCAATCAAAAAGGCACATAATTCAGTGGCTGTTTATACAGTTTAGCCTTAAAATTCCTAATTTGAGATATAGTTAGTGGTATGATATAGATAAGATTTTCATTTTCTTAAAAGAATAAATTAAGTCCTTTTCTATCCAGGCATTCACGAATGACGGGTTGCATTGTTTTTGTTTGTATTTGAGTTCATTTATATAGAGACTGAAAACAAAAGGAAGAAATGGCAAGATAAGCTATGTATGGCTCTGGATGTATATAAATAGAGATAGAATAACATTTTTAATTCAGATTAACAGGAATCTAGATAAAGTGAAAGCTTTTAGGTGCTGTTTAATTACCATATGCATGTCAGTGTATGAAAAGGCTCATTAGGCAACTACCAGACAAGTCAGACTTATGGTTCATGATGTTGCACTACTCTTACTTTATACAAAATTGTAAAGTGTGGCTAGGCAATGATGGGAATTTTCTCAAATCAAGACATCTTTGAGAGGTTAGGGTGCTGCTGGTTAGGGATCAAATGAGGAAACTGATTGGTTTAAGGCCTTGTTTGGTATTACTTTGTTGTGCTTTGGTTGTTATGATGTACAGTGTCGTGCTGCGCCATGAGATGAAAGTAAAATTGGTAAAAAACAGTGTTTGGTAACTGATTGTTATGCTTTTGAAAAATTATATATTACAGGGTTGGCAAACAGTGAGTTGGACATGTCCAATATATTTTTGCTTGGCAGACCCTGTATCAAAATTTGCCACCTCTATTTTCTTTCTTGGGAAGATTTACGTATGTAATTATCTTTTGTAGGTGAGTTGAGACACTTGTATAGGCTAACTCCAATAGCTGTCATAGGAGGTTCCTTCTTCCCGGGATTAGCTGGCCATAACATATCAGAAGCTGCAGCAGCTGGCTGTGCTGTTTTGACCGGTGGATATTTTTTGTCAGGCCTTGTCTGTTACAGTCGATCATGTAAAATACCATTGTTGAGAGGCTTTCCTGTTTGACTATTTTCAGGTTATCATGTTGGGCATTTCTCACATATGTTACGGGAAATGCAACGATTAAATCCATTATCAGTTCTGCAGGTTTGAAGAATCCTTATTTTATTTTTTTGCCGTAACCCCTTAAATCACACATTGATTGGAGAGAGAGACTGTTTCTGTTCTACATTCTGAAGAGATAGGAAATGCCTCTGCAATATGGCATGTGATAAATAATAATTAGGTTCAGAGGATCTTTTATGAGACAACAGAAGATAGGTGTGGATAACTATGCCTCCACTAAACATCTCACTTTTAGTCAGGAACTTTCATTGATTTTCATCTTGTCTTTACAAGTTCAACCAAGCCAGTTTAGCATTAAATTATATCTTCCGTTGATATGTCATTCCAATTGTAACCATTTTCATGTGTGAAAAATTACTAGTCGTGAACATTACAGGACAACACCCACATAAATTAATTAATAAATAAATAATAATTTTGTGAGATCATAAAGAGGGCTTCTACACTGTATCCTCGTACCATGAAAAGAAGATGAAAGTGATTGCTTTATGAAAAATGATAGCCCTGTAAATTGTTCTTGTTCATGCAGGTAGCTGGAAAATTAGAGCTTGAAGAAGCTATTTTGAAGTTCTTTACTGATGGCAAAGTGCTAGAAGCACGACAAACAGCTTCAAAGCAAGCATTTCATGCTCTGTCTAATGGTATCATCGCCAATGCCTGGAACGTGCTATATTTTCACGTTCTAAAACAGGCTTTGCTAAAAGGTAGGTGAAGACTGGAGCACGAGAAAATGAATTTGACGATGAAGCTTGTAGCTGCTTCCAGCATTGTTTAAATTAAAAATAAATAATCATATAACATTTGATTAAACAGTAGCTGTTTACTTTGTAAGCCATTAAAGAAAGCTTAGGGAAATCAGGAGTCACAATAGCGAGTGCTATCAAGTCCTATTCAAAAAAAAAAGAAAAAAAGAAGAGAATTTGTAACATTTGAACTAGTGGATGCTACAGTATAACCAGGGTTTTAATATATATATACAACTATCAGAAGGATAAAGAGTGATTTTTTCTAGGATTCAAAATATGAAATCTTATATGCCTTGTATGTACAATTCTATCTATGACCATCCTCATACGTATTTTTCTTTGCTATTTTACTCACAAACTTGTCGCTTTCTTTAATCCATTATTAAGTTTCTAATTATAGTTTCTTCTCTTGTTGGATGGTAGAAACAGATAACAGATAGCATATACAAATTGTTATATGATAGATCAACAGGTATAAAAATCAGCCCTCATCTTTTCTTATATTCGGCATCTTTCTCCTGTTTTCCTTGAATTTCATGCACTAATTGCACTTTCCTGTTTCTCTTGTTGTATATCATTAACCAGCTTCTGTTTTGGAGGCAAGCTTGCATGTAACTTCTCTCTCTGGAGAAGCAAGAGCTGAGTAATTTGTGAATGTTTTTACTGGGTGATTTCATATTGAATCTTGAGGTTGCTATTTAACTCCTACCTCAACTTAGATGTGGCGCTGCAACCAAAACTAAATTAGCCTATGCTGCGGATTTTCAATTCTGGAGCTCAAAGCACACTGCTGGTTCTTGGTTGAAAGATAGGGGATTGCATATGATAATCGGATTTTTTGGTGTTAGTCTCAATAATCTTTTCGACTATGCAAATCTCTTATGGTACATGCTGGTTGGGCAGGCTCGTGGGAGTCAGGACGGAGTGTATGTTGTCCCACTCCTATCAACTTTTTTTACTTGATTTCCTGGATCGCAAATAATGTTATGCATATGAGAGTTTCTTGCCAGTGTAAAAAATAAACATGAGAGCGATGACAAAAGCTTCTTACTAGAGAGACATTAGTGAACGTTATCTTCTTCTTTTTTTTTTTTTTTTAATTATCGTGGATATCCGGGTCAGCTTGTGCATACCTTAATTAATCCCAGGCTTGCAGAGTGCTTGTTACGTTGGCTCGGTCTTCGCTGACGGCCAATCAAATTATTTGCGCTGCTATATATCGCATTATACATCATCAATAATGGGCACTGTATGCCTGTCGCATTCCCTTCTGGCTTTTCAGTTGACGGGTGTTTTTTGCATTTCTACTTTGTCCGTGCTTGTCTGCTTCTGTTTTTGCAAGTTCCAACTATCTATGTCAGATCAAGTTAAAAATATTTCACCTCTGCATCTTCAACTTTTTTATTGCTGATTAATAATGAAAGTTTCGTTTTGTTGTGAATATAAAAAATTATTGTGATCCGAGGAGGAAGAACTAGACACCTCTTTAATCATACAAAGATGATATAAGCATTAAATATATGGTAACTTTTGAAAAAAATTCATCATTTAAATAAAAATCTTTGCATAAGAATTTATATGTCAATCCTAAAACTAATAGGCCAAACAAGCATTTAATTTAAATGAAGCTTAAAATAATTAAAATAAGGTTTAAAATAATAAAATAAAATAAAATAAAATAATAGTCTAAGATTATTTGTAATCCTTTGCTGCAATTAATAGTGAAAAATATACCGAAGAGAAATAATTGTTGAATGATTCACTACTAAATAAAAACATGATGTCTTATAAAATAAGAATTAATTTTTAACCATTTAATTTTTTTTGTTTGATATGAAATCCTTGTAAAACATGCCAAATAATATCATATAAGTTCTCAATAACATTAATGACTCCTTATAGTGAATGAAATCCATAACTTTTAAGGAAACAATGTTTTTTTTTTTTTCCTATTCTTGCACTTTGTTGGTAGATTTTAAACCCAACTTCGAACATGTCATTCTCTATTGTCCGTATGAATTAGCAGGCTTAACATTTATTATTGGAAAGATAAGGATGCTTAATTTCCAACCCAATCAAAATCGCATCAAAACAACTCATGTAACTCCATTTATGACTCGAAAGGTAGACACAGGTTCAAATTAACAAATTTGAACCTTTTTAACTCAAGCCTCTTGACTTAGCCCATTGAACTCTTCTTAAATCTACTTTGTTTTATGCTTTAGAATAGACTCAATGGACATTCCTAATGAATTTTTTGATATTGTATCTAGGATCATATCATCCCTTCTCTCATCAAAAGGACTCAACCTCGAATCATCACTTACATTAAACAAAGAAAGATAAAAAAAAAAAAAAAAACTTTGAATATAGCATTAACATTATACTTATCTTGTAGATCCATTTTGTAGGCATTGAATCCTTCAAGGAATCTGAATGAATCATCTCCTCTAAGCATCAACTTTGATTTTCTATGTCCATGAAATCTTTATTTATGTGTATACACCCAAACTTAATCTTCTGGTTAAAAAACAATCATTTTTTGTCTTTTATTTGCTTATAATGCATACTTCTCTTTTTTTTTTTAATGTGTTGTCGTACCTTCTTAAACAATGCTTTCAACAACTGTGTTTTTTTTATTACTATCAAGTCTAACCGTTTCATCAACAAGTAAAAAAGTCAAATCTAGTAGAGTTAAACAATAAACTATTTTAAATGGTAAATAATGATTTTTTTATCAATCTCATTAAATTACTATGTGCAATAATAAGACTAAACAACATGACTAAACATTCAAACAATCCACATTTAGTTTTAAAGTTATTTTTCTCTCTATCCCTTTCTTTCATCTTAATTTGATGATAATCAATTTGCAAATCAATCTTATTAAATACACAAGATCCATGCAACTCTTTAAGAATATTATCAAGTCTAAAGATAGAACGTCTATACTTTACCATGGTATTATTGACTGCACCTTTTATCAATGGTAAACCACTATGGATCTCATCAGGAAATACATAATAAAATCTAGACAACAATTTATACCTTTTATCAGAAAGCTTTACCAAGCCCTGATTGTTTTGAAATTTTAACTCAAGATAAGAAAAAAGATCTCTGAAAACTTCTGGCAAACTTTCAGCTTGATCCAACAATCGAATAACAAAATATGATTGTTGACGTAAAGTTGTGCAGTAGGACAAATTAAGCTCAATTCTGAATTTGATTGTTTTATATCATCCTCAAAATCTTGTAACAAAGATATAACAACATTAGATATAAAAGAATCAAGATTATTAGTGTTAAAATATATCTTCTTATACAATAGTAAAATCATAGGCATGTCAAAAAAAAAAAAAGCACTCTTGATCTTGCTTTTTTTTTTTATATATATATATAGAGACGCAAGTGTTTACCTATATTTTCTACACTCTTATTTTCTCATCCTTATTTTCTTCTCTCCATTCTCGACTTCAATTGACTTTTTTCTCCCTTTGTCGAATCTGAGTCTTTTCTCTCTTCTCTTATTTGTTATAAAGCTAACTTTATTTTCACTTTTTAAACTTATGACCTCATATAGTTTATTTGTCTTCTCGGCTTTACTTTCTCTTTTCAACTTTAATTGATCTTGTTTAAGCTTTTAAAACTCTTTTTTTATGAACTCTTACCTCCAACAACACATTATGAAAATCATAGCTGATAATAATTTCATATAAGCACACCTTACTAACCATTTCTGTACATATTTTTACATGACAACCATGGTCTCACAATGTTGTATTACCATTTCAGCTTCACTTCTCTTTTCAATTTCAATGGATCTTCATAAATCTGTTTAGGTGATAATGATACAAGTGTGCATGTTTTTACATCCTTCTCAAGAAAATACTTATTTTTAAATCCATCATATTTGGCATTTTTATCAAATTGTCAAGGCCTCCCCAACAATAAATGACTAGCATGCATAAGAACCACATCACACAAAACTTCATCCTTATACTTTCCAATAAAAAGAAGAAGTCAATACATGTTTAGTCACCATTACTTTACCACATTCATGTAACCATCAAAGCTTATATGGTATATCATGCTTAATAATGTTTAAACTCAATTTCTTAACAAATATAATACTAGAAAATTAGCATAATTTTCACTATCAATAATCATACTGCAAAGAATCAAGAAAGAGCTCTCAGTCAGAGCTCTAGGGTTGGAATAGAGAGAAGCTCTCGATCACTAGAAAGAGAGTGCAAATCTCCCTCCCGATTGCTAGCCAGCTTCTTTGATTCTGTTGAGTTTGGTGATTTTGTTTTCTGATGGCCAAATCCAAAAAGAAAACCTTAATGCTTCGTTCTGCACAACAGGACGAGTATTTTTATTAAAGTTATCGATATTGATATATTTCTCATTAGAGGTGGGGTTGAATTTACATATTATTAGTAGTAGTATACTATATTGTTCTTATCGTGTAAAGAATATAACAATTAATCAAAAGTTATTAAAAAGTTATTTCTTTTATATATAGTTTTTATACATTTTAGTCATACTAATTATTTTGAAAATAATTTTTTTCACATTTAAGGTTATTTAATCAAGTCAATTGTTTTAAAAACAATTCATATTTTTATATTTTATCATAGATTCATACATTTAGGGGTGTTTGGATAAACCAATTATTTTGACATAAAAAAAAATTATATATTAAAGATTATTTTAGACGGATCAACTATGTTAACAAAAACATTCTATAAAAGATCTTAAATATAGAACCAATTAAATTTAACTTGTATACTTGGGAGTCTTTCAAATAGAAAATACATGAAAGCCTTGATAATTTTAGTTATTTTATTATTTTCTTGTGTTTTTTTTCACTTAAATATAAGTTCATCCACGTAATATTTTTAATGTTAGCCCCCTTAAACATTTAGTTGTTTTACTTTGAGCCCAGATTTTTTAATTTATTTTTATATTTATTGCTTTAATTTTTTTAAATCACCTCTTCCCATTTATTTTGCTATGTCTCGATCTATAATTATGATGTTATTTATGTGTAACTAAATCGGTTGGTTTTATAATTAGACATAGACATATGAAATATTTATATAAAACAAGTTAGATTGAAAATATAAATAAAAATTATTCTAAGGTATATATATTAAATAAAATAGTATTTATCAATCTAAATTGATATTATAACTTAATTAAATACCATCGCCCTATAAAAAAAATCACCTTGAATTTTATGTTTATAATAAAGATTATGTACTAGCAAACTAATTTTCAATAACTGTGTTGTTTTAACTTCTTAATTATTATATGTGTTAATGTTAAGATTTGTCTAGCTTTTTAATCACTATATTTATTAATATTAAATTTAAAATTTACGTGACATCTGTTTAATTATATCTAATAAATTTACATGAATAATTTGGAAATACATTAGTATCTTGACGACATTAATTTAGCTCTCATTGTCCGTACTATCTTGGAAAAGGACAGCATGGATTTGACTCAAAGCACGCTTTCGCTCCTTTCATCAGGAGTCTGTTTTGCTCGCATTCCAACGTGCGCATCTCCCTCATCAAATCACGTGTAAACTTTTCTAAATTACTAAATTACAACCAAAAACACAGAATCACAACAATCTTATTAGAAAATATTAAGGGTGAAAAAAAACTGAAAAAACCCATTAAATCAAGAAAATTAAAAAAAATTAAAAATTCAAACAGTGAAAATAATAATAATTAGAATTAAAAAAAAAACTAACCGATTCGGTTCGGTTTTATAAGTCTAAAACTGAAAAAACTGAGCCGAATCAAACCAAACAAAACCCAAACAAAAAAAAATCGAGCCAAACCTCGAAAAAACCAAAACAAACCGGGAAAACCCAACCAAACTGAAAAACTGAGCCAAATAAGAAAAAAACTAAGTCAAACTGAAAAACCGAGTCAAATCGGTTTTTGTTCTAAAATAACATAACCGAACCGAAACCAATTGGTTTGAACCGGTTCCGGTTCAGTTTTGATTTTTTTAAAAAAACCGGTTTGGTTATTGTTTTATAAAAACCGAACCAAACAAAAAATATCACCCCTAGAAAATATGTTTGAAATTATATTTTTTAAAAATTTAAATTTTTTATTTTAAAATATTTTTTTATTTTTTAAAATTATTTTGATATAGTGATTTTATTTTTTAAAATAAAAATATATTATTTTAATATATTTTTAAATAAAAAATATTTTAAAAAATAATTACTGTTTTAATATATCTTTACTCACAATTACTGTTATCCACGAATCAATACCAATGTTATCTGACACGCTCTACTCACTGACGTGGTGATCCTTTTTCCCATGGGCCGTCGCCGCATGAAAATTCAAGTGCCCCCACACCGAAATAATTTCTATGGGCCGTCGCCGCATGAAAATTCAAGTGCCCCCACACCGAACAGTACATTTGTGGCACGTGTAATTCTAGAAACCATGCTTAAAACATAAAAGAACAAAAAGCAAAGGTCAGGCAGTTTTTGGGCGGACGGGAACCAGGTTTGTAAGCTTTCCGATAATAATAATAATGTGGAGGAGGAGGGTTAATTACACATATACTTATTTTTCTCATTTATCTCCATATATTCTTTTAGAAATTTTACTTTATATTCTGAATTTTATAAGTTATTACATTTTACATCATCATCAACACATGTAAAAAAATCATATTATTCACCGAATTATTATTATATTTCAATTAATAACTAAAGTGTTTTTATATTAAATATTACAATTTTGTTATAAAGAAACCCTAGTCATGACTTTTCTCTTTCCTTTCTCACTCATGTTTTTCAACCAAAATTGATTGATTGATCTTAGTTAAAAATATTAATTAATCTCAAACCTAAAATTTCATCAATCTCACATGTACAATCTCACCTTTTATATCTCTCTATAATAAATAAAACACAAAGATTATGTAAGAAGCTAAAAGAGTTGCAACCATTTCAACATAAACATATCCAAACCCAAACAGTTTTAAGTACCTGTTTGAAATTGAGGTTAAACTTGTTTTTTTTGTTAAAAAATAAAAAAACAATTCTTCAAATTAATTATTTAGTGTTTTTGAAATATTTATTAGTAAATAATCCATCAAAACCCAATTTTGATTTTCTTTGATTTTATATTTTTATGGAAAGAAAAGAGAAGTCATGTTTGAATAGAGAGAAATCTTATTTAAATAATTTGTTACTTGTGATGTTTCTAATATATTATATATGAGGATAGTTTGGTCTTTTTATTCAATTTAAAAATTTAGTTTGACTCATGATGTAAAGTGTAATTTTCAAGATAACAAAGGCAAAGAAATAAAAAAGAATAAATTATAAGATGTTTAGTGTAATTATCCCTAATAATCATGATGATGATGATAGTAAAGGTAAAGTTTTTACATTCTATGGTTTAGTTAATTTTTCAATTTACCTCTATTTTCTTAGAGATTATAGTTTATATTCTAGGTCAAACCAAAATTTTAAATCATACAAAAAAGATCAAATTATCTTATATATTATATTTGAAATTGGACCAAATAAGATATTGAATTTTCTCTCTTATTGATTCATGATTTCTCTCTCTTTCAAACACTATTCTTTCCTAAAACCCGACAATCTAAACCAAATTTGACACAAAATCAATTGTTTTTAATTGGTTCTTGCACGATTTCTTCTTTTTTATACATAAAATCTTACCTCTTCTCATGTTGCAATGTTAGAATCTATCATGCTTATTGCTTGGCACTCAACAACATGCATGTATATTTTTAATTGAGATTTTGAAAATCATTGATAATGTGTTTTGTTGTTCTTAAAAATAATCCATTCATTAGAATATAGATTGTTTCTCCTTGATGTAACTAACAAATCCCAAATTTCTTATTGAAAAAACATAAATCCCAAAGCTAAAATTACCCTAAAAATTCAATATTTTTGTTCAATTGACAATATTCAAAATCTCAAATATGTTTTTACTAGAGAAAAAGCAACAATTTTTTTTTAAAACCATACAAAAACTACAAATTAAAAATTTAAGGTTACAATTAATTGAACCCTAATTTTTTAATCTTTACTTATAACATATATAGTTTGTTAATTGAACCTTTTCTATTAAGTTTGTTTAACCTAATTAGGCATGTTTTATTAGAAATCTAAAAAAAACCCCAAAAGTGAACCTTACCAGTTAGTGTTAACATAACCCTAATTTTAATTTATTTGCTTATAACATGTTTAATTTGTGTTTAATCTATCAACTAACTTCTTTTAACCATTATATAACCTCATTAGGCATGTTTTCTTGGAAAGCCAAAAAAACTCAAATTAAAGTTTATGGGTTACTATTTACAGAACCCTAATTTTAATTTCTTAGATGAAAGCATGCTTAATTAACGTTTAACCTTTATATAAATATTGTTTAACATGTATTCAATATTGTATTGTACATCATGTAAGATACAAAATGCCAAATATCTTTGCTTATCATGGCAATTCTTCATATATCAAAAGAAGTTACAACTATCATTATATATCTTATATATACATATTATTTATGTGCAAGTAAGTATTTGACATAGACTTGAATGACTTTCATATAACAGATAACGTAGAGAGCCCAGCTTTTGATGATGCATCGATGTTGCAAGTATTTAATATGCATGAAGGTGGAGGAGATTCATCTATATATTAATTTTGATCATACTACTACTCCTTTAACATTAAGAATGCTAATGTGTAATCCAGACAAACCTAATAATGACAAGCCACCTGAAACTAAATATTTTGCAGCATATGATGATGTTGATAGAAACATTAAAGTAGTACAGTTTATTAAGAAAGAAGGTCTTGATGTAGATGATGTTGATGATAAGTTTTGCGTTGGTAGGTCTAGTGCTATTATAGGTACTTCAAGTGTTAATATTGGAAATGATAGGGTTCGTTGGTACTTTTGGTGTAAATAAAGAAGGTTATTAATGAATATAAGTAAGAGGATGATGACTATATTCCTTTTGATTAGGAAGGATTTGAATTATTTTTTTGAACTAAAAAACTGAACATGAGTGGACTGATTGATTACATGGTGATGTTAGTTAAATATTAGATGGTGCCTCTAACTTTAAGAATTAATAAAAGTTAAGTAGTGATAATGATGATGATATTGATATTGAAGTTAGTGAAACATTTAAAAGTGGTAATGAGGATGAGAAATATATAAGAGGGAGAAAGAAGTAGAAGTAGAAGAATGTTGATTCATCAATTGGTTTTAGATGTAAGAGATTTAAGATTACAATTAATGGATCAATAAGTTTGAAGAGTGCCAAATTTTCATTAATGTTTACAACTCTAAAGATGTTTTGAAAGAATATAAAGTGGATCGTAGATATTATTTGAAAAAATATATCAATAAAAAAGAGAAGATTGAAGTCATATGTATAGGTGATGGTTGTTTATGGAGGATACATATTTTCCTGGTATAGTAGCACAAGATTCATGGTAAAGTTATTGAGAGACAATCATATTTGCATTCGATCTACATATATAATAGTTGTTAGTTCAACATGGATAACAAAGATGTTGCTACTAATAATCAATGTCAAACTAAACATCTCAAATAAAGCCCTTGAAATAATTTTGGATGATAAATTTAGGATTACAAATTTGGAGAGCTAGGATAAATGTAAAATACTTTGTTGAAGGAAGCCACAAAGAGTATTTTAAAGGACTCCCAAGATATATCTAGTTGTTGAAATAATATAATCTGAGTTTTGATGTTTTTAGGGTGTGACTCTAATTTCAATTTAGATGCTCATTCACCAATAACATTTTAACGAATTTATGTTTTAGAAGATATAAAGGATAACCTTGTTAATGGTTATCGAAAATTCATCAGGATTGATTGATGTCATCTCAATGGTCCATATGGAGATGTCTTATTATCAGTAATAGGTTTGGATGACAATAATGGATTGTTTTTTTATTGCGTATACAATTGTTGGGTTTGAAAACAACAACACATGACAATGATTCTTATATGCTCTATATGGGTCCTTCAAGAATGGAATACATTAGAGTTTATTTTTCATTATGTCCAATAGACACAAGGTATATTTTAGTTTATATTTTGTTTTATGTAACTCTTGCATTTGTTTTACCTTTTTTTCCCCTCTAATTGTAAATATTTTCCTCTTTTTTTTTTGTAAAGTCTACCAGAAGTTGTTGAGATTTTCCCCAATGTAACATATAAACATTGTTCAAGGCATATATATGCCAATCTAAAAAAAAAAAAAGATCTCATGGTTTGGAAATGGAAAATAGATTTTAGGGCGCCTTAAAAGCTTATACAAATCTCAATTACATTATCCATACGAGAGATATTAGAGATATTGATACTGGAGTTTTAAATTGGTTGAATAACATCCCTTATAAGACTTGGGCTAGGTATTTATTTAATACCAAAGTTAAGGTTAAAAATATAACTAGTAGTTTAGCTAAGTCATTCAATAGCTGGATTGGAAAATAAGAGTATACCAATTATTATGTTACTAGTGAATATCAGGTTGAAACTTATGTCTAGGTTTCAAGATAAATTTACTAAAGTTGTAAGTTAGGAAACAAAGACTACACCTTATATTAGAAAGTTGTTGTGTTGAGAAGTCAAGAAATATAAAAATACTTGCGACAAATTCTAATGAATATAAAGTCTCTGAAGGCCAAACCAAAATTTATATTGATATGGCTAAAACAAATGCTCGTGTGGTGAATGGATAATGTCTAGCATACCATAAAGACATATGGCCCATTCATTAGAGAATAAAATTAGAGAAATTTTGTCATAAGTATTACATTGTTAAAATATTTAGAAAGACATACACTGAGGTGGTGTACCTATTACTAAAAGCTTATATAGAATCTAAAGAAAAGATATAATTGTTCTACCTCTAAACTTTAAAAGGAGTGTAGGTAGACTAAGAAAGAATATATGAATATAATAAAAGATATATATATATATATATATATATATATATATATATATATATATATATAAATTTAGGGTAGAGACCAAAGTCTTGAGCAGTTGATCTAGTAGAACAACTCAAAGGATAAAAAGTATCATTAATTTATTTATGCTCGTTCCAAGTTCGAAGTACTATTTGTACAAATAAGAATCCTCTTTTTTACATGATTTCTTCTTCATATAGATGGATGTAGGATCTATAAGGTAATTACTGAGAAATACATTATGTGTAATAACCTTTCCTATCTGATATAAAATGGGAAGAAAAAAAAGATCAATTACATCTCATTTTATAGGTTTTAGATCAGCTTGGTAATATAAGCAAAATGGCTTTCACATGTAGATGTAACATTTATAAACAATATGGCTATAATTCCATAACATGGTAGAGAGATATTGTTGCTTAACTTACAAATGGCAGTGGTGATAAAGGATTTGATGGTGATGGCAAGGGATCTAGAGGTGTTAGCAGGGAGTTCAGAGGTGTTGCTAGGGTGTAATGGTGTTACTAAGGGTTCTAGTGGTGCTGATAAGGGGTTCTAGTGGTATTGATAGATAATGATAGAAGTCGTGTCTCCTTTCAACCCTCAACATAAACATAAGTTAGTGTTATAAATATGCATGATAGTTATGTTAATGTAATTAAAGTTGTATTAGTAATCAATGTTCTTTGAAATTTCAAGTTGGTATTAGTAAGGATTCTCAACACTTTACCAAACTAGCTATAATTATTCAAGAATGTAGATGAATCATGATTTTGAGCAACATCGGTTTGTTTTAACCATTTAAAGCAACAAGAACATAAATATCATGGATCTTCATGAGTTTGTTTTATCTATTTCAAGCAAACAGAAAATATTATGGATCTTTGTTTTAAAATGCTAGTCCATGCTTTGTTTTGCTATATTTTATATTGATGTTTTATGTGTTTTGTTTACTAGGAAATACTAGTAGAGAAAATTCTATTTTATTTCATTTGTGTTAAAATATTGGTGTTAATAGTTAAAAACATTGAGATTATACACACTAAATTAACTACAAACAATAACTTTACAATTGCAAACTTGTCTTCATATTGCTATTATTGATCCAAACTCTATGTAATTTATCTTTTATTTTATTTACTTCATCTTATATTCACTCAACATCATTAACTCCCCCCGTAGTTAATTCAAATTTATTTGGAGGTTTACACTAATCAATAAAAGTATTGTTGTATGATCCATAATCACATCTATAAAATAAACTTGTTTTTTACTAGCTTTTGTTTTTGATATCTTGACAGCTACTTTTTTTTTCATAGTTCATGCACTTTTCATTCTTGAACTTTACTTTATTTGAGTTGGTACAAGATTGTATGCTATTATAAATTGATGTAGATGATGATATGTTGATAATGTGTGTTCTTGTTCTAAAACACTTGGTAGTGTATGTTTGTTGTTGGGTAGTGTGTGTGAGGGAATTTTTTACTATATTTTTGTTGTACTTTTATGTTGAAGTTTTGGTTGTGTCATGAATTTTTCTTAGGTGTGTTCAATGAAATTTTAACAGGTATTTTTGCTCAAATGATATGTTTGTGTTATAATGTTGTTAGAATTTTTAATTGTTGAAAATGGTTACTTAGTTAAGAGAATAATGTGTAAAAACACTATGAAGAATTTGATTGTGTTTGTGGTTGGAAATGATAAGAAAAAAAAATATAGTTAAAAATATTTAAGGATAACATTTTCTAATGCAATGCGCAATGATTAGTTTCTTAGAAAATAAGCAATAACTTTAATGGTGTTTTTTGTTATTTTCACACAACATAAGCTCTTTAGTCATTAAATAGAATATAATAATAATCCTACAAATAATCCAAATATTTTTATTGACTTTTTTTTAATGTGATGGAGTGATGATGTATATTATTATGAACTTATAAGCTCTAGAATATAGATTATAAATTCTGAAAGAATAGAGACAAAGTAAAAAGTTGATTAAACAACAAAATACAAACTATAATTTACCCTAATAATAATAATAATAATAATAATAATAATAATAAAGCAAACCAAGGCAAATCTCATAACAATCCCCAACAATATATAAAATATCAATCTATTAATAAACCAACAAAAATTTCTAATATTTTACTTCTTTTCTCTCTTTTCACCAACAATTTCTCTTACAACTTATTAATAAACCAGCTATCATCAAAAACTAACTTTTACATCAAATTTACCCTTTAATAATTCATTTTCATTTTTAACCTGGTACCAGAGGCCACCTAAGGTTTAAAGAAGTTGAGATTGCTCTTGGGAACTTAGTCACAATACTGTTAATACTGTGTGCGTGTGATTCCGGGAAGAAAATGCTTATGGATGACCTGTAGTGATTTCCTGGAATTGAATTGAGCAGGTTTCTGAGGTGAAGGGCAATGTGTCATATAGAATTCAGCAACCTTAGCTGGGTCTTTATTCACTTTGCATGCCTCAACTTCCTACTCTTTCAGATAAAGATAAGTAAGTCAGTCCTGAATCTATCTTCATATAATATTTATCCATTTTCTTTTAAGTTCTATGCCTGATTTTTTTCCTTTCTGGGAGTTCAAAACAAAATTGATTTCCTCTCGCTGTCGTATACATGGCATGCTGAAGATGTATGCCATGTAAGTATTTTCCTGATTCAATGCCCTTATGTTGCATCCTGGCTTGTTGAACCAGTGATCTTCCTGTATTTGCAAATGAAGCTCGTGTCTTTATGGCTCCAGTCAGAGTCCTTTTTTTTTCCTTCACTGTGATGCAGGCCCGGGGGTACTTATCTAAGCTGGGTGATCTATATCAGACTCAAACTCTTGCCAAGATTGAGAATATAGAGGTTTTTAGCGTATACCAACCATTAATTATCTCATAACTCAACTATTTTCCATCGGGGTAAACTAAAAGCAATGTTATTTTTGTGCACGTCTTTAAATGTTTCTTCGTTTCAGGGGTTCATCCATTTTGATGAGATATTACAAGAAGCTGATGGCATTATCCTTTCCAGAGGGAATTTGGGCATAGATCTCCCACCAGAGAGGGTTAGTTTCTAAGTTTAATGAAGCAGTCATAGTGTGTATAGCATAAAGTTCTTGTGTGTTTGATTCAATGGCTATATAAGATTTAAGATGTCTAGATCTGCGTATACTTGCCTTTGCTGATGCAATACAAATTGCTGACATCTTCTATGTTTTGTTAAGCTAGTCAACTTCTCATGGATTCCACCTTAGGTGTTCATTTTCTAATTTTAACAAAGCAGTCACTGTATAGCATAAAGCTCTTGCACATTTGATTCAGTGGCTAGTTAAGATGCCTGGATAGTCTATACTTGACTCTGCCAACGTCTTCTACTATATGTTTTGTTATGCTATTCGATTTAGGCATTTCAATGGTGTTATAGAAGATAGTTAAATTTGCAACATCTTTTATGCAGCTGACGTATAATGGATATCTGTTCAACATATCAAAATATGTGTCAAGTCTTTCTGTTCTGGACTAATAGAATGTCAATTACAGATTTTTTGATTTTGGAATCTTGCCTCGTTACAAAATTCCTAGTTTCTTCTTCAAAGCTGGAATCTTCTAATCATCTTCCATTTGTTGAAGAGTAGATAAATTATCCTGCAGGGACGTTTTAATTTTGGGTAGGAAAAGCCAAGCTTTAAAAGTCATTCTTTTGCTTGTAAACAACTTAATGACCAAAGCTTTAGCCTTCCCCTTTCAATGGAAAGTACAATTGATTTTAAAAACAATTTTTTCATTTCTAGGAAGTATAAAACCAAAATTACATCAAAATCTATGTAGAGACAAATAATTATACCAAAATCTTTTGTAAATTTAGAATACATACACTTATTAGCACCATTGTGATGAAAACCATTCAACAAAATTAACTTATCAAAATTTTCATGCTATTATTTCAGAGCTGTTTTAAATCATATAAGACTTCACCAATTTACAGACGTTTTTTTCATTTTCAGGAAGTATAAAACCCTCAGGTTGCTCCATATACACTTCCTCCTTTAAATCTCCATTTAGGAAAGCCATTTTTACATCCATTTGATGAACATGCAATTTCTAAATTGTTGCTATTGCAAATAAAACTCTAATTGATGTAATTCTTGATATCAGAGAATAAATGTTAAAATAAGCAACACCCTCTTTTTTAGTAAAACCTTTGGCAACTAATCTTGCCTTGAAGGTTTGTATAAAACTATTGGTATTGTATTTTCATGTAAACACCCATTTACATCCTATTGGCTTAGAACCTAGAGGTAAATCTACTAGGACCTAAGTATTGTTAGACAATATTGAATCCATTTCATCATTTACCGCTTCTTTCCAAAAAGCAATATCTCTAGAAGACATAGCTTGACAGAATGTCTTTGGATCATCTTCCATATTTAGGATCATAGGTGTCCTTTTCAATACTGTAGTTCTATCACATTCCACTAAAAATACAATTAAATCAGTAGAAATAAAATCTATATCCATGTGTTTTTCCTTTCTAACTCTTTGATTTCTTCTAAGTTCACTTGAACCTATTACTTCTAGTTTTTTACATTTTTCACTTAACGCTGAGCTAGAAGTCATTACTTTTAGATTTGATTCTTTTTTTTTTGGATTCGAGGAAACCTCACTCCCCGGAAAGCGCACTTTGTGGGCTCAGGTGAACGAGTAAAACCCCGGCTGTCCCAAGCTCTTACAAGAGGTGCACGCCCTGACTCGAACTCGAGACCTGCTGTGCATAACTAACAAAAACACTCTTAAAGCCTCTGGGTCCTAATTTTGTTTTTTGAGGATCAGAAACTTTATAAAAAGCTACACATCCCCACACTTTAAATTAATTCAACTTTGATTTTTTATCGTTCCATGCTTTATAGGGAGAAACATTTAATTTTTTAGATGATACTCTATTATGATGCAGTAAGTAAAGTTTCATCCTATAAATTATTTGGTAAATTAATATTCAGAAGAATGACATTGACCATATCTACTAAGGTCCATTTTTTCTTTCAGCAAGTCCATTATGTTATGGTGTATAAGGTGCTGTCATTTGATGAATTATTTCATTTTCCTCACAAAATATAGACAACTCCTTAGAAAAGTATTCTCCATTTCTATCACTTCTAAGAATTTTAATTTTCCTTTCCTTTTGATTGTTTACCATTTTCTTGAATTCTTTGAGTTTTCCAAAGGCTTTGTCTTTAGTTCTTAACAAGTAAACATAGGTAAATTAGAATAATCATTAATAAAAGTTATGAAATATCTTTTCTCACCCCTTGTTAACATACTATTTATTTCACATATATCATAATGGACCAACTCAAGTAATTGAGAGTTCCTTTCTACTTTAGGAAAAAGCTTCTTTATCATCTTTACTTGAATACATACTTCACATTTGTTATTATTATCATGCTGATATGAAATATAATCATGCTTTCACATATATTTCAAATATCTATAATTTAGATGTCCTAATTTGGCATGCTAAAGAAGAGAAGTAGATTCAACCATATAAGCTGAAATAATAATTACTTTAATACTGAACTTAAACATGCCATCATAAGAATAACCCTTTCCCATAAACATTCCACTCTTAGTTACAATAACCTTATCAGTCTCAAAAACAATATTGAAACCTTTCTTGCTCAAGAGACTAGCAGATACAAGGTTTTTCCTAATCTCAGGAATATGAAACACATTGACTAAAGATCATTTTTGTTTAGAAGTAAAGTACAACTCAATAGTTCATTTTCTTAAAGCTTTGGTAGAATTATGGTTGCCCATCAAAACCTCTTCATGTTTTTTCAATTCTTCATACGTCTTAAACCATGCTTTGTTGTTGCAAACATGAATTATTGCATTAGAATCCAGTCATCAATATGAAGTCTTCACAACATTAGTTGCCATATTTAATTCCGTAATCATTCCAATTTGAATGTTTGAAACCATGACAATCAACTCCCTAACTTCATCATATTCAACCATATTCACTTTGAAAGAACCACTTTTCTTGTTGAAATTCTTGAATCTACACTCTTTTATGTAGTGCCTTTTATTTCCACAATGGAAACAAACCCTATGCTTCTTGTTAGCATTCTGTTTCTTCTTGAATTTGTTTCTATTTTTTTATACTTTCAGATTGTTTTGAGTCATTATCAAACCAGTTTTAGAATCAAATTCACCTTATAATTTATTGCTTGCAATTCACGCATACGAGATTGAACCTTAATTTGCAAGTGTGTTTGACACTGTTCAAAGGTATAATTGTCTGTAGAATGCAACATTTTCTTCCTATATTCATTCCAAGATAAAGGAAGTTTTGATAAAACACCCCCCACTTGAAGTGAATCAGGAACTTTGATATCCAGATCACTAAGTTTTGATATCAGCATTTGAATTTCAAGGACTTGATCCATGATTGACTTATTGTCATTAATCTCATACTCAAAAAATTATAAAGTAAGAAAATGACCAGAACCTGATTTTTCCTGCTTGTAGTGTCTCCAGAGCAGCCCAAATTTCTTTTGGCGAAGATATCATAAAGTCGACTAGTCAGAGTATTCAGAATATACCCTTGACAAAGCACTTTATTTTTTTCACGTTTTAGTCTTTCAGTCTTAACAATAGCAGATTCATCTTCTTGTGGTTCAGGTAGTGCAGACAGATTCGGGTTAAGAATGTAGTAAATCTTTAATGAAATAAGCAGGAACACCATCTTGTTCATCAATTTTGTGTAATTCATATCATCAAAACAATCTAATTAAATTTTAACATCCTTAGCAACTCTAACGCTGAAATTCATATTTATCTTCATTAGTCATTTTTCTTTTTTGCATAACACACGTAACAACACATATGTCTGCATGTATGTGTAATGATAATAGTCTTTATTTTACAATACTTGCGTGATGAGGATGTAGGAATCTTTCTACATCTTGTCTTAGCAAGCTTGTAAAAAATTAATGTGAATACATAGAGGATGTTCATCTTGACATGGACTAGACTACATGTAATTACTAATGAAAAAGAATAATCACCATGAATGGTAACTACATATAACTATTGAAATGATGGTCACCTTAACATAGTGACAACACATGGATTATTTTAACAGGTGATCACCTATGAATACTATGAAAACAATGATCTTCCTGACATGTATCTTCCCGTAATTTTTCATATAATTATCTTTCACAATTTATCATATTAATGTAAAATAGGCTAGAATTGTTTTTTTTTTAAATAAAACTTATTTATCCTTATCTTACTTCATCATATGTTACTGCTCCGACCAATTTAACATGACTTATGACACTCATAATTCACTACATATACATCTTAAACATACAAAGGGATCTACCATTTAAAAAAATAGTGTATCTATCCAATTTTAATGAAACTTCATCGGCACCTTCTTTGTACGGAGGGTCTACCTAAAATTTTGTTCCATATTAATACATGTAAACACATAAAAAACACAACCCATAATTCATTCATGCATTCATTACTCACATCAAGTTTACCTCAAGCTCACCATTTATTACACTTAACAACTTCATACAATTTCCATGAAATTCATCCATCAAGATAAAACTACTATAATACTTAAGATTATCTATAGTTATTTGTTTAGACAATTTATCCTTTTTACCTTCTTACAACCATATAATATTATAACTTAAGTACATATATAAACTTATTTACATAAATACATTGGTTTTACAAAAGTTTACTTAGATACAAATAATAGTAGAAATTAAATCATAGAACCACGATTACCACATAAGAAGGTAGAATATACATTAAACATTTCAAATATCCAAACATGACTTATTGCTTTAATACTTATGCGTAAATATAACATTCATGATTCATTTATGAATAAACATAAACTACAATATAAGTTCTCATGTTTCATTCTTTTCATCTAAATTTAGATCTCTCTTCCTTTCATTATACTTGTTTTGACGTTACTTTGACATAGAAAAAGTATCTATATATCTCATAACCTAATTCTATAATTTTACTTGTTTTCCCCAAAACCTTTAGTTTCAACTATTTCAAGCATTTCATTCTTACTTTCTCATCCATACCATTTGGCTGACGTATTTTCCACATAATAGACCTTACCTTTGTGGCTAGCTTATCTTCATGTAGTAGTCCTTACACATGATAGTCTTCAATATCATGGCTGACTTATTTACACATGATATCATTGTAGTTGACTTATTTAAACATGATAGTCATCATTATTATGGTCGACTTATTTTCATTATAGTAGTTTCCGCCATTGCAGCCACTTATACACTTTCAAACTTAATTATATATATATATATATATATATATATATATATATATATATATATATTCTTGCATTTACTTTATTTATGAACCAATTAAAGTTTGCAAACCTTTTTTTAATAAAGGAAAAGGTAAGGCGAAGGGCATATTCCTGGTATTTCTTTTGAATGAGCTCTTTTCATTGTAGGTCCTACCTTGGATGTCCCTCATGACATCCAAAAAGGTACCTAATTCAATACCCATTTATTATGGTCTATCTTTTTTAATTATCTAATCATATCATCATCCATTATTAATCTTGACTTACCCATGCATTTGTTCATCTCAAGCATTTTTTATATCTCATTTTGGCAATCAACCCATTAATTAATTCGTTCATTCATTCAATTACACATTCATATCGTCCTTTATGGCCACCAACTTATTCATTCAGTCAAACACTTATTTTGTTATTTCAGCCAACCATACATTCATTTCCTTCAAACCCAAGCATTCATTTCATCTTAACATATATTATGCCATTTAGGCTTCCTTTTAATTTATTTTATTCTAGCCAAAACACTCATTTCATCCTAACATATTCTATGCCACTTCGGCTTTCCAAACATGCATTCCATTTTAACACACCATATGTCATTTTTGACGTTCCATGCATTTATTTTATTCTAGCTAAAACATCCATCTAATCCTAACACATTCTATGCTATTTTGGCTTATCCAAGCAAACATTTTATTTCAACACATAATACACCATTTTGGCTTTCTAATTTATTTATTTCATTCTAGCTATCATAACCTAAAATTTAACCCCTTTTTTTTTCTAAATATTTTCAAAATACAAAAAATACAAAAATATGTTCTTGACGTATTTATGTCATTTTTAGCATTTTCAGCGTCTTTTAAAAAAAAATCAAAATTCAAAATTCTTTTCAATGCGTTCAGTTTTTAATGCGCCATTTTTAAAATTGTTGATTTTTCTCATTGAGTCGACGTTACCTTTTCAAGCCTTTTTCAAAAAATATAAAAAATTAAGAAAAATAAAAAATATTTGGACAAAAATGAAAAGGAAAAAAACAATGGACTAAAGTGAATTTAGGTTGCTTGTTGGACCAATCAATTGGAAAAAAAGTTGAAATTTTCCACCTATAAATAGATGGTTATCTCACATAAGAAAAAGGGAAGGGGAGCCAAGGAACCAAACAAAAAAAAACCAAAAACCAAAAACCATTTTCCACACTTTTATCTCTAGCTCACACACTCATAAAAACACAAAAAAGCCCTAACCCTATCTCTAGCTACACAAGAGACCAGTCAGGAACCTGTTTTCTATGCAATCATTACAAGCAGCCACTAAAACCACCACTTTCATTTCCCAACACCGAGCATAACAAAACACCTCAACACCACAGTAAGAACCACTACACAAGTAGCTGCAACTCTCTCTCCTCAACCTCATAACCTAGCCTCACCGTGACAACTCATCCAGCCATCACCAAGGACAACAACCCTTCCCTTTCATGGTTTCCTTTCCTCGGGTCATCGTCAACCCCCATGGTGGTAAAGATAGTAGCCTCTTCTCCTTTTCCACCATAGCCTTAACTAGCTCCAACCACTATTTATAACAAAGACCACACTAACAGCTTCCTCCCCCCTTGGCCAAACCACCCAAGACAACCAACTCCTCTCCTCCACTTCATCCGTGAATAGCAATAGCAGTAGATGAACTTCCTCTTGGACCAGCAAACTGCACCAATTTCTCTCCAGCAACCATAAATGATAGTTCCACCCAATAACAATAGTTCCATTAGCTCAGCCTCATCTTCAGTTGGTTTCTTTAATAGCTTTTTTCTATAGTCTCAAAGACTAACCAACCAAAAACACCATTTACTCTAACCCAACCATGTTGTCAGCAAAAAGGCCACCACTACCTCCACCAAGAGCCTCTAGACCTGCGCCACCAGGGCTTCCAGCAACAACCTCCTCTTCTTAATAGCAGCAACACTAGTTTCAATAACTTTAGCAGCTCTTACTCTCAACAACATGAGCAACAACCTCGCTAATTGCCAACTCCTCCACCAGCAACAACAGCAACCCATCCTCATGGTAGCACACAACTCCTTTTAGCTAGGTAACCTTCTTTTTTTTTTCTTTAGCTGAGTTTCGTTCCATACAAGACGTGAATTAATTCATATGCTGCAGCAGATGATTTTCGCTGCAGCAGATGATTTTCTCTCCAGCAAAGGGAGATGGGCTAGATCCAACCCATCTTTATATAAAAAAGAGAAAAAAATATTGGGTTATCAGTCGGCCCACCTCAATTGAGCTGGGCTTGACCACCCCAAGCCTTTAGGTTAAGGTTGTGTTTGCCAAACACGCCCTAGTGCATTTCCCTTAGTTTTAGTTTGTCTTTTTTTTAATGCTTAACAAAAAAATAAAAAAAATCTGAAAAATTTTAAGGACCATTTTGAAATTATTTTTAGGTCCCTTACATGCTTTTACATCAATTTTATCTAATATTGGGTTGTATACTTACACTATAAGATACATATCCGATATTAAAAATACAAGGTTTTTCTTCAGAATTTCAAAAATTTTAAAAATTCAAAAACAATTTCTTTATTTCAGAAAATACCAAAATACGTTTTTTTTTAAGAATTGCATTTAATATATGGTTGTAGACTTACATTGTAAGATACATACCCAATATTAAAAATACTTGATTTCTCTCTCAAATTTTTTAAAAAAATTCTCTCATAAAAAAAACACAAAAAAATATGTTTTGTTTTTGTGCAAGTGGCCAAATCCAAAAGATTTTTCATGCATATTTTCTAAAAAAGACAATTGTATTTTTATTATGTATTAAATGGATATCATAGCAAGTTTATAATTATTCATTAGGGTTTGACCAAAATATAAAAAATTCCATAAAATTAGTTGTTATTTAGAGTGTTAAGATTTATATTTATGGGGGGGAGGAGGGGTACAAAATTACATTGTAAAGTATACCCTCAAGTATTAAAGATACAAAAATAGAAAATAAATGTGATGCTAAAATTAGAACTTTAGAATGATTACTATTTATTCTGATAAGGTAGAAACTTCCTAACGAATGGAGATCTACCTTGAACCTTAGGTAAGACCAACAAATAAAAACATGTCTTAGATTAACAATCAATCAGTAATGCAGCTTACCATAGGTAAAGTGCACTGGGGGTGATGCATCTTCCCCTTGCATAACTAGTCCTCTTATCCAGACCTTTGCAGACTAATAAGTTTTATAGTGACCATTATAATAGGTGACGACTCTTGAACCATTGAATCATAACTTTATGATTAAACCCAAAACCCCCGTCATTTTCAAAAGGCAGCTCTGTCATTCGATGTCGTGCACGTCATGACAATATGGCAACTCCACTAGGGACTTGTTTGGTCAGACCGAGCTTTGTTTATTTGATTGTTTGCCTGATTATTTTTGTTGGTCTATTTAATTAATTTTAGCATGCATTTTTTCTACATACTGCGCATGTATAAGTACGTTGGGTTAGGTGAGGAGTAGCAGTCTGTCTCATGACTTTCATTTGGAGTTTAGATTCATGAGACATCCAACTATGAGTTAAGTGTTTACTTGGTAATGGTGGTCACATTGTGCCCCAACCACTCCTTGTAAACCCCATACTGCATTCATAAAAGGTGGTCATTGGACATGTCATAGATCCTTTTAAGATAAGGCGAAAACTTACCCTTTATGTAATGGCTTAGAACTTGACCTTAGGATATGGACTCCCTAATAATTCATTTTGCATCAAGGAAGACCTGATTAATAATCCTGAACTCTGTAAGATTTTTTGAGCTAAAACCATGATTTTTTCAACAAAGAAGTTATAAATTAGCCATTTAAATAGGTTAATCCATATTTGATGTACGTGTACATACACTTGCATTCATAAACATACATACATCCATGCTTTAAAGTTTAAATGTCATGCATACACATGTTGAAATATAGGTTCCTAGAATGCCCCAATCCATAAAGTTTACAACACCTAATTATGACAAAGACATATAAAGGATGAAAAACGTGTTCACAGTGATGCCCACTTCTAGGAGGAGTTGGACTCCCTAAAGGTTAACATGGCTCGCATCATAAGCCTGCTTGAGCAAACAATTAGAAACCTCTCTAGTGAAGGCCTATGTAATCAGCCTATTACTTTTACAATAATCCAGTCTGAAGAAAGGGCAGGAGGACAGGCTTATGACCCTTTATGTAACACAACCTTTGTGTAGTCCATAATACTTGTACCAGGCCCAACAGCCATTGACGTATTTGCTAGCGAATCTCGAAAAACAAAGTCTCATGAGGACATTGATTATGACAAGATACCAAGACTGGAAGCAAGAGTGAAGGCTATCGAGGGAGCAGACTTGTATGACCTCGTACGAGTTATAGAAATGTGTCTAGTCCTTAATATGATTGTACCAAAGAATTTTCATGTATCTAAGTTCATAAAATACGCTAGAACTCAGTGCCCTACCATTTACCTCAAGTCCTATTGTAACAAGATGACAGAAGTTGTGCACGATGGAAAATTATTAATGCATTTCTTTCAGGATAGCCTGATTAGGGTAGCACTAAGCTAATACGTGAAGTTAGATAACACCAAGATCCGAGGATGGAAATACATCATAGATGTCTTCATCAAGCAATATAAATACAGCATGGATATGGCTCTAAACCGATCCGGTCTATTAGCATTAGAGAAAGGAAGCCATGAATCAATGTAGGAATATGCTCAACGGTAGAGAGAGAAGGTTGCTCTAGTTGATCCACCCCTACTTGAAAAAGAAAGGCAATCTATTCTTTCAAAGACCCTTATTTTGATCATCTGATTGGTGCCCTAACCTAAGCCCAACACTTCATTGACATAATGGTAGTGACTGAGAGAATCAAGCAAGCTATAATAGTAGGTAGAATTGCTGTCGGAAAAAATAAAGAAGACAATAAGGTCTAACAATTAATTCAACCAAAATCAACCAAGGAAGCAATGGAGCAATAAGAGGATGTCAGGGCAGCCTCATGGACATCAACAATAAAACAAGAAGGCCCTGTCACCTTTCCCCTTGCCTTTGAGAGAGATGTTTAAGAACTGGTTAGTATAGGAAAATTCACTTTGATTTCACAGAAACCATTCTGCCTACCACACCTAAAATGGTATGAGCCTAACAAAACATGTGAATATCATGATGGAGAAATGCGGCATAATATTAAAAATTGTCATTCTTTCAAGGAAAAACTTTTTCAGCTTATCAAGGTTGGGCATATTACATTGAGGGCTAAAAAACCTCCAAGGGCAATAAGGAGGGACAAATAAGCCGACTATGAAAGCTTCAAGTGTTGAAAAAAATAAGATAAGATAAATTGTTATAGTCAACATGCTTTGTCATTTTAGCTTTGTAAACAAGGTCTTCAAGACCATGTTTTATTTTTAGATATTTTGCAAAAATCAATCATATCTTTAATGGATTGTGCCTTTTTATAGTCTAATTTTTTTTATTGAAATAAATAAATATTTCTTTATGATAATGGTTTTTATAGCATGATCAAACCTCAAGGTGTGTCTTACAAAGCACTAGTAGGCAAACCTTTTGAAACTCATCAAACTGACCTTCATGATTGACTCCATGGCTTAATTCAAAACATTTTGGCCACATCAATTTTGAACGATACAAAGGCACAATAATGCAATTACCAATCAATCTCAAAATTTTAGTTCTTTAACTAATTCATAACAAATAAAAAAAAACCACTTAATAGTGCAATAAAAAATAATATAAAGACTCATGAAGCATTATAAACTAAAAACTATCAATACAAAACCACGACTATGAAATCACGAATAACAAAACAAATTCGTGTAAAACATGAACAATACAAAGACACGAGAAAAAATTACAAAAATAAAAGAACTAATGAAATAAGACTCAAATAACCCAACTACGCAGTACTATTTTTTGTTGTTTAACTTAGCCGAAACTATCAATAATGAGAATATTGACCCAAAACTAGTCGTTATGAATTTATTTATTTATTTTGTGATTTTTGAAAATATCCCAACAAAATATACCTAAAAAGCCTAAAATCAAGATATGATACTAATATAACCTAAGAGTCATTATTTTGTTTTTAGATTTGAGTTGTTGAATCTAAGATTTGATGAAAACCCTAATTTGTGGTTGACCCTAGATTTTCTTTTTCAATTTTTTTGTGATTTCTTTGATCTTTCTTCCTTTTTTTTGAATTGTAAACAATCAGATCATAAATAGTATTCCTTTACACACATACACACACTATGCCACAAGTCTATATGGAATTACAGCAATGATGAAATAACACATAAACTACAAGATAAAATGATATAACCTGATTTTAGAGCCTTACTCTAATACCAACTAATGCAAACCCTGTGGATATAAAAATCCAAAAATCCATAGTCAAATTGACCCTTTCTAAGAATGCTAATTTCAGGCTTGTGATTGAGCTTGATACTACGATAACCTATACCAAGGCACCAAGACTATAGAAATCAACCCCCCCTCCCGCCTACCTAACGCCTATGAAAAGACATGAGCAAGAAGTATGAAAGATGTAATGAAGCTAGAGCCAAATTAAGAGAATTTCCTCTCCCGCACATAATACATTATTCTTAATTCAAATTTAGTCCCCTGAAAAAAAATCTAATTACAAGTTAAATAACCGTATTTATACTAGCTAAAAACTACATAAATAATGATGGAAAAATAAAAAAAAATTAAAATAAAATAGAAAAAAAAATCTAAAATCAACTAAGAAACTAATACAATTCCTACATAGTAGTTTATGGACATTATCTCAATGCCTTTAAATGTTTGATCGATATAAAATTATAACCGTATATAAAAAAGGACTCTAGAATATTATGGTAAATTTTTAGCTTGATCCAATGGTCAGATAAAAAATTATGATTGTTAGCGTAAAACCATGAGTTAGGAAAAATAAGCCCAAAAACCTCCTCTAATGTTCTTGAATGATAAGAAAACCATGTTAGTGATCAAATCCATAAAAAAAAAAAGTTTCTAACATGGAAACCCTTTCCATAGTATTCCTAATTACTACTATATATGATTTTTATATATTACAAAAAAGGAATCCTTGATAAATAAGAAGTCCACAAATAAAAAAGAAACAAATAGCAAAACCCATACAATAATTTATAGCCTGAATTCAAACATTTTTTTCTCTCTCTTTTGGATTAACTACTTGGACTACCATATATGGATAGAAAACTTGAGATGTCTAGTTTTCAGTCCAACTAAAATCATAATAAGATTCCATCTATATCTCCAAATATAGCCTAAATAGGACACAAAGGTCTAGTATGATAGATTTACAACCTATTAACCCAACTATCCAGAATCAACTCAATCAATTCCCTTGGATCCTTTTAGTTTCAAACCTTGTAATAGGCCCAATTGGTACCTCTAATGGATCTTTTAGTGATACTCCCTGATTCACATCAATATCATTCTAATTAGATTATTATGGACATATCTAAATTGATTCTTTCGAGCAATCAAATAGAGTTAATATAAAGTCCTGATGAATCATAAATAAAATGATTGAGAAACATGATGAAAAATTGATAAAGAAGACTTGATAAAGAAAAATATTAAATAAAATGTTAGGATACCTTGAAGGAATAATTTGGATGATAAAAATTATTTCAGAAGTTAACTTGAGGATGTTAAGAGTTCAACACAAATCAGTACAAAAAAATACTGGAACTTAATTTTGATACATTATAAATAGGATGATCGAGCAACGTGATGAAAACTTTTGATAGGAGAAACTAAATGGGAAATAAATACATAAGTAGTGAGCATGGAATGAATAATTATAAATAATAAAAGTGTTCTAAAAGTTAACCTAGGGATGTTAACAATTTGAGCATAAAATAGTACAAAAACACTAGGGAATGATTTGTGGTACCACCAAATAAGGCCTAAGGCATTAAGTGAAGGGATTATAAATACATTAGGACAAAACACACTCCTTTTTTCTCCCTTACATGCACTGGCCAGAACACCATGAAAGTTCTTTCACCAATAAAAATTATGAGCTTTGAGTGCATGTAAGTGATTTTTGGTGGGGAGAAATTGGCTTAGAAATCATCTAGAGAGAGTTTAGAGAGAAGCTAGAGAAAAAACACATTAACAGCATAACTGATGTGAACCTTTTGATCATATGGTCAAACAACCCCCAACAAAGTAGATAATAACCCGAAAAGCTGAAAATCATGTTTGATAGAATCTTGACTCAAAAATCATGTACCTAAGAGCCAAAGGTATTGGAAAAGACTTGGACCTAGATATAATCTTGTATCTAAGAACCCTGAGTATCCAAATGACACCATAAAGCTAATTAATCTTTAAAAAGTCAGTGTACAATCTTTGTCTCTGCAAAGAAATGTTGTTTTGCCACATACAAACAAAAAAAAACACACGTTTATTCTATAATTTGCTGCTGAAATTTACAGCTAAAAAAAAATATATAATCTCCTCTAACTAACTCTAATGGACTCCTTTTGGGTTGCAAGCTAATGAACATAAACTAATAATTAACTAACATAAGTCCAATAATTAATAAACCTCTAAACAATGTCTAATGAGCCAAAACAAACCCAAATTAAAAAATAATTATTCAACATTAAATAAATAAATAAAATAGGATAATAAAAACAAAGTTTTCATGCCAAAATTCTTCCATGTAGCTTGAATCTTCAATTTTCGCACATTCTTGGCAGTTTTTCAGTCTTGACTTCAAACATATTGTTATCTCTTGTCGGGATGAATTATTGGGTCTAATATATATGGTTAGAAAGCTTGTGATGTCTAGTTTCCATCTCAAATTGATTCATAGCAAAATTCCATATGTAACTCCATATATGTTCCAAACAATACACAAAGGTCTAGTATGGCAGGTTTGACAAGATTTGTCTTGTAACTTTGTCCCTCTAAAATAATATGTTTTGCGAGTCCATTTTACTTGAACAATTACCAAGATATAGTTCCATGTATCTAGTATATCTTTGTAAGATTTCAGCTTGTTCTAATGTATTATTTGAGAGATATGCCCAATCTTGAAAAACTGATCAACAAACATTTTAAAGACAAATTTAGACCTGATTTGGGTTGTATCATCCTCCCTGTAAATTAAAAAGATTTGACCTTGAATCTACATCATGGAAAACATCTTCTAAGGTCAATAAATCAGTACCAGACTGAAAAATAGCAATATCTTCAAAACCAAGAAGAATCTTGTTATCAAAGAAGGTCCCCTTGATATACAAGCTCTCCTTTTCAACCATATTCTCCTTCTTCAATTTCAATTTCTCTTCATATATTTGTTTAGGTGTCAAAGATACAAGAGTTATAAGTTTTTCATTCATCTTAAAGAATATTTATTTATCACTTCGTCATGTATAACTCTCTTATCATATTGTCATGGTCTACCAAAAAACAAGTGACTAACATGCATTGACACAACATCACATAAAACCTCATCACAATATTTACCAATAGATAAGCACCCAAAACCTGCTTATTCACTTTCACTTCACCACCATCATTCAACCACATCATTCAACCATGTATTTGGTAATGTGCAAGTTCAACTTTCTCATCAATTCAGTATTAGCTACATTAGTGCAACTACCACCATCTATAATTAAGCTAGCTTATTATGAACATGGCATCTCATGTTTCCCCTATGACCTTCTGAATCATCCACCTTGACATGCATATTCATTGCTCTCCTCACCACAAGTGTCTCTCCCTCAACTGGATACTTAACACAAACATCATTAACATCCTCCAATGGTGGCATCTTCTCCTTTTCATCATCCCTATCAGTCTCAACCTCAATATTAGCTTTCATAACCACGACTCTTTTTGTTTGGACAATATGAAGCAATATCAAAACCCATAAAACAAAAGCATTTAATGTCACGATTAGGAGAAGTAGAAATAACTTATTACCTTTAAAAATGATTGAGGTGTCTTTCTTCTCTCTAGGGTATTCGATCTTACCCTTCTCATTCTATTGTGATGGACCACCTCCGGTGTTAGCCTTCCAATTAGGTTTCCAAGGTTTCAAGGGTCCTAATAGTTGGATTTGTCGAATGACACCTTTCTGTTTAAGTTGTTTCTCCACCTTCACGGCCATATGCATCATCTCCTCCAACTTCACATAATGATGCAACTCTATAATATGAGTTATATCATGATCAAGGTCATTCATGAATCTAGTCATAGTAGCCTCTTTGTCCTCCTCGACATTAGCTCGAATCATAGCAATTTTCATCTCCTGAAAGTACTCATCAACACTCTTTATACCTTGACTCAAACTCTACAACCTTTGACATAATTCTCTATAATAGTAGTTGTGCATAAATCTCCTCCTCATAAGAGATTTCATCTCATCCCAAGTATCAATTTACCTCTCATAATTCCTCTTGCGATTTGTCATTAACTAATCCCACCACATAATAGCATAGTCAATAAAAGCAATCACATTAAGCTTGACTTTCTAAGCTCTTGATAACTATGACACTAAAAAATCCACTCCACCTTTTTCTCCCATTCTAAATAAACTTCTGGGTCATTCTTCCCCTAAAAAGCTAGTATTTTCAACATAATTATACTCAAACCTCCACCTAACTCAACATTATGGTCCCAATACCAATAATTATCTTTCTAGGCAAAATTATCACCATATTTTTCCCCTACAAACTGAAAATTTTGTTGTTGTCCAAAACATTCCCCATTTTCAATGAACACATCTTCAAAATCAACATCACTCATGTTCACATTAGTAGCCACAGACTTATCCACATTAGTGTTAACTCGTCTAACAACCCTCCTAACATTAAATTCTCTTCACTCATACCTAATTTGAACCCTACCATGATTATTAACATGTTTCCTCTCCAACCTATCTTCAAATTCATTAGCCATCGATCAATTTGTTGATTCATAATGCGTAATTGAGTTACAATTTTATTGTCTCCTCTCTATGGTGCCATGTTGTTTGTTGCCTTTGACATATTTGAATTTGAAAATTGGTTAGTTGACAATAAATATATATTCCTCACCAACTCTCTCACATGTTTACACTCCCCTTGTGTTTCACTTAAATATAAGTTTTTCACTTAAATATTCTTACTACGCCTTTTTTCTCTTGTCTCACCTTTCTTCAACTCTTGTGGAACTGAAATCAACACCAAATATAACAGCCATAGAGTGTATCCAAATATGTGTTTATGAATCAAGAAGTAAGAAAAATATAAAAACAAGCAAAGACAACTACAATTATAATTTCACGAGTAATAAGTGAATTTGTATGAAAAATAGGTGTTTTTTAAGACATGAAAAAAAAAGATTCAAAGATTATATAAAAAAATAAATAAATGACACATAAATATATCAATTATGATGTTATTAGACTCATTACGAGAAGTTCTAATTATGAATTTCTTTCCTATAGCAAACGAACTCCAAATGACCTAAAATTTTATATGATGTGTGATTAGAACTGTAAAACCCAACATATATAATTTGAGAGCTTTCAAAATTTATATGACCTGAGATTCCCTTCTTATACAAATTTGACCTATTACGATAAGTTTTAATCCCGACCTTGGTTACTATAGAAAATGATCTCCAAATAAGCTCAAATTATATATAGGGTCCTATTAGGATTCCTAGAACCAGTATATAAAATTTGAAAATTTTTAGAATTGATTTTGTCCAAATTATCCCTTGTTTCTGTATTGTAGTAGATTCAACAAAAGTGACTTTTGGATGTTTTCTTCTTCTTCTTCTTGACTCTTTATGCTACTGATATATTATGAGACAACAACAAACTAAAATAAAACCTTTTTTTTCTCAAGGAACCCTAGACGCAAACTATTAAGCTTTAGATATGAAATAATAAAAAATTGAATCAAAGACAACTAAACCTAAGGAAGTTGAAACTAATAAGAAGAAAATAAATGATATGACCTGATTTTTAGAGCCTAGATGTAACAACCCGACTTTTCAAAGCCAAAACAACGGTAATAATTTTTTTTAAAACACAATATCATTCTGGGAATTGATAAACCAGTTTCCACTCATTATCGAGGTACAATCCATACACAAAACACCAATCAACATTTCATTAAAAGTGGTTCTTACACATACACATAATATTACGTTTGCATGATTACAAGTTCACATTATAATATACGTACATAATTTTAAGTTTGCATTCTTGTACTCCTAATAGACATCACTCATTTAAACAAAAGTATTGAATAATAGTTATACATTTAGTACACTTTATTCATACAAAATACATCATAATTTAAAATGTGACTACATGATTCTTTGCAAAAGTGGGTTCCCGTGTAATAGGGTTCTTAGGCATCTCGTTAGTGTGACGTTCCTACAGTAGTTCAAATATTTACAAGAATTATAAATAATTAATAATATGCAATTAAATAGTTTAATGAAAGCATTAATGTTATTCTTTGTTTAAAGCATAACAATCATAGTTCTTTCATATACTTGGTTTATACAAAACATAGTACACATGACCCATCAATTCTTGACACTAACTTATAATTCTTAAATTCAGCTATCCTCTTAGGACGCCGCTAGTTGAAGCCAATCGTTTGTTTATCTCAGTCATCCACTTAGGATGCCATTAGCCGAAGTTAATCATTTGTTCATCTCGGTCATCCACTTAGAATGCCATCAGCCAAAATTAATCATTTATTCATCACCAAATACTCCCTTGATGGATTGGTATTGCTACTAACGCGATATTATAGCATTCATAATAAAACATTTCATAATTAGTATTATGAAAGAGGAAGGTGAAAACCACCTACTTGTTCCACCCATAGGGTGTCCTTATCCTGACAAAGGTTCGATCCTAGTCGCACCACCTAAAGCATCAATGGCCACAAATCAGTACATTCGTATTCAATAATCCACAACTTGTCACCATGCAAATCACAAGCATACACAAGTTCATATTCAAGTGTTCCACATATCGCAACCACACAATGCAATTATTTTAATCATTGGATCAATTCAGAAACGTAAATCTGTTGCAGAAATTAGTTAGTGAAAACTAGTTTGCTAGTGACGCAGATTCACCATCGAATTGATTCATTGCAAACAACACAATTCAGCAGTGAATATTGATTCACTGCAGACAACACAATTCGATAGTGAAAGCTGATACGCTGCAGACAACACAATTCGGCAGGAAAAACGGATTTGCTATAGACAATAGAATTCGGCAATGAAACTTGATTCGCTATAGACAACACAATTCAACAATGAAAACTAATTCACTGCAGACAACACAAGTCGGCAAAGAAACTGATTCACTGCAAACAACATAATTCGGCAGCGAAAGCTAATTTACTGCAAACACCATAATTCAGCAGCAAAAATTGATTCGTTGTAGACAAAACAATTTGGCAGGAACATCCATATATGTTTCGGTTCCAGCACATAATTTGTTATTAGAATTCAGCAGAATCACACAATTTCAAGCATAGACATCTACATGCAATTCGATTCCAGCGCATAATTTGTTATTAGGACCCAACAGAATCATATAATTTTAAGCATTGACATCTACATGCATTTTGGTTCCAGCACACAGTTTGTTATTAGAATTAAGCAGAATCACACAATTTCAAGCAACATGAACATCTACATGCATTTTATCACACAATACATTTTATCCAACCCTTCAGCTATGGTCGGCCCTCTACCAAGCTTTGTTCATTCAATTTATTTATTTTTCTTTGTTAAGTCTGCTAGAATTAGGCCCCATTTCATCTCTATTTTCTTGTCCTTCTAGTCAGTTTTGGTTTCCTTTACAGCTGGCCTAGAAATCCTAGGTCATTTTCTTAGGGTCTTCTTCTTTATTTTTTATTCTAGGTCTCAAGATAGGAGGAAGGAAGTTACATGATCCATACCTTTCGAATCTAAGAAGGTTTGGGGAAAGTTTGATAATGTTTTTATAATTCACATCCACTGTTCATGCAGCGAATAGAGGATGAAGAAGATGAAGAAGAAGAGGAAGAAGAAGGCTACCTGGCACAATGGTGGTCTGGACTCAGAGTAGGTTCGGTCGGTGGCTTGGGAGGCGTCAGTTGAGGGAATGGTGGCCAAAGTCGGCTGTGGGAGGAAGAAGAAAAAGGTTTGCAGAGGAGATAGAAAGGCTAGAAGGAGAAGAGAGAGTCACGGTGGCTGCTTAGTGGTCGGTTGGTGGTTGTGTTGGCTTTCTATTGTGGATTGGTGGCGGAAGAGCTGGTGGTAGCGTGGTTCGAAGGCTGGAACGACAAAGATAAAAAGGGACAGAAATGGTCGAAAACTGGGGGAAGTGGTTGGTTTTTCATCAACTTTGGACACGATTTTCCTCATGCTCAGACCTTGAAATCCACCCCTATTTATAGGAGGTGGAAGAGGATAATCTTGACAACAATGGAGAAAAATTGCAGTCATTGATTCGATTGGAAGGGATCTCAACCGTTGGTTCAAAGTAGGCACTATAAACTGTCAAATCTGATAGTTCAAGGCTGCTTGAGGTGGCCACTTTAGGCCGGCGTCGGGGCCGCTGTGTTGTCATTCAGAATGAATGGGCCATACCCGGGGATAGAGGGTCGTTAGATAATCATTTTGGTTAACTAGTTGTCAAATTTGATGGACATATAAGGCATTAAATGCACCTGAAAAGTAGTCATCCAGACAACTTTTTGGCTAAAAATTGGGGAAGATAATGAATAGTGAGCAGACGACACGTCGTCTGATGTTTTTTTTTAAATTCAAAATGGAGCTGTTTAAGGTTAAATTAGGGATTTTGTCCAACTTCAATTTAGTCCTTCAGCTTTGAATTTTGTTCGATTATACCCCTTATTGGCCTTAAACTTTTGATTTAATGCGATTAAGTCCTTACCGAACTTCCATTTGAACCCCAGATTTATGCGCGTTTTCCATTTTGATCCTTCGTCTCGAATTTATGCCATTTAGCCTCTAATTGACCATTACACTTTTAATTTCTTCCATTTCACCCCTGGTTTCTCTCAAATGAACCCCTATAGTTTGACGTCTTTTACAGATTGGTCATTAGCTGTGAATTTCTTTAATTTGACCCTTAATTGACCCCAAAACTTTAATTTTCTTGTAATTTTGTCACTAATTTCAATCAATTAACTTGGTAAAAATTAAATTTGATCTCTTAAAATTTCAATCTTCTCAATTAAGCCCAAATTAGGCCCCAAAACTTAATTTTTCACTAATTAAGCCTCTAATAAAATTAATTTGATCATTTTAAAGTATAATTAAGCCCTTGCACTTAATTAAATCCTTCAATTGGACCCAAATTAATTCTTAAACATAATTAAACTTTAATTTGGCCCATGATTAAATCAAATTGGCCTATTAAAAATTTAATTATGCCCCTGGTCTTAATGTTTATGCTAATTCGTCCAATAAGCATTTAATTTGACCTTAAATTTGTATTTTTTTCTCCATTTTTGGGTATAATGGGGGTACAATTAGGTTTCGAATTTCCTTCAAAATTACATCTTGATTCCCAGCCTGCTTTATCCACGTTGCCAGGTTTTATTTTATTTTTTTATTTTTATTTTGAAAAAAGTGAATTTTTGGGAATAACTCAGAATGGGGATATGACACGCATCAATCACAACATTTATAAATTTATTAAATACATTTTCTTTATTTAACTTGACTAAGTTAACTTGAATCATTCCTCAAACATCCATCCCATTTATGTGGTAAAATTTCTCTCTCTGCCCAAAACCAGGTCCAAACCCTCAACCAAGGAACTAAATCATGTTGCTCACATTGGGCGCTAGTCCCTTAACCAGGACAACTAGCTCACACTATCCAAACTGGATGCTAGTCTTTAAACCAGGACAACTAGCTAACATTGCCCAAACCAAACTCTAATCCCTAAACCGGGGCAACTAGCTCACACTGCGTAAATCGGACGCTAGTCCCTAAACCAGGGTAAATAGCTCATACTTATTATTAATAACACAACCCTAAATCAAAAGAAGTTGCAATTGCCTACTTAATTTAAACACGTAATTAGCTACATTAGGGTATTTAGAACTTACATGTTCTTGTCAAAGATCATGCACCTGTAGCTGGCGATTTAACTCTTCGTGCTTCTCCTATAACAACATGACACAAACAATTATCAAACCATACATTAAACTTAGGATTCCACAATCAGTTTCGCACTAGTTTCCTTCATTCATTATATTAACGTCAACACATTTACATGAGCACCCCTTTCCATAATGCATTCATTATCCAAGCATATTATTACCTATTTTTGTAATATCCTTTTATGTCCACTACTTTGCTTAATTACCATAATATAAACACCATGCAACTGCATGTGGGTTTGCATAAACCAAAAAGGGTTATAAAATTCATACAACAACAAAATTTACTATTCATCTAGCAGTAAAAGTCAATATTCATCCAGTATCGAAACTTTATGCATTTTAACAGTTAATACTTTCATTAGTCCTTTGCTTAGTCTAATTTTTAATATCTATAAATTCCATCAACTAATACCCAATGTCTAATGACACGATTAAAGAGTTGATGTCTTATCCCAAGTGCAGGAGTGTCGAAGTAATAAATAATGGTATTTCAAATAAATATAATATAAACTCTTTTTATTACTCAACTGGAAACCACACACAAAGGAGGTTCTAATCGGATGATTTATTGTTATTAGCTCATTATAAATTATTAACATGATCATATTAATCATCTTATCTAAGTAACACCATACTTATAAATATCATCAGGCATTCATGTTGCTAGTTTATGTTAACAACAAATCAAGTTCCTATCATAATAACAATGTCGGCCGAAGACTATGAAGGATCAAGCATTTAATGTACCAAGTGTTATACAACACAAATCTAGATTAACCATTTAAGAAGCAAGGTATTAAGAATTAGTAAGATAAAAAGATAAAACATGTTAATAACAATCTTTCTTGGATATAAACATTAAAGTCCATGTTGAGTTTATATTATACATATTCTAACACCACTAGTGAAACCTTTTCACCTTGACATAATTAACTTAGCTAAACATAATGAAGAAGAAAAACATAAATAAACAATATAAGAACATAAACATGATATAAGTTTACTAAGTATAGGAAAGGAAATGAAAAAGTATAAACAAGATATTAATATAGCATGAAAGAAAACTTGAACATTACAAAGATATAAAGAAAGAAAACAAGAACATGATCTTGATCTGAAAACCAAAATGATTAAATACATGGCAAATATCTCCTTTTATAGGCTAAAATTTAAAACTGTTGATTGGTTGACAAACTATTTAGTTGGTGGCCAACCATTGATTTGGTGGCTGGTTTTTGACATTGTTGGCTGCTATTGACATTGTTGGCTGGTTATTGATATTGTTTGCTAGCCAAAACGTCATTGCTAACATCAGAATTAGAGCCTATTATCTTATGAAAGTTGTGGGCAATTGTCTCAGCTTTCCAACAACAAAAAAAAAAAACCAGAGTTCATTTGAACTTCTAGAACTCAAGAAATGAGCTGAACACCGAACAATGTTTGAGCTGCAGGACAAATTCCGACTTCTCCGTTGTTGCTAAGATTTGAACTTGAAAATGACAGAATTGATTCTTGGACTCCCATGAAAGTTTTAGGTTTATGTCTTAGCTTTCCATCCATATAAATCAAACCTAAATCCAAGGTCTACAACTCCAGTTATGATCCAATAACCAAATGGTGTTCCAGTTTAAACCAGTATCTCTTCTATTAGCCCTTTCTTTGTCTTCTTAATTTCAATAGTTAATCACATCAATCAATCCTTTGAATTGTGAGATATACCTGCATTCAAAACAAGCATTTACCATAAATTAAAGATATATTATATTATCAGACTTGTTATTATAAAACATGCTTTAGTTAGGGAATTTAATGATACTTTAGTACAATATGATGATATAAAGCCTTAATGAGAATGCACTTTTAAGTACTAATCATACCCCCCAACCAATTTATTAGTAGTCCCTAGTAATCAAAGCGTTAAAATAGAAAAACAACCACAAAGCAAAGCATTCATCATTCAACTTCCATTAATCTATCCAAATAAACAAACTCTCATTAAATTTATATATTTGCTTCATACTTAAACAAGATATTAATAAACCTTCTTTTTATGCTCAATAAATCAAAACATAGCTATGGAGCTTTTCATGGAAGAAAACAAAATTTTGTTCCAATGTTTAAGGTTAACTTCCTTGGGTTGGGATTATTATCTTTTTTTAAAAATAAAGCAAGAATTTATAACACAATGTATCTTGAACCCATGTAACGAGCTTTCAGCTAATGACTCCCAAACCAGTTGGTCTTAGGACATCAGGTGTTGAGACACCCCTACGAGCTTAGTAACTCGGGTTGCAGATACTAATACGTAGATAGTGCAATGTTTGATTCCCTTAAGCTTTTCTTCTCAATCCATGTAACAAGCACTGGGCCAATAGCTCCCAAGTCAGTTGACTTTAGGGTACTAGGTGTTAAAACACCCCTTCGGGCTTAATTGCTTAAGTCAAGGAGGCTACGAAACCAAACTTATCTACCTTTTTATTTATTCAATTTGTTATTATTATTATTATTATTTTGTTTTTTTTTGCATATTATATATTATCCATTTCCCTTAGTTGTTACCTTTAACAAAAGAACATGAATAATGTAATAATCCAAGGTGCAACCCACAATCATATGTTAAAGTCGTGTGTGAAAATGAAGGTTTAAGAATACTTGTTAAATGAGTATATGAGCAGAATCAAGTGATAACAATGCGAGAGTTTGTAAACCTGAATATTTCAAGAAGTATTCTGATAGACCTTGTTAAGAATGTTTACTAAGATGCGTCTCAAGAGTCATTAAAATTCCTCTTTTACTCTATCATCCTAGTAACAACAGGTTTGCAAATGGTTTTAATAATAGAAAACAGAGTTAGTTAAATTTATTTAAAAAAAATATCAACTACTACCCTCTCCCCCCAACCAAAACGAGACATTGTCCTCAATGTTCTAAAGTAAAAAGATAGAGTATAAAAAACATCACCTGAAACACACTTAAACAAATATAAGAAAGAACAAAACACAACTATTATGTTATTAAAAAACCAAAAGACATAATTTTTCACAAACTAAAGCTCAAATCGTAGTTGTGATTGTGGCTCACATCTTCCCTTGGTTTTACGTCCAAGAACGGCTTAAACGCCCTCTATGGGTCGAAAATATGCTTCCGATCCAGTTTTCTTAAAAACTAACAAACAAGGTCTTTTTTAGTCAGATTCCCAAGACTAAGTCGATCATGTTCTTTATGAAAATGAGGCCATAAATCATGAATTGCACGATGCACATCTCCACTATAATGAGACTTAAGAGTCAATAGAAGATTATCTAAAGACTCTCTATGCTTTGAAATAAATCCCACCTTTTGACAATTTTCACTTGTTCTGCAGAATGCATATGTGTCTTTGAACATGGTGGGCTAGTAAAATCCACTTTGTAAGATTTTTGCAGTCTTCTTTTTTGACGAGAAATGATCTCCACATGCCTTAGAATGAAAAACTTTAATGACACTACTTACCTTATTGTCAGAAATGCATCTTTGATATATTTGATTAGGACAATATTTGAATAAGTAAGGGTCATCCCAATAAAAGTTCTGCACGTCACTCAAAAACTCTTTTGTCTTGGGTATCCAAATGAGCTGGCAAAAATCCTGAAGCAAGAAAATAGTCAATATTAGTAGACCAAGGTATTGAAGCAATAGAAAGTGAAGAATGACCAGGAAAGTATTCCGCAATTGGTGAGATGTCAAATGTCGAATCTATTGTCAATTTTGACAAATGATCCGCGATAACATTTTTGGTGCCTTTTTCATCCTCGATTCCTTCCTGTTTGAAAGTTTCAAAGATTTCAGAATCATGATTGACTTTCTTTTGTTTGGTCATAGCATGAGGAAATGGAAGTACTGGTGGGGAATCAATCTGTTCTTTGCAATGTTCAAGTTTAACCCCTTCCTTACCCTTAGAGATTGACTCATCATCTTTCTCACAAGGTTCAAGAATTGGTTTTTTAATAACCATACTGGAACACCATTTGGTTATGGGATCATAACAGGAGTTGTAGAACTTGGATTTAGGTCTGGTTTATATGTATGGAAAGCTAAGACATAGGCCTAAAACTTTGATGAAGAGTCCAAGATTTAAAAGTGTTATTTTCAAGTTCAAATGGTAGCAACAACGGAGAAGTCAGAATCTATCCTACAGCCCATATCTCGAGTTTTAGAAGTCCAAATGTGTTGATTCTTGTTTTGTTAGAAATCTGAGATAATTTCCCAGAACTTTCATGAAGACTACCTGTTCAAATTCTAATTTTAACAAGGACGTTTTGTTCAGACAAGAAGATAAGGATTGTCACCAAGTCAAGATGTGACCACCCACTCAACAATTAGTCATCAAATCAATAGTTTTGAATTTGGCCTATAAAAGAAGGCTTTGTCATACATTTAGGCATCTTAGTTTTTAGATCAAGATCATGCTCTTTATTTCTTTCTTTATTTTTTTGTAATGTTTAAGTTTTATTTCATGTTATATTTTTCTTAATCTCTTGTTTATGCTTTTCATTAATTTCCTTTACTATACTTATGTTCTTATGTTGTTTATTTATGCTTCTCTTCTTCATTATGTTTAGTTAAGTTTATTATATCAAGGTGAAAAGGTTACACTAATGGTGTAAGAATAAGTATAGTGTAAACTCAACATGAACTAAGAATATTGTCTCTCATTACATCACAATTATAATCATAAGAAATATAGTTTTGATTGTAACTAATCTTCACCAACTACTAGACTATATTTAGACTGAAGAAGGGAAGACTTAATTCAGCTTTTAACGAACCCAATTTACTCGATATCGCAACTCGACGAAATTGTCCAACACAATTCTCATCCCTAATACCTCTCATATATTTGTCTATATCCGAAGTTTTATAACTCCGAATTATGCAAGATCAATTTTGTTGGAAAGTTAACGTCCATTGTTATAACTACTATGAAGAAACTAATTCCAAATTTCATCATTTTCATGCCCTAAACTCCTCTGAAAGTCAAAAGATGAAACTATCCAGTTTTTCATCCATGAATTACACAAACAACAAAATATTCCATTCACCTTCTTATTATTCAAACATGCATTTTTCTCGTTTGTTTGTTACAATATCTCAAATTTCAACCTTCCAAGGTTCTTATGAATTAACGACATTTACAATTACACTACGATTCATATACTACAATCATCATCGTATTTCTATTTCAATTATTTTTTCTTTGGCCGGCACTACCACCTCTTCTTTTATCATAATTCATTCTTGACATTTTTAATTAATTCTTTCTTATATGAAAAGTCAAACATTACCCAATATTTCTTTACCTTTCAAAGCGCCAATCCTCTCTAAATTCTAAATTCTAGATTCTCAACATTATAGTATTTCAATTACACTTTAAATTGTAACTAATTTTTTTCAAAATCACTTTCCTCACACAATTATACATTAGTTCACCACAATTTATCTTAACTACATACAAATCTACTTTATGCAATTTGGTCCTTCATTGGCTAGCCATTGGACCCTTAAGAACCTTATGATTTTCTTCATCATTTCTACCTAATTTCACACCCAACCTAACCTAATCTAATTTGATTTGTTCAATTTATAGTCAATTTACAATTCCCCTAAATTTACATCATAAACCCTAGCATTAATTTCATTAATCGCCTCAATTGTTATCCACTTCATATGAAATTGCTAGATTAGGATTAGAACTCTTTATCGAATGATAATCTAGTCTTTGAATCTCAATTAGTCAAAAATTTATGAATCCCTCTGTCAAATGCCCTTGCTTTGTTTCTCCCCTTGATTTCCTTCACTTTTCTCTCTTGTTTAGGTGTTTAATGGTGTGGTGGCGAGTGTTTCTCTTAACCCGCCCTCTAAATCCCTTGATTCTTTAATGTTTTATCTAAGATTTGTTTTTTTTTTTTGAAGAAAAACCAAAATTTTCTCCCCTCTTATATTCCAACTATAGCCGACCATGGGGGGGGGGGCGGAGGTTGCTTTAATATTTGTTTTTTTTATTATTTACACTTTAACCCTTCCTTTACATACAATCTTAATTTGTCCCTAAAGTTTCTTGTTAATTTTCTCCCTTCTTAACAAGTGTCTCATCACTTTTATTTTTATTTTTCAATTTCACTTTTAACATTAATTTTTAATTTCTTTGAATCTTAATTTCTAGATTAAGTTTATATATATATATAAAAGTTTACAATAAACGTGTAACCAACCAATTTGTTAAGGGATATATTCACTGATAAAACCATATTCGATGTGCCAACAATGCAAATACGAAACCATTGCATGTTGATTCCCTAGTTTACTTTACTAATATAACCATGGATTATTTTTTTTTGATAACCTGGGGTGTCCGGGTCAGCTTGCGCGCACCACGACTAATCCCCGAACCCATTGAACACCCTGCAAGCCCAGTAGGCAGATAAGGTACCGCTGGGGTGACAGGCATGCACGCTGAGACTTGAACCCAAGATGCAGAGGCAGGGAAACCCTGCCAGGACCGCTGGGCCACAAGCCTCGGTGCATATAACCATGGATTTTATTGAAGGGTTACTTGTCAATATTATTATTATTATTGCAGTGGATCGTTTAACCACATATGCACCCTTCATTCCCCTTGCCCATCCATATTCTGCGTCTGTGGTGGCTTAGGCATTCTTATATAATGTTTTTATATTGCATAGATTGCCTATTACCATTTTCTCTGATCGCAATCCATTTTTAAGCAGGTTTTGGAAGGATTTGTTTACTCTGCAAGGTATAGAATATGTACGTGTCTACTTTCTATCATCCACAAATAAATGAGCAATCTGGAGTTGTTAACAGATATTTGGAGACTTATCTACGTTTCATGACATCTTCCATTCCTAAAGATTTCTTTGGCTTTATGATACAATACTAATAACCATTGTATGATACGCATCTCCTTTTGAAGCTTTTTATGGATATTCTCCTGCTTTACATTTATCCTATTCCCTTGGAGATTCTAGAATAAAGTTAAGGCAATTGATAAATTGTTGTTTGATAAGGAGTCTATTTTGCATTTACGCAAGTATCATCTTCAGCATACACATCATCGTATGAAGCAGCACGCTGATAAGAAGAGAACTAATTGTGATTTTCAGATTGGAGGCATGGTATATCTAAAGTTGCAGGATTATAAGCAAATTTTGTGGCTCGTCATCCATTTCAAAAGCTTTCCTCATGATTTTATAGCCCTTTTTAAAGTCGTTGATAAAGTTCGTAAGGTTTTTTATACATTTGATGATATGAATCTCTTTATCATGTGGTCAAGCAACCCTCAATAAAGTAGATAATAACCTAAAAAGCTAAAAATCAAGTTTGTTACAACCTTGACCCCGAGGTAATCTTGTACCTAAGAACCATAAGTGTTGAAAAATGATTTGGACCCAGAAATAATTTTGTATCTAAGAACCTTAAGTATGCAAATTACGCCACAATATCAGTTAGTTTTCGACAAGTCAGTGTACGATCTTTGTCCCTATAAAAAAAATTGTTTTGCCACAAACAAAGAAAATGAAAACTCATATTTATTCTCCAACTTGCTGCTGAAATTTGCAGCTAAAAAAATATAATATAGTCTTCTCTAACTAATCCTAATGGATCCTTTTTGGGTTGCAAGCTAATGAGCCTAAACTAGTAATCAACTAATAAGTCCAATAATGAAATAAATCCTTAAACAATGTCTAATGGGCCAAAACAAACTAAACAATTTCTAATAGACCAGAACAAACCTAAATTAAAAAATAATTATAAAATAAATAAATAAATAAAATAAAATAATAAAAACAAAGTTTTCATGCTAAATTCTTCCATGTAGTCCGAATCTCTAATTTTCACACATTCTTAACACATCATTCTCTCTTGTTTGGATGAATTACGGGGCATACCATATATATGGTTGAAAAGCTTGAGATGTCTGGTTTCCAGCCCAAGCTTAATTGCAGCAAACTTACACATATAACTTCATATATGTCCCAAACAGTACACAAATGTCTAGTGTGGCAAATTTAACAAGATTTGTCTAGTAACTTCGACCCTCTGAAATAATATATTCCCGAACTCCATTTGACCTGAAAATTTACCAAAATATATTTTCATGTGTCTAGTATCTCCTTACACAAAGGTCTAGTGTGGTAAATTTGACAAGATTTGTCTAGTAACTTTGACTCTCTGAAATAATATATTCTCGAACTCTGTTTGACCTAAAAATTTATCAAAATATATTTTCATGTGTTTAATATCTTCCTATAAAATTTCAGCTTCTTTCGATATACAGTTTGAAAAATATACTCGATCTTGCAAAACTAGTCAATAAATATTTTAAAATCAAATTCAAACCTGACTTGATTTGTAGTATTAGATCTACCTTATGTGTCTTTGATTCATCCTGGATTCCATGTTTCTCACGTGAAACTTGCTTATGGAGATCACCTAGGCACTCTTCCATTTCCTGTTGATCCAACTTCACCTCCCTATCCTATTGCTATTTTAGATAGGAAAATGGTGAGGCGACGTCACGTGCCTGCTACTAAGCTATTATATAACCATTTTAGAGTGTAAGGACTCAATGACCATTATATAACCTCTGAAGGTAACATGAGGCGCGCAGGAGGGAATGGCCATCGGACTGCTCCTATTCGCGGAAGGAAGATTGTTGATGATCTTTTAAATTTTATCACCTGTTATTATTATAGGGTATAATAATAAATTTATTTGAATTTCGAATGACTTCCGTGCATAAATCAAACACAATAAAAATATATTACAAAGACTTCTGGTTTTCGACAATATTATATTTTCCAGCCCTCTTAGGAAATTTGCTAGTTGGCCCAATCTCACTCCCCTGCTTCAGCAACGGGGCTGACTCTTATTGATTTATCCACAGTTTCTCATCAAATAATATCCGCCCGGAGCTTTAACTCTCGCAAAATTAACGCAAGAAAAAACTCCATCTGTCACTTTTTTTTTTCCTTCTCTGCAAAAAAAAAAAATAAATTCTTAAGCCCATATCATTTCTCGAAGCAGAGTTTTAATTAGTGGGAAATGAATATGTAAGGATGGTACTCTGAAGTGAACAGGGCATCATCTTCAAAACAAAGAGAACATGTTTTTAAGCAAAATACACTCCGAATTTCCTGATCCTATACATTAATTAGGGATATATTTTAACTTGTCATCATTGAAGGGTAGCGCGTACAGGAAAATGGTAGCAAATTACATAAAACAAACATTGAAGAACTACAACAAAATGTCATTCCTATCAATCAAAACTATCTTGTAGGATGATCTGATATAACTACAATTTACCCAGCAATGGAAGATGTATCGCTCCGCTTGTTTGAAGGTAGCTGCTGCTGCTGCTGCTGATGTTGAGCATCAAGCAACTCAAGCTCTTTCTTCCTCACAATCAGTACCATTCTCTCATTTTCAAGCCGCCTTCTCTCATTCTCTAGCTTTACTCTCTCCATTTCCCTCTCTTTCTTGCTACTGAATTTCACCCACTTCAACCTTTGCTTTTCCAGCTCATACGCCTGACATTGGTAGCTCACTTGCTGTTCCTCTAATTGCATCAACCTCAGCCTCATCCAATGCTTCTTCTCCCAAGAACTCTTTGCAACATCTTGGAGCACGTTCATTATTTCACCATTCAATTGCTGCATCAAAGATGATGTTGCTGAAAACACATCCTTTCTTGGCCTTTTCCTTGATGATTTTTCATCACGGTTGTCTTCATCCCCTTGCCCATGCCCGTTTTGATGCCTAGAATTGCCTTCTATTGCCTCATCCCCATCATCTTCGCAGTCATCTTCATCATTGTCGCTGTCATCATCGTCGTCATCCTCTACCTCATCCTCTTCATTTATTGCCCTTTTTGCCATTTTTGACCCTTCTGTTTCTGTCCTTGAATTGGTCACAACTTGAGCATTTTCAGTTGAATGAGAACACCTTTGATGTTGCTGAGCATGCGCAGGAGATGGGCCTGTAGCCATCTCTGGTGAGTGATTACTACCAAAGGCAACCCAACTTGGAGCATGGCCACAGCTGTTATGATAGGCACACATTTCTCTGAAAAACAAGTGCTTGGAATTGAGCAATTTTCTCACCTCTTCCTTCATTTTTGGTGACAAATCCATAGTATCAAGTAAATTTTGATTCTCCACAACCCTGCAAGCAGTCCCCTTCCCTAGGATGTCATTAACCCTCTTATACCTCTTGTTCAAGTCATTGAATTTATCCTCACATTGCTGTGGAGATACATAAAATCCTTTCTCCATCATTGCCCGAGAAACTGATTTCCATTTCCCTTTCTTCTGCGCCAGGCCACCTGGCTTTTTCTTGCCTATAGGGTCACTCCCTTCAGACCCAACGTCATCACCAATGTAAAAAACTGCCATTATAAGGAGCCTAACCATGTGATCAGTCCACTTCATTCTTTGCCATGGAGACATTTTCCTTTTTCCATCAGTAGTGCTGTCATCTCCAGTGAAAGAAGGCTCATCTTCATCACTCAATGGCGATAATAATTGTTTGGGCTTTGTGGAGGAGGCATAAGGATAGGCATGTTTGACAGATTGTTGGGAGTGTTGGCGGTGATCAGATTCATGGTCGGTATAAGCTAACACTTGGGGATGGTTCATGTGGTTAGGGTTTTGTGGGTTTTCTGGTTGGTGGAGCGGCAATTCTAGTCCTAACATTCCTGATCCCATGCCCGGAAATATCCCACCACCTAAACCATTGTGTTCCATCAACTTTCGAAGTTACACTTAATTAATTAACTTAAAATGAGAAAAGTTTGTGGTCAGCTACTTCTCTAACACTTTCAAGATTTTAGGAATAATATCCAACCAACTTTGGGATTTTCTAAGATATTGGAGCATTGATTCTAGAGCATAATTGATCGGCGGTAAAAAGAGAAAAGGAAAGCATACCCAGAAACAGCAGGTGAACTGAGGCTCAGAACAAAAACAAGTAAAGATGACTGCTCAAGGCACCAAGAACTGAAAGATTGAAGCTGAAAAGTATCATCATGATATCAGGTTCTGCAAAGCAACTTCTTTAATACCCTGGAGAATTTTAGTGCCCCATTCAGACTTGGCAGGTGAATATTTATTACAAAGGAAAGACGGGGAGAGAGAGATGTGAGAAGTTCCTAGAGAATGATGGTGACAGAGTAGATAAAACCAGAACACAGAGAGCGCAGCAGTCGGTTTTGTTGTTGTGTTTGACAGAAAACTGCCCATGGTTTTGCGTTCGTAACTAGTACCGCTGGTTTTTTTAGGAAGCGACCCCTGGGTCTTTATTTCTTTAGAAAGGAAAAACTGGATGAAAGCTGGAACTTTAACCCACCTGACACTAGTGAGCACAGGCGGTATTTGTTTATGTGATTGAATATGATTTTAGAAGTTTTTTTAAAATTATTTTTGTTTTAAAAGATATTTTTAATGGGCTGGTGTAAGAAAATTTAAAAAATAAAGATATTTTAAAAAAATAAATGGTAAGGTTTTGTAATGATTGTGTGACAAGGAGATAAAATAACATGATAAAATTAATTTATGTTTTTAAAATTAAAGACAAAATTAAGAACAGGAAAATTAGGTTCCCATAATTTTAAGAGAAAATTAAACTTAACAATAAAAAATAAAACTCAAAACATGAATAAAATTTAATTTAAAAATAGATAAATAAAATCTAGTTTTAAAACCAAACTCTGATACCAATTACTAATATAAACCTGGAGGTTAAGAGCCCCAGAACACATAATAAAAATTAAATTCTAACTAAAAAATTAAAAATCAGATTTTATAAAACTAAACGATTACCTTAATAAAAAATCAAATTTATAAAGGTTGAATATTGTAAATAAAAAATCTTTGATAACTTTTGAATAATTCAATGAAGAACCAATAGTAAGATACTCCAATATTATTTTTGAAATTAGAGAAAGTATTTATAGTTCAATAAAATAAACCCTACTTGAATATTAGGTTGAAATTAAAACCCAAATATAAAATAATTTAATAGTACTTTTAAAAAAAATAACAAAATTTATGTCTTAATATATAAAAGCTCAATTAAGATAATAACTTCTAGACCTTATCGGAAAATCTTCTTAATATTTAATTGTTACAAAATTCTAACCCTATAGGTAATAAGACCCTTAAAATATTTTCATAAATTTCGGTTTGATCCAATTATTAGATTAATAATTATGACCATTTATATAAAGTCATGCAACCAAGTTCTATGACGTATTAAAAAGCCTCATCTTTTACTTCGATTATATTGATTAAGGTCTCGTTTGTTTGGTGAAAAGTGATTTTCTGGAAATTATTTTCCAAACTTTCTTGTGCTTATTTATCATTAGAAAAGTTAGTCAATAGAAAACACTTTCTGGTCAAAGAAAAATTTGACTTGGTTTCTAGGAAAGTGTTTTCCTTTTATTTTAAGGAAAAAACACTTTCCAAAACTTGTTAAAAAATTAAAAATGTCATATTATTTGCTGATTATATCAAATTTAGTCCTCAAACTTTTAATTGTTATATATATTTTGTTTTGAATATTTTTTTTTCAATTTCATCCCTTAGAATTTGATTTTTATATTAACTTTTGTTCTTATTTTTATAATTATTATTTTCTTTTTCCTTATCATTTTTTTATTTGAAATTTTTTATCTATTAAATTTAGTCCTTATTTTTTTTATTGTTACTTATTTTATTTAATATAATTTATGAAATGATAATTATTATTATTTTAATTTCTTCATCTTTCAATTTTTTTATTTGTTAGATTTGATCTCTATTATTTTGATTATTATTTATTTTATTTGAGATAATTTATAAAATTATATTTTTTTTCAATTTCATTCTCTTTCAATTTTTTAATTTATAAGATTTGTTCCTCATTATTTTAATAAACTTGAAAAAAATAAAATATTAATAAGTTATTTTTCAGCTTATTTTTCATAACATAATCAATCACTGGAAAGTGTTATCCAACTTATTTTTCATTACACTACCAAATATCAAAAAATAATTCACTTTCCCGAAATTTACTTTAAAAAAAAAGTTATTTTCTAGCAAACAAATGAATCTAAGATTTAATCTCTTTTTAAACTCAACTTTATACTTGATAAATAACTAGTCCTAAATGTCTATTTGATTTTTTTAACTCTTGCCCTGGTAATTAGTTTCATCGTTGCTTCAATGAATCTTATTTAACATTAATTCTTATTATGATTTGCACAAAGATTTCCTAGGTACGTACGTAGGTTAAAAGTTGTGCAGTTGATTGAACACGTGTTAGTTAGTGGTAAGAGGCTGGAGAATAAATTAAAAGGGAGGTCATCCTTGAGAATATTAGAATGTATTATTTTTTAGGGGGCGTCCGCACACATCTAGGTTTATGACAGGAAGTTCAAAGACCCATATGTGATAGCAGAGCTTAACAAAACTAGGATCTTCCAAGGACTGCACTTTGGAGCTTTCAAATCGGTTGTTAGCTTATGCGACCTCATCATTGCCATTAATGTATTCAAAGATATATAAATCTCATGAAGTTTTTGCCAACCCAACTTTTAGAAACCCAGCAGCTCTTTTGACAAGTTCTACCAACGATCCTGCATTTTCCATGTGACGACCAGCTAGTGAGCCCTTTGACCCCTATAAACATTATTGTACCACACATAGTAATTCTTGATTCTTTGTTGGCAATAACATCTGTAATTCTAGCTAATATTTTCATAGACCGTAGAGCTCAAGCAAGACGAGGGCTCAACTTCACAATTAGAGCAGTGCAATACAAGTTTACAGTCTTTTTTTTCTTTTTTCCCATGTTGAATTACTATTAGCTAGGTTCACACAAAACACATAAAAAAGCGCTCCAGATCCTTTGATTTTTATCATTTTAGTTTTCAAGACAGTCAGCTCTATATATATATATCTTTAACAAAGAATTGCATTTGTTTATGAAATCGCATGATTGTTTAGCCTTAACTTTCATTTGCCATCTCGCAACATAACCTAGTTGTTTGCTTTTCACCTCTACACAAGCTTAGTTCCCCCGGTGTTTTCGATCACTCCAACATACCAAGTGTAGACAATCTATTTGACTTGCATGGTTCTACGGCAGTGATTGGTAAGACCTTTTAGCAGTGAAGAAACAACTAACAGAGTCATAAACAGAAAAGGAGGTAAAATTCCAATATATCCACAACTAAATTGACAAGCCCTGTGACTTTGTCCATGCTTTTGTGGTCGGCATTATTAGACACTTGTAAATTTGAAAAGCCTTGATATTCGAGTGCACATCTCTAGGGTTTAAATTGTTAGCAATGTAGTTGTTGGTGTCTTTTTGCGTTTTGAGTTATCTTTTTACCTAAGGGAATTTGTTATTTTTTGTTGGGTTTCTTGGTTGATGAGTTTTTTTGTGGTGATAATAGGTTGTGAAAGCTCCTGCTAAATGCATCCATATAGAATTTCATCCTTTATGAGAAACGTTGTGGTGGTGTTGGTTTTGCACTAGCACTATATATGATCACAAGTGATTCTCAAGCTTTCCTTGTTGTGCCTATGAGTAGGAACTTCGGTTTTAAAGTGTTTTTAAATAACCGTTGACATGGATGCAGATTGTTATGATACGTACAAGTGAGAAGAATGTTGTTTTACGTTTGCCCTTTTTTGCTCCTACTTATTTCTTTATGCTTTTCGTTTCCATTCAAGCCTTTGAAATGAGTACTTCTTAGGCTTTTTCCTTGGACAACAAGATTCTACTTTTTATGGTTTATCCATACATTTAACTACTGTGAAGCATGATCAATCACAAGCAAATTGTGTTTGGAGTGGGTCTCAATTCATTGAAGAGGTTTCTAGACGAGCAATTAAGTGTTTTTTTTATTTTTTTATTTTATTATTATTATTATTTTGGGTTGCCACAACAAGACTCGTTACGTACTCGGTTCCTTGCAACTTTTTTGGATTGAAATTATAGAACTATTTATGAAATGTAAATTTCTATAATAAGCTTTTATTAGGCTCATTATGCTGTTAGCTCAGTGATCGACAATGAATCTAATGCACGCTGCATAGTGCTAGTACGTACTTTAGAGCAATCCGTAACACTGTTATCAGTCAATCGCTGCCCTCGCTGGGAGGACAGGCATGCAAAAAAAAAATGTCCAGTCCTTTATATCCAAACCCTAACCATTGAAGCGGGCACCGGATCTAGTGTTATCCATGAAGCTTTTGTTTGTTTTTACCTCAAAACAAATCCTAATTTCCGTCTTTAAATAATACAAATAACTTGTCAATACATTTTGCAAACACGGATGCCCTCCATATATCTACTCAGATCAAATAAACACACCCATATCAACTAAATTAATTTCTTCCTTTCTTTTCCATTTGCCTTAGAGTCTCCTATTTCCATTGAATACAAACAATATACAACTAATACTAGTAGGAATTCATGCTTAGGAGACTAGTTAGTAAGTACAGAACAATCACCAATAACCTTTGCACGAACATTGACCATTAGAAAAACAATGAAACCCAGAAGCATCCCGAAAAATTATCTCCCTCTGGGTGACTACTGTTGCATATTTCAAGAATGTATGGCAATCCCTACATAGAAGGATGTTCTTCACAACCCGAATGGGTTCTCCAGGTCTGGTCTTCAGAAGTCCAAAGGTTGCAGCTAGTTTTGCACTGTGATAGAACAAGAAATCCTTTTTTTGCTGCTCCTCGACTTCCTGAAGAACAAAGCTCATGTCTGGCTCATATCCAGCTTTCAGGCATTTCAAGATTAGTATATCTAATCCACTATAGATGTCTTTTGACTGGGGATGGGATTTATCTCTTGCATAGAATGTATGAAGCTGCTTCTTAATTATAACCCAACTTCGACATGGGTGCTTTCGAAGCCCCCTATCCCTCATATTCTCCCTGACCATTTCTGAGCAATGCCACCTCCCAGAAGCAGCATATAGATTTGATACAAGCACATATGTGGAAGGATCCCGGGGCTCCATCCCAATTATGTGCTTTGCAACACGCTTTCCAATGCTTGTGTTTGCATGGAGCCTGCAACCGTCAAGCAAAGCTCGCCAAACAGAAACCTCAGGGTCAAAAGGCATCTTATTGATCAACTCCTCTGCTTCTTCAAGGAGACCCCAGTACCCCAAGACACCAACTAAGGAGGCGTAATGCTCTGAAGTGGGTTCCAGGTCATGAATCATTTTCATTGAGAGAAACAAACTGCGACACTCATCCAGTAAATTTGAGCTGGTGTATTTATAAGATGAAACAATCAAAACAAAAGTGATTGCATCCGGCTTTATGCCTGCCTTCTCCATATTTGACCAGATAGCCAAGGCCTCATTGCCCTGCCGATGAAGAAGTTGGCCTGCAATCAAACCATTCCACGAAACTACATCGTGTGCCGGCATAGTATTGAAAGCCTTAATTGCATCATCTATGTTGTAACACTTGGAATACATGCTAATTATGGAATTTCCAACCCCTAATTCAGCATGAAACCCAGTTTTTAAAGCTTGACAGTGGATTTGCTTCCCCACCTCATGGAATCCTAAAGTTCCACAGACGCCAAGTATTGAAGTGAATGCAACTTCATCTAGAACCATTGTCCCCTCTGACTGGCAACGGTAGAAAAGACAAATTGCCTCCTCTGGCAGCCCATTTCGAGCATAGCCACATATCATTGATGTTTGGATTATTGAGTTACCCCCATCAGTTGACAAACTTTGAAACATCCTATCAGCATCATCCATCCTTCCACACTTTGAGCACATATCAATCAGGGCTGCTTCAATACAAGCATTTGACCTGAAACCAAACTTGATGATAAACCCATGAATTTGCCTACTGATTTCCAATTTCAAGAGCAATCCGCAAGCATTAATGACACCAGTCAATGTGAAATCTGTTAACTCTGCTCCTTCTTGGACCATTCTAACAAATAAATTGAGTGCCTTCAACCCTTCATTATTTTTGCAAAATCCTGTCAAAAGTGCATTATAAGACACAGAATTCTTTTCGGGCATCTTGTTAAACATGTCTACAGCCAAATCCACCAACCCAAATTCCATATATGCTGTGATCATCTCAGTCCAAGTAATTATATCTCTGAATGGCATCCTCTCAAACAGAGCCGCCACATGGTTCAGACTTCCACACCTAGTGTAGAACCCGATAATGGCATTGCTCACGCTCAAATTGTTCTCTAATCCAATTCTAATGGCATAAGCATGAATCTCTCTGCCTTGTATCCTAGCATGGCACCTAGCACAAGCAGTCAAAAGAGTCGAAAGCGTGAATTGATCAGCTTTAAACCCCTTATTTTGATTCAAGACACGAAACAGTTCTAAGGCTTTTTCATATGATAAACCTTTCACCAAACTCGAAATCATGGTATTCCATGACGCAATATCTCTTTGAGGCATTTCATCAAACAAATGAATCGCGTGGTCCAAACAACCACACTTTCCATACAAACCGATCAAGGCATTGGCAACAAAAACAAGTTGTGAATAACCCAACTTGATTGCCAAAGCATGAACTTGCAAACCCATTTCCAATTCCAAACTCCGAATACAGGCAGTTAAAATAGCAACAAAACTGTACTCATTAGGCTCAATACCTGAAATCCTCATTCTAAAGAAAAGTTGGATGGCTTCAGTTTCTCGATTCAACTTAGAAAAACTCGAAATTAAAGCACTGTAAGACACCACATCGGGAGTAGACATTCCCATAAAAACCCCATAAGCATCAACAACAAGACCCAACTTGATATAAGCTGCTATGACAGCATTGCCCAGATGGGTATCCTCTCCAAGTTTGAGAATGGAAGCATGTAAGGCTCTTGCAAGATCAATGTCAGTGTACTTGACCGACAAGCGAAGCAAATTGAATAAATCGTCAACTTCAATGAGACAGTCAGTGTTGGTCTGAGGAGAATGATAATTAGAGTCTAAAGGGAAAGAGGATTCAAGATTTTGGGGTTTAGTGAGAGAAAGGGGTGAGGATAGGAGGAATTGAGAGGTGCAGGAGGAGAAATGACAGCGGTGGAGGTGATTGGGTTTAGAGAGAACGTGTGAAGTAAGCGGTTGAGGCGGTGGTTGGCTGGTGGTTGGTGGTGGTTTTGAAGGGAAGTAAAAGTAGTTTTGAGATGGAAGACATAAGGGAGATAGGGTGATAGCGGTGGTAACGGGGGTTTGAGAAATGGAAGCCATGAATAAGAGGCGGCCACCATAGTCTCCTCTTTTACAAAATTGCAACTGTTTTAGATACTGTGTTTAATTTGCTAAGAGGCTCTTCTAATTTTTTACTAAATTTTAGTTAAAATAACTTAAATAGTTTTTCTTAAAAAAAATCTATAATTGCTTTTATGTCCTCTGAAATCAGGTGTAATAAATTTTATTATGACTAGAAAACATCCAAGAAATAACCATCGAAGCAAAGGCCAGCTATCTCAATATCTAGCACAACAATCATAGATTCTTCTTTAGCCCGCTTGTTAGAAAAAATAGCACAAAATAAAAGTAGGGAGAAAAGGTATTAGACATGAAAATATATTAAAAAAATCATGTTTTTTATTTATTATCTAATTGTACTTTATTTGCAAAAACAATTCTTCGTGCCTTTTCTTGCTTAAACAACGAAATTAAAGGGGGGATTTTAGGACAAACTCTAATTAGAGTGTTTGGATTAGGTACTTAGACATCCTGAACTGAACTTGTTTGAGAATATAATAAAGTGGGAACAAGAAAAACATGTCCATGTTTGCTTCCATTTTTTTTAATTGTTCTCTCTTGTTTGATAAAATTTATAAAGATTCAAAATTTGATAAATTGTGAAGTGATTAAATCAATTTCTTTTAATTTTATTTTTATAAAAAACATACAGCCTTCCATAAAAAATATATTTTTTAAAGTTTTATAAATTTCATAAGAAAATATATTTTTGACAAACAAGTGATAAAGATATTAATATTTATGTTATTTTTATTTTATCACTATATATTGCCTTTCCACTAGTTAAAGATTTTGGTTATAAGGATATTTGAGAGTGTGATAATAGTTATTTTTTAAAATATTTTTTATTCTAAAATATATTAAAAAAATATTATTTTTATTTTTAAAAAATTATTTTTGATATTAGCATATTAAAATAATATAAAAATATCAAAAACATATTAATTTGAAGAAAAAAAATAAAATAAAAATTTATTTTTTTAAAAAAAAAACACTTTCTTCTATTGTCAGTGCCAAATACTGCTGAACTAAATATCACCACGTGGTTGTTACATAAAGGTTTTTGTGTTTCATGTGCTGCTGGGTACCTTTTCTCCCGTTCACCACCGTGCTCAACCCATACTTCACCGTTATATTATTAATAGTGTCAGTGGTGTTTTTTTATTTTTACTTAATAATAATATATATATTAAAAAACTTATTTTTGATATTATTACATTAAAAAAATATTAAATTTAAATAAATTCATTTTTAAAATTTTTAATAAACAACAATTTAACTAGAATATAAAAAATTAGAATAATTTTTTATTATTATGGCAACAATGACGTACCAAATATGAAACAAATCAAACGACTTGAAATCACATGAAGTCTAGAAGCGACTTGAACCTAGATGCTTTTTTACCATTGTCTAGATTCTTAAAATCACATGAAATCTGTAGCTATGAACTCATGCTTGAAAAAAAATCTAGTGTTTAAATATTTAACTTTATATTCAAAGGATGCAATATTTATAAAAGAAAAGAAAAACTGAAGGCAGATTTAAACATTAACTAATTAATTATAAAGTAATGTGTAATATTTCAATAGTGGTTATTTTTCTTTTCTTTATTATTTTTTAAAATATTTTTTATTTTAAAATATTTTAAAATAATATTTTTTTATTTTTTAAAATTTATTTTTAATATTAGAAGATCGAAATAATTAAAAAATATAACAAAATTAAATTTAAATTTAAAAATAAAATTTTTTAAGAAACATGGCCGCAAACAGCCTCTAAATACACCTAGAAAAGCAAAGAAAAAACCTTGAATTAGAAAATTACAGATTTAAATTAAAAAAAATTCAGTAAAAAGCCATGAGCAACACAGATCTTGAGAACTAGAAATTGAAGGTAAGAATAGAACTCTTCTAATGTTGTTATAACTTTCTCCTAAGTGGAGAAGATTAACAATTTGATAGTAGATAATTAAACAGAACAAGGGGCACAGCAGCAGTTACAACAAGAACTCACCTTTCTTTTTTGAAAGAATTTAATGGACATGTTGTCTTCAACATTACTGATATGTTTGAAAATGTATTTATGATTATTTTTTAAAGTATTTTTATTTAAAAATATATTAAAATAATATTTTTTATTTTTAAAAAATTATTTTTGAAATCAGCATATTAAAATAATCTAAAAACATTAAAAACTATTAATTTAAAATAAAAAAATTAAAAAACTTTTATATTATTTTTAAAATATTTTTTTAAAAAAAAAAACATCTCATCTCCTACAACTACGATGTTTACGGGGAAAGTGAACGGATAAAGATGCTAAAAATGGATGAGAGACAAATTACCAGAGTTTTAAAATCCGGACCGACTCAGCGGGTCAACCCGAACCTAGGACCGGTCTAGGTAAAGGCAAAAACCTGCTCGGGAATTGGCTCGGAGAAACCCGATCGAACTGGCAGGTCGATCCAAGACCCGGTTCACCCTACCAAACCCAGATGAGACCCGGTTAATTTTTTAAAATTTTCACTGTCATTAAACGGGTTTTACTTAATCTACTACCCACAAAACCCGAAACCCCTTTTTTTCCCCTTGTCTTGCAGGAAGATTCCAGGCAAGGCAAAGCAACTGTCAAGTCAAGACAACATCTTTTTCTCCTCTCTTTATTGCTGCTCTCCATAAACAAATGGTCATTTGGGGTGGTTTATGGTTTTGCAGAGAATATAATGGTGGTGCAGAGAGAGAAGAACAGAAAATAAACAAGAAATTAAGAAAACAAGAGTGGGGGGAGGCAATAATTAGGAGATGGACCAGTGTGCAGGCTGTGAGAGAGAACTAACATGACCTTGTTGGTTGTTTAGCAAGAGTCATAACTGTTTTTTTAGTACAAAACCCACATACCAACCTAACCTGTTCCTCGGATCGATGGGTTTCATGGGTTTGGATAGGGTGTTAGGAAACACAACTCTCCTAGGCATCTTTGTTTCTCTTTTCGCATAAAAATTTAAAATTTTAACACCTTTTAATGGGTTTTTTTTTTGGTTCACCTGGGTTACCCGGGTCAACCCATCTAACCCGTAACCCGATTACTTAACCGGATTAATGATCAGATCGAGTTTCAAAACTATACAAATTACTTTTTTTTAGTTTTAGTAACAAAAAAACGCATAACAACTCAAATGTGAAGAGATAGCGAATAGAGTGAGAGAGAGGGGTGCAATTTGATGGAATTGTCAAACATTAAGGTTCTACTTGTTATTTAAATAAACAAATAATGAGAAATGGAAAATTAATTTTGTTGTCGTGTAATGAAGATGCTAAATAAGAGCTAAAAATAATAATAAAAATATTATTTTAGTTTTTTTAATTTTTAATTTATATGTTTCAATAGGAATGATAAACAAAATATTATTTTATTATTTTTTTTATAAAAATATTTTTTTATATATTTTTTAAAAATATTAAAATACTCACAAGTTTTTTTCTTTTAATTTTTTTGAAAATTTATGTTTTTTAAATTTATTTTTATGAAATTATTCTGATTTTATAATAATTATTATAAGTGTCAATTGTTGACTTATGTTATTTTTGTATTTTTTTTATATTGAATTAATTAAAAATCATTCAATTATTTTTAAAACTAACAAATTCATCAAATTATATTAAATTATTAAAATAATTATATATCAAATATATTAAAATACAATTTACTCATCTAAATAACCTTTTACAATTGAAGTGCACACGTAAATGAAAAAAATTCTATATTTATACTATTCAAAATACTATATTATCAATTTTATTCTTCAAAATACCATCTCTCATTGGAAATGCTAAATGCTATGAAGAGGAAAAGAAGGTGATGAAAACTCGAGATCGAGATCGAGAGAGAGAGGAATCATCAAATAAAATATCAAGTACAAGCAGTCGTGGTTTGTTGGCATCCGAAAACAGAAGGCCGTGTCACTATTGATCCTATCGCACATTTTCACTACTAAACGCTCATATCATCAGCTCCGATCCAATCCAAGTCCAATGGACGAAACACCATCTCGCAAGCATCAGGTTCTCTCTCTCTCTTCTTCTTCTTTTTGTTTGAATTGGTTTCCTTCATCAATCTATCAATATCTGAACTGAAACTGGATTAAAATGTTTGATCTGATGAGGTTAGGTATCTTTAAGAGGAGCAAGTGCAAGGGAGATTTCAAGGGACGCGCTTCTCCAGAAAGTCTCTCACGAAAGAGAGCTACGCAATTATGCTAGACGCGCTACTGCTTCTGCTATCTTTATTCAGGTTAATTAATTAAACAAGTTCTATTTATTTAGTAGCCATAATTGATTTTGATTATTTTGTTCATATATAGAGGGTTTGGAGACGCTTCATTGTAACAAAGAAAGTAGCAGCCGAGCTTCAATTAGAATGGGAAGCAGAAGCAGCATTGGTGAAGAATGATTTAACCGTAATGAGCGGTAGCTGGATTTCCACTCGCGTTTTGAGACCTTTCCTTTTCTTTGTTCACTGTTTATCGACTCGGCATCACAAGATTCGCGATGCAGATATACCCTGCCTCCACACGTGCTTCAAGCTTCTTCTTGAAAGCATCAATTCTACTGGTACACTCTGCACCCCCACCCGCCCTGTTTTTCTATTTTCATTTACATCACCGCATTTCATTGGAGTGTACTAATAATGCAACATCATAAATTTAATTTTTTTACTCATTTACCCATCCTTTGGAAATGCCTCTTTTAAACTTGGTATAGAATTGATGTGATGCAATCTCTCGTGCAGATTTAGGCAACAACTTTTGCGCCCTGGCGCTGGGTACGCCAGAAGAGAGAAGAACGTGGACTTACCAATCTCAGAAGCTCGTTTCTCTCTGCTCAATTATCCTTGCGAACTGTGATAAATCTCATCAACGGGCTCAAGATATCCTGGTTCTTACCTCTCTTGCGATGCGTCTTCTTGTTGTCTTAACTGATCAGAAGTGTTGGAAAAGCATTACCAACAATAGTCCTAAGGATGCAGATGTAGCATGGAAGGATTTGGTCAGGTTTATGGCAAGACCTAAAAGTGGCTTGTACTTATCCATTAGACGATACATTAGCAATTTGGATATTCATTTTTGTCCACAAACAAGCACACTGGCACAGACAGATGATAGATTCTTGATCACTGCAAGTGCAATAACTTTAGCTCTAAGGCCTTTTAACGTGACAAATTTTGATTTTATTGGCCCTGACGTGGTGGACATCAATTCTGCCCCTGCACAGTACTATTTGTTTCTACTCACAATTCCCTGGCTCACTCAACGTCTGCCAGCTGTTCTTCTACCCGCTCTGAAGCACAAGTCTATTCTCTCACCATGTTTCCAGACTCTACTGGTAAGGATCATTGAGATTCGAGCAAAATCTTGCTAATGATTTATTTCAGTAGATTTGTTTTAATATTTTTCTTTCACAAAATAGTTGCTTATTTCTTGTTTTTGCTACTTATCCATAAGCGTACCTACATGTGTGCTCTATGATCAGCCAATGCCAACTGATTCAGTTTTTATATGTATGCCTGTGCCTTTTCTGCCCATTTTGATCCACGTAGTAAAATGCTTCAAATAAGGGTAGGTTACAGGTGTAACCTTATCCAGTTTATGGAGAGATGAACTATACAAATTGGTTTGTCTGCTATTGAGGTTTAGACGTGGAAAGTACTCTTGAAGCTTTGTAAGTCCCAGTACAGACTAAACAATCTTATCTATAATTGTCTAGCTTTCATATTGTATAGCATATCAGAAATACGCAATGATTAGAGAGAGGACATTGCAAAAAGATTGGTCCCTTTAACTTTCCTCTGGATACGCCATCCTTTTGCTTACAGCATGTAAAATGGAAAGTTGTTATATTGTGACCTAAGAAATTAATATCCTGCAAAACAAGCTGCTCTGAAACATCGCTTTCTAAATTCTGATCAAACTGGAAATGTTTGTGCAAAGTGTTTGTCAATGGTTCTATTGATTGGATCCATATTCTCTCACTTTTCGGTACTATACATTGTTTTTTTCAACTTACCTTATCTAGGCTGTCTGCATAGATTCAGTCCTGTAAGTTGGTCTATTCTTGATATGGTTCTCTACTTGGAGTTGAGCCTTCAAATCCACAGTGAGGTCACCAGACAATTTTACATCAGCTCAATCATTGACTTAAAAGCATCTTAAAACATTACACTTTTGGTAATTTTTTTTAATTCAAATCTCCCTTATTCCTATTTCATTGCTGACCAGAAGAGATTGGTTGAGAATTTTGCAGCAATTAACTATTAATTCTGATCTATGAAACCAATGAAGCTTATCTTCCTATTTTCTCTATATAGTAAAGCATTCCTTATTTGAGGTCTTTTGATTTGTAATACTAGCATGAGAAAAAGAAAATGTTGATCAATTGATAGTCACCCTTTCTTTTGTTGTACGGATCTGAGTCACCGAATAAAAGATGTAGCTTAATGGATTGAACTTTATGGTGTCTGTAGCTAAATTAGCCCATTAAAGCCTGTTAGTTATGCAGCAAATCCTTTTGATAGATTTCCATGCATGCTGAGCTTAAAGTAATAATATGGACATTAACTTGTCTTGTATTAAATTCCTGAAGTCTTTGAAGTCCTAAGGTTCTTGTTTATTGATTTTATATATTATTAAAAACATGTGGGGACTGATCAAACTGTGGCAGATGATGACAGATATTGAGAGATAATATTTTAAAGGAGATGTCAGAGATGGATCAATTGAAAATCCTGCATTCTTCCAAAGCAATTCCGCCAGTTGCTTGGGCTCTTGCAAACACCATTTGCCTAGTCACAGGGGATGAGAATGATTATGCGGAACCTGGAGGCCTCAATCAAGGACTGGACTACGCAGTCTATGTCCATGTTGTGATCATTCTTGCTGAAAACTTGTTGTCATGGCTTGATGATGGTGGATGGACTGAAAAGGAGAACCAATATGCTCAGGTCATTGCAGAAACATCTGCTGAGCCCTTCGGTAAAGCTTTGTGCGAGATTGAAACAACATGTGCCTTAAAGATGACATATGTGAGCTTACTCAGACCTGTTTGTCAGCAGTGGCATCTTACAAAACTTTTGGCAATGTCAAAGATGGATGCCAATATTAATGGGGATGAGACTTTGCCCACAAAAACTCTGAAATACTCAGGAAAGTTGAACCTTCTTGGTATTGCATATTTCTATTCTTGCATGCTCCGAATATTTGCAATCTTGAATCCTACAGTTGGGTCATTGCCTGTTCTCAATATGCTGTCATTTACTCCTGGGTTTCCTGTTACCCTATGGGAAGCATTGGAAAATTTACTTTTTCCTGGACATGGAGACATTTCTGTGGTTAATGATTTTCACACAAGGAAAGTTTCAGCAAACAAAAATGATGGGTTTCTCAAGAAACAACAAAAACAACCCAGTAAGGATGGAGGTAATAAGTTGGTCAACGTACTCCATAAACTTACAGGAAAGTCACAAGCAGGGGTAGATCACGGAGATTCAGTTAATGGGAATCCTAGTGCACAGGTTGGTGATGATTTGCATGATGCTTGGGATGTAGAACTGTTAAGGTGTGGTCCACAAAAGATTTCAAGAGAAATGTCATGTCTTCTTCATTTGTTCTGTGGGACCTACTCACACCTGCTGTTAGTTCTTGATGACATAGAGTTCTATGAAAAACAGGCAAGGTTTTTATTTTATTTTGTTATACCTGATCATTTGTAGTCTATATTATTTACTTGTGCTTTTGTGGCGATTTAGGTTCCATTTATGTTGGAGCAACAACAAAGAATTGCATCAGTGCTTAACACCTTAGCATACAATGGCTTGGCCCATAGTATAAGTCAGCAGGATAGGCCCCTTATGGATTCCGCGATCAGATGCTTGCATTTAATGTATGAAAGAGATTGCAGGCATCAGTTCTGCCCCCCTGTTTTGTGGCTTTCACCTGCTAGAAAGAGCCGGGCTCCAATTGCAGTTGCTGCCAGAACTCATGAAGCTATGTCAGCTAATATAAAATCAGATGATGCTCTGACTGTTCCAAGCATGGGTTCTGTAATCACGGTGACTCCACATGTATATCCATTTGAAGAAAGGTTAGTATAAGATACGTAATGGTTGTCATCTTGATTTTGTTCACTGTATTCACAGCAAACTCCTAGAGTTGCAAATCACCAAAATGGTCACTTGTGTTTGACCTAACTCTTTCTATAAGTGGTCATTTTTCTTTTTGTTCTTTTTTGTATTCTTCTCCATGAAAACCTGTATTTCTTTTCTGTCTTTTTACCCCTTAGAAAGAAAGCTTTCCACTGTCCTTGTGGAGTTCTCTAAATCAGCTTCCAATTTCATTCCTAGTCTATTGGTTGAATGTTAGTCTTGCTTGAAGCTTCACATCTTCATGGGATCTCTCTCTCTCTCTCACACACACAAAGAGTTTTTGGATGGTGTATTTGCATGGTTTATTACTCCTCTTTTATGCATCCCTGTTATCACCAAATTTCTTTTTCCCATGGGACCATTTGCTTTGATGGCCTTCACAAATTCATTATTTTTGTTTAGTTTTGGTTTTGTTTCCATGTTCCAAGCTGTTTGCTGACATCATGGATTATCCTCGCAGGGTTCAAATGTTTAGAGAGTTCATAAACATGGATAAAGTCTCTAGAAAAATGGCTGGTGAATTTACAGGACCTGGTTCACGAGCTGTGGAGATTGTAGTTCGTCGCAGTCATATTGTTGAAGATGGATTTCAGCAGCTTAATTCTCTTGGGTCAAGGTTGAAGTCATCCATTCATGTTTCATTTGTTAGTGACTGTGGCCTTCCGGAGGCTGGTTTGGACTACGGTGGGCTATCTAAAGAGTTTCTGACAGATATATCAAAATCTGCCTTTTCCCCTGAGTAAGTTTGTCCTGGTGTTTCTACTTTGTTTCTTTCACTCTTCCTAGAAGCAGCCTTTTAACCCTCCTTTTACATATTATTACTGTTAAAGGCATGGGCTATTTTCACAAACCTCAACTTCGGAGAGACATCTAATTCCCAATCCAACTGCAAAATATCTAGAGAATGGTATCCAGATGATTGAATTTCTCGGAAGAGTTGTTGGGAAAGCTCTATATGAAGGAATATTACTAGATTACTCTTTTTCACATGTGTTTGTTCAAAAGCTGTTAGGCCGATATAGCTTTCTTGATGAACTATCAACACTTGATCCAGAGCTGTACAGGAATGTCTTGTATGTGAAGGTAAACCCTTGTCAGGAATCACACTGTGTGCGCATGCATGTTCCTGAGTTATAATTTCTTTGGTCCCACATTTTTTTAGTCCATCAAACTTACTAATCAACTTATAAACATGAATGTAATTTTATGGGTTAACTTTAGATGGTTGCATTAAAATATGCTTTAAATGCTGTAGTTAGATAACGAGATCGCTGATTTCTGGACAACCAGGAAATAAGAAGACAATGCTTCTAGAAAACAGCTTAGCTTAGGTGGATGAATGTTGTCAAAATAAAATTAACCAGAAATTTGCATGCTCTAGATGACCTAGAAGTACCCTTGGGATTAGATGATGAGCAAAGCATTTATTATTGTCTACAATGACAAAATTACGGCACAAATATTATATTCCAATCATGAATACCATACACAATGTCAATAAATGAAGTCATACATGTAGATGGCATTTGGTTACTGTTCAGAGATAGAAGAAACGAGGACACTGGAGACAAAGGAGACATGATAGAACAATAGAGGAGACAAGAGTTGTTTTTCTTAGTAAAGTATAAGATAGAGTGACTGTCTCTGTGTCTTGTTTGGTTGATAGTGGCCAAAACATAATAAAATATAAAAAAAGTATTTTTATATTATTGAGAATACAATTCTGCTGTTTGCTTGAATGCATTTAACCAACGTGAACAAAATCAAGATATTGGCTGATCAAGCTCACTCCTTTAACTGCTATGCTTATTTCTTGGAATATCTAGGGAAAAAGTTTTGTTTCTCCATTTCTATATAGTTGGAAAGGAAGTGAATTGAAGCATATGAGAGGCCAGTAGAGGGTAAGGATGTGCCACGTGGCAAGTCATAACAGTGCTCTGCTCCATAAGATTCTGGAGTGTTGAGCTGCACTGTTGGATGAGGGCTGCTATAAGTTGTTGAATGACAAAACATCACCTCCCAGTAGATCCCAATTTCTTTAAAAGCATACAGGCAAAAAGATAGAGAAGGCTGGGGAAAGGAAGAATAGGTAAAGAGAATTGATGACTAACAAGAGAAGAGAAGAAAGTAAAAAGAAATAGGTGATGATTGGAGCAGAACAGTTGGGGGATGGGAGGTAGGGCAGTAGACAACTTGTAATATTCTTAAGTTCGTTCTATTTACAGGCTTCTAAGCAAGCAACATGGTAGCATTCTTAAACTCAAATTGCCATACTGAGATCATTGTGAAATGTTTAGTGAAATATTATTTCATTATTTTTAAAGCTAATGACAAAACTAGTACAACTAACCTAAGAATACTATGCCATGTTATTTGAGAGTGGCTTCCACATCATGTGTTCTTGTAGAATTTGCGAACAATCCAACTCGTTGCATAGTGAAGTCTTGTTGGAAATAAGGTATTGTTGACAACTGACTGCTTGGTTAAACCACATTGATTGTTTGTATGTATGTCTTCAATTTATTAGTTCTGTGTTTTCTGCTATACTATAGATGTCTTGCATGTGCTTAGGTGCATTCACACCACTGGATATATAAATTCTCAAATCTTGATGTTTAACACTGAGTATCCCAGAGGTCAGTCCATCTAATAGAGTCTCTTAACATGTTGTAACTGCAGCATTATGATGGTGACGTCAAGGACCTCTCCCTTGACTTCACAGTCACTGAAGAATTATTTGGTAAACGGCATGTCATTGAGCTGAAACCTGGGGGCAAGGATGTTTGTGTGTCAAATGAGAACAAGATGCAGTATGTTCATGCAATGGCTGATTATAAACTCAATCGACAGGTCACTAATTTCTACCTTTTGGAAATATGGAATTCTATCAGCTTGTTATGAGATTGACCTTATTATGACTATTCGGATTGCAGATATTGCCCTTTTCAAATGCATTTTATAGAGGGCTAGCTGATCTTATATCACCATCTTGGTTGAAGTTGTTCAATGCAAGTGAATTTAATCAGGTAGCCTCCATTGCATGCATATAGTCGATTACTTTTTCTGTTAATTTTGTAGTTCTTGGTAGAATATTTTATCTGTTGATTTGAACAGTTGCCTTGTTATCACCTCTTTTGAGCATTTTACTCTTTCAAGACCAGAAATTTACTGCATCCTTGAAATCCATGTGGTGTGTGATAGGATGTGAATTCAAATGACAGCTAACAGCAACTGTTTAATGGATTTGGAGAACTCCATTATCATTATTTGGTGTTATAGTGCCTATAATGTCATAATATAATTGGCTGTTACTGTGAAAATTACATGTCAATAATTGCCCAATAATGGTCTACATATTTATAAAATTTTATGAAAGATTTCCTAAAGTTTGTGTTGTCACACTTCCTTCTTTCGATAGTTACCATATGACATTTAGCTATTAGAAATGTTATTATTGTATATATTTAGTGAAATCATTAGTAAAGAATGCATAATCAAACATTTGTTCAGACTTACCAATGATTAATGACAAGATAGCTGTAACCACTATTTAACACCTGTGAAGTCCACATTCCTGACTGCGACAGCACCTATTCCACCTAGAAGAAGATGATAAGCTATCCTTCTTGAAACTCAATCTCCTGAAATTGGAAGTGTGAGTTCAAGCCCTCCCGCCGTTCTCCTAATGTAATGTAATTTGCCCGTGTATTTTTTGGAATTGATTTGTAGTCTTGTATGTAATTTATAGCAAAACCATCCTCTTCAATTTTAAATACTTTCACATTCCTTGCGTTGACAAAATTAAGTTATTATTTCCTTCATACATTTCTATCTTTAGCATCATTTTTACCAACTCTTTCTGCTGTATAGGATCATTTTAATATTTTTTGAGGCTGGTGATCATTTTGTTTTTTATGTAGTAGGTTTCTCTTAAATGGATCAAGTGTTGACTTGGATTTCTTTTTTTCAGTTACTTTCAGGTGGTGACCTTGACATTGATGTTGATGATTTAAGAAATTACACACGATACACAGGTGGCTATTCTGAGGGGAGTCGAACAATTAAACTTTTTTGGGAGGTATTGCCCTGTAATGGAAGTTGAATGACTTCATTTTTGTATGTCTTGAACTTCAGTTTGTGTATAAAAGATTAATAAGCATCTGATCCTGACCCTTTCTGCCATTCTTTTCCTTCAATTTAGCATGCAAATGCTTTATTGAATGATAGAAAAATCTACTAGTAGCTAGACTGCATTACAAAAAAATAAAAATAGATTCCTTTAGAAAATCACACGTCTTTTGGGCATAATCTCGTTAGTCCATGCTTTAGGCCTCGTGAATTCCCACTTTTCAAAGTTTTATCATTTAGAATATTTACCTGAAATGATCCTTTTTTTTTTAAAAAAAAAATTGTTGCTTGCTGTTATTTGCTTCAGGTAATTAAAGGATTTGAACCAAATGAACGCTGTATGCTGCTTAAATTTGTGACCAGCTGTTCTCGAGCTCCATTACTTGGATTCAAACACTTGCAGCCATCCTTTACAATCCATAAGGTGTGCTCTTGATTTTTGCGTCTTCCAGAAATATTAGATCAAAATTCTTATTGCATAGGATCTATATTATTTATTTTAATTTGTAGTGTCTTTGGCAATAGTAATGAGGCATGCTTTGGCTACATCATGAATTTCCTAACTTCAGATAGCATCTGAAGGCATGCCACAGTAACTTGGTTCTTATGTTGTGTGGAATGCATATCCATATTTACAATATTGAAGATAGGATAGTGATAGGATATTTTTTTTTGTTAATGAGCCACATAAAGAAATATTCTGTTTTTATTTTCAATGTCACATTTCAATTTCAAAAAGAAAAACTTTCTGCCTTAGTATGTGTATACAACAAGATGCCCATTTGTATTGAAAAATGGTTTTTTGAACAAGAAGCAATAAACGGGTTCAGGCTTGTTTTGTTTGAACAAGAAGCATCCTGGGAACACCGAATCATGGGTCCTTCTGTACAGCTTGCTGGGGCCTTCTGATTAGTAATACATTAAAAATGGCATGCCAAACACGTGTATTGGAAAAGAATAGAAGCCAAGCTAGTAGTTGAACTTGAGCTTTTTCATTTTCCCAAATATTTCATGCCCTCTGAACTAGCAACTTTATATTGAGTACATACATATGGTTTTGGTTCTTAAAGATAATCCCATGTAGTTTGTCGATATTTTCTGCAACCAATTTTTTCCTATAGCATATAGCTTTGAGGAACTATTGCTGGTTTCTTTGTATCTATTTTTATTGGATTCACATGCTCTCCTTTTCAAAGCCATCTTCACACTTCAACCCTCAACCTTCTTTAGAAGGACTGATATATATATATATATATATATATATATATATATATATATATATATATATTTCTTCTTATGATTGATTCCATTACCATGATTGTCAAATCTGATGGTTTTAAATGGGAGTTTTTTTTCTCATTTTAAACACCCCATGACCCTCGTGCAAAACCCAATGGGCAGCCAAAATCCATACTGGTTGAATCTGAAATTTGATCTTATACAGGTCTCATGTGATGCCTCTCTTTGGGCAACAATTGGAGGACAAGATGTGGAGCGGCTTCCATCAGCTTCTACCTGCTACAATACTCTCAAGGTATTCTTAGTGCAAACTCCTAAAGTTAGATCCAACAACATCAAATACCTTTTATCTAACCTTGGTTTGTGTCTGCCTTTTTCTTGTTTTCTTTAATGGTTACAGCTTCCAACATACAAACGTGCAAGCACTTTGAGAGCAAAAATTCTTTATGCAATCAATTCAAATACTGGATTTGAACTTTCTTAAGGATCTCTTGATCTTTGACTTGTTTTGGCTAAGGTGAATTTCTTGCCTCTTCTTAAATCCATAGCTTTATACTCAATTGAAACTGGATTTTTGATTGCCAACTGTTACTATCTTGACAAGCTTACTTTATACTCTAGCTGATCCTTTTGGTCACAATCAGTATTGGCCATAAAACCGAAATTGAAATCTTATTAAGTTGATGAATAAATGTCTTGAAACACGCAGAAGCACTACTGAATAGCCCTGTTACTAGCTAACAAGGTTTCACATGGCCATGAGAATACTTCAATTGTTAATTTCATTCCATAGTTTTTTGGGCCCTCCAAGGTAATATCTTTTTATGTTTGTCTTTATATTCTTTTGTGATATCATACCTGAGAAAAACAGCTAAACCTTTGCATGCAATAAAAAAAGAAAGTAAACATAAATTTGAAAATTATATATGAAATTTGATATCATGAATCATTTCATTAATTTTGCAACCTATTTTTTTTACATAAGCAGGTATCATGTCCCCGCAATCTTAGTTAAATTATGTTATTTTGAGTATTAGGTAAACCTCTCTGTTTTTTTTTTTTTTTTGTGAAATATGTTTGTTTATATTATTATTATTATTATTATCAAAAGATACCACTTGAATGTTTTTCTTTAAAAAGTTGAGAAATAGATTATTACTGAGAATTATAATGTGTAAAATTGGCATCTTGGATATAATCTTAATGAAAGAAAATAAAATAAAAGGTTAATCTGGTCAAAGCATAAAATAAACCTAATGTGTGATTAACAATTCAAGAAATGATAAGTGCCACCCATATATTTTAATAGGGTTTTCATTTATAATGCTTGCAAATGTCATAGGAGTAAATTGTTCTAGCTATGGTAGGTTTAGCTCTAAAAGATGATAAAGCATCCCTGTTCAAATATATCACAGCCAAGGCCTGGTTAGCAGCTTTAGAGGGATGAAACTCATACCAAAAATTGTGCAAACCTGATAATGCAGTATGCAGAGCATCTCTACTATAATAATTCTGCAGTAAGCCTTTCTTGACATGAAGAACCCTGTAACAAAATTATGAATTGAAAATAATATGGATGAAGCTCTGTATGCCTGGAAATCTTATTGGACTTTGGTATAATGTTTCAGCTGTGCATGTCATTTCAGTAGTCAAATGATCAATCATTTAACTGTTGATTCTCTGTGTTCTGGAATGTGGGTTTCCCATTGCATGATGCATTGACTAGCTACTTTCTGCAGAGGGGGAACCTTTTGATTATCGCTCGCCTCTTGATCATTTCCTAGAGTGTGGTAGATATCTAAGGCCACAGTTTGAGGCAAGGGAGTGCGTTGACCAGGGCCTCACAATTGCTGTTAATTTGTAGTTGAACAAACTAGTCTCATGGTTTAGCCACTTAAACCACTGTTGCTTCCCGCATGGGACAGGTTGTGAGCTTCACGCAAACACCTCTTTTTGGCTGCATGGTTGTCGCTCCAATCCTTCTTGCTCCAAGTTCTTCAATATTCAGTCTCTACACCTTGTTGGAAACAACTTTGTGCTTCAAAGAAGATAAAGAAGAGGATCGCATTTGTCCAGGTATTCAAATCTCTCTAGTTGTGTGTACATATTTGAGAACAGCATCATGTAATTAATGCTTCTAGTTTATTATTCTGGAATCTCCCATCATTGAATATAGATAGATTGATTTGTGTTATCCGTTGGTGGACTCAATTAATCGTGTGCTGTGCTTGTTTCATTTTCATTTTTTTAAAATAAAAAACATGTTGGAAAGAAATTTGGTGCAATACCTGAATAAAATTGTAGGAATTCGTGAGAATATCTGAAAATCGTTCTGAGTAGAATTCGTTTGGGATTCGCATGTAAGAGTTCTGAATAAAATCACTGCTGTATGCCATTAGCTTTGGTTGAGCCCAGTTTTACATAAACAACGCTTTCTCAGCTGATTTTCCACCTAGCTTGATTTAGACAAAGGAGTGAAGTGTCAGGGAGGTTTAGAAACTTCACTCTCTCTCAATCTCTTGTGCTGAGGAAGGATGGGGACAAGGAAGGATGAAAGGGGTAAAATGACAAGATGGATTCAATTCATCAATCTAGTCTCTTACACACGTAGGAAGGATGGAGAGCGCAAAATAAAAGGATGGATATAAATTAATCCATCTAATAGTTTGGCTGACATAGAGAGAGCAAGAATGGAGATCGATACATATTAGGAATGATAGGACTATAGGATGGATTTTTCATCTTCCCTATTCGTCCTAGGGTCTCTATTCATCCAACCAAAGGCGATTGCAATTTATTTTTTTTAATGTAAACCAACCTAGAACATTAACTAGGTTAAATTAAAAGAGTTGGCGGAAAATAAGGATCCATGTTACAAAATTTACATGAAAATGGGGGTATAATAATACAGGGATTCAACATTGGGTTTTTCAAATTAAAGAGATTAACTAATTATTTCACTAGAAACTAAAGGATTAAATAATAATAATTTAATTTAACAATCAAAGGGTGAATACGAGAGAATGCAATTTCTAATGTCCAAGATTGATAAGTAGAGACGAAATGGAATATAAGTCCTTGAAAACATTATATACTGCTTTGGGCAAAGAATGAGGAATACATCCAGCGATTGTTTGTGTGTGGGTAAAAAGAAATAAGGAATTTTTTTTTCCTTCAATTAAACGGTTTGGAGTTTCCACATTACTAAGAACCTTAACTGATTCAAGATAAGAGAATTGATTGTATATTAAAAGAATAATATTACCCTTAATATATCTTATATAAGGTAAGTTGTATTGTTTATTTGTTTGATTACTAAGGTATTGATGTGTTTTTTTAATTGTTGGTCCTGCTATTAGTTAAAGAGACCCATCCTAGTAGAGTGGACTATAACTTTATATATTGAGTCTATCCATTCTAAAATTCAAAAATATTTTTGGTACTTTTTTTAATATTAAGGAATATATCTTATATATAAGTTCATAATTCTTGGTATTAAAATAAAAGAATTATTTTTTTTTGTTTTTGAAATGTAAGTCAAGTTCATATGGTTTTAATAAACTTGTTATTAAATTCAAAATGCATGCAAAAATAAAAAATAAAAACTATTTTTCTTGAATTTAAAAATGCTAAATCATGCCATGTATTTTATTTTATGCAAATGTGATTTTTATTTTAGAGTGTTGGCCATATACAATGCTAGAAAAAATCAAGACTTGTTTTCCAAACATGGCCTTATCTAAAATTATCCGGTTAAAAATTATCTTAAGATTGTGTTTGACAAATATACCTTAACGAATAAAAAATTGGATTTTTCCCTTTGAAAAATTTTGGACATGCCAAACACGTCCTTAAAAGTTGACGGGCCCAGCCTAACCATGTGGGCTGGGCTTCCCAGCTCGGGCCTAAAGCTCGTAAACAAAACCTAGAATCAAAATGTAATTTATGAAGATCAAACAGAAAAAAAAGTTTGAAACCGATGAAGAACACGAATAACAAGCAACGAACCTATAAAATAAATCAATGATACATATCAAAAGAGAGAGAGAGAGAGATATATAGTATGAATGATATATCCAAATTAAAAGACATGTTGTAGATTTCGTGAATCGAACTCAGCAGCCTTTAACCCTAACCTAGGTGTTCGAGGTTGTCAAAGATCTATCGATTCAAAATAAGTAATAAATGGACACATTAATAGCAGAGAACAATCATGTATAAGTCTAAGCTTTGATCGAAGCACACAAGATGGACCAAAACTACAGTTTATAAAAAATAAAAAGTGACAGCTATGAACATTCAACCCAAACCTAGAAAAAAACCTAGAAACTATCCAGAAAAGGTTTAAACCTAGAAAATGCTTAAACCCAGAAACTGACATAAAAAAACCTAAACTCAAGTCAAAACTACTACAAACATACTTGTATTGACCTACCAAAGCTTTCAAGAACATAAAAGAAAGCAAATGAAAATACAAACAAGGATTCAATCATTTAAACCACATAAAAATCCAAGATGGATATCTTTAATTACAAATGTACAAGTCTGTAGAGTATGAGCGGGCCATTCATACCAATCTTTATAAGTGACCATCTTATTTTGAACAATCTTTTTTATATTTTTTTTTGGCGGCCTCTATAATTCTATTAATCTTTGGCCTATACGGAGATGAATTTGAATATTTGATCTTCCATTTGACACATAATTTAGTGATTGTTTTTCATTAAAGTTTTGAGCATTATCCGTCACTTTTCTTTTAAGTAGCCCATATTGGCAAATCAACTCTTTCTTAATAAATCATTTAACAACCTTCTGCGTCATATGCGCATATGAACAAGTTTTAATCCATTTAGTAAAGTAGTTAATTGGTACTAAGATGACTTTATGTCCATTATTGACTTTTGAATTAATGAGCCCAATAACATTTATCACCCACATTGTGATGACCAATATGAAACCTTATTGAATAGAGAAAATGATGGTGTATTGATTTTATCTCCATGTACCTGACACTTGTGACACTTCCTCATATAATCTATGCAATTCCTCTTTATGGTCATCAAAAAATACCTAGCTCTCTGTATTTGTCTAGTCATCATGTGTTCGTTTATGTGTGTAGCATAGGTTCCCTCATGTATTTCATGTAGTGTTTGCTTTGCTTAATTTTCATTTAAACATCTTAAGAGAGCCTCATCAAATGATCTTTTATATAAAACTTTCTCATCCAAGTAGTAATCCATTAAAAGACAAAAGAAATTTGAAACAAATGAAGAACACAAAGAACATGCAATGAACCAGAAGCTAAATTAATGACACAGATCAAATTTCATCGATTGAAAGGCATGGAGAGATAGAGCATTAAAGATTAGAACAAAATTATATATTTAAATGGAAAGACATGTAAATTTCATGAATTGAACCCAACAACTTCTAACCCTAACCCAGGTGTTTAAAGTTGTCAAAGATCGATTGATTCAAAATAAGCAATAAATAGACAAATTAATGGTATAGAACAATCATCTATAAGTCTAAGCTTCGATTGAAAAACACAAAATAGACCATTACTACAATTTATAAGAAATAAAAAATGACAGTTATGAACATTCAACCTAAAAAAAAAACCCAGAAACTATTTAGAAAAAGCTTAAACCTAGAAACTGGCCTAAAAAACCCAGAATCAAGTCAAAACTATTTAAAACATGCTTGTACTGTCCTACCAAAACTCTTAAGAACTTAAAAGAAAGCAAATGGAAACAAAAACAAAGATTCATCCATATAAATAACTAGAAAAATCCAAGAGGGATGTCATTAACTACAAGTATTATTTTATTAATTCTAACATCTATTCTTGACATACATTATCATGAAATTAGCTTCATCAACCCAACATTTAATCAAGAACAACACATAGTCATATTTTGTTGAGAAACAAAAGGAATCAAAACAAATTTAACAACTAAACTAGACACCAAAACATGTTATTGACTTTTTGAACAACACTAATAACATCAAGTTACAACTCTACAACAATAAGCTATGTATATTAGCTTAAATATAATAAATACATTTAAACTCAATTGTTATCAAACACATTAACAACCAAAGCATTAATGTATGAACATCAAGTAATCAAACAATAGTTTTTTTAAAAACATTAAAAAAGAGAGGTGTGCCCATTGAGTTACACCCTCTCAATAAAGGTTGTTGTATACCTCGTAGAAGCAATGCTATTTTCATCATTTCCTCCCGTTTTCCTGTATTTTCTTGGTTCATCTACCTTTGTTTCCAACTTTTTTGATCCTTAATTTTGTTTGCCTTTCCTTTTCCCTCTTTTGAACACTATTTCCTTGGATTTTTCTCTCAATAACTCAAAAACTTCTTTTGATCTTCTCTATTTCTTTCCTTTTTATTTTCTCTATGATTTTATGCTATGTCTTCTCTTTTTTCTTTTGGTTAAGATCACTTGCCTTTTATAAGCAAACCAAAATAGAAAATTACAAAACCTTGGTGGTTTTTCTAAGAGGTTTATAAGAGATTCTTATTCTTTCTCTTCCAAAACCTTCCTCCTAAAAATGATGGTGCATAGTCTATTTTATGTCTTCTTGTAAACTAAATTCAATCATAAGAGAGCATCATTAGTCTTTTCTTTCATGGGTAATTTGTTCTTTAGTCATAGCTAATTAGGTTAGGTACTTTATTGATGTCAAAGAACCAATTAAACCAAAAAACTTAAGCTATTAGGTGAGGTCCCAAGATATGATTTATATTGTTCTCTAACATATCCCCTCAAGTTAATCCCTTTCGGCTTGAAACTTACAGAGGTCCACATTATCTTATGTTTAATTTTTATTAAATAAATGAAGATGCTGAGATTTAAACCTATGATCACTTGGTCATCAAGGTTTTGATATCATGTCAAAAATCGATTCAACCCAAAAGCTTAAGTTTTTAGGTGAGATTCCAATATATGATTTATATTATTCTATAACAGTTGAGATCATTATGGATATTGAGACATAAACGTACCATTGATGGACCTGAATCTTGTAGAGGGGATGTAGATCTACCATTGAGAACAAACCACACTTGATTTGGAGATTTAGAACTACTAATCTAACTTGGGATAAGTTGTTGGTAAGTACATCGAACTAAATGAGATATAAACATTTGATGAGAATAGTTGATCCTTGTATAGGAATGGATTGGTGCTAATTAAAGCCCTTAAAGTGGTTAGAGAAGTCACATTTATTCATCTGAAATTGCCCTCTCGGTCAGCCTTATGATCGAAAAAAAAGAAACAATGACTAAACAATGTGTCTCTTATTCTCTTGATTAAAGTCTGAGTGACACATCGTTTTTTAAACCCTAAAAACTAGGGTTTCTAAATAGGACTTTTTAGTAAATTTCACTATAGTACCTGTTCTTTCAATTTTAGCAAATGCATCCTTAATTATTTGGAAAACTTCTTACTCTTTGCAATTGTATCCCTCAAAACATTGATTGAGATCATTCAATTTGCGTGCCCTTTACAAATTAGTCCTTGGTTTTCAAATTATACAATCTGACCTCTATTTGTCATCAAACTTTCAATTTTTCTTAAATTGGCCCTAATTTGATCAATTTTAGTCCCTGGATTTCCATGCCCTTTGCACTTTAGTTCTTGATTTTGAAGTTTGGGATAATAAAACTTTAAATTAAGCTCCTGGTTGCATCAAATTAGCTTTTTAAAGTTTCAATTAAGTCTTTTCTTTCTTCAAATTATTGCAGATTAGCTCGAATTAAGCCTCTAGACTTAATTTTTCTTTAATTGAGTCCTTGATTGAATCCAAAAAAACCCATTAAAAGTTTAATTAAGTTCTTAAACTTAATTAATTCTTTTTATTTTTACAAAATTGACTTCCAAACTTAATTTTTGCTTCAATGAAGTCTTTTATTAAGTCAATTATACCAGCTAGAAGATTAATTGAGTCCTTAAACTTAATTAATTTTTCTAATCTTTTTACATTTTGATATATTGCATCTCAAGGACTTATCTCATGTCTCGAAAATAAAATATTTTTTGTTTTGAAATTTTTTTTTTATTATTATTTGAATTTTTTTATTAAGGTGTATTTTTTATAAAACAATTTTGGGGGAAATGTGCTAGCAAAAATCATGAATAAATGAGTTTTGTTTTTTTCATATTAGCATAATTGACAAAAGTATTTTCCAAACTAGCACACTTGGAAAAAAGTTTCACAATCTAGCATAGTTAGGGAAGTCACGCATATAGCTCATGCACTAACTATTGAGATGTGCTTGTATTTTATGCTTGTATACTGGTCGTGCATATGATACATGCGTAACCTTTTTGTCATCTATTTACTACATGCGTGATCTATGCATTAAAAAGCCACCATGTATTGCAATATGCATGACTAATGAAAATATAATGCATAGGCACTTCTCAGCTCTTTTAGCCCCTTGTCAATGAAAACACAATTTAAATGGATCTACTGCTCATCGTTGGTGACAATCTAAACAGAGGCAGTCTTTGTTGTCGTTGGGTTTGCTACATTGTGAGGGATTGCCTTTGTGCTAGTGGCCACCTTAACAGTGGCAACGTTGCTTTCATAGGTTTTGCATAGCTCAAGGGGCTACCCTCACACTAGGCCACCTCCAACTCGAGGTAGCAACCTAACGTTGGGTGACTAGGTCGACTCCTCTAGCATGAGGCAACTCGCGCTGGACAACAACAATATCAAACATGTTGGCACTATTATGGCAGAGGGAGGGTAGTAGCCATGGTTGTTGTCTCTGTCACTAGTGGCGACCTGGCCTAGTTCATCAGGCACTGGATAGGCATGTCAAATGTGCTGATGTTGTTGATGGTGGTGCACAACCATCAATTTCTTTAGTTTTTTTAATAATTTATATAATTTTAAGATATTTAAGAGGAGTTGCTGTAATTTAGCGTTTTATTCAATTATTTTTTTTAAGTAAAACATATGGTTAACGGTTCATTGAATAGATAATTGATTGATAATTGATGGTTATAGTTATAGATATATAAAATCTTATACGATGGTTATAATTATGAGTTCTTAAATTAACGAAACTATCTAAAGTTTTAAAGACATTACAAAAACTTTTTTTTAAATCCTAAACTTCTTTAATATTGTAAAATTTTCTTACTATGTATAATGGAGGCATTATAAAAATATTAAAGGTATTTTAGAAGAAAATTAGAATAGTAGAGGAAGTTATTATTTGATAATTTGATGTGTATTACATTAACTCATGTAGAGTTTATATAGTTATATAACAAGATATGTAAATAAATATAATAAAATAAGTTATAGAAAATATGCTTGATTATGTTTTTTTATTAGATTATTGAAATAATTTTTTAATTGCTTAAAGTTGTTCACATACATGAATTTTTTTATTGATTATGAAATAATCAATAATATTTATCTTTATTATTTTTTTAACAAATTTGACATAAAAGTGGTTTTTTTTGTATTACATTACTGTAATCTCAACCTTCATCCTATTCATTTTTTTAATTATTTTTTAATATTATATTATCTCTTTTGTGATTAAAAATATTTTTTTAAAAAATAAAAAATATGACACTATCATCTTATTAGCATATCATGTATCTCATGTTTACATTCATTGGATGTATGCTCGAGAGACAGACAAGATATAACCCACGTAAAATTGGTAGAGCCACTTGTTAAAAGGAAAAAACAAAATTCAGTAGAATAACATATTGAATTATCGATTGGTAAATTAACTCCCCGAAAATAGAAAGAGAATGATACTTAGAATTACCTAAGTTTGTTTTTTTTTTTTCATATAACCATGCACGTTATATTAATTTTAAGGAGTTGACTTTATTATGAAAATGATATTATTTTTTTCTTGATTTGTTGGCTTCGAATTTTAAGAATAGTATTTAAAAAAAAAACTTTTAAATATATCAAATCAATACGTAATAAGTTCATCCAAGAATATATCCTTTACCATCCAACAAAAAATATAATACTAACTGCATGTCATTACTAAAGAAAAAACAAAAAGGTATCAATTGTTTTGTTGTGGACTATAATGTATATTGCTATAGTATAATGATGTTATTGTCTTAAAAAAAGCTAATGAAGTGATGTATGAAGGTAAAATAGTCTTTTCTCAAGATTCAATTGATATTATCAAATTAGATAGGGGTAAATTGGTTTTCTTGCTTTTGTAGCATAATAGAATGATTTAATTACATTTAAAAGTAGGAAAAAATCAAATTATCGGGCATGGACATTTAGTCTTTCGACATTTTGGTTGTATATTGAAATTACTGAATTGTTTTTAAAAGCAAAAAAGTTAAAACTAACATCTAAGGGCATTTTCATCGCTTGATTGTGGTTTTTTTAGCTATAATCAATCTGAATAAGGGGTGATTTAGTTTTTTAAATAAATATAAATAAAATTAAAAATCTAAAAGTGGTTGGAACGTGCATAGCATGCGGTAGTGAGTGAGAGACGTTGTGCTCTTTGGACGACATATACGGTGCCTTTTGGCCATCAAATGCCACCAAACATGTTGGAAGGGTTGCATCATCCTCTTCCCAGTGGTCAAATGCGTGTGAATGAAGGGGAAGAGGTTAGGCTTTGATGACCTTTTTTTTTCTTTTCCTCCCTCTTTTCTTTTTCATCTCCTCGGATTTGGCGTCATCTCTTTCAAAAATCAAATATGATTTCATGTCATTTTATATTTGTGTCAATTTTGATCTTCATTTTTAAAATTTCTATTTATTTTTATTTTAAGGCCTTTTGAGTTTGATTTTTTTTTCAATTTCATCTCTCAGCATTTTATTTCATTTAATTTTTGTATCCAGTTTGTTTCTCATTCTTTTGATTACTATTTGTTTTGTTTTTTTTTTCTAAAATTTTGGATGATTATGAATTTTGCTTTATAATTTTTTCGTGTTTGTCTTTTATGGAGTAATTCCCGTCTCATGAGCCAGGTCATGGGTTTAAGAAATTACCCTAATTTAATTTTGGTTTTTTTAGGATATTTTTTTAAAATAATTTTTTTTCAATTTCATTATTCGACATCAGGTTATTAGGTTATTGAACCTTGAGCTTTGTGATTTTTTTAGCTTTTTTTTATGTGGGGTTATCTCAATCTTATATCCCAGGTCGTGAGTTAGTCGAGTTAACCTGAGCTTACTCCAGTTTTGCCTTTGGTCATTGAGTTTTCTTGAACTCCATTGTTTTATTCAATTTCTTCTTTGCAAGCTTATCCTAGTCTAATAACTAGACTGTAAATTTGACATGCTAACTCAAAGTAATGTTTTTTGTTTAATCATTTTTAAGATTTTTTTAGTTTATCCTTCAACGTTAACTTGTGTCGACTCAAGTTTTTAAAAAAAAATTGATTTTTTTTAGTTTCTCCTTTTATCATTTAATTTGGTTGAGAGTTGACCTCCATTATTTTATTCACTTTCTTATGTGTGGGCTTATCACGATCTCACGATCGAGTCGTGAATTTTGCATACTTACTTGAATAATTTTTTTTATTTTATCCTTCAACGTTTACTTTGTTAGTAATTAAGCTTCAGAATTTCTTTTGTTTTTTTATGAGATTATTTTATTCTTATTCAATTTTTGCTTTAACATCAAATAAAATTGTTGAGATCTTTTTAAAAAATTTAGAGGGTATCTTTTTATAATATTTAACAAATATTTTGTTTTTGACAAGTCATTGTTTTATTTTTTTAATAATTATATTGTTAAATTAACTGAATTTATTAAAATTCATTTAAATCAATGATCTAGGCGTTAAATTTTTCTTTCACCTTTTAAAATACTATATTTGCTTGGGTATTTTTATTTTTATTTTTATTTTTTAAAAATTGATTTGGTTAACGGCGTAAAGCAAGTCATCTCTTTAGTTATTTCTTAATTGATGAAGTTATCAGAAAGCTTAACATGCCATGACATGATTAGGGCCAAATCTTGATCCAAACGAACTACTACTTTGATGTGGCGTACTTTTTTTGTTTTGTTTTGTGGTTGTATTTAATATTATGATAGTTTTTATTTTTTAAATTATTTTTTATTTAAAAATATATTAAAATAATATTTTATTTTTATTTTTTAAAAATTTATTTTTAATATCAATATATTAAAATAATTAAAAAATAAAAAAAATTAATTGAAAATAAAAAAAAATCTTAAATTTTTTAAAATCACGGTGATATCACAAAAACAAATAATGACAAAGCTTGCTGCATGAAGTATAAACATAGAACAGAAAATGAAGATCATTAATCTTATTCAGAGGTCAAATTTGCCAGTAGTATGGTCTGCCAAGTTAAGTTCAGTTAGTTTGTGATTAATGTTAAATGAATGATGATATGTGGATGGTAATGCGCTGACAAATCTTATCCTCTCTTTCCCTCTTCCGCTTTGAAAAATACAATTTACCAAACAAAAACAAAGACAAAACTAAGCTTGCCTCCTCGGCTACAGTTACAGTTCGGATTCCAGTTGCAGTTCCTGCCTCTGCCTGGCATTCTTCACTAATAAGCAATAACCAGACCTAAATGGAACTGATCTCCCTCTTCCCTACCTATCATCAAAACCCCACTGCCATTCTACTCCGCGAGCCTCTCCTCTCCATTCCCATCACAAGTGATCTATCTCTCTCATTTTATAAATCACTTATATATATATATATATATATATATATATATATATATATGTTTGGATTCTTACTTGCTATGACGACGACGACGACTACTACTACTACTACTAATAATAATACCACTTACAAATGTTTACAAAATTTGTTTGAATTGGCAGAGAGGAGGCTGTCCAACGGAAATTCAGGTGCGTTGAAATGTCGCTCCTCACCGTCTTCCTCTGATGATGAGACTACAAAACCAACCCCACTATCTTTGCACCAGGAGGGAAGGAGGGCACTCGTTGCTTCTCTCCTTTTAACTGGTTAGTTCTATCCATCAATGATATTCTCATGTGATGGTTCTTTAATTAATGATGAGATTTGACGTTCCATTACTTCTTCTTCTTTTAACTGTGACTTAGCTGTTGGGATTTATGTCTGTGATGTGGCCGAGGCTGCTAGCACGAGTAGAAGAGCTGTAAGTTTCTTTCTTTCTATATGGGATATTTTTTGTCTCTTAAGTTATGTATATTTTACTTTCAAATGGGTACTAAAGTTGCACAAATTCTGCAAATCTTTTTGTTCTGTGCAGCTTAGAGCATCAAAAATACCGGAGAGTGACTTCACAACCCTCTCCAATGGTCTGAAGTTAGTACATTAAAGTTTAATTAATGTGAATTCTTTTCTTTGCTCCGGTTTTTACCCTTCCTATCTAATATAGACATTGGAAATTTACCTTTATTTGCTTCTCTCAAATAATTGAATAGCCACTTGTTAGTAAATTCACCAGAAAGCTAGAGCCTATCATGTGATACCATTATGCAAACCTTCATTTTTTTTTTCTCTCTCTCTGTGTAAGGACAGAGCTACATTGTTAGATTTTGAGAATTCAATATTGAATGATTGTGTCATTAATCGTTTTTTAGTCTCACAACCTGCCTTTTACACGCTATTTCATTTGTCAATTTCATACCAAGCATATATTTGTCTATATATTTGAAGGCAAATCATGCAAATTCTGATAGAGATATTCTTCAGGTACTATGACTTGAAGGTCGGGGGTGGACCTAAGGCCGTGAAGGGATCTCGGGTTGCAGTACGGTTGTGGCTCAGTTAAATTTAAATTTTTGAGTAACTGATGTTTAAACTATACCCTATTATATTACACTGATACATCAAATATTAGCACCAACTCTTATGGCTTAATTTCACGTGCTTGTCACAGTACTTGTAGATCACTTGTTTCTTCCCTAGATCCTCATCCACATCCATGTTCCCAACTTCTATAGTTTCTATACCTTTATAAGATTATCGAACTTGTACAAAACTAGAATTACCTTGCTGATTTTTCAAAACCATTTAAGAAGAAGAAGACTTTGATCTCATGATGAACAACCTCATTTCAGAAGAAGGAATGTTCTTCTGTAGCTTCAAAAGTACAGCATTATTTTTACCACTTTTACTTTTCAGATTTCTAACTGATGGAGACAAGATGTTTAATGCATGCTTCAGCATAGAATAATTTGCATGGATGAAAGAAAAAGTTAGATAATTTCACTCCTCTTTTAATCTAAATTCCAGAGCCATTATGTTTTTGTGGTCTATCTGTTACCATGCAGTACATATAGAACATAGCTGATGTAGTTGCGTTTATTTTAGGTTCACTATGTTGCCAAGTGGAAGGGAATCACTTTTATGACTAGTAGACAGGGACTCGGTGTTGGAGGTGGAACGGTAAGACTAGAGTTGTGCACTTCTTCAGTTATACATCTTTCGTACATAACTTTAATCATTCATGCATGATTTGACGTATCAACCATCGAGTCTGCAATTTCTTTCCTAAAATTTCTCTGCCTTTTGGCCAATACATATTCCTTGAATTGTTGCAGCCTTATGGATTTGACGTGGGCCAATCTGAGAGGGGAGCGGTCCTTAAAGGATTAGATCTTGGGGTTGAAGGCATGCGTGTAGGAGGCCAGGTGACTCCTGTTTCTTCCGTATTGTAGCTTTGTTCTATCTTGACAGACTATATGATAAGGCATGCAGTAGCTTACATATATCCATAGTTCAGCGTTGAGTAGGTCTTTTCAGCTCTTTAGTTCAAATGCTATCAATTGAAATATAAAATCTATATGTTAGAAAGCGATTCTAGTGCAAAAAAGAAAGAAATTAATGCAGTTTTTTTGCACTCTCATTACCAATAAGCTGAATTTAATAACTGCATGTGGATCACCTTATTATTGATTTCTGCTCTTTAGCATGCGGGGCACCATGGTTATCATGCTTAAAGTTGAACTAACATTCTATATATAGTTATGTTCGCTGAATCTCAACTGAATAATGTTTCTTTTCATGTGCTGATGAATGACTAATTCTTTTTTGGCAGCGTTTGCTAGTAGTTCCTCCTGAGCTAGCATATGGTAGTAAGGGAGTACAAGAAATTCCTCCAAATGCAACCATAGAGGTAAGAAGTTGTCTTTTTTGGTGAAGGGTACGGATATATTCATGCAAGTGACATCTGGGAAATCTTACGGTCTCCATGTATCTGAAACATAACTTGTAATCCATGGGGAGTAGTTTCAACAAATTATAAGAATATGGTGTTTGATTAGCTGTATGATCCATGGGATGCTGTTACAAAATTCCTTGAGTGTCATATTTCTTGCAGTTATTGCATGGCGTGCACCAACTTCAGTCATGACATGCATGTTTCTTGGAGCAGACCATATAGAAGGACAAGGAAAAGGAATCCTGAAAACTCATGTTCCTTCTTTTGGTTTTAAACAAATAAGATAGGAGGCAAAATTCTTAATCTTTGGCCATCCGTGTTTGTAATTTCAACTTGTTAGGATTTCTTAGATTGGAGCACTGTACATCATCCAAATTTAAAAGCTTGCGCGGTGATTCCTTTGTCGTCAGAGTCAAACCACAAAGTAGTTCAAGATACTTTGTTGTTGTCTTATGAACGCCCAGGACCCAGCTTGATTGTTTGTAGGTTTTTCCCTTTTGGAGAAATCTTTTACATGAATGCATGAAAATCTTTTAGCTTTGAAATCCATTTCCCGCATCCGAGTTTCTTGAAAATCATTTGATTGTATATACATGAAAAAGAGATGATGTGATTAATTGTACCCTAGCCTTTTGCGCGAGTCTTCGTGTTAATTTGTAAAGTGTAAACCATGATTTCTGCTGAGAATGGCACAAGTAAAGTAAACCTATATCTTTCACTATTTACTTTCATTCACTTGTGTAATTTAAATTTGAGAAATTCTAAATAACCCTTTCAGTGGTTAAAGGCCAGTTCACAAGGGCCGTATCTTCATCTCCTCTTTTTAGTTCCTTGTTTCAGTTTATTCTTTCATCTGATCACCTAGTGCTTTGAATATTACTTTTTTAAACTCTCAAGAAAGCCAGGTGAATGCTGTGATCAATTCTTCCACCAAGTCTTCTGAATATAGAAGAGATTAATCAAACCACATCACAACAGGCTTCCATCATATAGCAAGAGATTCTATTGAATGATACATACTGGACTGTTGTCGGTTCAAGAACTTGATTTCTCTGGTAGTGGCTTTTACATTGTAGAGAGAGTTTCTCGTTTCTGAAATTGCTCAAGGTGGAAAATCAAATGAAAGGGCTATCTATTCCATATGATTTGCCATCAAGTTCTTAGTCTTATTCTATTTCTTTCCACATAAGCACAATTTATGTAACTGATCTGTCTGTTTGCATTAAATATATAGACATGGAATTTAACTTGCCACTTTCTTTGTTGAATCTGCAGTTGGATGTTGAACTGCTGGCCATCAAGCAAAGCCCCTTTGGGTAAGTGATGGCAGCCCACCCAGTGCACTGCGATTTTGATAATTCTTTGGCAGTTAGCCTTACTCATTGGTTTGGGATGCAGGTCTCCCGTAAAAGTTATTGAAGGTTAATGCCTATATTGCTTGGCATGCTGCTTGTTCATGCTTTGAGCTTTTCTATAGACCAGATTGCTTCTGCACTTCGCCTCAAAGAGAACTGAATCTGCTGGTATAAGCTGGTAAAAATACGTCATCAGCATAGCCATAAATGCACTAATTACTTGTATAAATCCTACTCCCCATCCTATCTTCTTCTCGTTGTGTTCTTTTTTTATTGTTTTATTCTCCCAGCAAGTTGCTTGTGCTATTGGGTATGAAATTTTTAGAATGCTTACAATTCTTTTTTTTATATGGCAAGGCAATGTTTACATATCTTCAATGTTCCAAATCATACAGAACCAGAATATATATATATATATATATATATCTGCAACCAATCGATTGCTTACATGTTATATTAATTTTATTCATGTAAATATATTTATATTTAATGAAGATTTTATTTATTTTTAATATTTATCAAATATTTTATTAATGAATCTAGAGTAAAGATAAAGTCTCTGAGACAAAAATGTTTTGCAAAAAAAAAATTATATAGTTGTTATTATGAGTTTTCTATTGCATTAAAGTTTTGTTCTTGAATATTCATATTCAATACTCTATTAAGACTGAACATTAATTAGAGTTGTTGAGACTAGTGCATAGTATGTTTTTTTCTTTGTGAAAGAAAGTATTTTTTCTCGTAAGTTGAGGTATGAGAGATACTTAGAACTAATATATAAGTACTTGTCAGATGACATATACATTGAACTGACCTGTACGATAATTTTATATGAAAAGATCACTGGTGCCTATGAAAAAACTCACGTGATGGTTGTGTAAGTGATCTTTAGACTTAAAATCACTAAGTTATCTTATATAGAAAATGTTATGCTTTGATCTTGATACAAGTTCTAATCAAGGGTATCAAACAAGTGAATATTGGGTATAACAAGAACTATAAGAAGGTATTTGAGTAATTAAAAGAGAATTCATCACCCTAAGTGATTTAGAAAACATATTTTATACATTCTCAAATAGTTGATTGTAAATCCCCGCGCAAGATAGAATGAAACCTAAAAAGAGTTTCAAATCTTATTTAAAGAATCAATAACTATAGTGTTGAGAACAAATGTTGTGATGTCGCGGTCACACGAATTAATTATCCTAACTTAAAACACAACACACAAGCAGTGGTGGAGCCACGTAGGGTCAAAAGAGGGCAATTGTCCCCTTTAATTATGTTTTGAATATATTTTATATTAGAATATTAATATAATAGTAATGTGAGGGGTTGACACACGCAGAGACGCAGAGTAAATATTGTTGACTTGTAAGTTAATATAATAAATAATATATATAATATATGTCTAGGCTTCCAACACTCCAACTCATTTCTCATTTCCCCACACGTTTACCTTTTCTTTCTTTTTCTTCCGCTCACTATCCGATAGCTTTTTTATTTTTTTTAGCTACTCTTCCTGCCTCTCCCACTTATATAAATTTCTCTTCAAGTACAATTAAGCAAGTAATTTTTAGGTAGATTTCCTTTATCTTTTCTATTTATTTTATTATTTAATTTAATTTTTATTTTTTTATAATTAGTTATTAAAAATATTAGGGTTTATGATAATTTAAGGGTTTTGATATGTATAATGTTTTGAATCAATTAAAGGTGAATGCTAGTGGACTACCTGCAACATTTTGAACAATAGGCATTGATTTGATTGTTTTGAATTAATTAAAGGTTATATAACTTGCCCCCCCTCGTTTAAAAAACTCTAGCTCTACCACTGCACCCAAGATAATATAGAGCAAATAAGGAGTCGATCCCACGAGGAATGTCTAGTTTAGATTTTTATGCTATATGATATGCAATAGAGGGATTTGGAGGTTATCTAGGTTAAAGCAAAAGTAAACAAAAAAATATCAAGTGAAATTTAAATAAATTTATCAAGAAAACAAACATTGATCGCAAGTAAACATCCACCTACAGAAATCAGAACTGATCATAGAACCGAGATGTCAATTTATACTATGAATATCTATCTTTTCTTATGTTGATTAGTTAACAGATTCGCTGTATAATTAATCCTAACCATAAAAAAACCACAGTGTCCGCACTAATAATTTAATTCAATGGCAGTCTTAAGAACTAAATGAGTTGATTAATCTAAACAATATAATTGTCCACACTTCATGTTTGATTTGATTAATTGAATGTTCTCCCTAAGATTACTAATCTGGATTCGCCACAATTATTAATCTCAGTTGTTTCACAAGTGTATATACCACAACTCCGGTTTTGATAGCAAACTTAGCAATTGATTATTCATAATAATAACTTAGAGTCCGCTCTAGCAATTAAAATAAACAATCATAGGAAATAAACATAGGAGAACAAACATATTCATTCATCATATAAACTAAAAAGAAAAGGTAAAATAAATCTCACAATTCTTGAAATCCAAAGGTTTTTATGTTCTTACAACCAAGAAAAAGAGTTTAGCCTTGTATGTCTATTGAAAAACTAACAAAAAAGAAAGGGTTTGTGTTCCTCCTTTCTGGCCATCCCCTCTCTTCTCCTCTTTTCCTTTTTTTTTTATACCCTAGGAAACCCTAGTCTCTATTTTACAAAATAGTCCTCCCTTAAGTAGACAGTTAACATTTAAGTACTTTAATAACTATTTTCCTAAAAAACAGAGAAATAGCTTTGCATGAAATCTTCAAACTTTGACTTAGAGGAACGTAATTTGAATGTCAGTTTAGATGCTTCAGAACGTAATTTGAACTCATTTCTTCACGAAACCTGTTTGCTGGCAGAATTCATTTGTCATCTTTGAAAATTCATATCTCCCTCATATGACATCTGTTTTTACTTAAATTTGAAGTGTTGATAGGTCTTTGAGTCAGGAATCCAAAAAAATTGAGTTTGCATCATTTAGACTCCTGCAGCTCCATATATTCAAGTTAGAATGGCCGAAGGTCAACACTAGCTGATTGCGATATTTGACTTTGAAGGCTGCAATTTTCATGCTTTTCCTTATTTTATTTTCTTGTCTTAGATTTCCAAAAAGGTATGGATGTTAGCTTTTTAATGCCACTGGAATTACTTCATTTCGACCTCTAGAGGTCACGCTCTGCACAAAACATTGACTGAATGTCAAATCTGCCAATTATCTCCAATTTACTCTTTTTTGCATATTTCATCTAAAAGTGCCTTCAAAACATAAAACAAAGAATATCAAGGTATTTTATATATAAAATACAGGCAAAACACTAGTTAAATATGGGTGAAACTATCGAATAATATGGTTGCATCACCTGAAAAGTTTCATCATCAACATTGAAAAGTATCGCAATATGATCTCTGTATCTAAATATTTTGGCATCTAATTTTAGCTGAACAACAAAAGGCTATAATTTCTTTGTGCAATGTAGTCATATGCATCCTCTTTTTGTTTAACAAAATAAGCATTAGTCTTAAAAAATATCAATTGGACTAAAGCAGAAATAGGAAAAACATGTGCACCTTTCAAAACATGATTAAAAGATTTAGAAAGATTTGTTGTTATATTGCGATATTAGTGACCCCCATCATAAGAAAGTGTCCATCTTTTTTTTGGTACCCACTCAAGCCATTCTTTCCGTTCTAGATGACTATTACCCATATAATCAAATCATATATCAAATTTGTGCTTCAAAGATTCATAACACATCCTTTATTTCTTTTATTTTGGACAGAAAACACTTTCCGGAAGTTGTGAAAAAATTAGAAATGTCATATTATTTGCTGATTATATCAAATTTGGTCCTCAAACTTTTAATTGCTATATATATTTTGTTTTGAATATTTGTTTTCAATTTCATCCTTTAGAATTTGATTTTTATATTAACTTTGGTCCTCATTTTTATAATTGTTATTTGCTTTTCCCTTATCATTTTTTAATTTTTATCTATCAAATTTGATCCTCATTCTTTTGATTGTTACTTATTTTATTTTATGAAATGGTAATTATTATTATTTTAATTTCATCATCTTTTAATTTTATTTATTTATTAGATTTGATCTCTATTATTTTGATTATTATTAATTTTATTTGAGATAATTTATGAAATTATATTTTTTTCAATTTCATTATCATTCAACTTTTTAATTTATAAGATTTGTTTCTCGTTATTTTAATAAACTTGAAAAAAATAAAACATTAATAAATTATTTTTCAGTTTATTTTTCATGACATAACCAAACACTGGAAGTGTTTTCCAACTTATTTTTCATTACACTACCAAACATCGAAAAATAATTTACTTTTCTAGAATTCACTTTAAAAAAAGAAACTACTTTCCAGCAAACAAACGGGACCTAAGCATGAAATAAAAGAAATTTAGCCTGAATTGATTGGATAATATTAATTGTGTTAGACACCTAACAAACAACTTCAATCATAAATTTAAAGATTTGTTGGCCATAAAGATATTGCTTAGGATGTATTATGAATCTTTAAAGCATAAATTTAATGTATAATTTAATTACATGGGCGATAATCATTTAGAATGAAAAAAATGACTTGAGTAGATACCAAAAGAAAAATAAATATTTTCTTATGATGGAGGTCACTGATATTACAACAACAAATCTTTCTAAATCTTTTAATCATGTTTTGAAAACTTATGCTTATTTTGTTAAACCAAAATAAAAGAATCATATGACTACATTGCTCAAGAGAAATTATAGCCTCCAAGAAAGATGCATATTTTGTAAATTATTCTTCCCATTTCAACAATTACAATACACAACACCACCTGATCCAATGTGGAGATAATTTACAATTCTTGCACTGCTGAATATGGAGGATCCTTTACAAGAAAATAGAGTTTCCCATCAGAAGAATAGACGATGCTCCAATCACCAGAACATGAGAAGTATTATGTAACAAGAAACAGCTACCTCTGCAATCCAAATAAACAGCACAAGGCTTTCCGGTCACCATAAATAAAAACCAGCCAACCCAACGCACACTGAAGACTGAGCAAAGAATCAACTTAAATTTGAGGTTTAGATCACAAAAATTTGAACTCCAACAATAATATGTGCATAGTGAGAACCATAACGGTCAGAGGCAGCAGCTCAAAAAGCATGATGTCCCTTGATGAGCTGCTCACACTCAGCTGTCCTGCATTGATGAAGTCCTTACTAGAAGTTACAGAAACATTTACAGATAAGGAGCCTGACAGAAAGAATTGAAATGTATGGGGTTAGTTTCCATGTGTGCAAGGCAAACAGAAAAGGAGTTCACCGAACCATCATAGTTTTTTGAACTTACAGTCATAGTTAGCCCAACCAATCCGTTGTCGTACTAAATCATATACAAAAATCTTATCTTTCAGAACAAGATCTGCAAAGCCAATGCAATCAACAGGAGTTAGAGAGACCATTTGCAGGGCCAGCAGCTAGAGAGACCCCCCCCCCGCCCCCCAATATTTTCAACTTTGCACTGCATTTATAATTTTTATTTTTAAGAAAACTTATGTTGCCCACCATAAAGTTGTGCATGTTTTATTAAAGTCCCCACCTACTTCATAACTTACCCACCCCCCAGCACTGACATTATGACCAGTTGATGGTAAGGAGAAAAGGTTAAGCCTCTCCCCAGATATACTCATGTCAATAAAAGAAGTAAAAGTTTAGAGTTCAACCTCCTAAGATAGTTACTCCTTGAACTTTCTGAAAACCAATGCACCACATCGCAGAACCACCCTGCTACAGAAGAGAGAGAGAGAGAGAGAGAGAGAAAGGTGGTCCATGTTACAATTCATTCAGTGCAGTGACAATGGCAGATATATTCTGATTAAACATGTTCAGTTCAATACTGATGGGAAAATGAATAAGTTAGCAAAAGTGAAGAGCAGCAAATTACACTGGGACCAAAAGGTACAAGGTAGTCTTCAGGTTTTAACACCATAGATGCACCCCCAGCAAAGTTAAAACTGGCCAGGGGAAACATCTGAGATACACTGCATAGAAAAAAAAAAAACCAATTAAGTTATTGAGGAAGAAAAAAGGGAAAGTAAAAGCTAGAAAGAAAACTTTTGTGGTGTAACATAACAGCAAAAACATCATTTGGAAATAAAATAGAAGAATGAACCTGGTTGAGACAAGATAACACTGGTTTCCTTTAGATATTATAGGTGTAACAGATGGCGAGACAACGACATTCACCTGGACATTCACCAATCAAATAAACTTAGCATGCTGAAAGTGAATTTAGTTGTGATTGTTTAAATCATGCTAATTCAATACCTTGTTACATTCCAGTTCAATAACTTCACTACCATTATTATCTCACTATTAAAAGGCTCAAAACCAGCTCTTTAAAATCACCTTATTGGGAGAACTTAAAATAATTATTTTTTATTTTTTTGGGAAAAAACTTACTAATTATAAGAGATTGCATGTGGATAAAAGAAACTTTCTTACATTCTCTGATTTTTACTTTAACTGTCCACTTTGTATTTGTGAGATCAGGGTTGCAGAAATATGAAAGACTGAGAAGACATAGTTACTGTAGAGAAATGTTTGGCTGACACCAGAGAACAAGAACAAGTCCCTATAAAATACCTTAACAAGTTGCCTCATGCAACACAAAGAGAAAAAGAATGAAACCCTATATAATATCTTAATGAGTTGCTTTCTCATAAAATGTCTCGTCATGAAACTATGCAACAAGGTTCTGTATAACTTAGTTATCACAATGTCAATCATATTGAAGGATTCCTAATATTTTAAATGGAAAAAAAAATGGTGTTAGAATAGCTTAAGATTGTAAAAAATAATACATTAAAGCTCATTTCTCTCAGCTGCAAACATCATTTATTATAACAGGAACCTTTGCATGTATAGATGGGAAAATTACTCACAGCACTAACAAAAGGATCATAAGCTTCTGCCACAAGGTACGCCAAAGTTGTTCCAGAGTCAACAATTGTTCCTCGGCTATTCGATGTTGCAAACACTGATGGATCAATTGGTAACAATTTCCCATTAACAGCAATGCTTTGTAGATTTAAATTATAATGAGGCCTGCAATTTTTGAAAAGGAAATCACAGCAAATTAGTGTTGCTCAAAATCAAACTAAAGATGGCAGACAGCAATACGCTTGCATGAGGAATGCAAAAAGTAAAAAAAATACAAATTGTTGTGCAACAGAGCAATAACATTCACAAGAGAAAGATGTGTGATAGTAAGCAGATTTGGTGATAAAATGTAACTCCTCTTTGAGTTTTTGAAAGGTTCTTAAGCAGTTAAAGTCTCATTTCTTTGGACTTGTTCACATTGAAAATATCCAATTTCTGTGACCACTTTAAATACCTAGAAAGATTCCTGCAAAATATGAGAAATCCTAAAAGCAAATCTGGCTTGGTACTATTCTAAAAGGTTATTCCAAATACAAAACCAACTGAACAAAGCCTGTGAAGTGCTTGTCTACTCCTAAACACCAGTAATATATGGTATCCTAGCTAAAGGTAAAAGTAATGTACAAGTGACTGCGAAAATGTCTTATCACTGACCAATAAGATGCTCGAAAAAACAATTTTCTTTTAAAAATCTGTGTGCAATATCAAAGCTTGTCCCATTGCCTTGACATTTCTCAGGCAATAAGATTTCAGTTGCTGCTGCTTATACAACGCAAGGATAACAATCTAAAGAAGTTGGGTTGTTGGGGAAAGAAAAGGTTTCCAAGGAAAAAATGACATACTGTGATGGGACAAGTGGACTATAAACCATGCCTGGCTCCAGAATCTCACCAAGAACCAGTATACCACCTCCAATGCCCTCTCCTTTCAAGCAATGAGAGAACACTCTGGGTGTTATCCCGTGGGTTGACAATTGTGATATAACAGAGAGTTCCCCCTGGCCAAATCCAAAAATCCCATCAACTGCTTTATCGGTCATAGTCAAGTCCCCAGACTGGTAGGTACTGCACCTGTTTTCAACACCACCATCTAGCGAAATAAGAAACATACAAAAAAGGCAGATCAATCTTGGAACAAAAGAAACTTATTCAAATAGGAGAGTATGAGATATATGAAGGGCAAAGGAAGCACACAACTCATATTTTGTCACAAGGGGGACTCAGTCCTTTATTCCTTGGCATCAGTTAAGTTTGCTGGCTAACTCCACAAGAATGAAATGGCAATAAATCATTCAAATAGTCCAGCAACAACAATACTATTTTACAGTAATAGCTGTGTATTTTGGGTGAACATGCCCCTTGCTGTGAAAGCATAAGAATGGTTACCATAAGAAGGTCATGCCATTAGTGAACTGGTTATGATCACGTAGCACCAGGTGGTGACTGATTTGTCATGTAGTCATTGTGCAGCAAAACACCATACCCTTGTGTGGATTCACTGACTGCATATTACATCTTTAACAACAACAATTAAGCAAAATATTACGCTTCATTTTTTTAGTCTTGTACCTATCCCTTCTCTCTAAACAAATAATCATTGTCAATCTTAAAAATCTGAACACGCCCATACTAATTCAACAGTACAATTTAGAAAACCTACCCAAAGACAATGAGAGCTGAAGAGTTAACGACTAATGACTCCCCCAAAATAGCATCAAAATAAAGTGTATCGGACACATAATAGCCTGATGTCCCACTTCCATCTTCATATTGGAATGTGTAACTGCATTGATTAGTCTGAGGAGAGCATTGAGTTACTGTGGTTTGAACTGCTGAAGTACAGATTGGGTCTGAACAGTGGACCAGCCCTGCAGTTGATGAGCTGCCGGAATCAAAGAAATTGAGCTGAATCTGCATTAACGCAAACAAAGCACCACGGGGAAGTTGAGGCTTATTTTTTCCAATTCTGCATATGTATAGAAAGACCCGTGACAAGGTAAAGAAAGAGGATTTACTCCAAGGCCACTAGTACGTGGGCAATTATTGCAGGAATTGCAGCAGACCCACAAGACATCACTTCCGGTATCAATCTGCACATTGAATTCTCTAGGAGGAGAGCCCAATTTCACTTTTGTAAAATAAAGTCTAAACACAAAGAAAAGAATTAAACCATATCAACGCCTATAATCATCAAGTACTGAAAAATGACTAGTTATCAAATCCAATCCTAAAGAGAATGTGGACGAGCGCCAAAATAAAAAACTGAAGAGAACCAAGACAGATGTATTACAAGGGCTCTGAAGCTCCGGTGACCCTGATTGCAATGGAAACCCAAACAGAAAGAACAGCAAAATTAGTCAATAATAATAATAATCATCTAAGCATACAATATAAATAACAAAAAAAAATCAATTTTTTGGTTACAAAAAAAGGCAAAGAATCAATCTTCAGTTAATATAATTAAAACAAAACATGCACAAAAATCCCATATCCTTTCTTTTCCTTTCCTTCCTCTTTTAGAAAGAATAACAAGCAAGCAATCCCCACCGCAAGTTCTTTTTAAGTGTGTGCATGTGAGCAAGAAATGCAGAAAATCATGTGCCATAAATACAAATTACCAATTTTAAACAAAACCCATGACTTAAATTAAACTTTTTACCTTAAATAACGCAAATAAACCATATAAAGAAACCTTAAAATTAGGAAAGAGGGGATGCTGAAAAAATTACCCGACGAGGTAAGGATCGGGGGAACCTTGAACAGAGAAGTCGACAACGCCACCAACAAAGCCTTGTAAAAGACGGGCATGTCTGAGTCGGTCTCGAGCTCTAAGTTGGGAGAGTTCAAGACCGTGGTTGTTTAAAGGAAAAGCCCTCTCCAGTTGGAGAAGACTAGCGCAGTAAACCACCGACACAGACATGAATAGTAGTAGTAGTAGTAGTAGTAGTAGTATAGTGATGAAGAAAGGGGGCCATAAACCCCGCATGTTTTGAGGGTTTTTCTTGTGTGTCTTGGAGAGTGTTAATGAAAGAGATCGAAGAGGAGCTGTTCTTGGTTCAGTTGGTTGTGATGGTTCTTGCTGCTTTTGCGCATTTATAGAAAGAAAGAGAGGAGTGGACTCAGGCAGCAGGACAGGACTGTGACACGAGAGAGAGCTTATGATTACGAGGAACAAGAAGAGCTTATTTGTTTGTTCAAATTATATTAACTTCGCGTGTTTAAATTATAAACTACGGACCTGAAAGTAAAGAGAACCAACTTGATTTCAGGGCACGAGGCACCATTTAAATAAACAAGGTATTATTTTTATTTATTTTTCTTCAGTTTAGACATTAAAGAATGAAGTAAAAGAATAAAATGTTAAAACAACTCAACCAAAATTTTCAACATTAACTAAAATTACATCATATGATAATAAATAGAATTTAGTCTCGTTTAAATTATAAAATGATATTTAATTATCAATACCAAAAAAGTAAGATAAATATTTATTGTGTTTAAAAAACTCAATGAAAAGTGAATTGTCTCAATAAATTTAAAACGCCCTAAAATCTTAATTATATTTTATATAACAGGTGATAAATATAGATATATAAAATGTATATTATTAAAGTAATTCAAATTAGCATAAAAAAATGTGAACATAAGGAGAAGAATGCTAGAATTTTTATTAATCTGTTTATTCTAAAGTATTTGTGTTAATCTAAATACAAAAAGATTATATATAGGTTGAAATAAAAATATTATTATACTCTTAATAAATAAAGCTAAATAAATGTATTATTTAACATCTTCCCTCAAACTCACGATGTGGCGCTACAAGCATCAAGAGTTTGTCAATTAGAAAATATAAATGAGAAATGAAATACTCATTGGTAAAGAAATCTGTAATCTACAAGGAAAAAGAAACAAAAGGTAAAGTAATGGTGTCATGTTTGAGATGATGACGAGTAAGATGATAATCGATCTCAGTGCTTAGTTTGTTAATGAAAAACCGAGTTGTGAGCAATCTGAATAGAACTCTGGTTGTCACAATACATAGGAGTAGGATGAGAAAGTGAAACTCTCATATCCGCAAGTAACCAACGTAACCAAACAATCTTTTTTATAGTAGATGTCATAGCACAATATTCTACTTAGGTTGAGGATTGAGAAACGATAGATTGTTTCTTGTTATTCCATGAAATAAAATAATCACTTAAAAAGATACAGAAACCAGTAACAGACTTGTGATCTATGGAATTACTGTTATGGTCAGCATCAGAGTATGCATGCAACTCCAAGGAAGAGGTGGATAGAAGTAAAAGACTCTAAAAGACTGTACCCCGAAGATATCGCAAAATATAAAGAACAACTGCCTAGTGAACAGTAGTAGGAGAAAATAACAAACTAACTAATAACATGAACAACATAAGCAATATTTAGACGAGTAATGGTGAGATATATCAAGCTCTCAATAATAGTACGGTATAAAATAGGTTTTGTCAAAGGTAAACCATCAAAAGAAGAATATCTTGCGTAACTTCAATGGGAGTATCTACAGTCTTGTTATCAGTAAGTCTAACCCGCTCAAGAATATCTGCAACATATTTCGATTGAGAAAGAAGGTAACCTCTGGGTGAGTAAGTTACCTAAATACCCAAGAAATATCGAAGATAACCCAAATCTTTTATTTCAAACTGTCTAGCCAACTTTGTCTTCAAACTGAGATACCGTCAATGAAGAAGACCCCATATAAACTTCTTCTTGAAGATCTCCATTTAAGAAGGCATTTTAGCATCAAGTTGAGAGATATGTCACTAACAAACCGAAGCTATGATAATTAAAGTATGAATAGTAGTTCTTTTTGCAACAAGGGCAAATGTCTTCTCATAATCCATACCATATTGTTAAAAGTATCCTTTTGCAACCAACCTAGCTTTGCATCGCGCAATAAACCCATCAGAATTAATCTTGATCTTATACACCCAACGACAACCAACAACACTCTTACTAAAAGGTATGAGAACCAAATCTCAAGTATCTGTCTTATGCAAGGTAAAAAGATTCTCATCCATAGCTTGCTACCAAAAAGGATCAAGAATTGCCTCTTTATAGGAAGAGGGCTTAGAGAGACAATGAATAGAAGCTTAAAGGAAGTAGATGATAAAGAATAACAAAAATAAGCAAAATATAGTAATTTTGTGAACTTACAAATATGTACGGATTGACGTAGAGGTGAATCCACAATCTCAGATGAAGCTTGAGGGGTTGTAGATGAGAATGGAGCTTCAAGTATGCCAAAGAGTAAAGTGTCAGTACCTGTGAATTGATGAGTACAAATTGGTCGAACATAGGGAGAGGTATCTGAGGTACTAGGAACGTAAGATGATAAACTATCATAATCCTCAGAAAAAGAATCTATACGAATAAAATTAGGTCTAGTCGGGATATGAGTAATGGATGAAATAGAAAATAAATGTATATGCTTGAGAAAAACAACATGAGAAGACATAAAGTTTTTGAATTATTAGATCAAAACAACGGTACCTCTTTTTACCTTCATCATAACCCAAAAAGACATAAATAGCAGATCGAAAGGACAAATTACTGCGTTCTATATGAGGATGGAGAACGAAATAAGTACAATAAAAAACTCTAAAGGAGGAATAATCAGGGACATACCCATATAACTTTTCAAAATGAGATAAACCCGAATTATGATAAAATAAAATTGTATTAATCAAACTTACAGCAGTAAGGACAACTTCTCCCTAAAACTCACTAGGAACAGAAGCAGACAACAAGAGAGAATGAACAACTTCGACAGTGTGCCTATGTTTTCTATCAGCAACTCCATTTTGGTCAAAAGTATCTGTACATAAAGTTTGGTGAACGGTTTCATCTAAGGCAAGCAACTAACAAAATTTATTAAAGGTGTATTCTCCATCTAAATCACACCTAAAGTATTTGATAACAGAAGAATGTTAAGTTTTGACAAGAGCTTGAAAAGCTGTATATATCTCAAAGAATTCAGAATGATGTTTCATTAAATAAACTCAACAATAACGAGTATGATCATCAATAAATGAAACATAATATCGAGACCCTTTTTTTATGGAAATAGGAGAAGGTCCCTATGCATCAGAATGAATTCAGTCAAATGGTGAAGAAGAAACATAAATACTTTGATTAAAAGGTAAAACGGAAAATTTTGCTAATTTACACCCATTACAATTAGAAATATCACAAGTTTGCAAATTTCCTAAAGCTCCTATGGATGCCAAAAATCTCAAACGAGAAGACAAACATGACCTAGACTAGAATGCTATAAATAAAAACTAGAAGATGAAGGACTCAAATGAAAAGAAGACAAATTAACAGTAGTAGCAGCAGCAGCGTCAGCTAGCACTTTTAACTCATCTAAAATATATAGTCCATTCTCCCTACAACATGTCTCAATCAATTTTTGAAACTATAGATCTTGTACACAATAAAAAGAAAAAGAAAAATTGACTAAATAATCACCAAATTCATATAATTGACCAACATAAGCGAGATTTAATCTGAGTTTCGAAAAAAGATAAACATCAAGGAGAGACAAATGAGGTGTGACAAGAGAACCAATACATGTTAAGGGCATGAGAGTGCCATCAATAATCATAACAAGAATTAATGGTGAAGGGAACACAAAGGTAAACGATGAAAAATCTGAAGGCATATGATGTGTAGCACCAGAATTCAAAACCCATTCAAAATGTGACATAACTGAGGAACTATGAGGCAACTGATCTACGAAAGAAGAAGAAGTGGACATTTCTTGTGGTTATAAGGAGAGAAACTTCTAAAATTGCTCAGTTAGAGTACTAGGATTAGTGATAAAGCCTGATGAAGCTACTGCTGCAGTATTGTGGTGTGATGCTCCTAAACAAAGTTTTTAAAAAAAATAATAAAAGATTTTTAAACCAAATAGAAAAAAAAAACCATAAATCAATATGAAAAAATGGTAAATCCTGAATAGTAATTTATGGACCTTATTTAAAGGTCTTTTCATTTTTTGATTACTATAAAATCTTAACTCTATCGAAAATAGGGCCTCAGAATCTTCTATAAAGTTTTTAGTTTTATTCAATATTCAAATAAAAAATTATGTTCATTAATATAAGGTTGCATGCCAAGAAAAAACCTACTACACAGAAAGGTTAAAGATTAAAAGGCAAGTTTAGTGTGATCCAAGGTTCAAGAAAGTTCTAGAATCATTTAAACTTTGTAGATAATTTTTTTTTTAAAAAAAAAACTATAACTTGTTAGTATATGCTTTCTCCATTTCTTCAGAACATACAAATTCAGCAAATCCTAGAAATACTTGAAATATTAGGGATGATAATTTCACTTAAACCTAATATATATTGACCAAACCAACCCAAATAGGTAGGAAATCTCTAGACTCGATTGAGTTCAGGTATAACCCGAAGGCAAAAGGTCAGGTTTTGGGTTGTGTATGAATACTAATCTACCTAACTTGAACCCAAAACTAGACTCAAAATAAATAAATATTCTTAAGTTTTACAAAATTACATGTATACCAAACTAAATACATACTAAATAGTGATATATTATGACATTTAGGTTCGGGTTAGTTTCGGGCTCAGGTTATGGATACTCAATTGATATTCGAAACTCGATCAGATCAGGTTTGGGTATTAAGAATTAATACCCAAACCAGTTCGAGTCAGGTCTAGCTCATGTTATTTTGGATTCAGGTTTTGATATAGATATTATAAAACCTCACCCATGATTATTCATTGTTATCTCTATGGAACATATTTATAATGGCCAAATCCAATTGACATATGATCTTTATTCATTTGGTCAAACCTGGCTAGGTCAACATCAAAAAAATTAAAGAATAAAACAAAAGAATAAAACAATGTCACTTTTTAAAAATAATTAACCCAGCCTAATAACCAATTAAACTACAGGTTACCTTTGACAACTACAATCATGATGCATAACTACGATTATAATGCATAGAACCTAGTCAATTGAGACAACTTGACCTTTCATTTATTGAAAGGGGAATGGGGCTAGTTTCTAGCATAAGTGATTTTTTTTTCTTAACACAAGTTTAGGTTTGATTATTAATAAAAACATTATATGGGGTGGCTAAATTATTATAATCATTTCTATAAAACATTATTCATTAAAATAATGTGCTGGGAGTGTTTTTTTAGTTTTTTTCTTCAATTTAACTCTTTAACAATCTAATCTAATCTTTTCTTTTTATTTAGTTTTTTCTCACTATTATTATTTAATATTAGATTGTTTTAGGAATTGTGTTTTATAATTTTTTTTTTGTTGAGTTATATTCCAGTCTCATGGATTTTTTTTCTCGACTTCAACCTTTAATATTAGATATGTAAGAATTTAAGTTTCATAATTTATTTATTTATTGTATTTTATGAATTTATCTTGATCTCATGATTTAAATGATGGATTTAACAAGCTTCTTGAATTGAAAAAGTAAGAATCCCTACTTATTAACAAAACACTAAAGGGTGTGGCTAAGTCGGTATAGCCACACCCACGGAACACCTTTTATTATAATAGTATTTTGTGTTTTGCCTTGTTTTTGTTTGTTTAGTTTTTTTTTTCAATTGTATTTTTTCATATTAGGTTGCTTTAAGAATTGTGTTTTATAATTTTCTTCATTTCTTTTCTGTTGTGTTATATACTAATCTCATGAATTTATTTATAATTTATTCTTGATTTCAACTTTTAACATTAGATTTTTTTAGAACTGAGGCTTCATAATTTTTTTATTTTGTTTTTTTATAAATTCATCATGATCTCATGATCTAGTCATGAGTTTAACAGGTTAAGTCAAGTGGACTCATGATTGTTTTTTACTATTTTTTCAAAATGATTTTTTTTTCTTAATTTTATTTTTTAACATTGGATTGGTTGGAAATTGGGCTTAAAATTTTTTTTACTTTTTATAATGTTATCTCGATCTCATGACCTAAATCGTAAGTTTGACAAGTTGACCTGAGTTGACTTTGTTTATTTTTCTGGGTTTATTTTTTAATTAGGCTTAGTCTTTTTTTTTCTTTCCATGGGTTATCTCAAATGAGACAAATCCCAATCACGAGGTTGACAAGTTAACTAAGACGGACTCTGTTCATTTTTTTTTTTCTCTTTTAATTGAATGTATGTTTTTTTTAATTTCATCCTCTAACAACCCAATATTTTTATTTGCTCGGGTAGTTTGACAGGTTAACATAAGTTGATTTGAATATTTGTTTTTAATTTAATATTTTTTTTTAAAAAATTTATCCTTCAACATTGAGTTGATAAAAAATTGACATTCATAATTTATTTTGATTTGTTTTTATAGGGTTATCATAATTTCATAACCTAAATTATAGATTTAACAAGTTAATTCAGGTCGATCTATATATTAATGTCTCAATATTTTTTTTAAAATATCATCCAATATATCATCATATTAATATTTTAAAAAATATTATCTAACAAGAATCACATTTTAAATTCATAATCAATTTTTTATTTTTATTAAAAAAATATTAGCAACATTTTAATTTTTATATATAAAAATAAAATTAATCGCCAACAATCTAGTTAAATTACTCATGGTCCATCCAGAAAACTCAAGTCATGTCTCGTTCGTAATCTTATGAGTTTCTACTAGTTTTGAATTCCATGTGAGATTGGTTCTTCGGAAGCATGCATCTTTTGTTGAGTGGCAAAAACCAGTCCCACCATTGTCCAGGCCTTGTATTCTGGTGCACACCTGTGACCATACATTTTTCTTTTTTTCTTCAATAAGTACATGTTTAGGAATGAAAAAAAAAACCCGGTATGGTGAGGTTTTGAATTCAAACCCGTTTGTTCAACGTAGCTGAATCAGATCAGAAGTGAAATAAGGCTCTCTTCCTGTATATCAGTATCCTGAAAACATTGCATTCTACATGGTTAAAAGTTTCAAGGCTGCAGCAGATAATAAAGAACACAAATTCATAAATGCACATTGAAGAGCTAAGAGGCACCTAAACACTTGCAGAAAGGCAAGGCATGGTAACATGTTCCGGTGGGGAAGTTTTGTGCTCCCTATAAATAAACAAGGAAACAAGAGTAACCACAGAAATCTCCTTCTCTAAGAAAATTTCAATGAAGCATTGCATTGGTGCCATCTTCGTCACCATCTCCTATGGGTGCTTCATTAAACATGTACTGCTCCTGATACTCCATCAAGTATTGCGTTGATCTCTTCACATCCAGAAACAGATTGTAGACTCGAGTAATGTCCTCACTCTCCACAACCTTTCCTTTTCGTTTCTGGCATGCCAACGCAGCGGCAGTAATTAGATGGATAGCATATCTCAAGGAAGTTTCAACACCAATATGAGTCAACAGAGCCTTTGCTTCTTCAGCCATCTCTACATCTTCTTCTTGGCATCTGATGTCCAGAATCTTGCGAATTTCATCCTTTGTATAAGGTTGAGTAGTAATGATAAGAAGGCGATCAAGGAGATCTATTGGAATCCCATGTGGAGATTTATAATTTGTTCCTCGTATATTAGTAATCCCTCTATTGGTGGCAACAACTAGTATTGGAGCCATCTCATTCTCAAGAGCACGATTCAGGAAAGAGAAGCATTCAATATCAAGCATGTGCACCTCATCAATGAAAAGAACACCTGGCACAATCTCTGCTTTGCCTTCCTCTCTCCATTCTGCCACCTTTGTGTCAATTTGTTCCCTTACTTCTGCACGGATTTCACCAGTATCACCAGTGAAGAGAGCCAGAAATCCCTGTGTTCTGAAAGAGGAGAATAACAACTGGTGATTAACATGGAACCAAAAATCCACGGGCAAAGATGAATTTGAATTACAGCTACATGACCTATTTATTTCCATTACATTTAAATTGGCAGGAAAGAGTCTTAACAATAAAAAGGGTAATACCACTGTAGACACCAGGAAACTGCACCTGAAGTGAGTCATAATGAATCTGCTGAAACAAATCTACAGCAGAAACAATTCTATCTCCCAATAACTACAAAGAGAATTTCCTTAAATATGTAATTTCTCCCCATCCAAATGCTCCAAATATTGCAAACAAAATATAACACCATGATCTGTTTTTTTCCTTTTTTGACCAAAGGCTTGGGACATGTAAAAGTGCAAGAATTCTCTTTGAGAAAAGTTTCATGATGGATGTCTAAAATTTTTTTTAGAAGCACTGCAGAGGATACAATATCATATTAGGGATTAATTTATTGTGGAAATGAAACTATAAAGAATCTCACGTTAGTCCCCTGTTTCTCTATGTGTTTTGAACACACTAGCAGAAAACTCTTCCAAATTCTCATTTTGCAGCATCTCATTGTTTCTCCAAACATTTGACATCTGTGTCTTCATGCTATATCTATCTAATCTCAAATAATCACCTTACAACATCCAAGCTAAAAACATAATTAATAGATTGCGAAGCTAACCGGGGCCAGAAAAGTTTATTCACCAGAGTGCGAGGCAGTATTTCTATCAATATCTCATCAACACAACATCACTAAAAGTCTTAACACAAATCAATAACCAATTTTTTTGCTAATACAGTGTTTAGGCAACAAGTACTTCAAGGCTTTAATTCTCAACGTGTTATGAAGTTGGATTTTGAAAAAAATGTACTCAAAACAGACCAAAGGGTCTAATATTCTCCAAAACTGTAAACAATGCACATTCTTGGCTAACTTAATGAAGAGCTCCATCTTTCCACAAGTATCACAACAAACCAAAACAACACAGCAACTAAGGATAACATGACCTCATAACTAGCAAAATGAATGTCACAAAAGAAACACAAACACGAGGAATAATACAATGGATGTACCTGCTATTAATGACATCAATTTCATGAAGTGTGACACAATGCACAATCTCTTTCCTCTTCTGCAACTCCCCATCAGGACACTGAACAAACCTAACCTGTGGCCCAATGGCATCATATTCCCTCGACCGTGTAAAAGACCTGCCAAGCTTGGTAACTTTCCCAGAAGGCTTATCAATAGCAATAACATCTCCACTCTGCACTTTTTCCTTTCCCAAACTCTCAATCATCTTTGCTCCCAAGTCATAAACCCCTTCCATCTCCGTTGTCTTCATCGTCAATTTCCCTGTTTTCGAAGCAGCACCAGCCACTGCTGGTCTATCAATTTGAATCTCCACAACTTCACCTTCAATCACCTCAGTTTCTTCTTTAATCCTAACCCCAATTGCTTTCCTAAAAGACTGCATTAAAGCCTCGGTTTTCGACATTTCAAGAGAAAATATCTCGCTAGCGGAGATCATTGCAAATGGGGTTTCAAGACCTAGGGATTTTGCCATGCCCATGGCGATTGCGGTTTTACCGGTTCCGGGTTGACCCGCGATAAGAACGGCTCGACCCGCGATTCTTCCTTCCTTTATCATTTGGAGGATGACGCCAGCGGCTTTGCGGGCTGAGGTCTGTCCCACCATTCCTTCAGAAACGGCGCGTGGTTCGAGGGCTGAGTCCAGCCCCAGACCACGGATGTGGGAGTGAGCGCCTATGCGCTCGATTCTTGTTAGGTCTCGAGTTTCTGAGAGTTTGAGGTCTGCCATTGAAGGAGAGAAAGAGAGAGGGTTTAGGGTTTTTCAGGGTTTAGGGTTTTCCAGGGTTTTTTTTCTATTATAATGAGAGACTGGTTGGTGGTGACTGTAGACTTTAGATGCGCATATAAAAACTGGCTGAACGAGACGGCTTTTTTTTTTTTTTTTTTTTTTTAGTTTGGCCTCGGCAATTTGTTGAATGCTTCTTCTTTAAATAATAATAGGAAGAAGAAAAAAATGCCATTGTCAATCAATTCCCAAAATAAGTAAATACTAGTCATCTTCTCCATTTGATTTGTGTTGCAAATCAAATGATAGTATTTTAAAATGTATAAAATTAAAAAAAAATTAAAAAATTATTATTCATAAAAACTTAGAATATTATTCCTTGTAATAATATAATAGTGAGATTGTCCTTGAATCATTAATTTTTGATGAATTTTTTTATCATGATAAAATTATCTTTTACCAATTGTATAGGGTTATATTAGTCATTTTTTTATTGCATAATAAAATTATTAATTTAACCCTATAATAAAACACAAATAATGTCTATCACTTAAAGGCTTTTTATGTAGCACATGCTAGCGAGTGGATGGACCCATCACCCTTTGAGTAGCACTTGCGAGGCTGTCTGATCACTAAACATTGCTTTCAGAAGCGCTGTTTAGAAGGTATCGACACCCTCTATATGGTAGGATAACGTGTGCGCCAAACGTGCCACTAGTTTGGTGTCGATGATAATTTTCTTCTTCTTCTTCTTCTTTCTCTTCCTTAAATCCCGCGCCAACCCTTTCAGAATTTCAGACCAACCATTGTAATTTTATTTTTCTTTAAATTTGGTCCTTATCCTTTTAATTACTATTTTTTATTTAGAATAATCTATCAAATTACAAATATTTTTCAATTTCACCTCTTATCGTTTTTTAATCTATAAATAATCTATCAAATTACAAATATTTTTCAATTTCACCCCTATCATTTTTTAATCTATAAATAATATATCAAATTACATTGTTTTTAAATTTCACCCCTACTATTTTTTAATCTCTCAAATTTGATCCTCATTCTTTTGATTATTATTTGTTTTGTTTGAGGTAATTTTTTTTTTTTTACAATTTCATCATCCTTGGATTTTTCTATCAAATTGTATCCCTATTCTTTTTGTTGCTGCCCTTTTGCTTTGGCAAGTTTTGTTAATTGATTTTGTTTTCACTATTTCTTCCTTTAAAATTAAATTAATTGGGAATGAAGCTTTTGATTGAGTTAGGGTCTAAGATTTCACTAGTTGCAAGTTTTAAATATTAGACCAGATTTAAGAGGTTTGCCTGAGGTTGTTTGGTTTTTTATAAGCTGATGTTTTCCTCTCTTTTTTAAAGTTTTTTTTTTTTTTATGGTTCGCCTTCTATAGGGTTAGTTCTGGATTTATGACCAAAATCACTGATTTCAAAGTTACTCAAGGTTGATTTTTTTTTGTTCTTTTTTTAAATTGATTTATTTCAATTTCATCATTGAAATGTTTTTCCCTACTTTTTTTCTTACGAGATTATCTCAATTTTATGCCAATGGTTGTGGAGTTTGAGAGTTCACCCAATTTAATAGGGATTTTTTCATTGTTTTTTTAAAATTGCTTTGTACAATTTCACCCGTTCAACATTGGGTTGTTTGATAACTTAGATGGGCTCAAGTCTGGTTTTTTTTTTACCTTTTTACATTGTTATTTTTTTGTTTGTTTGTTTATTGTTGTTTTTATTTTTTTTTGTTCATATTATTGAAATAACCAAATCAATGGCTCGAGTCTTAGATTTCTTTACCATAACATTCTTTTTTTACTTAGAAATGTTTTTTGTCTAACTTGTAACAAAACATGAGTAATGAATCTAGTGGATGGCTAAATCATGTATGTGCTATCATAATCTAGTTCTTTTTTTTTATGCATATTAAAATAAATAAAAAATTTCTTGGATATATAAGACAATGCTCATTTTGTTTTGTTTTATGAAATACTTCTTTATGAAGTTAGTGGAGAAATAATACGTGGCTCACACTCCTCTACAAGAGGAACCAATTTTTTATAACATAAAAAAAGAATGTACAAACATTACTAACATGTTTTCTAGAATAAACCTTTAATCAATAACTTTGTTAAACCACCAAATTTGTTTATCAATTTATAGACCCTGATAAGGTTCAACCATGGATTTCTCAAGAAGGGTCTTCAATTTTATGCTTGAGTTTTATGGGGAGGTTATTCAACCAAGATTATGTTTTTCTTTGAAATTTTGCTTATGTTCCATTCGATCATGAAGGGTTTTTGACATGGGATAACTTTAGCAAGTCTTGGTTTATGCATGATGATGGGTTCTGTCTAATTTCTTTGATGGTTCATTCAGCCAAATCAGTTCAGCCCATGCATAGGTCTGATTTAGGCAGTAAAATAGACATGTTAAGAGCTTGTATCAGGTTTGTTTTGGGTATGTTAACGAGTATGAGTTTGAGTCACATGGGGTCCAAAGTTGGCTTAGGATAATTAAAATATTAGGATTCTTTTCTTACAATAATCAACAAAATATTCCTCTAAAATTAAAAAAAAAATTAGTTCATTATTGTCCATGTTATTTAGGAGAATATTTAGCAACAAATGAGGAAGTTTTATAGTCATGAAATGAAACTAAAAGGGGATTGTCAAATTTGAATCCTAGACTTAGAATGATTATTTAATGCTAAAAATTTGATTCTCCTAGTCAAGGAAGGAAAGCGAGGGGCGACTATAAGGGAAATTAATTTCTAAGATTTTTTTCCCATGTTTTGAAGGGAAATACTAGTCTTATAAGGAAAGAAGACTTCAACAATTAAACTCATATTCAAATAATGTTTCTTAGCATTTAAAGGACTTTAAAAGCTGACTAAGCAATCCTAAAGTATCTAGGAAGATGGATCTCGACCAAAAGTTATTTAAGCTAAAAAATTAAGATATTTTATCTTTTTCTTTCTTTCTATTATATGAGGCATCAATAAGCTACTGTTCAAACTTTTTATTTTCATTATTATTTCTATGTTTAAGCTTAATTAATACTTTAGTTTTCAGTTAAGTTTCATGGTTTGTTTAGATCAAGGTTTAAGCTTACTAAAGCTTTTTGGTTAGTTTTTGTAAATGAATCAATTCAGCCCACAATAGTAGATTCATTAAGGTTAATTTCTCAGAACTATTTAAACATACGTAAAGCCTAAAATTCAACACCTTTAATGAATAACACTTCTAAACTTTTCAGTTTAACGTGCGAGAGAGATTCTTGCATTTTTTAGTTCTTGAACAAATTAAATCTAACTTATTGAAGATTAACTGATTTTGTGACGTCATTCAACTTTAGTGAAAGAAAACTAAATTATGAACACAAAAAAGGAAAGAAATAATGAGAATCACTTGTAGTGGCACCACCAGGATTGTAACCTAAATGACTAACCTTTAAGATGCCCTCAGCCAAACAAATCCTCTCCAACACATTATAAACATTTGAAGGAGAAGGAACATAAAATTGCACATCCCTTGAATAACTTGAAAAACCTTAGTTCCTCTTCCTAACCAATAACCAAAGTTTGGTTAGAAAAACATTAAATTATTTTTTATCCTTTCACAATATATTTTGTTTGTTGTTAGAATTAAAATTGATGACTATAAGCTAGCTAGCTAAAAAATCATAACCTGGATCAAAATTTATATCCACTTGTATAAGATTATATTGATCATATACTGTCATAAAGAAGAAAAGATCTCTTAAAATTTATAGTACCACGCCCTATGACTTTGAAACCACACCTTAACTTGTATATGTCTCATCTTTAAGTGTAAATATAATGTCTCTGTATATATTAAAGATTTTTAAATTGCATAAATTAATCATTATCAATTCACAAAACATAATTATTTTACTAAAAATATAAAGAAAGAATAACATTTAGTTATAGAGTTTAAGGTGTTTTATTACTTGAAACTTTCTTCAAGAAGACAAGATTATGAGTTCTTTGATAAGGTAGGCCTCCATTAGTGTGCTTTCCTTTCTTATTTTTTCATAATTGTTAATTATAAGTATAGGACATCGCAGTGATCATCTTTCTAGATCAGATTCTAGTGTGGAAAGAATAAGAAATTCTTATACTTTTATGTTTAAAGGTTTGGAGTCGTCACCAAGTGTTTTAGTCACTAAAAACCCTAACTAGTTTATAAAATTTGGATAAGAGGACTAATTATGTATAAGGAAGACACTGACACTTCTAATACATCATAATTAAGGTAAGTGACATTGTTTATTTGTTTGATAATTACTAAGACTCTGTTATGTTTTTTCTAATCATTGGTTTGTCTATTGGTTAAAGTAGATCCATTTCGATAAAGTGGACCATGGCTTTATGGGTCAAATCAAGTCATTATAAAGCCAAAATATATTCTATTATATTTTATATTTTTATTTCCCTTAATACTAGGAATATATTTTACATATAAGTTTATAATTCTCAAATATTAAAAGTAAAAAAAAAAAGGAGAAAGAGAATGGGGTTATTTTATTTATTATAGGCCTAATTTGCCACTTTTTATATAGGAAACATGTTTTATGTGTAAGTTTGTAAATCTTGATATTAAAAATGAACAAATTAGTTTTTTATTGTTTTTAAAATTTAGGCCAAGTTCTTATAGATTTTTATAAACTTGTTGTAAAATCCATACATGCAAAACCATTTCTTTCAATTTTCTTGTTTTTGAAATATGCAATAATATGTAAGCAAATTTTTTTGTTTTATTCTTTCCTTTTTATGAAAAACATTTGCACAAAATTATTATTTTTAGGACTTGGCCATAATGAAAGTTAAAAAAAAGTTTATTTTTTTAATCTTATTTTTTATCCATTTATCTAACACATGCTAAAAAAATAAAAATTATGCATCTCTCACACACATGTATATCCATTCACTAGTTAACTTACACACCCTACAATCATACATATTTACACCATCATTATCAAATAATGATCATAACAAATACATCAAAAATCATTCAAAATCCAAAATAGACCTTTCAATGTTAGGAGTAGATTGGAGTTGTTGAGATTAAACAAAAAAGCTATTGCAAGCGAGTTGGTGTTGTAGGAATTGTGGCGGCGTGTGGGTTTCACACACCACCATCATTCGTAGAGGTTAGACACCTAGTGAATCGAGTAGATCTCCCCTTCCTCTTAATGTTTAAGCTGGTGGTGAGATTCACCATCACTTGTAAAAAACAAAAATCCACACAAACAATTTTAATTTTATCTTTTCTCCACATATCTATTTCTTTCCCTTATTCTCTTTCAGTTTATTTTATTTTCATTGATGGTTGTTTGGTGGTGTGGTTGTGTTCACGGGTTGAGCAAGTGAAGGAGGAAATGAAAATCGTGAGCTGTGGTGGCCTACCCCCATTCGGTTGCCATAGTTGGATGAAGAAGACAACGTCAGTTTTGGATATTTTTTCGGTTATTGGAGATGATATGGAGGCTATTTCTAGACTATTTTAGAGATGGTTTTAGGTTAGTTTTGATTAGATATAATGGTAGTGATGGGCTATTATAATTGTTACAGGTTAAAGGAGGAGAGAGGTCGGTTCTGGTATGTTGGCAATCATGGGTTGGTAGAGAAAATAGGATGAGAGAGAGAGAGAGAGAGAGAGAGAGTTGGATGTGGTAGTCCATGTGGCATGGTTTTGGTAGGTGCTAATGGAGACCAGATTTGTTTTCTTTGGAAGAGAGAGATTATAGGTTGGTTGTCATTTTAGGGAGAGAGAAGCCATAAATGCTCTTTTTTCCTTGTTTTCAAAGTTTCTGTGTGTATTAGAGGATAGGGGTCATGGTTTTATGGTCTTTTTTTGTGTGTGTTTTTTCTCCTGGGGGAGAGTGTTTTGAATTTTTTTATACTAATTTTCTAACTAATTCTCATCCCTTTTTATGGCTAATGCTCCCTCCTTCTTGGTCAAGATTTTCCAATATTTATAGGCCAAATATTTTATCTTTTCTTTCCAATTGCTTGGTCCTCAACAACTTGGTTTCACTTTGATCCTTTATATACTTCCTTTATGCCTTTTATCCCTTTGTCCATTTTTTATTTTTTATTTTTTATTTTTCTTATTTTGATTTTTCAAAAAAAGGCAATGTCAACGTCAAATCGATGGGAAAAATTAATCAAAGATTTTGGAATAAAAGCATTAATAGTTGAACGCCTTGAAAGCAAATTTTTGAATAAAAAAATATATTTTGATGCATTCACGTCATTTATATCATTTTGAAAGTGTTTTAAAAAAACACTAATGTATTTTCACTTTTTTTATTTTTTTGAAAAAATATTTTCAAAATAGGATCAAAATTATAACAGTTGCCTCCTCTTTATAATACTTATTGTGTAAAGTCTTGTAAGAGACTTTAGAAATTAAGTTTGTAAAGAAAAGAAAAGTTGTGAAAGTCTTTCCAAGTTAGGAAAAAAATCCTTTAAGGAGTTTTGAAATTAACAAATCAATAGATGATTATCCTTATGGACGTTTCAAAACTTAATTATTTTGAAAATCAATTTTTTCTCGTTGTTTTCAAAAATGGTGTTGTTATTTAGGTGACTTATCCATGGTGTGAAAAATATCTAAATTTTTTCATAAATGGTGTAAACCTCGGGGAAAAATAAAGGATGCTTTGATTGCAAACTAACTACATGAGAAATAAAAGTGAATAAATTCATGCATATGGTTAAATAAAAATGGGAATTCAGATTTTTTAGATATAAGTTTCTGGATGGAATATTTCGAGACATTATAAATCAACCTGAAAATGTTGAGGGTTAGATTAAATTAAAGAAAATAAACTAAACTAAAAGTTGTTGGGTGAAATTATAAGAAATGAAAAGAGATATAATTCAATTATAAGAAGAAAAAATAAAAGACGTGGGGGTCTAAATGCAAATAAAAAAAATTATAAAGCATAAATACTCTTTCTCACAAAAATATACAACAATCGTAAGGAAAGAAAAGAGGGAGTTTTTGTATCCATTCTTGCAAAATCAAGAGAGAAACACCAAAATTTCAGGAACTCATCCAAGATTAAGGGTTTATAGATGGAATAAACACTTATGGACAAGGGATTAACAAAAAAATTGAACAAGAAGAGAAGATAAAAAGCTGGCTGTCATTAGATATGAAAGGAGGGAGTTGAAAATCTTTAACTAGTTAAAGATTAAAACCTTAATTCGTACCAGATAAGGTGTTCTAAACATGATCTTATAAGTCATTTCAAATTCGATAATGAATTGATGCATTGATGTGAATTATAGATTAGGGTTCGTAGACTTGAATTGGAGGAAAAGTATTTTGTTTTTAAAATTACGTTAATTCATGTGTGGTATATGATTGGGGATGTGAAACGATGATAATTTGCCTAGAAAATATAGTTTATGAAAGTTATGTGTGAAGGGAAGGGGGGTGACGAATCTGGACAGACTCGTCTCCTAACTTTCGGTAAGATTTTAGATAGGAGGATGAGGGAATTGGAACCAAGTTCCTTCATAGAAATTATAGTTTTGGATGTTAGCTAACTAAGGAAATTGTTCTTGCTCAATTTAGAGCTGTAGAACTCCAGTTATGAGTTATCAACCGAGACTGGGTCATGACAGACCCTGTAGGGAAGTAAGTCTGATTTATTGATGAGTAATTATGACTATCTTAGAGGCCGAACTGGGTTCTCCTTCCCAAAGAACTTGTAGCCTCGTGTCTTAGCTTTCTAACAAGACCAATCTTGCTTGAAACAGAGTTCTATAACTCTAGATATAGTTAAAATTCTGAGGAGAGGTCAGACAGTAACGGTTCAAAAACAAGACAGTAACAATCCAAATGTTTGTTAAAGAGCAATTTTGACTATCTTAGAGGCAGAATCGGGTTCTCTTTCCTTAAAAGAACTTATAGCCTCATGTCTTAGCTTTCCAACGAGACCAATCTCGCTTGAAATGAAGTTCTATAACTCTAGATATAGTTAAAAATATGAGAAGAGGTCGGACAGTAACAGTTCAATATCTAGACAATAACAGTTAGACAGTAACAGTCTAAATGTTTGTTGATGAGCAATTTTGACTATCTTAGAGGTAGAAGTACGTTCTCCTTCCTTTAGAGAACTTGTAGCCTCGTGTCTTATTTTTTCAACGAGACCAATCTCGCTTGAAACGGAGTTCTATAACTCTAGATATAGTTAAAAATCTAAGGAGAGGTTGGATAGTAACAGTCCGAGGTTTAAACAGTAACAATTTAAATATAAAGAAAAGAATGATAACCATGATTGGATAAAGAATGATGATTTAAATAGATGAAATGAGAGAACATAAAATATAAGAAAAGAAAAAATTGAAAGAAATACATGTATTGGTTGTTAATATGGTTAGTATGAAATATATCTTTGAATAAGGATCACTTATGAGACTATGCCTGTGATTACCAGGAGGGACCACAAGCGTTATGTAGTGGCAGCAACAGGGTAGCACAAGTAGAGCTTCTACTGCAGGTAGGTGATCCACACCTATACTTTCTAGTTAAATTCTATAATTTAATATGTTATTGATGTGAGATGTGAATTACCAAACATTGGATATTAGGAGAAAGGAGGAAAGTTTGCGTAATGATTCTGATATTTTGGATAATATTCTGAATGTATGTGTATTCAAGGTGAACGGTCGTTGTGTGAATTGCCAAGTGATGAAATTATCATTGACAATGGAAATATGAGAAGTGTGATTTGGGGCGTGAACTAGCATACATTTAGTGTATATTAGGATCCCGGGTAAAGGGATCGCCAGGTTTGGACTAGCATACATTTAGTGTATATTAGGATCTCGGGTAAGGGGATCAAGATGTATTGGCTAGCATACATTTAGTGTATATTACGATCCCGGGTAAAGGGATCACCATGTTTGGACTAGCATACATTTATTGTATGTCAGGATCCCAGATAAGGAGATCACGATGTATTGGCTAGCATACATTTAGTGCATTTTAGGATCCTTAGTAAGGGGATCACCATGTATTGACTAGCATACATTTAGTGTATGTTAAGATCCCGGGAAAGGGGATCACCTTGCATCGACTCCTACGGGGTGATGATGATAACAGTGCAATTGTTATCGGTAATGTGTTAAGCGAAAATAATCATGGGTGGTCTTATGAGATCTTGAATGGAGGTTGATAATGAAAGAGAAAGTGTTTTTTAATAGTTGAAGGAGAAAGAGTTTCCAATGAAAACCAAAAGGGAGAAGTGAATAAAATATGAATGCATGTTTGCCCTTTTAAATTGCTGGATTTTTGTACTGCTATATTATTGAGATATTCATATCTCAATAATATGTATTTTGTTTTCAGGACCATCGCATGCACGACAAGAGTAGATTCTAGCTTAGGTTCACTTTCTGTAATTTAGGTTCTAGGGAGTATACCCTTGTATTTGGTAATATTACAATTTTTATATAACTCAATTTGTATAATTGATGTTTAAACTTGAATAGATGAATTTAATTCTGTAGTTTGTATAACCATGTTCCATATATGCATGTTTATATCTTTATCCATCCATAATGATAATTGTTGTACAATGTATATCATAAACATTATGGTTGATATGAATGATGATGTTTGTAGGATTGAGACCCAGGATGATTAGGTTGAATTGAGTTAGGAGATACGATATATTAGAAGTGTAAACAGGTCGTATGTTGATAACTTGGGACCTCCTAGTATAGGGGAGACTCCGTCGAAATTTCAGTAGACTTTAATACAAACACCATGAATAGATATATAAAAAAAAATTAATCACTCTGTTTATCAGTTAAGATAAGATCGTTGCTTTATTCCGAATATGGGGATATTATAAATGGTTTATGTTCGGATGACCTGCTTGTAGTATGTGTTTGGGTGACTTGCACGTGGTCTATGACCAGGTTACCTACCCATGGTTTTGATTAGGTGACCAGTTTATGGTTTGTGTTCAAGTGACTTACTCATGGTGTAGAAAACATTCAGGATTTTCATGAATGTTTTGTGTTGGAGTGGCTTATCAATGGTCCGTGATCAGACGACTTGCTTGTGGTTTGTGTTTAGGTGATTTGTCTATAGTCTGATATCGGGTGACCTGCTCGTTGTATGAGAAATATCTAGGATTGTTTTATGAATAGTCTCTAATCGAGTGATCTGTCTGTGGCATATGATCTGGTGACCTGTATATGGTAAGAAATTCAAAGATTTGTTACAAATGGGTTTTTTAAAGTGTTTTGAAATCTAGTTATTAAAAAAAAAAGGTTTCTTACCTTTTGATTTGAAAATGATTAACTCATGATCTTGAGTTACCCATACCTTTGAGTTGGACTTTTGGATATCAATTCAAATAGTATCCTTGCCAAATCTTTGACAACTTAAAAATTGTTGGAGCTTTTTTGGATTTCATTAAGGATTCTTTCTTGTGCAATTCTTGTGTAAAAACTTTGCACAATGCTTTAAATGTTATGCATGCATCTTTACCTAGTTTGAAATATATGCCCTTCATTTTTCTTTGTAATTTCTAAAATGAGTCTTCTTTGTTGATTGACTATCTAACCCACGTTTTGCTTGTATGATTAACATGTCTGACTGCTTCTTTATCGTGTAGCTGAGACCTTGTGCAATAAATATTTCCCTTTGGTGTTTACTACATGAAGCTTTGCTTAGCTGACCTTTGGTGTTTGAGAAGTGAAAAACTCTCTTAGCAATGATGTTGACCCCTAGTCAAATGGTACCCCTAATTGTGATATTCTTGCACCATTGCCTACTCATTATATTCTTTTTTATCGAGAAACAATACTTCATTACTCTCATTTTCTAAAGGAGTTTATCAAATCATTTATTGTCAAAGACCATTTCAAATTGCCCTTAGCTAATTTAGTTATGTCCATCCCTTCAACATTCTTCAAAACACGCTCATCTGATAACATTTTTATAAGGTATCATAGCCATCTTTCAAAGGGCAAACCAACTCTTAACCATAAAGATTCCCCCAAGTGTGGCATTACTCTCAACTATTGATGGAGTTCATCAAGTCATCCACTTTCATAAACTATTTTTTAGCAACATTGCTCTCAACTGATCTAGTGGTTCTCGTTTTTCTGACTATCATTAAAAGGCACTCATCATTATCATATGTCATTCATGGCTTTGATGGATTTTGCTAAATTATTATTATTATCAAAATGGGTTTGTCTAAACTAACTTGCACCCAGTTGGCCTAGACACACTTATTTTTCCATAAACCTTGAATACATGCATCATTATTTCTTTATCAAGAAATTTGTAAAATTAGTCAATGAAGATTTTTTTAAGAAAAACAAATTTTCATGTTTTAAGACCATTTCATAAACAGATTTTACATACATAATGTATGTTCTATTATTGGCTTGAAATCACTAAGATGTAAGTTAGGAAGTATGTCTTTGGTTGAGACCTTAAGACATGTCTTTCAACACCAAGATGCAATTTTGCAAGTATTTTGTTGATGATTAAGAATATATAGGATAAGAAAGAAGTGTCAGGTCAAAGTTGGGCTAGCAATGGCTCAAATAAGTCTCTTGAATTCTAAAAACAAAAAATTACTCAATGTAAACTTAAAAAAAATTGTTGAGTTCCTTGCAATTCCTAGGGGGTTTAATCTTTTTTTTAGTAAAATGGTGATTTGATCTCTTATGCAAGTGATATTAAAATGGGTGAAGGTATATGATGAGGTGACATTTTACCTTTTTAGTTTCAATGTAAGAGGCTCGAGTGAAAGCTTGATGTTTTGTTTGAGAAAAAATTGTTTCTTTTTGTAGCATTCATTTTATTAGCATAAATAATAACAAGAAGCTTCTTTGCAATGTCATGATTCCTGTTAAAAGCTTCTTTTTATTTTGAGAGTGTTATTTATCGTTCCAGGTTGCTTTCTTGCTTGATCAAAAAGGATTTTTAAAGGCACATAGTGCAGGCTATGAAAGAAAGGGATTCATAGGTTCAAAGAGTGTTTCAAAGCTCTAAAGACTTAGGATCACTGTCATTTACTTGACTCATTGTATCTTTCAATATTTTTCTCTTTTGTTGTATTTCTTTTATTTGTCCTTTCTTATTGCTTTGGTTAAGCATCTTCATTTATTTTTTTACCTTGATAAGGTCATTATTTTTTTTATATTTGGGCATGCTCCCTATCATTTGGATTTCTCAAGCTCTTTTAGATTTCATAGTTTTTCTCAACTCTTGATATTTAAGTTTCCATTTGCCCCGAGTGTGAGGTATGATTTTAGTTAAAATCAACTTTTGATCTTTGAAATTTTTATTTCCCCTTAACATGGAGTGTGATTCTAGTCACGATCAACTTTTATCTTTGGAATTTTTATTTGCCCCTAGTGTAGGGTGTGATCTTAGTCAGAGTTTTTATGGAAAAAAAACTTATATAAGCTTAAATAGGAACCACAAGAGATGTTTTTAAAATGTAAAAGGAATAAAAAAAAGATGACATTTCATCATTTCAAGTACAAGCGGTTAGAATCGTTAGATTTTATCCTCGTCTAGTATAATGTTTTAAACTTGCAAAGAACTGCATTTTGAAGTCTATAACTATCAAATTCACTACATGTCATTATTCATACCTAAAACATGGCTCAAGAGACATACTGTGAGGATAACTACACATTTTTATTTTATATCTTTTAGTTCAAAATTGTTCGGTCACTTTATAATGAAAATTGCTTGAATGATTTATTTGTCACTCTATGAAAAGGGTGCTTGACAGAATCAAAGAGTTGATGTCTTCTTTCAAGTGTAGGAGTGTTGAAGTAATAAATAACCCGGCAAGACCAGGGTCAAACCACAGGGAGGTTAACTGTATAAACTACAAATAAAAAAATAGATAATGACAAAAAAAGAGTTGAAGAGAGCTTTGAGATGTGATATTGATATAAGGATTAAACAATGATAAAATAATTTCAATGTTAGAGGATCCACCAATGATATTTCAAACAAGTATAGTATAAACTGTTTTTATTACTCAACTGGAAACCACACACAAAGAAAGTTCCAATATGATTATAAATTGTTATCTTATTCGAATAATGTTAATACTTGTAAATGTTGTCAGGTATTCATGATTATAACTTATGTTAACAACAAATCAAGTTCCTTTCATAGCACATGTGTCACTTATACCAACGGTTGGGCTATGAAAGTGTCAAGTATTTGTTGTACCAATGGTTATACAACATAAATCTAGATTAACCATTTAACAAGCAAAGTATTAAAAGTGAATAAGATAACAAATACAAAACATATTAGTATCAAACATTAAAGTCCATGTTGAGTTGATATTATACTTATTCTTACACCATTAGTGTAACCTTTTCACATTGACATAATAAACTTAACTAAACATAATGAAAGAGAGAAACATAAATAAACAAGATAAGAACATAAATAAGATATAAGTTAACTAAGTAAAGGGAAGGAAATGAAAGTAAAAAACAAGAGATTAATATAAACAAAACTTAAGCATTACAAAAATATAAAGAGAGAGAGAGAGAGCAAGAACAAGATCTTGATCTGAAAACCAAGATGTCTAAATGTATGGCAAATGCCTCCTTTTATAGGCCAAAATTTGGAACTATTGTTTTGGTGACTAATTGTTGAGTGGGTGGCCATATCTTGACTTGATGACAATCCTTATCTTCTTGTCTGAACAGAACATCATTGCTAACATCAGAATTTGAACAGATTGTCCCATGAAAGTTCTAAGAAATTGTCTCAGCTTTCCAATAAAAAAATAATTGGTGCATTTGGACTTCTAGAACTCGAGATATGGGCTGAACACTGAACAGTGTCTGGCTGCAGGACAGATTCCGACTTCTCTGATGTTGCTAAGATTTGGACTTCCAGACAACAGAATTGAGTCTTGGACTCCGCGTGAATGTTTTAGGCCTATGTCTTAGCTTTCTAGCCATATAAACCAAATTGAAATCCAAGATCTACGACTCCAGATATGACCTAATGACTTAATAGTGTTCTAGTTTGAACTGAATCTGCATCTCTTTTCTAAGCTTAACCCTCTATTTGTCTTCTCAATTTCAGTAGTTAAACTCATCAATCAATCCTTTGATTTATGTGATAGGCCTGCATTTAAGATGAACATTACCATAAATTAAAGATATCTTATATTATAAGACATGTTATTATAAAAAATGCTCTAGTTAAGGAGTTATTGATACTTTAAGTGCAAAATGATGATATAAAACCTTGATAAAAATGCACTTTTAAGTACTAAACACACCCCCAACTAGCTTATTACTAGTCCCTAGTAATCAAAATGTTAAAATAAACAATTTACAAGTTCCACAAAGCAAGGCATTCATCATTTAATTTCCATTAATTTATCTAGATAAATAAACTCTCATTAAATTTATATATCTGCTCAATACCTCTTAAACAAAATATTAATAAACCTTCCTTTTTATGTGCTCAATGTATGAAAACATAGATGATGAGGCTTTTATTGGAAGAAAACAATATTCTGTTCTAATGTTTAAGGTTAACTTTCTTAGGTTGAGATTATTATATTTTATTTATTTATTTTTTCTCATTTTTTAAATATATATACCTATAACTTAAAACACAGTGCATCTTTAACCCATATAACGAGCTTTTGGCTAATGACTCCCAGACCAGTTGGTATTAGGGCATTAGGTGTTTTAAGGTTAACTTCCTTAAGTTGAGATTATTATCTTTTATTTATTTATTTTTTCTCATTTTTTTTAATATATATACATATAACTTAAAACACAGTGCATCTTTAACCCATGTAACGAGCTTTCGGCTAATGACTCCCAGACCAGTTGATATTAGGGCATTAAGTGTTGAGACACCCCTACGAGCTTAATTACTTAGGTTATAGAGGCTACGAAACCGAACTTATCTATATTTTTATTATCATCAATATTATCAATGTTAAATGAATATATGAGTATAATCAAGTGATAACAATGCGAGAGTTTGTAAACCTGGATATTTCAAGAAGTATTCTGATACACCTTGATAAAAATATTTACTAAGAGCCCGTTTGGCTCTGCAGCTGCGGCTGCGTTTTTTTTAAAACGCAGTTGCAGCCGTTTGGTTACCAAAAAATGTGGTGTACTATTCACTGGGTCCCACCTTTTTTCTGCGTTGGAAACGCAGTATTTGCAAAGCAAGAATTACATGCTTTTTTTGCACTGTTCACGTAATTGCACTGTTCACGTAATTGCACTGTTCAATGAACAGTGCAATTAACATAAACAGTGCAAAATGATGCACTGTTCATGAACAGTGCAAGAGAATTGCACTGTTCATGTTAAAAATAGTGAACAGTGCAATTCTCTTGCACTGTTCACTTCTGCGTGGATTTTTTTTTAGTGTGTTAAGTTTTTTTTTTGTTAAATTTTTTTTAAAAAACTAGTTTAGAGTGAATTTTATATATGATAATATTTTATCTAATTTTATTACACGCTAAAAAATTATGAAAACTGTAGTTCTTGTCAGATAAATTTTGTACGTAATGGAATTGTAGATAGTTTAATAGAATAATAAATTTTTTTATATATAAAGTATGATTTATTTCATAATATTACCGCAATAGTTAAATCCACAATATTTAAATTAAAAACCATCAATATTAATTTATATTTTTTAAAATTATTTTATAACCTCAATTTCAAAAACATTATTAACCAAACACATTAAACTACTTTTTCTTCAACCTCAATTTCAACCACAGTTTTAACCAAACACCTATTTTTTCAAAACAACCACAACTAAAAGTACTTTTTATAAAACAACTTTTTTTAAACCACAACCACAACAGCTACCGCAATACCAAACACACTCTAAGATGCGTCTCAAGAGTCAATAAAATTCATCCTTACTCTGCCATTCTAATAACAATTTTGTTAAATGGTTTTAATAATAGCAAAAACAATTAGTAAGTTAGTTTTTTTTGTCAACTACTACCCTCTCTCCCCAACCAAAACGAGACATTGTCCTCAATGTCCTAAGGTAGAAAGATAGAGTATAGAAGACATCACCTGAAACAACGTGCACTAACAAACCTAAAACATACTTAAACAAATATAAGAAATAACAAAATGAAATAAAATGCTATTATAAAACCAAAGGACCCAAGGTTTCACAAACGAAGGCTCAAATCCAATCTAAGCTTTTTACGACTTTCCATAGTTGACCAATTTATGTAACTCATGGAGGGATCAAGTACGGGAGGAAAGATTGTAGTTGGTCAATCAATTGTTCAGCAGTAGCAGCAGAGATTATGATCTGTCGTGCCGAAGATGTTAGAAATTCCTGTTCCACAACTTGATCAAGAAAAGACAACAAATTATCATAAAAAACCATTAACATTTAACAAGCCTATAGGTTTATGGTGAATGTACTGTTGGGTCTAGGAGAAAATATGAAAGATCTCTTTCAATGTTCCCAGATCACCTAGTAAAGCAATGAAGGCATCAACATGGTTAAACATCACATTCATTCAATCAGACATTGTAGAGACCTGTAGTTCCTCTCCAATTTATTTTCCAATGATGTCCTCTTTTGCTAAAGCTTTGGGGACGACCCCCAAAACTTGACTATCTCCTAAAAATACAGCTATTGATACACCCCCCATTAACCCAAGGCTGCCTCCCCCATACACTAAATGAATCTTTCTCTCCACTAGTACCTGACCAAGATAATTTGCTGATTCTAAAAACTCTTTCTTTCCCAGGATTGGATCCACCAAAAACACAAATATTTCTTATATGATGACTTAAGGAACCTGTCATTTCTATGCACTTCTATATCTGTTAAATGTATGGGTTGAATAGAAATAAAGGGAAGGAAGAGAAGAATTTATAAATGAGAAATTGAAAATGCAATCATACCACTTATATGTAGGCCAGCTGGAGTCTCTCTCTCTCTCTCTCTCTCTTATTTATTTATTTTGAAAAAGCATATGTATGTACCGGTAGTTGTGATTGTGGCTCACATCTTCACTTGGTTTTACATCTAAGAACGGCTTAAACGCCCTCTACGGGTCGGGGATAGGCTTCCCATCTAGTTTTCTTAAAAACTGGCAAACAGGGTCTTTTTTAGTCAGATTCCCAAGACAAGGTCGAGCATGTTCTTTATAGAATTGTAGCCATAAATCATGAACTGCACGATACACATCTCCACTAGAATGCGTCTCAAGAGTTAATAGAAGATTATCTAAAGACCCCTTACTCAGGCCATCCTTAATGAATTGTATTTTATCTTTACAGTTTATAGATACCATTCCTAAAGAATGACATGTTAAATTACAAGTCCATCTAGCACATCTGTGACAAACTTTCAGTCATTTTGCACAACGTTTCTTTGCAAAAATGCTTTTACTTGTTCCAAGCATGTATGAAATGAAAGAATTCGAGGACTCACTTGATAATTGGACCTTTGCTTCAATTAGCCAACGAATATCTTCAGGAATTCCATGATTCATTAACAACCTCAATCTTGCACACCTAGCATGGTAAATTTTTACAATCGCATTTGAAGGCAAAACACGAAAATACTTTTTCAATTTTTCAAGAGTGGTGTCTATTTTCAAATGAGAATTGGAGAAGAGATGCAAAGAAAGGAGAAAGAGCAAATAATTGTACAAATATATACACAGATATCAGTTATCATGGGAAACTGAAAGAACCGACTTAAGAGTCATAGAATACCGTTATCCACCATTTAACCAGGGTAAGAGAGACTAGCAAAACAAAATTAACAAAAAAAAAACACAAAAACAATGTGAGAAAAACAAAATAATCAACCTTTATATACAAGATCATTTAGACCAATGGATTTATTTTCATTAGGAAATTTATCAAAGTAAGCTTTTAAATAATGTCCATTTACCTTAAAAACATTGCCATTCTTTGGATTCTCAATATCAAAGGCCTCATAAGGATACACATGTTTCACAATAAATGACGCTCCATCTTAATCTCAGTTTTCCAGGAAATAAATGGAGTCGAGAATTATAAAGTAAGACTTTTTTTTACCAATATTGAATGTTTTTTTTCAGTATTTTCTTGTCATGAAACTCTTTGATTCTTGCTTTATGAATTTTGAATTCTTGAATTTTCATATGCATCATTTCTTATTTCCTCAAGCTCAATTATTTGTAATTTTCGCAGCTGACTAGCATCATCAAGGTTTGAATTAAAAGCTTTAATAACCCAAAAAGCTTTATGTTCAAGTTCCACAAGCAAGTGACAAGGTTTTCCATAGACTAATCTATAAGGTGACATACCTAATGATGTTTTATAAGTAGTTTGATAAGCCCAAAGTACATCATTAAGTCTTAAAGACCAGTCTTTCCTATTAGGGTTCACTGTTTTCTCCAAGATTTGTTTGATCTCCCTATTAGCACGTTCTACTTGTCCACTTGTCTGAGGGTGATAAGGGTTGGCAACTTTGTGTGTGATTCTATATTTCTTCATTAAAGACTCAAATGACTTGTTGCAGAAATGTGTTCCACCATCACTTATCATAGCTCGAAGGATTCCAAATCGACTCAAAATATTTTCTTTCAAAAACTTTATCACTATTTTGTGGTCATTGTTTTGACTTGGAATTGCCTCTATCCATTTTGAAACATAATCTACTACGATTAATATGTACAAAAAACCAAATGATGGGGGAAATGGACCCATGAAATCTATACCTCAACAGTAAAAGATCTCAATGACAAGAATATAATTTAAAGGCATCATGTGATGTTTTGAAATAGATCCCAACTTTTGACAATTTTCACAAGTCTTGCAGAATGCATGTGAGTCCTTGAACATAAAGGGCCAGTAAAATTCACTTTGTAAGATTTTTGTAGTAGTCTTTCTTGATGAAAAATGACCACAACATGCCTCAGAATGACAAAATTTAATGACACTACTTACCTCATTGTCAGGAATGCATCTTTAAAATATTTGATCAGGAAAATATTTGAATAAATAAAGGTCATCCTAATAAAAGTTCTTCACTTTATTCAAGAACTTTTTTTTTTGTCTTGGGTACTCCAATGAGCAGGTAATTGTCCTGAAACAAGAAAATTAACAATATTAGCAAACCAAGGCATTGTAGAAACGGAAAGTAAAGATTCATCAGGAAAGTAGTCATTGATTAGCGTGATGTCAGATCTCAAATCTGTTGTTAATCTTGATAAATGATCTGCGACAATATTTTTAGTGCCTTTCTTGTCTTTGATTGTGATATCAAATTCTTAAAGTAACAAAATCCAGTGTACGAATCTAGCATTAGAATCTTTCTTAAAAAGAAAATATTTTAATGCTACCTGATCACTAAAAACAACAACAGGTGAGCCAACAAGATAAGACCTGAATTTTTCATATACAAATACTACTGCAAGTAATTCTTTTTCAATGGTGGTGTAATTCATTTAAGCACTATTTAAAGTTTTACTTGCATAGTAAATCACATAAGGTTTCTTATCTTTTCTTTGTCCTAAAACAACACCCACGACATAATCACTAGCATCACACATTATTTCAAAAAGCAATGACCAATTAGGAGGTTGAATGACAGGAGCAGAAGTAAGCAAGTTTTTAAGTTTAACAAAGGCTTCTTCACAATGTTTAGTCCATTCAAAAATATTATCCTTTATTAGAAGGTTACTCAATGAGTTAGATATTACACTAAAATCTTTGATGAACCTTCTATAAAAATTAGCATGTCCTAAGAATGATCTAACATCTTTAATAGATTTTAGTAATGGAAAGTTAACAATTAACTCAATTTTAGATTTGTCAACGTCAATTTCTTTTGATGAAATAATGTGACCAAGTACAATGCCATTTGTTACCATAAAATGATATTTTTCTAATTCAGTATAAGATTCTTCTCTTCACACTTATTCAAAACTTTTTCCAATTTAGTTAAACAATCATCAAATGAATCACCAAAAATAGAAAAATCATCCATAAAAATCTCAAGAAAATGTTCAACCATATCACTGAATATGCTAAGCATGCATCTTTAAAATATGGCTGGTGCATTACATAATCCAAAAGGCATTCTTTGATATGCAAAAGTACCAAATAGACATGTGAAAGTAGTTCTTTCTTGATCTTCCAATGCAATTTCAATTTGGTTATAACCTGAATAGCCATATAGGAAACAATAAAATTCATAACCTACAACTCTTTCTAGGATTTGATCCATGAAAGATAAAGGAAAATGATCTTTTATAGTCATTGAATTAAGTTTCCTATAGTAAATGCACATGCGCCAACCAGTAGTAGTTCTAGTTGGAATTAACTTATTTTTCTCATTTGTTATCACAGTGACTCCAGACTTCTTGGGTACAACTTGGGTAGTACTTACCTATTAGCTGTCAGAAATAGGATAAATGATTCCATTATCTAGAAGCTTAAGGACTTTATTTTTCACTACTTCTTTCATATTAGGATTAAGCCTTCGTTGCATTTCTTTAGAGGGTTTCGTATTTTCCTCCAAATAAATCATGTGTATGCAAATCAAAGGACTAATTCCTTTTATATCAGCTATGGTCCATCCTAATGCATTTTTATGCATTTTTAGAGTTTGTAATAACTTACCTTCTTGATGTGCATTAAGTTTAGAAGAGATTATTACTCGAAAAGTTTCATTTTCTCCTAAAAAATTAGTATTTGAGATTGAATGGTAACGACTTCAAATCAGTTTTGGGAGATTGAATGGTAACGGCTTCAAATCAGGTTTTGGTGGCTGAACACTTGAAGGTATATACTCAATTGATCGTAATGACAATTCCTTAATTATTGGTCTCCAACTATTTGCCTTTGATTCTTCCTAAAAATAAACCATTTGCAAATCGTCAGATTCATCAATCTTAGTTTCACTAGAAGTGGTTTGAAATTGACCATGAACTAATTTTTTAATAAAGTCCACTTCCTATAAATCATTATCATCTCCAGGTTGCTTGCAAATGTTGAAAATATTCATCTCCAATGTCATGTTTCCAAAAGATAGCTTCATCAGTCCATTCCTACAATTAATCAATGCATTAGAAGTTGCAAGAAACGAATGCCCTAAAATAATAGGAAATGAATTACATGCTTCAGCAAGTTATGTATCCAAGATAATAAAATCCACAAGATAAATTAATTTATCAACTTATACTAACACATCTTCAACTATTCCTCTAGGCATTTTTACAAATCTATCAGCAAGTAAAAAAGTTATAGAAGTTGGTTTTAATTCACATAGATTGAGACTTTGAAAAACTAAATATGAAAGTAAATTCACACTAGCTCCAAAATTAAATAAAGCTTTTTCAATTTTATGTTCTCCAATAAAACATGAAATTGATTTGTTGTACAACCTTAGGGAAGATCATGACCTCCAAGCCAAGTTTGCATCTTTAGCTAGAAAGGTTGAGGCACTAGAATTAAAAAAGAGTGGTCAACAAAAATCTGTTCAAGACATTGCATGTCTAATCTGTGAAACCAACGAACATTCAACCAATGACTGTCCAACCTTGCCTTCTTTTAAAGAATGTCTCCATGAACAAGCCCATGCATTAAATAGTTTTTAAAGGCCCAACCATAACCCATATTCACAAACATATAACCCTGGTTGGAGAAATCATCCAAATTTCAGTTGGAAGAGTGAGAACAATAATGCTCAAACTTCACAGCCATCGTTTCAAGCACATCATAATTTCCAAAATTCTCATGGATATGCACCTCCTTATGCTCCCCCTCCTAGAAGAAATCTTGAGAAAACATTGCATGTATTTATGGAAAAGCAAGAGGCAATTAACACTCAACTTGCTCAAAGCATGACAGATTTTAAAGATACTCTTGCAAAATTGACATATGCTCTCAGTTTCCAAGAGAAAGGTAAGTTTCCATCTCAACCACAACAAAATCCAAAGGGGCAATACAATGTAAATGCAAGTAGTTCTGGAAGCCAACACATGGATCATGTAAAATCAGTCATCACTCTTCGCAGTGGTAAGGTTATTGAAAAACCCATTCTTGAACCTTGTGAGAATGATGATGAATCAATCTCTGAGGGTAAGGAAAGGGTTGAATCTGATCATTGCAAAGAAACGACTGATTCTCCGCCAGCACTTCCATTTCCTCATGCCATGACTAAACAAAGGAAAGTCAATCACAACTCTGAAATCTTTGAAACTTTCAAACAGGTAAGGATCAATATACCTTTGTTGGATGCTATTAAACAGGTTCCTTCTTATGCTAAATTTTTGAAAGATCTGTGCACTGTGAAGAGAAAACTGAATGTGAAAAAGAAAGCCTTTTTAGCCGAACAAGTAAGTGCCATTCTTCAGAACAATAATGCTTTGAAATATAAAGACCCTGGTTGTCCTACAATTTTTTGCTTTATTGGAGAACATAAAATTGAAAGAGCCTTACTTGATCTTGGAGCTATTGTGAATTTACTTCCATATTCAGTTTTTCAAAGTCTCAATCTATAAAACATTGATCTTGGAGGCCAAAATTCGGAACTATTGATTTGTTGACTAATTGATGAGTGGGTGGCCACATCTTGACTCGGTGACAATTCTTATCTTCTTGTCTGCCAAAAACGTCATTGATGACGTCATAATTTGAACAAACTTGAATCATGAAAGTTCTAGGAAATTGTCTCATCTTTCCAGGGTAACAATTTGAGATCATTTAGACTTCTAGAACTCGAGATATGGGCTGAACACTGAACAGTGTCTGGGCTGCAGGACAAATTCGGACTTCTTCGTTGTTGTTACAATTAGGACTTGAAAACGGCCTTTTTAAATCTTGGGCTCCACATGAAAGTTGTAGGCCTATGTCTTATATTTCCATCCATATAAAATGGACCTAAATCCAAGATCTACAGCTCCAAATATGACCCAATTACCGAACAGTGTTCCAGTTTGGACTGCACCAGCATCTCTTTTCTAAGTTTGGCCATCTCTTTGTCCTTTCAATTTCAGTACTTCAACTCATCAATCAATTCTTTCATTTATGTGATAGGCTTGCATTTAAGATGAACATTTACCATAAATTAAAGGTATCTTATATAATTAGATATGTTATTATAAAACATGCTTTAGTTAAGGAGTTATTGATACTTTAAGTGCAAAATGATGATATAAAACCTTGATAAAAATGCACTTTTAAGTACTAATCACACCCCCCAACCAGCTTATTACTAGTCTCTAGTGATTAAGGCGTTAAAATAGAAAAACAATTTGCAAATTCCACAAAGCAAGGCATTCATCATTCAACTTCCATTAATCTATTCAGATAAACAAACTCTCATTAAATTTTGTATATCTGCTCAATATCTCTTAAACAAAATATTAATAAACCTTCCTTGGTATGTGCTCAATGTATGAAACATAGATGATGGGGCTTTTATTGGAAGAAAACAATATTTTGTTCTAATGTTTAAGGTTAACTTCCTTGGGTTGGGATTATTTTATTTTATTTTACTCTTTTTTTATCTTTTTTTTTTTTTTAATATCTATACATATAACTTAAAACACAATGCATCTTTAACCCATGTAACGAGCTTTCGGCTAATGACTCCCAGACCAATTGATCTTAGGGCATTAGGTGTTGAGACACCCCTACGAGCTTAGTAACTTGGGTTGCAGATACTGATACGTAGATAGTGCAATGTTTGATTCCCTTAAGCTTTTCTCCTTAACCCATGTAACAAGCTTTGGGCCAATAGCTCCCAAGTCAGTTGACTTTAGGGTATTAGGTGTTAAAACACCCCTTCGGGCTTAATTGCTTAGGTTAGGGAGGCTACGAAACCAAACTTATCTACGTTTTTATTATCATCATTTTTTTTTCTTTTTTTTTTTTTTTTTTGCAAATTATAGACTATCCCTATCCCTTAGTTGTTACCTTTAACAAAAGAACATAAATAATGTAATAATCCAATGTGCAACCCACAATCATATGTTAAAGTGTGTGTGTGAAAATGAAGGTTTAAGAATACTTGTTAAATGAGTATATGAGCAGAATTAAGTGATAACAATGCGAGAGTTTGTAAACCTGAATATTTCAAGAAGTATTCTAATAGGCCTTGTTATGAATATTGCAAATAACCATTAGAAAATGTTTACTAAGACGCATCTCAAGAGTCATTCCCCCTTACTCTGTCATCTTAGTAATAACTGTTTTGCCAAATGGTTTTTTAAAAACAAAAACAGTTAGTTGGTTAGTTTTTTTTTTTTTTTAATGTCGTCTACTACCCTCTCCCCCTAACCAAAACGAGACATTGTCCTCAATGTCCTAAGGTAGAAAGATAGAGTATAGAAGACATTACCTGAAACAACGAACACTGACAATCCTGAAACACACTTAAACAAATATAAGAGATAACAAAACAGAAAAAAAATATTATGCTATTAATAAAACTGAAAGACATAAATTTTTACAAACTCAAACTCAAATCATAGTTGTGATTGTGGCTCACATCTTCCCTTGGTTTTACGTCCAAGAACGGCTTAAACGCCCTCTATGGGTCGGGGATAGGCTTCCTATCTAGTTTTCTTAAAAACTGGCAAACAGGGTCTTTTACAGTCAGATTCCCAAGACTAAGTCGATCACATTCTTTATGGAAATGGGGTCATAAGTCTTGAAATGCACAATGCACATCTCCACCAGGATATGTCTTCAAAGTCAATAGAAGATTATCTAAAGATTCCTTATGTTTTGAAATAAATCCTGACTTTTGATAATTTTCACAAGCTTTGCAGAATGCATGCGTGTCCTTGAACATGGTGGGTGACACGACCAAAAGATTGATGTCTTCTCCCAAGTGCAGGAGTGTCGAAGTAATAAATAACCCGGCAAGACTGGGGTCGAACCACAGGGAGGTTACTTGTATAAATTATAAGCAACAATAATATAACAACAATAGTAACAACAACAACAATAATAGTAGTAGTAGTAGTAGTAGTAATAACACCAATAATACTATTAATAATGATAATAATAAAGAAGAAGAAGAAGTTGATGAGAACTTTTGAGATGGAAGATTAACGTAGGATTAAACAATGATAACAACAAATGTCAAGGTTAGAGGATCCACTAATGGTATTTCAAACAAGTATAGTATAAACCCTTATTATTCAATTGGAAACCACACACAAGGAGGTTCCAATCAGATTATAAATTGTTAACATGATTACATTAGCTATCTTATTCGAATAATGCTAATACTTGTAAATGTTGACAGGCATTCATGATTATAACTTATGTTAACAACAAATCAAGTTCCTTTCATAGCTCAGGTGTCGGTTATACCATACAGTATGGGCTATGAAAGTGCCAAGTATTTGTTGTACCAAATGTTATACAACATAAATCTAGATTAACCATTTAACAAGCAAAGTATTATAAGTGGACAAGATAACAAATATAAAGCATGTTAGTATCCAACATTAAGGTCCATGTTAAGTTTATATTATACTTATTCTTACACCATTAGTGTACCCTTTTCACCTTGACATAATAAACTTAGTTAAACATAATGAAAGAAAGAAACATAAATAAACAAGGAAAGGAAATGAAAAGCATAAGCAATAGATTAATATAAGCAAAACTTAAGCATTACAAAATATAAAGAGAGAAAGCAAGAGCATGATCTTGATCTGAAAACCAAGATGCCTAAATACATGGCAAATGCCTCCTTTTATAGGCCAAAATTCGGAACTATTGATTTGTTGACTAATTGATGAGTGGGTGGCCACATCTTGACTTGGTGACAATTCTTATCTTCTTGTCTGCCAAAAACATCATTGATGACGTTATAATTTGAACAAACTTGAATCATGAAAGTTCTAGTAAATTGTCTCATCTTTCCAGGGTAAAACTTTGAGATCATTTGGACTTCTAGAACTCGAGATATGGGCTGAACACTGAACAGTGTCTGGGCTGCAGGACAGATTCGGACTTCTTCGTTGTTGCTACAATTTGGACTTGAAAACGGCCTTTTTAAATCTTGGGCTCCATATGAAAGTTGTAGGCCTATGTCTTATCTTTCCATCCATATAAAATAGACCTAAATCCAAGATCTACAGCTCCAGATATGACCCAATTACCGAACAGTGTTCCGGTTTGGACTGCACCAGCATCTCTTTTCTAAGTTTGGCCATCTCTTTGTCCTTTCAATTTCAGTACTTCAACTCATCAATCAATTCTTTCATTTATGTGATAGGCCTGCATTTAAGATGAACATTTACCATAAATTAAAGGTATCTTATATAATTAGATATGTTATTATAAAACATGCTTTAGTTAAGGAGTTATTGATACTTTAAGTGCAAAATGATGATATAAAACCTTGATAAAAATGCACTTTTAAGTACTAATCACACCCCCCAACCAGCTTATTACTAGTCCCTAGTGATTAAGGCGTTAAAATAAAAAAACAATTTGCAAATTCCACAAAGCAAGGCATTCATCATTCAACTTCCATTAATCTATTCAGATAAACAAACTCTCATTAAATTTTATATATCTGCTCAATACCTCTTAAACAAAATATTAATAAACCTTCCTTGTTATGTGCTCAATGTATGAAACATAGATTATGGGGCTTTTGTTGGAAGAAAACAATATTTTGTTCTAATGTTTAAGGTTAACTTCCTTAGGTTGGGATTATTTTATTTTATTTTACTTTTTTTTTTAATATCTATACATATAACATAAAACACAATGCATCTTTAACCCATGTAACGAGCTTTCAGCTAATGACTCCCAGACCAGTTGATCTTAGGGCATTAGGTGTTGAGACACCCCTACGAGCTTAGTAACTCGGGTTGCAGATACTGATACGTAGATAGTGCAATGTTTGATTCCCTTAAGCTTTTCTCCTTAACCCATGTAACAAGCTTTGGGCCAATAGCTCCCAAGTCAGTTGACTTTAGGGTATTAGGTGTTAAAACACCCCTTCGGGCTTAATTGCTTAGGTTAGGGAGGCTACGAAACCAAACTTATCTACGTTTTTATTATCATCATTTTTTTTTCTTTTTTTTTTTTTTTTTTTGCAAATTATAGACTATCCCTATCCCTTAGTTGTTACCTTTAACAAAAGAACATAAATAATGTAATAATCCAATGTGCAACCCACAATCATATGTTAAAGTGTGTGTGTGAAAATGAAGGTTTAAGAATACTTGTTAAATGAGTATATGAGCAGAATTAAGTGATAACAATGCGAGAGTTTGTAAACCTGAATATTTCAAGAAGTATTCTAATAGGCCTTGTTATGAATATTGCAAATAACCATTAGAAAATGTTTACTAAGACGCATCTCAAGAGTCATTCCCCCTTACTCTGTCATCTTAGTAATAACTGTTTTGCCAAATGGTTTTTTAAAAACAAAAACAGTTAGTTGGTTAGTTTTTTTTTTTTTTTAATGTCGTCTACTACCCTCTCCCCCTAACCAAAACGAGACATTGTCCTCAATGTCCTAAGGTAGAAAGATAGAGTATAGAAGACATTACCTGAAACAACGAACACTGACAATCCTGAAACACACTTAAACAAATATAAGAGATAACAAAACAGAAAAAAAATATTATGCTATTAATAAAACTGAAAGACATAAATTTTTACAAACTCAAACTCAAATCATAGTTGTGATTGTGGCTCCCATCTTCCCTTGGTTTTACGTCCAAGAACGGCTTAAACGCCCTCTATGGGTCGGGGATAGGCTTCCCATCTAGTTTTCTTAAAAACTGGCAAACAGGGTCTTTTTTAGTCAGATTCCCAAGACTAAGTCTATCATGTTCTTTATGAAAATGGGGCCATAAATCATGAATTGCACGATGCACATCTCCACTAGGATGCGTCTCAAGGGTCAACAAAAGATTATCTAAAGACCCCTTACTCAGGCCATCCTTAATGAATTGTATTTTATCTTCACGGTTTATAGATACCATTCCTAAAGAACGACATGTTGCATTACAAGTCCATCTGGCACATTTGTGACAGACTTTCAGTCGTTTTGCACGACGTTTCTTTGCAAAAGTGCTTTTACCTGTTCCAGGCATGTGTGAAATGACAGAATTGGAGGACTCACCTGATAATCGGACCTTTGCTTCAATCCGCCAACGAATATCTTCAGGAATTCCATGATTCATCAACAACTTCAATCTGGCACACCTAGCACGGTAAATTTTTGTAATCGCATTCTGAGGCAGAGCGGGAAAATACTTTTTCAATTTTTCAAGAGTGGTGTCCATTTTGAAATGAGAATTGGAGAAGAGATTCAAAGAAGAGAGAAAGAGCAAAGAATTGCACAAATATATACAGATATCAGTTATTATGGGAAACTGAAAGAACCGACTGAAGTCACGGAGTACCGTTATCCGCCTTTTGACTGGGGTGAGAGAAACTAACAAAACACAAAACAATGTGAGAAAACGAATCAATCTTTATATACAGGATCACTCAATTCAATAGAGTCATTTTCAACTGAAAAATTGTCAAAGTAAACTTTCAAACGATGTCCATTTACCTTGAAAACATTGCCATTCTTTGGATTCTCGATATCACAGGCCCCATATGGATACACATGTTTCACAATGAAAGGACCACTCCATCTTGATCTTAGTTTTCCAGGAAATAAATGGAGTCGAGAATTATAAAGCAAGACTTTTTGACCAACATTGAATGTTTTTCTCAATATTTTCTTGTCATGCAACTCTTTGATTCTTGCTTTATGAATTCTTGAATTTTCATATGCATCATTTCTTATTTCCTCAAGCTCATTTATTTGTAATTTTCGCAGTTGACCAGCATCATCAAGGTTTGAATTAAAAGCTTTAATAGCCCAATAAGCTTTATGTTCAAGTTCCACAGGCAAGTGACAAGGTTTTCCATAGACTAGTCTATAAGGTGACATACCTAATGATGTTTTATAAGCAGTTCGATAAGCCCAAAGTGCATCATTAAGTCTTAAAGACCAGTCTTTCCTATTAGGGTTCACTGTTTTCTCCAAGATTTGTTTGATCTCCCTATTAGCAAGCTCTACCTGCCCACTAGTCTGAGGGTGATAAGGGGTGACAACTTTGTGAGTGATTCCATATTTCTTCATTAAAGACTCAAATGGCTTGTTGCAGAAATGTGTTCCACCATCACTTATCATGGCTCGAGGGATTCCAAATCGACTCAAAATATTTTCTTTTAAGAATTTTATCACTGTTTTGTGATCATTGTTTCGACTTGGAATTGCCTCTATCCATTTTGAAACATAATCTACTGCGACTAATATGTACACGAAACCAAATGATGAAGGAAATGGACCCATGAAATCTATACCCCAACAGTCAAAGATCTCAATGACAAGAATAGGATTTAAAGGCATCATGTGACGTTTTGAAATAGATCCCAACTTTTGACAATTTTCACAAATCTTACAGAATGCATGTGAGTCCTTGAACATGGTGGGCCAGTAAAATCCGCATTGTAAGATTTTTGCAGTTGTCTTTCTTGATGAGAAATGGCCCCCACATGCCTCAGAATGACAAAATTTAATGACACTACTTACCTCATTGTCAGGAATGCATCTTCGAAATATTTGATCAGGACAATATTTGAATAAATAAGGGTCATCCCAATAAAAGTTCTTTACTTCGTTCAAGAACTTTCTTTTGTCTTGGGTACTTCAATGAGCTGGCAATTGTCCTGAAACAAGAAAATTAACAATATTAGCAAACCAAGGCATCGTAGAGACAGAAAATAAAGATTCATCAAGAAAGTAGTCATCGATTGGTGTGATGTCAGATTTTGAATCTGTTGTCAATCTTGACAAATGATCGGCGACAACATTTTCGGTGCCTTTCTTGTCTTTGATTGTGATATCAAATTCTTGAAGTAACAAAATCCACCGAACCAATCTAGCCTTAGAATCTTTCTTAGAAAGAAGATATTTCAATGCTGCATGATCACTGTAAACAACAACAGGTGAGCCAACAAGATAAGACCTGAATTTTTCACATGCAAATACTACTGCAAGTAATTCTTTTTCAGTAGTGGTGTAATTCATTTGAGCACAATTTAAAGTTTTACTTGCATAGTAAATCACATAAGGTTTCTTATCTTTTCTTTGTCCCAAGACAGCACCCACGACATAATCACTAGCGTCACACATTATTTCAAAAGGTAAAGACCAATCAGGAGGTTGAATGATAGGAGCAGAAGTAAGCAAGTTTTTAAGTTTAACAAAGGCTTCTTCACAATGTTCAGTCCATTCAAAAATATTATCCTTTGTTAGAAGGTTGCTCAAGGGCTTAGATATTACACTAAAATCTTTGATGAACCTTCTATAAAAACCAGCATGTCCTAAGAATGATCTAACATCTTTAATGGATTTTGGTGTTGGCAAGTTAGCAATTAACTCGATTTTAGATTTGTCAACCTCAATTCCTTTTGATGAAACAATGTGACCAAGTACAATGCCGTTTGTTACCATAAAGTGACATTTTTCCCAATTCAGTACAAGATTCTTCTCTTCACACCTGCTCAAAACCTTTTCTAAGTTAGTCAAACAATCATCAAATGAATCACCAAAAACAGAAAAATCATCCATAAAAATCTCAAGAAAACGTTCAACCATATCACTAAATATACTAAGCATGCATCTTTGAAACGTGGCTGGTGCATTACATAATCCGAAAGGCATTCTTCGATATGCAAAGGTACCAAATGGACATGTGAAAGTAGTTTTCTCTTGATCTTCTAATGCAATTTCAATTTGGTTATAACCTGAATAGCCATCTAGGAAACAATAAAATTCATGACCTGCAACTCTTTCTAGGATTTGATCCATGAAAGGTAAGGGAAAATGATCTTTTCTAGTCATTGAATTAAGTTTCCTATAATCAATGCACATGCGCCAACCAGTAATAGTCCTAGTTGGAATTAACTCATTTTTTTCATTTGTTATCACAGTGACTCCAGACTTCTTAGGTACCACTTGAGTAGGACTTACCCATTTGCTGTCAGAAATAGGATAAATGATTCCATTATCTAGAAGCTTAATGACTTCATTTTTCACTACTTCTTTCATATTAGGATTAAGCCTTCGTTGCATTTCTCTAGAGGGTTTAGCATTTTCCTCCAAATAAATCCTGTGAGTGCAAATCAAAGGACTAATTCCTTTTATGTCAGCTATGGTCCATCCTAATGCATTTTTGTGCATTTTCAGAGTTTGTAATAACTTACCTTCTTGCTGTGCATTAAGTTTGGAAGAGATTATTACCGGAAAAGTTTCATTTTCTCCTAAAAATGAGTATTTGAGATTGAGGGGTAACGGCTTCAAATCAGGTTTTGGTGGTTGAACACTTGAAGGTATTGGCTCAATTGATCGTGGCGGCAATTCCTCAATTTGTGGTCTCCAATTACTTGCCTTTAATTCTTCCTGAAAATAAACCATTTGCAAATCATCAGATTCATCAATCTCAATTTCATTGGAAGTGGTTTGAAATTGATCATGAACTAATTTTTCAGTAAAGTCCACTTCCTGTAAATCATTATCATCCCCAGGTTGCTTGCAAATGTTGAAAATATTCATCTCCAATGTCATGTTTCCAAAAGATAGCTTCATTAGTCCATTCCTACAATTAATCAATGCATTAGAAGTTGCAAGAAATGGACGTCCTAAAATAACAGGAAATGAATTACATGCTTCAACAGGCTGTGTATCCAAGACAATAAAATCCACAGGATAAATGAATTTATCGACTTGTACTAACACATCTTCAACTATTCCTCTAGGCACCTTTACAGATCTATCGGCAAGTAAAAGAGTCACAGAAGTTGGTTTTAACTCACCTAGATTGAGACTTTGAAAAACTGAATATGGAAGTAAATTCACACTAGCTCCAAGATCAAGTAAAGCTCTTTCAATTTTATGTTCTCCAATAAAGCATGAAATTGTAGGACAACCAGGGTCTTTATATTTCAATGCATTATTATTCTGAAGAATGGCACTTACTTGTTCGGCTAAAAAGGCTTTCTTTTTCACATTCAGTTTTCTCTTCACAGTGCACAGATCTTTCAAAAATTTAGCATAAAAAGGAACCTGTTTAATAGCATCCAGCAAAGGTATATTGATCCTTACCTGTTTGAAAGTTTCAAAGATTTCAGAGTTGTGATTGACTTTCCTTTGTTTAGTCATGGCATGAGGAAATGGAAGTGCTGGTGGAGAATCAGTCTTTTCTTTGCAATGATCAGATTCAACCCCTTCCTTACCCTCAGAGATTGATTCATCATCATTCTCACAAGGTTCAAGAATGGGTTTTTCAATAACCTTACCACTGCGAAGAGTAATGACTGATTTTACGTGATCCATGTGTTGGCTTCCCGAACTACTTGCATTCGCATTGTATTGCCCCTTCGGATTTTGTTGTGGTTGAGATGGAAACTTACCTTTCTCTTGGAAACTGAGAGCAGATGTCAATTTTGCAAGAGTATCTTTAAAATCTGTCATGCTTTGAGCAAGTTGAGTGTTAATTGCCTCTTGCTTTTCCATAAATGCATGCAATGTTTCCTCAAGATTTCTTCTAGGAGGGGGAGCATAAGGAGGTGCATATCCATGAGAATTTTGGAAATTAGGGTGTGCTTGAAACGGTGGCTGTGAAGTTTGAGCATTATTGTTCTCACTCTTCCAACTAAAATTTGGGTGGTTTCTCCAACCAGGGTTGTATGTTTGTGAATATGGGTTATGATTGGGCCTTTGAAAACTGTTTAATGCATGGGCTTGTTCATGGAGACATTCTTTAAAAGAAGGCAAGGTTGGACAGTCATTGGTTGAATGTTCGTTGGTTTCACAGATTTGACATGCAATGTCTTGAACAGATTTTAGTTGACCACTCTTTTTTAATTCTAGTGCCTCAACCTTTCTAGCTAAAGATGCAAACTTGGCTTGGAGGTCATGATCTTCCCTAAGGTTGTACATACCTCCACTAGATGTATGAGGTTGGGTTTTACTTGGTGCCTCATAAGTACCTGTGGTGTCCCAATTTTGCGCATTTTCAGCTAGCAAGTCTAGGTATTCCATTGCTTCATTAGGGTCTTTATCCTCAAAAGTTTCATTGCACATCAATTCAACCATTTGCCTATCTCTAGGAGTTAACCCTTCATAAAAATGTGAAACTAATCTCCATGTTTCAAAACCATGATGGGGGCAAGTATTAAGTAAGTCTCGATACCTATCCCAACATTGATAAAATGTTTCTCCTGGTTTTTGAGAGAAAGTAATGATTTGTCTTTTGAAAGAGTTTGTTCTGTGGGATGGAAAAAACTTCTTTAAAAATTGTTGTTGCATTTCATCCCAAGCACGAATGGAACCAGGTCTCAAATTTTGTAGCCATGTTTTAGCTTTATCTTTTAATGAAAAAGGAAAAAGCTTCAATCTAATGGTGTTCATGCTACAATTTGAGTCATTATACGTGTTGCAAACCTCCTCAAATTTCCTTAAATGCAAGTATGGATTTTCTAAATCTAAGCCATGAAAAGATGGTAAAAGTTGAATAATGCCTGTCTTAAAATTAAAATGAGATGCATCAGGAGGAAAAACTATGCATGAGGGTGCACTTGTTCTTGTGGGATTCATGTGATCTCTAAGAGTTCTAACCCGAATATTCTCATTATTCTCATTATGAAGCGATTGGTTATCTTCTTCAGCCATATTTTCTGAAAATGATGAGGATACCCTACAAAGTCTACCACTTAATGTACGTGACCACACTCTCATGCACGTGTAGGAAGAGAATAAAAGGAAGAAGAAAACAAAAGAAAAACAAACAAAACAAAAGAAACAAAGTTAGATACAAGAAAAGAGAAAAGAGAAAATAGAATAAATACTATAATTTGTACAATAATTTACCTCCCCGGCAACGGCGCCAAAAACTTGACACGACCAAAAGATTGATGTCTTCTCCCAAGTGCAGGAGTGTCGAAGTAATAAATAACCCGGCAAGACCGGGGTCGAACCACAGGGAGGTTACTTGTATAAATTATAAGCAACAATAATATAACAACAATAGTAACAACAACAACAATAATAGTAGTAGTAGTAGTAGTAGTAATAACACCAATAATACTATTAATAATGATAATAATAAAGAAGAAGAAGAAGTTGATGAGAACTTTTGAGATGGAAGATTAACGTAGGATTAAACAATGATAACAACAAATGTCAAGGTTAGAGGATCCACTAATAGTATTTCAAACAAGTATAGTATAAACCCTTATTATTCAATTGGAAACCACACACAAGGAGGTTCCAATCAAATTATAAATTGTTAACATGATTACATTAGCTATCTTATTCGAATAATGCTAATACTTGTAAATGTTGACAGGCATTCATGATTATAACTTATGTTAACAACAAATCAAGTTCCTTTCATAGCTCAGGTGTCGGTTATACCATACAGTATGGGCTATGAAAGTGCCAAGTATTTGTTGTACCAAATGTTATACAACATAAATCTAGATTAACCATTTAACAAGCAAAGTATTATAAGTGGACAAGATAACAAATATAAAGCATGTTAGTATCCAACATTAAGGTCCATGTTAAGTTTATATTATACTTATTCTTACACCATTAGTGTACCCTTTTCACCTTGACATAATAAACTTAGTTAAACATAATGAAAGAAAGAAACATAAATAAACAAGGAAAGGAAATGAAAAGCATAAGCAAGAGATTAATATAAGCAAAACTTAAGCATTACAAAATATAAAGAGAGAAAGCAAGAGCATGATCTTGATCTGAAAACCAAGATGCCTAAATACATGGCAAATGCCTCCTTTTATAGGCCAAAATTCGGAACTATTGATTTGTTGACTAATTGATGAGTGGGTGGCCACATCTTGACTTGGTGACAATTCTTATCTTCTTGTCTGCCAAAAACATCATTGATGACGTTATAATTTGAACAAACTTGAATCATGAAAGTTCTAGGAAATTGTCTCATCTTTCCAGGGTAAACATTTGAGATCATTTGGACTTCTAGAACTCGAGATATGGGCTGAACACTGAACAGTGTCTGGGCTGCAGGACAGATTCGGACTTCTTCGTTGTTGCTACAATTTGGACTTGAAAACGGCCTTTTTAAATCTTGGGCTCCACATGAAAGTTGTAGGCCTATGTCTTATCTTTCCATCCATATAAAATGGACCTAAATCCAAGATCTACAGCTCCAGATATGACCCAATTACCGAACAGTGTTCCGGTTTGGACTGCACCAGCATCTCTTTTCTAAGTTTGGCCATCTCTTTGTCCTTTCAATTTCAGTACTTCAACTCATCAATCAATTCTTTCATTTATGTGATAGGCCTGCATTTAAGATGAACATTTACCATAAATTAAAGGTATCTTATATAATTAGATATGTTATTATAAAACATGCTTTAGTTAAGGAGTTATTGATACTTTAAGTGCAAAATGATGATATAAAACCTTGATAAAAATGTACTTTTAAGTACTAATCAGTGGGCCAATAAAATCCATTTTGAAATATTTTCGCTATGGTCTTTTTTGACGAGAAATGACTCCCACATGTTTCAGAATGACAAAATTTAATGACACTACTTACCTCATTGTCCGCAATGCATCTTTGAAATATTTGATCAGGACAATGTTTAAATAAGTTAGGGTCATCCCAATAAAATTTCTTGACTTCGTTCAAAAACTTACCTTTGTCTTCGGTACTCCAATGAGTTGGCAAGTCTCCTGAGGCAAGGAAATTGATATTTTTAGCAAACCAAGGCATTGAACTAAGAGAAAGTAAGGATTTGTCAGGAAAGTAATCATCGGTTGGTGTGATGTCAGATATCAAATCTGTTGTCACTCTTGACAAAAGATTCGCATCAACATTTTCGGTGTCTTTTTCATCCGTGATTTCTTCCTGAGAATAAGTCATTTGCAAATCATCAAACTCAGTATTACTCAAAGTAGATTCAAATTGATCACAAACTAATTCTTCAATAAGATCTACTTCTTGTAAATCATTATCATCTCTAGGTTGCTTGCAAATGTTGAAAATATTCATCTCCAATGTCATGTTCCCAAATGATAGCTTCATCAGTCCATTCCTACAATTAATCAATGCATTAGAAGTTGCAAGAAATGGACGTCCTAAAATAACAGGAAATGAATTGCATGCTTCAACAGGTTGTGTGTCCAAGACAATAAAATCCACAGGATAAATGAACTTATCGACTTGTACTAACACATCTTCAACTATTCCTCTAGGCACTTTTACAGATCTATCGGCAAGTAAAAGAGTTATAGAAGTTGGTTTTAACTCACCTAGATTGAGACTTTGAAAAACTGAATATGGAAGTAAATTCACACTAGCTCCAAGATCAAGTAAGGCTCTTTCAATTTTATGTTCTCCAATAAAGCAACAAATTGTAGGACAACCAGGGTCTTTATATTTCAAAGCATTATTGTTCTGAAGAATGGCACTTACTTGTTCGGCTAAAAAGGCTTTCTTTTTCACATTCAGTTTTCTCTTCACAGTGCACAGATCTTTCAAAAATTTAGCATAAGAAGGAACCTGTTTAATAGCATCCAACAAAGGTATATTGATCCTTACCTGTTTGAAAGTTTCAAAGATTTCAGAGTTGTGATTGACTTTCCTTTGTTTAGTCATGGCATGAGGAAATGGAAGTGCTGGCGGAGAATCAGTCGTTTCTTTGCAATGATCAGATTCAACCCTTTCCTTACCCTCAGAGATTGATTCATCATCATTCTCACAAGGTTCAAGAATGGGTTTTTCAATAACCTTACCACTGCGAAGAGTGATGACTAATTTTACATGATCCATGTGTTGGCTTCCAGAACTACTTGCATTTACATTGTATTGCCCCTTTGGATTTTGTTGTGGTTGAGATGGAAACTTACCTTTCTCTTGGAAACTGAGAGCATATGTCAATTTTGCAAGAGTATCTTTAAAATCTGTCATGCTTTGAGCAAGTTGAGTGTTAATTGCCTCTTGCTTTTCCATAAATACATGCAATGTTTCCTCAAGATTTCTTCTAGGAGGGGGAGCATAAGGAGGTGCATATCCATGAGAATTTTGGAAATTATGATGTGCTTGAAACGATGGCTGTGAAGTTTGAGCATTATTGTTCTCACTCTTCCAACTGAAATTTGGATGATTTCTCCAACCAGGGTTATATGTTTGTGAATATGGGTTATGGTTGAGCCTTTAAAAACTATTTAATGCATGGGCTTGTTCATGGAGACATTCTTTAAAAGAAGGCAAGGTTGGACAGTCATTGATTGAATGTTCGTTGGTTTCACAGATTTGACATGCAATGTCTTGAACAGATTTTTGTTGACCACTCTTTTTTAATTCTAGTGCCTCAACCTTTCTAGCTAAAGATGCAAACTTGGCTTGGAGGTCATGATCTTCCCTAAGGTTGTACATACCTCCACTAGATGTATGAGGTTGGGTTTTACTTGGTGCCTCATAAGTACCTGTGGTGTCCCAATTTTGCGCATTTTCAGCTAGCAAGTCTAGGTATTCCATTGCTTCATTAGGGTCTTTATCCTCAAAAGTTCCATTGCACATCAATTCAACCATTTGCCTATCTCTAGGAGTTAACCCTTCATAAAAATGTGAAACTAATCTCCATGTTTCAAAACCATGATGGGGGCAAGTATTAAGTAAGTCTCGATACCTATCCCAACATTGATAAAATGTTTCTCCTGGTTTTTGAGAGAAAGTAATGATTTGTCTTTTGAAAGAGTTTGTTCTGTGGGATGGAAAAAACTTCTTTAAAAATTGTTGTTGCATTTCATCCCAAGCACGAATGGATCCAGGTCTCAAATTTTATAGCCATGTTTTAGCTTTATCTTTTAATGAAAAAGGAAAAAGCTTCAATCTAATGGTGTTCATGCTACAATTTGAGTCATTATACGTGTTGCAAACCTCCTCAAATTTCCTTAAATGCAAGTATGGATTTTCTAAATCTAAGCCATGAAAAGATGGTAAAAGTTGAATAATGCCTGTCTTAAAATTAAAATGAGATGCATCAGGAGGAAAAACTATACATGATGGTGCACTTGTTCTTGTGGGATTCATGTGGTCTCTAAGAGTTCTAACCCGAATATTCTCATTATTCTCATTATGAAGCGATTGGTTATCTTCTTCAGCCATATTTTCTGAAAATGATGAGGATACCCTACAAAGTCTACCACTTAATGTACGTGACCACACTCTCATGCACGTGTACGAAGAGAATAAAAGGAAGAAGAAAATAAAAGAAAGAGAAACAAAACAAAAGAAACAAAGTTAGATACAAGAAAAGAGAAAAGAGAAAATAAAATAAATACTATAATTTGTACAAGAATTTACCTCCCCGGCAACGGCGCCAAAAACTTGACACGACCAAAAGATTGATGTCTTTTCCCAAGTGCAGGAGTGTCGAAGTAATAAATAACCCGGCAAGACCGGGGTCGAACCACAGGGAGGTTAATTGTATAAATTATAGACAATAATAATACAACAACAACAATAGTAACAAGAATAACAATAACAATAATAATAATAATAATAATAATAATAATACTAATAATAGTAATAATAATAGTAGTAGTAATAATAATAGTAGTAATATTAATACTAAAGAAGAAGAAGTTGATGAGAACTTTGAGATGAAAAATTAATGTAAGGATTAAACAATGATAACAACAAATGTCAAGGTTAGAGGATCCACTAATGGTATTTCAAACAAGTATAGTATAAACCCTTATTATTCAATTGGAAACCACACACAAGGAGGTTCCAATCAGATTATAAATTGTTAACATGATTACATTAGCTATCTTATTCGAATAATGCTAATACTTGTAAATGTTGTCAGGCATTCATGATTATAACTTATGTTAACAACAAATCAAGTTCCTTTCATAGCTCAGGTGTCGGTTATACCATACAGTATGGGCTATGAAAGTGCCAAGTATTTGTTGTACCAAGTGTTATACAACAAAAATCTAGATTAACCATTTAACAAGCAAAGTATTAAAAGTGAACAAGATAACAAATATAAAGCATGTTAGTATCCAACATTAAGGTCCATGTTAAGTTTATATTATACTTATTCTTACACCATTAGTGTACCCTTTTCACCTTGACATAATTAATTTAGCTAGACATAATGAAAGAAAGAAACATAAATAAACAAGGAAAGGAAATGAAAAGCATAAGCAAGAAATTAATATAAGCAAAACTTAAGCATTACAAAATATAAAGAGAGAGCAAGAGCATGATCTTGATCTGAAAACCAAGATGCCTAAATACATGGCAAATGCCTCCTTTTATAGGCCAAAATTCGAAACTATTGATTTGTTGACTAATTGATGAGTGGGTACATCTTGACTCGGTGACAATTCTTATCTTCTTGTCTGCCAAAAACGTCATTGATGACGTCATAATTTGAACAAACTTGAATCATGAAAGTTCTAGGAAATTGTCTCATCTTTCCAGGGTAAAAATTTGAGATCATTTGGACTTCTAGAACTCGAGATATGGGCTGAACACTGAACAGTGTCTGGGCTGCAGGACAGATTCGGACTTCTTCATTGTTGTTACAATTTGGACTTGAAAACGGCCTTTTTAAATCTTGGGCTCCACATGAAAGTTGTAGGCCTATGTCTTAGCTTTCCATCCATATAAAATGGACCTAAATCCAAGATCTACAGCTCCAGATATGACCCAATTACAGAACAGTGTTCCAGTTTGGACTGCACCAGCATCTCTTTTCTAAGTTTGGCCATCTCTTTGTCCTTTCAATTTCAGTACTTCAACTCATCAATCAATTCTTTTATTTATGTGATAGGCTTGCATTTAAGATGAACATTTACCATAAATTAAAGGTATCTTATATAATTAGATATGTTATTATAAAACATGCTTTAGTTAAGGAGTTATTGATACTTTAAGTGCAAAATGATGATATAAAACCTTGATAAAAATGCACTTTTAAGTACTAATCAATATGACAACTATTTGCTACTTAAAAGTCCTAAAACTTAGGATGCTACATATTAGGCTTTCTTTGATGCAATTTATAAATGGTATGTATATCTTAAGGATATATTTAATTTATTAAGTGAGCATGGTTATGTTTTCTACCTAGCCTCAAAAGGGTCTCAGATCTGCCAAGCAAATACTTAGATTTTAGTTTGGTATTTTATGAGCCTGAACCTTGATCTATAATTATAAGGTAAACTGTTAATCTCCTACCTAACCAAAAAGTTTGTGTGTGCTCTAAAAAAATTAAAGCATGTGACGCATGAAGGAATTAATCGACATTCAATATACAATGCATGGGCAATATTTATAAAATACATGTTAAAATTAAATGCATAGTCCAACCAAAATATATTTATAGTGGAGTCGTCATTCTATTGTGTGTGTATGATATCACGATAATCATCCTTCCAGACCTTATTCAAGTATGGAAAGAACAAGTAATTCTTGTCATTTTATGGTTTAAAAGTTTGAAATTGTCAGCTAGTATTTTGGTCACTAGGGATCATAATTAGTCTATAAAGACTGAATAAGGCGACTAGTTATGTATAGGAAAGACACTAAAACCCCTAATATACCTTACTTAAGGTAAGTTACATTGTTTATTTGTCTAATAATTACTAAGGCTTTATTGTATTTTTTTAACCAATAGTCTGTTTATTGGTTAAAGCAAACCCATATCGGTAAGGTGGACAATGACTTTATAGGTCAAACCAAACCATTATAAAGCAAAAATATATTCTATTATATTTTATGTTTTTATTTCCCTTAATACTAGGAATATGTATTACCTATAAGTTTATAATTCTCAAATATTAAAAGTAAAGAAAAGGAGAAAGAGAAGAAGGTTATTTTATTTATTATAGGCCTAATTTGCCCCTTTTTATATTAGAAACATGTTTTATGTGTAAGTTTGTAAATCCTGATATTAAAGACGAACATATTGGTTTTTTGGTGTTTTTAAAATTTAGGTCAAGTTCTAATGGATTTATACAAACTTTTTATAAAATCCATACATGCAAAAATTGTTTCTTTGAATTTTCTTGTTTTTGAAATATACAATATTATGTAAACAAATGTTTTTCTTTTTATCTTTCCTTTTTATGAAAAAAAAAATGTGCATAAAATTATTTTTTTAGGACTTGGCCATAATGCAAGTTAAAACAAATAGTTAATTTTTTTAATCTCATTTTTCTTTTATTTATTTATCTAACACATACTAACAAAATAAAATTTATGCATCACACACACACACACCCTTCATTGATTAACTCACACACCTTACACACACACACACCCTTTATTGATTAACTCACACACCTTACAATTATACATAATTACAACGTCATTATCAAATATCAAATAATAATCACAACACTTCAAAAATCATCCAAAATCTGAAATGAACCTTCCAAAATGTTAGAAGCATATTGGAGCTATTGAGATCAAACAAATAAGCTATTGGGAGCAAGTTGGTGTTGCAGGAACAGTGCTGGCCTATGAGTTCCATACATCACTATCACTGCTAGCATGTGAGCACATGTGCTGCCATTCATAGAAGGTCGACACTTGGTGAAATTAGATATATCTCATTTTCCTCTTCACGTTTATGCCAGTGGTGAGATTCATCATCACTTGTAAAAAACATAAATCCACACAAATAGTTTTGATATTATATCATCTTCATAGATGTTTTTCTCTCTCTTATTATCTCTCGGTTTATTTTCCTTTAATTGCTGGTTGTTTAATGGTATGGGTGTGTTCACAAGCTGATTCAGTAAAAGAGGAAATAATGGTTATGATTTGTGGTGGGCTGCTTCTTTTCAGTTGCCATAACTGGATGAAAAAGGCAGCGTCAGGTTTAATGTTTTTATGGGTTGCTAGAAATGGTATAGAGGTTGTTCCTAGATTGATTTAGATATGTTTTTGGGGTCAGTTTTGATTGGAAATTATAGTGGAGATGGGTCCATGTGATTGTCACGAGTTGAAGAATAAGATAAGCTGGTTTATGTATGGTGGCAACCATAAGTTGGTATATAAAAAAAGGATGAAAGAGAGGCTATTAAAAGTGGTAGTCAGTGTGGTATAGTGTTGGTGGTTACTTGTGGTGACTGATGGTTATATAAAAGGGAAGCGGGTTTTTTTTGGAAGAAAAGGATCACTGGTTGTTAGTCATTTTAAAGAGAAAGAAGCCACTTTGGCTTTTTTTTTTTCAAAAATTTTAAATTCAAAGACAACCTAAAAATAGACAATAACCAACCAAAACCTATATAGACAAACTCAGAAATAAGGTCTAAACATGGTAGACCTGACTTTAGAATACTTATGACAACCCCTCTAAACCTATATAGATGCATAAAAACCCAGAAATAAGGTCTAAACATGGTAGACCTAAATTTAGAATACTAATGACAACCCCTCTAAACAACAAAACTTCTTAAAAAAAACATAGAAAAGAATGCAATAGTACCTCATTTTCAAAACTTCATAAACATTTTTTTAAAAAACACTGTTATACTGACCTAGCAATCATTCATAACCCAAACTTAACATGAACTTAGCCTTATTACTTTTAATAACACACCAAAAACAATTTGCAGTCATTATCTTGACCAATAAAAGGTCTTAACATATATATATATATATATATATATATATATATATAAGGAAACCAAATAATTAAACTTAACTTTAAGACATTAAAAACAAACATTTAAGTATACTAACACATGATTTAACAGTAAAAAATCAGCAAGTTATATACTCAAAACCATTTTTGAATTTATTTTCTTAACAAATGCATATCACATCCGAGAATAATAATATGTTAAACATAGCTTTTAAAATGAAATGAAATCAACAAAAACAATAATAAACAAACAAAAATATTAACATGGAAGACATTAAAAGAGAGGTGTGCCTATTGGGCTACACCATCTTACCAAAATTTTAGGTTTACCTTGTTGAATAATGTAGCTTTCTTTTTATGGATTTTGTTACTTTTTTTTCTCTTACTTTCAACTCTTTAGCTTGTATGAACTTCTTCTTTTCTTATTTTCTCCTTCAATTTTTCATATGATTTGTTTTACTTTTGTCTATGTATTCGAGAATACTTCTTTGTTTTCTTTTTAATTTCCTCTCTGTTTCTCTCTATTATTTATCTCTATCCAAATCCACCTCCTTTTTACTCAAGAACAGATGCCCTTTTATAAGCAAAGAAAAACCAGAAATTGCAAAAGCATGGTGGTTTTTCTTAGCGGTTATATGGAATAATCTCATCCTTTCTCTTCCAAAACCTTTCTCTTCAAAATAAGTGGTGTCAAGTCCTCTTTTTGTCCTCTTGTAAACTGAAATCAAACATGAAAAAATAACTTTGGAGCTTTCTATGTCATTGGGAATTTTTCTTCAATCATAAATGATTGGGTTAAGTACTTTGTCAAGATAATTGTGGAGATTGAGCCATAAACATATCATTGCTAGACCTAAACATTGTAGAGGGGATGTGAATCTATCATTAGGAACAAACCACACTTGATTTAGAGGTCTAGAACTTCACATTCATTGATTGGAAGGTTGGCCCTCGATTAACTTGAATCTGTTGATGTAGGGGTGACTGATTAGGAACAAAACATTGTCGATTTTGTTGAAGCAAATAGGAAGTAAATGTTTGATGGGAGTAGTTGATCCTTATAGTGAAGATGTTTCTCAGTCGAATGGTAGTGGTTGGAGCCTTTAAGGTGGTCGAAGTTACTACATTCATTCATTTCAAGGTGGCATCTCTATTAGCCTTCTTGGTTAAAGAAGAAGACATAAGGACAAAATGGTGTGTCACTCATTTCTTCACTAAATTGAGTGATATGTCAATCATTTAAACCCTACAAAATAAGGTTTTTAAACTGAATTTTAAAAAAATTTCAATTCAATCCTTACTTTTCCAATTTTAGCATATACATCCTTAATTGATCCTGAAACTTCTCAATTTTTGCAATTGCACACTGAAAACCTTGATTAAAATCCTTTAGTTTAAGTACCTTTTACAACTTAATCTTGGGTTTCTAGATTACGCAATTTGAACCCTATCAACCATCAAATTTTTAATTTCTTTCAAATTGACCCTTAATTTTATTAATTTCAACCCCTGAACTCATGCACCTTCTGCACTTTGATCCTTGATTTTGAAATTATTCAATTTGACCATTAATCAACCTTTAATATTTAAATTTATCTCAATTGAACCCCTGTTGGCACCAATTTAGCCTTTCTAAGTTTAAATTGTGTTTCTAATCTTTCAATCTTTGTGAATTAATCCTAATTAGGCCTCCAAACATGATTTTCTTCAATTGAGTTCGTGATTAAATCCATAAAACCCATTAAAAGTTTAATTAAGTCTTTAAACTTAATTGATTCTTTCAATTTTTGCCCAAATGATTTTCAAACTTAATTTCTCTTCAATTAAAGTCATTGAATAAGTCAATTAAACATTTTAGAAGTTTAATAAAATCCTTAGATTTAATTAATTCTTTTAGTCATGTCTGGATTTCAACCTCAATTTTCTTTCTTTCTTCATCCTATATTGTGAAAATATCCTCAATTTAGCTATTCTTCTAGCATTTTGGTCTATTGTGTGGCTCAATGACTTATCTCCTCGTGCCTCGAAAATATTTTTGAATTTTAAATTTTTTATTCTTTTGGATTTTTGAAAAAAAGAAGAAAAAAATGTTTTTTTTATAAAACAAGACGGGATGAATAAAGTCTTTTGGAGGATCTAAAATTGGGTTATGATAGCTGTATTTTTTATAAAATAATTTTTGAGGATCCAAAATTGGGTTATTATGAGGAATATTATGGGTTATTGCAGTGTTGGGTTGGAGAAGGGAAAGTGTTTTTTGGTGGAAAACGCTCATTAAGAAAGACAACAGGGGTGTGTGTATGGTTATGAAAGTTATTTTTAGGGATTAATATCAAAATTATCAAAACCGACAAAATCGCCTATCTTTAGGGATTAATATTATTTTAAAAAAAATCGAAGAAATCTCCGACTCTTAGAGACCAACACTGTTTTTTTAAAATAAATCCAAAATAAAATTAGAAATAAAATTAGATGATTAATAGTGTGATATAATGAACTTAGAAGAAAATACATAGTAAAGATAAGTTTTTATTTGAAAGGATGTGATAAGCGTGACGTTAATATTCTATGACGCATAACGAATCCATCACTTGAATATCTAAGATAAATATTTATTTAAAATTTTTAATTTTCTTTAATAATTAGGTGTTAATTTCATTATTTATTTTATTTTATTTCAGAAAGTTTTGAATGTCAACAATGTGACCAAAAAAAACTACACTAAGAATATATATACAACTACGGGTTAGTTGATTTGTGAACAATTGATCACAAGATTATGATTATTTTTCAGTTCGACAGATTCTTCATAGATAAACACGAGAATTTGAAAACAAAAACAGTTATTTAAGTTTTTCATTTCTCTCCTGTAACCAATAATCTAATTTTGGTTTTTAGTACAAAATAAATCTTAATAATTGATTACACAATGACAGGCAGGCTCCGTTTACCAGTCGCACCTGTAAAAGGGGTGACACATGTTGACGAGGCAGAGTGTAAATCGCACAATTTTATTTTTTTTGAATAATAAAATAAGATTAAAATTTAATAGTTAAGAAATAGCTTAATTTGTATTCAAGGAGGGTGTGGGTGTGGCGATGACCACCATGGCGGTTCGCTCTGCGAGAAATGGAAAAGTTGTCTTGTCTTCATGGTTGATTAATAAATCAAATAATAATAAGAAGTCAGCCATCTTTTGGAGGGCGGCATCGTCTTCTTCCATTCCCAAAATTGATGGTGATAAGGACAAGAAGATAAGGGAAGAAGAACGTCTATCAGCTGTAATTGACGCTGTCAATGACCGCAAGCTCCCTCCTGAACTCCGTGGCCAACGCAACTCTGTTAGGTTAGTTCCTTCATGCTCTCTTCTGCCTGCTTTTATTATTTGTAATACTAACAATTCATGCTCTCTTTTATTATTATTATTATTATTATTTGGCTGTAGGAAAATAAAATCCGTTGTTTTGAGTTCTTTTATTAATTTGGACTTAAAAAGTGCTGAGATTCTGTATTACAACTACTACTGCTTTCTACTTTGTTCTACATTCAATGCTCCATCAAAGAATTGTGCCTTGTCACGGCGATGCAGGGGGTGCTTGGGGTTAACAAAAGAACTAGCAAATGTTGTAGAAAAACTATATGCGCTTGGGGGGTTTATCACACTGCCACATTTCCTGTGCGCTTAGGATTTTTACGCACAGGCTCAGGCTGCTTCTTCCTTTAATTATTAGAGTATGCGAGTGCTTGGCTCAGCAGCATCAGTGGCCTTTCAACTTTACCTCCTATCTCATTGTACTTGAAAATCTTAGCTCAGTTCACCAAAGAATTGCTGGTTGATGGCACATAATTGCTATTATCCTACCAAAGATCTCTCTTTCTTTCTTCTTCTTCCTTTTCCAATTTGATTGTCATGATTCTGGAATATGATGTCTGGTTGTCATTTGGACAGGTCAGAAACGGACATTATCAACGTTGTAGAGCAAAGAATATGGCACTCAATGGAAGAAGGCCAATTTGAGAATTTACCAGGGAGAGGAAAACCCCTTAACCTCAGTACGAATTCTCATGCTGACCCAGCCGAAGACACCTTGTATAGAATCCTTTCAAAAAATGGATGTGCACCCGAGTGGGTTGAGCTTAACAAAGAGATAAGGCACCAGATATCTGAATGGCGGTTAGCATTGAAGAAAGCTTGGATGAGCAAATGCAATGGGGATCACTCCAAATGGATTGAAGGGTCAGAGATTTTGCAAGTTCAACTGCGTCATATCAACAATAAGGTCAGCACTTCGTTACCCATCTCTGCCTAATGTTAAATTTCATGTGGCCTTTAGCTCAGTTGGAGCTGTTGAACCTTGATGCGCCGTGCCTTTGGTTTGTCTCCCAGTTGTAGATGCTTAGCTGCTTAACATTTACAGATGGTTGAAACTTCCTATAGGAGATGGTCCTAATTCTACTAAGTTAAAACATTTGTTGCACTGTCTTGGGTACAATTCTGTCAATGCCCATGTGCAGCTAGTGGCAATGGAGCATCTCCTTCTGCTGCTACTATTTCATCTTGTCCCTGTAAATATTCTCCTCTGTATGGTTGATATGCTCATGACTTGAATGTAGATGATGCACTGCAGGTTTTCCGCTACAACCTCATCGTACCATTTGGGCGACAGATGTTTGGTCTTAAGTGGGAAAAAGAACTAGATCGTGTAAGAGAATGAGACCTTTTGTTATCTGGCCGAGTGGGATCTGAGATAGTGTTTCTGGGAGCTGTTGATTGCTGATATTGGTAGGATCTCATGAACATGAGTGATCTCTGTTCTATTTATCAGTACCCTTGACAAGAAGCTCATTTCTTTGCTTAGCCAACTTTATTATCTTTCGTTATCATAGGTTATTTGTGAACTTATTTGTAGGCCAAATAATAGTACATGTAATGCAAATTCTCGGTAGGAAAGATAAGGGATACTTTCTATCACATGATTATGCGGTGACTATATGTATATTTGGTAATAACATAGCAACATATGGTATAAGTTTGTTTCTTTAACATTATCTTGAGTCAAATGACTTTCGAGTCTAAATCAATATTTTTACTTAAAGCAAGACTTAAACTTGAAGGTACAAGTTTATGGACCGAAGTTAGAGAAATAATGTTAACAAGATCGAGTGAGACAGCTATGATTAGAGTGCATCTTTTTCCCTTGACGAAGTTGCACAAAAAGAAGATGAATTTAAGAGCTACTATCTCTCTTTCATGTTCAAAATATAGAGACCCTGTTTTATTTTCCACAAGGAGATTTCCATTGAACTGTACTTTTACTTCTTCCTCTGCAACTAGAGCCCAATATAATTTGTCAAGCACATCTAGTTTCTGCAAGGATTTGACCCTGCAGTAAAGGATTTAGAAGTTGAAACCACTAATAACCAGGCCAGATACCGGTATCTGCTTGCGTGATGATAAAAGATGGGTGGAACTTGACTGCTATAATTTTGTAACCAGGCCAAAGACCAGTCTTTACCTATCCTTCTTTAAGTTCCCAGAAGCTAAGCATATTCAGAGTCAATAACTTTTGTTACTTATAACAGGGTCTGACGAATTTGTTCTAATCGTTTCAACGTGAGAGAGAAATCATTCGTGACAAAAAATATACAGACAGAAATAGTAAACTCTACTGAACATCTCCCACAAGGGTAGGAAAAACATAGGAAACCTTCATGAGCTTTAAAATCCCTTTACAAACACAAATTATTATTTATTTTGGTAGTTCCCTTAAGTATTTGTTGAAACTGATAAAATTGGTGAGCAGAGAGACAGAATCGCACCAAAAACTAATAACAAATGATACACGAACATACTGAAAAAATATAATGAGCGAATGATACACCACCATGTCGAAAGTACATCAGAATATATGAATCTACTACACAAACAAGTTAACATGTGATCTCAGTGTACTTGTATACATTCAAATACAGGTCACCCAGTCGGAGATGCTTTTGCTGCAAGATGGATGAGTGCTCGTTTGTGATAGGTGGTACGGAGTTTTTTGTACTTCTGCACAAAAGCCCCAAGATCTATCTCCTTATCAAGGAACTGCCTATGGAAGGCGTCTGATTCCTCCTCTGTCTTATTCATTGCCTCTGCAGATGAGGAACATATATTCAGATCATACCTAAGAAAATGCCTTTCATTTCTCATTTTACCATATGTTTTGAGCCTTCAAATGGACCGACTTTAATTTCAAAGTGTACCTTGTAGCCTTTGCAGGATGGAGGCGGGAGAGCAGGACCTCAACAACTCTTCTTTCTGTTTTTCTAGCTCATTTAGTTTTTCCTGAGCAGCAGCCAGCTCAGTTGTCCGAATTATCCTGCACTGAGCACACGAGAAAAGGAAAAATGGTTTCAAGTCAATGCATTAGATTAAACAAGCAAGCATGGAAATGACAAACGGCACAAAACCTCACTTGATTTCTTAGCTCCATTATGCGTGGCTCTTTCTCCAAGTTCTCTCCTATACATAAAAAACAATTAGATGGCATTAGTTCATGCATTTATAGCTAAACCACTTTAAATATTTCAATAAAAGGCTCCAGCAACTTACTGGCAAGCTGCAGAGTTTCCTTGCAAAGCTCATCTCTTATCTGATGGAAACAGCAAAAGAAGCAGTCACAAACAAGAATGCGGAGTTTCCCAAAGGTGGGAAGGGGAAGATGAGTTTTGATTTCCCCCTCTTCTTGCAAGACTAAGGAAACAAAGGTATGACTTAATATCATGCAAAAGACATGGCAGTTTTGCATTTTTAGTTGCAGTTATGGTGCAGTTCAGAAAAGCACACGTAAGTATCCAATCACTTCAAGAAAACACAAGTCAGGTGATTTATTCTCATTTGACGAATGCCTACATGCTTCCTTGGGTATGAGACCATGTTTGTATGAGCACGCATTTCTGAATTTACATATGTGCCTGACTTGTTACCATGGGAACAAAGCTACTCTTAAGTCTATAACTGCAAATTTTGCAGTTTATTCTACAGATACACAAACAGTGTTATTCCTTGTGATTACATCATCATCTTCACTTTTGATTCTGAAAAAGGAAGAGGAAGCTAAGTCTATTTGCATACCTACCAGAATGATAATAATCGACTAATTGAGTAAGTGAGTGGCAGGGGATGGGGCTAAAACTAAGGACACAAGAAGAGAAATGAAAAAAAGCAAAGTTCATTTGGCTGGAATAATTTGGATGCTGTAAAGATACAGAGAAGTGAGATAAATTTACAATAGAAGGTGGCTTGTTCCTTGTGTATATTCAGAGTCAGTTACAAATGAGGCATAATTTTCAAGAGCAATAAGAAGTGAATCGAGAGGGAAATTATAATCATTAATTTTGTTTCTTACCTCCATTTATCTCCTTGTTAAAGTATCCAAGCAGAGGAAATTGTTTGAAATTTTCATCCACTTCTCCTAACTGGTAATAATGTTAGACAATTCTCAAAATCTGAAGATCTAGTGAAAGACAAAATGATCTCTATTACTCCATTTACTAACTACTGTTCAGTCATCACTTCTTCAATTGATCATTTAAAGAATCAACAAAGAATATTGCAAGTTCCTTGGAAAATGAGATCCCTAGAAACAAACAGCAAGATGAGGGCAAGAAGGCAATACCAGCAGGTAACTAGGCTTTTCTGATCCTACCAATTTGAATTGAGTCCACTAGTGTTTAACCCACACCACTCAAGGGGTAAAATTAATTGTAAATGCAGATAATGGGAAAAAAGGAAGGAATTAGCTTAACTTACATTGTTTTGAATTTTAACCTGGTCAAGTGAAAGTAAAAATTGATGGTATGCATCCTTATCAGACAATAGCTTCCGTAGCTCATCAACACTAGACATAATTTCAAAGAAAACAAGTAGTTAGAAAATGAACAAAACACGACATCTTGTAATGCAATCAGATTACCTGTATTAATTCTCCCAGGCTACAGAGGCAATTATCTATTTTGATCGAAAACATTCACATTCCCACCAAAGACACAGACTTAAACTCTCCTCCTTCATATGTTTACAGAAACAAGTGCGTAACGTTTTCTTTAATTACTTTTATTCATTTTGGTAAAAGAAATTGTTGTCTATAAAGGCGGCAATATTTATCAAAGCTCCATACCTCGATGTAGCAACTAACATTACAAGATAGAACAATAAAAAAATCATGGGAGAGAAAAACCTTAAAGAAAGCTAACTAAGAGATTCAGAGAAAAAAAACATAAAAGCTTTGCCTTGATATTGGCTAAAACACAGATGCAGATGAAAAGGGATTTAGAACATTATGAGCATATCAGGTAGAGAATAGCATGCAGTAAGTTTATCCCATCTAAACAACAAACCTCTTGTCCTTCAAAAGAGTAATAATGGCTGCAGCTTCAGCAGGTGAAGGAGAGAGTGGGCGTTCAGTAGGCCTTTGTAAGCTGTGGAAACTAGAAGAGCTACTAGTTGGTGTTGCAGGGCGTGAAGAAGAAGGAGAAGTAACTACAGATGGAGGGTACCAAGATTGTGCAGGATTAACATCTTGTGGACGCGCCTGCTCTTGTTGTTCCTTAGAACCCCTGTAGGAAAATGAACAGAAAAAAACACAAAACCATCAATCAATCAGGATTTCAGCACAATAATTGTATAAATAAAAACCATTTTCACGGTATGATAACAACAACAACAACAACAACAACAACATAATCAAATCAAATCAAATCAAATCCCTAGAAATTCAGATTAATCTATCAAATCCCCAGATAGAGAGGGGGGGGAATACCAGAACTTGTACATAGCTGCTTGAAGAGAGAAAAGGAGATCTCGATCCTCTGATTAAAAGAAATCAAGTCTTTACAGACTCTTTCTCTCGTGTTGGAAGAAATTTTGGTTGATGCTTGGAAGGATTTTATTTGACAGTTGTCTTTTTTAACTTGTATTCGTGGCGTCGTCTTAATGGTTACGGACACGTGTGCCCGAAGCTTAACCCCTCGCCTCCTGACCAAAATTTTCCCGAGAGATAAAGCAGCAGCACATCCAGAACCGCGTTATTTATTTTTCTCCCTTGGTTGATAACACCTCACATACGGTCCCTACGTTACATGCAATTGGTTAACAACACCCTTCTAACAATTTAAATGTTAATTGAATCCTTCTTCTGAATTAAAGAACTCTAAAACACGTGGAATATTCACTGTAGCAGATTTTTTTTTTCTTTTGTTTTTTTTTACATGTTTTTCTTTGCTTTTTTTTTTTACCCAAAATTGATTTCTTCTTCTTTGTTTTATTTTTTTTAAAAAAAAAATTTTTGTTTCAAAATTATCTTTGCTAATTTTTTTAAATATTGAGCTGGTTAAAAATTTAACTATGTAGTTTTTTTCTTTAAAACATTGTGGATTCCTATAATATTCTCATACATTATTTTCTTTTTTTTATTATTTCTTTATTCTTTTTTTTTTTCAAAATGGTTTCACTGTAGCAGGTTTGATTTTTTTTAGCAGGTTTTTTTTTGCTTTTTTTACCCAAAATTGATTTCTTCTTCTTTTTTTTGTTTCTTTTTTTTTTAAAAAAAAAATTTGTTTCAAAATTATCTTTGTTAATTTTTTAAAATATTGAGTTGGTTGAAAATTTAACTATGTAGTTTTTTTCTTTAAAATATTGTGGATTGCTATAAGATTCTCATACATTGTTTTTTTTTATGATTCTTTTATTCTTTTTTTTTTTCAAAATGGTCTTTGTAGATTTTATTTTTTTATATTAAGTTGGTTGAGAATTTAGCTTTGTAGTTTTTTTAAAAAAAAAAACAATATGGATTGCTATAGTGTTTCCCCTATATAGTTTTTGTTTTGCTGCAGTGTTTCCCCATATATTTTTTTAAAAAATTATCTTTATCGAATTTATTTTTTCAATATTGAGCTGGCTGATAATCTAGCTTTAGCTTTCCCTATATGTTTTTTTTTTAAAATTGTCAATTTTTACATATTTTCTTTTTTTTTGTTTTGTTTTTTTTCAGAATTATTTTTGTTGATTTTATTTTTTTACTATTGAGTTGGTTGAAAATTTAGTTTTTTTGTCTTTTTCTTTAAAACACTGTAGCTTTCCCCACGTGTTTTTTTTCCGCTTTTGTTTCCTTTTTTGTATATTTTTTTTTCATTTCTTTTACCCAAAATTGACTTCTTCTTTTTTTAGATAGCCTTTGTCGGTTTTTTTTTTATATATTGAGCTGGTTGAGAGATTAGCTTTGTAGCTTTTTTTAAAAAAAACACTATGGATTACTACAGTGTTTCCCTTACATGGTTTTTGTTTGGCTACAGTGTTTCCCCTCCACTTTTTTTTTAAATTTTCCCCAATGTTCTTTTTTTTTTCTTCATTAGTTTTTTCCTTCCTGTTAATTTTTTTTCTTTGTTTTTTTTAATTAATCTATTTAATTATCACACTTTTATGACACGACCTTAAAGCCAGACCCATATCCAGTATTCTTAGATCCGGTGTTGCAACCAGACTCAACACTGTAGCTTTCCCCACGTGTTTTTTTTCCGCTTTTGTTTCCTTTTTTGTATATTTTTTTTTCATTTCTTTTACCCAAAATTGACTTCTTCTTTTTTTAGATAGCCTTTGTCGGTTTTTTTTTATATATTGAGCTGGTTGAGAGATTAGCTTTGTAGCTTTTTAAAAAAAAAACACTATGGATTACTACAGTGTTTCCCTTACATGGTTTTTGTTTGGCTACAGTGTTTTTCCCCCACTTTTTTTTAAAATTTTCCCCAATGTTCTTTTTTTTTTTTCTTCATTAGTTTTTTCCTTCCTGTTAATTTTTTTTCTTTGTTTTTTTTAATTAATCTATTTAATTATCACACTTTTATGACACGACCTTAAAGCCAGGCCCATATCCAGTATTCTTAGATCTGGTGTTGCAACCAGACTCACTTAAACTTGGGTCATGCAAGTTTAATTTTATTATTAATATTATAAATATTACTCTTAGGTCAGGTGTTACAGTCAAACCCAAGATTCTTGGGTATAACTTTGCAAAAAAACCCAAAATTTTTAAATTTTTATTTTTTAAAATATTTTTTATATAAAAAAATAACCTGCGGCATCGCGCGGGTATCAAAGCTAGTTATATTATAAAAGGCGTGGGGAAATCACTGTAGATTCCCCACGCCTTTCACTTATTAATATATTATATTATTATTATTATTATATTATATTATAGAACTGTTGTTTTTTTTTGTTTTTATTTATTTTTTGGTTTTTTTAATGAAATTTTTTTTGTTTGATTTAGTTTGTTAATATTAAATTTTTTTTATTTAGTTATCAAATTTTCATGATACGGATCCCGGATTTGATGGGTTAACCTGATTTGACGAGTCAACTCGAATTTTTTTACTTTTTAATTAATTTTTTTTCGTTTAGTTTAGTTTGTTAATGTTAAATTTCTTTCTATTTAATTATCAGACTTTCATGACACGCATCCTGGGTTTGACGAGTTAACTTGGTTTGATGGGTTAACCCAATTAATTCTGGGTAAACCCGTTAATTTTTTTTTCTATTTAGTTATCAAATTTTCATGACGCGAATTCCAGGTTTTACGGGTTAACCTAGTTTGAAGGGTTAATCCAATTAATTCATATTTTTTTTTCTTTTTCTTCATTAGTTTTTTTCTTTATGTTGGTTTTTTTTATTTGTTTTTTTCTTTTTAATTAATCTATTTAATTATTATACTTTTATGACACGACCTTATAATCAGACCAACATCCAATATTCTTGGGTCCGGTGTTGCAGTCAGGCTCACTTAAACTTGGATCATGCAAGTTTAATGTTATTATTAATATTATAAATATTACTCTTAGATCAGGCGTTGCAGTCAAACTTAAAATTCTTGGGTATAGCTTTGCAAAAAAACTTAAAACTTTTAAATTTTAATTTTTTTTTTATATTTTTTATATAAAAAAAATAAACTGCAGCATCATACGGGTTATGTAACTAGTTAATTTATATAACGCGTTCCCTCTGTTAAAAACGTTGTCGCCGGATTTTAGTTACATGACTCGTCGTATTTTCACAAAAAAGTTTGTCCCACGTAAAGAATCTAAGTCTATTTTGAATCCTGTACAGGCAACCTAAAATTATGTTGGGTTTTGCAACATTCAGAATTCCAGCCTACACGCAGGTAGTTCATGCACCATGTTTGTGTAAAGATGTGTCCAGTAGGAGCCCAAGCAATACGTATCTTCACGTGATTTTTCTTTAATAATAATAATAGTTTTTTAAAATTTATTAGTGATAATACTAATAGTAATAGTAATTTTTAATTTTATTTTTCAAATCAAATTTATGGTTGTTTTTTAATATTAAGAATAATTTTTTTATAATTTAGTAATTATTTTATTAATAATATTCATTATTATAAAAATAATAATATTTATAACATAAAAGATAATATTTTTAATATTAATTCTTTTGATTATAGTAAAAACTAATAATATTCATAACACAAATAATACTATTTTTAATTCCAAGAATATTTAGAGCATAAATGATAATATTTTTTTATATTAAAACTTTGAATTATTATAAAAATAATAATATTATAACACAAATACAAATAATAATATATTTGATATGAATACATTGAAATATATAAAAAAATATTTCGAACACAAATAATAATATTTTAATATGAATATCTTGAATTATAAGAAAAATAATAATATTTATAACACAAATAATAATATTTTTTTATATGAATACTTTGTATTATAAGAATAATAATAATATTTACAATGCAAATTATAATTTTTTTATATTAATACTTAGAATTGTTGAATATTTTTAATAATAATGTGCCGCCAGCTCACTTTTTATTTTAATAAAAAATATTTTCTTTCAAATTTATTAATTATTTTATTAATAATATTAATTATAATAAAAATAATAATATTTCTAAAATAAATAATAATATTTAGAATCCTATGACCTAGGAACTTTGTGTCTTGATGAATAACCCAATAAAAATGGGTCCTTACGCACGACCCATTGATCGTGGGTCCTAACGCTAGACCCATTCCTCTTGGGTCCAGCGCCATGACCCAAACGTCAGGTTTCCCCAAGTGGAGAACATGCATGGCTCACTCCCACCGTAGGGCAAGCACCACATGTGCGTCGGGATGCCCAGCTCCCAAGTAGGTAGCCCAAGCGCCACATGTGCGCTGCGATGTGCCCAGCAATGAGGCAGGAGCCCAAACGCCACGTGTGCGCTGCAGTGTGCCTAGCACAGAGGCAGGAGCCCAAGCGCCACGTGATTTTTCTTAGATAGTAATAATAGTTTTTTTAAAATTTATTAATGATGATGATAATAATAATAATAATTTTAAATTTTACCTTTCAAATCAAATCTATGGTTATTTTTCAATATTAACAATAATTTTTTTTCTAATTTAGTAATTATTTTATTAATGATATTAATTATTATAAAAATGATAATATTTATAACACAAAAGATAATATTTTTAATGTTTTTCAATATTTATAACACAAAAGATAATATTTTTAATATTAATACTTTTGATTATAATAAAAAATAATAATATTCATTTGATTATAGTAAAAAATAATAATATTCATAACACAAATAATACTATTTTTAATTCCAAGAATAATTAGAACACAAATAATAATATTTTTTATGTTAAAACTTTGAATTATTATAAAAATAATAATATTATAACACAAAATAATAATATCTTTGATATGAATACGTTGAATTATAAGAAAAATAATAATACTTTGATATTAATACTTTGAATTATTATAAAAATAATAATATTATAACATAAAATAATAATATTTTTTATATGAATACTTTCTATTATAAGAAAAATAATAATATTTACAATGTAAATTATAATATTTTTTACATTAATACTAAGAATTGTTGAATATTTTTAATAATACTACGCCGCGGGCTCACTTTTTATTTTTATAAAAAATATCATAAAAATATATAATATAATAAATAATATTTTTTCAATATTAATAATAATATTTTCTTTCAAATTAATTTATTAATAATATTAATTATAATAAAAATAATAAAATTTCTAAAACAAAAAATAATATTTAGAATCATAAAACTCAAGAACCTTGGGTATTGATGAAGGACTCAATAAAATTTGGTCCTTACACAAGATCTATTGATTGTGGGTTCTGACGCCGGATCCATTCCTCTTGGGTCAAGTGCTATGACTCAAGCATCAATTGTTCCTAAGTAGGATGCGGGCATGACTCACGTCTAGTGCAGCCCAAGTGCAACATGTATGCCGGAGTTACCAGTCCCTAGGCAAGTAGCCCACGCGCCACACCACGTGTGCGCTGGGGTGTGCCCAGCACAAAGGCAGCAGCCTGGGAGGTGTGCCTTCAACCCTATTGAGCAGCATGACCCAACTCTACTGGCTCCTTTTGAAAGTGTGTTGGGCTGGCTTGGCAGCCAAACCCAACAGCTTTGGGTCTAGCTGCCAAGATAGACCCAATAGCTTTTGGTAGAGGATATGATGCCCCAACCACAATTGTTGACTCAAAACAAAGCAGAGCAACGCCCTCACCAAAATCCCAACTGCCCATTTTCTCCTCACCCAAAAAGACAACCTCACCCGCTCTAGTCTTTCCAATTTTATGTGGCAAGGGCAGCCTTACCATTACGTCTCCCCAACCTACAATGCTTTTAGCAAAGAGGAAACCCAAACAGTACAGTCCATGGTAAAAGCACTCACATACTACAGTACCCACACAACAACAGTGTAGAATATGTAGCAAAACTATTGTGCAAGTCCACAGTGAATTATGTCTTGGTCCACATTGCATGCATGTACAGTGAAAAACCCACGCGTTTTAGAGTTCTGTTAATATGTGTTCTTTGACCCGGGCCCGACTTGTCTGTTTAGTTTCTTTAGAAGATTGATTTTACTGAGAAATGGATTTCTAAAAAAAAGTTATTTTTGATCTGTTTGTTTAGTAGTGTAATAAAAAATAATTTATCTATGTCATGAAAAATAACTTATAAATATTTTAAATTTTTTTCAAGTTTTTGTGTGTGTGTAAGTAAAATTATGAGAAAAAAGAATTTATTATATCACTTATTTATATATAACTTATTTTATAAAATATAAATATACATAAATATAAATATTTTAAATATAATATTATAGACATGTAACCTTGTTAAATATTTTTTAAGTAAATTTTATTTTTAAAACCTCAAAATAATTTATTTATAAATTAATGAAAAATCTAAATTAGTTAATTGTATTACTTAAGAGTTTGATATTTGGGTTTCTTGGAATGAAAATAAGGAAAATGAGATCTGTGTAAGGTGTTTATGTATGCAAAGACAAGAAAAGTGTTTTTCACATTAACAAGGGAAAACTTGTTAATTTAAAATATGGTTTGAATTAATGGTTCCAATTCCTTACATCATATGGTTTTTCATCGAATTGTTGCATGCATCGAGTGCATGCCTTGCAATTCTTAGAGACTGTTTGAGAGAAATTTAAGAGGGTAACTATATAAATGACATAGGAAAAAAAAATTAGCAAGAATTTCTAAATTTTACAAAAAAAAAGGGGGAAATTATATTTTAAAAAAACATGTAGTAAAAAAAAGGAAAATGGTTAAAAAAATATAAAACAAAAAATCAATTTTACTTTAAATATAATAATGTGCATTAGACAATATCGATCGTAAATCCATTCACGATCAATAATATTTAAATTTTTTAGTTCAATTTACATCTTTTTATTTTTAATATCCTTTCAAAGTGGAAAAATAAGCTCGAAATATTCCTTCAGAAATTTAGTAAGAATTTATAGTAAATTTGACTATTATAATGCAACATTAAAAGTATTTGTTATGATAGATTGGATAATACTTTGACATTCTTGATAAAACACTTAACAAGCACGTGTATTGCACATGATATTTAACTATCAATAACAATGGATAGGTTGATGGATGACATGTGTATAAGATATATAATATAACTACTTGTGAACTCGAGCTTGCGCGGGTGTAGTTTCTAAAGTACAAAATAGAGATTTGGAATTTGGTAAGAAATGGAATTATCATAATTGATCTTTTGAAAATGATATTACATTGATAACATTGTTTAAATAACGATATCATCTAAACAATGCCAACAAATTTATTAGAGGTTACAGTTGATTTAATGATAAAACTTAGAGCTAAAAGGTTTAAAAAAGCTTTTAATAGATTTTTTCAAGATATATAGGTTAAAATGGACTTCAAGAAGATATTAAATAATTAAGAATGATTAATTTAATTCATCTTCGAGAAGGGCTTGTTGGTAGGCATTTAGACATTACAAAAAAGATTAGAATAAAAAGATTCAAATATAACAGTTTTGATCTTTCATTATTGTTGTGGTCATAACTAGAGCTATATAAGGAATTTTAATTCGATTCCAAACGCATTGGAAAGTAGACATCTGTAGTTTTTCAGTGATATATTTCATACCTTTTAATTTATTAACACGGAAGAGAACCATGCATTTGAAGTTGGACTTCAATTCTACTAACAAATTACAAAAACGATCTTAGTCTTGTTTAAATTAGTTAGGCCATTGTTTTATTTATATTATAGTTATTATTAAGTTTTTTTAGAGATATTAAGGTTTTTATTTAAATTTGGGTTCATTAGATTATTATTATTATTATTTAGTTTTATCCATATCCATTAGAAATATTCTATTAGACTTATAATTTTTTCTAGTATAAATACTCTTTTGTAAAGACTTTTTGAGGTTAGAATATTTTAATTAAAAAAAATCACCATTCTTGCTATCTTTTATGTGGTTGAGTGATTCTCATACTAAGTTCTTGATTGAATTTGCAAACTCTTTGAATGATTTATTAACTTCATTGTGATTTTATATTATTAGTCCACGTCTCTTTATAGGCGTAGGGTGAGAGTGATCATTGCATATAACTTTGGTTCTCCAAAATATGTTCTTGTTAGGTCAAGTTGCAAACCATTCAAATTTAATTTTAGCATATCTTGGGAGGTGCCCACATCAATTAGTATCATAGCTTGTGCTATTATTAGATTATATCGCTTTAATTTTTAATTTGTGTCATTTCTTGATTTTCTTTCTTCCTAATTCAACTATGATTTTGTTTCTTTTTAAAAAATAAGAGTATTCTTCTCTTATAATTTCAAAGTTTGTGTGTGTGTGTGTGTGTATAATCATTTTGCTTAGTTTCTTGATTGTTTCCAAATACATCAAAGAAAAATTGTGTTCTTGATCTTGATTTTCTATCTTGATTTTGGCCTAGAGTAACAAGAAAAGGAAATCTTGTTATTGCCGGACATATGGATTAAAAAAGGGGAAAAGTTGAAGAAAAAAATACAAGAATTGATTGAATTGACAAGTTAAGGCATAACCTTTGAATTTTAGGGTTGGTCGAAAGTTTCTTGATTTTGCCAAATAGGTAGATACAAAATCTTGGTATTGCCAAATTAAATTCTTTTTTTTCTTGGATTATCTTTCCTTGTTCATGTAAATTTGGGTAGTATAGGTTTTTATTGCTTTATTGTAATTTTTTTCTTGAAATTCCTGAAGTTGAATCTTGAATTCTTGAATTAGTTAGTTTTATTTGAATCTCTAACATAAACTTCATTGCTTTTATTTTGTTTCTTTTTTCATTATTATATTTCGCACAAATTTATATTGTTATTTGTAAATTTATCCTCAAGTTCTTTTTTATTAGTTTCATATATTTTCTTGATTCTTGAGTCTTCATTATTATAAAGTCACTATGTTGTTTTGATTAATTATTTGATAATTAAGTTGCTAAGTTACCTTTAAGAACCTAACTAAGGGAATAATAGGGTAAAGAGCATAGTAGGATTAATAGAGTGAAAAGCTCGACTGAATTGTGTGAAATATAATTGGAATAACATTAAATCAAGTGTAAACACGTGAGGGGGTGTGTGAGGGAAAGTTTCTTTGCTACTAACCTTTATTGTAGGCATTCATAATGTCATAAAAAGTATGACACATTTAAAAACAAAGGATCTTATTGAAAGAGAAGATATTTTTGAGGTAATGGTAGAGGCTTTGATGAGAAAGATGAATAAATTGAGTACTAATATGATTAGTAGATATTATTTCCTAGTCATAAGAGAAAAGAGGTTAAAAGGTATACTAGACAAGCACTTTCTTCTCCAAATAAAATTGTAGCTAAAAACTCCGATGACAATGAGAAGGATGATGTGGTTAATTATGGAAGGAAGTCTCGTACACAACCAAGGAGAGAGTTTGGTGGTAAATTTCAGTCAAGGGAGAAGTTTTAATGATCATGATGGTTTAGATCGTAATTTGGATAGCTAAAACTTAAAATTCCAATATTCCAAGGAAATAATGATCTAGAGGTTTGCTTGGATTGGAAAAAGAAGGTGGAATTTGTATTTTATTACCATCAATATTCAGAAGGAAAAAAAGATAAAACTAGTTGTAGTTGAATTCATTAATTATGTTATTATTTGGTGAGATAAACTTATTGCTGGTAGGAGGCGTAATGAAAAAAGACTTATTGACACATGAAAGAAGATGAAACCAATCATAAGGAAGAGATTTGTCCCTGATCATTACAATAGAAAAGTATATAATAGATTGCAATCTTCATCTCATGGTTCTAAAATTGTTGATGAGTATTTTAAAAAGATAAAAATAGTTATTATTAGAGCTAATATTTCTAAAGATAAAGAAGTCACATTGGCTAGATTTTTGAATGGTTTAAATAAAGATATTGCTAATGTGGTTGAATTGCAGTATTATTTAGATCGAAGATATGGTGCATATTGATATAAAGTTGGAAAAACAGTTCAAACTAACCTCTCTCCTTTGTTGTTTTGGTGATGTTAGACACCCTCTAACAATCGTTGGTACCAGTTTTGCTTCCGTCGAAAACAACGATTTATTCCTCCCAGATGCCACTGCAGGCAATGCCACCGTGAGTCACCGCTAGCGTCAGTGATGAGCGACTCCTCATCCCTGGTAATCTTTCCCTTTCTGTTTCATCTTCTTTAAGCTCTTTCTTCCTTCCTTTTCCTTTTACTTGATTGCAGAATGTGATTAATTCATGTTCTATATCATGTAATTTTAATTAACTAGTTACTGGGCTGAACCTAGTAACCAGTTAGTTGGTTTTTAGGATGGACCTTTAGCCTAGCCCATATGGATGGGCTGGGTCCAGAGTTACCCTTAAAAAAAAGAAAGGAGCTTTGTTAGGCCTTCGGTTGACCCAACCAACTAAGCCGAGTTTAGGCCTCAGACCTAACTAGCCCATCCCCTAGGCTAAGGGTGTGCTTGGCAAACACACCCTTATGTCTTTTCTTTAGTTTTAAACTTGCTTTTATCTTAGGATCTAGCCAAACAGGACCCTAAAAAACCTCAGAAAATTCCAAACAAATTAATGGACCATTTTGAATTTATTTGCGGCCCCCTCACATGTTTTCCTTAGTTTTTTTTACTTTATGTCGGAGTTGTGGATTTATACTGTAAGATACTGACCCAATATTGAAATACCTATTTTTCACTAAAATTTCAAGAAATTCCAAAAACAAATCTCTATAAATTCTCACTTAAAAAATATACAAAAACATGTTTTATAAATGTGCATATAGTCAAGTCTCTTAAAAGTGTAAAAAATCATATTGTATTTCCAAAGTTTAAAAAATATATATTTGCATGCATTTTTGGATTTAATAACCAGTTTATTAAAGCCATACGAACTGGGCTTATATTCAAATACTAAAAACATTATTCAGTTAGTATCCATAATTATGAACTTATACATAATACATATTTTTGATATTAAATAAAAAGATAATTTCTTTTGTTTTATATTGGCATTAGAACGGTTTGGTTTTTAACTAGATAAGATAAGAACCTCCTTACTGAGGACGACTTTTCTTAAAACTTAGAGAGATTAACGATTAGAAAACACAACAATACCTTAGTTTATATCAGACAAATAAACAATGCAACTTACCCTAGGTAAGTCATATTAGGAGTGCTAATACCTTCCCTTTACGCAACTAGTCCTCTTGCCCAAATTCCGAGACCAATTAGGATTTCTAGTGATCAAAATACCAGGTGCGATTCTCACTTCCCTCTTTCTATTGATAAAGGACAAAAATTCCTTGTCCTTTCCACCCACACAATCCCTGACAATTCCTGATCTAGGAGGATGATCGTTGCGATGCCGCATTTGTGCAACAAAGTATGTATGCTATGTTAAATCATGTTTGTTCTCTACATAATAGTCATTGATCGTTTGAATAAGATTTGAAACTCTTTTGAAATCTCATTCCACCTTGGCCAAGGATTTCTCAGTTAATACTATTTAAGAACAAATGAAATATTTTTTCTAATTCATCTAGGGTGATGAATCATCTCTTAATCATTCAAGTACTTTCATATACTTTATGTTATACCCAATATTTGTCCCCTCGTTACCTCGATTAAGATAACATATAACAGGATCAAAACATAATATTCTCTCTATTTAAGATAACTTAATGATTTCAAATTTAAGGATTACTTACACAACTGATACGTGAACCTTTCCATAAACGTATGTGATCTCTCATGTAGGTCAGTTAAATGTATATGTTTTTTTTTTCTTTATGATTTTTTTATATGATTTTTTTTTAAATTATCTTTGTTGTTTCTATTTTATTAATATTAAGCTAGTTGAGAATTTAGCTTTATACTTTTTTTTCTTTAAAACACTGAGGATTGCTACAGTCATTCCCTATATAGTTTTTTTGTTATGATTTTTTTCAAAGTTGTCTGTCAATTTTTTTTTTTAATATTGAGTTGGTTGAGAATTACAACTGTATATTTGCTTACAAAACACTATAGATTGCTATAGTGTTTCCCTACATAGTTTTTTTCCTTTTATTTTTTTATATTTTTTTTCTAAAATTATCTATGTAGTTTTTTTTCTTGAAAACATTGTAAATTGAAACAATATTTCTCCATATGATTTTTTTAATGTTTTTTTTTGTAAATCCATGATAATGCATAGACATATCACAAGCCTGCGGCAAGGCGCGGGAATGACATCTAGTATGATATGTGATATGGAAACCTTACAGATTCTATCAAGCTTATTTCTCCAAATACTAACAAATGCAAATCGAATCAAAATCAAAATCTATCACATGTATTCAACATTCAAAACTTGAATCCCAAACTAAGAAATTTCCATGCATACCAAAATCTAAGTACAAAATTCAATTGATAGAAAACAACATGTCATGAACAAGAAAATCAAGACAAAATCCATTTTCAGCTTCTTCTTCTTGCGCAAGTTCATGAAATGCGCTCCTGCCCATGAAAGTGCAGTTAAAATAACTGTGTATGCACGGGTTGCTACCACCCATTTGGCTTTATATAAACCTGTCTCTGATAAAGACACTGAGTTAGTTGTCTTTTCGTAAGCTTTCAGTTTTTGAGATTGAGACGGAGTTCCACTACACACTGTCTGACTCCTTTTGCTCCCTCTCTCTCCCCTTTTTTGCCATGAAGATGTTGGCCCGAATTTGCTTAGGGTATTTTTAGGATAACGTTCTATAAGGGAAATTACCGCAGCAAATCAAAGGGTGTTTTTTTCAGTAATTGCATACTATTTAGAATTTAAATTAACATCTTCAAAAGAATTCTAAAGGACAGAATTGATTTAACATTACGTTGGGGGGGTAAAATCCTCATGAGAGTACCAATGCTTTTCCCTTTTGTTTTTGTTTTTTTATAGTAAATTATAATAAACTTTTTACGATTTTATAAATTAATTATATTTACCGTCCAAAAGTATGAAATCTTCTTTTATATTCAAAATACCCATAATTATTTTTCTTGAAAAAATATAGTTAAATTGAGAACAACCTGGTAAAGTTATAGGAAAATATTTAAAAAGGATCATCATTATTTTTTGATAGATTGAAATTATTAATTTTGAGAAATTTTGGTAAGTAATGGAATTTTTGGTATAAAGTAGGGGGTTTGTGGTATTTTTCTTAAATACCAAGGGGGTTTCTAAGAAATACACAAATACTTTAGGGTCATTGTTGTAATTTGACCTTTTCTTTATTCTTTTTTGTTCATCCACGATTTAGGTATTTTTGGCCATATTGAACGATATTTAAATATAATTTGATCATTTAATTAAAGTTAATTTTGTTTTATGAGGAATCATTAGTTAAAATAGTAAGAACTAGTCACGCTGCTAGTGCTTTGCATTGAGGCCAAACAAGATAAAATAAAAAAAGAAAACTCAAATATGTATTTAATGAGCTTATTTAGAATATTTGGGCCAAAGTAAATTTTAAAGAGGTTACGTTTTCAACAAATAATAATCAGAAGTTAGTTAATTTAATCTATGTACAAGAAATCAGCAGTTAAAGACTTATTTTTTCTAAAATATAGTATAATTTTTTATTTGACTATATTAGGCTTAACATTTACTATAAGTTTTTAGAGGTATTTTTTCATATTATGTTAAAATCTCAGGGCAAGCAGACATCAAAAAAAGGCCTTGCGATAAGATCTACATGATATTGTATTGTAATCGTATTAGTTTTCTAGTTGATTTAAGATTTTTTTTTTATTTTATTTAGAACTCTTTTATTATTTTTCTAACATAGTTTAAAATGTTTTTAACTATTATAAATAGGATAATTTAGCTTGTATTTGGGTTTTTTATCGGGACAAACTTTGATTTTAGTAATTATTATTGTGCGTGAGAGGTTTTTCTCATACTTTTTGGTTCTTCATTAAACTACTCTAACTTATTAAAAAATTAACCAAGTTTCATGATGTCTTTTATTTTTCTCGCTCGTGTCTCTTTATAGGTGTTAGATGGGGGTTTGACTGCTTATAGTATTGATGTCACGATATAGGTTATCATTGCAATTGATTTCATTATGTGATAGCATTAATATTATACCTTAATCACATAATAATAATTTTCATTAAATGTACAAGATTTTAATTATGTGATAGCTTTAAGATCAAAATAGGTGCAATTGATTCATAATAATTAAACATGCATAAGGAATTAATTTGATCAAGACTTATGTTTTTCAAGTAACAAATACTCAAACATAGGTTTGAAAATTAGATATCTCTTCTACTTAAATTAATCAGTCATGCATCTAACATAAATCAATAAATAATAACATATATAAAACCAGAAAATATATGCTACACATCATTACAAGTTTTAGTCATCAATAATCAAGTTTAATCATTAAAAAACATAGGATATTCATGTATTTAGATATAGAATAATTTTAAGAACAAATTCTAATGATAATATAAGATCTAATAGTACTAACCTTTTAAAATTGAAAATAAGCTAGTCGTAAATTCAGAAAAGAAAAAAGATAAAAATTATAAAAACGATAAAATCTCTCATTCTCTCTCATATTCTCTAAATGTAATTTCCCTTCTCTTTTAGGGTTAGGGTTGGTTATATGGAATTAAGAAGGCAGAGAAGTTTTCTAGTTATTAACTAATTCATAATCATCTTATTTTAAGATTTTCTTACACTAATCTGACCCTAATAACTTCTACATTGACTTTGAACTTCTAAAAAACTTTCCTAGTCATGTGAGACCTTTGACATGTCATTAATGATTTACCATGTCATTATTGAAAAGATGAGCTAGATTCATGCTAGTTTGTTGACAGATTTCAAACATAACTTCAAAAATATTATTCTCTTTCATCTCAATATGTTACTAGACCTGTGTGTGTGTGTATATATATATATATATATATATGGATGAAAAGCTTGAAATGTCTAGTACTCATTCCAATTATAGTGTACAAAACTTCTACTTGTAGTTACAAATATGATCCAAAAAGTATACAAAGATCTAGTTTCACCTATCCTAATCCTACTAGGATTTCTTGTTCAAATTAGATTTCTAATGCAATTAAGTTTTTCACTTCTTAGCTTCAATGATTCGTCTCAATATGCTCTTTATAGTTCCTTACTTGAAATTCTGTTAAAAATAATTCATTTAACTTATTTATACACATTGTATATAGCACTCTTAAGCACAAAACAAAATAAGTTATTTTAAGACATAAAATATGCATAAAAGACTAAAAATAAGATCTTAAAAATATAGAATAATATGATTATATTATTTATTATCTATGTCAAATTAGGATGTCTTTGAAAAGCCTAAATTGTGAGATTGGAAAGTTTATCAAATATGATCTAATTGATTCATATGTTCACGTAGCGTGTGCTCATATATATATATATATATATATATATATATATAGAATTATACTCATGGATGATTTATACTTCTTGTTTGGTATGGTTATACCACCACTAATCAACATTACTGTATTTATATGTGGTCTTATTTTAATATTAATTAGGTTTGTGAATCTATTCCAGGACAGTATCCATATATTGTATGACATACTGGAAACTACCTAGCATAATAAAGTGTCAACAACCCTATATTGATATGTTACTCTTTTTTTTAAGTAAAAGATGCATAATTTTTATCTTTCTTTGTTTTCCTTGAATGTTATATAGTTATATTATACTGAATAAACAACTAGTTTTGTTTTTCAAACCAAAACGAAATTGCTTAATGCTTCCTAAACTATACATAAAGAATCCCTCATGGTCAAGCTACCTTTAGGATATTTTATAGATTGTAATTGTTTGGTTTAAATATAATTACTATATCTATTAAAAGAATTGGAAAATATTACAATGTTTCATTGTTTATATCAATAGTAAGCATCTTATTTTTTTAAAAAAAAATCAAATTTTTTCCCCTCTTTTTTACATTTTAATTTTTCTTCCTTTTAATTTTATCATTTAACATTTTATTAATTTTTACTTGATTGTCAGATTTTTTTTTATTTTTTATGAGATTATCATATTCTCAAATAAACATCTCAATATTTAGGTGGTACTAGATTTTTACAAGCATTTATTTTTGTTATTTACATTATAGTGCTTTAGTGTTCATATGAACAGTGAAACACCATAATTTGTTTTCAAGCTTTTTTTTTAATTCTACATTTCAATTTGTTTTCTTTCAATTTCATTATTTTATATTTTATTTATTTTAAGTTGGTCATCATAATTTATTTTTGTTTTCTTTCTATAAGATTATTGCAGTTTCAAACAAATATCATAGCTTTTGGTTGATACTTAATGTTTACAAACTTTTATTTTGTTATCATATCATTAAATAAAAAATTATTTTTTATTAAAACAAATTTTATAAACCTAGTGGAGTCTATAATCCAGGTCGTGGGTTTTGCAAGTTATGTCGCAAAGCTTTTTTTGATTCGGTATGTTGTAATCTCAATAGTTAAAAAAAAGTCAAGAAATTTTTTTAAAGCAAAATCATACTTATATTGGTCGTCCAGGTTTCTTTTAGACTTGTAAAGTCAATTAGATAATGTAAAGTCAACTCTCATGCGAGTTAATTTTAAACTCGGGTTAGATAAGGAGTCAGGTCGGGAGGTTTCAAGATTGACTCGTTAGGTTTGGTTTAATAACAGTGCCAAATAATTTTTTTTAATTCCATATTCCTTTTTTTTCTTTCGATATAATTCTTTTTTTTTTATCAATTCTATCCTTCAATATTAAGTTGATTCTACTTTGATCTTCATAATTTTATTTTGATTTATTTTCTATGAAGTTATCATAGTCTTGAATAAATGTTTTGACATTTTATTGATACTTAATTTTATGAGTGTCTATTTTTGTTATCATATCATTAGTAAAAAATAGTTTTAAAAAACAAAGTTGTTAAACCCTACGGAGTTAATGCTCCAGATCACGGGTTTGGTGAGTTAAGTCACAAAGCCTAGATCGATCTAATATATCATTGTCTCAATATTAAAAAGAAAAAAAAAGATGTCATCTTAAAAATATTTTAAAGCCAAACAACACTTATTACCAGTTAGCTGGGTTGTTTTGGACCCACCAAGTCAATGAGATCATGTTAAGGCAACTTTCATGGAGTTAGTTTTAAATTAGGGTTAAGTAGAGAGTCAGGTCGGGAAAATTCAAGGTGTCGCCCATTGGTTGAGTTTAATAACAATGTCAAATAGTTCAGTGAAGCTTGAAAAATTTTGTTTAAGTTTAATAGGGATTTGATTGAACTCGCAGTGTTGCATAAGTTAAAAAGCTAGTTTGTTAAACTAAAATATATGCTACTAACTAAAAGTATAATAATTAAATTAAATTGCATGCATGTTTATAAACAAAAAATAAATATTTAAACTTGCAATTGAATTAAAACAAATTCCTAGCATACATACTTAATATATATTAAAATATTCAAAATTGTAATTGAATCAAATAAGATTCTTGCATGCATACTAATACATACAAAAAAAAAATATTAAACTAAAACACGGTTTGTTTTCAAGACTAAAATACTTATCATTTGATATAAATAATTTTCTTGCAAATAGTCTCACAAGATTTCAACAATGGTTTCAATTTCTTTCAAACTCTACCAACCAAATAAATAATTCGAGTTAATATCTCAATAAAAAGTAATAAAATCTAAGCCCTAAAAAAAAAAGAAGCAAAAAACAAAGCAAAACTAGAGGTAAAAAAAGCTGATAAAAACATAAGAGAATGAGGCAGAGAAGATACTTTCAAGTTGTATAAAATTCCCTCTCTTCATCCTTCATTTATAATTAAAACCGAAGGAATAAGAAGAAAAGGGAAATTCATCATATACACTTTAGGTTATTAATGTCAAATAATCATTTCAATTTAATAGCTTAAGCTGTTAGGTGAGATCCCATGATATAATTTGTATTATTTTTTAACATACCCCCCTTAAGTGAAAGCCCTTTGCGCTTGAAACTTGAACAGGTTCACATTACCTTGTGTTTAATTTTTATCAAATAAATAGGGATGGTGAGATTCGAACTCGTGACCGCTTGATCATCAAAGATCTGATACCATGTTAAAAAACCATCTAAATTCAATAACTTAAGCTATTAGATGAGGTCTCATGATATGATTTGTATTATTCTTTAACAATTAATGCTCTTCTTTTCTTTTTGAAGACGGTTCTCTATATTCTTTTTTTTATACTAAGGTATTTTAACTATGCATTTCGTCTTAACCGTATCAACAGAGGTTAATGCACATTTGGGTGTATATTAATAAAGCGGGAAAAGATAGATATATTTTGTATGTATTTAGAAGGAAATATTGATTATTATTATTATTATTATTATTACTATAAAAAATATGTTTTCGGATAAAATTGATATAATTATAAATTTTCCCAATTGTTTATACTGTAGCAGTACTGTTTGTAATTTTTTTTTAATTTACAAAACACGTTTTTCTTGTATTTTTTTCTCTTTATATAGAGATTTTTATCCTTTTATACTTAGTCTATTCATTACCATGTTTTTTCTTATCTTTATTTTTTGTAATATTTTTCAAGTTTTTCTTATTTTTTTTCTTTACATTTTTTTAGAAAAAAAAATTATTTCCTATTTTTTTTTTTACACTTGGCCTATTTATACTATTCTTTTTAATTTTATCTTTATTCTCTTGTAATTTGTTTTTTTTAATTTTTTTTCCTTATATTTTTTTTGAAATATTATTATACAAAGACTAAGAAAATAACATTTCATTATAGTAATTACCTTGAGATTTTACATGTTTTTATTAACGTATATGATCTTTATTATATTTTATTATATATAAGTATCGACTTGCGCTAATAACACATACACATTAATTTTTTTGTATTATATAAAAAAATTATTCGACTTGCAGCAAGACGAGTTGAATAGAAATATTAACACTTTATTTTTTTATATTTATTGGCACATATAATTTTTGATATATTTAATTAAATACATGCATAAACTTTTTGATTTATAATCATAACTTTTTAAAAAACAATACATTTGAAAAGCTTGAACATGTTTTTATTGTTTTTAAAAAATTATCCAAGTTACAGAGAAGCGTGGGTCAAACAACTAATTTAAACTAAAGATGCTTTATAATTGGCTTTTATATATATATATATATATATATATATATATATATAAACACACACTTTTCGTTCTAAGAAAAGGGAATAGATAAGCCGTGCTTTGTAATAGTCCCTTTTTTTTTAAAAAAAATAATCAGTCATTTAGACAACATGAAGCTTTTATATTCGGAGTAGGTACAATACAAATTCACAATCTTTAGATCAATAAAATTTAAATTAAATTGTCACGTGCTTTTGCATGATCATCATGATCTCCAGTTTCTAAACAATTTTTTTTTTTTTTTGAAGTAAGTACTCATTAGCAGCTATCAGTGCCAATTTACCATGATCATCATGATTTCCAATTCCTAAACTTTCACTTAAGCAATGTTTTTAAGGATTTTCAATTTGTTTTGTGGGATATATATATATATATATATATATATATATATATATATATATATATATATATATATACAGTATAACGATTTAATTAACGAAGAAGGAACATGAATTCTAAATTATAATGTGATTGTTATTTTAATTTCCCTGTATACCTCATCAACAGCCAGGACAGTAAGATGGCAACACGTGGCAGAAACATAGGAGGGAGATCTTTGGTGTGAAGAGGCTAGTCACAGTCCATGCGTAGCCAAGTGGCCGACCACGTAGAGACGCAAAGAAGATCCAAAGTAGCGAAAGCGCCAAACCCACCCATCCTTGTCTATTTGATCTAAAGGCTGTAGACAATCTTTAGCCACCACAACTGATCTCAGGCGTTCAATTTCCAACATTGCCCCATTTGTTAGTCCAGGCGTCGTTTTGTAAGCTGCGGGTCATTTTGTTTAGGTTCTCCTCCTCTCTCTACTTCTTCTACATTTTTTTTATCGTTAAGCTGATTAGTCCTCTCCGTTATCATCTACCTAGACAATACAATCACCTTTTTTCTTTGAGAATCTCATTAATGAGGCAAATTCAGCTTTGAAAATGGTACTGTTGATCATTTACTCTCCCTCTCACGATTCTCTTTACCTTTTCTTTCTTTCTTTCTTTTTTGGGTTATATGTGCTAATTTTTTTTATTTCTTTTGGGCTGGGGAATTTCGTTTCATAGAATACAATGTTGGTACTACCATGGTTAGAGTCATTGCTAAGCACATCTTTTTTCACTGTGTGCCGGACACATGGGGATGCGGCAAGGAATGAATGCAATATGTATTGCTTAGACTGTGAAGGTGATGCATTTTGCTTCTATTGCCGTTCTTCTAGACACAAGGATCATCAAGTCATTCAGGTCATTTTGTTCACATTTTCATTATATCTAGTTCTAGGACAATAATGAGGCTCTCTCTCTCTCTCTCTCTCTAAGCTAGGTTTATCATTTTTTGTAATGATTTTGTCTTCTTTGGCAATTGGTAGATAAGGAGATCTTCATATCACGATGTAGTGAGGGTTGCAGAGATTCAAAAGGTATTGGACATAAGTGGAGTTCAAACCTATGTGATAAACAGTGCTAGAGTCTTGTTTCTCAAGGAGAGGCCACAGCCAAAATATGGAAAAGGAGTCGCTCATATTTGTGTAATTTGTGGAAGAAGCCTTTTGGACCCATTTCGCTTTTGTTCATTAGGATGCAAGGTTAGTTCTTGCCTTGATCTTAACCTTAATATTGCATAAATATATATATTTCACTTTCTCACAGTTCATCAGATGGTTATAACTTGTCAGCATTGTCACCATTTTCGTCATGACAAAGAAAAATATCCCTACAGTTAATTAATGACAATAAATATAAAAACATGATACTGATTATGGATGGTTTTGTTAATTATATAGGATCTGTTGGTTTGTTTGACATTTTCTTTAAAAACATAGCTTGTAGGAGTAAAACGAAATGGTGAAGCAAGCTTTACCATAGAGGCGAAGAATGAGGCATTAATGGAAAGGAGAGAAGGCATTTCGAGAGGGGAAGAAGAGTTGCGTGAAGGCTCACAGCAACAGCAAGACATATACCCGCCCACGCCTCCTCCACCTCCTTCTAGGGCAAGGAGAAGAAAAGGCATTCCTCACAGGGCACCTTTTGGGTCCTAGCTAATTTACCCTCACAGTCATACAAGCGAGGAGTAGTTGTATATTGAGTATATGTTATTTGGTTACAACTTTCTTTTCAAAACATTTTTAAATTGCTTTTTTTTTAAGTGTTTTGAAATGATTTTAATCAGGTTGATGTTAAAAAAAAATAATATTATTTTAATATATTTTTATTCAAAAAAAGTAAAATTAAATTCATTATTTCCTGCGCAACCTACATTTTTTTCCCTAGGGTGTCATTTTCCTATCTAAAGAATTGTAGGGTACCCTGTTCTGGTTGGGGTGTCCAAAAAACAAAAGGGCTAGTAAGTTTCCCTGGTAGGTCTGGGTTCCATGCAACAAAATTCTCTTGTGAAGAAGCAATAATGCACATTTGTTATTTGTAGCTGCAAGGTATACATTGCCGTTAACATCTTATTTATTTTTATGTTTTAAAATATTTTTATTTTTATTTTATATTTTTATTTCAAATTAATATTATTTTAGTATTTTTAGATTATTTAGATGCACTGATATTAAAAATAATTTTAATAAAATAAAAAAAATATTATTTTAATATTTATAAATAAAAAACATTTTAAAAAACCATCACAACTACCGTTTCAAATAGACTCTAAAAAATTAAACAAGTCTTTTTGGATTCCGTTTTATAGAAACAAAAGGGCAAGTAAGTTTTTCATTTATTTTTGTGTTTTAAAAAAATTTTTTTAAATATTTTTTTTTTCTGACATAAAGAAACACCAGCTTTCTTTCTATTTGCAGCCTCGTATGAATATATTCCCTGACAAGGGACACCTTAAGCACAGCAGCACATGTAAAGCAGTTCTTATATGATATCTCGAACGGTCTTCTAATCTGTCATAAAGTTCGATGGATGGATGATGGGTTTACGAGAGTTCTTATCTATTACTGTTCATGGGAATGTGTCATGTTTTGCGAATTTGGCACTTTTTAAATTTATTTGATTTGTTATTAATTATTATTATTTATATCAAAAATAAACATTTTTACAAGTAGCTAGGTCAAATAAAAACAGTAATATTATAGATTAAGTTTCATGTATTTATCGAGAAAGGAGTTATGGTTTAGTTAAAGTATGGTTTCTATTATGATTCAACAAGTAAACTACTTATCTGATATGTACAATACATATAGAATTAGGTTTAAGAAATTGCATAGGATTCTAATAGCCTACAACAATATAAATAAAGTCATCCAACATAGTAAATAATGACTAGCTTCATGGAGGCAATTTATTCAATTCAATTTATCTTCCTTTCCATTATTTACTTGCTTTATCTATATATTTTCTTAATTTCTTTCTTTAATTTCCATTACATTTTATTTCTCTATAATTTTTATTTTTCTTAAACACTATCTTCTTTTAGGTGTGGTGGTAAATAAAATAAATAACTTTTTTTTAAAATTTTTTTTGAGATCTTGGTATCCTGACACTACGCTTGATTTTGTGATATTACTACCTCTCTCCACTCAAGATTAAATTACCAATTGTAGTTTCTCCTCGTTAAAAGAAAGAAATAAAAAAACATTTAGCTTGATTTATTTATAAATATCTAGATTGACAAAATAAATAGACCTATTTAGTGGGACAAGATTCAATATTTTTTTCCATCAACTAGCATATATGTTGTCAAGGAAGAATACATGTAAACTTGTTATTTTCACACTTTGATAAATTATCAATGCAAGTAATATAGAGGGCTTAGTTTTTTAGGCATGAAGAATTAAATATTCCTTCATCACCATATATTCTTGTAGGTCATCTAATTATTAGACATTATAGGAGAAGCATCTTTATTTTCTAACTCACCCCTATACCATAGAACTATTTTTGGACACAACCCTAACATTCCTTGGTAGTTTGTTCATGTTTCCACCTTTTCTAACAATGCCATCACCAACCATGGATTAATAGGTGGGTGTATATGTATTTCAAACCCAACCATCAACGAATCCCTTCAATAGGCCATATAATGTTTAAAGTGGTCACAACCATATATGAAAACTACTAGCTAGTAAGCTATGACAGCTCCTAAAGAAACATCTTTCTATAAGCTTTTAAAACTATTTAATTCTAATATGAGGGTCATTTAGATGGAGATGGAGAACACAATAAACACAACCTATCATAATTGTCGTGACATGCAAAATATTGAATGATGGATCTGCCTCCTGAAATTAAAAGGTGTTTGGGTTTAATCATAAAGTTTGAGGGAGTCACCACCTAGTATCACAATCACTAAAAAAACTATGGTTTGCGAGAGTTTAAGTAAGATACTAGTTGTGTAAGGAAAAGACGCATCAACCTCAATGCACCGTACCTCAAGTAAGCTACTATGTTGATTGATTGTTATTCTAAACGATGTTTCTATTTGTTGGTCTTATTTAAAGTTTAAGGTAGATCTCCCTTTATGAGAAAGCTTATACTTTATCAAGTTAAATCCTAAGCATTCTACGACCTAATTTTTAGCATCACATTTATTTTCGATTTTGTATCATTAATACTTGAGGGTATACTTTACAATGTAATTTTATACTCCCAAATATTAAAGTGTACAATTAAATCCTAACACTCCGAATACTAAACAAAATAATTATTGTGGGATTTTTGACATTTTGGGCAAACCCTGATGACTAAATAAACTAGTTACAATATTCATTTTGTATTTAGAACATGATAAAAATGTGATTTTTTTTAGAAGATATTCATAAAAAAAAACTTTAGCATATAGCCGTGTACATGAAAAAAAACATATTTGTTTGTGTTTTTGAAATAAGAGAATTTTTTGGATTTTTTTTGAAATTTTAGAGAAAAATCAAGTATTTTTAACACTGAGACTTTATCTTATAGTGTAATTCTACAACTAATATTAAATGAAACTCTTAAAGAAAAAAAACATATTTTTGAGTTTTCTTAAATAAGGGAAATTTTTTTTATTTTTTAGAAAAATTAGGTATTTTTAATATTGGATTTGTATCTTACAGTGTAAGTCTGTATCTTAATGTTATGCAAAACCAATAGGAAAATACACGAGAGACCCACAAATAATTCCAAAATGGTCCCTAAATCTTCCTAGAATTTTTTGAAATTTTCCAAGGGCTTATTTGGCTATGCACACAAATAAAGATAAATTAAAACTAAAGGGAAATGACTTAGGGTGTGTTTGCCAAATATACCTTTAGCCTAAAGTCAAAGACATTAAAAATTATTTAAGGGTGTGTTTGACAAATACGTCTTAAAGACCCAGACAAAGCTTTATTTGTTAAGGAAAAATGAGGTGTGTCAAACACGCTTTTAAATCTAGGTTGGACTTGTGTCAGCGACATGGACTAGGCCTATTGGGCCTGAGGCCTAAGCTCATGTATACAAGTTGGGCTTAGGCCCAACCCAACTTGTTTTGTTGGGCCAACAGACAACCTAACAAGCTAATCATTCTTTTTTGTATAAATGGCCTGGGCTTGGTCTAGCCCATACAACTTGATTACTGACCCAGCCTAGTGACCTTGTTGCATGTGTTTTATAGAAACGTGAATTATTCATTCATGTTCTGCCAAGGTTGCTGCTGCTGAAAGGGTAGCTTGTGCAAGCCATAATTCTAAGGAGAATAGTTGGAACAAAAAAGAAATCTGTTAATAAAGCAAGTCCCTGATGGTGGTGGATTTGTTGAGAAGTCTGTTGGTCACAATTTAAGAAGCTGATGTAGCTGAGGAGGAGTTATTACTGGCGTGGCTAATGGAGGGTGACGATAATAGTGACGAAGATGGTTTTAAAAGGAGTGGTGTACTATACCAAAAAGGTTTTGGTTTTGGTTTTGGTTTAACCACTGGTTTGGCACCAAAAGGGATTACTGATTTGAGTTGGATAATGTTTTTTAGGTTGGTGCAGGGGTCTTCTTTTGCTAATGTTTTTTCTCCTCCCGTTTGCATGAAATTCATCCCTATTTATAAATGATCAAAGAAGGACATGAGGTGTTTCATGGGCATGGTTTGTGGTCATTGATTTGCTTGGGAATCATCTTAATTGTTGGGCACAAACCAGCAACCTAATATTACAAAAGTAGACTGTAAAAAATGGGCAAATAAAAGGATTTAGTAGTTTATTATAGCGATGACATGTCGTCTGACACTAGTATTAATTTGTTTTTTTACTTTTGATAACCAAAACGACGTTGTTTTGATCCAAAACACATTGTTTTGGTTAAAACAACATTAAAACATACAGTTTTATTTAAATGAAACGGTGCTGATTTTTTAGGTTTTCACCTAAATTAGGTCATTGACCTTTTTTTTTTAATTTCATCCTCCATTCTTAAATTTAATTAAACCTTTAATTTGATCTATAATTAAATCAAATTGGCCTATGAAAAGTCTAATTAAGTCTTTATGCTTAATTTTTATGCAAATTCATCAAATAATTATTTAATTTGACATTGTATTTGCATTATATTTTGAAATTAGGTATAATTAGGTTCCTGATTTTTGTCCCAAAATCTCAGTTTGGTTCCTCTATGCATTTGAAAACCTTCCCAGCCTACTCTTCCAAGTTGCTAATCTTTTATTTTATTTTTTGTTTTGAATTTTAAAAGAAAAAGCTAATTAAGGGGAAACCAAAAATTAGGTTATGACAGTTGCCCCGCTCTACAATACTTACAATAAAAAGTCTCATAGGGGACTTTAAATAGTAAGATTGTAAAGAAGAAAAGATAAGAGATTGTGAAGTTACTACATCAAGAAATTATTAATCCCCCTAAAAGTGTCAGAAGTGAAGGCTTGAAAATGCACTCAGGAGAAAAGAGATAGGACTAAAAAGTGTACTATTTAGTACATGAGGGCTAGAAAACTCACTTAAAAAGGAAATAGATAGGGCTAGAAAGCACATTATCAGGTGTGTGAGGACTAAAAAGCACACTCAAAAGAAAATAGATAGGGTTAGAAAACGTATTATCTAGTACACAAGGGCTAGAAAGCGCAATCAAAATAAACGAGATATGGTTACAAAGGACATTATCTAATGGCTAAGGGCTAGAAAGTGCACTTAAAAGAAAATGGATATGGATACAAAATGCATTATCCAGTATTGTGAGGGCTACAAAATGCACTCAAAAGAAAAGAACACATATATACTAGAAATTTAGAGAGATCAAAAACAGGAAATATTGAAATAGAGAGAGAAAGTGAAGAAAAAAGAGAAGCTTTGAGAAAATCTTGACAGGTAAACTTTTAAAACACACTTTATAACTAGGTAAGGATCTTAAGAGGTTGACACGACCAAAAGATTGACGTCTTCTTTCAAGTGTAGGAGTGTCGAAGTAATAAATAACCCGGTAAGACCGAGGTCGAATCACAAGGAGGTTAACTGTATAAACTACAAAAAAAGAAATAGATAATAACAGAAAAGGAGTTGAAGAGGTTAACAGTGATATTGATGTAATGATTAAATAAGGATAAAATAATTGTCAAGGTTAGAGGATCCACTAATGGTATTTCAAACAAGTATAGTATAAATTCTTTTTATTACTCAACTGGAAACCAGACACAAAGGAGGTTCCAATCAGATTAAATTTTTTTAACATGATTACATTAGTTATCTTATTCGAATAATACTAATACTTGTAAATGTTGTTAGGTATTCATGATTATAACTTATGTTAACAACAAATCAAGTTCTTTTCATAGCACATGTGTCGGTTATACCATACGGTTGGGCTATGAAAGTGCCAAGTATTTCTTATACCAAGGGTTGTACAATATAAATATAAATTAACCATTTAACAAGCAAAGTATTAAAAGTGAACAAGATAACAAATATAAAATATGCTAGTATCAAACATTAAAGTCCATGTTGAGTTATACTATACTTATTCTTACACCATTAGTGTAACCTTTTCACCTTGACATAATAAACTTAGCTAAACATAATGAAAGAGAAGAACATAAATAAACAAGATAAGAACATAAATAAGATATAAGTTAACTAAGTAAAGGAAAGGAAATGAAAAGCATAAACAAGAGATTAATATAAACAAAACTTAAACACTGCAAAAATATAAAGACAAAGCAGGAACATGATCCTGATCTGAAAACCAAGATGCCTAAATGCATGGCAAATGCCTCCTTTTATAGGTCAAATTTTGGAACTATTGATTTGATGACTAATTGTTGAGTGGGTGGCCACATCTTAACTTGGTGGCAATCCTTATCTTCTTTTTTAACAAAACATCATTGGTAACGTCAAAATTTGAACAGATTTTTGTCATGAAAGTTCTAGGAAATTGTCTCAGCTTTCCAACAAAAAATGAATCAGTGTATTTGGACTTCTAGAACTCGAGATATGAGCTGAACAATGTCTGGGCTGCTGGACAGATTTGAACTTCTCCATTGTTGCTAAGATTTGGACTTCCAAACAACAGAATTGAGTCTTTCACTTCTGATGAATGTTTTAAGCATATGTCTTAGCTTTCTAACCATATAAACCAAATTGAAATCCAAGATCAACAGCTTCAGATATTAACCAATGATTGAACAGTGTTCTAATTTGGACTGAACTAGCATCTCTTTTCTAAGCTTAACCCTCTATTTGTCTTTTTAATTTCAATAATTGAACTCATCAATCAATCCTTTGATTTATGTGATAGGCCTGCATTTAAGATGAACATTTACCACAAATTAAAGGTATCTTATATTATTATACATGTTATTATAAAACATGCTCTAGTTAAGGAGTTATTAATACTTCAAGTGCAAAATGATGATATAAAACCTTGATAAAAATACACTTTTAAGTACTAATCACAGGTCGACTTTCAAAACACACTTTGTAACTAGGTAGGGTGTTTGGAACTCCCTTGTATCAATTTGAACATGAGTTAAGTGATTTTGAGCAAAAATTGATCAAAATTGAATTAGGGTTCTTGAGATGAAATTAGAGGAAAAATGAATTTCTTAGAATTTAGGTTTTAGGATCCTTTTAGGTTGTTGTAGAAGTGAAATCATGTTGAAGTAATAAATAAATTGGATGGGTAGTGAAGCCTAATGGCCAACCATTGAGAAACAAAAAAAGGGAGGTTTAATGTGTTTGTGTTATTCTTGTAAATTGTATTGAAATTATGATAACTAAACATATGGATTACAATTTTGATGAATGGTTCTATGTTTATGTGATGAAAATAAATTTTTGATGTTTTAGGGATATAATACTTTTGAAAAATTATTGAACTTAAATTGAGTTTTAGTGGTAATTATGCTTGTAGTTGTGTTTGTAATTGAAGCAAGGTGAAATAGACTTCATGTCCATTTATATGTTATATAATTTATGATAATAGGAATTATATCAAATAAGTTGAAGAAGAGAACTATTACAAAAGATTCTAGATTTTTGTGCTATAAGAGAATTTGAAACATTTAATATTGAGCAATTAAAATTTACAGGAGATATTGCTAAGGAGGTACTGAGACAGGATCCTACACATAGAGCTTAGACGTTAGGTAATTAATTATGTTCTATTTAGAATTATTAAAACATCTTAGTTAGATTCTTTATTATTCAATTGATTTATTATCTGATGCGAGATTGTTGCCCTATTTTGGGCTGAATGATCAATTCTTTGGTTTAAGAGCTAGTGCCATGTTATGGGCTAGATGGCTAATTCCCTAATTTAAGGATTAGTGCTTTGTTTTAGGCTGTGAAATTGGATATCCTGAATAGGATTAATGCCTTGTTTATGGGCGATGAGGACGTTACCCTATATGAGGGTCAATTGCCGGATCCGAGTTATGGAGCAAATCTCTTGAATGTTCAAGGAATTATTGTAAAAGATGTGAAGAAAAGATGAAGAGGGATTATGTTAATTTTTAATTAAATTCCTTATAGATGTGTACACCTTAGTCTACTCAATAAATTCATTAAATTGTATTGGAAAACATTATGTCTCATTAATTAATTATTTTATGGTATAAAATAAATTCAGGATTCTCACAATTTCGTCAAGATTAATAGATGATGAAACCCTTGCATTTTTTGTTTTATAAGAATATTAATGATGTTGCATACTATGTGTTGCCACCTAATTTTTTATCCTTTTTTTTTGAAATTTTTTGAAAAACCCAACAAATAGAACAAACAACAAAAACCTAAAAAAATGTGTTCTTGACGTATTTGCAACATTTTCAGTGTGATTTCCAAAGAATTTAATTTTTTTTAAGAAAGTCTACTTTCAAATACATTCAGTTGTTAACGTGCGTTTTGAGTTTACGTTGATGTTGCTTTTTTTTTAAAAAAATCAATATACCACTAAACTGACCCTTTTCACACATGTTGCTCCACTTTTGGTAGTAGCAGAAATGACCATTTGAAGAAAAAATAATGAGAGATAAGCAAATCTAAAAAGGAAAAAGAAAGAAAATGAACCGAAGTTTGTTGTGTTTGTTTCTTGCTTTTACATGTTCCCTTTTATTACACCATCAACATAGGAGTGAAGAGGAGAAGAAGAGTTGGCCGATCCATATCATCATGCGACTCCCAAGACATTGGAGCATCACTTGCACACGCCATCAGCTTCAGTGGCACGTGAGACCCACGTAAGGTTGTCAAAATTATGAGTTGACTTGTAAAATCATACGATTTTACGAGTCAACATATATATAACATGCAAAATTGGGTTAAAAACTTGAAAACTAGCAAACTCGATCAAACTTCTTAACTAGATTAGTACTTAAAAATGCATTATATCAAGGTTTTATATCATCATTTTGCACTTGAAGTATCAATAACTTCTTAACTAGAGCATGTTTTATAATAACAAGTCTGATAATATAAGATAGCTTTAATTTATGGTAAATGATCATTTTAAATGCAGACATATCTCACAATTTAAAGGATTGATGATGTGATTAACTATTGAAAGTGAAATGATAAAGAAAAGGCTAAGCTTAGAAAGGAGATACTGATTCAATTCAAATTGAAACACTGTTAAGTTATTGAGTCATATCTGGAGCTATAGATCTTGGATTTCAGTTTGATTTATATGAATAGAAAGCTAAGAAATAGGCCTACAATGTTCATGAATAGTGGAAGACCCAAATCTGCCGTTTTCAAATCCAAAGTTTAGCCACAAAAGAGAAGTCAGAATCTATTCTGCAATTCAACCCAAACACTATTCAGAATTTTACTCATAGCTGGAGTTCTAGAAGGAAAAATGACATCAAATTTAGTGGGTGGAATGATAAGACAATTTCCAACAACTTTTATTGGACAACCTGCTCAAATTCTGATGTTAGTAATGACATTTCATCCAGACAAGAGATTGAAGGCTATCCACTACATCCACTAGAAGCACTACTCAATATTTTAGCCATATCTTGAGCTCTAGTGATCCACATGCTCTAAAAGTTTATGAGTGGAAAGATAAGATGATTGCCAACAACTATCATGGGAAACACTTTGTCAAATTCTGATTGCATCAATGTCATTTCATCCAGTTAAAATGCTTGAGTGCTGCTGTCCACCAAGTCCACTAAATCAATAGTTGGCCACTACATCAATAATCAATTACCAAATGAATAGTTCTGAATTTTAGCCTATAAAAGAAGGCATTTGTCATTCATTTAGGAATCTTGGTTCTTTAGATCAAGATCTTGCTCTTGCTTTCTTTCTTTATAATGTTCAAGTTTTATTCCATGTTATATTTTCCTTAATCTCATATTAATGCTTTTCATTTCCTTTACTATACTTAGTTAACTTATATCATTTTTATGTTCTTACATTGTTTATTTATGTTTTTCTTCTTCATAATGTCTAGCTAAGTTAATTATGTCAAGGTGAAAAGGTTTCACTAATGATGTTAGGATAAGTATAATATAAACTCAACATGGACTTTAATGTTTATATCCAAGAAAGTTTGCTATTAACATGTCTTATCATTTTTATCTTATTAATTCTTAATACCTTGCTTGTTAAATGGTTAATCTAGATTTGTGTTGTATAATACTTGGTACATCAAATACTTGATCCTTCGTAGTCTTCAGCCGACATCGTTGTTATGAAAGGAATTTGATTTGTTGTTAACATAAGTTAGCATCATGAATACCTGATAAAATTTATAAGTATGGTATTACATAAATAAGATGATTAATATGATCATGTTGATAATTTATAAAGAGTTTATACTTTACTTATATCTAATACTATTACTGGATCCTCTAACCTTGACATTTGTTTTTATCATTGTTTAATCTTCACATTTATCTTACATCTAAAAGTCCTCTTTAACCCATCATCATCATCATCGTTGTTGTTGTTGTTGTTGTTGTTGTTATTTATAATTTATATAGTTCACCTCCCTGTGGTTTGACCCCGGTCTTGCCGGGTTATTTATTACTTTGACACTCCTGCACTTAGGATAAGACTTCAACTCTTTGATCGTGTCAGTAAACTCGAACCGAGTTTATGAGTTTGACAAAAGCAAAAATATTAATTGACTCCACTTATGAAATAAGGATCAATGCTCTCTAGTAATGATGTAATATTTATTCCTCTTCCTCATGTACAAGTTTTTGCTTCTTTTTCTCTGCAATGATCAATCAACATCATTCTTGCCAATTTCTTTCCCGACAAGTTTACTATACCCTTAAATTGTTGCACCAACTGCTGTTTAGCTGTTGTGTTGCCATGGAAACTAGCAAAAAACCAGAGTTATCCTACTAGATCTCATCAGTAATAGATTTAATTGCTTATTGTCGTTATGAGATCTCATCAGTAATAGATCTAATTGCTTTGATTTTAGTACTAGTTATTCTACTAGATATGCTGCTAAACTGAATCTTCAATCTCACCATTCCTTCATCTCTATTTTCTGGGTTGATTTTAGTTTTCAATTCATTTGAATTTCTGTGTTTAACTTATCTGACCTTTCTTGGTTTGATTAGTTAATGGTTTTAAGTTTCTGGGTTGATTTTCAAGCTCTATGGTTCCACGATTCAGATCTAGTAAGCTTTGATAATTTCCTTGTTCATATAATCTATATAATGAATAAAATATAGAAATTTCTCAAAAATCTTAGCAAACTCCTTTGAACCATTCTTTGGAATATGTTATTTCAATCCTTTTGTTTGGGGCTAATAGGAATAGATACAATGGGCAATGGGAAAATGGAGTGTTGAAAGGGAATGGGGTGTTTGTATGGCCAGATGGGAGTTATTGTCATTAAAGATGGAATAATAGCAGTAAGGATTTGAAATGGTAGCAATTGAATGACACATTTTATCGTTTCTCTATTAAGTTCATGTGAATGGTAAGTCTTCATTTTCAGATTTCATGGAGTCTCAGAGTGCTTTTATTTTGAGCATATGACTCTGATGTTTTCTTCCATGGTGTTCTATATGGGCTTGTTTGAGCTGTGATGATATGGAATATGTAAGCTTAGAAGACAAAAGCAGTAATCTCCACCGCAACTAATATTTACTTTTGTAGGAATAATGAATTTTTTGTAGCAAGCTGTGATAACGTTATTAATGCAGCAACTGAACTCTCTCTCTCTCTCTCTATGTTTCACTGTAGGAATAATGAATTTATTTTATTTTATTTTAGTTATATTATTATTTATTACTTGACTAAAATTGTCAATATATAATTAGTTAAAATATTTTATTTATGATTTTACGATCCGAGTTTATATTGTATATTTTGTGTCGTGTTAAAAAAGTGTTTTTGATAACCTTGGTCTCCACTATTCTGACTGTCCCAAATTCTTCCAGTGTGCTTCTTGAGTTTTCAGGAATCTCTCTATTTTTCTTTCAACCCTTGGGAGGATCATTTTGCTAATTTTTGAATTTTTAGTGTGTGTTTTTAAATTATTGTTAGAATTTGAATTCTTAGTGGTATGTAAACATGTGTAATTTTTTGGTATGTGATTAATTAGTGAAAAAAGGGTGTGTGTATGTGTGTGTGCACATTTTATTTTATTTTTTGATTAAATAATTGTTAAGAAAAAGGGGGAAAATAAAAAAAATTAATTAATCCAATGTTTTAATTGCATATAACAAACAAGGATTTATGCTTATTGCATACGATCCAATCCTTACAAAACTTGCATTTTATTTATAAAAAGGAGAAAAATGCATATATATATTTTTTGTATTTTCTGTGGAATTTACAACAAGTTTTTAAATTTTCTTAAGGATTTGGCCAATATTTCAGTAACCTTAAAAAAATTAATTACTAAAAATTAATTATCAATAAATATTGGACCTACAAGTAGGCTTATATTTAAATATCAAAAGTTGACTAGAAAATTGTTAGGCTTATTTTGGTATTCATCAATTTTAATTTGAAGTATTTTTTTTTTTACCATAATATACGTGTTATAGAAAAATCTTTCGGCTTCCAGAATAGGTGAACCCTGTTAGCGCACCTATATAAACCCTTCCTAAAAGAATTGATTTGACTATACATGCCCATAATAAATTCAAAATGTCAGATTTATTCATGAGAGTAAATCTTTATTCTAAGCCATAAACAGACCATCGGTTAGGAACCCATCAAAACTTTAAACCATATCTAGATCATACAATGTAGCTTACCTCAGGTAAGGTGCAATAAGGGTGCTAATACTTTTCTTAACCACAACCAGTTCCTTACCCTTGAAATTTCTGATAAGATCAGTACATCCAGGTCTCCTAGTGACCCTAAACCAAACAGCTAAACAATAAGGTGTCTGATACGGATCAGCCCAACACCAAGCGTAATCATGCCAACGACCCATTGGAGGTGCCAATTGGGCCAATCACAAGAGCTAGGGCAAAGAAGCTTAAAGAAGCATTGAATGGGCTTGTTCAGAACATATGGAGCAAAATGAACCTAGATGGGCTTGAGAAATTTAAGGAGCATGAAGGGCAGCCTTTAATCCATCTAGTTCAGGTCCAAGAAGAGCCCAATTCATGTGGAACATGGGGTTGATGTGTCCGACCCAATACCAGCCTTGTTAGGCTTGTTTTTCCTAATGCTACAAGGATGAAAAGTCAGCAATTGATTCTCCTAATTAAGTAAGGAAGTTGGCCATATTTTATTCCTAAAGAGAGGAGGACTATTTAATGCTTTTCTTAACTTATGAAGGAAAGTAATTAAATCAGCAACAAATGAGGAAATTTTTTTTCTTATTTGTCAAAGTTAAATAAGGAAATCCAAGCTAATCAAGGACATCAAGGGGGGGCGGCAACACAAATTTTCCCAAATCAGATTTGTCCTAGTTTATTTGGGACTTCTTAAGGGTGACAAATCTGATTCTAGCATATTTAGCATGATAATTTTCAGAATTTTATTATTTTTATTATTTTCTTCTTAGTTTTTGGGTTATTATTACTTATTTGGGTCAATTGTAAGTGGGCTTCATATAAGTCCACCTAAGGGGGGTCCATTAGGGTTTTTTTATGTCTAGAGTCAGTATAAATAAAGGCATAACCAAACATGTAAGGGGACGCAATTTTCAGATCAATAAACTTCTTTGCTGCACTTATTGTGTGTTGGTGGGATAATCTCCCTTCCTTGATTCTCTAAAGAACTGAAAACGACTTATCGAAGAACAACTGTCTTCGTGGCATCATCCTTATACTTCTCATTCGTGAATCAATATTTGTTGGGTGGGGGTCTCTGTTTTCAATAGTGCTGGTGCCTAGGTACAAGTTATCTTTGTGTCACACTCCTACCAAACCTGATTTACTTGGCTTTCCAGGAATTGGTGTCTTTGCGTGTGGGTTGCGTGACCACGTGATCACGAGGTTCTCATCAGTGTCGAATCCTCGATCCCGATGCCCCGTTATACCATACGCCCATGTGCGACATAATGGCGACTCCACTAGGAAATTTTGTTTTTGACAGCATTGAACTAGGCTTTGTGTGTTTTATGTGGTTTATTTGAATTGATGTGTTTAAATTTTTGCATTTGGTTTTTTTGTCTTATCATGTTTTATCCTGCTCATACATGTATGTTGGATATGGATAAATGTCTTTATGCATTACTAGTTTATTTGTGATATATTGCTTTGGAATGCACACCCTATGAAAAATGATGCAACCATATTATTCGATAGTTTAACCCACATTTAACTAGTGTTTTGCCTATGTTTTATATATAAAATGCCTTGATATTCTTTATTTTATGTTTTGAAGGCACTTTTGGATGAAAGATGCAAAAAGAAGTAAATTGGAGATAATTGACAGATTTGACCTTCAGTCAATGTTTTGTGTAGAGCGTGAGCTCTAGAGGTTGAAATGAAGTGATTCTAGTGACATTAAAAAGCTAACATCCATACCTTTCAGGACATCTAAGGCAAGAAAATAAAATAAGGAAGAGCATGGAAATCGTAGCTTTCAAAATCAAATCTCGCAATCTGCCAATGTTGACCTTCGGCCATTACAACTTGAATATCTGGAGCTACAGAAGTCCAATTGATTCAAACTAATGTTTTTTGGATTCCTGACTCAAAGGTCTATAAACGCTCCAAATTTCATCCAGAAACGATGTCATATGAGAGAGATATGATGTTTCAAAGATGAAAATTAAATTCTGCCAACAAACAGGTTTCATGAATAAACGAGTCCAAATTACATTCCGAAGCATCTAAACCGATATTCAAGTTTTTATTTCAGCAATTTAGATCCTCCAAGTCAAAGCTTGAAGATTTCATGCAAGGCTATTTCTTCTTTTTTAGGAAAATAGTTATTGAAGTACTTAAATGTAAACTGTCTACTTAAGAGAGGACTATTTTGTAAAATAGAGACTAGGGTTTCCTATGATATAAAAAGAATGAGAGAAGAGGGGGGGGGGGCAGCCAGCGAAGAAGAGAAAAACACCCCTTTCCTCTAAGAAACCCTAAATTATGCATTCTTCCTTCTTTTTGATTAGTTGTTCAACAAACATGCAAGACTAAACATTTTTTCTTGGTTGCAAGGACACGGAAACCTTTGGATTTCAAGAACTGTGAGATTTATTTTACCTTTTCTTTTCAGTTTATATGATGAATATGTTTGTTCTTCTATGCTTATTTTTCCTATGATTGTTTATTTTAATTGTTAGAGCGGACTCTAAGTTATTATTGTAGACAATCTATTACTAAGTTTGATATCAAAACCGGAGTTGTGGTATATGAACTTGTAAAGCAACTGAGTTTAATAATTGTGGTGAATCTACGTTATTAATCTTAGGGAGAACATTCAATCAAATCAAACATAGACTGCGAACAGTTATGTTTTCTTGATTAATCAACTTATCTAGTTCTTAAGGCTGCCATTGAATTAAATTACTAGTGTGGACACTGTGGTTGTTTGATGGTTAGGGTTAGTTATACGGCGGATCCGTTAACTAACCAATGTTAAAAAGAGATAAATATTCAGAATATAAATTGATGTTTTGTTTCCATGATCAGTTCTGATTTCTGTAAGTGGATGTTTGCTTTTGACTAAGGTTTGTTCTCTTGATAATTTTCTGATTTTATTAAATTTTGTTTGATAGTTGTTGCGATGTCGCGGTCGCACAAATTAATTACCCTAGCTTCAAACACAACACACAAGATAGTATAGAGCAAGCAAGGGGTCGATCCCACGAGGAAGATTCAAGTCAGATTTTTATGCTAGATGATATGCAATTTGGGGGGGGTTGGACGTTATCTAGGCTAAAGCAAAAGAAAACAGAAAACTATCAAACTAAATTTAATAAAATCAGAAAATTATCAAGAGAACAAACCTTGGTCACAAGCACACATCCACCTACAGAAATCAGAACTGATCATGGAAACGAAACATCAATTTATATTCTGAATATTTATCTCTTCTTAACATTGGTTAGTTAACGGATCCGCCGTATAACTAGCCCTAACCATCAAACAACCACAGTGTCCGCACTAGTAATTTAATTCAATGGCAGCCTTAAGAACTAGATAAGTTGATTAATCAAGAAAACATAACTATCCGCAGTCTATGTTTGATTTGATTGAATGTTCTCCCTAAGATTAATAACGTAGATCCGCCACAATTATTAAACTCAGTTGCTTCACAAGTTCATATACCACAACTCCGGTTTTGATATCAAACTTAACAATAGATTGTCTACAATAATAACTTAGAGTCCGCTCTAGCAATTAAAATAAACAATCATAGGAAAAATAAGCATAGGAGAACAAACATATTCATCATATAAACTGAAAAGAAAAGGTAAAATAAATCTCACAGTTCTTGAAATCCAAAGGTTTCCGTGTCCTTGCAACCAAGAAAAAGTGTTTAGCCTTGCATGTTTGTTGAACAACTAATCAAAAAGAAGAAAGAATGCATAATTTAGGGTTTCTTAGAGGAAGGGGGCGTTTTTCTCTCCTTGGCTGGCTGCTCCCCTTCTCTTCTCTCATTCTTTTTATATCCTAGGAAACCCTAGGTCTCTATTTTACAAAATAGTCCTCCATTAAGTAGACTGTTTACATTTAAGTACTTCAATAACTATTTTCCTAAAAAGGAGAAATAGCCTTGCATGAAATCTTCAAGCTTTGATTTAGAGGAGCTAAATTGCTGAAATAAAACTTGGATATCGGTTTAAATGCTTCGGAATGTCATTTGGACTCGTTTCTTCACGAAACCTGTTTGCTGGCAGAATTCAGATGTCATCTTTGAAAAATCATATCTCCCTCATATGACATCGTTTTTGGCTGCAATTTTGAGCGTTTATATAAATTTGAGTCATGAATCCAACAAAATTGAGTTTGCATCAATTGGACTTCTGTAGCTCCAGATATTCAAGTTGGAATGGCCAAAGGTCAACACTGGCAGATTGCGAGATTTGACTTTGAAGGCTGCGATTTCCATGCTCTTCCTTATTTTATTTTCTTGCCTTAGATGTCCAGAAAGGTATGGATGTTACCTTTTTAATTCCACTGGAATCACTTCATTTCAACCTCTAGAGCTCACGCTCTGCACAAAACATCGACTGAAGGTCAAATCTGCCAATTATCTCCAATTTACTCCTTTTTGCATCTTTCATCCAAAAGTGCCTTCAAAACATAAAACAAAGAATATCAAGGCATTTTATATATAAAACATAGGCAAAACACTAGTTAAATGTGGGTGAAACTATTGAATAATATGGTTGCATCAAATACCCCCACACTTACCTCTTGCTCGTCCTCGAGAAAGGATAGGTAAAACCAAATTGAAGTTAAATTAAATGAAATCACTATGACTAATCTTCTAATCTCCCATCAATAACCAAGAATATATGCATTATAAACAAGAACACAATTAAGAAGGATAAAGAGTATAAATTTTCATGAATTTATTTACATGCAAACTTCAAAACTTAATTAATCGTCGGGATTTAAATGAAATCTATGCCATGCCAAAGTGATAGGTCCTCTCATTGATATACACTCCAACACTCACGTGTTTAGGGCTTATGTGTTTAAATCTCTCAAATTCAATCAATGAATATGTTCTACTATAAGCTTGCTCTTCAATCTCATCTCCATTAATAACATATTACAAACAATGCATGAATCAAAAGGTCTTATTTTCTGGTTGTAATGGGGCTAAGGTAAAGGTGAGGTAAAAGAGAGTAAAAGAAAAAGGTTCAAACCAAAGAAAGTAGAGCATTCTGAAAAATGATATTTCAAACAAGATATTCCATCGAAGCACATAAATTTTCCATCTTTAATCACCAATGCTTAACTTCTTTTGATTTCAAGCTTTTTCAATATAAAATCTTAAGAACATAAAGGAACACTTTTTTCTTTTTCTTTTTCTTTTTTCTGTTTTTTTTTTTTTTTACCTTTGGCAACTTTGCCCATCTTTTCATCAAACATCACTTCTTCTTTCTTTTCACATAATTTCCAACCATAATTCCATGAAATATCACTAGTATATGCTCTACTAATCCTTGGCCAAGGGAAAAGGAAAACATATATAAAGTTAAGGCTTATACATGGATAAAGCAAAGAAAAGATAAACAAGCTCAAAAGGGGTTTACTAAGGATAATATGCTTTAGGTTGGCTTTTTGGCTCAAATGGTTAAAATTCCTAATGCCTTTATCATCTTCATGTATGTATGTAATATGAATGTAATCTCAACAAGATATGAAGCAAGTTCTAAAGATACATATCATTGAAAGAAGGCACAATCAAAGAATATAATGTTGAAGGCTCAAAAGCTTGCATTGGTATAACACTATAAAGTCAACATGGCATATTCTCAAAGTCAATCCCTAAACCAATTAAACCTTAAAACTTGCATGCACACTCCTTCATTCGATTTATATCTTCATCTATCTCAACTAATTCTCATACATAATACTCATATTCTCAAAAACCAATGGGAGTTCAAAAGATCAAACATAATTTTTTTTTATTTTGAAAAATAACAAAGAAAACCAAAATTAGAAAACCAACATTCTCCCAATACCCCCACACTTAAAACATAACATTGTCCTCAATGTTAAAATAAAAGAAAAGGAATATTGGAGAATGACAAAAATAAAGTAAAATGCAAAAAATAAAAGACAAGGGAAAAAGAAAGCAAATCTGTTTTTTTTTTGTGCTGGGTTGCCTCCCAGTAAGCGCTTTTGTTTTATGTCATTGGCTCGACATGTTGCATGCTTATTCTTCATAGATTGGTTCAGCTAACTCCGCAGAAGCGGTGAGTTCTGTCGTCCAACCTTCATAGAAAGGTTTCAAGCGATGCCCATTGACCTTGAGTACTTTGTTGGTTTCTAAACTTGTAATTTCAACTGCACCATAAGAAAAAACATTAGAAACAACAAATGGTCCAATCCAACGAGAGCGTAACTTTCCAGGAAAAAGTTTCAAACGCGAATGATAAAGAAGGACTTTGTCTCCAACATTAAACTCTTTTCTTGTAATCATTCGGTCATGGAGACTCTTAGTCTTTTCTTTATAAATCCTTGCATTCTCGTAAGCATCATTTCAAATCTCTTCCAACTCTTGCAATTGCAACTTTCTTGCAATCCCAGCAGCATCATAATCCATGTTACATTTTTTAATGGCCCAAAAAGCTTTGTGTTCAAGCTCCACCGGTAGATGACATGCTTTTCCATAAATCATCCTATAAGGTGACATTCCTATAGGTGATTTGTAAGCAGTCCGATAAGCCCAAAGTGCATCACCAAGTCGTAGACTCCAATCTCGCCGGTTAGGTTGCACTGTCTTCTCCAAAATGGACTTGATTTCTCGATTTGAAATTTCAGCTTGGCCATTCGTTTGAGGATGGTATGCTGTGGAAGTTCGATGAGTCACATGATATTTGCGTAACAATGCTTCCATTGAACGATTGCAAAAATGAGTGCCACGATCACTAATGATAGCTTTAGGGATTCCAAACCTGTCAACTATGTGAGTCCTGACAAAATCTAAAACAACCTTAGCATCGTTAGTTCGTGTGGCTTTCGCCTCAATCCATTTGGACACATAATCAACAGCAAGAAGGATATAAAGATTGCCAAAAGAAGAAGGAAATGGACCCATAAAATCAATTCCCCAAACATCAAAAATTTCACTCACAAGAATATTTGTTAAAGGCATTTGATTCTTGTGAGTGATATTACCTGTTTTTTGGCATTTTTCACATGATTTGCAAAAATGATATGCATCCTTAAAAATAGAAGGCCAATAAAAACCACTTTCAAGTACCTTGTGGGCCGTTCTTTTTGCTCCAAAATGCCCACCACAAGAATGAGCATGACAAAAGGTAAGAATGGAATGAAATTCATCTTGTGGTACACATCTCCTAACTACTTGATCCACACAAAATTTCCACAGATAAGGAGTATCCCAAAAATAATATTTAGCATCAGCTCGTAACTTGTGTTTTTGGGATGTAGACAAACCTGGAGGGAATTCTTTGGTGACTAAATAGTTCACCAAATCAGCATACCATGGTCTTGTAGAGGAATGTAACACATACAACTGCTCATCGGGGAATGTCTCTCTTATTGTTTCGGTTTGTATATCCTCAGTCCTTAGTCGGCTCAAGTGATCAGCCACATGATTTTCGGCACCTTTTTTGTCTTTGATCTCAAGATCAAATTCTTGTAAAAGCAAGATCCACCTAATCAATCTTGGTTTGGACTCCTTTTTCTTCAAAAGATACCTTAAAGCTGCATGATCAGTAAAAACAATGACTTTTGTACCAAGTAGATATGACCTAAATTTTTCAAGAGCAAACACCACTGCAAAAAGTTCATTCTCAGTTGTATGGTAATTGCATTGTGCACCGTCCAACATGCGGGAAGCATAGGCGATAACATGCAAATTCTTCCCAATTCTTTGCCCAAGGACAGCCCCTACCGCATAGTCACTTGCATCACACATTATCTCAAAAGGCTCATCCCAATTTGGTGGTTGGATGATAGGGGCAGATGTGACACGCCTCTTAAGCTCATCATGGGCATCTTTACATGCTTGATCAAACACAAAATCCACTTCTTTGGCTAATAGTTTGCACAAGGGTGCTGTAATCTTTGAGAAATCTTTAATAAAGCGTCGATAGAAACCTGCATGGCCAAGAAAAGAACGAATTTCCCTCACGCAGGAGGGGTAAGGCAATGATGAAATAACATCTATTTTAGCTTTATCAACCTCTAATCCACGTGAAGACACAACATGCCCAAGAACTATTCCTTGTTCTACCATAAAATAACACTTCTCATAGTTTAAGACAAGGTTAGTTTCAATGCACCTTTTCAAGATCAAAGATAAATTTTCTAGACATTTATCAAAAGAATCACCATACACCGTGAAATCATCCATGAAAACCTCAATTATTCTTTCAACATAGTCAGAAAAAATACTCATCATGCATCTTTGAAAAGTTGCAGGTGCATTACAGAGACCAAAGGGCATTCTCCTATATGCATATGTACCAAATGGACATGTAAATGTAGTCTTTTCTTGATCCTCGGGATTAATAACAATCTGATTGTATCCACTATATCCATCAAGAAAGCAATAAAAAGACTTACCTGCTAGGCGTTCAAGCATTTGATCCATGAATGGTAATGGAAAATGATCTTTGCGTGTAGCAAGATTTAGCTTTCTGTAATCAACACACATTCTCCATCCACTCGAGATGCGAGTAGGAATGAGCTCATCATTTTTGTTTTTCACCAACGTGATTCCGGTCTTTTTAGGCACCACATGGATTGGCGCAACCCATTTACTGTCCGTGATGGGATAAATGACTCCTGCATCTAACAGTTTTAAAATTTTAGCTTTCACTACCTCCATCATAGGCGGGTTCAACCTCCTTTGCATTTCCCTTGTTGGTTTCACATTGTCCTCCAATAGTATGTGATGCATACACATTGAGGGACTAATGCCCTTGATGTCAGCTAAAGTCCATCCAATGGCCGTCTTGTGATCACATAACAATTTCACAAGTTTTTCCTCTTGCGTATTTGTCAAACCTGATGCTATAATAACGGGAAGTGTATTGTTTTCGCCAATGAATACATACTTCAAATTATCGGGCAAAGGTTTCAATTCTAACTCGGGTGCCTGTAAAATAGATGGCAAAAGCTTTTTATGTGAGAGTACTAAATCAACAAAGACATTACCATAGGGAACAGTTTGCAATGATTGCAAAGCCAATGCTGATTCGTGCACGTTTTGGGGAACACATATGTGCCTCTCCATCTCTTCTATCTCGGTAAAATCATAGCCATAGCTCAAAGCTACGCTTAATCCATCCTCACAATCAAAATCAAAAACTTGCTGCACACACTTATCAACTTGGTCATAGCATGTGATAGAATAAACATTGCTATAAGGATATTTCATTGCATCATGAAAATTAAATTCAATCTTTTCATCTCCTACTTCCATAGACAAAGTATCCTTACCACAATCTATCCTTGTATTGGCAGTTTTCAAGAATGGTCTCCCAAACAATATAGGAGTGCTGTTTGATGAATCACAAGAATCATGTTCCATATCAAGAATATAAAAGTCGCATGGAATGACCAAACTATCAATCTTAACTAGGACATCTTCTATCACACCAAGTGGGTAAACAAAACTACGATCCGCAAGTTGTATTATAATGCTAATTTTATTCAAAGGCTCAAGACTAAGAGAATCATAAACATGTTTGGGCATAACACTAATGGATGCACCTAAATCGCATAAAGCTCTTTTAAAACTAGCATTACCAATAACACATGGGATAGTAAACGCACCTGGGTCTTTTTGTTTCAAAGGCAGATTCTTTTGAACAACGGCAGATACAACTTCACCCATACTTACCGTTTCATGACCTTTCAGTTTGAAAGCTCTCTTAGTAGTACACAACTCCTTCAAGAATTTTGCATACTTGGGAATTTGCTTGATATCATCAAGCAAAGGAATGTTGAGTTCTACTTTCTTGAAAACCTCTAAAATCTCTTTTTCTTTGTCCTCTTTCTTTGACCTAGAAGAACTCACAGGAAAGGGTGGAATTGTTTTAAAACTGGAAGTCATTGATTGAGGACTTACCTTTAGAGTGTTGGTCGTGGTTTCAATTTGTGAAGGAGAAGGATGTTTCTTTTTTGTACTCAATTCAGTTTCTATCTCTTCTTCTTCCTCCATCTCAATTTGTTTCGACCTTTTCTCTTCAAGTTCTTTCCCACTTCGCAGCATGATCGCACTAACATTCTCTTTTGGATTCAATGCTTGAGAGGGCAATTTTCCATTCATTTGTGCTTCCAATTTCCCCACACTTGAAGCTACTTGCCCCATTTGCTTCTCCAAGTTGTGAATACTTGACCTTGTTTCCTGTTGAAAAGACATGACATTTTGTTGCAAGGTCATAGTGTTAGAAGCCAAAGTTTTCATCATCTCACGAAGATCATCACTGGATGACGACCCCATAACATTGGAGTTTGTGAATGAAGGGGGTTGTCTTGCTTGATAATTCTGTTGGGGCTGAAATCCATGGGGATGGAATTGTCGGCCTTGATTGCCTTGTTGAGGCTGGTTCCCATACCGTAGGTTGGGATGATCTCTCCATCCAGGATTGTACGTGTGGGAAAAAGGATCATACTTACGCTGAGGTTGTCCATTGAATGCTCCATCAACTGCATTAGCTTGTTCAATGTAATCTTCTTGCATTGTTGGGCACATATCTGAAGCATATCCTTGTAAGGAGCATATGCTACAAACTTTCACCTGCTGTACATTGCCACAAGCCAAAGAACGCACAAGAGAAGTAAGATCATTAACTTTATTCTCAAGGTTAGAAATACTTATCTCATTTACTCGTTTATTTGCAAAGTCTCCACGAGTGCCAAACTGTTTCGAGTTGGCTGCCATGTTTGAGATCAATTGGCGTGCAGCCTCGAGTGTCTTATCTACCAATGCCCCTCCACTTGCAGCATCAATGATACTACGGTCAGTAGGCATCAATCCTTCATAGAAATATTGAATGAGCAGCTGATCGGGTATTTGATGATGAGGGCATTGAATGCACAGTTGCTCAAATCTTTCCCAATACTCGGAAAGTATCTCTCCATGAGATTGTCGAATCCCACATATTTCTTTCCTTATGTTGGCAACTCGAGATGCTGGGAAATACTTCTCAAGGAAGATCTTCTTCATGCCATTCCACGTTCCAATTGAACCTGGGAGAATGGAGAAAAGCCATACCTTTGCTGCCCCTTTTAAAGAGAAAGGGAAAGCTTTCAACTTAACCTGTTCTTCATCAACTCCATTCGGTTTCATGCCAACGCAAACCATATGGAATTCCTTGAGATGAGTATGAGGATCTTCTCCTGCAAGACCATTGAAAGTTCGTAGCAAATGTATAAAACCAGATTTGAGCTCAAAGTTTACATTATTGTCGATGTTTATGCACAATGGCTGATTTTCCACGTTAGGAGCAGCAAGCTCCTTGAGTGTTTGTTGTCGTGCAACAACCATGGTGTTAAGGCGAGCTTCCTTTCGTAACCTGCGTAAAGTTTTTTCTATTTTGAGATCCAAATGCACTTGAATTTGATTAGTAGAACGGGTTATTGGCATAAATCATCAAGAAAATTCAAAATAAACCAACCACACAAGAGATCGAAAACAATGCAAATTGTACGAAAATCCTACGGTAGAAAACAAAAACTGCCTAAAAACCCTAGAAAACAGCAGAATTTGGCCTCGATAGGGTGGGGCTAGTGGTTTACCATTAGTCCTGTTTAGAACGTCGTTTCCCTTCAGGAAACAAATGGCCGATACCTAATTCCACCAAAAAATCTGTTTTGAACAGTACCGCTGCCGTAATGAACAGTACCGCAGCAAACAAAAATTCTGTTTTTTTTTTTCCAGAAAAAGAAATAACAATCACAGCAAATAAAAATAATAGCACAAGAATCAACTAAAATTACTTCCCCGGCACAAATTTGTTGCGATGTCGCGGTCGCACAAATTAATTACCCTAGCTTCAAACACAACACACAAGATAGTATAGAGCAAGCAAGGGGTCGATCCCACGAGGAAGATTCAAGTCAGATTTTTATGCTAGATGATATGCAATTTGGGGGGGGTTGGACGTTATCTAGGCTAAAGCAAAAGAAAACAGAAAACTATCAAACTAAATTTAATAAAATCAGAAAATTATCAAGAGAACAAACCTTGGTCACAAGCACACATCCACCTACAGAAATCAGAACTGATCATGGAAACGAAACATCAATTTATATTCTGAATATTTATCTCTTCTTAACATTGGTTAGTTAACGGATCCGCCGTATAACTAGCCCTAACCATCAAACAACCACAGTGTCCGCACTAGTAATTTAATTCAATGGCAGCCTTAAGAACTAGATAAGTTGATTAATCAAGAAAACATAACTGTCCGTAGTCTATGTTTGATTTGATTGAATGTTCTCCCTAAGATTAATAACGTAGATCCGCCACAATTATTAAACTCAGTTGCTTCACAAGTTCATATACCACAACTCCGGTTTTGATATCAAACTTAACAATAGATTGTCTACAATAATAACTTAGAGTCCGCTCTAGCAATTAAAATAAACAATCATAGGAAAAATAAGCATAGGAGAACAAACATATTCATCATATAAACTGAAAAGAAAAGGTAAAATAAATCTCACAGTTCTTGAAATCCGAAGGTTTCCGTGTCCTTGCAACCAAGAAAAAGTGTTTAGCCTTGCATGTTTGTTGAACAACTAATCAAAAAGAAGAAAGAATGCATAATTTAGGGTTTCTTAGAGGAAGGGGGCGTTTTTCTCTCCTTGGCTGGCTGCTCCCCTTCTCTTCTCTCATTCTTTTTATATCCTAGGAAACCCAATTAAGTAGACTGTTTACATTTAAGTACTTCATTAACTATTTTCCTAAAAAGGAGAAATAGCCTTGCATGAAATCTTCAAGCTTTGATTTAGAGGAGCTAAATTGCTGAAATAAAAACTTGGATATCGGTTTAAATGCTTCGGAATGTCATTTGGACTCGTTTCTTCACGAAACCTGTTTGCTGACAGAATTCAGATGTCATCTTTGAAAAATCATATCTCCCTCATATGACATCGTTTTTGGCTGCAATATTGAGCGTTTATATAACTTTGAGTCATGAATCCAACAAAATTGAGTTTGCATCAATTGGACTTCTGTAGCTCTAGATATTCAAGTTGGAATGGCCAAAGGTCAACACTGGCAGATTGCGAGATTTGACTTTGAAGGCTGCGATTTCCATGCTCTTCCTTATTTTATTTTCTTGCCTTAGATGTCCAGAAAGGTATGGATGTTACCTTTTTAATTCCACTGGAATCACTTCATTTCAACCTCTAGAGCTCACGCTCTGCACAAAACATCGACTGAAGGTCAAATCTGCCAATTATCTCCAATTTACTCCTTTTTGCATCTTTCATCCAAAAGTGCCTTCAAAACATAAAACAAAGAATATCAAGGCATTTTATATATAAAACATAGGCAAAACACTAGTTAAATGTGGGTGAAACTATTGAATAATATGGTTGCATCAATAGTTTTTTGTTTTCTTTTGCTTTAGCCTAGATAACGTCCAAACCCCCCCCCCCAAATTGCATATCATCTAGCATAAAAATCTGACTTGAATCTTCCTCGTGGGATCGACCCCTTACTTGCTCTATACTATCTTGTGTGTTGTGTTTGAAGCTAGGGTAATTAATTTGTGCGACCGCGACATCGCAACAAAAACACTCAGATAAATCCCATTATTACGATACTAGCAGAAATTATCTTAACACTCAACCATTGTAAGAGGGTTTGCAAGGGATCAATGAGATGTTATGAACAATTGTTATACATATGAACATTAGCCATATAGAAACCGAGAGGTTGATATTTAACAACTTTAGTGATCTAGTCAAAGACCATTGAATATAGTTAAAGAAGAGGAATGGAAGGAGAAGTGAAATGGAAAGCCCCATGAATGAGAGTAACAAATTACTTGATGAGTTGTGGGCAAAGATTATGGGTGCCTCTGATGGGAGCGACCAAATATGTTAGCTACGCATCCACTTTGGTTGTGAGGCAACTTAAAGGCATATAATATGTGCCAATGATGGCTAGGTTATCTTATTTTTTAGGGTTATTCAAGGATCAATATGCTTTGAAAGTTGTGAAAAACATCAAGCAAGACTGGAAGCTTCTGGTATTGGTCAAGAAAGAATCATATGGTTTGAGAGATTAAGTTACTAGTGAAAAGTATCCAAGGTGGAGAAATCTATCATTAGTCACTATCCTCATGACTTTTGGATATGAAGCCAAAACTTCGCAAGCTATTAAACCGACTAAAAGAAAAAAGGATTAACAACGAGGAAGAGTTGAGAGAACAACTAGAAAGACTCCAAATAGAGGTAGGCACCAGTAAAGCCCTTAAGATATCATTTGAGCCAGTAAAGCCCTCAAGATATCCCTCGAGGAACAAATCCTCACTAAAGAGAAATTTAAAAAATTTGTAGGGCAACAAATGGAGGAAAAGGATAATAAAATCATACCTTTAGAGAACAACTAGAAGGAGAAAAGGCAGCTAGAAACTAAACTGAGAAAGAGCGAGAAGAATTGGAAACATATTGGATGCAAAACAGTATTGAGCTAGAGGCTTTAAAAAACAAATTCAATGATTGCCAAGAAAGGGCTAATATGTCTTCAAAAACCTAAGTTGAATTAGACAGCCAAATTATGCAGTATGAAAGGCTCTACAAGAAGCATGTGATGTTGGAAAGTGAATTGGCTGAAGCTCTTCAAAATTAATTTGCATAACATAGAAAATGAGTTTAATCTACTAGAGAAAAAGCTCGATGAAGAAAACGCCAAGGCAAATCATTTGAAATAAAAGTGCGAACTGGTCGAGCACCACAACCAGATGATTGACACCAACAACAATCAACTGAATAGGAACAACATGTTCCTTTTAGAAACGATGAGAAACATGGATGAGCAGATTGACTTAGCCTCTATCTATGCCTGGAGAATCCACCATAATGCCTAAAAAATTAGAAGGGATGTTGATTAGTACTTAAAAGTGCATTTTTATCAAGGTTTTTATATCATCATTTTGCACTTGAAGTATCAATAACTCCTTAACTAGAGTATCTTTTATAATAACAAGTCTGATAATATAAGATAGCTTTAATTTATGGTAAATGCTCATTTTAAATGCAGGTATATCTCATAATTCAAAGGATTGATTGATGTGATTAACTATTGAAGGTGAAATGACAAAGAAAAAGGTGAAACTTAGAAAGGAGATACCAATTCAATTCAAATTGGAACACTGTTCAGTTATTAGGTCATATCTGGAGCTGTAGATCTTGGATTTTAGTTTACTTTATATGGATAGAAAGATAAGAAATAGGCCTACAATGTTCATGAATAGTGGAAGACCCAAATCTACCATTTCAAATCCAAAGTTTGGCCACAAAAGAGAAGTCAGAATCTGTCCTGCAATCCAACCCAAATATTGCTCTGCATTTTACCCATATCTAGAGTTCTCGAAAGCCAAATGATGTGACATTTGGTGGGTAGAAGGAAAAGACAATTTCCAACAACTTTCATGAAGAAGACCTGCTCCAATTCTAATGGTAACAATGACATTTCATCCAGACAAGAGCTTGAGGGCTATCCACCACGTTCACCAGCAGCACTACTCAATATTTTAGCCATATCTCAAGCTCTAGTGATCCAAATGCTCTGAAATTTTATGGGTGGAAAGATAAGATGATTGGAAACAACTATCATGAAGAGCACTTTGCCAAAGTTTGATTGCATCATTGTCCAATTATCCAGCCAAAATGTTTGAGTGCTGCTGTCCACCAAGTCCACTAAATCAATAGTTGGCCACTACATCAATAATCAATTACCGAATAAATAGTTTTAAATTTTAGCCTATAAAAGGAAGCATTTGCCATTCATTTAGGAATCTTGATTCTTCATATCAAGATCATGTTCTTGCTCTCTCTTTATATTTTTGTAATACTTAAGTTTTGATTTCATTAATCTCTTGTTCATGCTTTTCATTTCCTTTACTATACTTAGTTAACTTATATCATGCTTATGTTCTTATATTGTTTATTTATGTTTTTCTTCTTCATAATGTCTAGCTAAGTTAATTATGTCAAGGTGGAAAGGTTTAACTAATGGTGTTAGGATAAGTATAATATAAACTCAACATGGACTTTAATGTTTATATCAAAGAAAGTTTGCTATTAACATGTCTTATCATTTTTATCTTATTAATTCTTAATACCTTGCTTGTTAAATGGTTAATCTAGATTTGTGTTGTATAACACTTGGTACATCAAATACTTGATCCTTCGTAGTCTTCGGCCGACATCGTTATTATTAGAGGAACTTGATTTGTTGTCAGCATAAGTTAGCATCATGAATACCTGATAAAATTTATAAGTATGATGTTACGTAAATAAGATGATTAATATGATTATGTTGATAATTTATAAAGAGTTTATACTTTACTTATATCTAATACTATTACTGGATCCTCTAACCTTGATATTTGTTTTTATCATTGTTTAATCTTCACATTTATCTTACATCTCAAAGTCCTCTTTAACTCATCACCATCACCATCATCATCATCATCATCATCATCATTGTTGTTGTTGTTGTTGTTATTTATAATTTATATAGTTCACCTCTCTATGGTTCAACCCCGGTCTTGTTGGGTTATTTATTACTTTGACACTCCTGCACTTGGGATAAGATATCAACTCTTTGATCATGTCAAGTTTTTGGCGCCGTTGCTGGGGAGGTAAATTCTTGTATAAATTATAATATTTATTTTATTTTCACTTTTCACTTTTCTTGTATCTAACTTTTGTTTCTTTTTCTTTTGTTTTCTTCTTCATTTTATTCTCTTTTTGTATGTGCATGAGAGTTTGGTCACGTACATTAAGTGGTAGACTTTGTAGGGTATCCTCATCATTTTCAAAAAATATGGAAGAAGATAACCAATCACTTCATAATGAGAATAATCTAGTTAGAACATTAAGAGACCATATGAATCTAACAAGAACAAGTGCAACCTCATGTATAGTTTTCCCTCCTGATGCATCTCACTTTAATTTTAAGCCAGACATTATTCAACTTTTACCTTCTTTTCATGGCTTAAATCTAGAAAATACATACTTGCATTTGAGAGAATTTGAAGAAGTCTGTAACACCTATAATGACTTAAATTATAGCATCATCACCATTAGATTAAATCTTTTTCCTTTTTCATTAAAAGATAAAGCTAAAACATGGCTACAAAATCTTAGGTCAGGATCCATTCGTACTTGGGATGAAATGCAACAACAATTGTTAAAGAAGTTTTTTTCATCTCACAGAACAAACTCTTTCAAAAGACAAATCGCCACTTTCACTCAAAAACTAGGAGAAACATTTTACCAATGTTGGGATAGGTATCGAGATTTGCTTAATACTTGCCCTCATCACAGTTTTGAAATATGGAGATTGGTTTCACATTTTTATGAAGGGTTAACACTTAAAGATAGGCAAATGGTGGAATTGATGTGCAATGGAACTTTTAAAAATAAAGATCATGATGAAGCAATGGAGTACCTAAACTTGCTAGCTGAAACTGCTCAAAATTGGGACACTACAAGCAGTTATGAGGCACTAGGTAAAACTCAACCTCATACATCTAGTGGAGGTATGTACAAACTTAGGGAAGATCATGACTTCCAAGCTAAATTTGCATCTTTAGTTAGAAAAGTTGAGGCACTAGAATTAAAAAAAAGTGGTCAATTAAAAATTGTTCAAGACATTGTATGTCAAATCTGTGAAACGAACGAACATGCAACCAATGACTGTCCAACTTTGTCTTCTTTCAAAGAATGCCTTCATGAACAAGCCCATGCTTTAAATAGTTTCCAAAGGCCCAATCATAACCCATACTCACAAAGGCCCAATCATAACCCATACTCGCAAACATATAACCCTGGTTGGAGAAATCACTCAAATTTCAGTTGGAAGAATGGTAACAATAATACACAAACTTCACAGCCATCGTTTCAAGCACACTATAATTTTCAAAATTCTCATAGATATGCACCTCCTTATGCTCCACCTCCTAGAAGAAATCTTAAGGAAACATTGCATATATTCATTGAAAAGCAGGAGACAATCAACACTCAAAATGCTTAAACCATGGCAGATCTAAAAGATGCTCTTGCAAAATTCACATCTTCTCTTAGTTTTCAAGAGAAAGGTAAGTTTCCATCTCAACCACAGCAAAATCCCAAGGGGCAATACAATACAAATGCAAGTAGTTTCGTAAGCCAACACATGGATCAAGTCAAATCAGTCATCACTCTTCGCAGTGGTAAGGTTATTGAAAAACCCACTCTTGAACCTTGTGAGAAAGATGATGAGTTAATCTCCGAGGGTGAGGAAGGGATTGAATCTGAACATTGTAAAGAAAAGACTGATTCCTTGCCAGCACTTCCATTTCCTCATGTCATGACCAAACAAAGGAAAGTCAATCACAACTCTGAAATCTTTGAAACTTTCAAATAGGTAAGGATCAATATACCTTTGTTAGATGCTATTAAACAGATACCTTCTTATGCTAAATTTTTAAAAGATCTGTGCACTTTGAAGAGAAAACTGAATGTGAAAAGGAAAGCCTTTTTAGCCGAACAAGTAAGTGTCATTCTTCAGAACAATAATGCTTTGAAATATAAAGACCCTGGTTGTCTTACAATTTCTTGCTTTATTGGAGAATATAAAATTGAAAGAGCTTTACTTGATCTTGAAGCTAGTGTGAATTTACTTCCATATTCAGTCTTTTAGAGTCTCAATCTAGGTGAGTTAAAACCAACTTCTGTAACTCTTTTACTTGCCAATAGATCTGAAGGTGCCTAGAGGAATAGTTGAAGATGTGTTAGTACAAGTTGATAAATTCATTTATCCTGTGGATTTTGTTATCTTGGATACACAACCTGTTGAAGCATGTAATTCGATTCCTGTTATTTTAGGACGTCCGTTTCTTGCAACTTTTAATGCATTGATTAATTGTAGGAATGGATTGATGAAGTTATCATTTGGAAACATGACATTGGAGATGAATGTTTTTAACATTTGCAAGCAACCTAGAGATGATAAGGATTAAAGGAAGTAGACTTTATTGAAAAATTAGTTTATAATCAATTTCAAACTACTTCCAGTGAAAATGAGTTTAATGAATTTGAAGATTTGCAAATGGTTTATTTTCAGGAAGAATCAAAGGCAAGTAATTGGAGACCACAAATTGAAGAATTGCCACCACAATCAACTGAGTCTATACCTTCAAGTGTTCAACCACCAAAACCTGATTTGAAACCGTTACCATTCAATCTCAAATACTCATTTTTTGGAGAAAATAAAACTTTTCCAGTAATAATCTTTTCCAAACTTAATGCACATCAAGAAGGTAAGTTGTTACAAACTCTGAAAATGCACAAAAATGCATTAGGATGGACCATAGCTAACATAAAAGGAATTAGTCCTTTGATTTGCACACACATGATTTATTTGGAGGAAATTGCTAAACCCTCTAGAGAAATGCAACGAAGGCTTAATCCTAATATGAAAGAAGTAGTGAGGAATGAAGTCATTAAACTTTTAGATAATGGAATCATTTATCGTATTTCTAACAGCAAATGGGTAAGTCCTACCCAAGTTGTACCCAAGAAGTCTAGAGTTACTGTAATAACAAATGAGAAAAATGAGTTAATTCCAACTAGGATTATTACTAGTTGGCGCATGTGCATTGACTATAGGAAACTTAATTTAATGACTAGAAAAGATCCTTTACCTTTACCTTTCATGGATCAAATCCTAGAAAGAGTTGCAGGTCATGAATTTTATTGTTTCCTAAATGGCTATTCAGGTTACAACCAAATTGAAATTGCATTGGAAGATCAAGAGAAGACTACTTTCACATGTCCATTTGGACCTTTTGCATATAAAAGGATGCCTTTTGGATTATGTAATGCACCAACCATATTTCAAAGATGCATGCTTAACATATTCAGTGATATGGTTGAACGTTTTCTTGAAATTTTTATGGATGATTTTTTTGTTTTTGACGATTCATTTGATGATTGTTTGACTAACTTAGAAAAGGTTTTGAGCAGGTGTGAAGAGAAGAATCTTGTGCTGAATTGGAAAAAATGTCATTTTATGGTAACAAATGGCATTGTACTGGGTCATATTGTTTCATCAAAAGGAATTGAGGTTGACAGATCTAAATTCGAGTTAATTGCCAACTTGCCAACACCAAAATCTGTTAAAGATGTTAGATCATTCTTAAGACATGCTAGTTTTTATAGAAGGTTCATCAAAGATTTTAGTGTCATATCTAAACCATTGTGCAACCTTCAAACAAAGGAAAATGTTTTTGAATGGACTGAACAATGTGAAAAAGCCTTTGTTAAACTTAAAAGCTTGCTTACTTCTGCTCCTGTCATTCAATCTCCTAATTGCTCATTACCTTTTGAAATAATGTGTGATGCTAGTGATTATGTCGTAGGTGTTGTCTTAGGACAAAGAAAAGATAAGAAACCCTATGTGATTTACTATGCAAGTAAAACTTTAAATAATGCTCAAATGAATTATGCTACTACTGAAAAGGAATTACTTGCAGTAGTATTTGCATGTGACAAGTTCAGATCTTATCTTGTTGGCTCACCTGTTGTTGTTTTTAGTGATCATGCAGCTTTGAAATACCTTCTTTCAAAAAAGGATTCTAAGGCTAGATTGATACGATGGATTTTGTTACTTCAAGAATTTGATATCACAATCAAAGACAAGAAAGGCATCAAAAATGTTGTCGCGGATCATTTGTCAAGATTGAAAATAGATTCCACATCTGACATCACATAAATCAATGATTACTTTCCTAATGAATATTTACTTTCTGTTGCTACAATGCATTGGTTTGCTTATATTGTTAATTTTCTTGTTTCAGGACATTTGCCAGCTTATTGGAGCACCTAAGACAAAAGAAAGTTCTTGACCGAAGTGAAGAACTTTTATTGGGATGACTCTTATTTATTCAAATATTGTCCTGATCAATTATTTCGAGGATGCATTCCTGACAATGAGGTAAGTAATGTCATTAAATTTTATCATTCTGAGGCATGTGGGGGTCATTTCTCATCAAGAAAGACAACTGCAAAAATCTTACAAAGTGGATTTTATTGGTCCATCATGTTCAAGGACACGCATGCATTCTACAAGATTTGTGAAAATTGTCAAAAGTTGGGATCTATTTCAAAATGTCACATGATGCCTTTAAATTCTATTCTTGTCATTGAGATCTTTGATTGTTGGGTATAGATTTTATGGGTCCATTTTCTCCATCATCTGGTTTCTTGTACATATTAGTAGCAGTAGATTATGTTTCAAAATGGATAGAGGCAATTCCAAGTCGAAACAATGATCACAAAACAGTGATAAAGTTTTTGAAAGAAAATATTTTAAGTTGATTTGGAATCCCTCGAGCCATGATAAGTGATGGTGGAACACATTTCTGCAACAAGTCATTTGAGTCTTTAATGAAGAAATATGGAATCACACACAAAGTTGCCACCCCTTATCACCCTCAAACAAGTGGACAAGTAGAACTTGCTAATAGGGAGATCAAACAGATCTTGGAGAAAACAGTGAACCCTAATAGGAAATACTGGTCTTTAAGACTTAATGATGCACTTTGGGCTTATCGAACTGCTTATAAAACATCATTAGGTATGTCACCTTATAGACTAGTCTATGGGAAACCTTGTCACTTGCCTGTGGAACTTGAACATAAAGCTTATTGGGCTATTAAAGCTTTCAATTTAAATCTTGATGATGCTAGTCAGCTGCAAAAATTACAAATAAATGATCTTGAGGAAATAAGAAATGATGCATATGAAAATTCAAGAATTCATAAAGCAAGAATCAAAGAGTTTCATGACAAGAAAATATTGAGAAAAACATTCAATGTTGGTCAAAAGGTCTTGCTTTATAATTCTCAACTCCATTTATTTCCTGGAAAACTAAGATCAAGATAGAGCATTCCTTTTATTGTGAAACATATGTATCCATATGGGGCCTGCGATATTGAGAATCCGAATAATGGTAATGTTTTCAAGGTAAATGGACATCGTTTGAAAGTTTACTTTGATAATTTTTCAGTTGAAAATGACTCTATTGAATTGGGTGATCCTGTATATAAAGATTGATTCTTTTTCTCACATTGTTTTTGTGTTTTTTTTTTGTGTGACCTTTGTTTTGCTAGTTTCTCTCACCCCGGTCAAATGGTGGATAACAGTACTCTGTGACTCTTAAAGTCGGTTCTTTCAGTTTCCCACGATAACTGATATCTGTGTATATATTTGTGCAATTCTTTACTCTTTCTCCCTTCTTTCCATCTCTTTTCCACTTCTCATCTAAAAAAAAATGGACACCACTCTTGAAAAATTGAAAAAGTATTTTCCTGCTCTACCTCAGAATACGATTACCACAATTTACCATGCTAGATGTGCAAGATTACGATTGTTAATGAACCATGGAATTCCTGAAGATATTCGTTGGCTAATTGAAGCAAAGGTCCGATTATCAGGTGAGTCCTCCAATTCTTTCATTTCATACATGCCTAGAACTGGTAAAAGCACTTTTGCAAAGAAACGTCGTGCAAAACGGTTGCAAGTCTGTCAGAGATGTGCTAGATGGACTTGTAATGCAAAATGTCGTTCTTTAGGAATGGTATCTGTAAATCGTGAAGATAAAATACAAGTTCATTAAGGATGGCCTGAGTAAGGAGTCTTTAGATAATCTTCTGTTGACTCTTAAGACGCACCCTAGTGGAGATGTGCTCGTGCAATTCATGATTTATGGTCACAATTTCATAAGGAACATGTTCGATATAGTATTGGGAATCTGACTAAAAAAAGACCATGTTTGCTAGTTTTTAAGAAAATTGGATGGGAAGCATATCCCCAACCCATAAAGGGCGTTTAAGCCATTCTTGGACGTAAAACAAAGGGAAGATGTGAGCCACAATCACAACTGCTTGTACATACACATGTTTTTTAAATAAAAAAATAAAAGAGAGAGAGAGAGAGAGAAAAGAGAGAGAGAGAGAGACTCCAGCTGGCCTATATATAGGTGGTTTGATTGCTTTTTCAATTTCTCATCTATAAAATCTTCTCTTCCTTCCCTTCATTTCTATTCAACCCACACATTTAACAGATATCGAAGTGTATAGAAATGGCAGGTTCCACAAGTTCTTAAATAAGAAATAATTGTGTTTTCGGTGGATCCAGTCCTGGGAAAAAAAAAGAGTTTTTAGAATCAGCAAATCATCTTGGTCAGGTATTAACTGAGAGAAAGATTCATTTAGTGTATGACGGAGGCAACCTTGGGTTAAAGGGGGGGTGTGTCAATAGCTGTATTTTTAGGAGGCAGTCAAGTTTTGGGGGTCGTCCCCAAAGCTTTAGCAAAAGAGGACCTCCTTGGAAAAACAATTGGAGAGGAACTACACGTCTCCACAATGTCTGAACGATTGAATACAATGTTTAAACACGCTGATGCCTTCATTGCCTTACCAGGTGATCTTGGCACATTGGAAGAGATCTTTCATATTTCCTCTTGGGCCCAACTTCACATTCATCATAAACCTATAGGTTTGTTAAATGTTAATGGTTTTTACGATAAATTGTTGTCTTTTCTTGATCAAGTTGTGGAACAAGAATTTCTAACATCTTCAGCATGACAAATCATAATCTCTGCTGCTACTGTTGAACAATTGATTGACCAACTAAAATCTTTCATCCCTATCATTGATCCCTCCATGAATCGCATACATTGGTCAACTGAGGAAAGCCGTAAAAAGCTTAGATTGGATTTGAGCCTTCGTTTGTGAAACCTTGTGTCTTTTGGTTTTATTAATAGCATATTATTTTGTTTTGTTATTTCTTGTTTAAGTGTGTTTCAGGTTTGTCAGTGTTCGTTGTTTCAGGTGATGTCTTCTATACTATATCTTTCTACCTTAGGACATTCAGGACAAAGTCTCATTTTGGTTAGGGGGAAAGGGTAGTAGTTGATTGATACTTAAAAAAAAAATAACTAACTATATTTTCTATTTGCAAAACTATTGTTACTAAGATGGCAGAGTCAAGGAGTTATATTGTTAAAGTGACTAAGATGGCAGAGTCAAGGAGTTATATTGTTAAAGTGACTCTTGAGACGTATCTTAGTAAACATTTTTAACAAGGTCTATCATAATACTTCTTGAAATATTCAGGTTTACAAACTCTCGCATTATTATCAATTGATTCTGCTTATATACTAATTGAACAAGTATTCTTAAACCTTCATTTTCACACACACACTTTAACATATGATTGTGGGTCGCACATTGGATTATTATGTTATTTATGTTCTTTTGTTAAAGGTAACAACTAAGGGAGAGGGATAGTATATAATTTGCAAAAAAAAAACAAAAAATGAAAAAAATATATAATAATAATAAAAACGTAGATAAGTTTGGTTTCGTAGCCTCCCTAATATAAGCAATTAAGCCCGAAGGGGTGTTTTAACATCTAATACCCTAAAGTCAACTGACTTGGGAGTTATTGGCCCAACGCTTGTTACATGGGTTGAGGAGAAAAGCTTAAGGAAATCAAACATCGCACTATCTACGTATCAGTATCTGCAACCCGAGTTATTAAGCTCGAAAGGGGTGTCTCAACACTTAATGCCCTCAGACCAACTGGTCTGGGAGTCATTAGCCGAAAGCTCATTACATGGGTTAAAGATGCATTGTGTTTTAAGTTATATGTATATAAAAAAAGAAGAAAAAAAGAAAAAGAAAAGGATAATAATCTCAACCCGAGAAAGTTAACCTTCAACATTAGAACATAATATTGTTTTCTTCCAATAAAAGTCCCATCATCTATGTTTTCAAACATTTGAGCACATAAAGAAAAAAGGAGGTTTATTAATATTTTGTTTAAGAGGTATTGAGCAGATATATATAAATTTAATGAATGTTTATTTACTTGGATAGATTAATGGAAGTTAAATGATAAATGTCTTGCTTTGTGAAACTTGCAAATTGTTTTTCTATTTTAACGCTTTGATTACTAGGGACTAGTAATAAACTGGTTGGGGGTTGTGATTAGTACTTAAAAGTGCATTTTTATCAAGGTTTTATATCATCATTTTGCACTTGAAGTATCAATAACTCCTTAACTAAAACATATTTTATAATAACAAGTCTGATAATATAAAATAGCTTTAATTTATGGTAAATGCTCATTTTAAATGAAGGCATATCTTACAATTTAAAGGATTGATTGATGTGATTAACTCTTGAAAGTGAAAGGATAAAGAAAAGGCGAAGCTTAGAAAGGAGATACTAATTCAATTCAAATTGGAACACTGTTCAGTTATTGGGTCATATCTAAAGCTGTAGATCTTGGATTTCAGTTTAATTTATATGGATAGAAAGATAAGAAATAGGCCTACAATATTTATATATAGTGGAAGACCCAAATCTACCATTTCAAATCCAAAGTTTGGCCACAAAAGAGAAGTCAAAATTTGTCCTGCAATCCAGCCCAAACACTGCTCCGCATTTTACCCATATCTGGAGTTCTAGAAAACCCAATGACATGAAATTTGGTGGGTGGAAGGAAAAGCCAATTTCCAACAACTTTCATGAAGAAGACCTGCTCCAATTCTGATGGTAACAATAACATGTCATCCAGACAAGATCTTGAGGGCTATCCACCACGTCCACCAGCAGCACTACTCAATATTTTAGCCATATCTCGAGCTCTAGTGATCCAAATGCTATGAAAGTTTATGAGTGGAAAGATAAGATGATTGCCAACAATGTTTATGGGGAACATTTTGTCAAAGTCTAATTGCATCAATGTCAATTTATCCAGTCAAAATACGTGAGTGCTGATATCCACCAAGTCCATTAAATCAATAGTTGGCCACTACATCAATAATCAATTACCAAATGAATAGTTCTGAATTTTAGCCTATAAAAGGAAGCATTTTCCATTCATTTAGGAATCTTGGTTCTTCATATCAAGATCATGTTCTTGCTCTCTCTTTATATTTTTGTAATACTTAAGTTTTGCTTTCATTAATCTCTTATTCATGCTTTTCATTTCCTTTACTATACTTAGTTAACTTATATCATGCTTATGTTCTTATATTGTTTATTTATGTTTTTCTTATTCATAATGTCTAGCTAAGTTAATTATGTCAAAGTGAAAAGGTTTCACTAATGGTGTTAAGATAAGTATAATATAAACTCAACATGGACTTTAATGTTTATATCCAAGAAAGTTTGCTATTAACATGTCTTATCATTTTTATCTTATTAATTCGTAATACCTTGCTTGTTAAATGGTTAATCTAGATTTGTGTTGTATAACACTTTGTACATCAAATACTTAATCCTTCATAGTCTTCAGCCGACATCGTTATTATGAGAGGAACTTGATTTGTTGTCAACATAAGTTAGCATCATGAATACCTGATAAAATTTATAAGTATGGTGTTACGTAAATAAGATGATTAATATGATTATGTTGATAATTTATAAAGAGTTTATACTTTACTTATCTCTAATATTATTAATGGATCCTCTAACCTTAACATTTGTTTTTATCATTGTTTAATCCTCACATTTATCTTACATCTTAAAGTCCTCTTTAACTCATTATCATCACCATCATAATCATCATCGTTGTTGTTGTTGTTGTTGTTGTTTATAATTTATATATTTCACCTCCTTGTGGTTCAACCCCGGTCTTGCTGGGTTATTTATTACTTTGACACTCCTGCACTTGGGATAAGACATCAACTCTTTGATCGTGTCAGATGTCCATCAATTTCAACAAAGCATGGCTGAGACTGATTCTTTTCTTAGGGATATAGAAAATAAAGTATTTGCCTTTCTCCTTATAAACAATGATGATGATGATAAGCATTGGTTCAGATTAAATGTTCTCGATAGTTAAGAAAGGATTAGAACCTTACCCATTTATAAAGGAATGATGACCATTTATCAACCCAGGGTGTAGCTAATCCATTTCCAACATACATCATTATGCATAATCATACATCCATATGCATCAATATATATGAATTATGGAATCTACATGGCAGGTATTTGTTGTGATGTCGTGGTCACATAAATTAATTACCCTAACTTAACAAACAAGATAATTTAGAGCAATCAAGAGGTCGATCTCATAAGGAAGATCTAGTTCAGGTCTTTATGCTAGATGATTCAAAATTTGAGGGGGGGGTTGAGGTTATATAGCCTATACTATGGTAAACAAAATAAAATAATCAAGTTAAATTAAATAAATCTGAAACTTATCAAGAGAAAAACCTTGGTCTCAAGTAAACGTCCACCTATAGAAATCAAAATTGATCATTGAAACGACACATCAATTTATATTTTAAATATCTATCTTTTCTTAATATTAGTCAGTCAATCGATTTGTAGTGTAACTAACCCTAACCATTAAATAACCATAGTCCGCACTAGTAATTTAATTCAATGGCAACCTTAAGAACTAGATAGATTGATAAATCTAGACAATATAATTATCTGCAATCTATATTCAATTTAATTGAATATTTTTTCTAAAATTAATAGCATAGATCCATCATAATTATTAAACCTAGTCGCTTTACAAGTTTAAATATCACAACTCTGGTTTTAATGGCAAACTCAGCAGTAGATTGGTTTAGAATAATAATTAACAGTCCGCTATAACAATAAAACTAAACAATCATAGGAAATAAGCATATTCAAACATTCATATTCATTATATAAATTGAAAAGAAAAGATAGAATAGATCTTATAGTTTTTGAAATTAGAAGGTTTCATTATCCTTTCAACCAAGAAAAATAACTTAGTCTTGCATGTCTATCGAAAAACTAATGAATAGAACAAATGAGAACATAATTTCGAGTATAGGAGAAAAAGGTGGAGTTTTCCTCTTTTTTCTAGCTACCTCCTCTCTTTCTTTTTCTCTTTCTATTTATTTTTTAGGAAACCTTAATCCCCACATCCCTCCATTTGTATCCTCTAAAAAAAAAGTCCTTTCCAAAGTAGATAATTTACATTTAAGTAAGTTGGACTTGTTTCTTTACAAAACCTATCTACTGGCAGAATTTATATGTTGTCTTAGAAAATCGCATCTTTCTCATATGAGATCTTTTTCTGCTGATATTTGGTATTGATAAGTTCTAAAGTTAAGAATCCAAAAGTTTGCATCAAATGGACTTCTCTAACTCCAGATATTCAAGTCAGAATGCCCGAAGGTCAAAATTGACAGAATGCGAGACTTGTCTTTGAAGGTTGCGATTTTCATCTTTTTTATTTTTTATTTTTCTTGCAATATATGTATCGAAAGATATGGATGTTATCTTTCTAATTCTATTAGAATCACTTCATTTTGACCTCTACAACTTAAGTTCTGCATAAAACATTGATCAGAGGTCAAATCTACTAATATTCGGCATGAGTTGAAACATGGTCTGAATTTTATTTTCAATTTACTCTTTTTTAAAATTTCACATTCAAAAGTGCCTTAAAAACATTTAAAAAAAAAGATCACCAAGGAATTTTATATATAAAACATTAACAAAATACCAGGTAAATATATATAAAACTATCAAATAATATGGTTGTATTAGTATTTGAAATACAGGTCCTCCAAATCTGGTTTTCCCTTAAAGAGTCAAGAATTGTCAGTGTCTGACAGTGTTAAAGAGGATTTGCTTGACTTCCAATCCATAAGATTGTTATGGTTTCATTAAACTAGTAACAAAAACCTTTGTTTTACCATGAACTCAACTCGTGACCTATGCTCGGATATCATCTATGAAGTGTTAATGCATTCATCAATGGAGACTAGGGAAATGTAGGCTTCTTTCCAAGGTTTGCAACATGTTCACTTATGAATCCACTTTCACGAAGCTACACAACCAAAGAACCAACATTGTCTTTGGGTTCTTTGTACAAAGCATGATCAGAAATGAATATCATGTTTCCTTTGTTTCAATTGACACTCTGAAGCCCCATCCTGAAATATCATTTGATTTTCTTCCTGACCATGTGGAGATTGTGGCATTAACAAATCAAAGAGTGTTACTTTGTCATACATACTGTCGTGATGTGCACGACGTTGAATGACAGAGCTACCTCCTGAGAATGTTAAAGGGGGTCTTGGGTTTAATCATACAATTATGATTATGAAGTTCAAGAGTCGCCACCAAGTATTATGGTGTTAGGAAACCTAATGGTTTGCGATAGTCTAGTTAAGGAGACTAGTTGTGCAAAGGGAAGACGTATCACCTCCAGTACACCCTATCTAAGATAAACTACATTGTTGTCAGATTATTATTCTAAGTCGTGTTTTTATTTGTTGGTCTCATCTAAAGTTCAAGGCACATCTTCCTTTGTGAGAAAGTCTCTATCTTATCGGGTTAAATCCTAACCGTTCTAAAGCTTTAATTTTAGCATCACAATTATTCACTAGATACAACTAATTTCTAACATTTATTTCTATCAATCCATTTAAATTAATAACATAATTATGTATTATATTGTGAAATTCATGCCCCGTATATTAATTAAATAATTAATTTTTATGGGTTTTTTTTTGAAATTTTGGTCAAATCCTAATGGATAATCATAAACTGGTTACAATATCCATTTTGTATTTTAAAACATGATAAAAATAAAATTTTGTTTTTTTTAAATATGTATGAAAATTTTAGAATTTGGTTGTATGCGTAAAAACAAAACATCTTTTTTATTAAAAAAATAAAGTTCATTTTTGAAATTTTGAATTTTACATGGGGAAAAATAAAATACATTGATACCGAGTCCGTATCTTATAGTGTAAGTCTATATCCTGATATTAGACAAAATTGTTAGAAAAATGTGTGACGAACCCATAGATAATTTCAAAATGGTCTTTTGAAAATTAGCTTTTTATTTTTTTTACTATATATATATTATTTATTTATTATTTTTTAAATGAATGGGCTAGACCCAGCCCGAAATCCAGGCTTGGCTTGCCCAAAATGGGTTGGGCCAACTAACGGTCCAACAATCTTTTATCTTTTTTTATCTAAAACCTTCCGCAACCAACTTTTGCAAATTGTCAATCTTCTTGCAAATCGAAAGGAAAGAAAAAAGATAGGGCTAGAAAGTGTACTATCTGATGATTGGGGGCTTAAAGGCATAATAGATAAGGTTGGAAAGTGCATTATCTGGTATACAAAGGCTAAAAAGTACACTAAAAACAAAAAGAGATGGGGCTAGAACACTCGAAAGAAAAGAGATGGGGCTAAAAAGCGTAATATCTAATGATTGAGGGCTTAAAAACGCAATAGATAAGGTTGGAAAACGCACTATCTGGTATATAAGGGCTAAAAAGTGCATTAAAAAAGAAAAGAGATAGGACTAGAAAGTGTACTATCTGATGATTGAGGGCTTAAAGGCGCAATAGATAAGGCTGGAAAGCATACTATCTGGTATACAAGGGCTAAAAAGTACACTAAAAAAGAAAAGAGATTGGGCTAGAATACGTACTATCTTAAGTGATGAGGGCTTGAAAGTGCACTTGAAAGGAAAGAGATAAGGCTAGAAAATGTATTATCTGGTATACGAGGGCTAGAAAGCACACTCGAAAGAAAAGAGATAAGGCTAGAAAGCATATTATCTGATGGTTGAGAGCTCAAAGGCGCACTCAATGGATAAGGTTAAAAAGTGCAATAGTCGATATACAAGGGCTAGAAAGTGCACTCGAAAAGAAAAGAGATAGGACTATAATGCGTACTATCTTAAGTGATGAGGCCTCAATATGCACTCAAAATGATATAAGGTTAGAAAACACACTACCTAGAAGATAAGGGCTCAAATGTACACTCGAAAGGAAAGAGATAGGGCTAGAAAGTACACTATCTGAGTGATAAGGGCTCAAAAGCACACTCAAGGGAAGAGATTGGGCTAAAAAATGCACTATCTAAGTGATGAAGGCTCAAAGGTGCACTCGAAAGGAAAAATATATGGCCTGAATACGCATTATCTAAGAGACAAAGGCTCAAATGTGCACTCAAAAGGAAAAAGATATGGCCTGAATACGCACTATCTAAGAGAAAAAGGCTCAAAGGCTTACTCGAAAGGAAGAAAACAAGGCTTGAAGGTGCAATATCTGAAAGATAAGGGCATAAAGATGCACTCGTAAGGAAGAAGATATGGCCTAAATGCAAACTATCTGAGAAATAAGGGCTCAAAGGCACACTCAGAAGGAAGAAGATAGGCCCTGAAGGTGTACCATCTGAGAGATAAAGGCTCAAAGACGCTCTCGAAAAGAGAAGAGATAGGGCTAGAAAACGCATTATCTGAGTGATGAGGTCTCAAAGGTGTACTCAAGGGAAGAGATGGGGCTAGAAAGCACGTTATCTAGGAGATGGGGGCTTAAAGGCACACTCATAAAGAGAAGAGATGGTGCTAGAAAATGCATTATCTAAGTGATGCAAGCTCAAAGGTACACTCGAGAGAAATAAAGATAGGGTTAGAAGGCACACTATTAGAGATATGAGGGCTTAAAGACACACTAAAAAAATAAGGTTAGAAAACACATTATCTGAGTGATGAGAGCTCAAAGACGCACTCGAGGGAAATAAAGATAGGGTTAGAAAGCAAACTATCTGGGATATAAGGGCTCAAAGGCGCGGTAAAAAAAAGAGATATGGTTAAAAATGCATTATCTAAGTGATAAGGGCTCAAAGGCTCACTCGAAAAGAGATAAGGTTAGAAAACACACTACCTCGAAAATGAGGGCTCAAAAGAGCACTCAAAAGAAAAAAGATAGGGCTAGAAAATGTCCTATGTGGTATACGAGGGCTAGAAAGTGCACTCTAAAGTGTAGAATTGTAAGGAAACTTACTTGTGACGTGAGAATTCGCTCTCTTGTTCCTGGATCAATTACTTCAGTGCCACTTCAATTACTATAACAAAAGTGATATTCCACAGTACGAACATCTTTGCAAATCTTGTCAAGTTAATGTAGAGAGTCCAAGATGAGAGAAGAGAAAGAGAGAACTATTTTCTTTCAACAATAAAAAAACTTAACATTTCATATAGGTTATGTCCCTATATATATAAGTAGAGGAAACGATTACTTTCTTTAGTAACTCCTCTAAATACTTGGATCAGGCCTAACCCAATAACCAACATCTCTCACTCGCCCATTAAGGACTGAATCTATCTAATACATTATATTTTAAACTTACATAAGAATTTCAAACTTGACTAATGGATTGTGCGACCTGAAGCACATAGTGAACGAAGCTCCAATATATAAACCTAATACAAGCCATATAAGAGACATCGACCTCATAATTAGTTATTCCTTATAGTATACTAATATACCCCAAGTATTTTTAGTTACACATGACTGAATATAATTCAATCCCTCAAGAATTTCATACTCAATCCATCCTTACAATTACAAGTATTCTAAATCATATCAAATTTATTCAAGTGATATGATCCCAACTAGTGAATACAAGTTATAGATGTAGAACTAAAATTATTGTTTCTTTCCCACTCATATCAATTAGATCTGAATTAACTCTCTTTTATAAGAGTATTCCTTTAAGTCGAATCATTCCATGACCATAGGATATACTCCTAAAGTAGCAATCATTTATACATCACCTCTTGATACAGTCAAAAGTCACAAAAGGTAAGATTTTGAGATCTTAATATGATCTCTAGGATTTACATAATAAAGAAACATGAATCCATTCTTTATTCCTATAATGGTCGTTAGCACATGTAGTATGAATACATGATATAATGGAGCTTACTCTTTTCTTTTATGAAAACAAAGAGTGTATGTCGATGCTCTTCTTAACAATTAATTTTTTTAACATAATAGGAACAGACTCTATTTTCCAATTCTTGTACACTTCACCGTTAGCCAGCTTTTCACAAAGGATTTTGCAGGGATTTCATTGACGGTGTGTACAGACAATTACGACAGCATCTCATCCTTCACTTTGACTTTTACCTCCTCAATATGCTTTGTCTTCACATTCCAAAGCACTAATGTAGAGGTTTTGGGAAGGTTGTTTGGAGTGGCAGGATAATAAGTTCTTCCTTTTTTGGTCATCGCCCTTCAATCTTCGCCATTTTTGCTCCCCTTTTGATCTTAGTGACCCGCTTATAGTCATCTTTCTTTGGTTTATATTCAAGTCCAAATCTTTGGTCAACATATTTTAATTTCATCACATTGATTTGGTCTAGCATCTTAGTATTAGGATCATACCAAAAAGGATTCTCATGTTTCATGAAGCAATTGGAAGCCATCCTTAATATCATGCTATTTTTGAAATCTTTGGCCTTCTTAATATCATGTTCTCAGGAACTCACTCAGCATTCATGATTTCAAAGGTGTGAATATTCTCAACTTTGAAATTTTCAACCTCAATAGATGGTAGAGCCACATTTTTTATCATGGAAATTCTCTCTTCAGCCTTGATGATTACTAGCATCTCATTCATGATATATTTCAAGCATTGATGTAACAAAGAGGCTACCACTCTAGTCACATGGATCTATGGCCTTCCTAACAATAGACTATAGGAAGAATGGATATTCATTACCTGCAGTGTCACCAAGAACACTTGTGACCCTACATACAACTCTACTTCTAGGATCCCAATTATCTACCTCAGCAAGCCATCATATGCTCTCGTCATCATGGCACTTTGTTTCATGTGTGCCATCAATAAGCATTTATCTCGGCATGTACCGTGGCACAATGTTCCATGTTGAACAATTGTCAATTAGTACCTTCCTTATTAGGATATTTTTGCGTTGCATTGTGATGTATTGTAGTTTGTTATGTCCAGTACCATCAAAATCCAAGGTAAAGTAAAAATAATTTGAAGCCTGGATTCTCGTTGCTAGGTGCTTCATGGTTTTCAGGTTGATATTTTAAGGCATGCATGCCTTGTTTAGTACCTTTTTGTATAGATTTCCGACGTGGTTTGAAACTCAATATCTATATCACGGCAGGTAAGAAATGTATGGGCATTAAGATCACTTCGTGCATGTGGTGATGATTGTAGATTCTAGAAAAGAAAGGATGAAAGAGAATTGGGCAGATTTGAATTTAGGAAGGTCCATAAGCTAAGACAACAGACAGGCAGATTGTGGTAAAGATGGAAAAGAGCACGTAGTTGTCTTGCATGCGTTTTCCCTTTTTATGGTTGAAAGCAGAAGGTGCTACATAGGTGACGATGACAGACATTGCAGTTTATTGCTAAAACATGAAAGAAATGCTATGTACACGTCTGTTTGCACCGGGCAGACCGTAAACGGAAGGCTTTGTACACGTCTGTTTGCATCGAGCTTTGATACCATCCTGCCTTCGATTAATTCTGGAACGGACTTTCTCTTGGTTGTATCATTATCTGTTATTTTCTCAAAAAAAAAAAAAAGGAAAAACAAGATACCAATATAATCATGCCTTCCTCTCACTGGCACAAAAGTACATTGAATTTCAGCTTCAGAATCAAAAGTAAAATTACCAACTCAATTGAAAGAAATGAGAAAGCGGTAAGCCCAAATAGCTTCCGTCGAGGACTAGACATGCATATACTTCCTTCAATATCTAGCCTATACATCAATATGAAAAAATAAGATCAAAACTGTAGAAACTAAAAGATCAGCCGTCTTCTCCCTCTCACTAAAAATTAATATAAAAAAAATATTATATATATATATATAAAAAAAAAGGCTCCCCATTACTCCTTTCTACATAATCCTATGGACTCGATACTTTGATTAACAATTTTACAAGTGGGAACCGCTTTCTGTAGCATAGATGTCCCTTCAAATCGCACCATCTGGCAGCAGTTTTTTCTATATTTGCTAAGCTGCAAAGTAAAAATCAATTTCAGACAGGTAAACAATAGATTCACAACTATATTTAATTTGCGCCTTTCATTAAGAAACTTTCATACCTGCTCAGGTTTTATCTTCTGAAAACCAAATTTTTCGATCCAAATTGATTCGGCCTCTTCAGCGGCTGGAAGCACAAGATTCTGCACATTTAAAAACGCCAACAACTTCTCTATGCAGGAGAACAGTAATTGAAAGTATCCCTGAGAAAGTAAGCAAATCAAGATTCACAACTATATCACAATAGCTGAAAAGTATAATATATAATAATTTTGTGTTCTAAAAATTATTGGGGATTGGAGAGGCCTCAAAATACACAACTCCCTCCTGGAAAAAAAACGTTAAATTCAAGCTCACAGAAAAAGCTTAAGAGTGCAAACAAATGCCAGAGAAATAACTAAATATCAAGCCCAGCTGATTATCCTCACCTTGCCATGGTCACCATTCCTTGTTGCAACCAAGGGAAGTTCTGCAACTTCTTCCCCAAAAACTCTTAGTATACCCGCTGATACGATACATGAGCTGCAAAATTAGAGATTTAGAATTCATAAACATTTCTAAAGCTCCAGATATAACCAGCTTGGAGATACAAAACTATATCTTACTTGACTATTAACACTGCACAGTACATTCCCCCGTAATCTTGGCCCTTTGAGTTCTTACTGAAAAATAGTTAATGTTAATGGCTGCAGAATCTGGCAATGAAATGCTATGCTGTATATAATGGGAGAAAAAATATGAATGATTACCCATAAACCATCAAAGGAATAAGATCACGTCCAATTGTTGAATCAACTATAGGATCAAAACATTCCTGGAAAATAAAGGACAAAAACATCAGCTTAGCATATCTTGGTTACTTTTATTTGCAGATGAAGCATTACACAAAATACAGAAGCACATAAAAGGAACACAGAATAGAACTGCATTATGACATAGACAGGTAAGATTGTGAAGTAAATGATTAAATTTAACATTAACATTGTCACAGTTATAGGAAAAAAAATAATGCTTGCATGACACCATCAACAAAAGAGGACTTTGAAAACAAATCATCAAATTTCACATATCACTGCAAGCATGCACATGCAGGGATTTAAAAAGTGATAACAGCATCCTCCTAAAGAGCAGTCAGAGGCATGCATTGTTTATCAAGTTGGGTTGCAGCAGTCAGTGAGGATTGACAAGTTTCTGCACTGTATTTTCAAAAAGCTCCATAATTTTTCAACACGAGCACTTAGATCCTCTTTCGAAACTTATTGACAATCAGAATGATGATTATTAAAAAAAAAATAGATAAGATGGTTGAATCAAAAAATCAAAGAAATGATAATAAGCATGTTGACCACTAAAGATCAATGCAGGTTATGTTCTTAACGATACTCTTGCTTGCTTTAAATTCCTTCAATTAAGGATTTTGAATGAGAACAAAAGAAAGAGCGGGAAGCAGACGGAGAGGACTGAGTTTAGGGTTCTTCCCCAGGCATTTCCGATTCCCCACGCGATATTTCTCATATGTCAAGGACTGGTAAGGTTTGATGCCCAGATGAAGGAAAAATTGAGTGAGGGTGGCACATAGGAATTCTTTAAATATTAGAACACCAATGGACGGGAATTCTTTAAAAGGCAGTTTTAATTAAGAAAAAAAATCTGCCAGTGGATCATGATACCCGACTAAAAGCATCAAGACTTCGTGTGAAAGAGCATCATTCCTAAAAGCACTTTTTTTTTCCTTGTTAAACAGCATTTGACTGAGCATTGAGGCGAAAAGCACCTTGCACATCACAGCCAACGTGCTATTCTTGCATAGCAAGAAAACTATTTCCAAAAAGGACAGAAAAATAAATTCCATAATGATATTCCAGCACTCTTCTTTAAAGATTGAAACTAAGACAGAAACAAAAGATTTTCATATATTAGATTTGAAGTCCTCAAATTGGTAAAACAATAAAACCCAATAACAACAAAAATCCAGAATCCTGTCAACAGCTATTAATTTAGAGCAGCATCACCACTGATTACTATATTCAGGCATCAATGGCCAAAGAAATATTCCATAATACATGGACAGCACTTACTTGAAAAATAGAAAGAGCCCGTGAGAGTAAAAGCTTATTTTCTGGAGAAGCAATTTTTCCACTAAGAAGCGTCCATCTCACATCAACACTGTTACCGATGTTTAAACCTTTTTCCTCATGCTTCTTCTTTATATCATTCAAAAGAGAGTCTGGGAGGTTTTCAGCCCCACGAATGAGAAACTTCTGCAAAGTAGAATGGATCCTACTGCAATCCATGCAACAAAACCAGTTCCCTTTTGGCAGTTCCTGCCAAACAAGTAGCATCAACATGTTTATCCACAAATAGACTAGAATGTTCGCCACAGATGAAAATGAGTTTATGCAAATGATATCCATCTTAAAAGGAAAATAAGATCCTGTACGAACTAACCTTCAGATTTGCCATCTTATGACTCCTTAAACAGCCAACATGAAATTCTTTCTCACACTGGCACAGATCATAAATAAATAATAAGCGTACCAATCCTCTAAGCAAATTCAAGCAACAATGAATTAAAAATGTAACTCCATGTCCACAGAGGAAACAGAAGAATAAGATGACATGAAAAAGAGGAAAGCACCTAATCAAAAAGTGTACATCAAGTTAATTATACAGATGCATGCACTATTGACACAAAAGAACTTCCCCATCTAAATCATCCAATTTCAATTGCAACAAAAAAGAAGACATGAACAACTTTGAAAATTACCTGATCACAAAGTATAATTGTGCGTGGACCAAATCCAGATCTCATAAAATCATAACCTCTGCATAAAACAAATACTAAAGATATATCAAGCTACAACTAAGTCCAAAGGGATTAAAAGACCAAAAACCATATTTATAGCGACAACTTTTCATTACAAAATGTGTGGCGTGGGTCATGAGTTGTAACAAAGTAAATAAGCTCAACTATTCCAGTTTATCAGTGTAGCTATGACCTGCATAATGCGCATCCTGTAAGTTCAGCTTCTACATTTTTGACAATACGAAAGCATCTCTTAGTTATCTGTTCTATAGAATCAATTTCTGAAACCCTTCCAGCTGCGAAAGCATTTGCATTATGCTCAACAAACTTTTCCCTTTGGAACGTATTCTGGCAATGCTGGCAATACCAATCGCCACTGGGAACAGTTGATAGAGAAGCACATCCTACAAAGGCAATAAAATTGTGCAGTCAGGAAATCATCTAGAGGCAACTTACATGGTCTTATGAGATTAAGATGAATTGATCATAAAATGCAGAAGATCAAAAATTCAACCAAACCAGAGATAGGAGAGGGCTGTGTCCAGAAGCAGCTTTTAAGTTTCTTGTAGGTAACAATTTGATTAGTTAATCAGCAATTTAAAAGTTTTCTTATAACCTTTAGAATTTACATTCACCTTTATGGAAGGCCCTTGGGCATCCATCACAAAGCAGAAGATCCCCGCCATCTGCACAAATGATGCAGAGGTCATCATTATCCTGAGAAGAATACTTCCGACTTTTTGAGAGAGAAATCGCCAAGTCATGGAGCGATACGCCATTAGATGTGTAAATACATGCATAGCTGTGGGGTAAAAACAAGAAATCATGAAATTTTGTGAGGAGAAAAATAGCTCAAAATATAAAGGCAAGTCACATCTAATAAAAAAGAAGACTTACGGTTTTTTGCGAGTAGCCCATCCTGCATGAGCTTCGAACGTTGAGGGGCTGACCTGCACATTAGTCATAAACCATAGGTCCTTGACAATATGTCTGACAGATGATAAAGGAGTCAAGAAGTTTACCCAATAAGAACTACCTCACAATTGCAGCAATGACAAAGTATTCCAAAGCCCCTTTTATACCCGCCAAGCAATTTCTGTGCAGAAGAATTTATATTATTTACTATAAACAATAAGAAAGTAAAAGGATAAGAATATGTGATACTAATCACCTGCCCACGAGCATAGTATGCTAGTTCAGTTCCATCAGGCAATCCACCTTCCTCAAAAACCAATCTATGCAACCGCTGATCTCTTGAGAAAATAAGATACCAAGGGCCCGATTAGTAGCAATAACAGAAGACATAAAACACTGCTATGAGAAGAAACATAGTTTTGAAACCCGGACCGGACCGGCGGGTCGACCCAGGACCCGGCCGACCCAGGCATGGGACCGGTCCGGGTCTAAGCAGAAACCTGCCTGGGAGTTGGCCCGGCGAAACCCGGTCGACCCGGTGGGTCGACCCGGGTAAACCCGGCTGTGACCCAGCTTTTTTTTATATATACATGTATAAAGGTCACACGACGTCGTTTTGGCTAAAAGACCAAAACAACGAGATGAACAATGCACTGATGCAGAATTACTGTAATTGCCCAGGTCATCATTGCTGATGCAGATACCACAGTTAGTCAGTTAGGTATCATAATTTAGCTAATTCACTTATTTTTAGTCTATTAGTGGAATCTTTGAAAGCTCCTCTCTCTCTTGAATTCTTCGTCTCTCTGCTCCTTATCAAGTTATCCCTTTAAGATACACAACTTGGTACTAGCCCCTGTAATATATATTTATATATATATTTACTACTATATATATTTATATATAGTAGTAAATATTTTATTTTTTTTATCCTACTTAATTAATTTGAAACATTCAACTGGAGATGCTAGCTAGAAATCCTCAAATTTGAAAGAAGACATGTATGTGAAATCTTTCAAAGTAGATAGCCTCCAAGCCTTTGGAGTCCAAAGGCAACATGCATTATAGAGGGGGGTACTGTTGCGACCTTCTGCCTCACTGCTGCTTTACCAGTATATATAATTGAGGCTGTGCAAGGGTTTGTAATTAATTAAATGTTTTATATAGGTTTTTCTTTTCTTTTTTGGGTTGAAACGGGTTGACCCGGGTCAACCCATCTGACTCGTGACCCGATTACTAGACCGGGTTGGGTTTCAAAACTATGAGAAGAAACATTCAAGCCAAAAGCAAAGAAGGAAAGGAGAGAATAAGAGGGGAAAAGAAAGAAGAAACCAACTTTGTTGTTATTTTCCACTGATATGTCTTCTGTGAAGAGATGCCCGGTGTTGTATTTTTGAAGGACTTGGACAATAAAACTGACTTTGATATCCTGAAAAGGGACAAAAAGGAAATGAGTAAGCATAATTTTTAATGAAGACCATATCATATCACAACTACGCTTCTATGTTTCATGCAATTTAATAACCAAAACTGTTTACTAGCCAGAAAGAGGTGAAAGCATGACTAGACCAAACAGAATATCAACAAGATAAAAATGAAACAAACCTTGGTGAGATCTTCTTATACTTCCTTTTTCGTGGAGAGAGATGTACTGAAGCAACTTTGGATGGTTTTGCAATCAAATCTGGTTCTTCTGGTCTGAATTAATGCAGATTAAACATGTGTACAAAAAAGGATACTGACTTTAATGTACAAAAAAGGCACATGGCAAACTGCCAACTAAAGCATAAACTGAAATGCCACTTAAGAGTACAACCTAAAATGTTGTGGGACAGGTGGCTTTTTGATGTAACCATAAAGATTATGAACTTGCCCAAAGAGGAAAATTAAACCCTAAGCCAGAACACAATATCATAATAAGCAACACAACAGCAAGATAAAATAGGATACTGACTTTAATGTAATCTTGGATTGAATTCTTGAGGACACACGCACTGGAGCACTTTTGTTCAAATCTGTTTTTGAAGACCTGAAATCACAAAGATATGAATCTTATACACAAGGGAAGGAGTAGCTAGAGCAGAACAAGGAACACGGAGTACAACATCAGAACAAGATGACAATTAAAATACATCAGCATGTTTCCACATGCTTTGAAAACAATAACTAAAAAGTTGCTTAGCAGTTCAAAGCAAGAAGTTAAACATTTGCATTAATATGCTACACTGCAAACAATAAACACGACAAAAAAAAAGGATACTGACTTTCTTTTTTTCTTCCGTAGAGTATTATCTTGTGAGAAAGTAGACAATGAAGCAGGTTTGAAGTACTCCAAGGCCAAAACTTGTTCTGGTGAGCTGAAATAACACAGATTGTACTAAATGCAAAATAACCATCTAAAAAGCAAACCTTATTTGATAATACACACAGAGACATAAAATTTAAAAATAGAAAAATAGAAAAAGCTGAAGCCATTTACTGTATTAATGGCACTTGTCAGACGAGATGTATAATAAATACTTTTCATGCATGCATGGCATGACAAGTGGATTCTTTTAGAATCTTCTCCTAATATGTTTTGCTGAGTCCTATTTGAACACAATTAGCCAAGCTTAGCTCATGATTATTACACCTGGACATTCATGGTACATCAATGCACTAGAAATATTATGAAACAAGCAAAGCTAATTTATATATTAATTTACCAACTGGAAAAGACATCTAACTAGCATGTCAACTTGAACATCAGTTATGATAGTAAGATGAAGAAAAAGCCAACCAAAAGCAATCAGCCATCTAAAATCATTTGCAAGGAAAGCAGCTGGTAAACATATTTCACCAGCAATTACCCCATGTGTAAAAATACAACTTCAGCCCGTTTTAATGTTCTCTAGAAAAAGCTAAATTCCCTACAATAGTAGATCAAGTCTGACAAAAAGATGCACCACTTGTATTAATAGAAAAGATAAAACACAGAATTGATGCAAAACTTTCCATGCATGCATGACATGACATGTGGATTCTTTTAGAATCTTCTCCTAATATGTTTTGCTGAGTCCTATTTGAACACAATTAGCAAAGCTTAGCTCACGATTATTACACCTGGACATTCATGGTATATCAATGCACTAGAAATATTATGAAACAAGCAAAGCTAATTTATGTATTAATTTATCCACTGGAAAAGCATCTAATTAGCATGTCAACTTGAACATCAGTTACGATGGTAAGCCGAAGAAAAAGCCAACCAGAAGCAATCAGCCATCTAAAATCATTTGCAAGGAAAGCAGCTGGTAATCATATTTCACCAGCAATTACCCAATGTGCAAAAATACAACTTCAGCCCGTTTTAATGTTCTCTAGAAAAAGCTAAATGCCCTATGATAGTAGATCAAGCCTGACAAAAAGAAGCACTACTTGTATTACTAAAAAAGATAAAACAAAGAATTGGTGCAAGACTTTTCATGCATGCATGGCATGACATGTGGATTCTTTTAGAATCTTCTCCTAATATGTTTTGTTGAGTCCTTTTCAAACACAATTAGCCAAGCTGAGCTCATGATTATTACACCTGGACATTCATGGTATATCAATGCACTTGAAATATTATGAAACAAGCAAAGCTAATTTATATATTAATTTATCCACTGGAAAAGACATCTAAATAGCATGTCAACTTGAACATCAGTTATGATAGTAAGCTGAAGAAAAAGCCAACCAAAAGCAATCAGCCATCTAAAACCAATTGTAAGGCAAGCAGCCGGTGAGCATATTTCACCAGCAATCACCCCATGTGCAAAAATACAGCTTCAGCACATTATAATGTTCTCTAGAAAAAGCTATACTCCCTTCAATAGTAGCTCAAGTCTGACCAAAAGATGCACTGTTTGTGTTAATAGAAAAGATAAAACACAGGATTGGTGTAAAACATTAAAACATTCACAAATATTTTTCAATAATAAGCACGAAAATTAGGTCTCGTCAGTATGCTGGGAAGGTATCATGGCATCATCCAAAAGTCTTGAAAATGGATCCTACACCAAGGATTTTGAAGGTGAGGGAAGGCTACCTTGTAACCAATGTTGTCAAAGGCAAAAGGCGCTAAAAGGCGCCAAGCCTGTAAAATGCCCGAAGGGTTAGGTGCACAATCGAATAAACCAAAGAGAATGCTATAAATTAACAAAAAATATATATGTATAATATTATATTATATTATATTATATTATATTATATTATATTATATTATAATATAATATATAAATCTAAAATATATATCTTCCCAATTAAGATTAGATCATTAGAAAATATAAAATACCGTAACGTAGTCATATAAAATTATATTTTTCACCCTTAAAACAAAATAAGAAAATTTAAAGTAATAACAGTGTTGTCAAAGACCAAACCTGTAAAATGCACGAGGTGCTAGGCGCTCGCCTAGGCAGCGCTTCATTAAAATTCATCGCCTGAGGCTAATAAAGGCGATGTGGCCTCACCTTGCCTGTAGCGCTTAAGCAAGCACCTAAGCACCTTTTGACAACACTGCTTGTAATAGAAGCCCAACCATAGACATGAACAGGGTAGATGATGCACACTAATCAAAAGATTAACCACCACAAAGCTATGAGCATGGCTTAAATTTGCAATATGAGTGATATGCCAAACTTCACATAAAGCATGTCAATTGCATCGAGCAATACAGGCAATAAGAAATCTGTTTTAGATTGAGATCACAGTCACGTTTACATGTGCAGGCATTACATGACAGTCAAAGCTTAAGTCTGAAATTGTATTATGCAAGGAAGCGGCTGTTTGTACAAGTGAGCCATTTAAAGCATAATAATGATCCTAACATCCATTACATATTTGACTTCCGAAATCTGTTGCATGTTTAACATAACATAATATCAAAATCATTTGTGTAATAGTGACCTTTGATGTTTAAAGCCATAACTTCAAGTATTGTCAAATTGCCTGCTCTAGCATCCTGATTCTAACCATATAAATACAAGGATCACCTCAAACAGAGTTTATTTACTTATCCCCATCATAAAACAGACAAATTTCCACTGATGAAAGCATCTGCAAAATTTCTGAAGGGAATGTTTGCATACCCACGCACCCAAAATCAGGAATCAAAATATCACTCTTCTCTGCAATTAACATAACCAAAAGATATGAAGGCAAAACACAATTTCGCAAGAAGCACGCCAGAGACCCACACATTCCCGAAAGAACTTAATAAGAGATAACAAAGGAAAAACAAACAGAAATGAGAGCCTAAAGGAAGAGTGGGCATTAATAAAAACTGGCCAGATGTTATTGTGGGAATGTTTGCATACCCACGCACCCAAAATCAGGAATCAAAAGATCACTCTTCTCTGCAATTAACATAACCAAAAGATACGAAGGCAAAACACAAGTTTGCAAGAAGCACGCCAAAGACCCACACATTCCCGAAAGAACTTAATAAGAGATAACAAAGGAAAAACAAACAGAAATGAGAGCCTAAAGGAACAGTGTGCCAGCATTAATAAAAACTGGCCAGATGTTATGGTCTTCAGATTTATTATCCAACTAATTAAGATCAAGGATGGCAGGTTTTGACACCTTTTTAAAAGTAGGCACAAAACCATCTAACTTAGGATAATATGACCAAATGGAGAAAATTATGTTAGATGATGCATCATATATTCTAAAAAAGACATCTATTAACAGAAATGTGAGCCTAAAGGAACAGTGTGCCAGCATTAATAAAAACTGGCCAGATGTTATGGTCTTCAGATTTATTATTCAACTAATTAAGATCAAGGATGGCAGGTTTTGACACTTTTTTAAAAGTAGGCATGAAACCATCTAACTTAGGATAATAAGACCAACTAGAGAAAATTATGTTAGATGATGCATCATATATTCTAAAAAAGACATCTATTAAAAATTTTCGATGATGCATCATATATTCTAAAAAAGAAATCTATTAAATTTTTTCTCTAAGGTGATTCAAACATACCATGAAGCATGGACCACTAAAGCTTTTTATGAATGCCAAGAATAAATTATCCTACTTTCCTTATTGTAGTAAGCAAAATACAAAACATTACAATAAACAATAAATCAGAACATCATCATATTGAGCCTAAACTACCAGTTTTAGGGGAAAAAATAAAGAAAATCAGTAAACCTAGCTCACCAAAGCCCACGAATTACATTACTTTCATGAACTTAAACAACCAAATTTCAACAGATTAAAATAAAATTTGCAAGCTTAGTTCACCAAAATGCATGAATTAGAAATCAGAAAGTGCAGGAATTAATAGCTGCAACTGATAACCATTAAAAAAAAACACATACCTAGATATTATACTAGATCCAATAGTTAGGGTGGGATGCGATTCCTTTGACTCTGCACATAAGTTGCATAAAGGCCCAATTTTGCCAACACAAATAGAAGGAAAGATACCTACATCATTCAACAACCAAAGGATTCAACATCAAGAAGCTTTGGATATCCTTTCGATAAGAATTTTAATGAAATGAAAGAAAAGCAAATAGCTCACCTTTGCATCTTTTACAGGTGAAAGTTCTTTCCACTGGCAAACCACTAATGGCACTTTGAATAGTTGTTTCCAAAGAGTCCAAAGGAGCAGCCCTGCATGCATTCAATACATCAAGCAGGCTCTTCCCATTCTCAAAACATATGTATTGTGCCGCCCGTCTATATTGTTTGATAGCATGAATCTCAAATTGGGATGGTGGAATAACCTACATTAGTGACAATGCGACAAAAGAAATAAGCAAAAACATGGAAGGATCATTCAATATATGAAACCAATCTGGATATCAAACCACATAAGAGAAACACGAATACTCACTCTACGTCCATTGCAGAAAGCACATGAACACAAAATCCCAACATCTTTGATTGTGCCCCGAAGACCAAACGCCTGAAACTAAAGCACAGAAAAACAAAAAAGAAAAAATCATAAACCATCACTCTGCATTAAAAAAAAAGGATGTAAAACACTTGGGAATAGGGTGTCAAAGCAATTATACCTTCTTGCCACCCATGTAGACAACAGGTACCCCCTCAAGCAAACCAGTCTCAAACAGCTCTTTAACTGTCATTGGTACATTATCCAATGCAATCTTTTTGGACATTTTCAACTCTAAATTCTTCTTTGGAGGCGTCAAGGCACTCCCTTCAGCTATCATCTCCACATCCACTCTAGAAAGGGCTTCACCTTCAATAGCTTCTGGTCCTTCAACAGTAACCTCAACTGCTTGCAACTTAATCTTCAATTTTGACTTGGTAACCCTCTTCGGCCTATTATTACTGTTAGGCTCACCATTCTCACCAAAAACAACTACGGCCATCTCGTTTGCCCCTTTGATCGCCAGAGATCCCTTACTCTCATCTTTAAAAATCCCGTTTTCGACATTATTGCAATTGATATGCTCTCCAATTACAGTCTTGTTATTAACTTGACGACATTTAAAATTATCATCATTAATCGAAGCATTTATTGCATTTGCTACATCAATTTTCGATTCCTCTAAGCTCTTAATTCTCTTAATATGTCTATCATCATCCTCCGCCGCAATTAATTTATCACAATCATGATTGTTGTTGTTGTTGTTTCTAGTCTTCCTTCCTCGAGTATAGACAATGAAACCATTTACCTTAGTAACTTTGAACCTCTTATTGAGATCATCGTCAGATAGTTGAACACAGGAGGAACTCGACTGGGTCGTCCGACCGAGTGAACTCACAAAACCTAGCTCTCTCTTCATTCCTGCCAATCGCGAAAATCAAAACTGAGGATTAGAAGAACAAAATAAAACATGAAATCTGGAATTATATATTTTATTCTAGGGTTTCGGGGGGTGGAAGAGAGGAATTGAAAATGGAGAGATGTGAGAAATTAGGATTTTTGAATTTTGGTTAGGGTTAGGGTTTTATTGAGGGTTTGATTTCGAATTTGTCGATTTTCTAAGAGAGAGAGGGAAGCGCGGGGGGAGGGGAGGGGAGGGGAGGGGAGGCGATGAATGGAGGAGTGACCGACTAAAGAACGGAGGAGACAGTAGCCTATGTCAGGACCTGTCAGTAAAGAATTAGAATGCAACTACAGTATTTATTCCTGTTTTATTACTATTACAACCTCCCGCTTGATTTTTATACTTCCCTAACAACCCTATCTTTCCTTTTTTATTTATTTATTCCTGTTTTATGGGAAACCGCATTATCTGGTCCCTATAGTCTTTGATATTACTCATATTGCCCCTCTACTCCAACACGTTTCTTAATATAATCCTTCCGTTCAACTTACTACTATCAATTCTTGAAACGGAACCTGATGCGCCAGATAAAATGTCTCAGGAATTCACAAAGAATTGGACAACAATTTAATGGAGGGACCAAATTAAAAGGATTTATTGAGTAAAGAAACCAACCATATAAAAAATAGTAAAGGGCAATATTAATTAAGAGTACAAACACTAATTATATGATTAATCCTCATTTCTCCGCACGATATTTATACCCTATTTATTTTTATGTTTAAAAGCAATATATATCCACCAAGGAAATTAGAAAACTAGTTTTCCAGATTTTCAAATTTTCAAATTTATACTAAATTTAAAAAATGCATTGCAGAGGTTCTTCATAGTTTTTCAATACAAGAATTTAAATATTTTTTAAATAAAATAATATGAACAGTATAATTTATATACATATATAAGTGTTTTTTAGCAATGTAAAAGATTAAAATTATTTTTGTTATATTTTCATATTTAATTAGTATAATAAATTTAATTTTTATTATAAACTTAATATAAAGAAAAAAATTGAGTTTCAAATATAGCTTTTTATGATAATTTATAATTTTAATGGAATAATATTAGTATTATAATTAGATTATCACAAATACAAAATATTAAAATAATTATTATAAATTACAGTTTTGATTTTTTATAAAAAATAAAAATAGTTATAATCTTGCCATATCTCTATTATTTTTTTGTGGAGAAATTCATCTTTCTTTTTTAATAAATGAACACAATTTTTTCATTTTTTTATTGCAAATGAAAAACTAGAAGGAAAATAAAAACTCTAAAGATAGAAAAGAAAAATAGTTTTTTTTTGTTACCGAATTTAGTATTACTCTAAAAGATATGGATTTTTCACTGTGCAAGGCTCCACTGTTCATCCTCTCACACATTATTATGGATAGGCTGTGTAAAATTTTGTGTTTTTTAAATTTGATCACCGAACGTTTTTTCCATGATTTAGTCCTAATTGAAAACCAATTGATTTTGATTTTTTATGAAAAGGTGGGATTGAAAAAAGAGAGACCGAAATGAAAAGGGCATCAAACATGGGTGGCATGTCATAAGTCTCGCAGAAGATGCATTTTGGTCCTTGAACTTTAAAAATCACGTAGATTATATAATTTCAGTACCTCAATATTTTTCCAGTTTAATTTTTGTACAAAAGTTTATTTTTATTATTTTTTAATCTCTAGTTGAGAGAGAAGAGAGAGAGAGAGAGAGGTCGTCAGATTACAGCGATAGAGAAATAAAAGTATCGTTGACACCAATTTAAGCCACTAAAGCGGATGATATTTGTGTCAAATGGTTCTATTTGATGAGTGGAGTTCATAATAGGTGTCTTTTTACCTTTAAAGTTTATGAAAAAAACAAATTGGAGCTTGGGTTGATTTTTGGATTCGAGTTGATTTTAGTTTTTGGGGCGGCTTTTTTTATTTTTTGAGGTCATAGATAAGTTTATCTCGGTTCCTACAATATTTTATAAGTGTTTTAGGTAAACAATAGGTTGAAAATGGGTTTTAGGGTAAAAAAAACTTAAACCCCAGTTTTTCAACCATTGCAGTGACCGGAATCTAGGCAAATCAGATAACGTGTTATCTACCTCAGCAAGCGACACGTCGTCTGATTTTTAAAAAAAAAAAATTGGGGTTGACAACATGTTGTTTGCCCTAATTGCAAAAGTAAAATAAAATTAAGGGCCTGACCATGCGGGCCCGCCATCTGGCTTGCTAGGCCCAGCATTGCCTGGCCTTTACTTTTTTTTCTAATTTTTTTTATTTTTTCTCTAAAATTGTTTAATTTATATTTAAATTAGTACCCCTTCTCTCTTTCATTTTGTTTGGAGAGCATGTTTTAAATGACGATTATTTTTTAGTTATACATTTAAATTTAAAGAGTTTTTATGATTCATCTATGATTCTTTTTATCTTTTATATGGATGAACTTTATTTTTTAAAATAAAAAAATTATTTTCAGATAATATTTCTAATATATGTAGCCTTGCATGATTTTTTTCCCCTTTTATTCATGAAAAACATGAGCATATAGTCTATACAAAAAAACCCTAGTGTGAAGGTTCAAGACCTAACATAAAAGGTCTAACAAGCTTTGGAAAGAATAGAAAAGAGAAACAAGGAAGGAAAAGTTAAGAGAAGTAGCAGCCTATAACCAATAAGCTTAGAGAAGGTATAACTATATGAAAACTCAAGGGTGAAATCCATATAGCCTGGCTATTTATGTTTTTTCAATGTTTAATGTCGGTTTTTAATCTTTTTGGCATTATTTTTGTGTTTTTGCATTTTACGTGGATTAATGAATGAAAATGTTATTTTGATTGATTAATCTTGTTTTGAAGTTGTTAATGTTTTTGGGATGTTTAAATGGTATTTATGTGTTTGGTTTTGATGAAGTATATTAGTTTTGGAATCTGTTAAAGATAATAATAGTTGTTTGATAACTTTTCTAGGTTGTTAATCCATGTTCTTAATTTCTTAGTTTAGTTTGGGTCTCAAGTGTTTAAAAAGTCAATTTTGGATTGAGTTTTGATGTTTTTGTTGGTTGATAATAAGGCTGCAGTTTTGGAAGTTGAAATCTTATACATGTTCTTAATCATTTAAGGTTATTTGTTAGTGTTTTTATTCAAACATGTTTGTTTATGATAATGTAACTTGTTGGGGCTAAGAGAGCTTAGTTTGGAAGCCTAGAATGTATTTTTTAGGCTTGACAATGAATGTTGGATTTTTTAGGCAACCCTGGTTCATGTTCTTCATGTTCATCTGAAGAACATTGTCCCTGAGAGTAAAGATTAAGGGTTCTTGAGGGATTTGACATTTATGACCTAGTTAGAGTAGTTGAGATATGTTGATGCCAGATGTAGTGGGCTGCCTAAGAAGTCTAGGGTGCCAAAATTTTTAAAGTATATGGGACTGCAATGCCCTAAATACTTAAGGTCTTATCATAACAAAATGGAAGAAGTCATACACGATGAAAATTTACTTCTCCATTTCTTCCAAGACCTTGGATAACACGAGGGTCAAGAAATGAACTGATCTTACCGATGCTTTCTTGAAACAATACAAGTTTAATATTGACATCACTCTAAACTAAGCGAGCTTGATTGTGATGAAGAAGAGCAAAAAAGAAATCGTAAAGGAGTAAACTCATAGGTGGAAAAAAATAAGGCAATGTATGTACAACTATCTTTGTTGGAGAAAAAAATGGTAACTTTATTCGCCAATACTTTCAAGTCCTCATATTATGAGCATCTGATGGGTAGCTCCGCCCAATATTTTTATGATGCTATTGTTAATGGCGAGAGGATAGAATAAGAGATAAGAGTTGAAAGAATATTGGAACGTGCTAAGAAGAAGGGGTTTACTAAAAGGAGAAAGAATGTTGGGGTGAGCAATGTGGAAGGAGGGTATAAAACTAAAAAAGAATTATCAAACCCAAAGCTAATAAAACCAAAGCTACCAAACCCCGTCTTCCTAAATATGCAATATTAAATTTGCTAAATCTTTTCCAGTAAATTAGCCTATCAACCCGCTAAAAAACCAACCCGAAAACAATCCAAGAAAAACCTACCAAAGAAATGAAGAACAACTTCTGCCTATATTTATGCACTTAGAGGAAATGTATGCAAAACTGTTAAGCATAGGTCATATGGCTTTTCTTCCATTTCCACCATTAAAGCCTCCCTTCTTCAATTGGTACAAACCAGATCTAACATGTGGGTACTATACTAAAAACCCTAGCTAGAGTATTGATACTTGCTCAGCATTCAAGAGGAAGCTCTTTCAGTTGATCAAAACAGGGTGGATAACCTTTGAAGATGCCCCCAACATCAATTACAACCCTCTTCTTAATCATGCTTCCAGTAATGAGGGAGTAAATATTGTTGAGTTTGGAGAAAGAAAGAGAAGGTTTTAAAGATAATCGTGGATAAGTTGTATGACATGTTGATGCAAGTCAGATGTATACCAATAAAAAATGAATCAAATTCAAGGACAAGTGATAATTTTTTTGAGGTTCTACGAAGCAATGAGACATAACATCGATGAATGTGGAGAATTTCACTAAAAAAGGATGCAAATGATGACTTGTGGTCTGTTATAAATGGAGAAAGAGGAAAAGAATGATGTTGTAGGCTTGATAAGTTTCTAAGAAAAGAAAACAAAGATATGTAGGCTTCAACATACCAAGAGAGGTCCACCAAAGCTTGTCTTAACAAGGCATGTCGTTACTTACAGTAGGAACTATAATGCATTGGATCATAATTACATATATTCTCTCAATGTTGAAGGACCTGCTACTGAATTCTAGATCGAGATTGATGGATTAACTCGAAGTAGCAGTGTTTTATGTCTGAAGAACTAGAAAGGCAATGAAAAGCCAATTGCAAAGAGGTTGTAGATGCCATCAAAGATATGGAAATAAACAAACCTATAAGTGAGGAAGAAGCTAGTGAATTTTTAAAACTCATGAAGCATAGTGAAAATAGTATGGTAAAGCAACTGAAGAAAATCCTTGCTAGATTATCCCAGATGTCTCTTATCTTAAGTTCTAAACCCCATTGCAATACGTTGTAAAAAGTGTTGAATAAGGCATATGTGCTCCAAGATATGACCCAAAGCACTATAGAGCATCTAATTGGAAGAATCCATGCGACAAATTACTTATATTTCATTGAAGACGAGCTTGATGCTGGGGGAACAAGTCATAATAAACATCTATATATCACTGTAAAGTATAAGGATGAAATGCTAGTTAATTCAACGCATATGCTGCTAAGCACCATAATGATAAGGCTTATGATGGTTCTACAAGGCAAGTGTTGTGGGCCATTGAAATATAGTTTTTCATTAGCCCACATGGTTTTTTAGTAACTTTACAAGTGATGGACATCCACCCATTATACATCATATTTTTAGAAAGGCCTTGAATACACTTCGTTGGCGTCGAGGCATCATTCTTGCATTAGTGTTTGAAGTACATTGTGAATGGAACATTGGTGACAATTAAGGTTGAAGAGACCTTGGTAATAATACAAAATGTGGGATTTCCCTACATGGAAGTTGAAAGGAGCAAAGATTAAAATCTTTATGCTTTTAAAATTGTTAATGTAGAATGAGTACCAGAAAATACGGTATTGAAAAAACCAGTAATTTCTAAAGCTGTAGAAATGACGACCAAACATTTCTTAAAGCATAGACTTCATTTCTAATATAATCTTATCTTTGGGAATCTTGAAAGGATAAGTCTGATAAAGATAAAAATTATAAATAAGAGATTTAGACTTGACTTTAAACATCGAAAGAAAAAATTTTAAAGAGCTATTGATATCAAACGAGAAAAAAAGGCTGGCTATGCTAAACGAAAGGGATCTAGAAGTAGTACAATTGTTACCCCCTGATCTATGTATCATTGCCCAAAGTTGCTTATAATGCACTCCAAAGATATGATGGATGTCCTTACCCCAGGCTTGGTTGCTATGAGCATCTATATACTAAAACAAAATCATAGTAAGGTCAATAGCTGCAATAAGAAAGGAAAAGCTATGGAAGGAGAAGAGTTGCTACCGCAACTAACTGTTTACACTGTTGAAGGAACGTTTGCAAAGACCTTTAAGCAAAAGTTAGCAAGTGGCAAAAGGTTCCATAATTAAGTGACCCAAGAGGCTCTTGTGGTCTTCAAAAAGTAAATGAAAATGTTGTTCTAATGTGTTGTTTATGCTTTATATGTTTTTTTTTATGTGTTTGTCTTTGCTTTCATACCAAGTTGGCAATCTTAGCTCACATGTCAACATATGATTTTAATTGTAGTTGAGCCTTTCTTTTATCAATGAGATTATGCCTTTCCACAAATTTCCTTGTTTCTTTATCATTGTAAAATACACACTTACACTAAAACACCTTTCGCTTTCAGGAAATCTGAAAGCAGATTGTCCATAAAATCACAAGCATATTACACTAAGAATGAATGATCAAATTTTGATGAGTACACAATTCAATATAAGAAAATGAATAGGAAGATGATGATGTAAAAGAATTCGCTAAGCTATTAAAACAATCAGAATGAGCTTGGAAACCAGGAAAAGAAGAGTTAAAGACAATCAATGTTAGTACAAGGCAGGATAAAATAGAATTGAAAATAAGGACTATAATCAATGCTAGTAAAAGGGAAAACTTGATCTCACTGCTACGCGTGATATGCCTGATTTAGATACTAATATTATAGTACATAAGGTGCCATTAAATGAAGGAAGTATATATGTGAAGTATAAACTACGAAGAACTCGTCCGGATATGGTGCTCAAGGTGAAAATCGAGATAGAAAGGCAATGAGATGTTGGTTTTTAAAGGTGGTTAGGTACCCCCAATAGGTATCTAATATAGTGGTAGTTCCTAAGAAAGGCGACAAAATAAGGGTATATGTAGACTATAGAGATTTAAATAAAGCAAGCTCGAAAGACAACTTCCCTTTGATACACATTGATGTTATTATTGACAATGTAGCACGAAGCTCAACATACTCCTTCATAAATGGTTTCTCGAGGTATAATTAGATCAAAATGGCCAACAAAGATAAAGAAAAGACAATCTTCGTTACTACGTGAAGAACCTTTTGCTATAAGGTAATGCCATTCAGACTAAAAAATATTATGGCTAATTATCAAAGGACAATGGTAACTTTATTCCACAATATAATGCATACAGAAATTAAAGTGTATGTGGATGACATGATTGCTAAATCTAAAGAGGGAGAAGATGTTGTTAGAATCTGTAAAAGTTGTTTGAAAAATTGAGAAAGTATAACTTGAAATTGAACCTTGTAAAATGCTCATTCGGGGTAAAATCTGGAAAGCTGTTAGGATTTAAGTTGACCCCTATAAAGTAAAAGCAATCTAGGCCATGCCAGTTCTTAAAACACAAAAAAGTAAGGGGGTTATTAGGTCGTTTGAATTACATTGCTCGGTTTATATCTCAAATGACAGTAACTTGTGAGTCAATCTTCTAACTCATTTGAAAAAAAATCCTGGGGTATGGAATGAAGAATGCCAAGAAACTTTCAATAAAATCAAGCAGTATTTGTATTGTCCATCTTTGTTGGTGGCTTTCGCATCTAACAGACCGTCGATTATATATATGATAACAACCAAAAAAGCAATGGAATATGTACTCGGGCAATATAATGAGTTAGGTAGAAAAGAGAGAGCAATTATTATCTGAGTAAGAAGTTCACAAATTACGAGTCCATATATATAATGGTAGAGAAGCTTTGTTGTGCACTTGTATGAGCTGCAAAATGATTTTGATAGTACATATTATATTTCATAACTGATTTCAAAACTAGATCATATTAGATATATCTTTGAAAATCTTTATTTATCAAGCAAAATAGCAATATGGTGGGTGCTGTTAGTTAAGCATGACATAATGTACATGAAAAGAAAAGCCATGAAAGAAAGTATTATTGCTGATCATTTAGCAAACAATGCAATTGAAGATTATAAGCCTTCACATTTTGATTTCCCAGATAAAGATGGGCTGGTAGTAGAAAAAAAACCCAGACTAGTGAACAATGTATTTTGACAGAGTAGTAAATATACATGATAATAGGGTAGGAGCAATGAAAATTTCTCCTAACAGAAAGCAACACCCTATTTTGATCAAGTTGTAATTTGAATGCACCAATAATATGACCGAGTATGAAGCTTGCATCATCGGATTAGAAGTTGCATTAGAGTTGAAGATTAAAAAAACTTAATATCTATAGAGACTTAATGCTAATAATCTACCAAGTTAAAGGAGAATGACAAACAAAAGATAAGAAGCTAAGGTCATATCAAAAATATCTATCCAAACTAGTAAAATAATTTGACGAGATAAAATTCATTCATATGGGAAGAGAAAAAAACCAATTTGTTGATGCTCTGACCACTTTAGCTTCCATGACCATAATCGATTATGAGAACATGATGCAACCTATAAGTATTGAAGTTATGAATTCTCTAGCCCATTACTGCTTAATCGAAGGAGAAATGGATGGGAATCCATGGTATTATGATATCAAACAGTTTATCCAACACCATAAATATCCCTTGGGGGCATCCAATACATACATGAAAACCCTATGAAGGTTAGCAATGGAATATTACCTCGATGTAGAAGTGTTATACAAGAGATCATCTGATGGAACATTGTTGAGATATTTGGATGGGATCAAATAAAAAAAGGTGCTCAAAAAAGCTCGTGAAGAGATTTGTGCAGCTCATGCTAGTGGACATATAACGGCTTCAGGGTATTTATGAATGGCCATAGAAAGGGATTGCATAGAATATGTCAAAAAATACCATAAATATCAAATGTATAGTGATAAGATAAATATGCCTTCAGCTCCTTTATTTAATTTGACATCTCTATGGCCATACATATCAAATGTACAGTGATAAGATAAGTATCAAATGTACTGATGAAATTAGAACTTAAAGAAGCTGATTGGATACAAGCAGTTAACTATGATCAGTGAAAAAAGGTTAGCTACAATTTGTCATCACCAGTTGTATAAAAAAAGAATGGCTAAAGCATATGATAAGAAGGTCAGACCCAAAATATTTCAGGAAGGAGATTTAGTACTGAGAAAAATCTTACATCTACCTGGTGAAGATTAGAGTAAGTGGGCACCCAACTACAAAGGCCCATGTATAGTAAAGGAAATGTTCTCCATGGGAGCTCTATTATTGATAAGAATGGATAGAGATGACTTGCCTAAGTTTGTGAATTCTGATTCTATAAAGAAGTATTATGCATAGTGTACTCATCTTCTTTAAATCAATAAAGTTTGGTCATTCATTCTTGTTACATCTTGTGTATTTTATAAATGATCTTAAAAGGCTCAACAAAAAAACCTTTTTTGAAAATCTTTTTCTCTTAAACAAAGATTTTCAAGATTTGACTTTAGATAACGATTTCAAGAAAAGTCAATGATATGTTAAGAGCAATGATTCACCAAGCAACTCTATAACCCTTTTAAGTAATAATCACATAGTTTCTCATCTTACCTAAGAATCTCTCATGAACCTTGAAAATTAAAAAATTAAGGATTTCTTCAACCTCTTCTAAAATAAAAATAAAATGTAAAATTTATAAAAGATTAGCGATTTATCTTAGCCAATACAACTCAACTTAAAGAGTTCTTGGTAATTTTCCTGAAATTCTCCTCTTCCTTCTTCAAACTCAAAGCTTTACCTCTCTACTGGTTTTCCTCTCTAACTTGTTTTTTCTTAAGGATTTCCATCTTGGATGGGTCTTCTTGGATAAAAATCACCCTTACACACTTTATAAGCCTAACAATTTGAAAGACTAAACACTAATTTGAAGAAGAAAATGAGCAAAATAAGGTTTCCTCTGCTTTTTTAAGGGTTGTCTGCCAAAACAGTAGGGAAGAGTTGGATTTAGACAAAATTATGAAAATGTCATTAATAAGTCCTTTTTTTTTGTATTTTTATCTAACTACTCATAATTTTTAGCTTGATATGATTTAGCCTAACTTTGATTGCTCTGAAATCTTAACCCAAGATAGAAAAATATGTTAGGAGACTACTTATATAATTTCAGCTCGATCCAACGATCGAATTGAAAGATATGATTGATACCATAAAACATGACTATAGATAATTTAACGCTAAAAATCTGAATTTTGCGTACCATTTTATTTACTTACATCATTATTATTTTTAAAATAATTCATTGATGACTCCCATCTATAACCATCACAAAACTTTTCTCAAAGTTTTCACCACTTTCTGTCATAGTTGCGTGATTTTACATGAGGCTTATACCAACGATTAATGTTTTTTGCACGTAAAATTATGCATTATTTTTCTTAGAATTACACTCTATTATTATTATTGTATCAATTTTTCTTTCCCTAATTTATAAAAATTTTCCCTTAGATAATTATTTTACCCGATTGGGGAATTTACACAATTCATCACTAGGTTGACGTTCTGCATATTGATTATTACTTTATTTTATTTGAAATTTAAGTTAAATTACTAAAAAAACTGCATCCCCATCTATAACAAATTTACATCTAAATTATGATTTTCCAATTGAAATTTACCAATTGTTTGCATTGAATTACTAGTTTTAGGTTGGGTTTACATCATTTACATTACAAAATCTAGCCTTTGTATTAATTTTGACCATACCATGATGGAAACCTACTTTGATTTCTTCATTGATGATATCATACCAATAACATATGAATAAAAAGACCTACTTTTATTATGCTTGTTATGATGCTGCAATTCAATAACCTCTTCTAACTTCCCATAATAATCAACTTCAAACTCGTTAGAAGTTGATCTCTTAACACAAACTCCACTATTATAGATCTTTCTATCCTGACCATACTCTTCAATATAAAAAAAATCCACTGATAAAATACTCGAAATAACACTTGACCTTTCTTTTAAGACCCAAACATAGTAAATTCAAACTACCAATAACATTCTCTCCTAATTGATAAACCTAATAGTTGATTACAACCATTAATAGTTAATGAGAAAGATTTAATGAATTTAAATATTATGAGAGATATGAATTATTAACAAGTGCTTACATGTGTTCTAAACAACATTGCAAATTGTTTATCTTATAATTGGAAAAATTACGATTTAGTTAGATGTAAATTTTGAGATAGTAAAAATTGATGATGTTGCCTACAATGAATTTTTCAATCTATCAATTTATGAGAGGATGAGAAAAAATATTTAAAAATAACATGTTAATATTGTACTTGCTGAATAAAAAAGGTATCAATTCATCATTGTTAGATAACACATAAATATGTTCAGTCCAAATTCTATTTTGTCAAGTATTTTCCCCCCATTGTATTTTTTGGTACATGTCATCCAGGATAGGAAAATATTGACAAATTCTCAATTGAAGGCACTTATTCACCGTCATCATGTCTTGGAACACAATTGATTTCTGTTCTCAACTGAGGCTCAAAATAGTTTGAGATAAATATTGAGATCTCTTCAACAATATAAGTCTCATATATTAAAGCTTTAACATGCATTTTGTTTTTAATTTTTTTTTAGGTTGAATAAGTATATGCATGAAATTAAATGAATGTTTTAAATTTAAAAAAACAATACATTAAAATTTAATTAGAACGCATGTGTAATTTCTAATATCTTGAATAGATATATCTATCTGTATTGGACAAGGCCTTTAACGTTTATCTCAAATGATAAATATATGGGTAGATACTCTATTAAGTAGAAGAAGAATTGAGAGAATATTATCTCAAGTTCATAGATTGTCTGGACAATATTTGTTTCAAGCCTTTCCATAAATTAGGCATGGAACTTATCCAGATTGGCTTTGATTATTTTTTTAAAATTTATTCTGTTATGCACACATCAACAATTAATATTTTGCAAACTTTGACCTATTTTTCACTCTTAATCTATCATAAAAGTTTTCTAAATAATATATTGTCCATGAAATAATTCTCAATTTATTATGAAACTTGTTTATTATAATCAATTTATTACGAGCAATTCACAAGGCGTGGAAGGTTATTATTAAATAAACATAATTTATTTATTTTCGTAGGAAACCTTTTATAAATAAGAGTATTTTTGTAATCTTTAAATAAATTAATACACAAGATGTAGTAGTTATCAATGGTTAAATTACATTAGTTATTATTTCTCATCTAATTTTTCGTTTATTGATTTTTTCCTTTTTAGATAAAGAAAAGAAGTGAAATGAATTTCAGAACAATTATTTTAAATGAGTAGCTAAAAAAGATCGGAATTCTAGAAAATCAAATTTAATTTTTAAGTTTGCGTGATGGGGGCATGCATTTTTCACGAGTATGAGGATTGGACTTCTAGAAAATCAAATTTAATTTTTAAGTTTGCGTGATGGGGGCATGCATTTTTCACGAGTATGAGGTTGAATTTAAGATTTATTATTTGAATCAAACGACCATATATCGACATCTGGAGAGAAAATTTGAAATTTTATAATCATGGTTAATGGCATTGTCAAAACCTAACACGCCTCATCAAATACCCAGAAATTTCCTCCTAGCAACCTGACGACGACGAACATATATTATAATTATAAATTTATAATCAGAATCATCTGCATCACAAGACAAGAAAATCCACTCATATATAATACTTATATAAAATGCGATCTAGAGCTTTAGGTCCAATCTCCAACCATATCTAACCCTTATTTTGAGTTTGTTGCTTCGTAATATCTTGGATTAAGAATGACAAGTTGAGGTTGGAAGATCCACCTAATTCCATAGCCTTATTTGCCGATTTTCCAAGTTCAATTGCTCTCTTCCTCCTCTTCTTGCTTTCTTCTCCACCTGCATCCATCAACGTAATTACTGCCTTCTTGACCTCATCTTTCTTCACCAACACTCCGACTTTCTCTTCTTCTCCCCATCTCACTGGAACCTCGACGCCTACTCGCACGCCGATCCTTAAAATCTCAACAATTAGCTTCTCATTAAGGAATTGCTCAGAAAATTGAGGCCATGTTATCATTGGCACCCCCGAGCAGATCCCTTCAACTGTAGAGTTCCAACCACAATGAGTTAAGAATCCTCCAATTGATCTATGGGACAAAATAAGGACTTGAGGAGCCCAGCCTTTTATCAAAAGCCCCCTTCCTTTGATCCTTTCTTCAAATTTCTCCTTCACGAACCATTCCTCTAATTCAGAACCCTTCTCTCCAGTTTTCACAACCCAGATAAATGGTTGTTTAGATGCTTCCAAACCCAAACCTAGTTCTATTAACTGTGATGGCACTAGGCGACACAGGCTACCGAGGCAAGCGTAAATAACCGAGCCCGGCTTCATTGAGTCAAGCCACTCCAAGCATTGTTTCTCGTCAATTGAAGCCTTGTTGCCTCTCTCAAACTTATCTAAGTTATTCTTGTTACATAAAGAAACTGGTCCAATGCACCATACCTTCTTCTTTAGAGCCTTCGTGTACTCCTCAGCGCAACCATGCTCCAACTCGTCAAAACTATTAACTACAACCCCATAAGCTGTAGATTCAGCCTCTTGCATCTTGTTGCGGACGTCGTCCAAGTCAGGTAAGCTAACAAATGCTCCCGGTAGCTGAGCCTTTGTTACCTCAAAACTTTGTGGCATCCCTGGAACAACAAAAGGTTCTGAATCTGAAGTAACTGAAAGGTGAGCTTTGTGAAGCCTGATATTATGAGAACTCAACAGAGAAAAGCAGCACATCCCGTGAAAAACAATCCGGGGGATGTTGAAACGTTGAGCGGTTTTGGATGTCCAGGATAAACACTTGTCTGATATTATGCAGCTTGGAGGAGGCTTCGCATGTTCAAGAAGGAGTTCTAATGGCTGTTGCAGCCTAGCGACTGCAACATAGAATTTCTTCAGCAGGTCTCTTGAAGGTAACGTGTCAAGATTCTCGAGGCCGATAGGGAGCCCAACTTCCTCGCATGGAAACCGTATCTGTACAAGCCGAATAGGGAGCCCAGATTCTCTTGCTCTATCAATGATGGCCTCAAATCTTGATGCATTGTGAGGCGTGGTGACCAAGCTTACAGTCACACCTCGCTCTGAAATGAGCCTGGCCATGTCTATCATAGGGATCATGTGCCCTTGTGCCATAAGTGGGATCAACACGAAGTGCAGTTGGCTAGAGACTGGGGGCGCCATTACAGCAGAGCTGGAAATGGTTCTATGTGTGCAAAGTGGTGAAGGGAAAAGAAAAGGAGTATTGTCATATGAATGATTTGCGCTCCCATGTTGCCAAGTCTTAATTATTTTGAGCTTGACTTTGAATAAGTCATCAACGCCCAGTTCTGATTTCATATTATATAGCAAATGTATAATATATTTGTGAGAATAATGTCCTCTAAATTTACTTCCTTGACCCATCTCCTTGGATTTTTCTTTGATTGAGTCAATGCATGCATACCATGATTTTGAATTCAAGCCAAGGAGAAGCGGTGCAATCACATATATGCATGTTGCCTGTCGTTAATTAATTACCCAACCTACTCGCCCCAGTAACCAATATCATGGGCTTGTTTTTCTAACTACTACTCTAGATTTTTCTTTAATTGGGTTTATATATTCTTTTTCTTGCCATTTTTTTTAACGGAGCAGTAAAAACAAAAGGGTTTTTGTTGTATAAATGGACAAATGATTGAAACTTGTACTTCTAGGTAAGATTGCTAGTGGAAGTTAGAGGTTGGTCGAGCAGAATCATCATCGTCCCGACCATCTCAATTCACCGCCATAGTTTGTCGATCCCTGAGAGTAATTGACTTCCTGTTCACTCGTGGGCTGTGCCCTTATTGTTAATTATTCCCTCCACTAAAACTGCGTTTACAGAGAATATAAACTCACTTTTAATGCCACCTTTAATAATTATAATCTCTTCTTACTTAGTTTCTCGTGAATTTGAGTGCTATAGTGCCGCACAAGAACTTTGCATTAGATAAAATATATAAAACAAATCACAAAAAATCTTACTGTTGAAAGGCCACTGCAAGATTTAAGAGAGAAATTAATAATAAAATAAAATAAAAATTTAGTAAAAAATCATGTGAGCTTTAGCTTGTGCTGGCATGGCAGGTCAACCCTTATCGCATGTAACGCTGAGTTGACGTTGACCAACTCCATTTGGTTCCACCAGTAAGACAAATTACATGGCGCCAGTTTTTTCAAACTTAAAATTTGGTTTGATTGACTCATTGCTGCCCTGGATAGCGTGCCACACGCGATACCCTGTTTCTTTCCTTCTACTTTTAATTTTATATATTTTTAGCATGGAAGAACACTTGTTTCCATGAGTTTTCCTTCCCTCCATCGATGATGTTTTTTATAATTCTTAAAATAATAAAAATCAAATAAATTACATGATGTTCTGAGTAATTTTTTTATATATAAATAGGCTCCTTTTCTTCTCTATTTATTTTTTGTGTGTAATGAACAGTCAATTGGACACTTTTTTCTTCTTATTAGTGAAGGTTGATTTGGCACGCATCTTTAACAAAACAAGAACTTAAAATGAGATTACTCGCATGTTTAGGAGTGTAATTGCAGTTGTTTTTTAAAGTATTTTTTTATTTTTAAAAAATTATTTTTGAGATCAGCGCATCAAAACGATTGAAAATATACAAAAAAATTAATTTTTAGCAAAAAAATAAAAAAAATTAAAAATTTTGGGTATAAATTAATTTTAAAAATATACTTCTTTTCTTGTAAAATAAATAAGAGATGATCTCATGAATGTGGGTATAAATTTCAATCTCAAATTATGAACGGCTTGATGCTTAATTCTATAATGGGCTCGCCATTTAATTCTTGATATAAGTTCATTTTTTTCCTAACCTTTTAATAATTTTAAAGATATAACTATTTAACAACTTTTTATTTATATAAGGGGTAATTTTGATTTTGTTGGTATGACTTGTATTCTAAACTCAGCAATTTTATATATTTTGTGTTTATTTTTAAAAGATAAAATACTAATTATCTAATGTGGGATTTTGGATGTTATTTCAATGTACTATGATTTGATTTTGTATTTTTTTAATGCAATAAATGATATTTTTTTAATGATATTTTTTCATTGAAAATATATTAAAATTATATTTTATTTAGATTTTTTTGTTTTCAACATTAATACATTAAAAATCATTGAAAAACACTTAGAAAAACATTAATTGAACAATTTGAAAAGCATTTTAAATACCAAGTTGAACCACAAAAACAAATACTTTGATAGTCAATTTTCATAATTATTTATGAAGGTAGGAACCCTCATAATTTCAAACCCGTTTGAAAGAGCGATAGCTTATGTTTTTGGATGCTATTTAAAAGTGTGTTTGCATTGAAAAAATATCAAATTGATATTTTTTAGTGTTTTTTAATGATATTAATGTGCTTATATCAAAAACAAAAAAAATAAAAAAATTATTTTAATAAATTTCTAAGTAAAACACTTTTAAAAAACACCATGTATCATACTAACATTGAAATTAGCACACAATCACAAGTCATCAACTTATTTTTTTTAAGTTATTAAAACACTATACAACATCGGTTTATTTTGTGATTAAAAAACACTTTTGTAAAAAATTAATTTTTTTTATGTTTTTATATTATTTTGATATGCTAATATAAAAAAGAAAATAAATTTTTTTTAAATAATTTTCAAATAAAAAATAATTTTAAAAACAGTCAACCGGCTCTAATTAAAGCAAGCTCTAATGACTGATATTTTTTTTTGTATTTGTTTTTGTTTGTTTTTGTTTTGGTTGAGAACGCTCCATGCTTACTCTCAGCTCAATCCCTTCATCGATCGTGGGAGCCACCACCTGTTATAGAGTGAATTCACGAAAACAGATGCGATTGTTTCTTCTCAGTTACTATAATTTTGTTGTTTTTTTTTTCCTTCTCAAACGGAACAACTGAAATAAAAATATATTTATTTAACAAAATAGATTCTAGAACAACATTAGCTGTGCAAGTGAACACGCGCATATGGGCGGTTGAGCATGCGACTGTAGGGAGAAACGAAAAAATCAGCTCCGGATTGCGGCTTGACTCTGTCTCCTCTTCTATTTCTCTCTCCCCCGTATGGTAAGGCTTCATTCATGTTCACCCCTTTCTCTCTTCCTTTCCCGACTTGGACGACCCTCACTTTCACGTTTTGGTCGATGGATATGTCGTTCTCCGCAATTTTGCTCATTATCACTCTTTTTTAAAAAATTATTTGATAAAAAAAATATTCTGATAAAACGGGACAATTTAATACATGTCATAGTTTTCATGTGAGATATTTAAAAATATCGTGTTTGGACATTATGATAATTAAAAAAAATCAAGTTTAGAGACTGTAACATCTATCAAACTCCAAACTAACTCTAACTAACCCCTAACCCCATCTAACTCCCAACCTAAACCCTAACTTGAAACTCATATATGTAAACCCTAATTCAAACCTTAAACCTTAACTTCAATCATAACTCTAAATTAACTCTAATTTAAAATCCAAACGGTTAAATATTTATCGTAAAAAATTCAATACCTATGCCCACTAGACTCAAATCACCCTGTAATTTCCACATAGACTGTAGATGTCTCAACAAGTACGTGTAACCCACTATTCTCCCCATAACTTTAATGATTATGGTTTATCTTTATGGCTCTTGAATTTTTTTTTTCTTTCTCCATAGATAGCCTAATCAAAAGGACAATCATTTTCACCCCCACTTCTTAATCTTTATCCTGATACTTGTATTCCTCGTTATAGTGGTTATCAAAGAGGTTATTGTATAGAAATTTGGTGCCCGAAAGCGATTCCTTGTAACTAAATCACCCCTCTGGTCACATTCCTTACACCACTCCAATCTATAGATCTTGTTGATGTATTTTTCTCCCCTTTATCCAACTTGATTTTCTTATTAGACCCGGCTAACAGATCCGTTTCTTCAGGTGTGGTTGCCTTTCTCTTACCCTCCTTTGTTTTCTCCATTATGTCATCTAGTAAGAACATAAACCTATTGTTTTCTATCTAATTTTCTTATACAAAAAATAATTATCTAATTTGGATTACCTCATAATAAATGTTTATAAGAGAGTAAAAGTAACTATTAGTTCTTAAGGAGTTTTACTTTAATAGAAGGAAATAGTTGTTATGTTGATGGCTTGCCGTGTTAAATTCAATTGCTTGCTCTCAAGTTAAAAGGTGTTTATTTTTGTGGTAGAAAGTGTGATGTGGTTTGACCACAATCAATGAGTGTTTGATAAACATTAAAAAGCAGGTTTTAAAAAGTGGGACCCATGTCAAAACTATGTTACAACCAAAAGCATGCTTTATCTACCTTTAAGATTCATGTGCAAAAAAGGGATTGAAGCCAGAAGACCTTTTAATTCTTTATTAACCAAAATACCCCTTTGTCTTATTTTCTCCTCCTTACTCTCCCAATAACCTAGTGAAATGGTTATTCTCATCATCCATATTTTTTAATCTCTTCACCAACCTCTTCCCTTCTTAAAGAACCTTTATTTACAGATTTTATTCTGCTCTTTTTTTTTATAGCCACAAACGATTGCAAAACACAAAAACCACCATCAAATCTTTTTTCCTTAAATCCTATGATCCTTTTTTTTATGTACAAGCAAGTGTTTTTTGCAGAAAAATCTAGATAAATTTTGATTTCAATGTGTCTTCAATTTCATTTAAACAATCCTAGCTCTGCCCTACAATTAGAGACTTGCGATAAGGGAGATATGTCTTGTAGAATTGAAGGCTCAGCAAGGCAGAGTGAGCTGGGAGATACTTTGCCAATGCAAATGGATGGTAAAGGAGGCTGGGCTGGTTCTACTTACCTTATGATGAATTTATTTAAGGATATATATCGATCCTCTCTTGGAATATTCATGGGGCTAGTAATATTCGTGAGGAACACAGATGATGACCTCATCAGGCTAGATCTTGATTTACGAAAAGAATATAATGAAATCCTGTAGCCAGAAGAATTATTATGGTTCCAAAAATCTAGGGAGAAGTGGGAGCGCAATGTTTATAGAAATACTAAGTATTTTCACTCTCTCACGAACATTATAAGAAGAAGAAGAAACCACATTTGTGTACAGATGATGCAAAACTGCAGAAGTAAGCTGTTAACTTTTACAAAAACCTGTTTTGATGCACATATCCAGTTGATATTTCTACTATAGATGGAGTGGATGTTCCAAAGCTGTCGCAGAGGGGTGTTGCTGATTTACTGAAACCAGTGACCAAAAATGAGGTTTATGTAGCTTTTTTGAGTATGGATTCTCTTAAATCTCTAGGTATGGATGGCTTCCAACATTCCTTCTTCAAGATTTATTGGGATGTGGTGGGAGATGACGTATGGAGGCTTGTTCACATGGCGTTTGAAAAAGGCAATTTCAACTGTAGGATCACAGAAACACTTGTAGTCTTGATCCTTAAGGAAGAAAGGCCTACAAACTATAAGCAATTTCATCCAATAAGCCTTTGCAATGTAATTTACAAGCTAATTATAAAGGTGTTGATCAACAGGCTGCATCCTTACCTAGATGCTCTTATTGGTCCACTTCAAAGCAGTTTCATTCCTGGATGTAATACAACAAATAATGTCTTAATTAATTGCTCAAGAAGTGTTGCTCAACAAATAATGCATAAGACCAGAAGCAGGCATGGTTGCTTGGTTGTGAAGATTGATCTTGAAAAGGCATATGACAGGGTAAATTAGGATTTCCTGCAATTAATTTTGGAAGAATTCGGCGTTGTCAAACAACCATTTCAACCCAGTAGTTTAAGTTGTTTAAATAAGATCTCAAGATATGATTTATATTATTATCTAACACATTCCCTTAAGTAAAAACCCTTTGAGCTTGAAACTTACACAAGTTCATATTACCTTGTACTTAATTTTTATCAAAAAATAGATATGATGAGGTTTGAACTCGTGACCGCTTGGTCATTAAGACTTTGATACAATGTCAAAGAATCATCTCAATCCAATAACTTAAATTATTTAGATAAGATCTCAAAATATGATTTATATTATTTTCTAATAGGATAAATATTATTAGATTGATTAAGTTTTATTTTCGGTCTCCAACTATTACTCTTCTTTGGAATGGCTTGAAAACACATGTATTTTTTTTAAGCCGTGGTTTGCATCGAGGAGACCCACTGTCTCCTTATCTACTTGTGATGTGCATGAATAAACTAGCATGCTTAATTAACAAAAAAAAAAAAAAAAGTGACAGATAAAGCCTGGCAACCAGTTTATGTTTCCAAGGGAGATCCATGAATTTCTCATCTATTTTTTTTTTGCGGATGATTTTCTCTTGTTTAGAAAAGCAAGTAAGGCTCAAATGCGTACTCTCGTTAATATGTTACCAGCAGAAAAAGAAGAAGAAGAAGAAGCTAGTCTTTTAAATTCAAATTAATATGACAGTTGCAACATTCAACGCACTATTTCATTTATATTCCTTAGTGCGCCGTTTCAATTAGCTAATAGGCTTCCTTTCAATTTGCTTTACACACCGTTTTACCAAGGACAAATTATTCTGTGTTCCTGTATGTTCTGGAGAGTAATTTTAGAGGAGTAGCTTGACTATATAAGTGTAATAGACTTTGTCTGGCAGCATGAAAAAGAATGACACTCTTGGAATCCAGGGAGCTTAACAACTTTCTCTATCCTTCTAGCAACCTACTATAGCATCCATTGCTGGACCTTGAGAGTAACTACTCTTCTTCCCACTCCCGTCAGCTAATTCTTTCATAGCAACTGCTGCATCAAGCCCAGATTGGCACTGTAACGATCGCACTCGTAATAAGTGGTATTTGAGCAGACTATCCATGAACTTTAACCATGGCACTAGATACAAGGGCAGCTAATTTCAAACGTCTCGAGGATTTCATAGACACTCTCAAGCAAGAAAGTAGTCAGAAGTATAAGCAATTAGTAGACCTACTAGACTATACCATTGAAAACCAAGGGGATCGGACTATTAATATCAGGAGCATGATGAGTGTCATGTCACCTTGCAAAGACTCTCTCTCAAGTCTCTAGTGGTTCTAGCCAAGGCAAAGAGAAACACACCAATAACCTGGATGGAGCTGATTCAAGAAACAAGGTGTTGTATGAAGACAAAATTCCAGCCTATAAATTACACAAACCCAAACATTTTTTTTTCCAATATTCAATGGAGAAACAAGGTGTTGCATACTACTTCTATGGTTGAAATGAAGGCCATAAGACGACGCACCTTCTATTTTACTCTTAGAAAAGTTAAAAAGGAGGACAATATATGGCCTGCCATTAAACATTTAAAAAGTAGACAAAGCCAGCGAGGGGCCACTTTTCTTTGCCCTAGGCGCCGACCTCTTTTATTTGTTTTTCAACTTCTTTAGATTCTTACAAAAATTCACTTTAAATAAGATATTTAATATTATATTTAAATTATTAGTTAATTTTTTCATGGTTCTTAAATAATATTCAACTTTAACAATTTATTTTTTAATTATTATATACCTAATATGCAAAAATAAAATAAAATTACTCATGCATATTTAATGAAAACAATTTATATTCTTTTATTGTTTTGATAGATTCTTGAAATGCTTTTATCATATTATTTTATTTTTGTTTTTAATCACTAAAAACATATTGAGATGTTATTTTTATATTGTTTTATTACAGCTTACCTTTGAGATCATAATTTATTTTTATTTAAAAACAGTGAATACAAATAAAAAAAATATGATTATGCTAAAACAATAAAAAGATGTATCAATAAAAGAATGAAGTTTAGATTAAACAAGTGCATTTTTCTTTGTGCATTTTTCTTTCTTATTTCAAATGATTGAAAATTCTAACAAACTTTTATTGTAATTGTTGCAACCTTCATTCAAAAAGTTTTTTGCTGATAAAAAATAATTGGTTTTTTCTTGGATAATATATACTAACATGATATGTAGAATTTTTATAATAATTTTCTCATTAATATTAAATAAGAATAAAATATATATTTTCTCTTTTCTCATTAATATTAATTATAGATTTTTATATAAGTTTTTCAAATTTGTTTTTCTCGTATTTGCTTACACAATTGTAGAGAAATAATTGATTTATAATTTTTAAAATTTTTAATTGATACATGTTTTCTTGATCATAATCAATTTTTGCTTAAAACAATTACCTGAATAAGAAAATTAGTTTTTTTTAAGAATTATATGCATTTTCCTTTTTAGTTCAAATCATTATATTTTTCTTGATTTTATCAATGAAAAATGATACTATAGAAAAATAACCATTTTATTGTCGAAACAAAAACAAATTACATGAGTTAGAGATGTTTTGAAAAAACCACATTTCTACTCTATGATTTTGTTTATTGTCTTTCATGTGAATGTCAATTTTTATTATCTTATGATTAAATAAAAATTAGATTCTAAAAAGTTAAGTTATTAAACTTGTCAGCTACATGACGACTTAGGTTATAATTTGAGCAAACTAATCTAGTTTAACTCTAACCAATCTAAAATATTGATGTTTTATTTTCTTTTAATAAAAAATGCTTATTGATTTTTCTTTTATTTTTTTAAATCATTTTTTGACTATTTACTAGATAATTGATAAACACTATGCTGCAGGTAGCTAGGAACAATGTTTTTTTTTTTTTAACATAAAAAAATTATACAAACATTACTAACATTTAATAAAATAGATGCGTATGTTTAATAGAATAAATTAGTGGAGCCAAAACACGAGAGTGCCTGCCGTTTCTTGCAAGGAGGCCATTTTTTTTTTCATGAAACACAATCCATGGAGGATAACATGAGACAATAAATGCTGAAAAAAATCTTAACGCTAATCACAGACTAAGTTGTGGAGTTGAGAAACAGATATGTATATGAAGATCATTGATCATGAGTTGTAGGGAGCTCTTTAATTTCTTAAAAAAACATTGTTTTTCTAAAATACAAAGACAACAATATAACTTTATTTTTATAAAAATTATTTTTTATTTAATTATATAACAAAAAAAAATAACCGAAGTAAAACAATCAAATATAATTAAAAAAATGGTTATGATGGGCTCTACTAAAAGAGAATGCTTGGTAATATTAAAAAAATATTTCTATAAACTTATTTGAAAATAAACTAAAATTTAAATAGTATTTAATAAAATAAAACTTAAAATACATCCTTAATTAATTTAATAATTTAATATATTTTAACTTGATTAATTTTTAAGAAATTAAATTGAAATTGTTGGAAAATCATAAAAAAAAATAGGTGTACAGGTATAAGCTTTTTTTTTCTTTTTTAAATTGGGCAAATAATAATTTTTTTTAATCTTTTTAGATGAAGCATCCTCGACAATGACAAAAGGGCGTTGTCTGCATGCTGAGTTACCAGCATCGAAGAGGTGCTCAAAAATTTGGGCAAGAGTTTCACTTAACACACTAAAAACGACTCTTATATTACCCTCAATAACAAACTTCTTAACTCAGAAAACACCAAATTGATTAAAAATATAAAGTTAAATTGAAAAAATATTTCTTTCAACCTTTATTTACTTTTTTCAATTATATAAAAGCATAAAAACACCTTAATAACACTTTTGATATCAAAAACATTTGATATCAAATTTGATTATTTTTATTAACACAATCGGAGTAAATTACGTTTATTTTTTTTCTCACTGCTCTCTTTTCTTCCTTCTCACAATTAAGAGATTAAAATTTGTACAAAATAAAGTTTTGAACTACAACATATAATTGTTAAACTAAAAGGATAAAAAAAATTTATAAAAAATCTTACTGCTGCCGTTTTACCTAGCATTCAACTTTGATTTCCTTATTTTTATTTTTATTTTTATTGCTTTCCTCGTTTCTATTATTATTTTTATTTTAATGTTAATGTTAATTTAATATAAATGCGAGTGTGCATATATGCTTTATAGTTTTGAAATTTGGTCTGGCTGGTTGATCTAAAACCCGACTAACTCAAAGCTGAAATTGAGGGAATTGGCACAATTGAAATTATTCCACATTTTGAAATAATGTGGAATTGGCACAAATTTTAATGGGACATGAACGGAGACGATTGAAATTGAGTTTCTATACTGTTTTTACCGATGCTCAGGGCTCCCCAAACTTCCATAGACATTCATTAGCAAGCAATATTTTATAGAAGAAAGCATTCCCCAAACATTTGCTTATTAGTTTTGCTGATTATACATCATTCCCTCTCCGGGAGAGGTCATTCACATCTTTATCGCATGCACTTCTTATTCTTCTCACACACATGTATGAGAGATCATTATTTAACACGTTTTTTCTACTATTTTAAATTAGCTAGAAACAAAAAAAAATGTTGTTTGTTGTATTAAACCTGTTGGTATTTAATTAAGTTTGAATAATTTCGTATAGAGTTTAATAAGTTTGATTACATTGGCATATATATTTGATTTTTGAGGCATATATATATATATATATATACTTCTTCAAGTTTGTTTCGATTGCTGGCATGTATTGTAAATATCGACATCTGAAAATATACAGGAAAGCTTGGGAGCACAAAGGGAGTTGAAAGTAAGCAGAAGATCATCAGATTATAGAGTACACCAATTAATTTTCCTGTTTTACATTGTGGTTGCTATTACTAGAGGAAAAAAGACGTTAAGAGAATCGGTTTGCTGGTCGTTATCCCACTTTTTTTCTGCGGTGTTGCTCTCTAAACATGGGCTGAATCAGGCTGAGAGAGAGAGCGCCCAACAATGGCCAAGCATGAAAGCAGGAATGTTACAAAAACATTTCATGCTTCTAAAAACCGGAAGGCAAAGAGCCAATGTCGTGCCTCTCCTAGCGGCCTCATCGTTCACTTAGATACTCTCTAATATTTCCTAATTAACCCATATATATATATTTAGGCACAACAAACTTGCAAAATCTTGCACTTTATATACCTGTTGCCCCAGAAGGGATATAGCATAACATTTTTGACATATCGAGAGATAGAAATTATATGTATCAAAGGCTGTGCCAACTTGTTTTTTAGTAGTTTGTTTTCGCCAGCATATATAATGGCATCGCCATTGAAATCTATCTTAGCAACGTTGCTGCTTTTAGCCATTGCATTGCCTGATTGCCAGGCAAAATCTAAACCTTCCCTCTTAGGGAAACAAGCCATTCACCATGCAATTGGACGACAAGCCAACCACATTGAACTTCCCAAACGCCATAAACCAAAGTTCCGGCCAGGCCCGTGGAAGAAAGCTCATGCAACTTTCTATGAAGGCGGCTCAGGAACATTTGGTATTGATGCCTTCTTTTCCCTTTTTCCTATATTTTTACCCTACTTTAATCGATGATCTTGCTCACCTTACAAAACGACCAAATCCAACCTCCAATATGAAAAAAGAAAAAAATGGACTTTTCTTAAGCGAAAATTTCATTCAATATTGTGAGGCTGCCTGCCAAGAGCAGTATGATGAGAACATTTCTCTATATTTTCATAAAAAAATGGATTGTAAGAAAAAAAAATTCATGTCCTCACGCATCTGACGGCATTAATTGTAACTACAACTAGATTATTTTCATTGTTCCTGGACTAACTTATAAAAAAACATTTTTGTTCAGGGGGAGCATGCAATTACAAAGATGTTGCAGGCGAAGGCTATGGCATGAATACAGTTGCACTGAGCAGTGTTTTGTTCAGAAATGGACAGGCTTGTGGTGCTTGTTTCGAAATCAAGTGCGCTGATAGCCCTCAATGGTGCAAGCTAGGGCAGCCATCTCTCTTTGTGACTGCAACTGATCATTGCCCACCAAATCCATCTCTCCCAAATGACAATGGAGGCTGGTGCAATGTGCCACGTGAGCATTTCGATATAGCCAAGCCTGTATTTAGTCAGCTTGCTGGGTACAAGGCCGGCATTATTCCAATCCAATATCGCAGGTCATATATATGACTTTTCAATCTTTTCCCATTTAGCAAAATTATACCATTTAGCTGGCCAACTAGGATGGTTGGGTTGAGTTTCTTAATTAAAAGGGTTCATTTTCCCTGCAGGCTTCCATGCAAAAAGCAAGGAGGTATTAGATTCACTATATTGGGGAATCCTTGGTTCTATCAGGTCATTGTGTGGAATGTAGGGGGAGCTGGAGATGTTGTTAGTGTTCAAGTGAAGGGTGATGACAAGCTCAAGTGGACGCAAATGGAACGAGATTGGGGGGCAACTTGGAAAACCAGTGCTATTTTGCATGGAGAGTCGCTGTCCTTCCGTGTTAGAGCAAGCGATGAGAGATACTCGACTTCATGGCATGTTACCCCTAAAAACTGGCAATTTGGCCAGACATACGAGGGCAAGAACTTCAAATAGAGTGCAAAAAATATTTCGGAAGGGAAGTTATTTGTGTCCTGGTTGCTAAATACGTAACGTTTGCAGGCCATGGACATATATACACATCTGGCTTTATAATAACAGAATCAATAGAATTCAGCATATAGGCTAGATTTATTTATATTTACGGCCATTGTAGTGATACTGACTACAGAAGAGAATGGCGATCCAACTGGCATCAATTGTGTTTACAAGACAATGTGAAAGTTTTTTTTTTATTAGCTTTGTTATCCACAAAGTTTCCCCATCCCTTCTCTTTTTGTTCTTCAAGTTCTCCGTTTATTACAATAATCTTTATGTTTCCAATATCATCAATACATCATCCTCTGGATTCTTAATCAAACATAAGGTAGACTTGATACAATGCTGTCACGTGTAAACCTCTCCTTTTCAGTGCAGATACGTGATGGGAGACATCCAAAGTGAAGCAGAATTATAAACTGAGCGATTGATGAAAGAATAAAACGAACTAGCACGCTCACCACATTTCTGACATCATCTCAATCCAGAATTAAAGATTGATGAATCATCAATTTTAACCTAATTTTTTTTATAAATTGAAAAAGGTTTTAAAATGAAATGGGTTTGGCTTGTATTTAATTGATAGGCAAACTCAAGATAATATGCGCTTGAAAAATATACTAAATTCAATGCAATATAGATTTGGCGAATATACTAGATCCAAAACACTTGGGTTAGTCAATCTATTAAACTTAAAGTAACATGAGATCTGGTGAGTATATCAAACTCAAAACACTTGTAAATGCAGAAAATTAAAAAAAAAACAATAAAGAGAAAGTTGTGAATAAAAAAAAAATAGTAAAACCCTCTAGGAAGAAAAAAAGATAAATTATAGGAATTGAATATGTTGTTAATATATATGTGCCCTCTAACCAATCAATTAATTATATGTGGCATTGACTTTGTTGTAAAAATATATATTTTATTAATGAAGTCATTCTTTATCTTTAGTATTTATTTACATTTGATTAATGAGTTAGAAGTAAAGATAAAGTGTTTGGTGGAAAAATACTTTGTAAAAGAAATTATAAAATTGTTATAATTATGATGATATTTATTACATCAAAATATTGTTCCTAAAAGTTCCAGTCAATGGTCTACTAAAATTAAATATTAATTAGAGTTGTTAAAACTAATACATATTATTTTGTGCCTTTATGAAATGAAGTAATTATTATCATAAGTTAAGGTATTAGTGATACTTTGAACTAATATATAAGTACTATTTAAATGACATTTATATTGAACTAACATTCATGATAATTTCATATGGAGAGATTAATTGTATTTATAAAAAAACTCACATGAAAGTTTTGTAAGGAATCCTCATACTTAAGATCCTTGTATTATTTTATATAGGGAATACCATGTTTTAATTCTAACTACACATTGTCTTGATCAATGGTAACAATTATATAAATATTAGAAATAACATAAACTATATGAAGGTTTTGAATTATTTACAAATGATTCATCACACTAAGTGAATTAGGATAATTTTTTCATATATTTTACTGAGAAATTGATCACTAAAAAGTTAAGTCAAATCACATATGACTTTCATAATATTTGATTAATCATAACACTTTGTGAGATGTTATACTTTGCTAGATGTTATACTTCCAATATAAATCAATATATTTATTGAATTAATAGTAAGTTAATTTTTTTAATTTATTTAATAATGTTTTTTTACAAGATTTAGATTTATATTTTTGTTAACATATTATGAACATAATAGGTCAGATACATTAAAAATTATTCGTAAGAAATTAAATTAAGATGATTAATCAAGTGGAACTTGATTGTAAATAAGTTTTAGAAATCGAAGACTATAATATAATTAATATATAAGATTATAATTTTAGACCTAGAAAAATAAAGTAAGAACTTGATTGCATAAATTTGTAGAACTATTCTTAAATAATATATGTCATATTTTTCAAGAGGCAAAGTGATATATTATCATTAATAGGTTTATCAGGGTTTTTTTATAAATAAAATATTATGCCTCACATTTTCTGATTGATGATTAGAGAAGAAGAAAGGAAAAGAAAAAAAAGAACTAACACTCAAGGCATAACACTTTCTCTTTTCTAAAAAGGTTTATAAAATTTTGATCTTGTGGTTTGTGTGAATTACTATTAAAGACCAAACAATTGAACGACTTATGGTTTACAACAACTCAACCTTGAAAAGTTGATCAAATCCTAAAAAAGGATCTGATTTTTAAATAATCTTTCCATAAATCCTAAATGATCCTAGATTGTTTAACGGGGTTCTAGTGACTCATGAAAAAAATATAAGGTTATTATGTTGGTTATGTTTATATATTTCAAGAAACACAACATATATGGAGATGGTTATACTTCACGGTAGTTGGTATGACTTATTTACATTGTTATAGTGTTAGAGTTTTATGTAAATATTTAAATATTAGATAAACATATTACATGATAAATCATAACAGAAACTAAACTTCTCATTTATTGATAATAACAAGAATTTTAACTAAGTTAAACTACTTGGTAGTTTAATCTATCAAGAACTCCTGATCTCTTGATTTGAATAGGATTGTACCTTATGGTTATTTGCATACACTCAAACTCATGCTCTCAATCGCTTCTCTTCGATTTATTATGACTCTTGATTGTCTGACAAACTACTTCTTAAAAATCCAAATTAAAACTTTTTAAGCTTTATCAATCTCATTATTTATGGTCTATTGTAGCTGATGAAGTTCAAAAATCCAAGAGCATAAAATAAAAGATTATTTGGTGTTTAAGATAGTAGTTGATTAATATGTTAAAATATTTGGATTTTTAGGTTATAAATACACCATGAAAGCTTTATATTTTTCAATTCTCTATTCCCTTTATATTTTAAAAGATACTAATTTTACAATAGGGGGATCTTTAAATCCTCTAATTGGAACTCTTTTCTTGTAGGTATTTAAAATCTTCTTAGTGAATTTGGAGTTTATTAAATTAAGAAGAAATTCAAATATTTTAACATATTAATCAACTACTATCTCAAAAGTTCTTGGATTTGTGAACTTCATCAATAGCCTTATTATTTACGATCAATTTTAGTTTTTTTTTCCTTACATGAAAATAAACAATTGTTTGTATTTAGTCAATATATGAATGTCTTTTTTTATGCAAAAATCTCATTAAATATGTATATTAATTACTCTTTAATTTTAACTTCTAAAATTCATTTTAATATTCCTTTTAAAATAATAAGAAGAGATTAAAAAGACTACACAAAAAGAACTCAATATTTTAAGGATTTTATTGTATCTGTAAAATTTGAAGAAAATTTTAAGAATTGTTTTTTTCAAAATTTTTCAATAATTAAAATTTATGAAATAAAAATTAAAAAGATTTGAAAATTCTTGGCGAACATTCTTAAACATTCTCAAATATTTTAATGATCGAGTATTTTGCAAATATTTTTTTTATTTTTAGAAAATTTAGATTTTTAATGACTTGAAAATTATTAAACATGTATGTTTTATAGAAAAGCATTTCCTAAAATGTGATTGTCTTATATTTTTTTTATTTATTAAAATCTTTGATTGTTTTTTAAAAAATCATTTTTATACAAGAAAGATTTTCAAAAATTTTGATTTTCTTCAAACAATTGATTTTTTTTTTATTAAACATTTTCGTAAATTTAAATTGGTATTGATCTTGCAATTTAGTACTATTGAGTTCAATTGACTAAATTTTGCAAACACAAAAGAAGATTGATGCGATCCAACCATCAAAGGATCCATTGGAGGTTTCAGTTGGTTCAGTTACTAGGCTTAGAGCTAAGAAGTTCAAAGAAGCTTTCAATAGACTTCTTAAGATACATGAGTTAAGGTGGACTTCAAGAGGATTTGTAATAATAAAGAGTAAGCCTTGATTAATCTGATTCATGTTCAAGAGAGGCTTGTTAGTGGAACTAAGACTATTACACAAGGATTGGGAGAAGAAAACTAGATTCAGACAGTTTGACCTTTCATTACTCTTTTAGTCATAACTGGAGTTACATATCGAATTTTGATGTGATTTTAGTTAGGCTGGAAACTAAACTTCCATACATTTCCAACGGTACATGACACACCTTCTAATTCATTAAGACGAGAGAGAACCATCTGTTTTAAGTTGGGTCTTGCTGCTGCCAGATAGAATGCGGAAACAACAAACTTGTCTTATTTAATTAGTTGGACAATCAAACTTTAATTATTTTGAGATGAGACAATTTATTTGGGTTTTAGACTTGTTTATTTTGTTTATTTTAATTAGTTTGGGCTAATTTTAGCTTGAATTAATTATTATTTAAATTGGGTTTATGTGAAACCTATTAGGGAAACTAGGGTTTTGATTTAAAGTATAAACTCTTTAGAAATAATTTTAGGGTAGACTTTTGATAATATTTTCAGCATTGTAGCTGACTTTTGATTGCTCAATCTTGATTCTTGATTGAACTTTCAACTCTTTAAAGAATTGACCATTCTTTGTTGTGAATTTATATTTCTTTTGCTCGTCTTCAGGTGTACGCATTGTGATCGTCTTCAGGTGTACGCATTGTGATCGAGTTGGTTTATAGTCTTGTTGTCTTGGAACAAGTCTTCCATTGTAATAAATTCATTCAAATCTCAACAAACTTGAGTTAGATTAATCTTGGGTTCACAAATACCATTAAATTCCACTAGGGTTCGCAGCAAAGATTATATTGTAGGAGTTAATTTGTGATACAAACAAATGTAGCTACTACGAAGGTTAATCCTATGTTTAATAATATAAAATTATCCACCGTTAGTCTTTCTTAGATTTGCCCCGTTGACACAATAAATACATTTTTGCTGAGCTTTGAGGCCATGAATTACATAATACATTCAGATCTTCAAACAATCATCCATCAATTGAGTCCAAGGACTGTTTGACTACATAAATGTCCTAACGAAAACATAAAGCTACAGAACCTACTGTCCCATGTTGGGAGGTAGCAGAGGAGGACGTATTGTCTGGCCCTGCATCTGTTGCCCAGGAAAACCATGGGGAGGCAGCATTGATGAGGGCCTGCCTGCCTGAGTGCCAGGTGTGAAATTCACCATCGCACCACCACCACCAGGAGGTGGAGGTGGGGCAGGTGGAGCTCCACCTGGAGGCATAGGCCTAGGGCCATTAGCCATGGCAGGAGGTGGAGGAGGGGGTAATGATGCAGGCATCGGTGGTGGTGGGGGTCTAGATCCTGCTGGAAGTCCTTGTGGTGGCAAGGGCGGTGGTAGTTGGGAAGGCACAGTGCTGTTAGCTGCAGCAACAGATTGAGGTTTGTTCGCCTCTGGTGGCTTCAATTTAAAATATAACTGCAACTGTGCATTAGACATCAAGTCAGATATATTCACAAATAACTTAGATGATCAATTTATCTTTAAAAACATATTAGAATTTAATCTAAAGGGGCCACGAAGTTGGTACTAAAATCCTCTTGTAGGTAACCTTTGTCCACTCAATTTATGAAGATGTAGTCACTAATGGAATCTTGAATGCAATCACACCCAAAGGAGTGAAATCTAGAAACGATCCACGTCTCTTCATGTTTTTGGTGCAGACAAAGTTACACAAGACACGAGTGAAAATCCGCAAAAGACTGCTTCAATATAACATTAACATATGGGATTCAAAGGCTTGACGATCAAAAGACATATCAATACTTCAAAATAACATTAATACATGTGGTCCGAAGGCATGACAATCAAAAGACATATGAAACAGTTCAAGAATCAAAATACTAACCGTGAACATCTTGGAGTCTGGATCCCAATGTGAGAAGAACTTCGGAGTAGATTTGTCAATTTCTGTGCTAGGAACCTGAAATTGTAAAATAAACAAGCACAAATGATAAATATTACTAGAACTAAACATCAACTTACAAGTAAGAAACATTTAATTACCATTTATCAGTATACCTTGAAAGCGATTATCTCATAAGGTTCTGCAGAAAATAAAAGATACTGAAACCTCTTATCATTGGCCTCGATTCTCTGCATCCACGACAACATACACTATGTTAGAAAGATCTGATAATAGTTTTTATTCACCAGGAGACAAAAATAAGAAGAGGGGGCCAAGATTAGTCGAAGGATAAAAAAACCATTCATCTTGAGAGCAATGAAAGATTTAAAAACATAAAATACTAAGTATTTTTTACCATAAATCAGTGAAGACACGTGATGAAAATTAGCGGGAGTTCATAAGAGTTATGAATAACTTAATTTTATATCATTTGCTTTTGACAAACTGCTTAAGTTGCCAAATATGTTCGGCAACAATTTTATAAATAACACTATTGAGTTTCTATCACTTTGTTTTTCTTTGATTGTTATGGATAACACTTTTAGTTTCTCGTTTGATTATTTCAGTTACAGTCAAAATCAACAATCAAAAGTCAAGTTCTTAAGCAAAGGCTGAGTTGTAATTCACAAGTAATTTCAACCAAATAAATTTTTGGTCACTAAACATTTGACAAGGTAATAGATCAATGGAAAAGAAAAGTAAAAAAAAAAAAGTTATGAGAAAAAAGAAAAGGAAATTTCCTGTTCATAAGATGACATAAATCGATGTCTTGGCTTTGTATTGTCCTCTATCTCAGGATATTCAATCTGGAAGAGAAGAGACCTCTGCTTTGTCTCTGGATCAAATTGCTTTGTCACCCGATATCCAGGCCTGCCAATTTTGACTGCTCAAAGACCAAAAACATAAACTCTTTACTTTATGAACCAAAAACAAAAACTATTTACTTTATGATCAAGTAACCATTTATTAGTTGCTAGTCATTAAACAAAATGTGCATCTATTCATTTCATTTATTAGTTGTTAGTCATTAAACAACCCCAACTACCCAAATTCAACATATTGTTCATTGCTACATGACCATTCTAACAATTCAACTTACACTACATTTAAAGCCACCTTCTAACTATTTAAACTACTAGATTTCCAAGTTTTTTAAAAAACACGGCAATCTTTCCCAACTTCAATATCACCTCCGTCATTCTTGTTGACTTTTGGCACACTTGCTTTCTTTCACCCTTTTCCTCCTTTGTGAAAATTAATTTATAGCTCATTTCCATTTCAAGTACCAACATTTATCAAATACAACTGCTTATACATTGGTGTCATTCATGCCTTCTAGACTAAGCCTTCCTATTCTTGCCATCTCTTATACAATTATGTATTTTACTTTCATTTTCTATTTGAGTTGACTCATAAAATTCAATGAATCATATTGAATCAAATCAAATCATGATTGAATCACACAATTCATGAACATCTAAGATCCCTGCATGATTCACATCGGTTTGCACGTGAATTTGTATAATTCTAACAACCATGCCCAAAAATACAATGTCCCAACTAAGCAACCTACAGACAAGCTCATCTCCACTATATATTGGTTATACAGTAGAAATTTCCTAGCTTGCATTCTAAACCAGGTCACACATACATAGTTATCAGTTAGGAAGTTCAGAACCAATATGCAGTCTTAATCAACTACTCTTTTTGCAGAATAAGTTCAGATACGAGGAACACACATCAACAAGTAATAAACAGATAGAAATTCACACAAATCTCCAAGAAAAAACTGTGATTAGTGCTCGACAATAGAGATTGCAACATCGAACCAATGTCTTAAAGTAAAATTCATATCTGTCAAATTTGCCCAAAACAAAAGGCTTTCCCATTATTTTCAAGTTGGAAGTTCTATAAAATAGTGTTTGGTTATTGTCTCTAAACAGAAGAGACAGGGATGGTGATGGTGACGGTGATGGTGACGGTCATGATGTGCAAGAAATAGTGAATGTTGTAGTGTTATGTTTAGTTAAAGAGACGAGACAGAACAAAATGAAAATTATTATATTAATTTTTTAATAATGATATTCATTTTCTTTCATAATATTCAAAACTTGTTCATTTAGTAAAAAACATTCTTATACTGTTTTTTATATAAATCACTCTTTGATTAATTTTATTCAATTTATTAAAATATTAATTTACTTTAATTCATTCATTTTTTAATTATTACAAACTATTAAATTATATAAAATAATTTATTGTTTATTTTGAGCAGCTAATTTTTCCATATTAATTTGATGAAACAAAAACCAAAATTTTAATACAATTACATTCCTAAAAAGTATCTTTAAAATTAATATATTGATAATATAGTGATTCATCTATTGAAACTGATCGAGAAGTGATCAATGGATTGTATCAATGCATTGAAAAATTAGTTTCTAGTAGTGATGTTCAAGATATAATCATGAGTGAGTTGTTAGTATACAAGCAAGCTAAAAGACTCTTTTGCAATTCAATCAAGAAACACAAAGTCTCCAGGTGATATTTATTAATTTCTTAAAAAAATTAAAGTTATTCATTTATTACATTCAACCCTTAAAAATTTAAATTATTTGTTCATAATTTTTACAGCTGAATGGTGGAGCTTGTTTGGAAGTTCCACTACAAATTTACAAAAATTAGCTATCAAAATCTCGAGCTTAACTTGTAGTGGGTTGTGAACGTAATTGGAGTGTGTTTGAACATGCAAGCACTTTGACTTTTTATCTTATTATTCTTTTAACATAAAAAAATGAATTGATCTTTACTCTATTGTACATTGTAATTCTACAGATTCACACAAAGAAAAGAATCGACTAGAGCACAAAAGATTACAGGATTTAGTGTATGTTAAATACAACTAGGCACTCAAAGCTCATCATGATTTGAGGAATGTTATTGATCCTATTTCCTTGCAAGACATTGATGATTGCAATGAATGGTTGGTTGGGATGATGGGTGCCAATATAGAGAATAATATTGTAGTAGATGATGAATTGGTGTTAGATGGAGACACTTTAACTTGGGGTGACGTGGCAAGGGCAACTGGAGCTGGAGAACCAAGAACCAATACTAGACAACTGAAGAAGTTGAGAAGTATAGGAACATCAAGAGCTAGAACTACACATAAAAAGGGATTAAGTTCTAGTTTTAAACAAGTACAATATGGTTTACAAGATGAAGATTTGGATTATAATCATGAAATGGAGGATATAGAGGACTTAAGTGAAGGACAGGAAAGCATGGATGAAGATGTTTTTGAAGATTAGTGAACAATAATGATGATATTTAAGTTTGCGTTTTAATCTATTTGGCTACTTGCTATTTTAAATTATCTTCTTTTGTTTTAAGGGTGAAAAATGTAACTTTATATTTGGTATTTTATATTTTGAATCAAAATGATCTAATTGTAATTGGTATATATTTTAGATTTATATATTATAATATTATATTATATTACATGTAATTTTTAAAATCATATAGGTTGAGCGCCTTGGTTCATTCGGGTGAGCGTCTAGGCATGCGCCTAGCGCCTCGGGCATTTTCCAGGCTTGGCGCGTTTTAGTGCCTTTCGCCTTTGACAACACTGCCTGAGACAGCAACCAAACACCAAGGATGGACATTTTTAAGTTGAATGGAAAGTTTGAGCCCTAGACCACTCATAAACAACAACTTCCACAATACCCTTGACATAATAAAGCTATAACAACTGCGAGCTAAACCATATATGAAGATACAGTACCACTGGATATTTTCCTTTCCACCAAACAGCATTACTGTCGGCATAGGTTTGAAGTATAACTAAACCCAAGTTCCAAATTGAATATTTCTAGTCAAGCAATGCAATATGTGTAGCAGAAACAAATCCTAAGAAACCACTTTTGGTTCTAAATCGAAGCCTTTAACTTGTCACCTAAAACCACAAACAATCAATCTCAAGAACTTGACCCATTTGCTTTCTCTTTTTACTTTTTCTATTCATTCACAATCTTTTTTAACCTTTGGCCTCAACAAGCTACCACTGTTTATTTTCCAAAGCTTTTTCATTAGATCTTAATCTTATAAGAATCAACATAGTCCATGCAATATGTTTTACTTTGAACTCAAAATATCACATTAAGGAGATTAATCAGATATATACTATTCCATTTTTCAGCACCAAACCAGTCAACATAGTTTCTATCAACTACATGTAAAAACGGAAATTAGACAAAAAAAACTCAGCACAACCTAGAAAACCCTCTGTGTGTGTGTGTGTGTGTGTGTAAGAGAGAGTCAAAAGGGATAGAGAGGGAGAAACCTGTCTTGCGAATGTTAACTTTGCGCTTATTAGGCTGAGGAAGAGCAGGAGCATCCTTAGCCTCGCGAGCAGCTCTCTTAGCCAAATTGGTCTGATGCCGCTTCCCTTGAGTGTGAGCCAAGTAGTTCCCTTCATTGTTGTGCAAAGTCAGACACAGCTTACACTCATAACTACAAATACCTCAAACAAACAATTAATCAATCATGTTAAAAATAAAATACAATAAAAAATTACAAAACTTTACTATACCTGCCGAGGTGGTTGCGCATGAAATAGGGATCTTTTGCCAGATCGATTGTCTCCAGGGCAAGACGTCGGAGACGCTCGCGGCGGTCGATTGCCTCGTTCTGGGCGGAGGCGGCGCCTCCGCTGCCTGGCTTCGAACCCCATTCTCTATCCATTGATTGTTTTGATTTCTGCTTCCTCTCTTCACTTCTCGGAGCGTGAGATAATGGAGGTCTTCTTGACGCCTTTGCTCCCGCTCCCAAGCCGAACTTATGACACCTGCTATTTCTTCCCCTCTCTTCTGTTTTTTATTCCCGTATTATATAGTTTGGAATAAACAAATCAATCCTTTCATTATAATTATTATTATAATTATTTTCTAGAAGAAAAAAAAAAACCCCTTCACTTTGGTGTCTAATACCTTATTTTTCTTAAAGCGTTTCCACTAATTTTAATTCTAATTCTAATTCTAATTATATGTCAAACTGGTTTTATAACATATCTTTTTATATAATAATGAGGGTATTCAATTAACTAACTAAACTTTTTTTAATTATCAAAGTTGTTTTAGGTCAATTTTCTATACAAAAAATGTTGTAAAATATTAATTAATATTTAAAATATTAATATATATTTGTTGTATGAATTTTTTTTATTAACGTGGGTGTTCAGCCAGTTTATGTGATTTTTAGGTCTTTTTTTAAAATAGATTTTTTTTTAATTTCATTCTTCAACATTTGATTAATTGAGAATTGAATTTCATAAATTATTTCAATTTGTTTTTTATGGGATTAACTTGATCCTATGATTTGAATCGCGGATTTGATAATTTAACTCGAATTAATTGAGTCGATCTAATATGTTTATTTCTCAATATATATATATATATATATATATATATATATATATATATATATATATATCATCTTGAAAATCTTTTTAGTCAAACTATATTTTTTAAAGGTAGTCTGAGTTATCTTTCGACTCGTCATATTGATCATGTCACATTGGGTCAATCCCACATAGTTTAAATTCTTTTCTACTAGAGAACACGTTAGCAACACCTAATTTTTTTACGTTAAAAAAAATGATTTGACCCGCAGTATAATGCAGACAATGAACTAGTTTATTATCTAAAAAATCAAAATAACAGGAACTTGCTAATGGTGTTTCATTGCTCATAAGAACAATGGACCACCTCCTTTTTTATAACTTTGATTAATTTTATTTTTTTCTTGGCTTTTTTTTTCAAGTTTTATCCTTCAATATTTTATAATTTTAAATTAGTCTTCATAATTTCTTTTAGTTTTCTTGTTATGACGTAATCTAATCCCAAGCAAACATCTCGATATGTGATTAGTGCTCAATTTTATGAATGTTTAGTTTTGTTCTCATATAATTAAGTAAAAAAATAGTTTAAAAAAGACAAAGTTATTAAACATAATTGAGTCTATGACATTATCACATGTTTGGTGGGTTAACTTGGTTTGATTGGACCTAATTGAGTCTATGACATTATCACATGTTTGGTGGGTTAACTTGATTTGATTGAGAATTTGCCTTCATAATTGGTTTTCATTTGCTTTCTATAGGGTTATTTTGGTCTCAAACAATTGTCTCGGCATGAGTTTGGTGCTTAATTTTATGAAAATATATTTTTTATCATATAATTAAGTAAAAAATAGTTTTAAACAATAAAGTTATTAAATCTAATGAAATCTATGACTTGGATTGCAAGTTTGATTGGATAAAATGTGAAGTCAAGTCAATCCAATATATCATAGTCTCAATAATTTTTTAAAAAAAATATGTTATCTTGAAATTCTTTTAAGGTCGAACTATATTTTTATTGATTGTCTAAGTTGTCTTTGAATCAGCTAAAGTTAAGTGGGTCACGTCAAAATAACCTTCACATTGTTCATTTTAAAACAGAGGCTAGGCAGAAAATCAAGTCGAGAGCTTTCAATGTTGGCCTATTGGGCCAAGTTTAATGACAATGCAAAAAACTTTCATGTGGACAGGACATTTATTTACATTTAAAAAATTTCTCATACTAAACTAGTTCCCTATTTGGTCCATGTTCTTACGTTTAATTTGAAACTTCTATTTTAAGGTAATATAAGTCATATCCACCTTATATTTGTGTAGGCTACATGAATTTTTTCATATATAAATTTCTACCTCGCATTCATGAGTGTCCATCATATCAAAATCAATTTCTAATCTTTAGGGTTTACCTACTTATTTAGTTTCACAATTTTTTAATTGTTAAGGTATTTTTGAACTAGGACTTTAGAGAAAAACATGTTAAAAAAATGCATAAAGAATATTATAGATTCTTATTAATCAAAACAACAAGAGCTTACACAAATGGGTTGCATGGCTTATAAAAAATTGAAGAATGTTCAAAGAAACAATAGGGTTCAAAATGCTAAAAAAATAGTGGTTTTCTAAAAGTTAATGTTTGGTAAAGTGAATTCAACATTTAATGGTTCTATGCTACCTAGCATTCATTTAATTTGACATATTATAAAATTGAATACATAAATTATTATTTTTTCTGCCTATATAATAAATTATAAACTCTATAAAAATATAGAGTATAAAACCTATTAGCTTAATTAAGATCTTTAGGGTTTTTGAATCCATCACTATGAACAATTCTGCTACTCCCTAGCAAACACTCTTGTTATGAAGAGTGAGATAAAAAAAAAAAAACTAGTTTGATAACTATGAACATTGGGTAATTGTTAGTTTAGCGATCTTTTAACGATTACATAAGAGATCCAACAATTGATGTTTCTTAGAAGAAAAAAGTGTATTGTTGTCTCAAAACCACTCTCATGCAAGAGGGGTGTTTCCTCTCAAATAATATCACTTTAGCATGCCTCAATCTCCTTAAAATTTATTCTTTATGACATGATATATTTATTTATATTTTTTTTATTAGGTGAAAAAGTCTTGATGATCGATCATCATCAATCTTTTAATCAATCATTGATTTTTTAATAAATACATTATTTATTCTTCACTTTTCTTTTCAATGATAAGAAACTATAATTAGAAATTTAATCCTGAATAGAAGCAAATAGTGGCCTCGTTAGTCAAACAAAATGTAGAGTTCTAAACTTAACCCTAATAGGTTTAAAATAGAAGACAGTTTGCTTCAAAATTATTAGTGAACAACTATTATTCTTAATTTTACAATTGATGGATGAATTATTTTTCGTATAAATAATGCTCCTTATATGCCTTAATTTAAGATAAATAAAGGAATATTGACCTATCTTTTTATGTTTAAATCAATTAACAAATCAACCAACATAAAATATCAAGCATTATTCTTCTAAAATGTCAACCATGTTTAACTTTCTAACATGTGTATTAATTAAACAATTTCAAAATTAAATATTTTCTAGCTTTAGGTGCAACGTTTAGGATTATAAGAACTATAATGTTTAAGTTATAATGAATTCACCAATTCTTCAATTAATACCTAACTCTCTTTTTTTCCAAATACCCAATTCTTATCAACAAACACTAAATGTTTTCTAAACAAAGAAAAGAATCAAGAACCTTAAACTTCCATTACTCTTCAAACATTAAAAATGGCATCCTCAAGCTCTGCTCATCAAAAACCTTCCCTTGTCACCCATTTTCAAAACTATATTGATTGTATCCCCTATGTAAACTAGTCCATTATCATTAATGCACCAATGAATATGACTAAAGAATATCTTTATCCATACTAAGAAGAAATCCCACAAGAAGGAGATAGTATATCCCTTGGAAGTTATTGCTACCTAAATTTTGACTTAATTTTTAATAATTTTTTGAAAAAAACCAAAAAATCTAAAAATATGTTTTTAATGTATTTGTGTCGATTGCGGCGTCTTTTCTAAATAATTTAAAATTAAAAAAAATATTTAATTTTTTTAGTGATGTAATTGCAATTGTGGAAGGAGAGGACCAATTTGAAAATTGAAAACCCTCTCACCAAGCAATCCATCTTTTTTTAATCAAATGGTCTACAATCAACTCTCTTAATTCAAGGGTTCATTTTTCTTTGTTTTCTCTCCAAGTTAGCAAATGAATAGTTGTGATTTATTCTTGAAATCCAATGGTTGATCATGATTTGTTTTGCCTTCAAGTCAAAGAAAATTTTCACTTATAAATAAGTGGTTACACAAACAAAAAGAAGAGGGGCAAAAATTTAGGGAGAAATTATGGGGGAGACCAGAAAATAAAAGAAAAACAAAAAAATATTTATATATTCCACACTCTCTCAGCTCACATATATTCCTAAAAAAAAGACATGATACAAAAAACCCTAGACCTAATTAACTTAGACCAGCCATCATCACCACTAGGGAACCAATCACACCAGTCAATCAAACCCTCCATCATCTTCCTCAACGCTCAGCCACCAAGAATCCAAAAAAAAAACCCTAGACCACTACCTCCTCCACTACACGCCAACTTACCACTCACCGCCCACCGTGTCCTTCGCCAACACCTATTTATTTCTCAAAACCAACAAACCCAGCAAATCACCATCACAAGAAGACCCAGTCATTATTGGAACCAACCTCTTTGACCTTTCCTAAAAACCACCAAAACCATAGCTTCCCCAACAGAAGTCTTTCCTTATAAGCTGCCAGTAGCACCACCAGCAACCCCAACATCAGTTTCCCCTCTCAGTTACCACTAACCCAGCTTCAACAAGAGCAGTAGTAACAAACCCAACTGTCATACCCTACCATAAGCCTCGATCTCTCCTCTGGTTCCCCCCAAAATGACACCTATTTTTTTCATCCTTCATCCACGATGTTTTCCTCTCTCTTTCTTTTTCAACTACTACCGAGAATCGCACATGTCAACTCCTCCACATCTAAAACGATGTTGTCTCAGCTTCTCTAGTTGGCCATAACCAAGTAAGATCAATAACATTATATGACATTATAGTCGTAGCTGATTACCAGACTGTCCTCCTCCATCCATAGCAACAACAACAATGATATATCCTTTTGCAACCCACAATAAACACCACAATACTAGACAACCTTCATAATAGACTCGTAGCTGTCTACAATAGAAAAGAATAGTAGATGAAAAACCAGTAATGAAGGAGAAAGAAACAGATATGAAAGAGAAAGAAAAAGCCTAGAGAACCAAAACTTTGCTTATGGATTTTTCTATCTTTGCAGGTGACGATGAACTTCACCGCTAGTATAGTAAAAAAAAAAAGAGGTAACACTGCTCTAGATCCATTAGGTATGGGCCTTCCATAAGCGGTGTCATGTAAACCCATGCCCCTCCAATAATGGGGGCACGTGGAACCCACGTGTCGTCGCACTGTTTCTCTATTTCTAGTACCGTGTAACAACCTCTCCAAGCTATCCTCAGCCTTTGAAAAGTCCATTTTAGGATTTAGATGATTTTTTATGTCTTTTTGTTATGATTTGTGGTTAATTACAATGTTATGTAAATATTTGTAATTTGTATAGGTGTGTGGGTTAATTAGTAAAAAAAGATGGGTGTTTATGTTTGTATTTTCTTATATGTTTTTTAATGTATAAAACTAAAAAGACCAAAAAAAATGAAAGTTTTAATTGCATACGATCAAGTCTCTCAAAAATATAAAAAATCATATCGTTTAGTATTTTTATATGAAAATTCAAAAATACATACTTGCATGTATTTTGGTATTTAATAACTAGTTTACTAAATCCATGAGAATTTGACCAATATTTCAATAGTCAAATTTTAATCACGAGAATTAATGGTTAATATTCTCGTAGAGTTTGTTGGACCTACAAGTAAGGCTGATATTTCAAATATCAGGAGTTGATTGGAAAATTCTCATAATTATTCTAAATATACACTAATTTTAATTGAGAGTATTTCTCATCGTAACATACAAATTACAAAAAACTTTGTTTTCATAAGAATTTATTTGGGTACACGAGCCAGTGATAAATTCTTAACACCGGATTTATTTACGTGAATAAATCTCAATCCTAAGCCACAGATAGATCATCGATTAGAAAATCATCAAAACCTTTAAACCATATCAAATCACATAAATGAGCTTATCTAAGGTAGGGTGCGCTAGGAGTGCTAATATCTTCCATAGCCACAACCAGTCTCTTACCCTCAAAATCTCTAATAAGACCAATATACTCGGGTTTCCTAACGACCTTGAACCAAATAACTAGGTGGCGACTCCAATAACCCCCCCAACATCGTGCATCCACGTGCGACAAAAGTTAAGAGAGAGACTTCCACTCAATGATGACCATGTGAATCTTAACATATGAGGAAAAAAAATATTTGACTTGTTATAACATTTTCATTCTAGATTATGGCAAGTGGTTGGATAGAATGCAATAACACTTTGGCAAAGAATAAAAATATTATAGGTTTTCTAAGCAATCTAATTATCCAGGATTTTCACCAAGATGAATAAAGAATTTCTTACCCTTTCTCACTTATGGTCAAAGTCCAATAATTTATTCTTATTCAAATATGAGATGCAAACCATCTTTTTATTTGATTTGGTATTAATAAGAGGTATATACCTAACATGTGGGGAGATTTGTGCCTCTATATAAGTAGTTACAAGTCAATTTAAAGACGTTCTAATGGATACTCCTAAATATAATGTACTGTTTAGGAGAAAAAAGAAAAAAAACAAATTTTCCGTTATAAAGAGAATATGTAGCCTTTTATTGCACTAGATATATAGATATCTAATATGTTTTAGGTTTAAGAAGCCAACCACATATATACCAAGCCACATATATAGGCCATAAGAAGAATGCAAGCAAAAATGAGGATGACCCTTTTATTATGAAAGGTAATATTTATAGAATCTTATGGTGCATTAAGGTATAACAACTGTCTATTTTCAAGAGTTTAGTAATATTCAATAAACCTTAGACCCCTAATTAATTTATATAGGGGAAAGTTTAATGAGGACCCCTTTCCATGACTTTTTTTATAAGGTATATAGAGACCTTTCTAGCCATGATAAATAAGTATGAGTGATTTATTCATGGATCACATAACATTATTGAGAACAAGAACTAGGTGGTTATTGATTCCTCAACATCAAAAGATCGATATTGAAGGGGAAGATAAAATTATAGTTTAGAGAAGTATTTTAAACTATAAGGATCTACATTTTAGGCTAGTAATAAATCTAGCTTAAAGAAACAATTATTTTTCTTGTGAGCCCTACAACCTCTATTTCTCAATGTATTACACCATGAATAAAGATGGTCCAGATAGAGTGATTTTTTAGAATTTAAAAGAAATGAAGAATGTGACAACAGTGGTAGAACATGACTTAAGATACTGTAAAGTGAGGAATTTCTCTATAGATATGGATCATCAGTTTGGGTTCTTCTTCTTATACAAGTTATGCTTCTATTTTTTAATTGATAAAAAGATCAAGGTTAAGTGTCTTGTTTAAATTAAATTCTTATGCTTATGTTACTTCTTTGATACTTGTACTTATCATTTTCCCTCATTGATTTTAAGTACCAACTATTGAATTTGCTACCATTCATACCGTTACTTCTACTACTTTACAATTACTTCTTTTACTCTACCATATGTTAAAGTTTGATCTTTTTTATCATTTTTAAATAAATCTTTATAACCTATAATTGCTTTTCTTTCAATCCATGAAGAGCTTATGAGATGCGTCTGCTATCCACTAATTACCCACATCCCAACATGGATGCAATCTTAGAAGGACAATCCTTTTTAATTAGTGACTTTGGCATGAATAAGGTTGATGAAGAAGAAGTACAATGAGCTAACATCAACGCGACTTCTAAAATAGAAATTATAGAAGGTGTTTCTTATATTGATAAAGTCCATTTGATACATGAAACTCTATATTATTATTATCTTAGCATGAGGTGGACTTGGAAGGAAACCTAATATTATAAGAAGAACTTATACTAGTTGTTGTTTCACCTCTTATTAATCAAGAAATAACTATTTATTATGAAGATGTTGGTCCTTCTACTGTGTTTAAACAAGACTTAGTTATGGGTGTTAAGAAAATTGTTATGGATTCCCCTTTCCCAAGTCAAACATAATCTACTATTATTAGTCTAGTTTACTCTTATTTAGTTTTAAGTAATTTTGTATTAAAACATCTTTTTTTAAAATACTCTAGATGACTTGATGGATCTTCTATCTTTTAAAGCTAGATGGGAGATATCCATCCTAGAAGCAAAATCTAAAGATGAGCAGTGGAAGAAAAATCTACAAAGGATTGTTAAGGAGGTTTAAAGCTCCTAAAATAAAGAGTAACATCTTTAATGACTAGAACATTATAGAGCATCTACAATAACTTTTAAAAAAAATTGTATCCTAAAGATTTGAAATATCAATAAGTCAAGATACATGAGAGAGCTTGAAATAAATTCAAGAATGCCTAATTTTCTCAAGTCCATAAAGTATTTGCACTAGAGTTATTGATTAGTAATGAAGCTAAGATTTAATATGTTGTAGAAAAATTTATGGGAGGAAGAATGTACTATTTCTTAATAGACCTGTCTTATTATGAAGAAACTCTCAAAGAATATAAAATCTTATGAAGTTGAAGCAACTTAGTTGAGATAAAGACAAATAAAAATTTAAGGGCTACTGTAAACACCCAAAAAAAAAGTAAAACCAGAAATGAGTCCACTATCACTGTCGATTTCTGAATCAGGAGTGACATAGTTTCATTGCCTATTTCTGAATCAGCAACGACACAGTTTTTTTAGTGCTGATTTTTGAATCAGCAACGACACTGTAAAATCCAACAAAAATTAGTGTTGGGCCAACCTATCCTAGGGGAGAATTGGAACAAAAACCAACCCAAGAATAACCTAAAATAAGGATAAGAACAACCTTATTCATCACCCAAACACCCCATCTTATTTAAGAGGGGGTATAAATACAAAGGAGAGAGAGAGAGAGAGAGAGAAGGTGACTCTTCCTCTCCCCAAGGTCCAACTGCAGGCTTCTAGAACAACCCCTTTCTCCTTTCTAAGAGAAAACTAAATTGAACAACTGCATGCCTATCTTTCTCGAGAGTAGAGTGAGAAGAGATTAAAAGGAAAGAGAAGTGACGAAACTTAGAGGAAGAAGCCTAAACCTCCTTCTAGAACCACCTACAACCATTGCTGCAGCACAACCCCTCCTTCTCAAGGAGAAAAACTGAACACAACCAGCCTGCATACAATCTTCCTTGAGAGTTGAGTAAGAATTGAGCTAAATGAAGAAGAAAAAAAACAAAAAACAATGGAGAAAGAAGATCCTAGAGGGCCAGTTTGACAATAGGTGAGAGAAGGAAGAAACTGGACTAAAAGAGACGAACAAACCACCAAACCTCTTTATAGAGCTGTTGAGAACCATGAGGTATAAACCAAAACTCTTCTCCACAATTCTTGTGATTTTAAAACCATCAAGGAAGATGAAAATCCCAACTAAATGACCTAGGATTTTCTAGCAGTTGCTAAGCAAAATTTGACTAGGAAAAGGAATGAAAGTAGGGCTAAGTATGAGGCCTAATTCCTGAACTTACAGCAAGAGAAATGAAAAATTTTGATTGAATGCAAAAAAAAAAACTTAAAGAGATGGTCGGCCATAGTAAAGGCTGGATAAAACACGGATTAAAGGGATAAAATGCAAAGATGATGAACTTATTATAGTTGCTTAATTATGTGAACCAAAACAAAACTCATGCTTGTGTTTATAACAATTCTACGTTAGTCGTAAACCATATGCGCCGACAATTTCAACGTCAGTCGGAAAATTGTGTTGCGTTGATGATTTCTTAGTCAGTAGTGACTCAGTTTTTGTCAATGATTTCTGAGTCAGTAGTACCCTATGTGGGATGGTGATTTATGCCAAGTATGTTGTTCCCAGCAAATCAGTTTCGCCGTTAAATTGTGTTGTCAACAATGAATCAATTTTTCTGTCGAATTTGTGGAGTCGGTAGCGAATCAGTTTCGTTGTCGAATTGTGGTGTCAACAACGAATCAGTTTTCGTTGCTGAATTGTGGTGTCAGCAGTGAATCAGTTTTCGCTGCTGAATTTGTGGAGTAGCAGCGAATCAGTTTCGCTGCTGAATTGTGGTGTCAGTAGCAAACTAGTTTTCATTGTCAAACTATGTTGCCAGCAGCGAATCAATTTTTGGTGTCAAATTCTATGTTCTAGTGAATCAGTTTGCTGACGAGTTTACATCACCAGCGAACCAGTTTCGCCGATGATTCTTTATTCTAGCGAATCAGTTTGCTAATGAATCTGCAACACTAATGAACTGGTTTCCCTAATGAAGTTCTGCAGCAAATTACATATCAGAACTGGTTCAATGATTAAAATAATTGCATTGTATGATTGTAATATATACATGCTAGAATGTGAAGACATGTGCTCTTGAAATTTGTATGGTGTGAGTTGTTTGATTACCAAAATGCAAATGTACTGATTTGTGACCATTGATATGTTAGGTGGTGCAACCGGACAAGGACATCCCACGAAAGGATCAGATAGGTGACTTCCACCTTCTTTTAGCATAACATTAATTTATGAAATGAATTTATTACGAAGGATCTATTGTTGTGCTATATGGAATACTAAACTGTCACAAATGGTTGTATGAGAATTACAAAGGATCTATTGTTGTATTGTACTGAAAATTAACTATCATGAATAGTTGTATGAATATTACGAAGGATCTATCGTTGTATAATACTAAATGTTAATTGTCACGAATATTTGTATGAGTATTGCGAAGGATTTAATGATGTGTTATGCAGAATGCTAAATTGTTATGGAATGCTTGTTTGAGTATTACAAATGATCTATTGTTGTCTTATACTGAACGTTAAACTATTACGAAACATTTTTGCGAGTATACAAAGGGTGTAATATTATGTTATAGTGAATGCTAAATTGTTATAAATTGTTTGAAATGTGTATTACAAAGGATATATTATCACGTTATAGTGATTTCATAAACCGCCTATGAAACGTTTGATTGGTTGATGATTAGCTTTGGCTAATGGCATCCGAGATGGATGGGCGGGTTATGATTGTTAATTAGCTTCAGCTAATGGCATCCTACAAGGATAATTGGGTTGCGTTTGATGATTAGCTTTGACTAATAGCATTCTAAAAGGATAACCGGTTTGCATTTGCTGACTAGCTTCAGCTAATGACATCTTGGAGTGATGACCGGTTTGAATTCAAGGGATAGTTTCAGTTAACGGTATTCGAGATGGATGACCAAGTTTGATTATTGTAATTAACCTTAGTAATAGACGAATTATTAAGGATGATATTACGTAAATAAGGAGAAATGAAAGAATTGTACTCCTTGGGGCCATAAATGAAAAGTAACCTTAATATTCCTTTAATTATCCATTTCTATGTTTTTAAATTATTTATAACACTTGAAATTATCTTGTGTTGTAACAGGGACTTCACACCAACAAGGAGCGTAAGGAAATCTGTTCCATGACTCACCTTTTGAAAAGAACTATATTCACTTGTTATCGGCGTTATGTATTTTGTAGGAATAGATGTACTAGTTGTATAGTTACCATTCGACACTTTTGGAATGATTGGTATTGATAGTTGCAATGAAACACTGACGTGAATGTATGGACGTGAAAACATGATGTTATGAATTCATGTAAATGGTATTCCTTTTTGAGGATTTTGTATGGTGAAATCACTTAAGTATTGTACTACACTAAGAAATAAATTATATTACAATAAACCCCTGAATACCGTTGCAAGAATGTGTATTGTCATTATTTATAGGATGTTGATTTACATTACCCTAAGTAGGTTGTGCCTTACAAATGAATGGAACACATTTATAAACTCACAAAATGATATTGTGAAATCATCAATAACCCAATGACAAAAGAATAAATAAATTTCACCACCATTTTTGGCTTTGAAAAAGCGGGGTTGTTATAATAACCTTAGATACTAGAGCTTCTACAAATAAAATAGAGATAAAAGTCATAAGTCATGGAGAAGTCCGTATTCCTTCAAGCATCCAAGGATATTACAACGGTTAACTTAAGACAATAACAAGCATCAAGGAAGAAATCTATACAAAACTTTCAACATGTAATTTCATCTTTAAAAGACTTAGGGCTAGATTTAAAAGGAATCTGTCATAGGCTTTTTGAAGTGTAATGGATAATTTTTATTATATTAAATAATATTTGTTCTATTTTTCAAGATTTTTACAACTTCATGTATATAACTAAATTTCTTATTTCTATATATAAATATATATTTATTTATGTATGAAATCCAGATTTATAGCTATCTTTTTGTTAATAATTATTCTTTCTCTTTTACACTGTTCAAAAATATTTATTCTCTAACCATCTAACTAGTTGTACATAATAATCAACTTAGATTTTTGTTATTGAGAACTGACAATTAAAAAAGTTAATTATATAACAAGAATAGCCTAATTATAAAGCCCTCGAACAATATAGAGATAAAGTATTTTCACACTTATGATCTTCAGGACAATCCCTTAGTTTCCTTAGGAATCTTAGATATTATTGTATTTCTTATATACGAGTAATATATTTAACCATTAATCGATAAAAGAAATGCAACTCTTCATCTTAGTTTGCTAAATGAGATGCATCTTCTCTAAGAATTTTTGTAATGATGTATGATCTTTCCTAATTAGTAATATAGTATTCCACTTTAGATCACCTTCACATAAGCTTTTTTTTTTTTATCAAACATGTCTATTATTTATCCTTTCAGCCCTCCATTTTGTGAGTTAACAAGTGATCTAATACATGAAGTTTTACCACTTAAAAATCCTTTAATTCTACAGCATAGCATCATAACTATAAGTTAAACTATACAGTTTCTAAAATAATTTTCTATGAAGGCTTGTATACTTATAATACTTTTGATAATACATTATTCCAAGTCTTAGAATTATTATTTTACTAATTTCTATATATTAAGGATTAGAGTTTTACTGGTCGACTATATTTACTTATTGGTCTAGGCATAATAAGAAGTAGAATGAATTATTCTAATTTCATAGTCATATACAAATTTTTCATATCCTCCCCAGTTAATATTGTCTCTTAATCAATACTAATTGTTTCCAAGAGTCCAAATCTATGGATAATTTATATTTTAGTGAATTTGATCATAGTTTCTTGATTGATCGATCAATAAAGGGATGGCTTCAACTTACTTAATAAAGTAATATGTGTTGCACCTGACATCGCGGCGGCCTTAAAAATAATATTTCCTAGAAAGAACAGATTTCTAACATCTTGTTCTTTGATGGGGAATGGTCTTGTTTAAAGAGTCGCCACCTAGTATTATGGTTACTAGGAACCCTAACTAGTCAACAGAGATTATATGGTTCAGGACTGGTTGCGTAAAAGAAAAGATATTATCACCCCTTAAATGTCTTGCCTGAGGCAGACTGCATTGTTGGGTTTGCCTTAAATTGCTAAATGTTTATTAGCTTATGCTATGATAATTTGCTTATAATATTCCTGACTCTGGTGCTAGTGAATATTCAACTACGGATACTTCCAACTCTAACGTTGGTAAATATTACGTAGCTATAAAATAAATTTAGATCAATATTTTTTTTATTTCTGACTCTAGCGTTAGTGAATAAAAAAATAAATAAATTTATTTTTACGCATGCACATAGTTTTATTCTGTTTTTTAGCTAAATGAAATAAAATACAATACAATGAAATAAAAATAAATTTAAATTAGTATTTTTATTCCCGACTCTGGCGTTAGTGAATAAACCAATAAAATAAATTTATGTTATTTTTATTCATGCATAAACATATTTTTTTATTTTTTTATTTTTTTATTTTTTGGGCTCGACCTTGCTCAGCCCATATGGGTTGGGCTAGACCTAGCCAAACCGGCCCGGTCACTGGCCCAAGCCAATGACCCGGCTGGGCAAGATGAAGCATGCATGAACTAAATCACGCGTGCATGAGCAGATAAAGGAAGTGAATTAAAATGAAAAATGAGGAAAGAGAAGCGTACATACCTAGTTCTGGAAATCTGAAGACAATAGCAACAATGGTTCTGGTTTTGGTGGCTTTCCTCTGCTTTTGCTTTTCTTTTTTTTGCTCTGCTTTGTTTTGTTTCCCAATGTTCTTCCATCCTGCTCCTTTGTCTCCATTTCGTTCGTTCCCCTGGCTTTTTTGTGTTCTCACTCCTTTATTTTTTGTTCTCGGTCACCCTCCCTCTCTTTGTTTTCTTACTCTCGTTCTCTTTGTCTCCTGCATTTTTTTCTCTTTGTCTCCTCGGTTCTGCTCTTTTTTTCCCTTCTCTATTTTTCTTCTCTGTGAATTTACGCTTTTTTTTTGCTCTATTTTCCCCTCTGTTTTTTTTTTTTTTTTGCTTCCTTCCTTTGCCTCTACTCAACCTTTTATAGAGCCAGAGAGCTTGCAAAAACTAGTTCCCCTGTTAATCAATCCACGAGCGGGATCGTGGGCAAAAGGCGTGGTCCATGATCGGATTGAATTGCTGCGGATTTCCCTATTGAATCGGTTGCCTCCGCGCGAAAAGGAAGGGATGATGAACAATGCTTCCCAACGGTGCCGTTGGTATCCTGGAAAATGACTATTTTTCACTTTGGTCCCTGAACTTCTGACATTTATCAATTAGGTCCCTGATTCCATTAATTAAATAATTTCAAGTCCAATTAAGTCCCCATATTTCTAAATTATGTTGTCTTGGCCCAAATTTCAATTTATTCCTCATTTTTATCATTTCACACAAAAACAGAAGGAGTCAAAATTTGGGTTATGACAATATGTTACAACTAAGATATAATAATACTTTTGTCAATGATGCCATTTGTTTAGCCTACAATAATTTAACTATAATATTAAGATTAGTTGATAGCAAATGATATACTGGGCCAAACTATTGGTATGAGTGATATCTTTTTGCATAAGTAATTTAATCTTTAGTTATGTCTAACTAATGAAAGTTATATTTCATGATTAGTCATCTCATCTTGATTCCACGTTGATAACCTTTACATGGTCTTTTATGAACTTCATTTATGATTAATATTTTTTTTGTTCCAAAATATTTGAGTAAAACACTAGTTTTATATATGTTTTTTAGGACAACATAATTCATCACTTTTAATTTAAAAGATCTTGATACTTTTTGTGAAGGATCATTCAAATAACAAAATATTTAGGCAAAGTCATGCATCAAGATGAGTTCAAGATATGATCAGACTTTAATTAATATAATTCACGTAAGAGAAAGAGTTTAGAAAGCCTAGTAGTTTGTGGATTGGACAAGGATAAGTGGTTTTGGGCTTATTGTTTCTAATGCTTAGTTTTACGCTAACAAGCATAACTTTCAATTAGACTATTAGATCAAGCTAAAATTTTACTAGAAGATTCTAAAGGCCTTGTTTCCAATAGGATTGAATTTTTGTAGTGATCGGACATTAGAAAGTCTTTGTGATAAAGCCCAAATGCTACTGTGTAAGAATTTCATTGTTTTTCAGGTTGGTTTAGGATTATTTTTCCCATGTTATTTAAAAATTTAATGTTATTTTTAAGCCTTGTATATGATGTTTTACAAATAAGGTTATTTAGCTTGTATTTAGTTTTTTTAGACTTGGTTTTATTTTAGAATAATATTGTTTGAGTGCAAGGTTACTCATATTCTTGATTCTTCATCGAACTTATCAAAGATTAATTGCCTTTATGGAATTCATTCTTATAATTTCAATTATTAATTCTTTATAATCAATAGGTTGAAATCTTTCATCCAATAACTTTGGTTTTGTCTTAATACAACATTGATCAATAATATTTAGAAATAATGCTTTAATGAAAAAGAATCTCATAATTATAATCACTTTATAATTTCCTTTGCAAAATACTTGCCCCAATGACTTTATCTTTATTACATACTCGTTAATCAAACATTAATGAATATTAAAGATAAATAATGTCTTTACTAATAATAAATATATTCTTACATGAATAAAGTTAGTGTCACATATAACCAATTGATTGGCTACCAAATATATACATTAAGATTGTTTAGGCTAGGTTTCTCATCATAACTCCAAACAAAATAATCTTTATAAGTATGAGTAATGATACCAGATTTTAAATATATTCTTCTAGAAAATAGTCTTTTATAAGTTAGTTTACGCTCATCTTTAATTTCTAAGTTGATTTATGTTAGTAGATCATAAACTTTAGCTTTTCCATCATCTATATTTGACGGTGCTAGAGGAAGACTTGTTATATCAAACATGATTGATTGATCATCTTTGCTAAACTTTAATGAATAAATTTTGTTCTTATATATGATATTATTGTTGTTAACCTTTCGCAAGACTTTATATGGGTAAATAAGTTATCGTGACTCATTTAATCCTATATTTCAAACTCTTGACCAATGTTTTCCAATTATAAAACACTTGACTTAGAAAGTCAATTGTTAATGGTCGTATTCACAATGTTTTCTACTTACAAAAAAAATCAGTAGACAACTCATATGGTTGATGCCCATGAGCTATACTGCACTAACATCTACCCTATAGAACCATGCATCTACCATTTCTAAAATCACCATCAATGGCTTATGATCAGCTTTGAAAATTTTAATAGATCTATTAGGTAGCAAACATATTAAGACTTGATGTAGTGAAGATGAGACATACTTGTTGACATGTGTCCAATCTCACATAAGTAAGGTGTTATAGTTTGTCTTTATTTCGACCATGAAGAAAGCTATACTAGAAGTCCTAGACAACTATTAAATCCATTTTTTTGTACTCTTGTAGTATCCCTAACTCCTGTAAAATCTGACATTCCTACTTTAGAAGGAAACATATCAACTTTTCTATAACCAATCTTCTTGATTAATGAAAAAGGCATTATGTTGAGCATTGCACCATTATCGACTAATACCCTGCCCTTTATATTAATACACTATTGAAACTGGTTATTTTATACAAAGGTTTAATATGCTTGCCCATGACCATTGTTAGCTTAAGAAATTTTAGACTTAACCCCCAATTGATCACATTCTAACTAGTTGATTTTATAATTTCTACTTTTTTATCTGCATTATCTTCACAATCACTATTAAGATAGAATAATTGGTTACTAGAGTGAAAATACTTTCTTGATACAATATCATTATGGTCACTCATCTTTACTATAGAAGGGATTTCCACCATGTCAACTTCTTTTATTGCATCCTAATCATTTATTTATTACATCAAAATTGCAAACTCATTGACTTCTTCATTTTCACATTATACACTTCTTTCAGAAAGGATGGTTGTTCTTTTTTCTAATATATCTCATTCTAAGAAGGCATCATTGTCATTTATAAAATCAACTTATTTATTAGGTTGTGCATCTTTGTCTGTATAAACTTTCGTTGATGCAAATTTAGACTCCAAGTTAATTTGGATAGTACTGTTGTCCTCAATTTTATTACCTTGTTTAACTGTTACTATACTTATGATAACATGAAATTTTTCTTTAGTTTAGGTAAGTTCCCCAATTCTTTTAATATGAATGCCTCCCTTTTACTTCTTATAAGTGATCTTATAGCTTGGGTGGCATGGTTTTAGGTCATTGTTATACCAATTATTTTCTTTGCTCTAGTTTCTAAGCTATTAGCATAGTATGTTGAACAATTTTGTATTGTTTTTCAAGCTCAATATTTGGATTACCTTGTATATATAACCAATACCTTTGTTTTGTTTTTTTTTTGTCATGGTCGTTCACTTCTTTCATATTTCTTTATTATTTTCATGATGACCTACCTTCTGAGAAATTTTCTTAGAAATTTATCTCTTAATCTGTTGAGGATTTGAAACGATCTTCTAGGTGGATGAAGATGACATTTGACTTGGCATCTTCCCTACCCTTTCTGCCAAAGGCTTTTGCTACATAGTTACCATGTTCTTAGCATAAATTAACCATTGCACATTATTGTTGGCTTGTTTTGGTGCAAGTTTAGGTTTATTTTTTTTTAACACTAATTGTTTATATGATCGTTAATAAATATTACATTTTAGAAATTTAACAAATATTTGATTTTGACCACATATTAAAAAAAAACTCGTTTGACTTTAAATTATGAAAACATACCACTATTTTATGTATTATTTTTAGGCAAAGTATTTTTTCTTGGAAATAACTTTCTTGATTTTCTCATGTTTGACTACATTGAGGGAACTAGTTAATGAACACTTTACGATTCAAGAAAAGCATATGTTTTAGGTGGAGGAAGATGTTTTCTAATTTAAGAGATTGGAAAACATTACATACACATATAATATTATAGAAAATAATAATTTATAAATATATTTATATATGAAATAATATATTAGGATATATTAATAGACAATATAAAATTATATTAATCTGATATATTGGAGCATATAATACTTTAATTTAAATAATATTGCTAGAAAATACATTTGAATAATATTTTCCTTAATTTAGTTTAATTTGAAAGAATATTTATTCATAGATTTGATATCTTGAATACTTATAATCAAAGGAGCACATTATCAAGAACGCACAGGTGAGGATACCCAGGGACGGCTTCCTCTTACTGTACACAGAAGCATATAAATAATTTGATGACTAATTTCATAAGCATGGCCAGCGTATTCTTCACAGAAGCAAAGACAAAAAGAAAATGGGCAGTGGTTCCACACACATGGCCAAGGATCCCAATCACCAAACTTGGTCTGCAATCTTGAAGAACACAGCAATGCTGAACGTGCAAACATGGAGTCCACAATTTTAGGCCAAAAGCTTATGAAATTACAGAGATTTTGAGGAATAATTTCCTGAACACAAAATTCAAAGGTGTGATTGTGGTAACTGTTGCTATCGTCATGTTGGTGAGGTGCTGCCTTCTTCGATTCTTGAAGAAAGAGACGCCCAACAAACTCAGCCCACCGATGGGGGACCGAAGCATTTGGGTTCTTCTTTCCATGCTCCGTCTAGCTTTGTTCTGTGAAGGAAGCAAGACAATCAAGTGTGGTAAAACCGACGCAAAGGTTTTGGTATCTAACACAAAGCCATCATCAAGCTGTAAAATTGAAAACTTTCTGGGTTGAGCCCATAAACAAAACTCGCATTCCAATTGCTAATTTTAGTTCAAAAGAAAAGGGGAAAGGATATGCTATCAATAAAGTTGTGGGCAGGCGCTTCTTTATTAAATTAAAAATATAAAAAAAAAATGAGAAGTTACTATATCACCAGAGATATTTTACTATTTATTGAAATAGTCAAACGATAAAATTGTTCCTACCTTAAAAAAACTTTGTTGTCTTTTTACTATGAGATAATTATTTTTTATAAATTATATAAGTTTATATTGGTCATTTTATTTTTTATTACACAATAAAGTCATTAATACAATTCTTGATCAAAAAAAATATATAATACCTATTACTAAGGTCCGTTTTGGTTTTTTTTTTTAAATAAAATATTTACTTTGATGCTTTAAAATAAATAAAAAAACAAAATAACTCTCATAATGTTTTTTTTTGTCATTTTATATTGGTTTTATTATAGATTTGAAGGTTAGTCATAGGTATTTTAATAATTGACAAATATTAAATATTATTAAAAAACATTTGTTGGCAAGTGCAACGTACGCACTAACATGTGGACGACCCCCTCATCATTTGAGCAATGCTTGTGGGATCGACCAGCAATCAAACACTACCTTTCAATGTGGTGTTTAAAAGGTCTCAGTGCTCTTGACGTGTTAGTATGGTGCATGTTCCAAGATTTCTATTTGTTTAGCATTGACAACCATTTCTTTTTCTCCCTTTCTTCTCTCTCTTTCCATCTTGATTTTCACACCACCCTCTTAAAAAACCCATTACAACCCTTTAATTTTTTTATTCTTCATATTTGGTTCCTTTTCATTTTATTATATTTTTTTTTATCTTGAATAGTTTATAAAATTGGTATGCTTTTTAAATTTTACCCCTTAATTTTTTTTATTTTTAAATTTGATTCGTATTCTTTTGATTTCTATTTGTTTTGTTTGAAATCATTTTTTAAATTGATTTTGTTTTACGATTCCATCCTCATTTGTTTTTTTTTCCTATCAAATTCGATCCTCATTTTTTTATTGTTATTTTTTTTCTTTGACAAGTTTTTAAAATTCATATTCTTAAATTGGTTTGCAAATTTTTTTTTATTGGACCTAAATTTAAGGTTTCATGGATTGCAAGTTTTAAATATTTGATCAGGTTGAAGATGTTTGTCATAATTTGCTTGATTTTTTATTTTTCTTTGTCCAAGCTAATTTTTTTCTTGTTTCATCCTTCAATATTTATTCAATAAAACATTGTGTTCTATTTTTTCTTTAGCTTGCTCTACGTGGAATTTTTTATTGGTCTTGCAAATGACTTGGTTATCTCGGGACTTTTTATTTATCATTTTTTGTTGGTTTTTTTTATAATTATTTAAATTGATATTTTTTATGTCATCATTCAATATTTGAAATGATGTTTTTTTTTAAAAAAAATTGTAAGGTTAAAAGTCTTTCTCTATTTCATCCCTCTTTATTTTTATTTTCTTTTTCTTTTGAATTTAGTTCTTTTTTTTATTGCTATTTTTTTTATTTGAGATCAATTTTTGAATTTTTATTTATTTATTTATTTGCTTTCTCTAGGATTTTTCACTAATTTTTAAAATAACCTGGATTTTCTTGAGTCTTTTTAATTTGTTGTTCTATGTTGGATTTACTTTGACTAATCAATATTAAATTGGCTGAGAATTGAGTTTCTTAATCTAACTTGGGTCTAGTATTTAATGGTTTGCGAGTTTGAAATAAATTAACTGTTTTTTTGTCATTTCTTAAAATTTATTTATTTCAATTTCACCATTCAACATTTGATGTATTGAAAAATAGTCTTCATGCTTTTTTTTCCTTCCTTTCAAATGATCTTTTTTTTTTTTTTTGCTTTTCTTTCTATGATATTATCCCAATCTTATATTCATAATCATGAAGTTTATCAGTTAACCCGGTTTAACTGAGTTTTTTTTTTTTAGTTTTACCCTATAACATTGAGTTTTGTTTATGCTTTAGATGGTCTCATGTTAGGTTCTTTTTAACTTTTTTCATAGCTATATTTTGTCATTTTATTTATTATTGTTGTATTTTTTTAATTCATATTATTTAAATTACCAATTGATTCAATAATTCAAATCTCTATGTTTAGCATTTCTTTTACATCGAAAAAAAATTAACCGGCCCGCAGCAAAGTGCAATCCACAAATCTAATGATTTTACGCAAATTATAAAATTACACAGGTTAATAATGCAATCTTATTACTTTTTTTAGTACTTATGTTTTGTTTAGTAATGTAATTCAACTCGTTTTTAAAATATTATTTGTTTAAATAAATATCAAATTAATGTTTTTAAATGTTTTTTGATAATTTTAATATGATGATGATAAAAATTAAAAAACATTGTCTAATGAAGTGCTATTATTATTATTATTATTATTTAAGCTTGTCACATTTATTTGAAAAAAATAACAAAACTAATTTTCCTGAATAAGAAAAATAAAAACAGATTTCTTTTGAAAAAAGAGTCCAACAAAACGCACCACTAATCCCTAAAATAAATTCAGCAAATGGGATGCATGGAAATGAATTTTATTTATTTATGGCTTCGAGGACACTCCCCTCCGTAGCTTTGAACGGACCCTTGTCGTGTAGACCTTAACACTTTGCCCAATCACCCATGACAAGACCCCGTCACCTAACGGTCGGAGCGTGTAACCACGCTCGTTGGATGGGAGACAAACTCCACGTGCGACCGAGTTTAGACACAACACGGTGTTCCGCGAAAACGGCATCGCATCTCGGGACAATAACTGAGAGAAAATGAGCACATTACTCCGTGGTCCCTAATTTGCAAACCCGATTATAACCTTGTCCCTAATCCGCAAAAACGACCTGATTATAACTTAGATTTTAATGAAATTTTATGTTTGGAAAAAACTTTATTGTTAAGAATTGAATTCTAAATAAATTCAATCTCTAAAAATACTATAAAAATAAATTAGAGATTGACTCCTCTTATTTACAATTTCAAATAGAAAAATTTTAATATTAAAATTGACTTTTTTAAAATACCCATCTTTTTTTTTTAGAAACTTTTGAAAAAATGAGATAAGTTAATGAGAGTAATAGATAAAATAAATTAAATTAAATTTTATCTCATTCAAATACATGAATTAAATCTATTTATTAATTAAATTCAAATTAAACACTGTAATTGAATTCAATTATAGTAGTGAATTGGTCTAAATAAACAGTAAAACATTCATTTATTTTATTTTTAAATTGCAAACGTACCTCTCCAAATTTAATTTCTTAGAGAAAAAGCAACACCTCATAGGTATAAAAAAAACTAATGCTTTCTATGATTATTTGAAGTCATTATAAATATAATTTTTAATTTTTTTGAAATAATATGAGATATGTATTGGAATCAATACATGTATATATTAGTTTGTAATCATTAAAAATGGTTTTTCTTTCTGTGAAGTAAATAATTTATTTTCCTCTCTTTTCTTTCTTAAGGTAACAAGCTACCCCTTTTTTTATTTTTTTATTTTTTTTTATTGAAGTTGCACTTCATTAGCCTACCTATGACAATTTTAGAGAAATTAATCAAATTATAAAAAAAGTAAGATAATTTTTTACAACATAATAAATGATTTAATTTAATAATTCGTAATCACTTACTTTTTTATTTTTTTATTTAATAATTAACATCAGTTTATTTAAATAAAAAAAAAACAATGCGCTTCGAGCTGTAATTATATGATAGTTTTAGCAACTAATATAACTAGAGTAAATGGTTAACTGACCAAAAAAAGATGAATTGTTACACGACAACACATTTTTAAATTATGAAATCCAAAAGGATATTACAATATAACTCAAAACACGTGGGTTGTTTTTCTACTATAGAGTCAATTACTGTTCATACACACACACACAAACAAGTAACACTGTCATGCACTGTGCATTTGTTAAAAATTCATTTTGGTTCTCAAGTTTTTTTTTTTTGCTATTTAATTCTAATTGAAGAACAATTAATTATGATTTCTCAGGAAAAACTAGGGTTGAAAGAAGAGCTACTTGAATGAAAAATGTGTCAAACTAAGATGGCGTGTCATTAGTTTCAATAACAAATACAATTTGATCTTTGATCTTTGAACTTAAAAAATAATGTAAAATATACAATTTCAGTATCTTAATATTTTTCAAGTTCAATTTTGGTACAAATATTTTATTTTTATTATTTTTCAATTTCTAGTTAGAGAGATGAGAGAAAGAAACCACCGGATTACAGTATTAGAGAGAAAAAAATATCATTGATACTAATTTAGACCACGGAAACAGTCGATATTTGAATTAAATAATTTCATTTGAGTAGGAAAGTTTATATTAGTTTTTTTTTTTACCCTGAAAGTCCTTGAAAAAATATATCTGGGTTTGGTTTGATTTTTTATTTTGGATTTTGGGGTGATTTTTTAACTTTTTAAGGCAAGTGATAGGTTTATCACAGTTTCTAAAGTGTTTTCTTACTGTTTTGGGTCAATAATAGGTAAAAAACGGGTTTTGGATAAAAAAACTTTTGAAGCTTGATTTTTCAGTCACCATAGTGGTTGGAATTTGACAACATCAAACGATGTATCATCTGATTTTTTTCAAAAACATTTAACCCCAGTCATTCGGGCTTTCCAGGAAATACCGAATGCATGCCTTGAAGAAATGGGGTAGGTAGGCTAGCCTTGTTCGCCAAGGTCCAACAACGCTTGACCTTTTTTGTTTTGTTTTCTATTTTTTTCAATTAATTTTTTTTATTTTTTTTCAAAATTTTACTTTATTTGTATTTGTATTAATATGTCTTTTATTATTATTATTATTTTTAGGAAGTCTCTGTTAAATGATAATTATTTTTTGATTATGTATTTAATTTTTGAAAAGATTTTTCTTATTCATCTATAATATTTTTTTCTCTTGTAAAGATGAACTTTGTTTTAGAGAGGAGAAAAAAATTATTTACTGATAATATTTTTAATATATGCATGCTTGTATACTATTTTTTTCTTTTTTTATTTTATTTAATCAATTAATATGTGTCTATTTTTATTATTATTGGATTGAATAAAAAATTATTTTAATAAATAAATATAGTAAACACAACTAGATAATATATTCCGTCTTGTAAGATTAAATATATTGATCTACATATATTTTTAAATTTTTTAAATTTTAGTTATTATTTATCGTTTGTTTTATTTATTTATTAATACATATCATGCTCAATTTATCTAATTACATATGCATAATTTTTTTTAATTTTCATTTAAAATTTTTTTAACTACAAAACATATCAAAAAAACCTATATATATATATATATATATATATATATTGAAAACAATTATCTAACTTGCGATGAAACTCAATCAAATATCTAGTTATAATTATAACACCTTTAAATAACTATAAAAAATGGCTTAGAAAAAGACTATGGTCAATGATGCATTTTGCTGAAAAAAAAAGAAAAAGAAAAAAGAATAACGTTGGTGTCAGTCAGGTGTTCTGTTTCTCTCCAGTGAGCTAGCCGTTTTGTTTAGCCTCTCTCTCTCTCTCTCTCAAATAACCAACATTGATGCCATTACTTTTCTCTCCTCAATTTCTTCTATAAATTCAACTCAGGCATTTCTTTCTTTTTAACTCCGTGCTTTTCAAGAGAGAAAAATACAAGCACAACAGTTTTGATCATCATTATAGACAACGCAGATACAGTCTATATTTTTTTCCTGAAAGGAATTTTTAGTTTAAAATTGTTTTCAAACAAAGTATACTTAATACTAAAAAGAAAAAGAAAAAAAGAGAGACAATAAAGGGCTTTGTTTTTCGGATTGGAATAATAAGAATGGGATCCTCTTCAGGATCATATGATCTATCATTCAGGATCTTGTTGATCGGTGATTCTGGGGTTGGCAAAAGTAGTCTTCTTGTCAGTTTCATTTCCAGTTCTGTTGAGGATCTTGCACCAACTATTGGTATTAATTAAAACTTCTCTATCATTATTTTGCTTTCTCTTTACTGTTACATGGTTTTCTTAGCTAGCTAACAGTGTGTAATGCCTTTGGATCTATCTTCATGGGTTGAAACTTGTTCAGTGATTATGAAACATGGTACCCAGTTTTGAGTTTCTGCTTTTTGTTAATTGCTCTCAATTAGCGATATTAAGTTCTCTTTATTTCTTATGATTTATTAGATGGTGACTGTTATATAGTAAAACCTGTCTTTGTCGACTACAAGTAGCCGGGGCCTTATTTTTATGTTGACTCCTTCAATGCTTAACCAAGTCAATGTGTGATTAGATGTTAATCATTACATAGAAAAGGGAGTCTCGTGATTTCTGCCTAGAACTTCAATTGAGTGATCAACTGAATAATTGAGTTCTCTATGATGAATATGCATTGAGATTCTGTCTCTGCTTTTTAATGAAGGTGTGGATTTTAAGATCAAGCAGCTAGCAGTTGGAGGAAAGCGATTAAAGCTGACAATTTGGGATACGGGTAAGTAATGAAATCACAGTATTCTCTTCTTTCTGTTTATATATGTTTCCTGTTGTCTCTGTAAAACTTTTTTGTCTCTATATTTTGACCTTATGAGCTGAGTGATGGAGCCAACAATGTCAAAGGATTCTTAAATAGTGATCTCACTAATTTGTAAGTTGCTAGCAATGTAACAGTGGGATATCAATTATAACACAGAAAATTTAGAAAAACTGTTTTCTGTTGAGACATGGAGTGGCTTTTCTGGCTTCAATAAATATAATTTTGTTTTTAACCCATGTTTCTGTTAACATTAATGATATCAGCCATTTATGTTCCAGTATGTGTAATTTGATTCATAAAACCATTATGGTTCTTGCAGCTGGACAGGAGAGGTTCCGAACACTGACTAGTTCTTACTACAGAAATGCCCAAGGGATCATTCTTGGTATGAAACAAACACTATCCATCATGTGATTTTGTGATGCTGCTTGCAACTTTCCTTTAATCATCAATTGGCATTAGTGCAAATTCCTTTTATGGGCATGAAAGTCTGGTAGCAATATTTGAATCTAGCTGTCATGTTAACTTCATTTCTAAGATGAAATCTATATGTCTATGTTGTTCAAATTTTTTATATTGCTGTACATATATCATGCTAAATATAGACTATCATATTTCATTTATAATAGAAAATGGTCGGTATTGTATCACATTCCAATTTTTTAGGAGATTGCCTTAAAATTTAAAGCAATTCATGCAGCTTACAAGTAAGATAGATGGAAATTTTTAACCCAGCGCATCCCAGACAAGTCTACAAAGGAGGGGGGAAGTGGTGCTTTCATCTTTTCCTTTAAATCTCTTTAACGTAGTAGCATACTGATGGCTTTGTCAAATGTATCATGAATTGATCATACAACCAGCTTCTGCACATGTGTCATGCCAGCCTACCAGAATTTCTGTTATACCATCTAGCTCATTTAGGGAATCTACTTTTATGGTCTTGCTCGTCATTGTGGTTGGACGAATTAATATGAACTTTAGCATGCTGAAACTCATTTGATTGTTTCTGTCATAAACATGCTAGTGACTATAACTCCCACCAGTGCTCTTCCAATTGTTAACTGATTATTGTTTTGAGAAAATCTTTGGAAGCAAACTCTCATTGTTTTGACTGCCCAATCAATAACTGATATCTTCTCTGATTACAGTTTATGATGTGACAAGGAGAGAAACCTTTACAAACTTATCAGACGTGTGGGGTAAAGAAGTTGAGCTCTTCTCCACAAATCAAGACTGTGTCAAGATGCTCGTTGGAAATAAAGTTGATAAAGTAAGTTTTTTGTTTTTATTTTCTCAAGAGGGATAAACTAGTTAACAGAAGGTGATAATATAACTTTGATGCAAGCTTAATGTAGACCAATGCAGTATAATGAGTGCCCTACAACTCCCTTTTATTTCTCTTGATATTATTGCTCCATTTTTTCCATGATTTCAGGAGTCTGGAAGGGATGTAACTAAAGATGAGGGGATGGCTCTTGCTAAACAGCATGGTTGTCTGTTTCTTGAATGCAGTGCGAAAACTAGAGAAAATGTGGAGCAATGCTTTGAAGAGCTGGCATTGAAGGTACTATCGAAGACTGCATGCTCTGTCTGGCAAATATCATTCCATGCCATAATCACAATTTAGATTTTTGCCACCGTAAAAGAGTAAATGATTTGTTAAAATAAGCAGAATTAAAATAGTATATTGGTTTGCAATTGGAGCTTTCATGCAACGTAAATTCATGCTTGACTGTCTGGTATACATGTCCAGTTTCATTTATTAGTGTAAAATATTACTCAGATAGGTTGATGTCTCCTAATGAAAACATCTATTAAATTATTTCCTTGTTGCCATTTCTCTGATAGAAGGATTGGTCCGCTTTATCTATGAGCAGGATGCCTGGGAAAACAATCCCAAGGGAAGCTTCTCATGTACCTTTTCTGTTCTTGAAACTGAAATTTAATGATTTTGTGTTTTAGATAATGGAGGTCCCTAGTCTTTTGGAAGAAGGATCTACGGCTGTGAAGAGAAACATTTTAAAGCAGAAACCAGAACACCATGTAGCTTCTAATGGTGGCTGTTGCTCTTAAAGGCTGTAACAGAAGTGGCCTCTACATGAGAATCATGACTTACACATCAATAAAAGTCACAAATAGCACTTCTGATGGCGCCTGTACATTGAATTTCCACCTTAACAAATCATGGACAGATCGTGTATATGGTAATTGCTTTCCTTGTTTCTTTGTGTGTGTGCTGTTCCAGTTTTTAATGAGTTGCCTTAGCCACTACTGTACCATTTCATTGTGGAAATTCAGGCACTGAAATAACATATATTAGCTTGTGTAAATTTGTTTGCCTTTGTTTTTATTGGCCAATCTTTACTCATGTCTAAAAGAACAGTCTATGTTCTATTGATTCAGTTATTGTGAGTTTGTATCTTTGTATTCAGGTGGTTACAATGATCATAATATAAGTAATATGATCAAAAATAATTTTAGACCTAGCCAATTATCTCTTATATTATTAGTACTGTATTTATTATATTAGGGTCTATTATGTAAAGTCTATTAGAGTTGGCTAATGTTAGTTGTCTACATCCTTGTATTTATGTATATTTATTATTTAAGAGAATAAATAATAACAATCATATATAGCCAATCAGTTAGTTATATATAACATTAACTTTGTTCATGAATATATATTTAATTTATTAATAAAAATTTATTTATCTTTAATATTCATCAAATACTTGATTAATGAATCCAGAATAAAGATAAAGTTTTTGGGATAAAAATGCTTTGCAAAGGAAATTATAAAGTTATAATTATAAAATTCTTATTGTATCAAAGCATGCTCCTAAAATATTCCTAGTTGATGTTCTATTAAAATTTAATATTAATTAGAGCTGTTGAGACTAATACATATGATGTCATTTTTTTTGTGAAAGAAAACAATTGTTCTCATAAGTTGACGTATGATGGATACCTAGAACTAATATGCAGGTGCTTGTCAGATGACATGTTGACTGAATTGACTCGCATGAGAATTTCATATGAAGAGATCACATGTGTCTATAGAAAGACTCACGTGATAGTTGTGCAAGTAATTCTTAAAACTTGAAATTTTTAAGTTATCTCATTGTATTATGTTTTCATCTTGCTACACATTGTCCTAATCAAGTGTAACAAAGACGAGTATATATTGGGTGTAATATGAATAAATGAAGGTATTTAAGTAATCAAGAGAAGATTTATCACCTTAAATAAATTAGAGAAAATGTTGCATCTATTTTTAAATAATATCGATTTGATTGTAAATTCTTAAGTAAGGTGAAATGAGATTTATAAAAAGTTTTAAATTTTATTTAAAGAATCAATAATTATAGTGTTGTGAACAAATATGATTTGATATAGTAGACACAATCTTTGTTATAATGTTTAAATTGAAATATTATTGATGAATGAATAAAATTACATTAAGAAATTAGTCGCTGAAAGGTTAAGTCAAACCACTTATACCTTTCGTAATATTTAAGGGATTATGATATTGTACTTGATCTTCAAATATAAATCAATCAGTTATTGAATTGATAATAAATTAATTAATTTAATTCTATTTTATTTAGGATTGTTATTTATATTTGGGTTAACTTATTAAGGAACCCAATAAGCCATACACATAAGAACCATTAGTTATAAATTAAAATGGGCTTATTAATCAAGTATGACTTAATTATAAATAAGTTTTTGAAATTAAAGACTAAAGTGTAATTTATAGAAAGAATTACAATTCTAGATCTAGAAAAATCAAGTAGGGGTTTAATTGAATAAATTTCTAAAATTAGTCTAAAATAATAAATATGAATTATTTAAGAGGCAAATTGATATTTTGTTATTTATAGGAATTTTAGATTTTCCTATAAATAAAAAGTTATGCCTCTTATTTTCAGTGGATGGTGAAAAAGTTGAGTAGAGTACAATATTAAGATACTTAAAACACAAAAGAGAAGAACTAAGGTACAACAATTCTTCTCTCCAAAAAGGGTTCAAGAGATTTCTCACTGGTTGGTTTATGTGGATTATTGTTAGAAGTCGGACAATTAGACGATTTGTGGTTTGCAGTAACCCATCATTTGAAGCAAATATTCAAAGCCAAAAATAATATTTGATCTTCAGGTAATTTTTACATAAAATTTTAAAACAACTTTAGATCTATCTGATGGAATCATTGGGAATCCTAAATAATTTTAAATTTAATATTTCCGCTGCATCTATATATTTTGGGAAACCCAACAACAAGTACAAGAATATAGTTCACAACAATTTCTTTCTTTTCTCTCAAACTAATTCTCTTCATTGTTATATTATGGTATCAAAGCCTATTGCATAATTGCATTCATGACTATTTCAAAAAATCAATCTCCTACACAAATCTCTTTTAAATCACAACCCACAACAAATCCTAGTTTAGTGCCACCACCCTCTTACAATTGTAATGGTGTTAACTCCATACCACTAAACCATGATAGTCATAACTTTCAATACACTTATCACTATCTCTTTCTGAAACTTACAAACAACATCAATATCTTTTAGAAAGCACAAGTTCAACACTTTCTGATAAGTCATGGCTTATTGAAATTCATTGATGGTAGTGACTATATCTTACCAAATCACATTCTTTGATAATACCATAGAAATCAATCTAGCTTATACCATATGAGTACAACAAGATCAAGTACATAGGAGCCCACTAATTGCCTCCATCTATATTGAGGTACCGTGTTTAATTATATGTTGTGCCATATCTTATGTTGTTTTGACCATTCTAACATTAACACTGCCTCTTCCTCTATTAAACCTATTATGTCTATACATTTTGCCTTGATTGAACTATGTTAGAAACCTAATGAGAGTGTCATAATCTACTTTCAACATGGAAAGAACTATAATGATGAACTTATAACTATTGGTAAACCTCGTAACTATTGGTAAACCTCCTTATCCTTTAGATTTAACCTTTACCTCTTCAAAGAGCTTCATGTAGAGTTTAAAAATCTTGTAACTACTCTTACGACTCAAGCATAACCTATATATTTTACTAAACTACACTATTTACTATTAAGCCGTGAGTTTATCAATAAAAACACTTTTCATCAACTTTCTATTTTGATAATAATTTCTTCGTGATCATGAGGGGTTTAACAATTGTGGAAGAGGTTATCAATAATGTGGTCATGGTCCAACCAATAATACCTATCAAAATCTTGGATCACGACAATTTTGGAATTAGTCCAACTCACAATCATATTTATGATGTCAATTATATAGTAGTTGGGATCATTTGGCCACCTTTTGCTCTCTTTGGATCAATCATAAAGGCAACAATAATGATCAGTATAGAGGTGGGAAAAGATTGTAGTCAGTTGGCTTAGTAAACTCAATAGTGTAAATAGATTTAGCTAGTAGTTTTGGTAGTCCTGACTCTCTTAATTGGCACCCAAATATTAGAGTTACCCATCATGTCCCTTTAAATAATACTATTATAGTTCAGATCACCTTAAAGTGGGGGCTGATAAGTGTTTTTTAATTTATGCTATTGGTTATTTTAATATTCTTACACTTGTTTGTATTTTAAATTTATCATCTATCTTATAAGTTCATGATATAATAAAGTATTTACTTTTTGTGCTTTAATTTGCTATTAATAATAATTTCTTTTTTGAATTTCATGATCATTTTTATCTTGTCAAGGATTGTACTTCAAATGATATCATTTTTTTGACACTAATAAAGATGTTCATCCTTAATGTTTCTTCTTCTTTACCCAATCCTTGTACCTTTCTTGCCGTCTGTGTGTCACCCAAACTCTGGCATTGTCATCTTCACTAATGTGTATTATGTCATTTAGTTTCCAATAAACATTTTCTTATGTTATCATTTTTTTTCAATTTCAATTGTACTACTTATCTTATGGGTAAATCTAGTAGATCAGTTGTACTTCCTTTAAAACATGCGAGTACTAGTTCTTTAGATTTAATATTTAATAATGTTTGGGGTTTTTCCTCCATTTTCTTAGTTGAAAGGTACCATTATTTTGTTGTTTTGTGGACTATTTTACCAAATTCTTTTGGTTTTACACTATACATGTTAAATTAAAAGTTTTTGAAATTTTAATTTAGTTTTAAAATCTTACTGAGATTCAATTTTGTATTTGTATCAAAAGCTTATAAATTGATTAGGGTGGTGAATTTCAAAAACTTCATATCTTTGTTTTCTCCAAAATTTTAGTATTCTTTATAATGTCACTTGCCCTCACACTCATGAGTAAAATAAAATTATTGAATGTCGTCATCAATGTATCATTAAAATAAGACTTGCATTTATTGTTTAAGCATTCTTGCCATTTAAGTTTTGGTCATATAACTTTGAAACTGTTATATATCTTATTAATCACATGCTAACTCCAATTCTATGTTTTAACTTTTCGTTTAAACTGTTATTTTGCTTTCATTATGAATACAGTTTCTTTAAAGTTTTTGGATACTTATGTTTTCACTATTTTTTTTTTCATATAATCATAATAAAATGACTTTTCATTTCTTACTGTATCTCTCTATGTTTATTATTAATGTATGAACATTCATTCTCATTATATCTACATTGTTCGTCATTATATTTTTCTTAAGTCATTCTTTTTATTTTTCAATTTCTTTAGTCCAAATAATGTTTCTTTTTTTAAAATCTTCTTTATAGTAGATTTTTACTTATTTTATTGGGTCACCCTATCTCTTTTTAAGCTTTTTTCTAATATTGCTTATTAGTTTGTCTCTTTTCTGCCCATTCTGCAATGAAAACCAGCATGTTGTAAGTCTCTTTACTCTTCTTCTCCCTCTCGTTGTGTTGTCACTCACTTACTCATGTCTTTTTCACCCTTATCCTATCACCCTTGGCTTGAATCTTCTTGCTAATGTAAGTTTTATTTCCATGTCGTCTATTTTTACTTCTAAATCTTCTTTTAGCGTTGAAAATCAACATCATATGATTTTACAACCTTGTCATGCTCATCCCCTAAAAACCTTTTAGCATCCTTCAATTTTGTCCTCGAATCATCATCTTTTATTGAGGTCAAATGATATGATAAGTGGCAATCTATTATGATTGCTAACATTTATGCATTTGCTTCTAATGACACTTGATCCCATATGATTTGATTATAAATATGGTGGGTTGTAGACAAGTATACAAGATTAAAAGCAAGGCAAATGAGACTTTTAAGCTTTACAAAGCATGTTTGGTGGCTAAAGGTTATCATTGATAAGAAGGGGTTGATTTTTAGGAAATATTTAGTCTAGTGGTAAAGTCTTAAACTTTTTAAACAGTGCTTTGTATTAGTGTTACTTAGAGTTAGTCGACTCATCGTCTTGATGTACACAATGCTTTTCTTAATGGATTTCTTGATACAAATGTGTTTATGGCTTAACCTCATAGCTTTTGCAATCCTCAATTCCCAAACCATGTTTGCAAATTGAAATGTTCTCGTTATGATCTAAAATAGTCAACTCATGCATGGTTTGATTGGCCCAGTCAATTTTCACTTTCTTTGGAATTTCATAACTTCAGAATTGATACTTGTTCATTCTTTGTTTTGTTGAGGCTATAATATTTCTATTTGTTTATGTTGATGAAATTTTACTTGCAAATGATAATCTTGTTTTTCTTCAGTATTTTATTACTCTTTTGAGAACTGAGTTTGTTATTTATGACTTTAACCTATTTTACTATTTTCTTAGCATTGAATTTTCTTCCATTACAAATTGTTTGCTTCTTTCACAACAATAGTACATTGTTGAAATTACGAAGAAAGCTAGAATAGTAGTGTAAACCAATTGCTACTACTATTGTAGTGGTTCTCCTTTATCCAAATCAATTAGTTACTCCACTCAAACCCTACCCAATTCAAACAATTATAGGTGCTCTTTAATATTTTACATTTACACAATCTGGCATATGTTTTATAATTAATAAAGTATGTTAATTTATGCATTCTCTCATTGATATTAATGGGTAGGCAGGTAACTGCATTTTATATTATCTACCTGGTACTTGTCTTTTGGTTTACACTTAACTCATTAGAATGATCTCTCTTAATGACTTTAACGATTCTAAATAGAATAATGGTATTGATGACTGAATGTCTACTATAGTTATGCTATTTTGACCAAAACTTTAGCTCTTGAAAAAATAGCAAACAATGCTTTGTTGCTCGATTTTCTACAAAGTCAGAGTATAAAACCATTGCTAATGGTGTTGTGGAATTACTACAGGTAAAGTCTTTATTTCTTGAATTTATTTGATAGCCAATCCAATTTTCCATAACATGTGGAGATTGGTTTTCACTTAGTTCATGACATTATCTCTAGCAATTATATTCAGGTTCAGTTTATTGCTTCTAATAAGCAGATTGACTATGTTCTTTATGTTTCTGTTGATCAAATTGATGTTCACACTAAATCACTCTTATCGTCTCAATTTATTTTTCTACAATCCAAGTTGAATATTATAGCTTACCCATTCAACTTTTCAAGGGAGTATTGAAGCAATATGATCAAATATCATTTTAGAAACCGGCCCAATTATGTGTTGCATTATTAGTCTTGTTGTGTCTATTATATTAGAATCCATTAGAGAAAGCCAATTAAAGTTAGTTGTCGTGTGTGTGTGTGTATTCACGTTCACATGTACAAAGTTATTATTTGAAAAAAATACAAGACAACAGCTACAAGATTATAGCTCATCAATTTCTTCCCTTTCTCTCTCTCAAACGAACTTTTCCTTTCTCCCAAGCTAATTCTCTTCATTGTACGATTACATAATTCTTTAGCCAACCATGTAAACATCGAATGGGAGTGCTAATAATCGGGATTTCTTGATCCTCTTCGTTACTTTGGGGTCACTGCAGTGACTAATGTAGTATAAAAGCAGCAGGAATTGATATGATATTCCATGTACTATAGATACTTCCAGTTTTTCCTCAACCATTCCTTTCCCTCGTGTCTCGCCAAACAAAACATTGCATGATAGGCATGTAATGTTCAAAAATACATGTATTGTCACTTTCTGGTAACTTAAAGCTATATCACTTGCCTTAGGAGTGCATACATTAAATGCTTTAGATGGTAGCCTTGTAATGTTATTATCTGAAATGGGTTCTCCAACAAGAAGCTGTTCCAAGATTAAGTAGCTAGACTCTAAAGAAGCCAACAAATGCAAAATGCAGAGCCAACGAAAGAAAGTTTCATCCAACAACCATTAGGTATAATCTTGTGTTTGGGCGAGGAAGCTGAAGATGGTCATGAAGAAGCTCATCCGGCCGATTCCAAAATTCTGTGCGCTTCAGTATCTGGTTCAGATAGTTCGCTTGGAGTCTGCCATAGCAATTAATTAGTAACAGGTACAAGACAGAGATGAGAAACATAATTTTCATAATGAAATCAATGGTTACTAACCTTTCCATAAGAGTTTGCTGTTGTGGCGGAGGCACCAGAAGCCAGCAGCAATCTAATAACATCGGCATGTTCACCTCTTGCTGCATGGTGAAGAGGCTGCAAAAGGGTTTTAATATCAGTAATCACGAGGAAGTAGACAATGTTTGTTGGGGTGGGGTGGGGGGTTACAACACAGCCAACAGCTATAGGTCCAAATTATACAGTCATTCTTGGAACCCTCGTCAGCTCCCACTAGATGAAGGACCAGGCAAAGCCAGCAATGCATCAGCTGGCCCAACACAGCATCCTCAAAGAGATTAAAAAGAAAAGGAAACAGAAATGATATAATTTCTTTTGCAACCTATTTTCTAAGAATGAGGCTCCAACCGAAACAAAAAAAACCATTCAATTTATTATTGGAACTTACAGTATCACCCTCATCATCAACTATCTCTAGCATCCTTTTCACACGCTCTGCACTATTAGCACTGTTCACCAGAAGCTGGACTATCTCAGTAAATCCTGCAGCATAGAACAAGGGAGGTGAGGTGGAAAAAAGAAGAGAAAAATCAACATTAGTTTAAATAATTTCATCGTGAAAGAATACGGAACATGTTGATGATAATTATTTCTTGTTCTTACCCCCTGCGCAGGCATCATGCAAAGGAATCGCCCCTTCTTCATCCTTGGCCTCCAAGTTTGCTCCCCTTTCCAGGAGTAGCTACAAAGGAAAGTGTAAATAATTTGTACTACTGTTTAACATTATAAAGCACCACTGAAAAGCAGCAAGAGAGAATAAATTGAGTCAACTAACCTGGACACAGGGACAGTAGCCATACAGGCATGTCAAATGGAGAGCCGTGTCCCCATCTTCCACTGGTTCATCAATGCTGCCATTCAGGTTATCTGAATCAGAAACTAAAGCATGAGCGAGAAAGATCCTATTTGACTCTGTTGGCATTTCATTGTCATGCGATGATGAAAACGAATGAAATGGAAGTTGGAAACTTTAAATAAAACATTTGTAATTTCAAAGTTCTGATTTCTAACTTGTATAGTGGAATGGGTTCTGCAAACATCCTCCCTAATTCTAGAGATTTCTAGACAAAACTTGTAATTCCCACTCTTCCATTACTTTCTACTTCAATAAGAGAAAAAGCTACCCTTTCACATTTTGTATAAAAAAGCTACTCTCAAAGCCTTGAACCGACAGCCTCTTGGCTGGAAATCCAAAAGATTTTTATCATTTTACAAGTCAATGCCATTCTACAATATTGTTTTATAACCTCTAAATTATGTAACAAACCATCATCAATCAGACATTTTGGAGAAACTTAAACATCCTGCATAGAGAAGCTAAGAAAAGATCTCCATCAACAGCAATATACTCCTTTAATCTCATGAAAAATCAAAGAATGAAATGTTTGATGTTTGATCATGCTCAAGTTCAAACTCCAAATCTTTACGAATCCCATATTCCAAATATTCAATCATGCAGCTTCGCTTTTGGGGTTTAGCTTTGTCAAGTTCTAGCATTATAAACACTATTGGCGAGCAAATGAACCCATTATCGAACTCTTTCATAAAGTTATTTCCATTATTATCGAAACAATAAACCCAAAGATCTATCTATCAGATACAGAAACAGAAATTCAAAGCCACAAGTTAAGGTAGCCTAAATGCAGGCAGCAGACTAGTTTTTTTTTTTTTTGCAAGAACATGACCACCGAAGGAGATAATTTATATTATACAGCGTCTTCAGCAGATCAAAAGTCGGAATATAGACGCGCAAAGGATTTTTATTCAATTTATAAGCAACAGCACTATTGCTGAATGGCATTCAATAGAGATTGCTATTACTGCTCAGTTTACTCAAAATCTTCCAAACTCACCAATAACTAATCCAAATATTAGAACAAAAACTCGGCCTCGATGGCTTCTTCTGTCACGCCAATCCCAATTAACAAGTAAACTCTTGAGAAAAAAAGAAAAAGAAAAACAGTTCATCTAAATTCCAAGAACTAGAATTTCAAGCAAATAATAGAAAAGAAAAGGAAAAGAGAGAAGAAGAGAAGGTTATTCATTTCACCTAGAGCATAGCGAAGAGCGTCGACGTCACCGGTCTGAGCGGCGCGGGCAAGGTCACGGAGGTGAGGAGGAATGTCGGAATCTTGGTCAACTAAGCCGTCTCCCTCAAAGAGAGCATTGTCTTCTTCGTTCTCTTCTTCTTCCAGTAGATTGTCGCGGTGTACTGCCATTTCTTCTTCTTTCTGTTGTTTGTTATGGCAAACCCTCCGTGTCTATGGTGTTGTTTATCTCTGCCCCTCGCGTCTGTGAAACAAACACAGGAAGGTGGAAGCAGACGATTAATATACGAAGAAGGGCTTCAAATTCAATAAATAAAGTTAAACTAAATTAAAAAAACAGAAGAAGGTGGCATTGAATTTATTTGTGTTGTCACTTGTAAGTGGCCAAGAGATCAACAAAAGTGGGCCTTCTCACTGGGACTGGGAAATCGATGGGCACCGAAACCACCTTCTCATTGGGCAATTAATGGGCCTAAGAACATATAGAAGAAGATCGGAACTCAATTACTTGTGGTGGTTGCTATGAAATGATCCCTAACCTCTCTCCACAGTCGAGTTTCAAGTATATTTCCCTTCTATACTTCTCATGCCGATGGGGCATCGATTTTATCAAGGACGGATAGACTAAAGAAAGTACACAAGATATTAACAAGAAGCGTTAAAAAGAGGGTTAAGATAGTGAAGAAGGAGCAATTTGCTCTTCCATCTTCACTCAGTAGTACAAACCAGTTCAGCCATTCTACTTATGTTATAGCTCCCATTACCAGTATTCTTAATGGCAAATCAATTACTCTATCTATAGATTTTGTTTCCAAAAATACAAAGACACAATTATTGTCATTTTTTTTTATCAACAACTTAAAAGGTACTAAATATGTTGAAAACTTAGAGAAACATGAAGTAAATACACATGAAGTAAATGTGAAATTCAAAAGACAATATAAAGTCAGAAATTAAACTAACTAAAATAAAGTTAGAACAAGTTGGAATTGCATACAAGGTTGTAGTTGATATCAAAGATGACGTGGACTTGTTCCTTAAATTGCTAATTTGAGGTTTGAAAAAAAAATTGCAACTTTACTCAACAAGAACATTATCTTAAAATTAAAGTTATATGCAATTAATCACTCTTATCCTATGCTTATAACGAGACGTGAATAAGAAGTATAAATCATAACAAAGTTGATCAATTTTTTGAAGAGTTTATAAATTCAATTAAAATTTTAGTATAAAAATCACGTAACCACACAAAGAAAAATAGACGCATCATATGCGGCAACCTTAGATAAAAATTCAGCAATCCTAAAATAATGTTAACAATTAATTTATATAGTAGAAAGCTAACTTTGATTTGACTTGATGGACCAAAACTTGATAAATATGCTTTAATGCATTAAAAACTCAAAATAACTAAAATAATAAAATAAAACATTACCCAAATAACCCTTAAATGTAAGATAAATAAATAATAGCTCAACTAATTAAAACACAAATTCAAAGTTGGATTAATTGGTTTCAATTTTTTTAATATAGTTTGTTTATCATCTTGGTTTTTTATAAATCCAAGCCACATTATTATCGGTTATCCATTTTGTTAGGTTATATTATCGGTCCCCCCTCTTTTCTCTCTCTCCTTGAAAATTGCACTGACCATTCAAATTTTCAGAGTTGTCCTCTTAGTTGTTGATGTTTCAACTTTGTTGTTTATTCTTTTGATTTTTAATTTTTGTTCTTGGCCTATTTGTAGAATTTTTATTTGTTTTTAATTTCATCATTCAATCTCAATTTATTATGTATTAGTTTTTCAAATATGATCCTTATTCTTTTGATTTCTATTTTTTTTCTTTTCTTTTTTTGTGAATTTTTTATATTTCAATCTCATCTTTCAATTCAAATTTATAATATATTATTTTTCAATTTAGTCTTTATTCTTTTAATTTTTTCCAATTAAAAATTTTATAAAAGGACCAAGGAAAACAATAACAAATGATTTTTTATTAGAGAGTTAAATTGAAAAGAAAAATAACTCCAATGAAAAGAAAAAAAATTAAAAGAATGAGGACCAAATTGAAAACAATAACACACTATAAACTTGGATTAAAAGGCGTAATTGAAAACTAATAAAACTTTTATAAAAGGACTAATGAAGAAAAAAAAATAAGGATCATATCTAAATATATATAAATTGGAATTGAAAGGCTAAATTGAAGAGAGATAAAACTTTTACAAAAGGCTCAAGAACAAAAATTAAAAATTAAAAGAAAAGGGATCAAAAGAGAAATGTCAAAAACCAAGAAGGCCAATTTGTGCAATTTAGGGGGGAGAGAGAAAAAACAAGAAAAAAGAAAATAAAATGCCCATTAGCGACAAACCACCTACTCGCTGCCGACATGCGTCGAATGTGCTGGCGCTTCCAATGGCATGATAGAAGAGTAGGTTCCATCACAGGGAGGAACTACACGTGCCAATCAAACTGGGCGAGTGCCTCCCATGAGTTGCCAACTTTCTCAAATTTAATATTATTTTATTTGTGTTAAAAGACCACAATATCCTCCGCAAATCAATAAATAACAAAAAAACCAACTTGAAAAGGCAAAAATAACCCTTGATCGAAGGTTTGTTTTTTGAAAAAAATTTAAGGGCATTTAAATAATTTAATTTTGCATTCAAAATCAAAATACCGATACTATCCCTAGACGGCAAGCATATTTTTTTTTATTTCTCTCTAAGGGAATTTTAAGACCTTTTCCTCCATCAACCTGGACAAATACTATTCAATTTAAAGGTAAAATAGTCAATTTATTATTATAATCTAAAGCAAAATTAATCTTGTAGTACAGTAAAATATTGTTTAAAGTCCATCCCTTTTTAGTTTATTACTAGCTATGTGACCCGCGGCAGATATTTTTATTTTTTATAAAAAAATATTTATGTAGATTTTTTCAACGCATTTTGATAGTTTAAAAAATATAACAAATAAAAAATATATATTTTCATGACAACCATAGTTAGCAAACCCGAACTGGGGGTTGACCTGACCAAGGGGTTGGGTCTTGGGTTACACGGGCTGACTCGAGTCAAACCAAAAAAAATAAAAAAAAATATTTGAGATTTTAATATTTTATATGAAAAAATTAATCCATGTGGAAAGAAGCTATACATGTTGTAAACAATTAAATTTAAAAGATTACCCCAAAAAGTTTTTTATTCCACATTGAAAAAATACTATCTTATTCTTCTAAGTTGAAGTATTTAAAACAAAAAGGTTTTTTTATCCCACATTAAAAAAACATAATTTTTTTTTGAACATAGAACATATATACTAAAGGACTTCAAATCCCACATTGAAAAATAAAACATTCTTTTAGTATTTTTATAGTGAATCTTGAAATGAGTTAGGAATCAATTGAAAAATATGAAAAAAAATAAATTTTTTCTAGGTAGGAGAAAAATAAAATAAAAAGGGACTATATCGTGTTTTTGCCAGGTCGCCTGAGTTCTGGGTTGACTCGGTGGGTCGACCGGTTTTCTCTAACCCAATTGCAGGCCCGAATTTTGAATGAAACAAACCCAAAAAATGCTACTAGGTCCTGGTGGAAGCAGGGCCCACCGCTTCTAGGTCCTGGTGGTAGTAGGGCCTACCGCTATTGGGTCCTGCTCGTAGCTCTGGCCCACCATTGCTGGGTTCTGCTGACAACAATACCCATCAATAGTGGGGCCTAGCAACAAGGCCCACCATTGTGGGGTCCAGGTGGTAGCATGACCCAACTTTAGTGGCTCCTTCTCGTTGCTCGAGGCCCACCACTACTGGGTCCTGTGGCAGCAGGGCCCACCGCTTTGGGGCTTATTGGGTACCTAGACCCATCATCATTAGGTTTGACTCCAATAAATTTGGGCCTTGATAGAAGAACCCAATAGCTGGTTATCCATCTAGGTCCTGCTGCCTAGGCCCAACGCTGTTGGGCAACAGAGTCCATCAATTCTGGATCATGCTTGATAGAATGACCCACCAGGGTACCCTTCTGAGGCCAGAATTATTAGGTCATGTTTGGCAGAAGGACCTAGCGGTGTTGGGTCCTATTGGGTAGTAGGGACCAACATTATTGGATCACGTTTTTCAGAACGACCCAACAACATTGGCCCAAAATAATATTATATTATAGTATTTAAGAATTGTTTTTTAATGGATTTTATTGTTAAAAAATTATTTTATATAATATAAATATATAAAGCATATTATGTGAATAAAAAATATATCTAGAGCTCCATCAACTTTAATATGACAATAATAGAATTATAATTTTTCTGAATGCTTTTATTTTGAAAAAAAATTCAAGAGGAAAAAAAAATAAAAATCTTAATTTGAAGTAAAAATATAATTTTTTTTATTTTTAAAATTATTTTTGAAAGGTAAAAACAAACATGCTTTAATAAGAAAATTCAACCCAATCTCAAATGAAAAAAATTCTCATCTATTTATTTCCTCTTTACCGTATGAAAAATAAAAAAAAAGTCTTGTGTCCTACTGAGGGCAGGACCCAACCCTAATGGGTTCAGCAAAACCCAATACCATTGGATCTTGGTGGCTGCAAGACTCAACGCTATTGGATTCTGCTGCAACGACTCAGTAAACCTTCCTAACTTACAAACAGTGTTGTAACCCATTTTTGGGTCCCCAAATAAATGAAATAAAATAAATAGCCAAAGGAGGTTAGAAAAATAACAGGAGGCAGAAGCGCTCAGCAAATGGTCAGAAAAATCGGTCAAGGAGGTTAAAAATACAAAGATTGGATTTTTGACAGTATATTCTTGAAGGATGAGAGCCATGTTAAGAAGGAAATTTGAATTTTGAGGAGAAAAAGCCCAAGTTTGGATGTTTATAGACTTAATTGGATTTTTTATTGATTTTATTGGGGATTTGATTGCAAGAAAATTGTTTTTTAGGTCAATTTAGGCTTTAATTGAAAGAAATTTAAGTTCTGGGGCCAAAATATATTTTTTAGGAATTTATTGGGTCAAATCAGGGGTTTAATTGAATAAATATTGAAGTTTAATGACCAATTAGGGGTTTAATTGAAAAAACCGAAACCAGGGACCAATTTGGAAAAACCAGGTAAATAGAGGGGGCTGTTTTATTTGGAAGTTTATTGATCAATTGAGGGCTTAATTGCATAAATCAGAGGCCAAGGACTAAAGTGAAAAACGCGGCCAACTATGGGGGCGGAGATCGAATTTGGTAGGGATACAATTGAAATGAACAAAGAATGATAGAGGACTGATTTGAAGTTTGGCTCATTTAAATGAAACGACGCGTTTTATCCAAAACGACATCGTTTCATTAAAAAAAAAAAGAAAAAAAAAGAGGAAGGCCAGAACGGTGTCGTTTTGAACGACACTGTTCATCTTCCTCCTTCCCCCGTCGAACAACAACAGAAGACAAAAACCATTTTCAAAAAACCATCCCGCCTCTCTCTCCTCGTCCCCACCGAAGCCCCACACCTTTAGACCACCGAACGGGTCACTGGCCGACCAGCCGTTGCGTGATTGAAGGCGCACCTGCTCCATTTTTTCCTATAAATAGAGAAGAGAACAGACACAAGAGAGGGGGGGGAAAAAGAAGAGAGAGAGGAGAGGAGAAATAACACAGAAGCAGTAGAGAAGAAGAAGAGCCAACCTTCGGTCAGCAACCACCAGCAAAACCACCACCAGCACCACTGTCAGCTCCTCTACCCAAGCTCATCGTCGCAGGTAACTCTTCCCATGTTCATCTTCTTGCATGCAGAACGTGCACTGTGCACGTTCTGCAAGCAAGAAATTAATTAGCTGGTTACTGTGCAGGGGCACAGTAACCGGCTAATTAATTCCCCTGGTTACTATGCAGGTCTAATTAATTAACATGTTACTGTGCAGGTGCACAGTAACCACCTAATTAATTAACGGGTTACTGTGCTTGTGCACAGTACCCCGTCACTATTTGTGCACAGTATCTCAGTCACTGTTGTGTACAGTATCCCGTCACAGAAGAAGCATGATGGCCTGTTGGGCCGAGATCGGCCCAACCCAGTCTGGGCCGAGATCGGCCCAACCTTTCTTTGTTGGGCTGAGTCCGGCCCATTTATTTGGTCCGTCCCAGCCCGATTTGTTTTTATATTATATATTATATATTATAATATGTTATGTGTATATATGTACATATATATATAAAATATGATAATTAAAAATATATATACATTTCTAAAAAATATCTTTAAAAATATTGTTGATTTTTCTGCATTTGTTTTATCAAAGTGGATTAATATTTGGTTATATTTTTATACTGTAAGAATACAAACCCAGTATTAAAATACCCGATTTGCGTCAAAACATCAAAAAATACATAATTACAAAAAAAAAATGTTTTGTTTTCATGCATACGGCCTGGTCTCTCCAATATATATATATAAATATTATAACAACATATTTTCACACAACAAAGGAAATTTCAAAAATCAATATATGTATTAGCATGCATTTTGGCTTTAATAACCAGTTTATTCAAGCCATGAGAACTAGGCCAATATTTCAAAAATTCTAAAAAAATCTTTTTGTCTTCTTTTAGTATTTGGGATTAAGAATTTATACGTAAAATGTATTCCTGATATTAAAAATATAGCTTTTTTCACATAGACCTTAGAACGGTTAGGTTTTACCCGATAAGATAAGGACCTCCTTATTGAGGAGGACTTTTCTTGAACCATAGACGGACCAACATACATAGACATTAGAACGGTTAGGTTTTTACCCGATAAGATAAGGACCTCCTTATTGAGGAGGACTTTTCTTGAACCATGGACGACCCAACAACTAGGAAACACAACGAGACCTTGAATTTTATCAGACAAATAAACAATGCAGCTTACCTTAGGTAGGGCGTATTTGGGGTGCTAATACCTTCCCTTTACGCAACCAGTCCCCGTGCCCGATCTCTGAGACCAGTTAGGGTTCCTAGTGACCAAGATACTAGGTGGCGACTCCCACACCATTTTTCACTGCTAAGAGACAAAGAACTCCTTGTCTCACCATATTTACTAGATATATACCCCCATCATACACCTGAGGGAGGACGATCGCCGCGACGTCGCGCACCCCGCGACAGAATGGCGACTCCACTGGGGACCTTGTGGACTAAGCTTTGTTTTTGTCTGATTTGTTTTTGTTTTCGTGTGTTTATTGTTAATATGCCTTTCCTTTTGTTATCTGCTTATATGCTTTAAATATTTTTACACATTGTTCATGCATTTGTATAGAACTGTCTCATACATCTTATTGAACTGTCACATGCCTCACATACTTTGATTATTGAGAGCACACACAAACTTTTAAGTTAAGTGGGGGACTAGCAGCTTACCTTACGACTGTTAGTCAAGGTTTAAGTTTGTGTAAACCCCAACTCTTCGCTGAGTGCTTAGACTGGTAATAGTTGGTACATGTGCCATCTCATTGCCTACAAGCCCCCATATTGCCTCCACGAGGGCAATCACTGGGACAGCAAGAGACCCTTTTAGAGACTGAATAGCCAACCTACCCTCGTCAAGCATAAAAGAATTAGAACCGGCTATAGGGTGTATGCTCCACAAAATATTTTTGCATAAGACAAAACCTAACCATAAGGCGTTTGGTTTTCAGGTCTTTTCAGCTCACATCATATATGCATCATGCATTGTTCTTTATCATACATTCATTTACATTTTTCCACGCACGCCAGATCGTGAAACATAGGTCCCACATCCAAAGTCCACCACACCCGGTCTAGATCAAGAATGGAGAACGAAGAAAGAGCTCACTTAGAGTCACATTATCAGACCGAGTTGGAGTCCGTAAAAAATGAAGTTTCTCGGCTAACCGACTTACTCGAGCAGCTTTTAAGAACTAAGAATGGGGAGGGGACATCAGCACAACATGAAGGAGCGCCAGTAGCTCACATCCCTCAAGCATCTCAAAACCAGGGGGCAAACTCGGCCAATGAACAACATTTTGTGCCTATCACCCCTATCCAGCCAACTCACGCTCCAATCACTATGGACTTAACAGCGGAGGGAATCCCGGATAATAGGTCTCCTAGTTTGATGGACCAAGACAAGCTGTTTGCTTTGGAAGAAAGATTAAGGGCAGTTGAGGGTAATGACTGGTTTGACCCTATACGAGCATCCGAAGTATGTTTGGTACCAAACATTGCGGTGCCAAAAGATTTCTGGATACCAGAATTCATTAAGTATACCGGTTTGGAATGCCCAAACACTCACCTTCGATCCTACTGCAACAAAATGGCGGAAGTAATCCATAAAGATAAATTGCTAATCTATTTCTTTCAAGATAGCCTAACAGGATCCGCTTTGAGCTGGTACATGAGGTTAGACAGTGTCAGGATCAGGAGCTGGAGAGACTTGATGGAGGCTTTCTTTAAGCAGTACAAGTTTAACATGGAAATCGCTCCTGATCGAACAAGTCTAATGTCAATGGAGAAAAGGAGCCAAGAGTCGGTAAGGGCCTATGCGCAAAGGTGGAGGGATGAGGCAATGCATGTCCAACCCCCTTTGATAGAAACGGAGATGGTGACCTTGTTTGCCAATACCTTTAAAACACCATATTATGAGCACCTAATGGGTAGCTCATCTCAGCATTTCTACGATGCGGTACGCATAGCTGAAAGAATAGAGCAAGGGATTAAAGCTGGACGTATAGTTGAGCCATTGGAGGCGAAGGGTTTTATTGGAAGAAAAATGGAAGGTCACATTTACGACTTTGAAGGTGGGTCCAAGGGCAATATAGTGGATTCACTCAACCCACAAATACCTACCTCTCATGTTGCCCACATAAACTTTAACAAACCATTTTCCTCTAATCGAGCAAATAACCAGTCAAACAACCAAAACAACTACCAAAGACCAAATACAAGGTACATTGCAGAACAACTACCGCCATTACCCATGCCTTTAAAGGAAATGTATGCCAAACTACTGAGCATTGGACAAATAGCTCCTATCCCTACATTACCACTACAACCACCATTCCCCATCTGGTATAAGCCCGAGTTGACTTGCGAGTACCATGCTGGTATTCCCGGACATTGTCTTGAAACGTGCTACGCTTTCAAGAACATGTTGTTGAAGCTCATCAAGATAGGATGGGTGTCGTTTGAAGACACACCCAATATCAATTCAAATCCATTGCCTGGTCATGACAAAAGTAATAGGGGATAAAGGGTTGGAAAACCTTGGTCAAGAATCGTCAATAATGAAGAAGGCGAGATCGAAGGAGAAGACAAGGAAACGCAAGTGGGGAAGGAAGATGAAGCATTGCCTCGGTTGACTTTCCAGAACGGGTTGACCCAATAACTTCTCGTAGTTTTCAAAATGTAAAACAACTTTATTTGCCTTAGCATGTTTTTGTCATTTGCTTTTGTCATTGCTTTTATTTTCTCTATTTAGCAATCAGGGCTCATGTTTTCAGCCAGATTTTATGTTTGTCTTTGAGCCTACTTTTTTAATAAATGATGAGATTATGCACTTTTTAAACAAGTTTGAGTGGTTATATCATAAAATGGTTTAATATGAAATTTAAGAAAAGCTAACCCTAAAGTACATCCCTACCTCTGATAGCGTAATGAATGGATAAATGATTAAGGGGTCACTTTATAATCATCTGTAATTGTCTTTATCAACCATAACAATGTGCATTTTGAAAAAAAAAATCATCATTATCCCTTCACGCACTAAAAAAGTTTATCATTGGCTGAATGAATAAAAGCCCAGACTAGGATCACACCCCTACACTGGGGGCAAAACGAGTTGTTTTTTGAATTGGTGGGAAGCCCATAGTTTTGAAAATCAAGTTAAAGCATTTGACAAAAGCATGACAAAGAGGCAAATACAAGTCATACATTTTGAGAAAAGGACTACTTGAAGAAAGTTAAAGACTTCTTCTCCAAGAATATGATAGGCAACACGAGAGATGAATTCAGCATACGACTTCAAAAGTAAAGTTCATGTTAAGAGGGAGTCTCATGAACTAGAAGAAGAGGATGGGGCCTATGTTTCAAAACCAGGTACGAATGCATGCATTGCATCTAATCATAAATCATTGCATGTATGTTTTTTTGGATCGTTACAGAAGGAGATCTTAGCGCATTCCAACAAGATTATGGACGAAGAAAGAATCATTGAGTTGATTCTAGAACAACAAGAAGAGAAGATAATGGTTTTCAAACCATGCCAGCAGGAAGAAAGACATCGATAGCATTCGGTAAAAAGGAATCGCCAAATGGGATTCCAAGTTGTTGAGATCGCCAGAAGGGATCTCGTATTTCGATGGAGGTCGCCAGAAGGGACCTTAAATTTCAGCTTTTGTATAAAAGGAATCGCCAGATGGGATTCCAAGTTGTTTGGATAAAGGAGATCGCAAGAAGGGATTTTGTATTTCGATGAAGGTCGCCAGAAGGAACTTCATGTTTTAGCTTTGGTAAAAGGAATTGCCCGATGGGATTTCAAGTTATTTGAGATCACCAGAAAGGATCTCGTACTTCGACATTCATCAAGGAAGGTCGCTAGAAGGGACCTCGTATTGAAACTATTTCTTAGAAAAACATGGAGTTTACTAAGAATTCTTCCCCTTGGGTAGGTCACCCATACAATGAGACCATTATTTTTCTTGGGTAGGTCACCCATACAATGAGACCATCATTTTTCTTGGGTTCGTCACCCATACAATGAGACCATCATTTTTCTTAGGTTCGTCACCCATACAATGAGACCATCATTTTCTTGGGTAGGTCACCCATACAATGAGACCATCATTTTTCTTGGGTAGGTCACCCATACAATGAGACCATCATTTTTTCCTGGGTAGGTCACCCATAATAATGAGACCACTCTTTCCTTTTCCCATTCGGGCAGGTCACCCGTCATAATGAGACCACATACGTGTTTTTGTATTTGGTTATGGGTAAAGGAATCGCCAGATGAGATTCCAAGTTTTTGGGGTTAAAGGAGATCACCAGAAGGGATCTCGAGATGACTAAGTTTTGATCATAGTTTTTGGGTTAAGGAGGATTGTTGTAAGGACAAAGTTTCAGAGCAATCGAGCTCCGACTAAATCGGTTTCGGGAGCTCAATTTTGGTTTATCTTTATAAAACTTACTGCGCAGAACCTCTGCTCCGTAAGCTTTATAAAGAGGGGGCATCTGTTGTAACCCATTTTTGGGTCCCCAAATAAATGAAATAAAATAAATAGCCAAAGGAGGTTAGAAAAATAACAGGAGGCAGAAGCGCTCAGCAAATGGTCAGAAAAATCGGTCAAGGAGGTTAAAAATACAAAGATTGGATTTTTGACAGTATATTCTTGAAGGATGAGAGCCATGTTAAGAAGGAAATTTGAATTTTGAGGAGAAAAAGCCCAAGTTTGGATGTTTATAGACTTAATTGGATTTTTTATTGATTTTATAGGGGATTTGATTGCAAGAAAATTGTTTTTTAGGTCAATTTAGGCTTTAATTGAAAGAAATTTAAGTTCTGGGGCCAAAATATATTTTTTAGGAATTTATTGGGTCAAATCAGGGGTTTAATTGAATAAATATTGAAGTTTAATGACCAATTAGGGGTTTAATTGAAAAAACCGAAACCAGGGACCAATTTGGAAAAACCAGGTAAATAGAGGGGGCTGTTTTATTTGGAAGTTTATTGATCAATTGAGGGCTTAATTGCATAAATCAGAGGCCAAGGACTAAAGTGAAAAACGCGGCCAACTATGGGGGCGGAGATCGAATTTGGTAGGGATACAATTGAAATGAACAAAGAATGATAGAGGACTGATTTGAAGTTTGGCTCATTTAAATGAAACGACGCGTTTTATCCAAAACGACATCGTTTCATTAAAAAAAAAAAAAAAAAAAAAAAAGAGGAAGGCCAGAACGGTGTCGTTTTGAACGACACTGTTCATCTTCCTCCTTCCCCCGTCGAACAACAACAGAAGACAAAAACCATTTTCAAAAAACCATCCCGCCTCTCTCTCCTCGTCCCCACCGAAGCCCCACACCTTTAGACCACCGAACGGGTCACTGGCCGACCAGCCGTTGCGTGATTGAAGGCGCACCTGCTCCATTTTTTCCTATAAATAGAGAAGAGAACAGAAACAAGAGAGGGGGGGGAAAAAAGAAGAGAGAGAGGAGAGGAGAAATAACACAGAAGCAGTAGAGAAGAAGAAGAGCCAACCTTCGGTCAGCAACCACCAGCAAAACCACCACCAGCACCACTGTCAGCTCCTCTACCCAAGCTCATCGTCGCAGGTAACTCTTCCCCTGTTCATCTTCTTGCATGCAGAACGTGCACTGTGCACGTTCTGCAAGCAAGAAATTAATTAGCTGGTTACTGTGCAGGGGCACAGTAACCGGCTAATTAATTCCCCCGGTTACTATGCAGGTCTAATTAATTAACATGTTACTGTGCAGGTGCACAGTAACCACCTAATTAATTAACGGGTTACTGTGCTTGTGCACAGTACCCCGTCACTATTTGTGCACAGTATCTCAGTCACTGTTGTGTACAGTATCCCGTCACAGAAGAAGCATGATGGCCTGTTGGGCCGAGATCGGCCCAACCCAGTCTGGGCCGAGATCGGCCCAACCTTTCTTTGTTGGGCTGAGTCCGGCCCATTTATTTGGTCCGTCCCAGCCCGATTTGTTTTTATATTATATATTATATATTATAATATGTTATGTGTATATATGTACATATATATATAAAATATGATAATTAAAAATATATATACATTTCTAAAAAATATCTTTAAAAATATTGTTGATTTTTCTGCATTTGTTTTATCAAAGTGGATTAATATTTGGTTATATTTTTATACTGTAAGAATACAAACCCAGTATTAAAATACCCGATTTGCGTCAAAACATCAAAAAATACATAATTACAAAAAAAAAATGTTTTGTTTTCATGCATACGGCCTGGTCTCTCCAATATATATATATAAATATTATAACAACATATTTTCACACAACAAAGGAAATTTCAAAAATCAATATATGTATTAGCATGCATTTTGGCTTTAATAACCAGTTTATTCAAGCCATGAGAACTAGGCCAATATTTCAAAAATTCTAAAAAAATCTTTTTGTCTTCTTTTAGTATTTGGGATTAAGAATTTATACGTAAAATGTATTCCTGATATTAAAAATATAGCTTTTTTCACATAGACCTTAGAACGGTTAGGTTTTACCCGATAAGATAAGGACCTCCTTATTGAGGAGGACTTTTCTTGAACCATAGACGGACCAACATACATAGACATTAGAACGGTTAGGTTTTTACCCGATAAGATAAGGACCTCCTTATTGAGGAGGACTTTTCTTGAACCATGGACGACCCAACAACTAGGAAACACAACGAGACCTTGAATTTTATCAGACAAATAAACAATGCAGCTTACCTTAGGTAGGGCGTATTTGGGGTGCTAATACCTTCCCTTTACGCAACCAGTCCCCGTGCCCGATCTCTGAGACCAGTTAGGGTTCCTAGTGACCAAGATACTAGGTGGCGACTCCCACACCATTTTTCACTGCTAAGAGACAAAGAACTCCTTGTCTCACCATATTTACTAGATATATACCCCCATCACACATTCGAGGGTGGACGATCGCCGCGACGTCGCGCACCCCGCGACAAACAGAAAATAAAACATTTTTTAAATGTGTTACAGTATTGTCTATAGTACAAATATTTTATGTTTACAATATCATCCACATAATAATAAATTTGTATTCACAGTAAATACATAATGTTTTTCCCTCACGTTTTAATATAGTAAATATATATATAAGTAACTTAAAGGAAAAGGCAGAGCAACAATTAAAAGTCGTAAAAAGTAACTGTGCAAGTCCATAATTAATTATTTCTTAATTCATAATTACAGTAGAAGTGTTTCTGTTAATTTTATATATCTTTTTTGGATTAAAAAAAAATGTTTATGAGAGGCTGCCGATTGCAAATTAAAAAAAAAAAAAAAAAACCTTAAGCGCACTACTAAAATATGTCCCAGATATAAAGAAAAGCACGAGGCATTGACACCCGCTCCAAAGCTATTTCCGGAAACATTAAAAAGGCAAAAGCTCTGTCATAATTGAAACTTTGAAAGTATCTCCCAAAGTTTCCTTTGATTTTGCATCGCTACTCTTCAACCCCTTTTGCCGACCTTCGCATTTAATTCTATACGCACCATACGAAACATCCATCCTCTATATTTAAAGGGAGAAGGTTATAATTTCATAAATATAATTAATTAATTAATTTGTTCTCGTGAATTATCATGAAAAACAAGCATCTGGAACCCTCATGCAGCATTAAGATTTCAAAGGTCGAGCTTTAATGACCCTGATCAGACCTTTTCAATTCCATTTCTTTTTTCTTTTAAAAAAAGAAAATAATAAACACGTCTCTGTTTATTTTATCTGTGCCTATATATGCCAACTATATATCTAGATATCAATTTCCCAAGGATGATGACGATTTTACCGAGAAGTGAATTTTGTATTCAATAATGTAAAGAAATATATATATACGGCATAAAATATTGCAGCTCTATCAGTGCTGGCAGGCTTGTTCCTCTGTCATCTAGCTAGAGCCCGAATTAAATAATAAACATTAATAACTTATTTATACAATCTACAAGGTATATTTGAAGCCAAATAAGTGCAGTGGTTGCAGAAGAGTGCATAATCTTTTTGAAGAAAACAAGAAGAGTATATATAAAAGGGGCAATTGGGAAGGAAAGAACAATATAATTAAGGGATCTGTTTATTTAAATCCACCAACAAAATCCACAAAATTAAAATGATATATGATGCTTTACTTTGGAGAACTACGTACAGCTGATGCATGCTGGTGTTAGCCCTTACGTGCTTCTCACTACACCTTCCACATAATTCCTGACGCTAAGAATCTCTTCACACCATAAAATACTCTTTAATTACAGAACACTCTACCTTGTAGGAAGTGGAAACCTTGTTATGTGGCCACAGACCAAAACTATGCCTAGCTAGCGCTATGTACAATTAAAGAGCTAGCTAGTAGATGGTTAGGAATAAAGAAGTGGTAGATAAAAAAGCTGGTGCTGACGGTGCTGTGTATTTGCACAGCTCTGAACATTTTTTTACATGTAAAACACCGAGAATCATGTTCTTCATAGTGTTCACCAAAACGAAATACTACGTGCTAATTTAGACACCCATTTATAATCATTGGCAAGCTTTCATTGAGCTCTTTCAGAATAATTAACACATGGATTTAATGGAGAAAGTACTCAATATCTATTAATTGAAAAAGAAGAAGTGGCTATTCACATTGATATTCATAGTGCAAATATTATGAGCAAACTAATTCAGATATTTGAGAAACCATTTTAATTCTCAATTACCGTAATGGACGCATATAATTTACCCATGAATCGGCTACTATAATGAGAGAGCTGTCACAATTTCATGCTGACACCAAACCTTATGATTGGCGAAGCACAATCATACAAATGATAAAAAAAAACATCAAGTCATATTGGCCGGCGTGATTTTTGGGTCATTGTCCGTCTAAGAAGTTATCACTGCTTACAATGTGAAGGTGAAGTAGATGTGGGTCAACTCCACATGAAGCCTCTCATAAAAGGCTATTATCCCATGCTTCATATACATACAATCTCCCTCTTCTAGGGTTACCACTATCTCCACTCAATGGGGCTATTAATTATATATATATATCTTATGGCTTACTCATTAATTACTTAATTAGTGGTTAATTAAGAGTTAATATAAAATTACAAATTAATTTAACTAGTACTGTTTTTTTGATTCAGCATATTGAAAGATTAATATACTATAAAAAACTAGCGAAACATGCATGATCAAGAAAAGCAAATAAAGAAGAAGAGAAAGGGATAGAAGCCGAAATTCTGTGGTTCCAGGCTTGCAAGACAATCCAATCACTTGGAAAAAGTAATGGGTTTGCTTCGAAGCCAACCGAATCTCATTGGTTCCATCACCTCCGCATACTTGCGTTCTTTAATTTATATTCTCTGTATTTTTATTTTAAAAAATAAAATATGTCTATATATATATATATATATATATATATATATAAAACTAACTTCCAAGTTAGCAAAACTCAAGACTTGCAAGCAAGGAAAATTCACGGTAACTGTCCAAGGGTTACGGCTCTACTTAAACCCCCTCCCTCCCTTGACAACATTCACTTCCTAATTCGTACCTTTTTGTTTCTTAAATACAAGATTAACTCCCACTCTCCTACCTTTCTTGATCTTTCCTCCTCACCACCGTCTCTCTATTCCTCTTTACGTCTTCCTCTTTGGTGAAATTAATATTAAGATCATCAAATTAATTGACGATGGGTTCTCAAGCAATGGTGTCTAAGGAACTATCACAAATCATCAAAGGCAAGCGTGCCAAGCGACAAAGGCCATCTTCGCCACTAACGTTAGCCATAACTTGTAGCTCATCTAGCGTCGGAGAAAACGGAGGTGAACGCGGTCAAAGAATCCACAACAACTCATCATCGTCTGATCCTAGCACCTCAGTTAAATTCCCGGGAAGGACAGATGAGGAAGAAGACATGGCCAATTGTTTGATTCTTTTGGCTCAAGGCAATCGCCAAAACTGCAAATTATCTAAGCCCGTGACTACTGCAGCAACAACTATTACGCATACCAACAAGGACGCAGGTTTATATGCTTATGAGTGCAAGATCTGTAACAGGCGTTTCCCTTCATTTCAAGCGCTTGGCGGACATAGGGCGAGTCACAAGAAATCAAGACAGGGTAATATTAGTGAAGACAAGAAAGCGTTCGCAGTGACAGTACGGATGGGTGATCAAGAGGAAAATGGAAATGATAATAATATGAGCACCGCCCTTTCATTGCGGATAGTAAATGATGGGGTTCTATGTAGTAACAATGTTAAATCTAATAAGGTCCATGAGTGCTCCATATGCGGTGATGAGTTTTCGTCTGGTCAGGCTTTAGGTGGTCATATGAGACGGCACAGGGCGTTCGCTCCCACCACAACCACAACCACAACGTTAACATCTATAAGTTTGGAAAGAAGTAAGCCTGATCATGAGTCCGAAGAATCCAAGAAACCAAGAGGTATCCAACTACTGGATCTTAATCTTCCGGCAGCAGAAGATGATCTCCGAGAATCAAAGTTTCACTTTGCGTCCAAGGAACAAGTTCTTGTCTTCACAGCTTCTTCCTTGGTTGATTGCCATTACTAATCACAATAAAAACAAGCTACTGTTGTTTTATCGTTTGGGATTATTTTCACCCCAAATTTAATGGACGAACTTCTTAACTTCAGTTTTACTATTGTAATTCATATTGGTTCAATGTTTCATTCTTTCAAATGTTTTTCATTTTGATCGCAATTCTTGAATTAAGTTGGATTATCTAAGTCACTAATTTTGGCTCGCTTGTTCATGGTGGCATTCACTTCGCGAGAAAAAGGATTTTTTTTTTCTTTGTTTGGCTTGAAAGGAAAATGTGGAAAATTGATGAAGAAAATTAAGCTTTGCATGAGTTTGCGGCCACCACTATCACAACCGAAAGTGGTGTATTAGGTTTGCAGGAAAGCTAAAGCTCGCGTTTCTGCCTACCTGTTTCATTAATATGATTCACAATATTAAAAAATAATATAAGGATTTGCTTGATATAAACAGTTAATTTTACAAGTTCAAAGATTAACACTCTTTATGATTATAAATAAATCAGAATAACCTAAAAAATAAAGTCAAAAGAAATTAAAGAAATTATAATATTTAATTCTTAATCAATTATATATTGAAATATAAAATTAAAAATAAAAAGAAACATATTTAGTCAGGTTAACCCATCAAACTTTTAACTTGGATAATAAGAGTAGAATAACCTCATAGAAAGTAAATTAAAATAAATTATGATGCTTAATTCTCAATTAACTCAAGTATTGAAGAATAAAATTGAAAAACAAATTTAATTACAAAAAACCCCGAGTCTACAAGGTTAACCCGCAAAATCCATAATTCAGACCATGAGATCGAGATAACATCATAGAAAACAAACTAAAATAAATTATAAAGCTTAATTTCAATAAATCTAATATTAAAGGATAAAATTGAAAAAAACAAAACAAAATATTATTCATTGCAAAAGATAATTCAAAAAGCTCCAAGTCAATCAGTTTAACCTATAAAATTCATAATTTAAATCATAAAAATAAGATAATCTCATTTAAAATTTAAAAAAATATTTTAATTAACAATACTATGTGAGAAGAGGATTAATAATGATAATAATAATATATATGGTTAACTATTAATTATTTGTTAGGAAGTGAAGTGAAGTGTATATGTTCTCAATTTGTCACATGCGATCTATTGATTGGTTCACCGACATTTTAACACTTTTTACTTTTCCAGGTTTTTGCACTTTTTGATTGGTTCACCGCACTTTTACTACATAAACCAAACTTTCTAACAACTAACTACGAGCGTCTTTACTTTAAAAATCCCTTATGGGATTCATGTGCAAAAAATAATTTTTAAATTTTAATTTTTTTAAATAAATATTTTTTTATATTTTTAAATCGTTTTGATATACTCATGTTAAAAATAATTTTAAAAAATAAAAAAAAATTATTTCAATATATTTTTAAGCAAAAAACATTTTAAACTGCCACTACTATTATAATCTCAAACACACCTTAACATATTTTTTTCAAGTAATTTTGTTATTTCAAATTAATAATGTTTTTTAATATTTTAATATCAAAAATATTTTTTAAAACATAAAAAATATTATTTTTTAATAGTTACTTTAAAAAAAAAAAAAACAACAACAACAATTATCACACCCAAAATACCATGTCAATCAACCATCTAGGTGGTGATCCAGTGATAAGAGCTTAGGATTAAGAGGTTTGCTCCCTCTGTGATCTCAGGTTCGAGCCCTGTGGTTGCTTATATAATGGCCACTGAAGGCTTATATGGTAGTTAACTTCAGGGTCTATAGAATTAGTCGAGGTACGCGTAGGCTGACCCAAACACTCACGTTAAACTCAACCAAAAAAAAAAAAACATTTTCAATCTCGGCATTATGGTGTCTTTAGATAATGGGCGGTGCCATAAAACGCTTAGAATATGTTGACAGCTGAATTTCCAAAGTGTAAAGGTGCTCAACTTTTAGTAATTTGTGGAATATTCCATTAATTATTTTTCAAGAGTCAACCCTTTTTTTCGGTAGAATGCCCTTAACCGAGTCAACAAGACATGGGCTGTCATAAAGGAGGATATAACGCCACCATTCATGATAAGACCAAAGAGGACAATGGAGCTTATACCTTCTAGTCTCCTTTCTTCTGTCTTCTGCTTCCACTTTCCAAGTAATTAATAACTGGTGTGTCCTGATTTATTCTCCGGGAGAAATTTTTATATGTATATTTAATATAAAAAAAATTACCATGAAGATTTTTTTTTACTACAATGTAAATAATTTATATGTATATTTAATAAAATAAATAAAAAAATTATGTATGTTAATAAATAATAATAACTTTGTTAATTCCAGTTGAAAATTGAATTGGAAAAATGAGATAAATATACATATTAAAATAAATGATCTAGCTTTTCAAATATATTTTTTATTTAATTATACAATAATAAAAATTCATCAAAAAGATTCTAGTATATTTTTTATTTTTCTATTAATATATTTTTTCAACAAAAAAACATATAGTTTATGCCATGGGTTCTTAATTTGATAAACAAAAAACCAAAATAATTATAATAAATCTAGGTATTTTATTCTCATTCAATATTAATTATTATCAAGATTTTGTGTCAAGCTAAAACATAATAATCCATAAAGTAATCAATAATATTATTGTAAAAAAGTTTTAAACATCTTAGAAACAATGACATTTCTTTTTTATTATGAGCACACCTTGTCTATTAAAAAGAGCAATAATTAAAATAAAGATTTTTAAATAAATTAAAGCTATTTGAAATAATGTGTTCATATGTGATTCACGATTAAAAAAAATAATAAATGTTATAAAATCATTACAAAAATCTATTTAAAAATATTTATTAAAACAATTATTATAACATGATAAAAAAAATATGAAAATTTTATTTCTTCACCAAACATGACATGATGATCTCTCATCATAGGATAGAATGTGTGTCTGGCTATGAATTTATTTGGCTAAGTATTAGAGGTTGTGTTTTTTCAAAAATACACTAAGTAAACGTGTGGTTAAGAAAAAAAAAAAAACTTACTGTGCATGGATCCCATAATAAATTACATGCGAAACGTAGAAAAATGAAAAGTAGAAAACTGTTGCTTTCTTGTGCGGCTCTTAAATTCAACCATGTGTACACTGTTCAGTGAACAGTGGAGGCATGTGTCCACTGTTCCGGTCGGATCGGGCCCGGTCCAACGCGCAAAATACATTGAACCGGGTCCGACCCAGTAAAATAAAAAAAATATTTTTATTTTTAATTGTGTTTTATTTGCTTGATGACGTAGTATTTGCAGAATTTGATCACAATTCTAATTTGTTCTTGATTATATTCACAAGTTATGTTGTTGCGTGTTAAAGAAACTAAGAAAATTATCCGATATATTTTAGATGTGATGGAATTGTAGATAGTTCAATGGAATAATAAAAAAATATTTTATATAAAATATGATTTATTTCATGATGTAATAGCAATAGATAAATCCACAATATTTAAATTTAAAACCATCAATATTAATATATATTTTTTAAAATTATTTTATAACCTCAATTTCAAAAATATTCTTAACCAAACACATTAAACTACTTTTTCTTCGACCTCAATTTCAATCACAGTTTTAACCAAACACCTATTTTTTCAAACTATCCTCAACTAAAAATACCTTTTATAAAATAATTTTTTTCAAACAACAACCACAACCGCTATTGCAATACCAAACACACTTATATTAAGCTTCTAAAAAAATCTGGGTATTCATAAAGACAAAATTAACACATCCCTCTTTAACTTTAACCTCCCTGCTCCTCTCTCCCATGTTAATTAATAATACCGTAATCAAATTAATCTCTCTAATTAAGAAATTCCTCTTTATTCTTTTTTCCTGGGGCTCAAAGTTTTCTTAAAAAATCAAACATTTCTTGCAATCCCCTTGTTTTCCTCGTATCGGTTTCTCTTATATTTCTCAAGATGGGTACAATTTTTAAAATCAATTTCTTGCAAGATTAGCGCGTTGTGACAATTTTTAAAATCAATTTCGAGCTATAGTTTTTAAAATCATTTTTATTTAATTTTATTATAATTAAAATAAATGTTTGTAAGATATAAGATTCAGCTTCTTAAAAACGAATATAATTTATTAGGTGAATTTTCATTTTCTTATTAATATAATTGAACATGTCTTTTTAATCATTAGCTTATTTTTTGAATAAAAACTAAAGTTCATTAAAATAAATATTCATAAAAATTTCAATAATTTTAATTAAAGAGAAAAAAATTGCACTTCTTTAATCAAAACATGCTTTCCTTATTCATTTATCTCTTCTTAAAAAATATCTCGTAAGCTTTTTTTGGATTTGAAAAATAGTGCTTGGATTCTCCTGGTAACTAAAAAGTGTTAGAATTATTAGGTGAGTATGGTATTAGTACTATATATCTAATCTTTGATGTAGATGATGATTTAAGGACGAATCTTTTTTAGAATAGAGAAAATGATGCGATCCTAACTTCAATATAAAGAGATCTATTAGAAGTTTCATTGGATTCGATCACGAGATTTAAAACAAAGAGGTTTAAAGATTTAATTAATGAGCCTATTTAAGATATATAGGTTAATATGGACTTCATGATGGTATAAAGAATAAAGAACAAGTTTTGATTAATTTGATTCATGTCAATAAAGGCTTGTATGGGAGCTTCAAGACACTATAAAAATAGTGGAATAAAAAGATTCAAATATATCAGTTTTGACCTTTCATTATTATTTGACCATAACTGAAGCTACAAAATGAATTTTGATGCGATTCTAGTTACATTGAAAAATAGATATTCATACATTTCCAGTGACATATGATAGATATTCTAATTCATCAAGACGAGGGAGAACCGTTTGTTTGAAGATGAGCTTCAATTCTGCTAGCAAATTATGAAATTCAACAAAAACCAAAACAAAATATATCATGAAGAGCAATTCAAATTAAACAAAATGCTTAAAAACAAATTTAGTGTTGCCTTTTTTTCAAAAAAAAAAATGGAACGAAAACATATTTGATTAACCTGGGTTTTATGACTTAATTACACCATAACAATTATGTAAAAATAAAATTTGAAAAAGCAATCCTATAGTGAAAAAAAAGAAAAACATCATGAAGACAAATTCAAATAAACCAAATTCTTAAAAAACAATTCAAGTGGTTTTAAAAAAATACATCACGAAGACAAATTTTTAAAAAACCAATATCAAGATTATAAAATATTGTATCGACTTGGATGTTGTGAACTAACGTAAACCTGTAACCTAAATCATGAACTCAAGTAGTTTTAATAATTTTTTTTATTAAATCAATTTTGGAACTAAATATAAAATAACAAAATTAAAAATAAAAATGAGCGCATGCATATGAGCATTCTTAAAAAAAGGCATGGGCATGTGGGCCTTCTAATCTAGCCTATGCACCTTGGCTTGGTTCTATTCTTTTTATGTTTTAAAAGGGAGGAGGACCTAGCATCCACCTTGTTTTCTAACAAAAATAAGTAGAAGATGTGTTGTCTTTTATTTGCAAAATTCAGCGACTGAGGATCGTTGGAAAAATAGGGCTTTGATTTTTTTGCTTAAAAAAATGATTTTCAACCTATTTGTTTTTATTTAAAACACATAGTAAACACCTTGATAAACTTATTTATGGCTTCAAACAACTCAAAAACTCAAAATCAATCCAAATATGAAAATATTTCCATGGTCAAATCTACCTCCTCATGCAAAGAAAATGAGAAAAAAATACCTAGGTGTCTCCTCTTCAAATGGAACTCATTGACATGAAAATTGACCATTTAGGTGGTCAAAATAGGTGTAAATGACAATGTTCTTTATTTACATCAAAATCCAGTGAGCTTTTCTCTCCTCTCACAAAAGAAAAGATTGAAAAATAAGGGAATTTCTGAAAACTAAAGAGATTGATCACCTATTAACTAAAAGATGGGAGACCAAACTAAACTTTTCAAATGATATTCGAAATCGCCATCTATTTTTCATTTTTTTCATTTTTTTTTTAACTTTGATCCTCTTTCTTTCAATTCAACCATTTCTTAAAAAAAAAATAGAAGAAGAAGAAGAAAAAGCAATTTGGCACTAATCTGGGCTCAAAAGGGTTCAATTGTGTAAGAAAAAAGTTTGATAATCAAATTAAAATTAAAAAAAAAACTGACTATTCTGATCCATAATAACTTTGATCATCTTTCTTTCAATTCAACCATTTCTTCAAAAGAAGAAGAAGAAGCAATTTGGCACTAACTTTGATCCTCATAACTTAGTTTTTTTTATAATATAATTGTCATTTAATGATTTTAGAAGATAAGTACATAACCTGATAGATCTTATGTACTACGAAGTTGATTTCAAGTAAATATTATAAATATCCTTCAATTTTTTTTTACGAATAACTTTTTGAGTACTCCAATCACTAAACTTGAACTAAAGTTAATTGACAATATAATTAAAATATGTTTAATTAGATATTGAAACATAAATTTAACAATAACTAATATATTGGTTTTTCTGAATTTTTATTTTAATTATAATTATTTAGTAAATATCAATTGTTATAAACTTTGCTAAAGTTTGAGAGAATGTACAATTTGATGAATCATTAAAAGTCATACACCAACATTTAATTTTTAAAATTATGAAATTTAATGTACTCTTTCACCACAATTACTCTTATTATATTATTGTAGTACTTTATGATAGAGTTCTATTTATGTAAGTTTTGTTTAATTGTTAATTAGATTTCTCATGATAGCAATTTGGGTTAATGTGTTTTGTTTTGAATTTCATTTTGATAGTTGATGTGTTTAGTTCATGGTTTTTTTTTGGGTTTTTTAAAAACAAGATGGTGGGATGTAAGATGAGTTATGTCTCTTTAGTTTTTTATACTGTTATTTATATGTTAATCTTGGTTATTATTATTTTTTTCTTTGGATAAATGTGTGTTGTTTATTTGGATAAATATGGGTATTACCTTAATCTTTATTAATTTGGTTGTTATCAAGTGAATCTTGGTACTAGTATTTAGTTTTGGTAATTTATTATATGTTTTTTTATATTTTTAAGTAAAAAATATTTTGAAAAATAACCACAATTATAATTTCAAACAAAACAAAAAAAAAACCCTACAAACAAACAAAAAAACCTCTATCAAAACCAAGTAATATGTTCATTGAGATTACAAAGGATGGTGGCTTGAGTTTTTTTTGGGTATGATGTCGAGGGTGAGGGAGACCATGGGTCAGTGTGGCCGGGGCTGAGTGTTTATTCGATGGTAAGGAAGAGAGCAAGGTTGGGTCAATACTGGTGGAGAGAAGAAAACCAATCTGCATGTGTTTTTTTATCGTTGTCGTGGGGATGACTGGTGCAAGGTCTGGAGGCTGGTGGTGATGGCAGCGACCATGGGAATGTGGGGGGTTGTCTGTTTTATTGAAAAGAAGGAGAAAGGCAGTAAGGTTTGCTGATTGGAGGTATGATTAATTAATGGGTTGAGTTTTTTTTTTATAGAGAGGGCAATCTTCGGTAGTTGATGGTCCTGGTGATGAATGGCTTGGTTTAGGGAAGATGATGGGTTGTGAGCTGTTTCACCGATGACGGTTTCAGTGGTAGATTTTGGAGTGATTTTTTTGTTAGAGATGAGGTCTGTCGAAGGTATATTGGTTGAAGAGGACAGTAATGGATTTGCATGGATGGGCTTTTCCAGTGTTGTTCTTCCTTCCAAATGAATTAGGGGCTGACTTTTCCTAGAATTGCTCTTAATATTCTAGATAGTAGTGGTGTTTCATTCAAGGGGCAGTAGCAACTAGTATGGTGTTTATCAGTTTTTGGTGGTTCGGTTTGGAAGGCTTGGTTATGGTGGATGAGAAACTGTTGAGAGGAGGCACAATTGGGGCAATGAAAGCGTCTGATCATGGAAGGCTGGAGGTTGTGTTTTGATAGAGGAGAGGAGTATGGTTGGGGTAGTATACGGTGGTTTGGGTTGATTATACCGAGAGAGATATTGAGGGACAAGTGGAGGAGAAACAAGAAGATTTTCCAGTGTTCGTTGATGAGGAATAGAGGATGAAGTTCTTTTGATTGATGATGATGATGATGGTTTCTGACTCCCCCATGAATGAGAGGCTTGTCCCCAGATTTCGGTCTTGTTGCCCTGGAATCATAGGCTGGTCTCCTGCTATATATGGCAACCTTTTGTTTTGCAGCTGCAATCATTGAGCGTGATTCTTGTTCGATCGATATGGAGAGATTGTATATTTGATTGCTAGAGTTCTGGGACTTGATCTGATATGCTTGAATTTTGGGATTGAAGAGCTGAATTGATGGATTGAAGTCTTGATTTTAATTGCTGGGATTGTTTGGTTCAATTTATTTGAACTAAATTGAATTAAAGCACAATAAAATATTTAAATTATTCTTAAAATCAGATTTTATTAAACTGGAGTCCAGAAACGTTCAAATTAGATTTTATTAAACTGGTGATCAGGGTTTTTTTTTTAATTTTTATTTTTTAAAAGCATAGTAAAATGACTAAATTACCCTTATTTTTCTCTTTAACTAGCATCTAGGAGCTTTTTGTATTTTCAATATGTTTTTTTTTAGTTATAATCAAGTTGAGTCAAAGACAATTTGATATATACATATATATATATATATATATATATATATATATTATTTAAAAAAACTAGTTGGTGCATGCATTGCACGCGACAGTACTTCCGCTACTTCGCTGTTTTCATGCAACACTTGCAGTGGATTCCGACTGCCAAAGATGGCCTTCCCTTGACATTGTTAGAATCGTCTTGGCATCCCTCCCTTTCTAGGTGATGTGTGTAGCTTACTGACATCTAGTTTACCACCAACCATCTTTTTTCTTTTCACTCTTCTTCTAAATTTTCATGTTTAACCATCTAAATTTTCAAAACATCCTTTCAATTTGTTTTTCCTTCAAATTCAATCTTTGTTCTTTTTATTATTATTTTTTATATTTCAAATCATTTAGAAAATCATATTTGTTTTTTCAATTTTGTTTATGTATCAAATTTAGTCTTTGTTCTTTTTATTGCTATTTATTATATTTGAGATAATTTTTAAAATTGGATTTTTTAATGATTTCATCCTTATTTTTTTATTGCTTTTTTTTTTTACTTTCATAATTTTCTTAATTTGCTAAAAAAACTTTCGATTTTATTCTTTAACATTAAATTAGTTGGGAAATGAGAATAATAATTGAGTCAGGATCTAGGATTTCATGAGTTATGAGTGTAGGAGATTCACCCGGGTTTAGAAAATTCACCTAAGTTTGCTTGATTTTTGTTAAGCTCATGATTTTTTTAGTTTCGTTCTTCAATATTTACTTAATAGGAGATTGGGCTCCATTATTATTGTTATTATTTGCTTTTTATAGGATTGTTTTTAGTAATTTTATAAAATATCTGGATTATTATGGGTCTTTTTATTTATCTTTGTTAAATTTAGCTCTATTTTTAAGAAATTTTATTTTTAAATTAAATTAAATTAATTGATTAAATATAAGTATGAGATACTCACTTCATGTTGTTTTATTTGATTTGATTTCTGGGTCATTGCTCTAATGGCGTATGTGGCCTCTTTTAGTGTTGTTATGCAACCTTTTATAGTGGCGTTATAATCGTCTCAATAAGTTCTTTCTAGTAATGAGACGGTGTCCATGGTAGAGTAACAATAAATCTCCAGTGGGATTTTCTTTCTTCTCCTCCCGAGTATAATATTGAAAGCTCGTTTTTTATAGTTAATTATTGTTATTTTTTTTGTTCTCTTTATTTATTGTTAATGATTTTTTAAATCATATTATAAAATTACCTAAGATTATTAAACCTAACCAAGTCAATAACCTAGGTCTCATATTTTTTTTGCTTCTTTAAAAAGTTAGTGTCACTTCAACATCTTCTTTTTACATTAAAAAAAAGTTAACTTGGCCCACAACATAGCTCAGATCATCTATCTAGTAAAAACCTATAATGTTATTTAAAAACCATAAAAAATAAAGATAATTTAAATTTCATGTTAAACATTTTTTAATATTGCATTTCAATCAAAATTCAAAAAACAATTGGAAAAATATTTAGAAAGTGGCAAAGCATCCATACCAAAAAGATGGGACTTGTGGTTTTGAAAACAAAATATCTAGTTACTAGAATAGAAAACTGCTATGATCTATAGTGTTTTGTATGAAGAGATAGGGTGTTTTCCTCATAGTTATTAAACTCGATCTGGGAGTTGACCCGGTCGAGTTTCAGGTTACACAGGTTGATCCGGATCAATTAGGAAAAATTAAAAAACAAATATTTGAAGTTTTAATATTTCATATGAAAAAATTAAGAAACAATCCATGTGAATAAAAAAATATTTTATCTCACATTGAAAAAACATAACTTTTTTTCTTGTGAATATATAGTATATATATTAAAGGACTTCAAATCTAACATTGAAAAAATAATTTTTTTACTTGTGAAGATAGAATATATATATTAAATAAATTCAAATCCACATTAAAAAAATAATACATTCTTCTAGTATTTATATAGTGAATTTAAAAAAAGTTAATAACCAACTAAAAAATATGAAAAAAAGAGTCTCTGGCTGGAAGAAAAAACGTATTTGAAAAAAAAAAGGATCTCTACGAGGTTTGTCTGGGTCCCTCGGGTCACGGGTTGACCTAGTGGATCGATCAAGTTTGATTGTTTTTTTGCTCTTGTCGATCTTTTGACTTACTCGGATCGGTTCAGCCACCGGGTCGACTTGCCGAGCTGGTTCGGGTTTAATAACTATAGTTTTTTCTTATTTATTTATTTATTATAATTGTTTGTAATTGGAATTTGTAATTAAAATTTAGGAATGAGCTTGAGGCAAAGGGGATTCTCATCTTTATCCTTTTCCTCACACACACCACCCGTATTCCTTGTCCACCTCCTGATCGGCTCCACCATCAAACGGTCCTCTTAAATTAAAAAAGAAATGAGAAACTAAAAAATTAGTAGGAAAAAGGAAATAAGTAACCATCTCATCCTTGCCGGGGATCTTTCTATCACTTGTTTTTGCACGAGTGTGGTCCTAGACTTGATTCCCATTGAAGTACAAAATACATCAATGACAAATATATTTTCTTTGTCCTTTTCCGTAATTACAAACACAGAATTCTCTAGTTCCATTAGTCTTTTTCCGCGTGAAACCCTTTTTTCTAATTATATAATAATAAAAATTCAGAAAAAAAAACAATGAATAAAAATATAAGGAAAAATGTCCTTTTTTTTATTACCAACATAGTTCTCTAAATAAAAAGTAAAAACAATCTGAAAAACAATATCCATGCAAATTATAATGATTTGAACTAAACATGAAAGGCATTTATTTTTTTAGTAGTAGAATCTTTAAAAGTAAAGTCAATCAAAATATTTTTTAAAAAAAATTGAAATAATTTAAAATAATCAGGAAAACAATATATCTAAACTACATTTTCTTACCAATGCATTTATTTTTTTAACAAAAGATTTTTTTGTCATAAATATTGTTTTCAATTAAAAAACTTTGAAAAGGAAGTTTCAATAAAAAAAACACACATTGGAAATCATGTCTTGCCATTTTTATGCAATCAAAGAAAAAAAATAGAATACTTAATCTGAGAGAATTATTGAACAAATTTCTAATAAAGACATAAAAAAAATATAAATTTTATTTTTATAAAATATTTATGACCACAAATGTTTGAAAAAATCTTACATGCTATGTTCATATATAATAATTAATAAAATGACTCTTAATATTATTAAATTAATGCTATAATTTTATTTGAAAATAAAAATAAAATTGAATTGTATTTAATGAAATAATATCCTAGATATAATTTTAATTATTGTATTATAACAAATTTTAATTAAAATTGAAAGAAAAAAAGTTATAAAGAAGTGTATGAAAAAAGCACTTGCTAATATTATAAAAAGATGCTATGATCTTATTAAAAAAAAAGGGTCAAAATTGAATTGCATTTAATGCAATAATATCCTAAATATAATGATAATTATTTTATTATAATGAATTATAATAAAAAAAATAAAAACATAATAATGGCCTTTATAAAAAGAGTCTAGGTTCCTAACCCAATACAAATAAGGCTAGATGCGTGCTGATCTACAAGATAAGGTCCGCATGCCTAGCTTTTTTTATTAAAATAAAAATAAAGCATATGACATGTTGTCTCTTAGTAAAGATTTTGTTCATTTTTAAATGCATGGAATGTTAGGGTTTGTCTTCTAAGATAAATAAATAAAAACTAGTTTGAAACTTTTTTTCCCCTGAAAACATTTAAAACGAACTGTAGAAATAATAATAAAGTCATTTAAATTAATTCAAAAAAAATTCTAAACCTTGATCCTTTTTCCAAACAACTTGAAAGATTAAAAACACCTCAATATCATTCTTATTGTCAAGTGGACCCTATTTAATGTGATCTTGATTATGACAACAAATGATCCATTAAGAGTGTTTAGGTTAAGAGGCTTAAGTTAAAAAAGTTCAAATATGTTAATCTAAATATTTGTCTACTTTTTGGGTGATATATAAAGATATATGACAAATTTGGATTCGATTACCATTTAGTTGGGAACTAAACATCTTTACCTTTCAACGATATATGGTAGGCTCGCTAATTTATCCGGACGAAAGATGACGACATGTTTAAAGTTGGGCCTATAATTTGTCATCAAAGTATGAAAACAAAAAAGACATTATTTTCTTAAAAGTTATGGATTTCATTCACTATATGTAGTCCTTGATGCTATCGAGAACTTATGTGGCAGCCTTTCACTTATTTATTGTAAAAAGATTTTATATTAAACAAGAATAATTAATTGGTTAGAAATTAATTCTTATGTTACAAAGCATCAGACTTTTGTTTAGTAAGGATTCTTCAACAATTATTTATCTTAGATGTTTTTCACCATCATATATAGTAAAGGGTAAAAAATAATTTAGAGTATTGTTTTATTTATTTTTATTTTTTAAAAAATTTATTTTAATTAGTTTGAGTTTTATTTAAATCAAATGCATGTCTAACCCATTAGTATTATGGTTCTATTTTCATGAGTATAAATACTTAAAAGACTGGAACATAAAACAAATGAAGTATATGACCTAATTGTCAATTTTAAAAATTAAAGGGACTAAAAATAAGAAAACAAAGACTATTTTGTTGAAAATATATTTTTTCATGTGAATTTGAGAAAAGCCTAGCAATTTTTTATTTTCAATTTAGTTTTTTCTTCAAAATGTGTTTTATCCTACCAATTTCATTCTATTTCACTAAATTGATTTCTAATTCAATTTTGAAATCTGATCAAATACCTTGAATTGCCAAGAACATGCAAAGATAAGAAAACATAAATACTTAAAATGTCATAAAAATTGTGTAAAAAAATAAAATTGAAAAAAAAAAGTTTATTAACCAAAAAAAATAATTATTAAAGTTCACGATGAACCATGAGGGTGTGGTACTAGTGTTTTAGTTTTATTGTGTAATAGATGCAGTGGTCTGTATCTCTCTGTCACTCTTTTTTCCAAATACAAAAAAATGCCAAAAAAAAGAAGAAGAAAAGGGATGAGATTATGAAGTATTCTCGATCCGTTTGGTTTGGTTTGGTTGACTGGACAGCACGGATGATCCCAAAGGAGATGACAATAATCCAGTCATACAGTGCGAAGGGTCCTCCTGGTCCCCTCACCACTAAGAGTGGATCGGTTACAGTTGTCACCTACTGGTTCGTGAATAATAATGCTGTGACCAATCACTGCCTCCAGCCTGGCAAGGTAACATGCTCGATGCTTTTTTCGTGCCCCCACCTTCCATCCCACGTGCCCAGTTCCTATCCTCGATGTGGTTTGTATTTGGAAATAATACCCTTTCGGTGCTTCTTGGTTGTGAATTTCAAAATAAATTAAACCTTGCAGACAAAAAAAAAAAAAAAAACTAGTCATGAGTATGAGTTGTACTACTATCCATATTTAAATAAAATAAGAACAATAGAAATAAACATATAACAATTAATTAATAAAATTATAATAATATAATCAAATGGATGACGTTACTTGAAGAAGGAAAGGAATCAGTATGAAGTGTGCTGAGAGGAATATGGAATATCCTCGTCTCAAGATTAATGTTGTTGGATCGGACCAAACAAGGCCTTAGCAGTGCATGCCACCAACGACCTCCACAGGGAGGATGGATGATATACTAAAATATATCCCGCGAGAGTTAGGTCAAAGAATATCCCCGTGACAAACCACCTAGCACGGAACAGACAACATATTTAGACACAGAGAGCTGATCAGCTCTGTTATTTGTTTTCTCATTTATTATTATTATCATTATTATTAATCAATCACAAAATACAGTTAATTAAAATAATATTTTATTCTTTTTCTAATTTTTAATTTCATCTTTTAACATTATATTTAAAATCAAACTCCATAATTTAGTTCGGTTTATTTTCTATAGGGTTGTTGTAGTCTCATAATTCAAAACGAGTTTTAAAGTTAACCTAATTTAATCGGATTTTTTGTCTTTTTTTATAATTAATTTTTTTTAATTTCATCACTTATCCTTTAGATTGATTGAGAATTAAATTTTATAATTTGCTTCAATTTATTTTATATAAAGTTATTCTTGTATCAAAACCTGAGTCAAAGGTTTAGTGATTAAATCGAGTTAACTTGAGTTTTTTGTTTTTTTTTAATTGATTTTATTATCAATTTCATCATTAAATTTTGGATTAATTAGGAATTGAGCTTCATTGTTTGTTTTGATTTGTTTTCTATTGGGTTATCCTGGTTTCATGATCCAAGTTTGACAGGTTAACCCGAGTTGACTTGAGTTTTTTTTAATTTTATTTTTTGATATTGGATTGATTGAGAATTTATGTTCAATATGTTTTTTAATTTGCTTTTTATTAGGTTATCACGGTCTCATGACTATGGTCATATATTTTACATGTTAACATCGGATGACATCGGCCGACTGTCATCTTAATATTTTTTTTAAAAAAAACATAATTTTATTTTAGTCAAATTATTTTTTTTCCTAGTTATCTAGGTTTTTTTTTGGACTTATCAAGTTGATCGAGTTATATCAAAATATTAATCTATACATGATTTAATGTTGTTTTTCCTTCTTAAAAATATGTTAACAATATCTAAATATTTTTTTAAAATTAATAATCTAGTTAGTTTTTATTTAGAGCCGGTTTGTTTTTGTGTTTTAAAAGTATTTTTGAAAAAAATTAAAAGTTTTTGTTTTTGTCTTTATTTTAAATTAATTTTTTTGATATTTTCAAATAGTTTTAATATATTAATTTTAAAAAATTAATAAAATATTATTTTAATATATTTTTAAATAAAAAATATTTTAAAAAACAATCATTATCGTACCTATTTCATTTTAAAAATAAAGAGTGACAGCATTTGATGGGAACCTTTCTCGTAATTTGAACAGTGCAGTAGGGCCAGAAGAACTGAAGTATATCCTTTGATGACGTGGAAACTAAGAATTGGATTGGAATGGCTTAAAAAAAAAAAAAACAACTCAAACGTACAGAACCTCGTGAGTTATCCTAAATATTTTGCAAACACAAAAAGAATAGGTCAATTGGGGCCGAGAAAGTGACTGCAAAACCTCACAATAATGAGTGAAATTACCGAATTACTTCGAACACGTTGAATTCCCAGAGTTGCCCTAATCCCTCTTAAATTATTGTTCAGGGCTTTCTTAATTTTGAAGGCTCATCTGAGGTAGCAAACAAAATCCCTAATCAGACGACATAATTAATATGATAGCAAATCTTAAAACGATAGAGACAGCTCAATCTTGAATTAAAATATCGAACGACCTTCATTGCTAGTATTCTCATAATCTCATTTGAGATTTCTTTTTATGTAAACAACGTGAACAAGATCAAGACAAGTAGATATAAACTATTTCTTTTAATTGATTTTCTTTTTGTTTTTAATGAAAAGGACTATGAATTAATGCTTACAATACTAATATATATTTCATTGAAATAACAAATGTAATCTATTTTGTATTAAAAATTTATAATTGTAATGGAGAATCGTCTCCGGCCAAAATGTGGAGGTGTTTGTGAAGGCGGCAGTGCAATATAAGGATTAGGAGGAGTTTGTGAAGGCGGCAGGCAGGAGCATCCTTCTTTTTCATATACCTCTATCACCATCCTGACTTGAAGGATTTATAACTTTTTAGATAGAAATATTGAAAATATAAAATCTGTTCATGAAATAATATTTAGTAGTATGTTTAGAAAGAGTTATGGTATGTAGATAACATATTACCCGCATTGTCGGACAATCTCAGTCGTCAAACTTAAATACAAAAAAGAAAAAGAAGGTTAGGGTTTAATTGATACTGTATGATCGATGTATTCACAATAATATAAACAAATAGTTTTAATTTAAATACAAAAAGATTATATATAGGCTAAACTGAAAAGAAAATAAAAATATTATTCCACCCTTAATAAATAAAACAAAATAACTTTATATTTCTTAACATTTTCCCTCAAACTCACGATACGACAACTACAAGTATCGAGAATTTGCCAACTAAAAAAAACAGGGAATAGAATGTGACTTGATAAAGAAATCTGCAATCTATAAAGAAGAAGAAACAAAAGGCAAAGTAATGGTGTCATGCTTGAGATGATAACGAGTAAGATAACAATCGATCTCAGTGTACTTAATTCGTTCTTAAAAAACCGAGTTATAAGCAATCTGAATAAAACTTTGATTATCACAATACATAGGAGTGGGAAGAGAAAGGAAAAATCTCATATCTGCAAGTAGCCAACGTAACAAAACAATTTCTTTGGTAGTAGATGTCATAGCACGATATAAATAATAGATAGTTTCCTGCTCTTCCAAAAAATAAAAGAATCACCTAAAAAGATACAGAAACTAGTAACAGACTTGTGATATGTGGGATCATTGTCATGATCAGCATTAGAGTATGCAAGCAGCGCTAAGGAAGAGATGGATAGAAATAAAAGACTCTAAAAAACTGTATTCCAAAGATATCGTAAAATACAAAGAACAATTACCTAATGAATGGTAGTAAAAGAAGTAACAAACTAACAACATGAAACAACAAGTGTAATTTTTAGAGGAAGAGAGGGAAAATAAGGAAAAAAAACCTCAATAACAACAAATCGCTTTATCACCGCTGCCATGCATCACACTAATAGAAAAAGAATATGGTAACACTTCTAATGACATGACAGAAGATCATTTTTGACCACCAGGAGGCACTGCACATACTACCAAAAATATATAAGCGCCTCTCATGTGCCAAGATGTGACCCTAACAACCTTTTCCATTAAAATAATATTTAATTTATGTAAAAAAAAAACCAAACTTCCCTTCATGAAACTGATAATAACAAAAAAAAATCATGGTAAAAAGATCAATAGGTGATGGATCACATGTTTTACTTTTTTTAATTTTAAAAGTAAAATTGTTATTTAATTGTGTTTTAAAAAGTAAAAAGATAAAAATATCCTTGCCTATAAGTTTATTTATTTATTTTAATTTAAGGATATTTAAGTTATTTTATTGTACTTAAAAAATTATAAAAAACAAATATATTCTCCATCAATCCTCTAATATCCAATGAGTTGTGCACAAATATTGAAATATCCCCAGTACCAAGACCAAGACATTTGATATTTTTTAGAAAAGTAAAATAATAATTACACTTTCACAATAAATAGTAATCTAAGTCTATGTGTACACTAATTTTTCCTTTCAATATATATATATATATATATATATATATATATATATATATATATATTTGGTTTTAGTGTCTCTTATCCAAACTTATATCCCACTGCTTCTCTTCAGACAAGCACATGGTGTCTTGTACGGTAAAACTTATCCAAGCATTCTATTCATACATCTTAATTATAAAAAGTTTAAAGTTCAAAATGTGATATTTGTAAAAATAAATATATATTAATGAAAATATAAAATAAAAGAAATTAATTATTTGGGAATTAATAAAATTTGTTTTACATTTTTAAAATAAATAAAGTATTTAAAATACAACTTCAAGATATATAAAATAAAATAATGATATATATATATATATATGTATGAAATTAATCAAATGTATTAGTGAATAAGAAGATATTGAAGAATGTATGAAATATTAATTGAATATATTAATAAGTATTCTCAAAAAAATATATAAAAAATAAAAAATAAAGAAATTATTTTTTCAAAAATATATAAAAGATTAAAAAAATACTATTTTATTAATTAGATGATACGAACACAATTAAAAAAGAATTTTATATATATATATATATATATATATATATATATATATATATATATATATATATGCACATTACGTCATTCTGTACTTGTTGACGCAAAGCACAATAGTTGTGTAGTTCAGTTTCAGTCGCACTAACATTTCAATTTCCTCCATTTATGATTTATCTCCTTTATAAAAAGAAAAGAAAAGGAAAGAAAAGAACTAATTATTATTTTAGGAGACATCATTATTATTAAATATTCGATTTTTCGAGAGACTGGGCAGAGAAGACAAAATCCACCCCAGCCGCTCGTTACGTGTCTCTTAGTGAAACAACCACGTGTCAATAACTTGACCCTCAGCTTGCTTGTACCTATATACAGTGATGTTTCATCTGCAGGCTTCAAGACGATTATTTTTTGAATATTTGTAAATATCAAAGACGCATGTTCACCTGCAGGTGAAAAAAACAAAGAAGAAAAAATTAAATCATTTCACACGCTGTCCGTCCACCATTCACATTTTCACCCTTCAAATCTCAACCGGAGACCGGATAATACAGGTTGACCAATTGCAGTGCTCTCAGTATAAGTAAGGCCACAAAGCTGCGAAGTGGTGACCAGTTCTTGCACTGACCATTCTCTAGCTAGCTTCCGCAGCCAGAGTAAACACGCAGAGAGCGCGATTCCCACCTTTCAGTCTTGATCAGACAGCAAAGATGCCGATCAGGAACGTTGCCGTGGGCCACTACCGTGAGACAACTCAGCCAGATGCCTTGAAGGCAGCCTTGGCTGAGTTCATCTCCACCCTTATTTTTGTCTTTGCCGGTGAAGGGTCCGGCATGGCCTTCAGCAAACTCACCGACGGAGCTTCCAACACACCCGCTGGACTCATAGCCGCAGCTATAGCCCATGCTTTCGCTCTTTTTGTTGCTGTTTCTGTTGGTGCCAACATCTCCGGTGGCCATGTCAACCCCGCTGTTACCTTCGGTGCTTTCATTGGTGGCAACATCACCCTCTTCCGTGGCATCCTTTACTGGATTGCTCAGCTCCTTGGCTCCACTGTCGCTTGCTTGCTTCTTAAATTCGTCACTGGTGGCTTGGTGAGTTTAGACGCACGTACCATTTTCTATTTCTTTTTCTTCGACAAATCAGTTTTAAGTTCGTTATTGTAGTTAAAGTAACAGTGGGAACTAAATGTTGGGTTTTGACATGGAACAACGCAGGAAACCTGTGCTTTCGCTCTGTCGACTGGGGTTGGTGTATGGAACGCCTTCGTTCTTGAGATCGTGATGACCTTTGGACTTGTATACACTGTCTATGCCACAGCAATTGATCCAAAGAAGGGCAATTTGGGAATCATAGCCCCGATTGCAATTGGTTTCATTGTGGGTGCTAACATTCTAGTCGGAGGTGCCTTTGATGGAGCCTCAATGAACCCAGCTGTTTCATTCGGCCCTGCTTTGGTGAGCTGGAGCTGGACCAATCACTGGGTCTACTGGGCCGGACCACTGATTGGTGGTGGACTTGCTGGGCTCATTTACGAGCTGTTCTTCATCGGCTTCGGCACCCACGAGCAGTTGCCGACTACTGACTACTAAACAAGTGGGACGGCAATGTGCATGCATGAGATGGTTTTGATCTAAGCACTGCCACGGCTTTTCTTTCCTTCTCTGTACCTATTTCTTTACGGGTATTTATTTGTTCTGCCTTTCATTTGTGATCGTTCCCATCACCATGTCGCGGTGTGGTTTGTGTATTCGATCTGCTTCGGTTGTAAGCTTTTATTCCCAATCATCTTTCTATCTTTGTTTTATTTCCCTGTTTTGTTCATTTCGATCTGCTTCGGTTGCTTTTTTTTTCTATTTTTTTTTATTTTAAATGAAAGAACACATAACTTTTCGGTAACCGTCCATGAAGTCTAAGGAAAAAGGATAATGGTGAAAAGATTATAATAGAAATTACATGCGGCTTTTGGTCTCTTTCGTTAATTAATGAAGAAGTACTGGAGCAGGTAGCTAAAAAAAAAAAACGAAAAAAAACACTTTTTTTAACGAGAGAGATTATTCCGTAAAGGGGGAACATATTTTTTTTCCTTTTCTAAATCCACACATTTGGTTTTAGTCTATGGGCTGTCGAGAAGCTTCACATGTCAATTTCTAGTGACTCGGACTCCATTATTTTGTTAATTCGGATAGGAAGGTAGTTAAATCCGTGATCCTATTTTTGGGCGTTACTAATTCCTGAGAGTTATTCAGTAGAAGACAAGTAATTTCTAGATAGGTCTGGCGCTTTGCTAATTCCTGAGTTAATACATTTCCCTGAACATGTAATCATATTGGCTAATTACACTGTTAGCCCATGAACGCCATGATGATCCCAAATTGAACTCCCTTCGTTAAAAAGAAAAAGAAAAAGAAAAAAAAAGAACCATAATTCACCAGATTTTGAGGCCAAGGCATAGCTGGGTTCCCAGTTCTAGCAGAACTCCAGCCCCAGCTTACCTGGTAATTTGCTTAACCTTGCCCTCTTGATAGGGGACTGAAGCGGCTGAGCACGTGAAACTCCGACCTTTTTCAGACCATTGTACTTTTTCACTCCGGACCCAACTCCTTGTCCTGTCTTTTCCACTGTTCGGATTCATCATCCAATAGGAAAGCTGTAAGGGGAAGCTACTCCACTGTTTTCTCAACATTCTTTCGGTTTTCGAACGCTTCCTTTCCTACGTACGTACTGTCGTAGTCATTTCTTCTCTTGGTGATGCATGTTTATGGTTGGTTTTTAATTAAGATTTATTATTATACATTAAATTATGTAATATGATAAAAAGTCAAATTTGCAACTTCATCTTGATGGAATCTAGCATTGACGTGAAGGCATGGTATGCTGTAGAGAGCATCATCATCCAATGGGGCTGTGCAACATGTCCCGTGTCACCGTCACCGTCACCGTCACCGTCTCTGAAGCGGATATTAAAGTGGATTTTAGGACCCACCGATTGATTTCATCATATGGAGGAGCACTGGCGGTTCCGAATAAATGCTTTCTTTATTTACAAATAGATAGAAGAGTGAATATCTGCCGAGGATCAGAAGGAGAGTGACTTTCATGGTGTTGTATACCGTGGGGTAGTGATCATCATAATGGAAATAAGTCCAATAATTTACAGTGTACGCTTCCTTAGCTGGAAAGTTGAGTCCTCGGCTTGCCTCAGCCACTCAATTTTGCGAATCTGCAGTCAGTCACTACTTCCGACCACGAAATTACATTACATGAATCCGACTTCCATGCATGCTTCCCGAACTGTCTGTACAATCTGGTGATGCCTGTTGTCTATGTCTGATGATATTGGAATAGTTTGTTTTTAATTCAATAAAAAAAGAAAGTTCATCTCAAAATATTGATTAGCCAAACAAAAAATTATGAAATTGGCATTGGAATTTAATTACAATCAATGAGGGATTGTTAGAATAGTTTTTATCGAATGGAAGGAAGAAAGTTTATCTCGAGTCGAATACAGAGTTTCTTAATGTAATAAATCATTACAATCCTTTATTGCAGGCTTCATAATAGGTTTCGTATTGGGTTAGCTATATTGATATTTATAATACTAAATATCAGTGACTAAAATTGCTAATAAAGTTAATTATTTTATTTTTATTTTTGAAATTAAATTTTATTAGCAAAAGTTAGTAGTATACTAAATACTACATTTAGTATACTACAAAGTTAGTAGTATACTAAATAATAATTAACTAAAATTGCTAATAAAATTAATTATTTTATTTTTATTTTTTTAAGATAATTATTTTTGATATGTTATATATATTTACATTTTGATAAAAAAAATAAAAGATTGAAGGTATTTATTTGATGGAGACAAATTCAATTTTAACTATCAAGATTACCAACTAGGATATCACAATTCAACTAAATTGTTTCGATGGAACGAACTTAGCATGGTGAATGGACACAATGATGTTTTTACTTACTTTTTTTTTTATAGATTTTTGATTTTTTTTATCTAGATTTATCAGTATTGCTTGAACCAAAAGAAGATGTATTAATATGAAAAAAATATTGAGCTACTTTGTTGAAGTAATAAATATTCTGAATGGTCAACTTTGTCATAACTTTTTCAAATTGAATTCGTCAAAAGAAATATGAGAAGTTTCGGAGGCACACTAAAAAAGATAAAAGTCAAATATTAATTATTTTTTTGGCTTTAAAGTATTTTAAATACGAGATCATTAGTAACAAGCTACTCGTTGATCAAGTTCATAAAATATAAATGTTTATATCCAAACGACATTTTCTAATAAGATTCTAGCTGTATTTTAAATGGGATTATTGTTTAGAATAACTATTAAAACAAAATGTTGCATTCATGAGACAACTATATATATATACCCTTCAATGGTTTCATGCACTTCTAAAGATTAAGGTTGAATCCCATATTCATAATGTGCAAAATCATAAATTCTTATAAAATGAATTGGGTAACTAAAACTAGTTTTGTAAAAACTAAAAAAAAAAGAGTAAATAAATTAAAGAAAAAACAAAATAATAACAAGCATATGATTTGTTTCCAATATAAAAATTATGTTTCATGTTTTTGAAATTATAAAAAAATGCCAAGCGAATATGGTAGTACGACGGGAAAATGCCATTTTTCTCTCAAGTTGATTGTGCATATGTTAATATTTCATCACATGTTGTGATTTTTTTATCGAGATCAATAATTTCCTTTTCCATATTCATGCTTTTCTTGTTTTAATGATAATATTTCTTTTAAATTAGAAGCATTGCATTTTAAATAAAAAAATATCATGAAAAACAAGTTTTAATTAAAAATATTAAAAATCATTTCTCAGTATTTTGTATCCAATTGAAGAAAAATTAATAATTAATTTGAGAAAATTATGCAAAACATTCATAAGAAAAAAAATAATAAAATAGAAATTTTATTTTCATTGAATATTCATTATACATTTTAAAAATATTTTGCATATTAGGTTTATTAGTGTATATGCCATATAGCTAATTGGTTGGTTGTACATGACATTGATTTTTTCCACGTAAAAATATATTTATTATTAATAAAGACTTTATTTATCTTTAATATCCATTTGTATTTAATTAATGAATCTAATATTTGATTAATGAATATAGAGTAAACATAACGTCATTAGGTCAAAAATGTTTTGTAATGGAAATTATAAAGAAGTTATAATTATGAGATTCCTAATGCATCAAAACATTATTTCTAAATGTTCTTGATCAATGATCTATTAAGATTAAACATTAATTAGAGTCGTTTAAACTAGTACATATTATATTTTTTCTTTATGAATAGAAGCAGTTATTTTCTTAAGTTGAGATATGAGAAATACACGCATAAGGATGCCATATGAAGAAATCACATGTGTCTATATAAAAATTCATGTGAGAATTGTATAAGTGATTCTTATATTTAATATTACCAAGTTTTCTTATATAGAGAATATTATGCTTTGATCTTGATTACATATTGTCCTAATTAATGGTAAAAAACAGATAAATATTTGATATAACATGAACTATATGAAGGTATCTAAATGATCAAAAGATGATTCATCATCCTAGGTGAATTATATATATAAAAAATATTCCACAAGTTTTAAAATAGTATTGATCGTGAAATTCTTGTGCAAGGTGGAATGAGATTTGCAAAAAGTTTTAAATGTCTAAATCAGATTATTCTTAATGAAAAGATAATATTAAACTAAGAAATTTCCCATTGAAATGTTTAGTCAAATCATGCATGACTTTTTTAATATTTTGGGGATAATGAAATATTGTTAATTAATGCACTTGATCTTCAAATATAAATCAATCAATTATTAAATTGATAATAAATTAATTTTTAATTTTTTAATTTTTTTAATCCTATTTAATTTAGAATTATGATTTATATATGACTCGTTAGGAATCTAATAGGTCACACATATAAGAACCATTGATCAGAGATTAAACTGGGATAATTAATCAAGCGTGACTTGATTGTAAATAATTTTTTAAAAAATTAAGGATTATAATGTAATTACTATATGTGATTACAATTCTAAACCTAGAAAAATCCAACAGGGACTTGATTGAATAAATTTATAAAATCATTATGAAATAATATATGTGATATTGTTCATGAAATAATTGATATATTTTTTTTTCACTTATAGGGTTATCAATGCTTTGTTTTATGTTTTATACAAAGAGAAAAACTACATGAGTTATAAAATATATGATAGAGAAACATTTGAAAACAGAAAAAGAGAATTAGCACTTAACAACATAGTGATTCCTTTCTCCTAAAAGAGTTTTAGGAAATTTCTCACAAATAGTTCGTGTAAATTGCTATTAAAGATTAGACACTTGAATGACTTGTGGTTTAAGACAACACAACATTGAAGAAGTTGATCACACCTAAAAATAAAGATATGATATTTAGGTAATCTTTGCTTAAACCCTAAATGACCTAGTTTCTCTAATGGTATTTTGAGACTTCTAAAAAAACTGTAAATTATCATTTCCGCTATGTTTATATGTTTTAAAAAATCCAACAGTGGTAGTAGAGTTATTGTTAAACAATTAGAGTTGTTGATTGCATGTTTTGATTGTTATTGACATTAATTATGAATTAATTTTATGTGCAAAAACAATTTTTTTTCTCATGATTTAAAAAAAAAACTATTGGTTTTTGGGTGGTTGCACCTCTACTAATGATGAAACTAATTCGTGGTGTGCCTACCCTATCACGTAGGCTAGCTCACCAGCGTTTGGTGAGGTAGTAGCCAATGGCCACATCGTTACCAACAAGAGGTTGAGAATGAGATTAGGAGAAAATCATGATTATTCCCTTGTAACATATTTTCAGGGTTTTACGGAAGAATTATGATTTTGCCCCTGCAACTTATACCTTATTACAATATGCTATTTTAGGTAATGATTTTAGCCCTAAATATATAAAATTTTGATTTTATATTAAAATTAAAACCCTAAATTAAATTAATTTTAGAATTAATTTTACTAATTGGATTAGGATTCTATTACAATTTAATTCAAAATATTTTAATTTTTGAAGTATTAGGATTTAATTAAAAGTTTTTATTAAATTATTTTATAAAATGTTTTTTTCTTCTAAAAATAGAGTTTTAAGCCAAAATTTTTATTTAATTCATGCTAAAATAGTTTAGAATGTGAATAAACATCTCAATATGATTATTTTTCTTATTAAATCTTAAAAAATAATTTTTCATAGAAAATATGTATTAAATAAATTTATAAATTTGAAATTATCAAATTGGTTTGATTTAATATTTTTAAGAATTAAAATATTGTTTTTAATTATGTATATCAATATGTTTTTATGCATGATGAATGATTATGGATATTGAAGAACCAATGTGAATGTGTTTTTTATGGTTTAATGGTTGCAATATTAAAGATCCTCTTAAATGTAATTTAAGGTTTCTAATATAATTATGTAAATGTTATGTAATTTATAAATGTAAGAGTTTAAATAAAAAAATTATTTTATAATCCAAGATAGAGAAAGAATGGTGGTGAGGCTAAAACCATGACACTCATAAGAACTTATGAAGATTTACAGTAGCTATCTAGGTTTTGACCACTTAATTCCAATTAGAATGACATGCTAGAGGTGTATGTTTTTATATAATTATTATGTATGTTATACAGTTCATGACATGGAATAAGACCAAAAAAATAATAACAAAACCCTCATTAAAATATTAAGTATTTATTGAAAATATGATTTGTTACCTTCTAACATAAAATTAGAGTTCTATTTAAGGATAACTTGTTGAGTCCCTCAAGGTTTTATTTACTCAAATATGTATAATACTATAGAATTGAGTCTTACTTAACTAAACCTATATGATTTGGATGAGCCACTTACAATCATATAAGATTAGAAGCAGTAGTTAGGAGAAATATATATAATATATTTAGATAAAGAGTTGTTATCTAACTAATCTAGGAGTTACATAAAGATGTGATTGATAAGCTATGTTATCTATCTATTTTTTTTTTTGATTTGATGAGTTACTCAAGTTGGGTAAATTAAATAGGACCCTAGCCCACTAGGAATCTAAGCAAGATTTTCTAAATTAATAGAGAGGACTATTAATTTATATAAAAATAGTGGGAGACCAAATTATAATTGAAGACCTTATATATGTTTGATTTTAAATATGTATGCATGAAACTAATACTCACTATCTTTACATGAATAGGTTGATAAATAAAAAATGAGTAGCAACCTATCCCTATATAGCATAGTTGATGCAAATAAATTGACTAGACCAAACTTTTTAGATTGATACCATAATGTGAGAATTGTTCTCAAGCAAAAAAGAAAATTCCATGTTCTTGAAAAACTGATTCCTCCTGCCCCTAATGAGGATGTTGATGAATGAGTTAGGAATGAATATCAACATCATATTATGATGATTGGCATGCTATACGTGTGATGTTGGTCAACATGTCATTTAAACTTTAAAGACAACATGAGAATATAGATGCCTATATAATAATTATGCATCTTAAAGAGTTATTTGATGCAACTAGTATGACAAAAATGTATGAGACCTCTAAGAAATTATTCTAATACTAGATGACAAAGAGTTCTTTTATAACAACTATATTTTAAAAATGATTGGCAATATTGAGAAATTAAGTCAATTGAAATTTGTCATGGATCATGAGGTAAGTGTTTGATTGGTTTTACAATCTTACCCCAAATTGTTTGCAATTCATTATGAACTATCACATGAATAAGTTGGATAATACATTGCTAAAGTTACTCAATATGCTTAAACTTAGTGAAAGGGCTCTTAAAAAGAAAAATTAGTTTGTTCTCCTTTTTCAATCTTTCAAAAAGTCTAAGAAGAAGAACAAGAAGAATATGGTTTTTGCCACTAAAGCATAGAAGCCTACTAGGGGCATCAAGAAGATAAGGGTATTTGTCATCATTGTGGCAAGAAAAGTCACTGGAGGAGGAATTGCAAGGAGTAGTATCTTTCAACTATAATACCTAAGAAGCTTATTAAAGATTTTATTTCAGGAACTAAGGAAAAGTAGAAGATTAAATATAGATAAAGTAGACTTACGAGTTGCTGATGGAGCAAGGGTTGTTGCATTAGATGTAGGAGCTTGTTATTTAACTATGCCAAGTGAGTTGATACTAGAACTTGATATTGTTATTTGTTTCAGTACTTTTAAAAAACATTGTATCATTTCTTACTTAACTTTGAATGGACTTAAATTTATTATTGAGTGCAAATATTGTTCTTTTTATAATGATGATGTTTATTATGGATATGTTATTTATACAAATGGTTTGTTTATCATTGATCTTGAAATGCCCATGTTCAATATAAACAACAAGAAAAATAGATTGGACAATCAATATCCACCATATTTATGACATTGTAGGCTAAATCAATATGATGAAACATTAATCACTAAGTTACATAAAAAAGATATTTTAATCTTTTTGATTATGAATTATATGAAACTTATGAAGCTTGCTTTTTAGGTAAAATGATCAAAACACCCTTTACTAGAAAGAGCAAAAGCTAACTCCTGTATGTTGTGTTGGTTGGCCTACTGTTGGTTGGTTAATATGCCTTATGACACAAGATGACTTATGTGATGGTTTTCTTACTTTTGTCTGTTGTGAGCTTTAATTTGTTGTGCTCGCTTGTATTGGGCAACTATGGTCTTCATCTTTGATCATGCTAGTTTCCCTTTGACCGCTACTTTGGTTGTAAATTGTTTATTTTGGTTCACTATGTTCATATTGGGAGCTTTTCCCCTTATGTTCCTTCTCCTTAGATTGTACATGCTTGTATCTCTGATTCACTGATCTTCCAGCTTAGTTTTGTTTTGATCTATAAAATTTCTTACATTTGATAAAAAAAAGTCTAAAAACTTGTTAGGTCTAATATATATATGGACTAATTACAATGCATGACATAAATGGATATGCATATCTCATCATATTTACTAATGATTATTCTTGATATGATTATGTGTATTTGATAAAATATAAGTCTAAATCATTTGAAAAGTTCAAAGAATTTAAAAGTAAACTTGAAAAACAAACTGGAAATAGTATTAATATATTTTAATATGATCAAGGTGATGAATAAATAAGCTAATATTTTCAATATTATCTACAAAGAATGAGATTCTCTCATAATAGACACCTCTTAAAACACTACAATATAATGGATTTTTTGAAAGAAGAAATTGCACCCTATTGGATATGATGCAGTATTAATGAGCTATACAAACCTTCTACCTTCTAAGGATATGCTTTATAAACTACTTCTTGCTTTTTAAATAGAGTTCCATCAAAATCTATTGATAAGACATCATATGAGATTTAGAATGGTAGGAGACCAAATTTATCATATTTAAAGAGTTAGTGATGTGACACTTATGTGAAGCTAAGTTATAAAAATGTAAGTTTATGGGATATTCTAAAGAAACTATTATATATTATTTCTATAATCTTATTAAGGAAAATATGTTTGTCTAAAAATATGTTATATTTTTAGATAAAGAATTTATTCTTGGAAGGAGTAGTGAGAGAAAACTAGAACTTAAAATAGTTCAAGAATTACAAACTAGCATTGAAATGGAACTTGAGCCTTAGGTTATAACATTAGATGTTTAACCTAAAGCACAAGAACTCCATAGACCTAGTAGGATATGTCATGTACTAATGAGATATGAATTTATTGTGGAAGTTGGGAATAACAAGCTATTTATACTTAATAAGCCTATCAACTGCATAGAAGTAATATCTAATATTAATTATGAAAAATGACTTGAGACCATGAGATCTAAAATAGATTACATGTATACCTACCATGTATGGATCTTGGTTGATCCATTTGAATGGATAAAACCCATTCAATATAAGTGGGTCTTTAAGAGAAAGATTGCCATATATATAAATTTATAAATATACAAAGCTAAATTAGTTGCTAAAAGTTACAGAAAAAATTTGATGAAACCTTTTCGTCGGTAACTATGTTAAAATCCATAATGATTTTGTTTGCTATAATTACATACCATGATTATGATATTTGACAAACATATGTCAAAACTGCATTTCTAAATGGAAATTTTTATGAAGATGTGTATATGAAACAACTTGAAAGTTTTGAATATAAGAAATTTTTTAATAAAGTATGCAAGTTATAAAAATTCATTTATGGACTTAAGCAAGCTTCAAGGAGTCCAAATATCCATTTTGATGAGATAATCAAACAATTTGATTTTATAAAAAATATGAATGAACCTTGTGTTTATAAAAAGGTTAGTGAAAGTGGAGTCATTTTTATAATATTATATGTTGATTTATCATTAATGGCTCATTATAAATTATTAACATGACCATATTAATTATCTTATTTAAGTAATGCCAATACTTGTAAATGTTATCAAGTATTCATGGTGATAACTTATATCAACTACAAATCAAGTTTCTTTCATAGCACTAGTGTCGGTTAACCATACAGTAAGCTATAAAAGAATCAAGTATTTGTTGTACCAATGATTGTACAACACAAATCTAGATTAACTATTTAACAAGCAAGACATTAAGAGTGAGTGAGATAACAATTATAAAACATGTTAATATCAACCTTTCTTGAATGTAAACATTAAAGTCTATGTTAAGTTCATATTATACTTGTTCTTACACCATTAATGTAACCTTTTCATCTTGACAAAATAAACATAGTTAAACATAATAAAGTAGAGAAATATAAATAAATAAAATAAAAATATAATAATGATATAAATTAACTAAGTATAGTAAAGGAAATAAAAAGGATAAACAAGAGATTAATGAAAATATAACATGAAATAAAACTTGAACATTACAAAATACAAAGAAAGAGAGCAAGAACAAGATCTTAATTTGAAAACTAAGATGTCTAAATGTATGGAAAATACCTCATTTTATAGGCTATTTTCAAGACTATTGATTTGATGTCTAAGTATTGAGTTAGTGGCCACCTTTTGACTTGGTGGTTAGTTATTAACTTGTTGTCTGGAAAACACGTAATTGCTAACGTCAGATTTTGAACATATAGTCTTCATGAAAGTCATAGGTATTTATCTTAGCTTTCCACCAAAAAATGAATGAACTGATTTGGATTTTTAGAACTCTAGATTTGGGTTGAACACTAAACAGTGTCTAGGCTGTAGGACATATTCAAACTTCTCATGTGTTGCTAAGATTTGAGCTTGAAAATGATAGCTCTAGCAGTATGGATCCAAGGTCTCCTTAACAACATGTTGTAAGAAGGATTGATATCAATTACTTAAAAAATGACTTGGAATGGTTGTACGTTGATGATCAGTTCAATCTCAATGTTCCTTATAATCTGTCTTGGGGATCCATCATAAGCTCTAGTAGTCATGATGTATAACAACTTATTATGATCAGTTCCTCAGTGAAGAACAAATAATTAGTAGATTGGATTCTGCCTACCAGGTGCTATATAGAGTCTTGTGTGATATCCTAAGGGACATAAGTTTCATTAAAGACTTTCTATAAGGCATTCTGGTATAGCTCTAAGCTAATGGTCAATGATAACAATGAGATTCAAGCATGTGTCTTTTTTAATTGATCGACCACATTATACTCACTATGCTTTACTAGTTTAAAAAATTTTGTTGCCTTTTCATCGCTCACTTGCTTATTGACTTCATTTTTTGCCAATTCAATTATATCTTTCCCTTTGGCTTTTGTTTGCCTCTTCAATTCTTTGGGAGTAAAACATTTTTCATTTCGAGTCAATCCTCCTATCTCAGTATAAAACATTTGAGCAAGACTTTCAATATGGAACGAGTGCTTGTAATTATAGGGTAAAGTATTATAATCCCCACTATTTATGCAGGTCGGCTTGGTCAAGATCATCTTTGATGGTTTTTTTATTGTTGGCTGATATCTATAAACTTCAATCTTCTTATCTTAATAAGTTATCATTCCAATTACACTATCTTCCTTTGCACTTTATAGCCTTAACATACATAGAATCATCATTCTTTTCATCTCATTATAGAACTTCTTACAATGGTCAATACCATGACCAAATTGCTAATGGTATTTAAAAACTTGCCCGAATCTCTCAAACATTGTGTCTTGATTAGATTACTAAGGCTATATGTTTGTATAATCATTTCATAGATATTTTCCATAGTTGCCTTTAAAGCTCTTTCATCTTTTTTTCCTTTCTCAAAGTGAATTTGAGTTCACGTTTACGACTTCATCAAAAGTTACCCATCTAACCTTCATAAGTTACTAAAGCTTTTAACTAGATGTCAAACTTTTAAACATCCGTCAATATTATAGCCTGCAATACCAGTATGACATTTATAATTTTGATCAGGCTTATAACATTGTGGGAATAGAGGTTGTAATGGAACTACTGGAATAAGAGCAATTTGACAAATACTCAACAACTTTTGGTACATTTTATTTAGAGGTATTGCTGATGGTGGTAAATGTTATTGGGTTCTTTGAAATTTTTTACATGGATAATTATTGGTTTGGTTATTTGGTGGGTTGCTTTAGATTTTGGATTAGTTCCTAGGGAAATGTTAGGTAAAATTCATGTTGGCTGTAACAGGGGCAGATGTTTGAAGAATATAGGTGTTGTGGTAATTATCATGGTAATTTTTCTTTTTTTCTTTATAACCTCCACCTTCGACATGATGTAATTCAACCTTTTTCTTTCTTCCACTAAAACCCCTCTTTTGAGACGGGCCAGTTATCTTTCCAGCTTTAATGGCTTGCTCAATTCTTTCAACAACAATTACTGTATTGGTGAAATGTTATGCTATGCTCCCAACCAAATGCTCAAAATATAGGGCTTTGAAAGTATTTGAGAATAAATTAACCACCTTCTTCTCTAGCAAAGAAGGATTAACTTGAGCAGCTACCTCACATCACCTCCAGAAATATTCTTGAATAGAGTTTCTTTTTTCCAAAACTTGTAAGTTTAACCTATCAGGTGCAACATCCATATTTGTATTACCTAATAAAAGTTTCTACTAAGTCCTTCCATCTTTTAACTATGGTGTTGTCTAGCTGGATATACCAACTCAACGCAACTTAACCCAAACTTTCTTAGAAAAAATAGATCAATAACTTTTCATCATTCACAAACTGTGTCATTTTATTGCAATATACTTTCAGGTGTGTTATAAGACACTAAGTACCAATATATTTAGAAAATTCTAGCACTTTGAATTTTTTAAGAACCATAATGTTTGGGACTAAACACATTTCAACAACTTTTACTTGGTCATAAAAATTTATTCCTTTGATGGCCCTAAGCCTTTTTTCTCTGGTTGTCAACTTGTCAGAATCTATATATTCCATTATTTTTTACCTTTTAGAACTTGTTTGTTACCGAGTCCTCAATGATTGGTGTTTGTACAAATGGAACGAATCACATTAAAGGTAAAAGGGTGGTGAGTCGAGACTTAGGTGTTGTGCCATTTACCCCTAAGTTTTATGGAATGAAAACAAATGGAGATGATTGTATTAGTGCTTGTTGGGTATTAACCATAGACTGTGTTGAGGGTCCTAAGGTTGATTGTACAACTTTTAAAGGATTGGACTGTAAAGCTTGCTTGAGCAAGCTAACAAGCATAGTGATATCTCTTTTGAGATTGTCAATGTCCCTTTGGTGTTAGGCTTCTAACTAGGCTCTCTTCTTGTTCTCTATTTACCTTTCATGGAATCAAGTATTGCGGATTTTAAAGGGTTAACTTTTATGGAAACCTATATTTCTATATTTCACATGTATAATTGGAATGCATGCAAATGAATAGAATGCACAAATAGATGCAAAATGTCGGATTGAATATGCATGTTATTTTTTAAATCAAGTTTATATTTATTTATTAGAACCATGAGGATAAACTAGATCAAATTTTGTTAAGAGGTTCTCACTAAGAACTCTAAACCTATAGGAACCCGAGTCATCCATAAAAGAAAGTGATAGTCTTTTTAATAATCCAAAGGATTTGATTACAATGACAAGGCTAGATACATCATGAGTTTTCTCAAAAGATAAGGTTTTACTCCTTTCAAAGCTTTAAATGAGGATATGATGCAATCTAGTCGAGTCCATCTGTAACTTCACTAAAGAATTGCAGGAAAGCATCTTGAGAAACCAGCTCACCTTTTGCCATATATTGTGCAGTGTTTCTCAATCATATGGCATAGGCTTTGGCTTTCTCAGCTTGTAGATGATATTACATGGTCTCAGATGTTTATTGCTCCAACTCCTTTTTTGCCTTTTCTTTTGCCAATATCAAGGATTGTTTAATAAGAGCAAACTAATTGACTTTCTTATCTAGAAAAATGATTATTCTTTTTTGTTGACTATATTTTCTACGAAGTGATTCATTTGCGTCTTCTAATTATGTTATCCTCTTTTGAGCCTTTGATAACTTAAAGGCTTGCTTTTTCTTATCTAATGATAGCAATCTGAACTTCTCTTATAGATCTTGGAATTCATGATGTTGTCGTAGCTGAGTTATCAAGTTGTCTCTTTCCTTTTCTACCTTTGCCAAGGTTTCTTCTTAGATAACCAAATTGGGTTCCAATTACCTTTTCTTTGCCCTCAACTCCAGTTTAGAATTCAAGTTCATGCTATTGGACTCTAATTGTGCTCGCATCTCTTCTTATAGATCTTTTATAGATTACACCATTGGTTTTTTTGATCCCTCAGATAATGACACCTGTTGCCTTTTTCCTCGAGTCATTTGCCATAATGAATATCCTAAAATTGTTTTCCCATATACTCTTTTAGCAGTAATGACCATATTTGGATGTTTCCATGCATGTTTTGGGATTCTAATAGATTCTTGAAAGTTCTAAACTCTTCGTATTATTGTACTAACCCAACATTTCTTATGATAAATTGTTCAAACTCTAACTATCTCATGACCATATTAGGACAATAGTTAATACAACACCTTGCTTCTATTAGTGGAACCCAAAGATAATCCTATAATATGCCAAATAAAAATCAAAATATATATACCGAGTTATCCAATGGAATGCTGATTTACTACAGCTTTGGAACATTCACTCCTAAAAGGTTCTTCCTATTTCATTCAAAGGTCATTTAGAAAAATTTTCCAACTTTGAATATAGATGCCAAGGAGTACCAAATATCTATGAAATCTTTCCCTCAACCAAATAGCTTACTGGCTAAAAAATTAGTAATTGCAAATATCGTAGATGATCCTTTCCAGTTTTTCTACAATGATTTAGAGAATATAGTTATGCAATGATTTAAAGAATATAGGGTTTTAACCAATATTGTTGTAGTTGGATTAATTTTGAGGGCAATTACATTCTTGAATATTTTTACAGCTTCAAAGTCAATCATGTTTCAACTGAGGGGAAGAGAACCAACCTATATATTCCTAAAGCTAGAATTCTCAATTAGACTTCATTATCTTCTTCTTGCAACCTCTTTTTAAATGTGACCTTTAATACATTCCAGAACCATCCTTGGCTATTACCTTGCTTAAGTCATTTGACGTTCCATTAACTAATGATTTATGTGGTTTAAGCAAGAAAATTTAAAGGGAGACTGCTCTACGGGAGTATATAAGTACATTTAATTAGATTTTGGGTAGCTCAAAAGGACTCATATTCTTTAAGAGTAGGAGTCACATCTATCGTGTCAAAGGTGAAACATCGATATTCAGGATCCCAAAATCCTATTAAAGCCTGGAAGCATGAATGTTGAATCCTAATTTTAAGCAGTTGTGCTATGTCATCATGTTGTTTTTTAAAATTGTCATGGTCTTGAGGTGATAATTTTTACTAAAAGTCCAACAATTTACTCATGTCAAAAGGTCTTTCATCTAAATCCATATGTTCTAATAAGTGGGATTCAAACCCAATCGACAAGCAATCTCTTTGCTATAGTTGACCTTACTCTGATCTAACCTTCATGTCCTCAAAGGTAGTGTTCCCTATCACTTTACACGTCCTATAAGATCTAGCTCATAAAAATTTAGGTTCTACTTGTCTATTTTGAAAGATTTATCAAGTCCCTAGATTGCCTGATAATATTTCTCAAGTCCTTATATTGCTCGAATTATCAGTGGAATAATCAATTTCCTAACCTTATACAATAAGAGAATATGAGAGACTCCATAATACCCGTTGCCCTGTTGCATATAATGAGTTTCGATGAATAGAAATCCAAATGAGTATAAATGGACATAAATCATACTCGTTACCTGGATCTTCCTTTCTAGTCTTAAAATGGACAAACTCGAGTGTAGAGCTTTTGTGGGTTCATAGTTAAGTGCATGAAAACTCGGATAAATATCATGCATTATGCAATTGCCAAATTGAAATAATTATAGAAAAATTAAATTGTTTAAAATAAATAATAAAATAAAACAAATACTTAAAACATAAACAAAAAATAAAATAAATAAAATAAAAGCAAATACAACCAGTTAACTTAACTCTAGTTCCTAGTCATCATTTTATCGTGACTCGTTGGACATTTCAACAGCTTGAAGATTGGATTATTATGGTCTTGGAAAATTATAATAGATTAAAAGTCATCACCTAAAAATTTAAGAGAACTAAAAGTTCTAAAATTAACACTAATTTCAAGATTCAAATATTAACTTAGTCATGCTTAAAAAAAACTAAACACTACCCTATGAAAGATCACCGTTTTTCCTAAATTTAGAGCATGCTGAAATATTCAAAGCCATCATTTATTTGAATTTTTTTTAAAGCTGAGGTCGCGACTAGTGTTGGTGTGTGATGAAGTTAAGGTCACGACTGGTGCTGATGGTATGTGTCTCGGTTGAGAAAAGGAGAAGTCATGAGGGAGAAGATAAAAAAAAAATAAGGAAGAGCCAAGGTGAGGTGGGTGACGAGGCTATCAAAGACTTTGCTGAGCTTGAGGGTTGTCGGTGGATGAGTAATCAACGACTATTGTTGATGAGGAGATGAAATAGAGCTGCTGGGAATATTGATGAAGGCGGCTGTTGATGGTAGGTGTTGGTGTAAAAGATGGCCTTGTGCGAGTGGTGTTGATGGTGAAACTAAGATGGAGAGAAATCATATGTATGGGATGAGGAGGAAATGACATTTATTCTTTGACCAAAAATGAGAAGGCTAGAGGAATTGATTGTCCTCTTCGTGTTTGAAGACAATAATGAAATAAATGAGAGAGAACTCTCTGTTTTTTGTTCTGTGAATGGAAGATTGGATGCAGGTAAATGGAGAAAATAGGGAAGGCCACTTTGTGCTTGGAATTGCCTTCTCTTTTTTAAAAAATCCCAGTCTACCCCACTTTCTTTTGCATGTTTACTTTCACTCCTTTCATGCCATTTTTTACTATTTTACTGATGAAGCATCATCCATTTTCCTATTTTTTCAATTACCAGAAGGCAGGTTAAAATTAATTAGCTTCCCTTTTTCTTTAGTTTTCTGCCTCATTTTCTTCCACTATTTCTTTTTTTCATTTACGTATCGTCCATGTATTTTTGTCTCCTCAGTTATTTTTTTATGTCTTTAGCCAATTACTTCACGCCACTTTATCCTTAAATGTCTAAGTGGTAACAGGCTTGGCAAGCTTCTTTTTTTAATTGTTTTTAAAAATAAGATAAAAATTGGGTTATGATAATTTACTTATCATAAAATTAAGCTACATAAACCTTGTGAAAAGAATCCTTACTCATATTACTATATATATTTTTAAGAATTTAAATTTTATTTTTAGTTGTACGTTACAGCACACCAACTAGGCTTGTTTTGTAAAAAGCGTTTTTATTAATATAACGTTTTCGCACTTCTTCTTAGATTTTGATGTGCTGATCTAGTCTATGAGTATACTTGCTAGACGTTCCATGCCATACAAGACTCCTTCCATTTGAAGAAGGTGGTTTAGACTTCAGCGGGAAAAATAGTATAAAGGTCTATAAGAGCATAAGGATGCAATTACATGGGGATGTTGATGAGCAATCATTTAAATAGCATATGGTCTTTGGGTTAGGAAAAAGGTTATTTTAGGCAAAGGTTATCAAACAACACTTAAACTTGTTCAAGATGTAAGGTATATTTTAATTAAAAGATAGAATGCGAGTGGAGAGATTTAAATTTGTGGTTATTTTATTAGATAAACCTTACTATTTAATGGCATAATCGTAACTTAAAAGAATTTATACTTGTCAATTTCTTACATGTTTCCAAATATTTTCCCTCATGAAAAAATTTATGGCCTTAACAAGTATATATTGTTTTGCCTCTAGAATAGAAAACAACGGTGTCTTACTAAGAACCATCATCCATGACAACATATTGGGAACTTGCTAACCTGCCATTTTTCAGGCAATCCTAAATGAGAAATTAATCATTTGGGCTTATGATATATCTCTTTGATTCAATGGTTGCAATGGTCTTGCATTTTTCTCTGCATACTGCTAGGTAAGTTGATAGCCAAAGGGTAGTTACCCTTAAAGCTACATCACATTCATAAATATACAGCATAAATAGTGACCACCACTAGATTAATTTGACTAATTCTGGCTACTTTCATCATGGACAACCTCTCGAAGCGCTTTAACTTGGTCATTTGAAACTGCCCCTATCTGAATTCAGTTTAAACACATTTAATCAAGGAACTCATCAGCTAAAAGTAATTTAAGAATAAAAAAAACAGGAAAAAAGTAGGCCAATAACATTTTTTTTAGTTGTTGAGCCATTATTAGTGTCGCAATAATGAAAGTTTACCTAGAATTGTCACTCCTAATGGCATTATATAGTTGCGTTAGTGGAAGTGGCGCAACCAATAAAATTTTAAATGGTTGAGCCGCTCTCGGTGGCGCTACCAGTCAATCTAAGTTTATAGTCTCCTTTCTTCCTTTAACTCTATCCTTCTCCATCTCCTTTACCAGAACAACCCACCACCCCTCGTCTTTTCAGCGTGATTTTCCTTTTCATTTTTCTCCTGGCCTCTTCATCTCCTTCCCTCTCGATCCCACCTAAGTGCCACACTATTCCACCACCAAATCGCCCCCTTCTCATTCACCTACCATTGTAGCTACCTCCACCTATGATAGTAGTGCAACCACTTGAAAATTGATTGGTTGTATTTTTTCTCGTTTTAGGTTTTTTACTTTCATGTAACCTGTTTTAAACACCGATACACATACCTGGTTTTGTACAAGCATTTTCAATAGTTATTTATAGTATAATGTATTTGTTTATAATCATTTTAGTGCAAGTAAACTTAATCCAATTATACCTACAAAATCAAAATCCAAACTTATAATTCAAAAAACACAAGTAATTATAACAATTTAATATAATGAATGATTACATTAATCTAATTAGTTCATTGCATGCTATTCGGGGACTAGCCTACATTATCAAAACCATGTCATGGGATTCGTGTATATCCTCATCTTGGCAAAGCTACCTCTTCATTAGCTATTGCATTATCTAGATGTGAAACCTCTTTAACCGAGTCAAGTCTAGAATGGTAAGATGCAAGCTAATTAGTGGCAATGACAAGTTTAACATCATTGGTTCATCATGAACCGCAATAGCAACTCTCTGACATAATATATACACAAAACATTTATCATTATGCATGATATGTAAAAATGATATTTATTAATGATGAAAAATAATGCATATGAATTTATTATATTTTGGTGTGTGAGGATTATACTACATATATACATGGGTATCTTAAAATACGATCTTATAATAGTGTAACAAAGCGTTGCATTATATACATTTACTAGCCCGTGTGTGTGTGTGTGTGTGTGTGTGTGTATTATGGGATACTTCTATTTGAATATTAATGCTCTCCTCTCTTTAAATATTCATGCTTTCCTGCCATTCCAAAGGTTGGCATAATCTACATGAGTCATGACTAATTATCATTGCTTCTACGTACCTTGACGATTTTTAGGATGTAACTTTTCATAACTCAATATTTAACACCCCAAAAGTTTTGAAATCAATATTTTCAAAATCATTTTCAAAATAATACATTTCTAGGAAAAAAATCATTTTTCAGAAAACAATTTCAAAAAAATAAAATTTCAAGCAAGAATTTAATTTGTAGCTGGTAAAAAAAGTCACTTGGACATGTAATTTAGGGCTTAAACGAATAAAATTAGAAGAAAAGGTTGATAATATTGATCATAATTAGAAGAATTGAAAAACCATGCATCAAAATAAAAAAAAGATGGAAAAATTTAGGAGTCCAATTAATTAATTGGGGTCTAACTGAGATGAAAAATTGGAATTAAGGGAAAAATTAGCTAAACTTACAAGTCAAGGACAAAAATGAAAGAGATGGAAAGGTTTAGAATTCCAATTAATTCGTTCAAGAACTTAATTGAAGAGAAAAATTGATATTTGGAGTTAATTTGACTGAAATTGAAAGAATTAGAAGACCATGGACCAAAATGAAAGACACTAATATTTAAGAACCCAATTAATTCAATTAGAGGTGAAATTGAAGATAACAATTTATATTTGGAGTCAATTTGACCAAAGTTTACATAATTAAAGGACCAATGATGAAAATGGAATAGGTGCTGAATTTTAGGGATCCAATTGATTAGATTAAGGGTTTAATTGAAGAGAAAAATTAGAATTTGGGGTCAATTTTATCAAAATTACACAAATTGAAAATCTATGGTTTGAAGCGTAAAAAATACCAATATTGAAGGACAATTTTGAATGTTATCAAGGCTTAATTGAAAGAAATCTTGGAAATTTAATTTGAAATTGGCTGAATATGATAGAATTAAAGGTTGAGGACTAAATTAATCTGTAGTTTAAGCTTTGTTGTTGCGCGAGTTGAGCCTGCTACTACTAAGAAAGAAGTCTAGCGTTCGGAGGCTATGTTGGTGGCTTTAATTGAGATGGTGGGAGACAAGCTATTTCTTGTCATGTCCAATTTGTATTTCTTCAATCTCTCAAGGAGAATATAAATGGATTTCAGTGCAACCTTTCATCTCATCCCGGTTCCTGACTTTACAGACTTGTTCCCAATCAGGGTTGTTGCTGCTTAGCTTGGGGAGTATCTAGCTGAGGAGTCTAGGCTATAATATTAAGCCCCTTTTTATGTGTGTGTGTGTGTGTGTACATATCCTTTTTTTTATGTCCAATACTGTGGGGTTGACTGTTGTAACATACTTTATTTAATAGAAATTCTCTTTTATAAAGTTCAATCATCTCAATGCTAGTTTGCATGAATATAGAGCCCTTGTGTAGTGATTTTATTTGGGTCTAACGCCCATATTAGTTGAATATTTATGGGACCAACACCTATACTTAGTTGAAAATTTCTCATTTTTAAGCTTTGAGTTGTTTATTCTTAATAGGGTTTAAGTGGGTTTTGCCTCCTTCCTGGAACTAAAAAGAGGTCTCTCTTGTAGGTGTCTTCTAATTAACCTGGATGTATTTGTAGTGGATTGTTAAGAAGCCTTATTTGTCCTGTCTTTAGAGAGAGTAAATGTGCTGGGTGAACAGAGTCCATTCTTATTGTTATGGTGACGTCCATCTTATCCTTAGAGAGATGTGTGATTGTATTAGGTAGACCATGTCAATACCTCCCAAGGTTATGCCATAAAACTAGGGAGACATTAATTCCTTCCAAAGTAATGTGTGTAATCACACTAAGAAGAGTAAATCCATTATATCCTTAGAAGGTTAAGGGGTTTATGCCTAGGGAGAATGTATACATCTCCGTAGCTGAAGCAATGTTTATCCTATCCTTGGAGAAATATGTGATTGCACTAAGGAGACCATATTAACCCCTTCCACGATAAATTATGTTGTAGCATTAGAAACAAATTAATTCCTTCCAAATTAAATATGCAATCAAACTAAAGAGAGTGAATTCATCTCATGCTTGAGAGGTTGAGGGGTTGGTGATATAGGGAGAACGTATCCATCCTCGTTGCTAAGACATTGTCTATTCCATTCTTAGAGAGATGTGTGATTGCTCTAAGAAGACTATGTCTATCCCTTCCAAAGTAAATTATGTCATAACATTAAGAAGACATTGATTTCTTCCAAAGTAAATGTACAATAGCACTAGGGAGGATGAATCCATCACATCATTGGAAGGTTGAGGGGCTGGTGCCCTGGGGAGACCATATCTATCCCTATTGCTAGGGCAGTGTTTACCATATTCTTGGAAAAATGTGCAATTACACTAAGGAGACCATGTCAATCCATTCTAAGGTAAATCATATCATAGTACTTTGGAGACATTGATTCCTTCTAAAGTAAATATGTCATCGTACTAGGGAGAGTGAATCAATCTTATCCTTGAAAGGTTAAAGAGACCGTATTTGTCCTCGTTGATGAGGTAGTGTCTATCCTATCATTAAAGAGATGCGTGATTGCACTAGAAGGACCATGTGAATCGCTTCCAAGGTAAACTATGTCATATAACTAAGGAGACATTAATTCCTTAAAAAGTAAATGTGCAATCGTACTAGGAAGAGTGAATCCATCCCATCATAAGAAGGTTGGGGGGCTAGTGCTTTGGCGAGACCGTATCCATCCTTATTTTTATGGTAGTGTCTATCTCATCCTTGAAGAGATGTGCAATTACATTACGAAGACCATGCTAATCCTTTGCAAAGTAAATTATGTCGTTGAACTAGGGAGACATTGATTTCTTCCAAAGTAAATATGCAATCACATTAGGGAGAGTGAAACAATCCCATCCATGAAAGGTTAAGGGGCTTGTGCAATGGGGAGCTCTTGGATAACAGAAAGCATTGTTATTTTGAACAATTTAATTCATATATAAGAAAATTACATTTTTAGTTAGTGACCATTGTACATCTCTATTTTTCCTTGAAGTACAATCAATTTTATGATGGTTCTAATGAGATCATAGTCTCAGGCCTAAAAGGGGAAATAATAGAGTTTCTCTAGTAGATGTCTTCCAGGTAGTCGATGAATAGACTTTTCTAATGATGTAGTTTGAATTGATACTCTATTTGTACTTATTAAAAGCTTTCTAAAATCTTGACGCTCCAACTATGCTTATGGAATCGACATATGCATAACCTAGATTTTCTTGTCTTATTAAGCCCATATGAAAGTAGAAGAAAGTCTTTCTAGGAATGAAAGCAATCAAATTACTATCTGGACTTTGCTAGGTAATAAAGAATTGTTAGCGCACTGATAAAGCAAGTGTGCTAGTAACTGTATCAAAGTCCTTAACACATCTCGTTTTGATAGTGCTTTGATGATCTACCTTTGATGGTGTTAGGGATGTCAATAACCCAACTCTTGAAAGAACAATCAATGGTTTTTTTATCAGTTTCTCATAGATGGCGCCATTAATATTGTCTCAATAAATCCAAGTAGCTTAGGTGTAAGGCTTATTTCTTGGATAATCAGTTAATTTTTTTGTTTTGATAATTTGATTCATTCTCCCTAATTAAGGTGACCAGTGCATGATACCTGTAAAAGGTCTTATTTGGTAAATTTAAAGATTCTTCGATACTTATGTAAGTATCTTTTTTAGAGAAAAAAACTATCATATTTTAGAGAAAGACTCTAAAAATAAATATACTATAGAAAATGGATATTCAAAACCTGCCTTTATGAGATATTTTTATCCCTTTTATAACCCATGAGGCTTTTCTCTTTTTCGAAAAGAAAGGGTTATAATGTAAGTTAAATATCTCTTACTCATTATAAAGTAAAAAATCTTTGAGTTATCAAAGTAAAATAACTCTGACTGAATAGAGTAATCATAAAGCCTAAGATTTTTCAGGGTTGAAAAGAGCTTGAGCTCATCATCTGGCTGAGCCCAGAGACGGTATCTGATAGCTTGCTAGACTCATATATATTTGGACTCAGTATTTCACTAAGTCTAGTAATAGTGGGTTTAACGGTTTATCAGACCCATATATATCTAGACCAAACATTTGGCTTAGTTTAGAGATGATGGGTCAACTCACCAGAACTATATATGTCTAGATTCAGTACTTGACAAAACTCAAATATATATAGGTATGATATCTCATTATATTTATATATGTGTAATCTTGGCATTTGGTTGAGCTCATTATTACCGTGTTTTTTTGTTATGTTTTTTAGAAAAGAGGGTACGGAGGGGGGAAAAAAAGTTGATCCAAAGGAAGGTCCTCCATTTTTTTTCCCCATCGGTTCTCCTGGACACGATTCGTTAGGCCTAGAAAATTAATCCTCCTGAAGCTTTAGCTACTATCAAATTGCTATATGGAATTCACCGAACACGTTTTCTAATTTTTAGAAGGATCTAAATTCCATCGACCTTCCAACAAAAGAGGAAAAGGTGAAAACAAATTAAAATTGCATAAAACAAACGAGTGAGCTGTTATAATTTTGATTGCAGGTGTCAAATGAGTCCTAGATACAGCTGTCATGAATGTCCAAATGCGGCACCGTAATACCAAACAGCATTGAATTTAGGGACGAGTTTTTGAACAAACTGGGCTATGTAGTACTGGTAGTATATACTTGGAAAAAAAGACAGAGGGAAGAAAAAATACTGGGCTAGAAATTTGCTTGGATTGTAAAATTGATCATTGACCTCCCATGTTCACCAAAAAATTGAGCCAAAAAATTTTCTAGATTCTACCAATACCCCTATGAACCACAAGATTTCTTGCTGTCTTCAAACCCAGTAGTTCACCGAAGCTAAAAGAATCAGCATTGTGGCTAGCAACCTCTTAATTTTACCCTACAACCTTCTTGGGCAATCCCATTTTACACATTTTTAAAACTAGATTATGATGAGAATATAAATAGTTTATCATGTTTTTTCCCCCCCTCCTCTTCTGTGTCACAGAATAACATTGCAGCAATAATATTTGCACAACGCATATGCACCGGAATGGATATTGTTGCCGAAGGTTATGATGTAACATCTCAAAAATATTTCTTGCAACTCTCTTATTAACTCGATCAGGATATCAAACTTCGTGTCCCAAATCCTAAGATTTTGATATCTTAGCAAAGTGATGCCGATCTTCTGCTGGAAAATTGACAATACTGTTGAAGAGATATTGAAGAACAGAATTGATGTCGTTAGGCCTGTTTCATATATAGTTGATAAGCTTAACTTACGCTATTATTATATTACCAATCTCCTTTCTTCCAACATCTTCTGATGAAATTAATGCTTCTTTCTATATTTATCTACTGGTAATGATTTTCAAGCGGCCCCTTCGTTGGTAAGGTGGATCTTTCCCATTTGGAGACACGAGGAAAGTGAACCACTATATATGTATTGCTCTTAGTGAAATATCACTAGCAGAAACCACAATTTGAAGCACTAATTAATCATAGCACTACCTAGCTCATTGTTTGGATTAACTAACTTACGATCTGACCTTAATGGAAAGCCCACAATCAGATTTTTCTAGCTTTCCACCCACAGCCACTCTCCCCTATCATCCTCCCCCCCTTCTATAAGTAGCCATGAATGTATATATCTTCTTCATAACCATAAAACCAGTTGCAAGAGCTAAAAACTGTAGTGATAAAGAATCTTCAACACCATGAAGTCCAAGTTCTTGATTTACATCTTGCTACTTGTGATGGCTGACATGACTTCTGCCGCGAATAGAAAGATGTTGGCTATTGAAGATAACAAACTGTTGGGCGATCAGATATCAAGCAAGGAAAACGAGAAGGTCGTAGTGAAGGAAAATTCGGCAGATAGCAGTGGTGAGCCTGATGTAAATAATCATCATAGCATTCCGAGGCAATCATTCGGTGGCTATACAAATAATCAAAATGGACCACCGGAAAGCCCTTAAATGGCCGTACCCTATGGCCTCTTGTCGTGCTTTCTGAAGTGGAGCAACTTAATTGTATGATATATTTAAATGCATGTAGAAGATGGTGTGTACGCTTGAATGTGCAGACATGGATTGGTTTATTCAGCTGTTCGACGTTTGGAATGTATAACGTATTATGGATCTAGCAAGGACCAAGCAATAATAGAAAAAACCTACATTTAGCCTTCTATTATTTCATATTTTTTTGACTTTCACTCTGTTTTTTTATAAATTAAACTTTATATAATTGATTGAATAAAATTTTTAAATTTAATGAAACGATAAAATTAACCTCATATATAATATATCATAATTTTTCTAAATTCCATCTATCTTTTCACTTTTTTTTTCAATAAATAAAAACCCTAAATCAAACATGAAAAATAATCAGCGCGCACATGTATTGTTATAGTTAATGTTGTTGATAATTATCAAAATATGAGGGAGATGGATTGAGGAAACGTTACAGTAAAACATCTAATATGTGCATTATATGAATTGGATTGGACATCTCTTGTTAATGAATTCTTCTCTAATTTCGTTATTCCTCATTCTTACTCAAAGTGGAGTAGATTCCTCAAATGCAATCTCTGCTAGTAATTCTACCCCACTCGCTCTCTCTATTTAACAAATTTTTTATAAAAACTAATCAAATCATGAAAACTTCTTATCTATTAACTTAAATGTAAGTTATTCTTGGATAGTCTTAACCTTATTTCTCATCAATCTCAATATATTTTGCACTAACAATATAACAAAAAATAAAATATTTTTCATGCAAAAGTCACTTTTTTATATTAGCATATAAACATTATTTTCACAAAACAAACAATACATTCCTTAAATTTTTAACATACTTCTCTAAATTCTTGTTATATATTAAAATATCATCAAAATAAACCACAACAAATTTACTTATAAAATTACAAAAAACATGGTTTATTACTCTCATAAAAGTATTAAGTGCATTGGTAAGTTCAAAAGGCTTAACTAATCACTTATAGAAATCAAATTTAGTTTTAAAGGCAATTTTCCTTTCATCCCCCTGTTTTATTCATATTTAATGATATTTACTTTTCAAATCAATCTTAAAACACACACAAAACCCATGTAATTTATCTAACGTACCATTAAGTTTAGAAATTAGGTGTATATACTTTATTGTAATATTGTTTATGGCGCGACAATCAACACACATCCTTCAAATCCTATTTTTTCAGTATTAACAACATTGGAAATACATGGACTCATGTTTTCTCTTATGTACATTTGTGTCATCAATTCTTACACTTTCCTTTAAAGTTTCTTTGTCTTCTTGAAATTACTTCTATAGGTTGGTCAATTAGATTTAGATGTTTCTGTTACAAGATCAATTTGGTGCTTAATTCTCATAATAGATGGCAATCCACTAGGAATCTCAACAAGAAAGATGTTCTTAAAACCCTATAATAAAGAAACACAAATACTAGAAATACAATGACCATGGTTATTAGAGTTAAAATATGACTTCTTTCACACAAATAAAATCATAGGCATATTAGAAAAATAAGCATTCTTAATCTCACTATATTTTGCATAAAATAAAACATGTTTCTTTAATTTTTCCACAATCTCCTCTTTTCTCACCTTTCCATTTTTCTCTTATCTTTTATTTTCTCCTCTCTTGGTCCAATCCCTACTAATTCTTATTTTGGCCTAATCTAACCTTCTTCTTTCTTGAATCATTTTATTTTCACTCTTCTTTATATCCTCACATGGTTGATCTTTTTCTTGGCTTTGCTTTCTTCTTTCAATTTCAATTGGTCTTCTCACACTTATCTAGAGGATAATGGTACAAATGTGAATTTCTTACCATCCTCTTTGAGAGAATACATGTTCTTAAGCTCATCGTGGTTGGCTTTTCTATTAAATTGTCAAAGTCTTTCCAATAATAAATGAGTAGCATGTATAGGCACAACATCACACAAAATATCATCCTTATATTTTACAATCAAAAAAGAAATCAAAACTCACTTAGTAACTCTTACTTCCCTATAATCATTCAATCATTAAAGTTTATAAGGTCTTTCGTGTGTTCAAATTCAATTTTCTAACAAATGTAATATTAGCATAACTCACTATTAATAATAATACAACATATCTTATTATTTATGTGGCATCTAGTATGGAATGTGTTCTTCTTTTATTGCTTTACATCATCTAATTTCAACATTTTTCTCAATATTTCCTTTTAATTTCATCCCTGAATGCATTAAAATGTTTCCTCAATATTGACACCTTTTCCAATACAGTCCTTAACTTTTTTATTTAAATTATTTATCCAATGACAACCATTTTATCTCAATCTCTTCTCAAATTCAACCCTAATTACATTAAAATAGTTTCTCAATATTGGATCATTTTCCAATTTAGTCACCGGCTTTCCAATTTGTTACTCTTTACCCAATTTGAACCATTTTCTCATTTATCTTCGTAATTTAATCGCTAATTGCATTTTTTTTATTCTTTTCCTTTTCAATTAAGTTTTTTTTTTTCAATTCTCTTTTGAAATATTTTTTTATTAAAATGTATTTTACTTTTTTAGATAAAATATCTTTTATATATTGTTTTTAAAGGGGCCAAAAATTAGGTTCCTCTCTTTATAATGCTTACAATACAAAATCTACTAAAAATATTTTTTCATAGACTCTAAGTAGTAAGCTTGTAAAGTGAAGGTATGTAAATGGGAAAATTTTGAAAAATGGTCAAATCTAGAGCTGACCAGCCTCAAGAATCAAAATTTGAAAAAATCATATAGGGATTAAAATTTGCATGGTGATGCTTTAAACTTAAATTTATAAAAGTAATCTTATACCAAAAAATTAAGAAAAAAATTACAAGAGTCTTCTAAGATTCAAAAGTAAAAAAAAAAGATTTTTGAGAATTCTCTAAGACTCGATCCCAAGAAAGATTTGTAAGAATCCTCTAAAACTCTCAATTGTAGAACAATTTGCAAAAGTTCTCTGAGACTCAAAAAGTAAACAAAGATTTGCAAGAGTTCTCCGAGACTTAATCATATGAGCCTACTAATGACAGGGTTCAACTCAAATTCCTAAGAGTTCTTTAAGTCTCTAAAAGTAAAGAAAAGCCTACAAGGGTCCTCTAAGACTTTGAATCGCAAATTAAATTTTATGAGTTCTCTAAGACTCAATAGTAAAGAAAGATTTATAAAAGCTCTCTAAGACTCAACGTAAGAGCCTCATGATGGCAAGTCCTATAAGATTCAAAAGTGAAGAGGAACTTGTGATGATCCTCTAAGACTCTAAATTGAAAAACAAATTACAAGATTCCTCTTAAACTTAAAAGTAAAAAAAGATTAACAAGAGCCCTCTGAGACTTAATTGCAAGAGTCTTATGATTAGGTTTGACTCAAATTCACAAGAGTCCTTTTAGATTCAAAATTGAAAAAAAAAAATTGTGAGGGTCCTCTAAGACTCCAAATTGTTGAGCAAATTGCAAAAATCCTTTAAGGCTTAAAAGTAATGAACGATTTATGAGAGTCCTTTAAGACTTAATTGTAAAAACCTCCTCATAATAGGGTTTGTTTCAAATTTGCAAAAGTCCTCTAAGAATCAAAAAGTAAAGAAAAACCTGTGATGGCTCTTTGAGACTCTAAATCCCATAATAAATTACAAGAGTTTTCTAAGACTCAAAAGTAAAGAAAAATTTGTGAGAGTCCTTTAAATTAAAATTACAAGATATTTATAAGAGTCGTTTAATACTCAAAATTTGCAAGTAAAGTGTGATGATTATATATAAAGGAAATCAAGGTAGCCAATTAAATGCTTATTTAAAAATATAGGTCTTCCTTTCTATGTCGAACTTCTTTATTGATGATTGAAACCGACAACTCTCATCATGATAACACACTATTATACTAATGTTTGCTTGGGTATGATATATGACTAGATGCTTATATTTTTATGGTAGCTTCACAAAACCATGTTATTTGAGTCTTATATAGTACTTACACCATTTGTTCTTAATGACCATCTCTTTTTATTGTTTTGAGAAACTTCGCACCATTTACTATTTGAAGAATGTCGAATTGTTCCCCATTTATGAGTTTGCTCTAAGTATCATTCTTCTTCTTTGGCTATGACAAGAATCCTTCAATAGTAATTGTCATGGTTTTGTGATAAGCTCATGCTTTGTATGTATTGTCATCACATTTTAAACATTGATTCATTTGCATTTTGAATAAAAAAGTTATCTTGATATGAGGTTTGAAAAGCATTATGTTTTTTTAAAAAAAAAATTATAATTATATGCGATTGCAAGCTAGAACATGTCTTGCAACTTTCCTTAAAAATTTTCAAGAGGGTGAAAGTTTGGGTATTTTTATGCAAACATAAATGCTAGCCTAAAAAAAAAAGCTCATGCAGACCTGAAGCAACCCACGTGCTTAGAATTGTTTAATTTTTTTTCTTTTTTTATAGGGTAGATGATTTATCATCCACCTCTAAATATTTTGAAAAAGAAAGTACCAAGCTATACAACGTTTGCTCTACCTAAACTTTGACACCCTATGATTGCTTGAAAGTTAGGGCAGAAGTGTTTTACATCTAAAAAATCTATTTTCAACTGTATTTTGACTCAAAAAATACCTAAACAGCATCCTATACATTTTGAAAAAACCTATAAATAACCCAAAAATAGGATTGAAAATCCAAAATTAACCCAAAACCAAAACAATTTTCGAGCTCAAATCTACTATCTCATGCAAGGATAAGGGTAAATAACACTTAAGATAAATTTTCTTCATAAAATAAAAATCATTGACACCAACATTTTTTTTTCATGGTCGAAATCAGTGTTATTCAAGACTTTCTCCATTCTATCAAATCCAACCGCTTTTACTCTTCTTTAGAACTAGGGGCCAAAAAAATAAAATATTGGACCAAATTTGAATTTTGTAAATATTGAGGACCAAAAATTTATAATTAGAAAAGTTTGAGGACCAAAGTAAACCTTTTGCCCTAAGTTTGAAACGTCCCTTTTCTTCACCTATTTCACTTTGAGTCTGTCTTTTAATCATGCCCTTTCTCAATAAATTTGCTTTAATTGGTGAATGTAATAAAAAAAAATACAAGGACAGGAAAAAAAAACCACCATGGCACACACGAGGCTTGCAGCTCAGTGGCGATGGCAGGCTTCGCCCTGCCTATGCGTCCTGAGTTCGAGTCCTCGAGTGTACCCGCACTTGAGGGTTTAGCTGCTGTGGTCAATTCATGTGACTTGTTCCGCCCCCGTCCCGGGTTCGACCCTCTATGTGTACGCCTGTCACCCCCGCGGTGCCTTACATGCTCCTGGGCTTGCAGGATGTCCAGCGGGTCGTGGGGAATAGTCGTGGTGCGCGTAAGCTAGCCCGGACACCCCACGTAAATAAAAAAAAAAACAAAAAAAAAAAAAAAAAAAAAACCACCATGGCTATTCACGGGTAAACAAAGATATGGTGAATAGTGATTTCACCATGCCTATTAGATTATTATAGTTGATTTTAAGGTCATGTGCCCTTTACATTTCAAATTACCAAGAAAAATAAATAAATAAATAAATAAACAATTGCTGTTACTAAACGTCACAGGTTGAACACAACGAAATAGAACGATAAAACCGAAAACTACTGAAGGAAGGAAGACATATTTTTTCATAATGCCACTAAGCAATATAACCATTGGCATGTATTATTAGTATTTGGTGCAGTAGTTCTTGCTTCTTATCATCAAAAAGTCATGCGTTCACCTGAGCAAATAAAATTCTCATCAAATACTAACAACCGACGAGACCATCACCTGAAAAAAAATGATTCACTACCTTTTGTGGCAAAGAGATTCTCCCATAAAATGGGGGAAAAAAGGAACAAAAGAGATGCTCACAAATCATTCTTCATGTGCAGCATATTACTAACATATTCCATAGATTTTAAATTACAACTATGGTTGCTTTTTCTGACATCTTTAATGATTGGATTGAGATCAAAAAAATAAAATGGAAAAAAAAATGGAAAAAGAATTGCACCCAAAAACGGGGATATCCTCGAGCACTTCCCTTGTCTACCATCCATCCACTTTTCGTATGGACCACGACCGTCTAACCCTGAGAAATCAGTTAAACAGTGATCATATCCTCACCCCCACCTCTCTGTGCTGCCACGTCGGCCAGTCTCTTCCATGTCAATTCTCGCTGCTCTTCCACGTCTCTGGCCCTGGATTTTTTCTCTGCATGCTGCCTCTGACACTCTTCAAACAACTCGGTATCCATTTCCAAGAACATTTTCCGAACGTTAACAGTCAGCCCATGAACTGCCTGGTTCCAGTGACCGTGGATATTCTTTTCCAGTGCCTCGAAAATTATTGGTAATACAACACTTCGGTTTTGGGCAATTAAACTCACAATGTGCTCATTATTCCACAAAAACAGAGCTCGTTCAGCAACCTGCCAACAGAAATTTGCCTAAGCAAAGACTTCTTCTACAATAAAATAAGCTATTGCTATTCAAATGTAACTACAAAACCATCCCAAGTAAATGTGTGGAGTAATTTTATCTGAAAGGCTTCTCAACAATTCCTGAAGGCCAACTGAAAAAAGAAAGAAGGCAAGCCAAATAGAAAAGAACAAAACTTATGGCGACAAGGTCAATCTCAGTACAAATTAAAGGATCCTTGACCAAATGAATGTCAAGTTTTAGTCTCATGCATTCACCATAACATCAAAAACTTTGATTTTGCACTTGAAAGAAAAAGGAAACTAACTAAATGGTTCTCAACCACCAACACCATTTCCAGCAGCAGCATACAAGAATGCATTACTGCTCAGCCTTAGCATATGCAGTCATCCCCTTCTAAATATTTGGAAACTTTTAAGAGTCCACGTGAATGATTTCATCACTAATATGCAACATGCAAAACATTGCTTTGAATATCAGATCCAATGTGCGTAACTTGGAAATGAAACATAACAAATCTTGGCAGGCTATTTTTTTTTTTTTTTCTGAAAGCAAATTCTGATAGGGAACACAAAAAAAACAAAAGTGGCTTCGGACAGAAGAAGAAACAGTATATCTAAGGAAACTTAGAAGCAACCCCATGCTTCCATAAAGGAAACACCATATGCTATAAATTAACAACTAGCATCAATCAAGTTCACGAAGAACTAATCCCTGAGAAAAATATATCTTGAACACACAGGATATTAAAGTACAATTATGATGACGCAATAACTCATAACTTGAAGCAAATTCTTGGGGAATACTAGAATTGATTTAAAATTTGAAAAAAAGAAAGGCTTTCATCAAAAAATGAAATGGAAAATTGACAGTGGGTAGATAGCAGCTTCAAAAAGAAAAGTGTTTTGGTTTTCACTTTCATTAATCATGACTAGCAGATTGAAGGTGTAAATCTTGTAAGCAAGAATAAACAAAATGGACAATTGTCATAAGCATTGAGCAACACTCACTGCAAAGAAAATAAATGATAAGGAATTTTGCAACTCAGATTTCTGAAACGCACCAAAGGTCCAGTGCAGAGATGGATGAAAAAAAACTTAAAAGCTGCAGCTGATGACCTTACAACAGAATTAGCCTTCAATCTTATATTTCACAGCATAAATTCCACTCCAAAATTAATCATGCTGCATTCTGCTCAATGGAACTTTGTGAAACATGCATAAGTTGAAAGTGTCAGGGAAGATTAAAATGATCAACAAAATCATCATCTTGAATGAGCAGAGAGACAGAAGCTGCCAAATAAGTTCGGAAGAAACAGAATAACAACAGCAACCCAAGGGTACATTTAATAATCACATTAACCAAGAAACCTTTCTATTTGATATATATATATATATATATATATATAGATATATATATCCAGTCTTTAGTCTCCATGTGATCATGAAAGGCAACTGGTATTTAGAATAGTTACAATTAATTCATGGGCAGTAAGAAGAGCACACATAGCCAAAGAATATCACAACCATTAGATAAAACGAAGCAGAGAGTTTCCCTTGGAAAATAAATGGTAAAAGCTTCTGATTTCTCCTTTCAAATGGAATGTAAATAACATTACTAACATTAAACATCTCTCTGTCCAGATAAAAGTACAGTAAGAAATAAAAAATCTGTGATCAAGTTCCTACAGAGAAGGGGAGTAGCCAACAAAGTGGATCACCAGTAAATCTTAGTAGAATACCAATTCACCAAATACCAGCAAATGTTATGAATGACAAGGCAAAATATTTTATGTGCAGTGCAAGAGTGAAAATGTAGTAAGGAGAGGGATTCTACATGCAGACAGAAATAAAGGGAAAAATAAAGAATAAGAATAAGAGTACATCATACACACTGAACAAGCAATTGAGACATCATCAACAACCATCAGTCTCAAACAACCAATGTGTTGCTCTCTTAGCGACAAATGCACATTTATCATCTGGAAACACGTCCAAGGTACCTTTGGTACTGACTTATCTAAATTTCTGACATATAAAGATTATGAGCTTAGCAAGTTGAAACAATCACAAACCTGAAAATGGGAGCTGGTAAGGCAGCGAGCAATCTGTCTGAAAAGAGGGACCATAGAGCGCTGAAACTCTGCAGACTGTGTTGCCTCCAGCACTTCTTCAAGTTCTCCAAGGAAGAGAACTTCCTTCTGACAATTAGTCACTGGCCAATACTTCAACAAACCCCTAATAACCGTATCAGCCAGCTTGTAATCCTTTTCAACAAATTGAGTGATACAATAAGACAGCTGCTGGTGGTACACAGATATCGGCTTTGGTTTATGCAACGGTATAAGCGCCCTTACAAGGAACAACTTGTGTTCCTCCTTCATCGGCAGTGCAAACCCATTTATAATGCTCCCTAGAATCTCCAACAATTCCCCAATCCCACTGTGCCTCTCAGTCTCATAAACAAACCGATAGAAAATATTATTTATAGCCTTCCTAATAAATGGGCGATGCACCATGAACTTGCCATAAATCCTATGAAGAATAGTTTTTAAATACTCCCTCTCTCTTGGGTCCTCAGAATCAAACAAATCAAGCAATTTCAACACAAACGAATGATCAATATACCTCTTGGCAACCTTGGTATCTGTATCCGACGACACAACATATCTTAAGAGAAGCTCATAGACAAGCTGCAAATGAGGCCAAGATGGTTCCAAATAAGGCTCCTCCTCTTCAGGATCAGCGGATACTTGCCCTGTATTCTCATGTGAAGCCGGAGGCAAGCACCGGAATATATTCGCTGAAACCATTTTTATCATTTCCTCTTGACAATTCTCCGTAATCTTTCCAGAGCCAGATTGAATAAAATCCACAAGTTCCAATAAAGTTTGCCTCTTGATTTCCTTCTCTCGGACCGATTTTAAGGTATCAGTAAAGTCAAATTGGAAGCAGCATACCTGGAGTTTCCGTAAGAAGAGGTTCTGACGTTCCGAAACCGGCACATCCCGGAACAAAGGGAGAGGCTCCACTGTGTTCATTGGCGGAGGAGCAGCAATTGCCGACCCAGCGTGTGGGCTTGGTGGGCCAGGGGCAGCCCGTGACGAATGGTTAACAACCACATTGTTTGCAGGACCAGAGCCGGAGTTTCGGGGAGCCCCGAAGCCAAAATCATTACCGTCCGATTTGGAGGGCTTACGATGCCCTCCTTTCATGATTTTCCTCAACATTTCTCAATTCAAATTACAACAAACCCTAACCCTAAGAAGATGGCGATTGATTTATTAATTTAGGCGGAGGTGGTTGAGAGTTTTGATGGATCAATATACAGGGAATAAATGTTTGATCCAGTTATTCAAAATCATTAAGAAAATAATAAAAATATATTAATTAATTAATTGGATCTGAGCTAGGGATTTAAAATGAAGTGTACCCGATTGAGAACCAAACCGTTGAGATATTTGACCGGAGGCGAAACGAGATGAGGAATCATTTGAACCGATCGGTAAAATGCTGGTCAGGTTATCGGATGGCGGTGCTTAATCCGATAGAGACACAGCGAGACAGAGAGATACCTCAGGAAAGAGAACTTTGGAGACAGTAGAGGATAATTAGGGAAAAAGGCTAAACAAGGGAAATAAAATAAAAGAAGCAAAAAAAAGAAAAAAAAAACTTATTGCAGAAACGGCTTCTATTACAGATTTTCGGAAACTAATTAATAAAAAGTAAACGTCTTTATCTTTCTTCTTTTTAGTTAATTAACTAAACTCTTTTTTTTTTTTTTGTACTTGCCTTTTATTACGAAGGAAAAAAATTAAAGAGCAGAGAGAGACAAGACAGTGTAGTTAGTTCCTATACACGTGGCTTCTAAGCCAAGTATTGGCTAAAGTGACGTATGAAAGGAAAAATCGAGGGACCATGGAGCAACAACTGTTTTTCTTTACCAGAGTTTCGGTGCATCATCAAGAGCTACTCTTTTTCTCTTTTCTTTTTTCAATAGAATTTTGGTATTATTCATAACTTAATTTAATTAAAGGAAAATGTCTCATGTGGATTTGATAAATGTTGATCCATGAAAAATGCAATCAAACATATGAGTTATGTCAAAAATTTAGTGTTTATTTGCTGAATTTACTATAGACCAAACACATATTTTGGTATACATTATTCATGTCAAGAGGTAATTTAAACACTCAACACCTAAGAATTCATCCAATTATTATTATTAATAATACACAACTCACAAAACCTAGAAAAGTATAGATTTTACGATGATCAATCGTCATTCTAGACCTTTTTCTTTTAAATACATCACCGTATTCCTTTTAACTTTAGTTTTTCTCTCCAACTAAACATTTATACTCACAACCTTACAAGACTTTATTTCCTACTTAAACTAATTTAGTCATAATTAAAAAGACTTATGTTATAGGTGTTATGGTTTTTTAAGCTTAGAATTCTCAACTTTCTAGCCTTGGAAGACCTTTTTATAATAAGGTCTCTTTAAGCAAAAAAACAAGTTCTTTTCTCTTCTTTTTAGATATTTTTGGTATTTCTTTTATGGTTAGCAATCAAGAAACTCCCAAGGTTTGGAGAGTTATTGATCTTTTAACCACTAGTATTACATCAACGCTTTAAGATCTCCAAAAATTAGCACATTAAGTTAAAATACTCATAAAAATCTTTGTAGCCATTAAAGAAAATATGAAGACCCTACCACCTCCACAACAGTGGCTTCTTTATTCACTCCACCTCCTTTACCTTTCAACATGTGAAGAAAAGTCTCTTTTAAAAAAGAGGTAACATAGAATGACATAGTAGAAAGAAGGGACCACCACTACTCTACTACCTACTGTAAAAGTTTTCCTTGCCACTACAAGGGGTTTCTCCAAGTAGATATTAAAAACATGACAAGAAAAAACTTAATAAAGAGTCAACATACATACAACTTCAACCATAAAAGAAGCCATCACCACCACCTTTTTCTTTAAGGCCTAGTTAAACAATCCTGACCAAAAAAAGTACTATGTGTAGGTCAAATCCATAAAAGTTTAGACCCTTGAAGTAAAGTTGTACAAACCCCATCAACTAAAGACCTCTTCACTAATATGTTATGTTTTAATTACTCATCGTCTCTTATAAGATTTTATCTGCACAACATCATATGTAAAATTCTATATTCAACCTTCAAGGGATGAACTCGAACCTAGTACCACAACTTAGATACCTATAATGGATGAACGAAACCTAAAAATATATATACAAAAGATGTATAGTCACTTAAAGCAAAATGACATACCTAACAAGATTTGATTAAGAGACGTTAAAGGTAAAAGGCTTATTACAACCAGTCACCATAAAACAATTGATCAATAGGGTCCATAAAAAGATGTTGAAGGTAGAAGGCTTATTACAATCAATCTTCATAAAAGCTTTAATCAATAAGGTCTATAGTTAGCCTTATAAAAAGAGTTATATGTTGTACTAGATTGGAACCTTTTGAAGGTCAAACAAGTTATGAAGAATTATAATGAGTGGAAAGAGAAATATGGTCAATCATTCTTACTAAGGATTAACCAAATTATTATAATCAATAGTATATAACCAATAAAACTTGGAATGGAGATAACTTTTGCAGTGGTCCATTGCCACCCTCGAACTTTGTTCCTAAATAATTCAAAAATATTAACCATCCTAACCCTAACCCTACATAGACACACTCATACGGGTTCAAAGTTATATAAACAATCTTGAACATTAGGATAAGAGAGGATCTTATTTATGAAAAAACTTTATCTGATTTATTTTAACCTAAATATTCTCTCTCCAAATAAACATATATTCATTGTCTTACAATGCTTTCACTTTCTACCTAGACTAACTTAAATATTAGAGAGTTTTTAAAACCTATAAAAAAATGTTTTATAAGTTTTATAGCTATCTCAAGTTTTATAGCCTTGAAAAACCATTTATAATAAATATTTTAGCAGCCTTATTAACTGAATCTTTTATGAGAATCTTTTTTAGTTAAAAAACATGTTTCTTTCACTCAACTTTAGACACTTTTGGTATTTTATCATGGCTAAGAATCAAGAAACTCATATGGTGTAAAGAGTTAATGATTTTTAAACCATCATGACTCTACTAATACTATAAAATCTCTAATAACTAGTTTAGGTGGCTTCTGATGCTCTCTAAAACCACAAAGGCCTATCCAACCATGTTTGATAAAGAGATGTTAAAGGTAGAAAGCTTATTAGAGCTGATCATCATAAAGCTTTGATCAATAAGGTTTGTGACCCAGTTTTATAAAGGGAGTTTTATGTTATTCCAAATAGAAAATTTTTAAAGATTAAACAAGTTATAAATAATTCTATACAAGTAAATGAAGCAAATGTAACTAGGTTATATCACCTCTATTTTTCATAAGTAGAGGGATGAACAATCCAAGCATGATCAAACTCTAAACAACCATTGAATAAATAAAAAAAAAACTAAAAAGGTATATGCATAATTTGTCGAAGACTACCCAGAGTTAAGTTATCTTAACAATTCTTCATTTTTACACATTTAAATTATCTAGTCAACATATTTTTTTTACAATTCTCTTATCAATTCAAATAATTTCTTTTTAAATTTCAAACTCCTATTATGGCGGAATAGGACCTAGCCAATTCAAGGCATCCATTCAAGATCTTATTTACTTAGTCTTTATCTCATTAATTCCTATTCCAATTAACATGCTCACTTTCATAATTATTCATATCAAAATCAAATAAACATGACAATCCCATATAAATATTACTAATTAGAATTTAGCATATTATTTCAACAATTTCTTTCAATTACTCATTTCCCAAATAATTTCTCATGCATATCAACATTAATCTATCATATAAACACTAATTCAAGAATTAAATCATTCTACACAATTCCACGTAACGTTCTTTCATGCAAAACTCATCAATACATTACTAGGAATGCATGAAATTCACAAACTTAAGCACTTTTCCACTTGTCACGAGGAAAATGAAGATAAAAAGTCCTAGGATAATTTTTCTTTTCTTTTCTTCCTCTGTGTTTCTTCAAGAACCCACCAGCCCCCTTCCAAAATCCCAAAGATTTTTCTTGATTCTGTCCAAATCCCTTCAAAACTTATTCTAATCCCTCACTCTCTACTTTTTAGTGTTTAATTAAGTTTAATCTAGGTGAAAGATGCAAGAAAATCTCACACAAATCCCTCTCTTGGCCGGCCATGAAGCCATTCATGTATTTATATCATGTAATTTCTTTATTTGCATAATGGCCCTAAGTTCTTTTAATATTATCATTTTAGACCCCAATCTTTCATCTCTTTATTTGATTCAGCCCCACTACCATTTGCTTAATGTTATTCAATTGCACCCCTCTCTAATTAATTTTATTTTATTTATTTATCTTTCTTTTAATTTTTTTAACAAAAATTTTTTTTGACTTCATTAATAATTCTAATTTTTTTTTATTAAATTTCTAATCCAAGAAAATTTAGACCAAATGTTCACATATGGTCTTCATTAAAAAAACATAAAACAAAAGAATTTTTCTATTTTGCAATGAAATTGAGTTAATTATACACATGGTTCCTATACTTAATTTATTTGATTAATTGAGTTCGTCAACTATTAATTAGATTTATCAAATCTCTTCACTATCCATTCCATGTACAATTTGGATCCTTATTTATGTATATTAAGTTGTGTTAGGTTAGCATTAAAAAAATATATATATAAAATAGACAAAAATAAATTTTGATTGAGTTTACACGAGTAAAGTTTGATTTTATTGCTTTACAAGTTTTTAATCCGAATTTATACTTTAAATATATATTTACTTATAAAATTATATGATTTTAACAACAATATCTAGTGTTTTTCTATATATATGTGATATAGGTGATTCTCTCTTCTCCTTCATTTTCACGGTTGCCAATTGAACACCGACATGCATGACCTTAATTCTTCCCCACCTTTCATATATATATATATATATATATATATATATATATATATATATATATTTGTATGCATCATGAGTCACCGTGAAGCAGCTATTGTTCCTTCCTTTCCACTTCCAGCGCAATCTCGTTGCGGCGTGTGAACGGAAGAGTAAAAGGTGGATTGTACTGCAACCAAAACAATGAAATCTATATTAATACGAGGAGTTCATTAATAATTTGTGCTGGAAATGTATAAGAAGCGAGAAATCGACAAATTTAGGGTGGTTTGGTATGTTTTCGTTTTCTGTTCCTTACTATTTTTCTTTTTAATTTTCTTTGAGATTTTAAAATTTGTTTTCAGATTTTATTTATTAATTAAAAACAACAGATAAAAACAATTAAGTTTCCATATCTTCTTGTCTTCTTCATAAAACATAAACAGAAAAGAGAAGAAGAAAAGCAACCAGCCTTTAACAATCACCGTTCACCAATATTATACCGAATACCTTACCTGAGCAACTTCCACCGAAGCACTGTCTTTTACTCTAAATTCCGGGTCCCTTTTCAAAGCATTACGTAACTTCAATTCCCGTTGTTTAACTTCTTCATCGGTAACAAAACCTGCTTCAAACAATATAATTAATAGACCGAAGGAAGTGATTTCCAGGAAAGTATTTTGATGAAAGGGGATCTTAATTAAAACAAATTAAGCAACATTCTAACTGCTTATAATGATTCAATGTAGATCGATCGGACAAATAACACGAGCTGGTCTGGTTTCTCCTTGTAGGCGGGATTGTCCCAGATTATTAAAATCGATGCAGTTTATATATGGTGGAATGGAAAACCTGAGAAAGCAACGACGGCAACAACTCTCCCCGGAACCTCTTCAACCCTCACAGTTGGATCCTTGGGCAACGGCAGATTAGCGCCGTACTTGGATGGCATGACAAAGGACATTCGCCACTTCCCCTGATTTGAAAACCAGAACAGATGTGAAGGAAGAAATCAAACTCAGAATTAAGAGTCAAAGATTCATGTGGATGTGATATATGAGCATGCGATGGTGGAATTGAGCTCCAAAATCACCTCTTTGGTCATCACAGGCTCGGTCTTGCGAGTAATTACAGGCGTAGTCATTTCCATTTTCTCCTTCATCGTGTTCTAAATCCAACGAAGAGTGCTGAGTAGTTAAATTACACTATATTTCAGGAAAAAAAGAAGAGAAAATCCAACCGATCATCCCAGGATAGATCGTCGTCCTACCTACCTACCTTCCCAAACAAGTACTCTGCTAAAACATTGAAAGACCGAGAGGCACCATAGAAATCAAATCCAGTCTCCCCTGACATCGTCGTCTCGGCAACATAATAAGGCTGCTTGTTTTTAAACGATAACAAATCCAATTATGCATATACAACCAAGATTTAGGTTGAAAGAATAGTATTTATGAGTTATGAGCACCTCAAGTTCTCTAATCTCGTACCCTTCTTTCCTGCTCGATACCTTGTACTTCAACGTTTCAAGGTCTGGAACTAAATACATCCGAACAAGAAGAGCCAAGCCATTTTCCCGATTGTTCAACTTCGAAAGTAATAAAATTTAAACGAAAAAGAAAAAGAAATGAGCGTACCTGCCATCAAAGCTTCCTCCAAATCCCGGCTCCCACTTCTCTTTGGAAACAAGTATTTCGTAGTTTCATTAGCCAAATCGAATAAAACTGCGACAAAAACAAAAGAGTTAGTCAAACAAATAAATAAAAGAAAAACAGAATCATGATGATAGCAGAGATGATTAACATTTACGTCTTTGAGACTGATAAGAAGCCTGAGAAGCGAGGGCAAGGACGAGAGAGACTCGAGCTTCGAAGGCCGACATGGGCCTTCTCTGCGGAGAAGTTGCTGTGGTCCTGTCTGTAGCCATCGATTTGATTTTAGATGGAGAAGTATACCGAATCATGGTAAGAACCGGAGGCGCGCAGTTGCTGAGAAGCATATCCTTGGTTCTTGTTCTGTTGCTTTCTAATTCTATGGCTTGCTTCCAACTACTCTGACGGAAGATTCTGGCCATTAGAACGAGATATTTTTCTACATAACTACTAAGATGTGATTCAGATATTCTTTTTTCTGTAGCAAGTTCGATTTGGGCTGTTGACTTCTGACTATATCATTGGCACAACCCACATACGAAGATGAATTGGAGATGGTTCCAACTTCCAAGGCAACATTAACATAATTCTTTTGTGTATGGTGGAGCTGATCTTCAATATGTTGGGATTTCGCGCTCTTTTCTCTCAATGCAAGGAGTATAACTTGTGAATTTATAAAGTAAATTCGACCTCTAATAACTCTAATTCAGCAACCCAATAAGATTGTGCAGTCAAGATTGCAAGCTCCTTCGAATCTTCCAAGAGAGAAAATATCGCAGCAACAAACTTAGACAGAAAATTCATCATAGCCCACCATAAATGGGCTTGAATGACATTTGAGAAGTGGGGTTTCTGGATCACTGCCCACCAGCCCAGCTAATTAAAATATCACACGCACATAATATTTTTGGCTAATTGATCATAGACTACCCTAATTTTTGGTCAATAGAGATTTAGTTCCTCGCTTTTTTTTCATTTACAATGACATCCTTCCATCCTGTTAAATTTAATTAAGTTTTTATTTGTTTTTCTTGAGTTTTAATTCATGAGTCACATCATAAAGATATATATTTAGTTAAACATAACATAATAGATGGTAACACAGATAAAAGGATGACATTGCAAAAAAAAAAAAACAAAAGTTTAGGGACTTCAATTATATTAAAAAAAACATTAGGGACTACATTTCCTGTTGACCTAAAATTTAGGATAGTTTTTATCCATTAACCATTTTATCTATTTTGCTTGCTATCACATGGATCACTTCTTATATATCTTTAAGTTGAATTAAAATTCAGTTAGTTTTTTTTGGCACGGATAGCTAATATATTACTTTATTATTATTGAAAAATCAATGGCTTAATTCCAAGATTATATCATTAAACTTATGATCTAGATTATTAAACCGGTATAGATCATTGAACTATTTGGACATTATTGTTTTGAATTGATGGGTGTTTTGATTTGAGATTAATCTGATGATTTTTGTTGCATTGTGAGTTTATTTTTCTAAGATTGTGATTGCTAATTGAAAATTAAATCTTGATTCATGGATTATGTTTGGATTTATGTTGATTTATTTGAATTAACATGAAATTTAAATGAAGTTCATGAAATCACTAAGATTTGTGTGGATTTTTTATGTTGCTTGATTTCAAAAACATCAAAATTTTATTTTGTTTCTTTTAATATATGAGATTATAAACTTATAAGACTTATTCTCAATATTAAATAAAAAGATATATATATTTTTATTTTATATATTTTAACTTTAAAATGACTAAACTTGACACCCTAAAGTTACAGTCCATTCTATTGGGATGAACCGATTTTAACCATTAGATACATCAATAATTAGAAAACAAAACAATACATTTGTAGTTGTTATATTTTCATTTTATTTTTCCTTTGAATTCTTTATTATCTTTCAAATTTACTCAAAAAAAAATATTTAATCACGTAAATATAGTTAGGAATAAATGTAAAATAACATTTTTTAAACAAACACTCTTTAGTTAATTTTTGATATTCTTAAAAACACGAGGATATCAAATTATGAAGACCTAAGTTGCTGCTGCTAGTGAAGTATAGAAGGAGAATAAATTTGAATTACAATATATGGATACTTTGTAATCCTATAACTAAAATACTAAAAATATAGAATTCTTTCTTCGAGAGATAATCCACAGAAAACATATTTGTGTAAAAACCATTAGGATATAGAGCATAGAGAGTAATACTTTTTTTTTTAAGTTCGAAATAGAGGCTACTCTATTTATGTTTTTAAATCTAAGTAAGAAACATTAATATTTTTTTACAAGGTTTTGGCCTAATAGATTGAAACAAAGGGTAGAGACTTTCCCTTTCACCAAGAATTTGAAAACAATTTATTTTTATATATTTGGTCATGAAAACACTTTAAATGGAAAGAAGTTAGTTTCAAAGTTTTTATTTTTCAAGATACAAAGAAAATATGAAAAAGAATCCGACCTGTCAGATTCAAATTAGTGACTTAATAATTGCCTCTTAGAATAAATTATTGTTTTTTTAATATTCATATACGTAGCAGAAATAATGAATTTATACTAATAGTTGAGAGTCTTTAGGATTTTATTAGATAGATCTAGAGTTGTCATAATTGTCTCTTAAAATAAATTACTGTTTTTTTAATATTCATATACGTAGCAGAAATAATGAATTTATACTAATAGTTGAGAGTCTTTAGGATTTTGTTAGATAGATCTAGAGTTGTCATAATTATCTAGAAATTTATTACTTGAAAATGTGATCTTCTTGGTTTTGAATAATTCTTTAAAGGCTGAGTTATAACAAACTACAACCGTCTAGTTGTTCAGTCTTCAATGGTAATCCACATGAACCACTAGTGAAAAATCTTCTAAATCTCTATTTAAGAGAGATGAATTGCTATGCCTAAAGCGCTAGCTCTTTATTTTGTAACTTATATAGTTTTTCTGTGTAACAAACAATCTATTCAAAAAATAAGAAGCATAGCTTTATATTTATAAAGAATCCTAAAAACCCTATAAATAACAAAAAAAAATCTATTTGCCTATATATATATATATACATATTATCTAAGGATAATTTTAGAAATTTAATCAATCAAGTCTTTACTTGATTATTCTAGGACTATAATGATAATCCCTGAATTAAATATATTCTAGTGCTTGATTTTTAAAATTATTTTCAATCAAGTCACTTTTAATGTGTGTTAATGTGTGTCAACCATTAGGTTCCTAATATATTGGCCCAAATATAAATTATAATCCTAAATAAATAGACTTAAATAAATCAAATAATTTAATTTGTTATCAATTCAATAATAGATTATTTTATATTTGAAGATCAAGTGTATCGTCTAGTAACGTGTCATGATCCCTCATATATTATGAAAGTCATAAGAGATTTAACTTAACCTGTCAGTGACCGATTTCTAACTATAATTATTATTCCTTCATCAATAATATTCTGATTTGAATATTTTAGCATTGGGTGTGTCTCTCATATCAAATCATATTTGTTCGCAACATTATAATAATTGATTATTTGAGTAAAATTTGAAACTATTTTTAAATCTCATTCTACATTGCACAGAGATTTAATAATCAATACTATTAGAGAACATGTAGAACATTTTCTCTAATTTACTTAGGGTGATGAATCTTATTTTGATCACTCAAATATCTTCATATATTTTATATTATATCTAATGTTTGTCCATTTGTTACATTTACCAAGATAACATGTAAAAGGATCAAAACATAACACTCTTTATATAAGATAACTTAGTGATTTTACGTTTAAGCATCACTTACACAACCGTCATGTGAGTCTTTCCATAAACACAAGTGATATTTCTCTATGAAATTCTCATGCGGGTCAGTTTGGTATACACGTTTTATGACAAATACCTACATATTAGTTCCAGGTATCCCTTATATTTCAACTTATGAGAATAACTGCTTTCTTTCATAAAGGAAAGAATATAATATGTACTAGTCTCTACAACTCTAATGAATATCCAGTATTTAAGAGAGCATCAACCAGAAATATTTTAGGAACAATGCTTTGACGCAATAATAATATCATAATTATAGCAACTTTATAATTTTTTTTGCAAAATATTGTTGTCCTATAAACTTTATCTTTACTCTAAATTCATAGATCAAATATTAGATTTATTAATATAATATTATATAAATATTAAAAATAAATTAAATTTTTATTAATAATAAATATATATTTACATAAATATAATATTATACTTACATTACATATTAAACTAAAACAAACTACTGTCCGTCGTCTACTGAGCCTGATTTTGGCAATGAAGTAATTATCACTTGAATTCGCATTTTCTATTGAGTATATTATTATATAGTTTTTGCCAGGACATTGACAAATCGAACGTGACATCTCTGTACAAACATGACATGGAATTACACACAAAAATGATTCGTGCCCTCTGCCCACCATTATCTAAACTCCCTCCTTTCCTAGCTGAGCCATGGAATGGGATTCTTCCATCAATCAATCATTCATTTTATCATCGAAAGACTAATCAGAAAAAGTATAGATGGGACTGAGTGACTGATATTTAAGTCCCAACCCCCTTCTTTCTGAAGCGAGAATGACACTTGGACTAGACATCAAAGAGGTGATTCCAATATCACGACCAAAAACTTTGTATTCCACTCTGCCATGGATGCACATCACATATACAACAAGATAGAAAGGAGAGCCTACTATGGCTAGAATGGTAATTTTGCATGATGATGTCTTAAAAACTTCATGATTGAGTTGAGTTTTTCATGCCACGCTTGAGTCAAAGTGTGTGGGTTACAATGTAGCTTTGTTTCTGGGTTCATGAAAAAATAAGTATTATATAAGAACATGTAACCTTTTAATATTTAAGTCAATGGTATATAAGAAAGAGAAATATAATGAATATAGTTGGGAGTTTGTGATTGAATGAGCTAGCTAGGGTGTAGATCTTGAATGAGTTTGAATGGCTTGGACTTGCCAAACTTTAATGTTTTATCTAATGATTAAATGTATTTTATATATCTTGGTCACATTAATTTACTTTGTGAAGCATGAAAAATAATGTTGCAAATATCTCGTAATGTGTGGAGTTATAGATGTTTCTTGATGAGTTAAGTAATGATGAAGAGCGCTCTTATGAGTGAAGAAAAATAAATATTATTGGTGAAGAGATTATGACGCTTTATTAGTTTATAGCGCTTATTCTGCCATAGATAAAAAGAGAATTTGCACTTGAGGTCGTGGCCTAGCGGTTATGGCAGGGACTTGTTTCTTTTTCCAGCATCCAGGTTCAACTCTCTATGTGCATGTCTGTCACCCCGTAGTGCCTTACTTGCCTACTGGGCTTATAAAGTATTTAGTGGGTCCAGAGATTAGTCGTGATGCATGTAAGCTGACTTGAATATCCCAGGTTACCTAAAAAAAGAGAGAGAGAGAATTTATGTGAATAGAGATTTCGTTGCTTTGACTTCTCTAAAACTTAAAAATACATTGAGATATTGGCAGTAGCATAGTATATCTATATGGGTGAGGTTACTCAAATCATAGTTATTAAACCCGACCCTGGAGTTTTATGGGTCAACCCAGAAAAATTAAAAAAATTTAAAGTTTTAATATTTCATATAAAAAATCCATGTAAATATAGATTATACATATTATGAAGTTTAAAAGAATATTTTAAAAAGTCTTTTATCTCATATTAAAAAGATATTATGTTAAGCTTTTAAGTTAAAGTATTTAAATTAATTTTTTTTTATCCCACATTGAAAAAACATAACTTTTTTCTTGGAAACATAGAGTATATATACTAATGGGTTTCAAATCCCATATTGAAAAATATAACTTTTTTTATGGATATATATATAAAAGGGTTTCAAATCGCACATTGAAAAGATAATATGTTATTCTTTTAAGTTAAAGTATTTAAACCAAAAGATTTTTTATCCCACATTGAAAAAACATTATTTTTTTCTTGGAAACATAGAGTATATATATATTAATGGGTTTCAAATCCCACATTTGAGGAAAAAAAACGGGTCTCGTCCGGGTTCACCCGGATCTTGGGTCGACCCACCAGGTCGCTCGGGTTTGGCTGGGCTGTTGCCATAGCCGGTCTTTTATTAAACCCGAACCGGTCCAGTTACCGAGTTGACCCGCTGGGCCGTGCCAGATTTGATAAGAGTGACTCAAACCAGGCACACATGACTTGGATTTTTTTTTTCTCACAATCACTGTACATGTTCTATCCAGTACATTGCTTGGACGGCATCGCCTCTTAAAATTTGCTGTAACCAAACATTTCAGAATCAAATCCCAAAAAAATGCCAAAAGAAGAAAAAGGGCGAGAGCGGTGGATGATTTGGACCCTTGCTTAACCATAGATTTCTGTGTGGAAACATTCTATCATTTTCAATCTATTTTATAGTTAAAATAGCCCCCCCACCAGCCACCGCACTTGGTTTCATTTGAGCATCATGGCCTATGCTTTTGCATTATGGCCGCCGGAGTATCTGATCTAACCCTATTCCAGAAGCTTCAAAACCCCATTCGCTTTCCAATCATGTCAATTCCTAGTTGATAGTGTTGTATTGTATTTATTAGATTTGCTGGCCCCAGGCCCTATTATTATTTCTTTTTCGATAACTAAATTCTACTGGTTCCACAAAAAGATCCCTGAGTTATGAATTATAAGCAAAACTAGATAGAAATTTATAATTTAGAAATCTTAGATTCTGATCACAATATATAGGATGGATGAAATTTGAGGAAGAGAAAGAATATGCTCCCCAGTTGGTGTCACTCAAACCCCAATAAACATCCAAAGAAAAATTTGACAGAATAGTTCCAAGTTCAATTGAAATTCAGGCGAAAATTCATGTCTGGGGCCGTATCTCACATATTTAAGAATATAAGGTAGTATTTGATTCACGGAGTCGGAGAAACCAAAAAAATGCACCGGAAGTATCAGATTTTAAGGTTTGAAAGATAAAAAAAAGGTTAATGGAGATGCATGAATAGTAATATATATACTAGATAGGTGGGTGTATGGCTAGTCAATTTTTTTCCACTATAAAAAAAAAGCCCAAATGATGAAAATTCAAGTAAATCTGAGTTAATTTTATTAACATATCATCTGAGATATGAAATCGAAATAATCTACAGAAAAAACATTCAAAAAAAATTACAAATCTCAAGGCCTAATAACCAAATGTCAAAAGATAAAACAAAAACAATATTCAAAAAATATAATATCGAAAAAAAAATTGCGTCAACTTAGGCTAGTTGACTAACTCATGCCTCGCAATATAAGATTGAGATAAAAAAAATTTCAAATGAAAAGCCTTGTAAAAAAAGATTTAAGTTCAATGGAAAAAACATAAAAAAAACTGATTTAATCTAGGTTAACTTTACTTATCAACTCTGAAGATAACCTAACAAAAAAAAAAGCTAAAAATGACAAAAGTGAAATGCCAATAATTTAATATTAAATGATAAAATTGAAAAAAAATCAACGTCTTAAAAAACTATTGAGGGAAAAAAAACCTCGAGTACTAACCTATCATCCACAACATAAGATTAGGAAAAACAATATAATTATAAAAGAAGGACCTATTAAAAAAACCAAATTTAAATAATAAATATTAAAAATAAAAACTCAAGCTAACCTGAGTTAACTTGACTAACTCGCATTTAGGATAACCCAACAGAAAAAAAAAACCAAAAAAATAAAAATGCTCAAGGACCAATAATTTAATGTCAAATGATGAAATTGAAGAACAAAAAATCAACCTCATTAAAAATATAGGAAAAAAATTTGAGTCAATTTCAGTTAACTTGATTAACCTATTACCCGAGATATAAGATCATGATAACTCGATAAAAGAAAAGTGGAACAAACATGAAGCCAAGGACCTAATAACCAAATGTCAAATAATGAATTTAGAAAAAAAATCAAATTTAATAAATAACCTAAAAAAGGCCAAACTTAATTCATCTCAAGTCATGAGATAGGAATTACCCTATAAAAAGATAATTATGAAAAAATAGCAAAGTAAAATTTTCAACTGCAAAACAATTTAAAAATCAAACAATATGGACCAAATATGATATAAAAACAAAATGAAAGAAAATAATCAGGGGCTAAATTGAAAAACAAAATAAATTAAGAAAATGATAAAAAAAATATAATTGAAAGAATGAGGATCAAAATTGGATAAAAAATAAAATAAAATAAAATATTGAGAGAAAAAATAATAATAAAAAGATAAATCAAGAAAAAAACAATCAAAATAATGAGGAACAAAATTGAATTAAAAAAACAAATGCACTAAAATGGCAAGGGACAAAATTAAAAAAAAATTAATTAAGAAAAGTATATAAAACAAGAGCAATAAAAAATAGGAGGACCATATTGGATATAAAAATAAAATGGTGTAATAAATCCCCACGTAAACGTAGAACTTAAGATAATAAGACCTCGACGAGTAATGAAAAATCAAGATGAAAAAAATATATAAATGATGGAAATAATAATGAATATGGTGTGTAATAGAGGGGATGACATACTTAAATAAATTTACAGGTATTGTTGAAGTTAAATTAAGGATTATGAATTTTAGTTTAAAATTCATTACAACATCGAAACTAGTAATGAGATGTTAATCAAAGAAAATGAATGCTTGATTCTTGATCTATACATTATTATGAACAAAAAATTGCTTTTGATTGCATGAAAACTTTTTTGGTTTGTGATTTGTGTTTGCTGTGTTTCAGTTTAAATGTTCATTGTGTTCTTTATGTTCTTGGTGTTTGATATATTTTTATCAAAAAGATTTTATGTTTTGTGTTTGTTTTATTTTAATATCTTTCCGGGTTGAACTAGTATTTTCGAGTCAACCTGATTAGTTTTGTTTTAGGTCAGGTACTAAAGCTTTATTTGGTTGGTTACTTTTTTTGTTGAGGAATTTTTTGCCTATGGGGTTGTTTGAAAAACACATTCTTAAGCCTAGTTTGATAGTTTTGTTTTGATAAAAATAGTTTTTTGCAAAGCAGGCCCTAAATAAATTCCTAAAAGTTCTAAAAAAAAATTTAAAGATCAATTTAAAATTATTTGTGAGTCCCTTATATATAATTTTATTTAATATCGGGGTTGTAGATTTATATTGTAAGATGCTGACTTAATATTAAAATGTTTGCTTTTCATTGAAATCTCAAAATTCTCAAAACTTTATGGAAAAAAATTTTTCATTTCAAAAACACAAAAATGTATTTTATTTAATGTGCATTTGACTAAATCTCTCAAAAGATAAAAAATCATATTTTTCTTAAAAAGAAATATCATTGCATGCATTTTTGGATTTAATAACTAGTTTATTGAATCCATAAAAATTTGATCAATATTTTAATAACCCCTAAAAATTTTAATTCATGAGAATTAATGGTCAACATTTTAGTATAAATGTTGGACTTACAAGTAGATTGACATTTAAATACCAAAAGTTGACTTGAAATTTCTAAAATTATTTTAGGTATTCACCAATTTTAATAGAGAGTATTTTTCACCACAATATACGAGTTATGAAAAATTCTTTTATTTTTTAGGATAGGTGAACCCTATCAGGGCATCTACATGAATTCTTTCTATAAAAAATTATTTGGGCATACGAGCCCGTAATGAATTCGAAAGACCAGATTTATTCATCAGAATAAGTATTTATTCTAGGTCATAGACGAACCATCTATTAGGAGCCCAACAATACTTTTAAGTCATATCTAGACCACAAAATGTAGCTTATCTTAGGTAAGGTGTACAAGGAGTGTTAATATTTTTCCTAGCTATAATTAGTCTCTTATCCTATAATTTCATATAAAACCGTCCACCTGGGTCTTCTAGCGATCCTAAACCAAACAATTAGGTGGCAACTCCTTGATCCTGGCACCACAACGTCACGTGGACACATGCAAAAATGTATTATAATTGAAACTAAGTTGAAATTACAAGAAAGATTTGGAAGAAAACCCATAAGGGGTGTAGAAGAAGTTTCAACCTAGGAGTGGATTTGAGGAAATGTTTGGAAAATTTGAAAATTTGTAGAATAATTATGTTAGACATGATAATAAACTAAGTTAAGCTTGAAATGATATGTGTTGGAAGAAAAAGTCTTGTAAGATTAGCTTAAGTTTATGTTTTTAAGATTTGTTGCATATGTATAAATGCAAAAGGAGAAAGTGGAAAATGAATGGTTTATTTTTTTTGTTTGTGTTTGATAATATTAAACAAGAATATTAATGCATGTAATGTGTAAGAGAAAGATGAGAAATTCTAAGGGGATGAGTTTTTTCATTTTGGCTGAATCTTGATATGTTGTTGAGGGGAAATTGTTTGAATTTCTTGAGTTAATGTTGGTTTGAATTGTTATTTACTGATGGCTTTTAGTTTTTTGTGTAATATAACATATCGCCTTATCTCTTAGTCTAGTCCATCCAAGTAATCTAATGCATTTTCTGTTATTTAGCTCAAGTCTATAATTGTATTACACCATTTTACTTGATGAAGTATAACTATCATATTCTAGAAATCCTTGGGCCTAGCATGTTAATGTTCACAAATTAAGTACAATGGATGATAATTTGTCCATCATGCACTAAAAAATAAATTTGTGGTTCAATGATATCTTGACAAAACAAAAGGGATAGTTGTTTCTAAAAAATTAATTTGAAACAAACCTAAAAGCACTCAACTTTCCATTGAGTAAATTCAATTTGGATTATAATAGTAAAGTGGCGATTTTACTCTTCACTCCAACATTATTAAGCCGTACTGGGGGATATAGTGGCCTTTTTCTAATGGTCGAAAAGTCCTTTATAAATTGGACGGGGCCAAGAAGATCTTTATACATTTATTCAACATGAAAAAATTATTTAATCTCCCTTAAATTTAAAATTTTCTAAACTTAGCTCTAGGGGCTTTATAATCTTTTTCATTTTTTTAGACAGTAGAATTACTAATCTAACCTTGGCTATATATAAAAAAAGCATTCATGAGCGTTTTGGTCTTTTACTTAATTTAAACACAGTGAAATAACTTTATTGCCCTTTGAATAAAAAAAAAACTTGCCCTTCGATGTAGGAGTACATTAGTCTTTTAAATTTAGTTATTTTGTAATTCTTGGGTTTCATTAAGGGTGATAGGGTTATTTACTAAATAAAAAAACAAAAAAAAATCTTAAAGTGCGTGAACAGTGGTCGTAGGATTTGGATGACAAGATTAGTGTTGTTCGATGGCCAAAAGCTCATTTCTAGGGTGGCGACTAAAGTATCTCGGCAGCCCATTCATGCCTAGGTGGCGCATGTGGTCTAATTGTCTCCAATTTGGCGAGTGCGACATTTATTTTCAATTTCATCCCTCATAAATTTTTTTCATATGTCAGATTTTGGTTCTCATTTTTTTAATTGCTATCTTTTTTTAATTTAAGATGGTTTTTAATTATTTATTTTTATAATTTCATCCTTTTTAAGTTTTTGTTCCTATGAAATATGATCTTCTCTTTTTATTCCTGCTTTTTTACCTTGAAATTTTTTTAAAATTATTTGTTTTCTTTACAATTTCATTATTCAACAATTAATTAGTTGGGTGTTTAACTTTTTGGTTAAGCTAAGGTTTTAAATTTAACTGATTGCAAGTTTGAAAGATTAATAAGGGCTTACGTGGTTCACCCAGGTGTGCTTGTCCCCCCTGCCCCCCCCCACCCTTAAGTTCTTTATTTTTCAGTTTCATCCTCCAACATCTTTTTTCTTTTTCTATGGGATTTTTCAAACATTTTGAATATAACATGGTTTGCCTCGAGTCTTTTTTTTATCTTCGTTAAATTTAGCTGTTTTAAAAGAAATTTTGTTTTGTAATTAAATTAAATTAATTAATTTTATTCTTCAATATTAAATTGGTCAGGTGTTAAGCTTTTTGGTTAAGTCCAAGTCTAAAATGTAATAGATTACAAATTTAAGAAATTAACCCGAGTTAAAGAGAATTACCCAAACTTGCTTGTTTTTTTTTCCTTTTTTGAAACTCTTTTTTTTTCATCCTCCAATATTTTTTTTGTTTTTTTTATAAACCCTTATTTAAGAAAACTTAAACTTTTTTTTTCATCCTCCAATACATAAATTGTCTACCGTTAATCATATATTACTTGACCATTATATAGACACAGACTATTGATGTGTTAAACTAGTCTTACTCATCTATGCCCTTTTTTTTGTTGTTGGTTATGGCAATTAGAAGGTATTTAAACCAGGTCACTGATATTGTTGGTTTACAGGTGCCCAGGCAGGCAGTTTCTCTCATCAAGGATCAAGTTGAGGCAAGAGGAAGGGTAATTATTTTTATATTGCAGCATTTGAAGTTGACACTGCTTTCTGTAAAGGGACTTGTCGACCACCAAATAGCTTGTCTATGAAAGCAATGTAGCTGAACATCTTTGTCAGCATGGTATATTCAATTTACATATATTTGCAAAGATATGTTGCAAAGCCCCTTCTTGCAATCACTGCATACAATGCATAACTCTAGAATTTTTATACAAAAAATAAATAAATTAAGTGAGGTTTGAATTTTTTTTATAAACAAGGTTATTTAATGTTAGTGAATATGAGTTATAGCTAATTAGTTGGTTATAAAAGTCATTGGTTTTGTTCATCTAAACAGGTTTAATTTTAATAAATACTTATTTATCTTTAATATTCATCAAATTTCTTATTAATAAATTTAATATTTGATTAATTAATCTCGAATAAAGATAAAATCCTCGAGATAAAAATGATTTCTAAAGAAAATTATAAAATTGTTATAATTATTGGTTTCCTATTGCTTCAAAACATTATTCCTAAATGTTCTTAGTCAATGCTCTATTAAGATTGATCATTAATTAGAGTTGTTGAGACTCATACATATTATGTTCTTTCCTTTATGAAAGTAAAAGTTGTTTTTATAAGTTGAGGTATGAGGAATATCTAAAACTAATATGTAGATGCTTGTCATATGACATATATACTGAACAAACTTACATAAGAATTCTATATGGAGAAATCACTTGTGTGTATAGAAAGGCTCATGTAATGGTGTGTAAGTGATCCTTAGACTCAAGATCATTAAGCTATCTTATATAAGGAATATTATGTTTTGATCCTAGTACACGGTGTCCTAATCAAATGTAACAAACAAACAAATATTGGGTATAACATGAACTATATGAAACTATTTGAGTAATTAAGATAGGATTCATCACTCTAGGTGAATTAGAGAAAATATTTAACATGTTCTCAAATAGTATTGATTGTAAATCTTTATGCAAGTTAAAATGAGATTTGAAAAGAGTTTTAAATCTTATCCAAATAATCAAAGACTATGACAAGGTAGATACATTTCATGCTATAATGTCTAAATTAAAACATTGTTGATGAATGGATAATAATTATATTGGGAAATTTATCACTAAAATGTTAAGTCAAACAACTTATGGCTTTCCTAATATTTGGAGAATTATGACAGATTGTTATAAATTATACTTGATCTTCAAATATAAATCAATCAATTTTTGAATTAATAATAATTTTTTTTAGTTTACTTAATCTTCTTTTATTTAGAATTGTTATTTATATTTGGATCATGTTATTAGAAAATATAATGGGCCACACACATAAAAACCATTGGATATAAAATAAAATAGCATGATTAATCAAGTATGACTTGATTGTAAGTAAATTTTAGAAATTGAGGATTAAAGTGAAATTTATATAGGGAATTACAATTCTATACTTAGAAAAATAAAGTATAGACTTGATTGAATAGATTTCTAAAATCATCCTGAAATAATATACATAATATTATTCTGGAGGTAAATTGATATTTTGTAATTAATTTATAAGGTTTTAAAGTTTCATTATAAATAAAATGTAATGCTTTTTATTTTTTGTACATAAACTATGTAAGTTATATAATACTTGATAAACACAAAAGAAAAAAGCTAACAATTAAAAGCATAACAATCCCTCTCCTAAAAGGGTATAAGAGATTTCTTACTAGTTGTTTGTATAAATTATTGTTAGATATCAAATACTTGAACAACTTGTGGTTTGTGACATCTTAATCTTGAAACAATTATTCAAAGAAAAAAAAATATGATTTTTAGGTAATCTTTATATAAACATAAAAAAAAATTAAAATTTTTCTAATGAGATCGTTAAAACTCCCAAAAAAATCTTAAATTTATTGTTTATACTGTACATATATATTTTGGAAAACTCAACATTTAACAATATTAAAATTCATTTTTTTAATTAATCAAATACTAATATTAAATCTGGCCTAGTCGACACGTTGGGACAAAAAATTGACCTAGTTTGATGTCGTGGACTGTTAAATATATTTCATATATAAAAAATAAATAAAAAATTTAGAAAATCGTTTAAACTAATTACTCTGGTGTCTGATGCTTATTCTGATCAAAGATAAAGATTTGAGAGGCTTTTGAGACATGGGTTTTTAGCTTGAACAACAATTTCTCAACTTGAGTACCTGGAGTTCGAATTCTAAATATACTCATGATCATCTCTCTGTGTGATTTACATGGTTAGTAATTTTATTTCAGGATATCAAAGGTGTCTGTGTTTGAAATCAATTGTGATTTGTGGGAGTACAGACAGCAGGAGGAGGATCAGCTTATATCTTGTCTGAGATGTACATATATATATATGGGGAGACAGTTTGGAGCGCCAAGTCTCGGATGTTGGATCTGAGGGCTCTCATCCAGGTTTCATGTGGGGGGAATACTTCATATTCTTGACTACACTTATTGGCACGGTCCTAAGAAATTACCTCTACGCAGAAAGCATGCAGAGGAAAGCATGTTAGATATTGTAAGCCATCTTTAATTTGCCTCATCCTCTCTCCACTTTTTCACTTAATTCTTTCCATCTTGACTAGAGGAAATAGAAAGTATTTTTCTTATAGGTACATGTGAAGTATTGGAGGATCTATGTTATCATCGAAATTGCAGAAGCAGGCTGGACAGAGTTGATCGATACGCGTCATGCAGAAGAAAAGAAATTGTCCCATTTGGAGTTGGATATGATTCTATCTTGAAGACTCGAAGAGCTTCGGAAATCACTTTACGCAGAAAGCTTGATGTGCTTAGCTCATGGTCAGATGTAAGGATACTTTTTATCTGCGTACACACAGTGAACTGCTGTTACTTGATATTGAATGGCGCAATCTTGAAAATCATTTTTTTATGAAAAAAATATATTCCACCGTCATGGGCGAAACGTGGGTACGATGCTAGGTGGTAATTGTGTCAAGACTGGGGGGCCTAACATTGCGTGCAATGCTTCCTAAATTGCCAATTGTAGGGTGTGGATCATCATCATATATTGGAGATTGAATCTCTCTGGACAATAAGAGACCCTCCTATCATTGATTGAGGAATGATATGGGTAAAGAAAAAGAACGCAAAAACAATCTGGAAAGAAAACCAATCATAATAATTGACTTCATATAGAAACAAAACAAACTGTTCAATCACGAGAATCCAATAGCCCTTTTTCTCCTTCCATGTTCTGTACACTTTGATAGATAGAGCAGAGATAATAATAACCATGGTAGCTTACACATTTTTCAAAACACTTGCTGAAAACAATTAATGGCACAAAGAGTCGGTGGATAATAACCATGGTAGCTTACACATATATATTTTTTTTAACCCGGGATGTCCGAATCGCACCACAAATCCTTGGGCCCATTAAATATTCTGCAAGCCCAGTGAGCATGTAAGGCACCATGGGGATAACAGACATACATAATAAGGCTTGAACTCTAGTGTAGAGAAAAGAAACAAATCTTTTTCATCGCTGGGCCACAACCTTAAGTGTAGAGGAAGGGAACACATTTTTTTCATCTTACAAGAAATGGACTGAAATTTATACCTCATAAAAATAACTAGCTTGCTCATGCTATGTTACCGGGTTTTTAATATAAAAAAATATTGAAATATTTGTTTTTTAATAAAATAAAATTTAAATCAAGTGGAGATTGATTTAATATAATTTTGTTGACTTTGCGAGTTTAAAAACAACTCAAACAACTTGTAAAAATATAGTTTGACTGAAAAAAATTTGACGATAACATCTTTTTTTAATATTCAGATAACAATATATTGGGTTGACTTAGGTCAACCCGGATTAATATGTTAAATTATCTATCCAGGTTATGAGACTATGATAATCCCATAGAAAACAAATAAAAACAAATTATGAAGCTTAATTCTCAATCAACCCCACATTAAATGATGAAATTAAAAAAAAAATATACCAATTAAAAAAAGAACCTTGAAAAGCGACTAGAGTTAACCTGTTAAACTCAATATCTATGTCATAAGACCGAGATAACCCCATAGAAGACAAATTAAAACAAATTATGAGGTTCAATTCTTAATCAATCAAATATTGAAGGATGAGATTAAAAAAGGAATAAATTAAAAAAACATAAAAAATAACTTGAGTCAATCAAACAAACTCATGGTCCAGTTCATGAAACTAAAATAACATTATACAAAAACCAACCTGATTTAAATCAGGTTAACTTGTTAATTTAAGACTCTGATCATGAGACTGAGATAACTGCATAGAGAGCAAATCAAAATAAATTATGAAACTCAATTCTCAATCAACCCTGTTAGACCCAATATTGAACGATGAAGTTTATAAAACTTTTAATTAAAAAATGACATAAAAAATGAGTCAAGTCAACCTGATTAACTCATTAAGCATTATTTCTAGTTCATGAGACCAAAATAACTTAATAAAAAAACAAATCGAAACAAATCATGAAACCTAATTCTCAATCGAACACAATATTAAATGATAAAATTAGAAGAAAAACAAGTCAATTAAAAAAAATTGAGTCAGTTGGGTTAACCAGCTAAACTGGCGGCCCGGGTCATGAGACATGAATAATCCAATAAGAAGCAAATCTAATGTTGAAGGACTCGTGACCTAGGTAATGGTATTAACATAACCACTTAGAAAGAAGATAACAAAAATAATCTTATTTAATCGGGGTTAAAATGTCAAAACTCACAACCATGATCATGAAACTAAGATATCCTTATAGAAAAAAATCAAACAAATTATGAAGATCAATCCCCAATAGACCTAATGTTGGATGATGAAATTAAAAAAAAATTATTTACAAAAATAACATAAAAAACAACTTGAGTCAACTTAGACTAACTCGTTAAGCATTATTTCTAGGTCATGAAGTCGGAATAACCTAATAGAAAGTAAAGAAAACAAATTATGAAGCCTAATTTTTAACCAACCCAATATGAAAAGATGATTATGGAAAAAAAAGTTAATTAATAAAAAGAAAACAAAAACCTGAATCAACCAAGTTAACTCACTAAACTCGTGATCTGTGTCATGAAATTGGAATAACCCAATAAAAAAACAATTCTAATATTAAAGGATAATTTTAAAAAAAAATCATTGATTCATCCCAATATTAAATGATGACATTGAAAAACTAAGTTAATTAAGAAAAAAAACTGAGTGAATTGAGTTAACCTATCAAATTCACGATCCAAGTTATAAGAATGTGATAACCAATGAAAAATAAATTTATCATTAAAGAATAAAAAAGTATTCATTGAAAAAAAAACCAAAAAAAATATTATTCTAATTAATAATGTTTTATGAAAAAAGGTATAATAAAAAACTCTGTTATTTTAGTTTTTTTTTTTTGTTAATTTGACATAAAAGCCAAATGATCTATAAAGTATAAACTCAAACATAAATGATGTTAGAAGATATGATTAAAACAACAAAAAACAAGCAATATAAATAAAAAGACACTAATATATATATATATATATATACATATGTTAAAAAACAAGTCAATTAAAAAAAATTGAGTAAGTTAGGTTAACTCGCAAAACTAGCAACCCGGGACATGAGACAAGGACAATCCAGTAAGAAGCAAATCCAATGTTGAAGGACTCTTGACTTAGATAATGATACTGAGATAACCAATTTTTGCTTGCTTGATTGTTGTCTTCTCTTCTGGCTACTCCATGCGGCTAGAAAGCGACTAGTAGTCCTAGTCGGAACTCCTTGCTTCACGGAGTCTTAGACAGCTCATCTTCTCCCATTCTGTGCCTGGTTATGTCAAACTATCTGTGATCTCTTTCCCCGGAGATAGGCACACGCGTAATAAAAAAAAGCTTTGATAGATCCAACAAAGACCTGGGAATTAGATCGTGGTACTTTTCTCCCTCTCCTTCATCAACCTTGGTCGTTTAACTCCCGTCTTGCTTTCCTTCCGGATATCTGACGGTCTATTTTGCCAATAAGACAGATACATCGATCACGTTAAGTGCATAGAGCTAGAACCCTCTTGGGTTGGTCGCTTTTTCAATGAAGCCTGCACCTACTAGGAAAAAGGAAAAATAGACCACCCAAGTCAATTAACGAGGTTTTTTAAAACCACCCGTGAGATACACACGAAATACGTGCAGGATCATCATTAGGACCATCATACTTGCCGACCATCGATGAACTGATCGGATTAACCAACTAAAGTTAGCTTCAGTCATTATGAACAGAAGCCTTGGTCAGGGTTAAAATGTCAAAACTCGCGACCTTGATTATGAAACCAAGATATCCCCATAAAAAATAAATCAAAATAAATTATGAAGCTCAATAACCAACAGACCAATGTTGAATAATGAAATTGAAAAAAAAATCATTTTAAAAAATGACATAAAAAACAATCTAAGTCAACTCAGATTAACTCATTAAATAATATTTCTAGGTCATGAAGTCAAGCAATATGAATAAAAAGAAACTAATATATATATATATATATATATATATATATATATATATATATATATATATATATATATATTAAAAAACAAGTCAATTAAAATTTTTTTGAGTAAGTTAGGTTAACTCACAAAACTAGCGACCCGGGTCATAAGACAGGGACAATCCAATAAGAAGCAAATCCAATGTTAAAGGACTTGTGACTTAGATAATGATACTGAGATAACCACTTAGAAAGAAAATTAAAAAAATTAACCTAATTTGGTCAGGGTTAAAATGTTAAAACTCTCGACCTTGATCATAAAACCAAGATATCCCCATAAAAAATAAATCAAAATAAATTATGAAGCTAAAAAACCAACAGACCAATGTTGAATAATAAAATTGAAAAAAAAAACATTTCAAAAAATAACATAAAAAAATTTAAGTCAACTCAGATTAACTCATTAAACATTATTTCTAGGTGATGAAGTCGGAATAACCTAATAGAAAGCAAACAAAACAATCAACCCAATATGAAATGATGAAATTGAAAAAAAAAGTTAATTAATAAAAAGAAAAGGAAAACCTGAATCAACCGAGTTAACCCTCTAGACTCACGATTCGTTTCATGAAATTAAGATAACCCAATAAAAAACAATTCTAATATTAAATGATAATTTAAACATTGATTCAATCTAATATTAAATAATAAATTTGAAAAAACTAGTTAATTAAAAAAAAGAAAAAACAATCTGAGTGAATTGAGTTAATCCGTTAAATTTGCGATTCGAGCCATGAGAATATGGTATCCTATTAAAAAACAAATCTAATATTAAAAGATAAAAAAAGGTATTGATGGAAAAAAAACAAAATACTATGTTAATTAATAATATTTTTTAAGAAGAGATATAATAAAAACCTCTGCTATTTTAGTTTTTTTTTTATTAATTTAACATAAAAGCCAAATAAACTATAAAGTATAAACTCAAACACAAATAAGGTTAGAAGAGATGATTAAAACAACGTAAAACAAGCACCATGAATAAAAAGACACGGACCATGTGGAAACACCAACAAATTTTGGGCATCCTACTTTGTTGATGCCTTTTCATATATTCACCGCAAAATACTCATATATATATATATATATATATATTCAGAGATCAAATAACAAAATCTAAAATATGAAGGTACAAAAATACTTTTAATTTATTAAAAAATAAAAGAAAGCACACATACTGTTCGAACACTGGACGAATCAAACAAATTTTCCATTCGGGAGCCTTGGACGCTCAACTGCTCTGGCATGCATAATGTCTTTAGCCAGCGAGGAACCATCTCAAGACACCTCCATAAATAAAAGACAAAAAATCTGAAATCACAAGGCAAGTTCTACTGTTTTTCTTTTCCTTTTTTTTTTCCAGGTGATTTCCATTTTCCTATACAGGAGCGGACACATCAATGTTCCAAGCAATCACTTGTATTAACCCCAGCACTCAGGTGTTAGGGAATGGTCTCTCTTGTAGTCCTTGCAATAGTCATAGACCATGTGGTGTCTTTGGACCCATCTCATGCTTCTATATTGTTGCCTTGTGAGCCCACCCGACCGGAACGGAGAGGCGGACACAGGGTGGCACCAGGCTGGTGAATAGGCTGAGCAGCCGCTTGCTTTGAAATTGGTGTAACTAGCAACAAATGGTTGATATCTGTAATCAGCTTTGTATTTTCCGTTTTCAGTAGCCCAAGATGAGGCATCCCAGATGGAACCGTACACCCACATCGGCCTCAGTGGAAAGGTTGTCGTGCTTTTCCTCGGGTACCTCCTAATGGGCACATCATCCACGAGGAATCTGAAACATTTATTCATTACAATTTACAAATTTAATATATATGAATGCGATGTGACATGATCATTGTCTACAAGTCTCATAGGTGTTGTTGCTTGCTCTTTACTAATGCTGCAATGTACGTTTGGTTTTGAGGCCAGCTGGGAAAACGAATTTATGATTGATGTTGTAGAAGACACAACATATAATAATAGCATGTTTGATATATTTTTTTTATAATGTTGTTTTTAAAAATATTTTTTATTTAAAAATATATTATAATAATATTTTTATTTTTTTAAAATCATCATATTCAAACAATATAAAAACAAATGTGCTCGTTATTTAAGTGAAGAGACAGTAATGATGCTAAATGCCAGAGAGAAAATCACCACATAAATAATGTTATTTTCTTACCCTCTCACAGGAAACTTCTTCCTGTCCTCGCCGATCATAAACAGACTATAACCTGGTTCTTTACTAATTAATTAGAAGAAGCTTCGTGAGCTAGCTAGTAGCTCAACAATAACAGTCGAGTAGTACGTGATCAACTAAGAAAAATGAGAAAATCTCTTGTTTGAATACTATCATTAATTTATATCTTTTAATCTAGTAATTAAACATGTGATCAATTAGAAATCTTGAGTTAATAAAATAATTACTCGCCCAAGAATTGTGTCAAAAAAATATATACATAATTTCAAAAAAATAATAATTAGAAGAAGATTTTTTTTTAATTAATGTGAGTGTTCGAGCCAACTTGTATATATCTCGATTAATTTCATGAGTCTTAAAATTAACAGTCATGTAAGCATCTAGTAACCCTGAAGAGACTCGAACTCATGATCATTAAAAAATAAATTCAATATTTGACCAGTTGAGTTGCCCTCGAAATAAAAAAAACATTTTTAACTTGCTTGGTTGTAAAATATTATAGGTGATCACTGTAGTGGTTAACTTACATGATCTCCTTGGGACTCCAAAGAATGGCATAATAATGGAAGGTTTTGGTTGGATCGAACCATAAATGAAACTTCATTTCTCTCCCAATGATTCTCCCATCCCCACTTCCTCTGATGTAAACATTGGTCTGCAAAGTGTAAGGCTTCCCAAATGTTGTGCCGAGAAATTCTATGTCCACTTCATCATGGTACCCAGGATGAGCTTCGCTATTTGAAAGCTGCCATTAATTGATTACAAATATTAATTAATTAGACATTAATACAAGAACATCTTTATATATACTATACCGACTACTGTGTTAATTAAAGAAGAGTAATACTAGCAGAGAAAGGTACGTATTACAGTAAATTATTATGAGCATATATAATTTAGTCCAATCCTCACATAGAAAGCTGTTATAACTCCCGCAGTGTAGCCAGGTTGGAGCTTAATGGAAGCGCCAAAATACCCTGATCGAAATGGTTTAACTGATTTAAATCCACTCCCTGTTACGAAGATAAAAAAAACAATAGATTATGATAAATTAAATGTGCAGAAAGCTTTATGATTAGATACCTAACAAAAATTAATTCAGACAGCTAGCAGAGACGCATTATAATGTCAGGTAGCTAATGGACTCGAGTTAAACCTGATGTGCTATCTAGCCAGATAGTCAACGCATTCTGGTCTACTCGTTGATGTGAATAACCCCAGAGATTTCTGTATCCTTGGTAAAAGCTCATTGACCTGAACCTAGAACCTGGCCAGTAGCCAGGTGAAGGTGGCCATTGAGCATTACTAGAGGAAGGAACCATAAGAATGAGAAGAAGTAAGGGAAAGAGAGCCATGAATGAGGGAGTCGCTAGGATGTGGAGAACCTGTATGGAGGAAATAGAGTGTGTGTGTGTGTATAAATGCAGAGAGTGAGAGATCAGAAGGCAATGTTACGTGGAGGAATTCAGTATGGCTGGCAGTGGTACAGTTGATAAAGAAGGGAAGAGATTAGCGGGTCCCCTTCCTCCATTGATGGGTAGTGATTTGTTGTTCATCAAGGGTCAGAGAATCAGAAATTATACTTGTAAATTTAGATAAAAATATGGCAGTTCGTATCTTAACATAAACCCAGGTTGCAGTAAGTGAACACTGCATTTTTGTCCATTTCACAACAACTTTCTTTCCTTATATTTATGGGAAAACCTGTGTAAGATTAGGGTTTCGTGGTTGGAAATAAAGGTAGGGAGAGAATGGTAAGCAGGTGTCTATTAGGTTTCTGTGAGTATAGAAAATTGGACTTTTGGACCAAAGTCTCTTTCTAATTCAAAAGCTACACGTATTCTTGTCTCTCAGCTTTTAACATGACAAAGGTGGAATAACCTAAATCATTGTTTATTTTTTTTTAAAAAAAAAAAACTTTTGCCGACCCAATTTCCTCTTTAGGCATAGGGATGTCAGCTCCGAGACCAAGCGGGATGAAATGTGGGTTAGATTCTGATTTAGTCAATTTTGTGAAACAAATGTGAGTTATCGGGTCTTTGATCCTCTGTTCTTCATTAATTGAGTGGACCATAAGGTATCTGAAACGGGGTCCCATGTTAGATTTGATTATGAGCGTGTGTCTGCCTGGGTAATTGGGAAAACTAAAGGTGATGATGTTGTGTTCATGTTGTTTGAGTCATCAAACGAGTCCACAATTGTTGTAGCTTAAGGCTAAATTTGGGATTGTTATTTATTTTTCTAAGTTATTTTGTTTCCTTTATTTTATTTAGAAAGATGTTTCATTAGCTATATACCTTTTAATTAGGGCTTTCCCTTTAAAGATTAAAATCTAAACTTATAACTAGTATAAATAAAATTGTCTATTTTATTTCTTTTTTTCTTTTCAAAATATTGCTCAGATTTTTCTATATTGTCATGAGATTATTTACAATGTCTAAGTTTTTTTTTTTCAAGACTTTTTCATCTCAATGTCTCTTGATTTTCATCTTAATATCAATTTATTATTAAAACAATCAAAAAAATACAATGAGCTCTAGTGAGCTAATTCATGAATTGAATCATAACATCCCGTGACATTAATAACTTTTCAAGTTGTTTTTTGTTGTACTATTTGATCATCATGGCTAGAGATCATAAAATAAGATGAGGTCATGATGGAGGATTTTGGTTTCTAAATAAGGAAGTTCCTCCTAGAAGCCCAAAGTTAACAAACTAATAATTAAAGTATTTATAAAGTTAGGTTTCACAACTAGCTTGTCAATTGGCATATTAGGATTTGGATGATCATGAAATAAATGATTGTGACTCAACATCTAGTTTTGAGAACCCATATCACGAGTGTGATCAGAGATAGCAACCTTTGTGTTTGGGATGATCACTATGAAGATCTAAGTTTTACAATGGAACTCCCCAAGTTTGCAAGCTCCTATAAGCTAAGGAATTTATTGATTAACTTCATTAGGTGGAACATATATTTTAGTACAATGAGGTCTCGAAGAGGATAAAGTTGAAGTTGATCACCATTGGGCTTAAGGATCGTGCCTCTGCATGGTGAGAGCAGTTGAAGAGAATCGACAAGTGACAGGGCAAGTTCAAGATTTATGACTGAGACAAGATTAAGAAGATAAAGACACACTTCTTTCCTTTCCATTATACTAAAACCTTGTACCTATGACTCCACCTGTCAAGGTAAAGAGCGAGATTTATTGATGATTATTCTGAGAAGGTAGAGGAGGGTGTAGCCTCTAATGACGAAAACAATACATATAAAAGTATCAATAGAAAGTGTTCAAAAAGTGATGGAAACAATAGTTTTGTTTACAAAGACAAGCAACAATCAACTTCTAGTATTTTATCATTTCTGCAATCAAACGAAAGATCCTTAAGACTTAAAGACACACAAGTGTTTTGTAATAGCTAACCTCTTTGTTCTGGTATACCATAGAAGCAATCGAATGAAAGATCCTTTTGAGCTATCAAAGTATGATGTTGTCATTACAACATATTCAATTGTCAGCATGGAGGTACCAAAGCAATCTCTAGCTTATGAAGTTGATAAAGATAAAGGAAAAAGGAAAAAGCCTTCGGAATTTTTTATGGATTATTTATGAAATCAAGATAATTTGAATTTATAAATAAGTTCTTTCCAATTTGAGAGACCAATGCATGAGCTTTTTGGGATCATTAATTATTTTTTTAAATTATATTAGTTTTTTATTTAGTTTAAGAACCATAATAATATTGAATTATTTATTAATTATATACTTTTAATAAAAAAAATCTTTTTTTTCTTTTAAGGATTAGGATTTATGTTAGGTGTGAGATTATTTATAACATCCAAAGGTTTTTCCCAAATCATTTTCATTTCAATCCCTTCCTAATTTCCATTTTAATCATAATTTTCATAGTTTTGCATGTAACAATTTCTTTCACACACAAAAACAAAAATGAAAGTTTGAAATTAGCAAAGTGATGATGTTCTAAATATTAAATATGCCTAGGAATGAGGATTTTGTAGTGTTTGAATTGTGGGTAATTATAGTATCACTTCAATGTTCGCTTTTCTAGAGTTCATGAAATTGATGGTTGATAATAGAAGACCTGACACCTTCAAAATAGTTTTTTTAATGGGATTTAGGGACCCTCCGATAATAAATTCTCATTTCAATCCCTTTCTAATTTCTATTTTAATCTTAATTTTCATAATTTTGCATGTAACAATTTTTTTCACACACAAAAACAAAAATGGAAGCTTGAAACTAGCAAAGTGATGATGTTCTAAATATTAAATATGCCTAGGAATGAGGTTTTTTTAGTGTTTGAATAATCACAATATTACTTAAATGTTCCTTTCTTCAGAGTTCATCAAATTGATGGTTGGTAATAGAATGTTTGACACCTGTAAAATATTCTTTTTTAGTTGGATTTAGGAACCATCTAATAATAAATTCAATGAATTTTTAATAGGAAATTGCAATAAATGAGAAAATTGATATTTAATTCGAAGAACAAGAGTGTGTGTTCTTAGTTGTGTATGATAAATACTCAGAAAATGAGAGTATGAATATTTTAGAGAATAGAAAAAGTGTGAGCCCTACACTTGAGTGGTTTAAAGGGTATATATAGCCTATGAACTTTGTCATGTTACTTAAATAAAAGGATTGAATCAACATCTTCTTATGATGACATTAATGAAGGATATATATCATTTACGCAATATCAATGATAAATAGATATTTGTTACCCAATAGTAATGTTGATGGAAATATGGTTGGCTCCTTAGAAGATTTTTATGCATCTAGGGATATAGGGAGATGATCAGTATTGGCTTTTAATATTTTATGTCAAAAGACATAAAAATAAATAAACAAATTCTTATAAGCTAATATGGGGCCTAAAAAGATTATCAAGTCTATATGTATATGGACTTGGAATGATTTTGAATCCAATGGTGTTGGGTTTGACACCTTGCTAGACTCATATGCATTTGGGCTCAGTGCATAATTGAACTCAAGAATATTGAGTCTAGCATCTTGCAAGACCCATATGCACCAGAAGTGTAATATGTGGCTAAACTGAAAGATGTTAGGCTTGGAATTAAGCTAGACCCATATCATATGGGTTTGGCATTTTGCCAAGTATGGATACATTAGGTTATAACCTTACCTTTGGCCTTTTTAATTTTGAGCTTTTAAGTAAATGTATGACACAACACACACACGGGTGCACTCTCTCTCTCTCTCTCTCTCACACACACACACACACACATATATATAATACATTGATCCATCAGTAGCTCCTCAAGTCTTTACGTATTAAATACACAAAGATTTAAAAGGTTACCAGCTTTAGTTAAAGACTTTTTACCTTTCCAATGAGATTTGTGTCCCGTGTAGAATTGTTAGGATTCTTTATGGCTAGGTGGCTTGTTCTTACTGCAAGAGATGGTCAGGTGGCCGATCTGTATTAAAAGAGGTGTCTTTTAGAAAACAAAATGGCAGCGTGCATTCAATGCAATAATTGATTAGATATTTGGAGATCTGAGATGACATGAAAGGTCATTCATCTAACAACGAGGGTGAAAAGTTATTTCCATTATAACCCTAACCATTCTTGCTTCAATTTTTTCTTTTTACTTTTACTCATTATAATATTTGTAAAAACAATTTTGTTTGAAGAATCTCTGAGCTAGTTTGCTTCATTATAAGAATAAATTGTCCTTATAGGTATCTTCCACCAAATATTTCTTTCTCCTTCTTTTTGAACAGAAAAATGGATAAAAAAGAGTTAGATTTGACCCTAGGAATAAAGGATATTGCCTCATCTAGTGAGAAGTTCAGGTTCCAACTAAAAAATAGAGGAAATGGTAGGGGACGTGGGTTCATTAGATTAGGCCCCAAAACTAGAGGGGGGAACCCCAACATCCACCTCTGGTAGGGGGAGGTAGTTCTTCTTATTAAAGAAGTTCTTCCCCTACCATTACTAGGGAACCTTAGGGGATGAAGATGTTTTCTTTTCTACTTTAGGTATCTTATTTCTATATCATGAAGAGTTCAACTAGAATAGTAGACCGGGTGTTGTATGCTTTTTTTCCCCTTACACGACACTAACTGCCTGATTAGAAACCTTAAGATAGAGGAACAAACTCTCAGTTTGTCTTGGCTGTGACAAGATTTTAGGAGAGAAGAGATAAATTTTAAGTTCTCAAAAGCTTTCTAGCAATCTAGTGTCCATTTAAAGTTTATAATATTCTCCAAGATCTAAAAGAAAGGTAGGTTGCATTCCTCTAGCTTGGATATGAATCTGTTAAAGACGATCAAACCTTAGTGAAGTGTTGAACAAATTTAACCTTTTAAGGATGATTCATATCCAGTATTACTTTAATCTTCTCAAGATTGGGTTCTTTTTCCTCATTGTTGTTAGAAAAATCCAAAAAAATTCCTCCTCTAATGGCGAACATGTACTTGAAAGGATTCACCTTTATTTGACATTTGCCCAAAACCAAGAAAAAACATCTTCTAGGTCCTTTAAATGTTGTTTAAAAGTCATGTTTTTAACTAGCATGTCTCCATATAAGCTTTCATATTTCTTATAGTATAGTGTTTGCACACTTTGTTAACTATCTGTCTGTAAATAACCCTTTTATTTTTCAAGCCAATAGGATTGCTCTGTAGCAAAAAGTTTTTCCTAATGTAATGAAAGAAGTCTTCTTATATTTCTAGATACATAAAAATATGGGAGTACCCTAAATTAACATCTAAAAAGCTTAAGAACTCAAAGACAGTTGTAGAATCTACCAATTTATCAATCATTAGGAGTGAAAACTATCCTTTGGACATATTTTATTCAGGTTAGTGAAGTCCACACACATCCTCCACTTTCCAGTACTCTTATTCACCATAACCATATTATCTAACCAATACAGATACATGACCTCACTGATAAACTCAACAGTTAATAGTGTATCCGTTTCTATAGGTATTGCATGTTGTCTTCCCCCTTAAAATATATTTTCTTTTGTCGAATACAAAGGAAAGTTAGGTCAACTTAAGGTCTGTAAGCAACTATCTCTAGGCTGATCTTTGGCATATTTAAAGTGTTGAAATCAAAATTAGCCTTTATAGGTGAGGAATAAATTTATCAATAATTGTTATTGAGGTGGTTCCAATGCGGAGCCTATCTTGGTAACAACCCTATCTTCTTACCACAAAGATACTTTTTTTAACTATTATTTGGCCTCAGTTCTGACCTCTACTCTCTTCTTCAAAGACCCTTAGTGGTCTATAACCAAAGACCTCTTGCATTTAGGCATTCAAAGACACAATTCCTTGAAGCTTTTTGGTTTTCTCTTACAATGACAACTTTTTTTTAGTAGAGAATTTTAAGGTCAAATATCATATGCTTATGACTTCATTGATCTAATGCAAAAAAGGTCTTCTTATTATGGTGTTGTAAGTAAGAGTTATTCTTATCACTATAAAGGTTTGCTGAAGGATAAAGCACTTAGGGTAGGTACTTATTGTGATTGAGATATCTAAAGCACCCTTCACTAACACTCCTAGCCCTTTAATCCTAACAATTTTTTTTTTACAAGAATCATCCTTGAGGGATCTATCCCTATCTAGGACATCACATCTTTGGATAAGATGGTAACTGAGCTCCTATCATCTACCAACACCTTGTAGTCTTGATGATTGGCTAGAATTATGAGAATTACCAGTGCATCCACATAGGGGTAAGCCACCCCTTCTTAATATTTTAGAGTAAAAGTTATAACTTGTTTTGTGGGTTCTATTAATGAGTCATTGTGAGGACATGTTTTCCATACTTTCTCTAGCTGAGATGCACCTTAGAATCACATAGATCTCAGGTAGGCTTTGGGCAGGCTGGATAGACTTTTCTCTATCACGTTCCATATAGACATGCCCTTTGAAAAAAAAATAGCCTTTGGCTATCAACCTCTTAATTTTTTTTCTTTAGTATGAAGCAAACTTTCGTATCATACCCTTTATCCTTATGGTGAAAGCAAAATTCTTAAAGGTCCATATGTGTGGAGTTGACACCATAGAAGGTGGATATTGAACAAAGTATGTTCCCTTGATGGTTGTAAGGACTTCTGTTAGGGTGGCATTTAAGGAAGTCATATGTGTCCTCTCAATGTATTGTATGTTTTCCCTTGCTAGCCTTTCCTGACCATTATTAGAATTATTATCTTTGCTAGGAGAACGATTCCATTTGAATGGTTTCTCATCCTCATTTTCCTGGTAGAAACGGGGAGGTCTATGCATCAACATGTTGGCTTCCTATACCTGTATGTGATTCTTCATGACTTGTTTTACCTTTAATAGGCCTTTGTTTAGTAAAATATATAAATCCTTCTATATAGAATGTTCCCTTACTCTACTTATCAAAGCCTTTAAGACTAATAGCTCAATCAATTCTTTTAACTTTAACATTTCTTTGTTGAACCTCTTCAAATATGCCCTGGTGGATTCCTTTTTAAATGAGTAATGCTGAATAGTTTCGTAGAGCTTCTTTTAGCGAGTATACTGGTGCTAAATCATGACATGAGTTTAGCACAGAGGTTATTAAAACCCATGATAGAGTCTGGTTCTAGGTTATTATACCAAGCTCATGTTGACCCTCTAAAGGTCGTAGAGGAGGTCTTGTACATAGAATCACTATCTTAGATGACCAAGTCAAGGTTTCTATACATATTTTGGACGTGTTCTTATGGATCTATAAGGCCCTTAAAGTTGTTCAAAGTAATCTTTTTAAAGATGTACTTTTTAGGGATGAGGGTGTATAAGAGTCAACTAGATAAATATGATCCCTTTATTTCATAAGAATCGTAGACCTCATCTTGTAAGTATTTATTTCATGATTTTTCCTTACTGTTGTTTAATAAGCTTTAGAAGCTAAAGAATTCTAGCATGGAATGGTGGGGCTGATGGTTAACTTCAATCTCGCGGTGGCTAGAAGGTTCACCTCTAGACTGATGATATATTGGGAGAAGTTCATGTCTACGAGAGAAATCTCTGGAGGGACTATGAGATCATTGGGGAGGAAACTTTTCCAAGTTATTTTGCCCAGCATCTTTTAAAGAATACAAAAAATATCTCCTAGAAAGGAGGAATGTTTAGGAGGTTGAAACTAAGAGATCTACCTCTTATGTTAGGACTTGCTGGATGGCAAGGCCCGAGGTTGCTTTTGGGATGTCAAGACAACTTGGTTAAGGGTTTGAATCTAATTAATAAGTTTTCATTTAATTGATGAGTTGTTGAAACTACTGACAGAATACTGCTGATAAATATTTTTTTGTTTGAAGTGTTTTTTTAATTTATAAATTCATTAATGATTATATTATTAATATAATAACTGACATAACAAAAATCATTGATGATAAATTTTTCAACTATCAGTTTCCATTCATGATTTTAATTTTTTCCAACAAAATCAATATTTAACTACCAAACGAATATTTTATCAGTATTATCCAATATTCCGGTTGTGAATCTTCTCCTTCGCCATAAACTCTATCATCAGTTTAAAAGTTGAATATTTGAATTTCAACATGCGGTTGGAAATTCCTCCCGGGCCAATATCTTGTATTGTGTGTTTGCATATCATTGATAAGATAACGTCGTCATCCTTGGAGTAATATGTATGAACATTATTTACCCAAGGAAGAAATTAAATTGAGAGGGCATTGATCGTCTCAATTATTCTCCTAGTCCTATTAGCAACTTTTTACGGAAACAATCAAGATCATCTCAATTATTATGCAATATGAATGGAATTTTTTATTTTTTTTTATTATTATTAATGTTGGTATCCAGATGAGTTTATATGTATCTCGATTAATTTTATAGGTTCTGAAATTAACGATTATATAAGTTTTTAGTAATTTTAAGATTTATAGAATTTAAATTAATAATTTTTAAAAAATAAATTTATAATATAATTAATTAAACTATATTTTTAATATTTTTTATCTTTCATCTTTGAAAACGACATTCTTGAGTTAATTGGCACTGACACAACCTTTTCTATCAAATAAAATGGAATTTATTATCAAACATCCCATCTTTGTGATCAAATGTCAGAAAGCTATCCTTTTTTCTTATAAAATAGGAATTTCAAAAAAAAAAAAAAAAGAAGTTATCTCCGCCAATGTTGTGTTTGTTAAATTTAAAGGACTTCATTTTCTGCATATATATAAATATTAAATACCTCTAAAAGTGTAGTTAATTTATCAATCAACTCCAAAAAAATAATTTCATGATACCTATGAAAGATTTATATGGAATTTGATTTTGAACGCAAAGTAACTTCAAATAATTAAGCACATAAAATACAATAAATGTAAAAAATAAACATAAAGCTAAATTTACTAATTTTTCTTTAAATCCATAAATAAAAGAATTAAAAATAATATTTGAACATATAATTGAGCATTTGATTTATTTTAGAAAAATAAATCAAATGAATAATTGATAGTAAGGTGTGGAAATTTCTATCATGGTTTTCGAGTCACGAAATTGGACATGATGGCTCTCATGTGATGAAGGTGTGGAGAAAGTGAAAATTTATTAAGCAGAAAGCTGAAGGTAAAAGGATAGATCAAGGAATATATATCTGAATTTAATTTTAAAATTAAGTTAATTCTAAACGTTTTTCAATCTACATATATTAACATATTTAGCAAGAAATAAAAAGGTATTTTTTTGTTGGTTTTTGATAAATACATGAAAATAATTTATTAATAAAACATGAAATGTCAAGAGAATAATTGATAGAAAATAAAATTTTGAGAAGAAGTTGATAAAATCAATATATTTTAAGAGGAGGTGAAATGTTATTTTCCGTGTATATAAATTATAAGCACAAACAGCAAAAACAATTCTGCCCGCATATAAGTGTGTATAATAAATATATTAGAGACCACATTAAATTGTAAAACGAAACATATTTATTTTAGGAATCCATTATTATTTATGAATATTATTTTTATTAGACATGCTAAAACACTAATTTATCAACTAGCTAATTAAAATATTAATTGTAACATAGATAGAACTAGTTTACCGTACGTGCCATCTGGTGGGTGAAATTAAATTTTTTTTAATTTAATAAAAAATATTAAGATTGGAAAAAATTATTGGTGTTTTTATTAAATTTGAGTTAGAATATTAGCCTTGAAATTTTTTTATTTAATTATTTATTAAATTTAAAATTAAAATTAAACTATATAAGAATTACTCTGACGTGATATAATAATAATAAAAATAACATATTTTTTGGCCGAGAAAAAAATCTAATATAAAATTGGCATTAAAAAAATATTTTTATTAAATGTTTTATTTAATTTAAATTTAAAATTAAATTATATAAGAGTTACTATAATATAACTAGTTGTTTCTATCAATTTTATAATAACCTTATAATAATAAGTAAAAAAAATTTATGAATAAAATTGAGAAATAAAATAAATAAATAAAACCTTTTTAATTGAACTCTTCGTTAAAATTAAATAAGATGAAAGTTTTGTCGACATAATTCAATCTATTATGTTAAAAAACAACACCAGCGACTATTAAAAAGAGTAAAATGCTGTCGGTTAGACGCCACGTGTGAACTAAATACAGCATGGCATTGGAGTTGTACCATTGTACCACAACAGCAAATTGCAGACAAGAGCCTTTATTGCAGACCAAACCATGAAGGGGAAGGGGACACCAATTTTACATTAAACGGAGGTCGTATGGTGACACTAATGTGTCGGCCACGCAATCTATCAACGAGAGCTGGTTTATTTTTTATGTTTTAAAAGTATTTTTAAAATAAATAAAATGTTTTTTTTATTTTTAAGTTGTTTTGATTTGATGTATTAATATTAAAAATAAATTTAAAAAAATAAAAAAAACATCTTAATATATATTTTTTAAAAATTAATCAATATGATAATAGTAAAAATATTAAAAGAAAATCCAACAGTGAAGGCGGGTGAAAACGAAAATGGACCCACTCGACCGACAAATCATGCAGCTTAGCTGAGGACGTGTATGCGTACGATGATTTTTTTATTTTTTATTTTTTTTATTTTTAATATGGTGGATCATCTTTGTCTCTTTTTGGGTCTAATGTTAGTGCTTTCAACTCAACTTGTTTCCTCTCCAATTTTGTCTTCGCTCTTTTCCTTTCCTTTTAGCTACGACTTCAGCTTCACGTACATATATGCACGAAATTAGCAAAAGCTATATGAGGAAGGGGAATCACTACACCACTCCTCACATGTTACTGTTTATTACCACAATATATATATATATATATATATATTATTAAGTTTATTAGAAATTGATTTCTTTTATATTTCCATCTTTCAACATTTAGTTTATTAAAAATTAAATTTTTATTTTATTTTTTATATGAGGTTATCATGATTTTAGAAAAACATCTCGGTATTTGATTAATACTCAGTTTTATGATTGTCCAATTTTTTTATCATATTATTAAATAAAAATTTCAAAAAAATATTATAAATTGAATTTCATGATTTATTTTTCATTGGGTTATCATGATCTTAGAAAAATATGTCAGCATTGAGTTGGTGCTTGGTTTTTTTTTTGTATCTATTTTTTATCATATTATTAAATAAAACTTTATTCCAAAAATACCTAATTATTGAAAATTAGGCTTTATAGTTTATTTTAATTTATTTTTTTACGGAGTTATTATAGTTTCAGAAAAACATCTTGATATTGAGTTGGTTCTTAGTTTTGCAAGCATCTATTTTTTATCATATAATTAAATAAAAATAATTTTTTAAAAAGTTATTAAACTCAATGAAGTTCATGATCCAAGTTGTTGATTTGATAAATTAATCTATGTTTCAATATTTTTTTACGTAAAAAATGTTATTTTTTAAAATCAAACCATGTTTATTAAATGTTCAAGGTTTTTTTAACATGTAAAATTAATTGAGTCACGTAATAATAACTGTTATATAATTTAATTTTAAATTTAAGTTAGATAAAAAAATATATGATTAAGATCCTAAGTTAAAAAATTCTGGTCCCACCGAAGCGCAGCACAATATATTATCTAGTGAATTTCTAATAAGCCATTTTTAGTGACATGAAGTTAGTTATTATTTACTGTTTGCATTAAAAAGATGCACTTAATGGGATATTTTAACCAATGCCATGTAATTCAAATGATGCTATCGTCCTCATTTTTATTAAAAAATATTTAATTCAAACATTTTTTAAAATAAAATAAAGGATTTTCTAAACACCCAAATAAGTATATATATATATATATATATATATGGAGCATGCTTCATTTACACACACACACACACACAAACTAGAGGGATGAGACACTGGACATAGCTGTTCCATCTTTTCTATGGTTCATGCTGGGTTGGATTAGACTAGACAAATATTCTTCGAAAGACACTGGATTAATGCAGCTGTACACCTTTAAAACCGTTGGAAAATTTATATGTTAGCTCATCTCGAAAATTTCTTGACGGTGGATTAAAATATTGTTTGTAGGGAAATATTTTTTTTGAGAAGTATTTTCTTGATTTTTTTATATTTAGTTACATTATTAAAAAAATGATAAGAAAACTGGTCACCGGATTTCACTTTCCGGTAAAACAAATAAACCTTTAGATGGAGGAAATAATTTTTTAGTTTAAAAGAGCAGAATACATTTTGACTAAAAAAACTAAATAGGTATAGCACTTTAATAATATATTAATAAAATACTTTATAATATAATATTATTAAAAAATAATAAGTTACTAATATATTTATATAGGAAATAATATATATATATTAGGATATATTAATATACAATATAAAAATATATTAATTTGATATATTAGTACATATAATACTTTAATTTAAATAATATTGCTAGAAAATACATTATGCATTGCCACACATTATAAAATAATCAATTATTCAATAATCTATTTTTTTTATATAAAAACTACTTTTCAAAATAAAACTATTACCCAAAAAATAAATGAGACCATAGTATCTCACATGCATAATCATTTGATACAAAAGTTGTTAATTTTATTCTGCCTTTTGTTTTCTCTCATTGTGTCTCTATAATTCAAAATATTAATTTAATATAAATAATTTCAATTCAAATCTAAAGATAAATTAATTTGAAATTATGCAATACAAACTGCACAATGTCAAACATTTAAACATAATTTAAAAATTTCTAAATAATCAAGTGTTAAGACTAAATAGAACTTTAATTACTTAAAATAATTCAACACAAACAAAATGCTAAAATATTAAGAAAGTAAAATGTTTTAATATAAAAAAAATATAAATCAAGCATCATCTCCATCATTAACATAAAAATAAAGATCTTGATTTTATAATGGTATGTAGTGAAAATCATCAACTAAACATTCTTCATAATAAATTTATGTGTGGTGATTGTTTTTTTCTATACATTCAGTCTCTTATTGAAAGTTATATATGATATAATAGCTAATGTCTTGACTTTTATCATGATTAATATAGAACTTTGATAAAATCAACATGGCCGACACAATACTTTAATTTTTATCCTAAAAGGTGTTAATTTATGATTCAATTAACTTGAATAAATCCAAGTAGGATTCATCAAAGACAACTCATAAGATTTTTTTTAAAAATTTTTCTTAAACAACATTGTTTTTGGATATATTTATGTTAACTCGTTAATTCCCCCGAGTTGATCCAACAAATCAACATCTCCTAGACTGATTTGATAACTATAACATCATGTAGCTTTTATCTTACATGATATAAACATTTTTGTTTGAAAACTATTTTATGGGCGATGATAATCTTTATTTGTAGTTTCAACTTTTTGCTGATAGTTATGACATGATAACTAGTCTTTTCAATTTCATTAACATAAACAAATTTCGTAAAATGATCAATCTATGTTATTTTGGTCCATTATAAGATCAAGAGCTAAATTTTTTTTAATATATTTAATAAGATAATTCAAAATATTTGAACTAATACAACCTTCAAAACTTCTACAAATAATAATCATACCCTTAAGTAAGGACTGATCGATGGAGCCAAGGCATTTAGTAATTTGGGCAGAAAGCAAAGAGGGGAATTATTCATTGTCAAGTTAGCAGCGACCTTGAGTTTTTAAGAAGAGCAAGTCCGCAGGATTGGAGACTTTAAGTGGCAAAGTATCCTTATTTTACGAGGACACGTAAGCGGCAAGCATTGGTGTCTTAATTTGCAAGGATTCCTAGCATAAGTCGACAGCAGCTCATGGTTTAATAAATAGTTGATTTCAGCAGCTACATTAATTAATTTCGTAGGAGATAAAGTGGGGGGCAGCTTCTTTAATTGACAAACACACAATGTAAGCAACTATGTTTATTTAAACAAGAGTTGAGTTCGGCAATTGATCTCTTGGGCTATTAAGCTTGAGGCAACATTAATGGGATGTCACATATCTTCAATCGGCAGCCTTGTTTTATTATTTTTAGGCTTGGGTATTGTTTACTTAACATATTTTGGGTTATTTTTTTATTTGGGTTTTAATATTAGCTCATTAGTCTAAGTGATCGGTTATGGTTTTTAACCCCCCCCCCACATTTAAGGGTTATCACATGAAAGTTATAACCCAAAATAAGGTCCAAATTGGGTCATAATGCGTCTACGCTCGCGCCCGACTCCACGTTGGGTAAGGGATGTGCCCGTGCCCAACCTCATGTTGAACCGTGATGCGTGCACGCCCAACTCAATGTTGGGTCAAGGACGTGTTTGTGCCTAACTCCATGTTGGGCCATGGTGCGTTCACATCTTACAATTATTTTTTCTTTTACTAGATCTCCACCAATTGAATTTCCTCTGAGAATAACATTGATTTATGAAAGAGACTAGTGAGAAGGCTCGACTTCTTCTCCTTTCCATTTCATCTGTTTTTAAAATTATTATAGATAGCCTTTTGCAATAAGCCTTTTTTTCTTGTTTTTTTAGAGCAAAACATTTTCCAGTGTCATAACCCCCTATCCTGTAGAATAAGAAGTACTTTTTTCGATTCCTTTTGCTACATCTCCCATCATGGGTGGTGGATATTGCACATACTTATTTTCATGTGATTGTTGTAAAAACCTTAACCTTGATGGTGTTTAAAGTAGTAGTTATCAATTTTGTATATACCATTCTATTTCATGTTGGGACCTGGTATTACCCCTAAATGGTTGAGCATCTAAAGAAGGATGCATGTTATTTGGCCTTAACGACACTTCCCTTCATTTATTGAAGCGAGGATGCTCTTTTCATGACACACTAGATACTTCCACTCGGATATGAATCTCTATCAACTATTTTACATTGAGTTGATTTCTCTTAGAGAGAGCATAAAGTCATTATCAAAAGGATTAATTATGTATTCCACTACTAAGGACTTTTAGTGCTACAGGTTCTAGTACATTTTTCACATTCAAATAGGCTCTGGTGCTTTTTTTTTCTAATTGAATAATGGAGAAAAGTTAAGTTGAACTCTTTTTGGCAGGAATGCTCATACTGAAATGAATGATCAACTTGTCACACAAGGCTAAAAAACTAGATATGGAACCTAGTTTTAGGCCTTGATACTCAACTCGTGTAAAACTCTGAAAAGTAGTTGAATCCTTGCTTATAGCTTTCAAGTCTTACACCACCAATTCCAAATCATTCCTCAAATTTTAAATATGTCTCCTATGGTCTAACAATCTATCATAGTTATCAAAGTTCATTTTACTAGCTACAGAGTCTCTGTAGAGGCACGTGTTCAACACATTGTCATATGGTCGTGATCTTTTTATCTAACTGGAGTCCTTTTTATGCATTGCCTCAATAGTTCTACTTCTTTTAATTCATTTTCAATTATCTATGTACATATAAATTTATACACATTAATTTACGGAAATTACAACTCAGTAATAAAATTGACAAAATATAAAACGGATCCATTAAATAAGCCACTATTTATATCATCACAACACATCCAAGTTGGTAATTCGACTTAAGTTTCAAAATTTACAAACAAATATAATTTTAGAAAATCTAAAATAAACCATAGGATGTACAAAATCATGTATCCATACAACAAGTTTGTTAGAGAAAAAAATATAAAACAAGTAAACACAAAAAAATACATATACTGCAAAAATATGCAATATAAAAATTGACATTTCAAAATTGTATTAAAATTTTAAAAATGGTAAATTTACTTACTTAAAATAAAAAATTCACAATAAAATTATTGTTGTGACTGGAAAAGTCGAAGAAGGATGAGTTTTGTAGAGATGGGGGGTGATGTGGGGGGGTTGTTAGTTTCAAAATTGAAGGGGGGTTTGTTTAGTTGCAAAGGAGAAGAAGGAGAAATGAGGGAGGAAAGGGTCGACTAGGTCATATATTAACTATTACTGATGGAATTACCGAAAAAATATTTTCGTTTGTCAATCCATCGACAATTTTATTGGTATAATTAGTGACACATCACTGTACGACTTTCAATGTTTGAATTCAATTGTAATTCCATCAGTAAAAGTGTCCACAAAAAATTATATGTCGTGCTTTTTGGTTTTTTTAAATTCATTTTATTGCGACTGGGATTCCCTCAGTATTTACCAATAGAAATATTCTGTCGGTAAATACCGACAGAATGGTGATGGGAACAATTTAGTCAGTAAATATAGTGCCAAAATACCAATGAAATATTTTTTTCGGTAATTTCGTTTGTATTCGTAGATTTTTTGGTAGTGAAAGTCCTAAACAAACTAGAAAATCTAGAAAAAAAAAATAACTAGCATTACTAGAATCTTTAGTGCCTTTGTATATCCAATTAATTGGTCATCACCCCGAGTACAAGACCGGTGTTGACTATTCTCAAAGACATTTTTTACACAAGAGAGGTCATACTATATAAAAAAACTTTAACCGGTCAGGTTATAAGTTTGCTTCTTACAGGTCACCAGTTCAAGTCTCACAAATTTCAAGGCTATTAAATAAAAAAAAAAAAACAATTGCCCGTTAAATAAAAAAAAACCAAATTAAAAAGATATGAGTTTTATCTTTTGGCAATCGTGATTATAACTGGCTGAAACAAACTTCTATAATTCTTTATTATGCCTAAAAATCTTGATCCTGTCATTCAAATACATCAGCTATTGATGGCTTCGAGGCTAGATGCAAAAGCAAAGTTGCTAGAAACCCGCTCATAGCAGTCAAAATGTTTGGAAGCAAGGCAAAATGCAAACGAAGAAAATAGAGAAAGAGAGAAGAAAAGAAAAACATCAAATGACTTGCATGCTCGGACAAGATTATAAGGAAGGCAATTGCCTATTGTCCTATAAAGTCATTCTCTGCATCACCTATCATCTTAAATTCTGAAAGGCATAATCATTTGAGTTTGTTAGAACTATATATGTTTTGGATTAAGATGGTGTCGGAAATGCTAAGAATGTGCTATTGGTCTTTCATTAGTCACTCAATTTATAACTCCGTATCTCTTTGGATATCTCCCATCGTGTATCTGCACCAAGAAGGAGAGGTTTACTCATGACAACATTGTACCAAGTCTAGCTTAAGTGTGATTAAGAATTCAGAGGCAGTTATAACTGTATGAAAATTGGGAGTAGGAGAAACTAAATATCAATATATGAAAATAATGATGATGTAACAATGATATTGGAAAAATAAAGATAAAACATAGAAATAAATGGAGAACACTACCAGAAAATTGATAAATACAAACGGAAATACCAAGATAATGTTTTCATCGGTAAATTACAATGAATTTTACCGATGAAAATATTCTCTCGGTATATACCGAGGGTGTTACAGTGAAAAAAAAATAAAAAAAATCAAAAGTATGAGACGTGTCATTTATACAAACGGAATTACCGATGATTTTAATACCATCGGTAAATTCGTTGGTACATTGTTCACATCTCCTTAACATTGTTCATCATGTCAATTACCAATGGAATTATCGATGGAATTTTCTGTCGGTATTTTTTAGAGAATTTTGGAACTGTTCATTTCTCAATTCCATTGTTAATTATTGTTCTTTACAGACAAAATCACCAACAAATTGAAAAGTCGGTGCTATTTGGTGGGTTTTTTTATTTTTTTTATTGAATTGAATATTTAAATTAAATACTACAGAAAAAATCACTAATCGATTGAAAAATCGTCGATGATATTTGATGGTTTCTGAAATTTTATTAATAAATTAAAATTTTAAATTAAATATTACAGACGGAATCACCGATGAAATGGTTAAAAATATTATTATTTAATTATCCACTGGTAAAACTATCGGTAAAATACCCCAATTAAAAAGACTAGAATCCCTCATTCATAATAGATAGACCTCCTTTTCTTCTTCTTCTTCTTCTTCTTCTTCTTCCTCCTCCTCCTCCTTTTATGTAAAAAACATCAACATCCCTTTCTTTCTCTTCTCTTCTCTCCACAACTCCTATTCTCCTTCACGCTCAAGTATGTCTTCTTCTCTTTTCTTTTTTTCTTTTGTCAGTTTTTTTAATTAACATACTTATGAATTTATTTTTCTTCTTAGCTTCACTCTCAACTACATTAAGGTAAGATTTTTTTTTCTTCTTATTCGTGTTTTTTTTCATTATATTTGTTATTTTATTTTATTTTTAAAATTTTCTATTCTTAATAATTGTATGAATGTTGTTGTAAGATTATTTTTTTCATGTGAGATCAATTTTTCAGTTGATTTATTTATAGGATTTTTAAATATATTTTAATTATTTAATTATTTTTCTAGTTTTCTTAAATAGATTTTTAAAAAATATGTTTTTAAATAATCACCGACGGAATTGCATACAATATTTTTATCGGTTATATTGCAAGCTTCCCGAGGAAAGTACCAATGGAATGAAGTAGGTAAATGTTTTTTACTATTGACGGATTTATCGACAGATAAAAAATTACCAATAAATAATTCACTGACAGAGCATTTCCGTCTATGATCCCGTCGGTAAATTAATTACCAATAGAATGATGATAGTATAAATACTGATAAAAAATTTCATCGGTAAATATAAAAATTCTAATAGTGGAACTTGAAGAATATAAAGAGAAGGGAACTTAGTGGATAACAAAGCTAATAAAAAAGCATTCTTATCTCCTGTAAAAACAATTGATACCAATTGGATTGTTATTCTCTTCTGCAACAACTATATATCATTATAATGGCAGTAAATATGAATAAATCTACACTATATGCTAAATTCTATCAATTTTGTTAATATAAAGTGATGTAGGAAGATTTTTAGAGAAAATTATATATTTTCTTAGTTATGCTCGTATTTAGTTTAGTAAAATATTTTCCTTTATGATATTTTTATTTTATTTTCTATTTATTTTAGGAAATCAACTATTGTGATTGACAATTTTATTTTATCTATTTGGTTTAAGAATCATTATAATAATTCTATAATTATTTATTAGTATGTTTTGCTACTTCAAGGTAAACTTAGGACTAGCTAGTATAAAAAACTTAGGACTAATATAAATAAGGTTGTTTAACTTATATTTTAACATCCACTTGAAAGAGAAAATATTTAGTAATAAAATTCTGAATTATGATTTGTATATGGTGACTTTATTCAATGTAATTTTGTGTTGTTTGTGCTTGTTGTCTTTCTTGTATTGTTTTTATTTGTGTTTGTAGGTATTAGAACCAAACAATTCCTAGTGGTTAGTTGTTGTATTATTTATTTTAATGATGATTATGTTAATAATGATAGCATAAACAATGACAATAATGGTAGAGATGATGTCATTAATAGTGTCCTCAAGTTGGAGATTGATTGAAAAAAAACATTAAAGGTGATTAACAAAAGAAAATTATTGATTTAGACTATGTTGATCCATTTTATTACAAATTTACTATTATCATAAAGGTAAACTCGTTTGAGGATTATATGGATATAACATATGTTGATGAAGGAAGTTTGATATTTGCAATACATTACTTTATAAAACAGTGGATGAGAAATAATTTGACAATTATAGTTGATATCTAAAATTATTATATATAAAAAACGAAGAAGAAAAAAGAAAGTTTTGATTGGACATTTATGAGATTGAGACAAAATTAATTTGAACTTAGGGATGAGATCTTTCCAACTCGGATAGACCGATGCAAAAGGATTTTGAGGGGAAATTAATTAATTAATTAATTAATTTTATTCATAAATAATTTAGAAAAACATTTTCTTTTTATGATGTTTTTTTTTCTATTTAGTTTAGGAATCTTTATAATAACTCCACAATTATTTATTAGATTTTTTTATTTCAAGATAAACATGAAATTAGTATAAATAAAGTTATTTAACTTGTATTTTAGCAAATTAGTTTAGGAGAAGAAAATATTTAGTAACCAAATATCAAATTAAAATTTTTATGTGGTGATCTATTCAGCAGAATTCTATGTTGCCAATATTTATTGTCTATTGTTTCCCTCTAGCCTCTACATCATAAAGCCAGACTTATGTATTATAGCAATCAGAACACAAATATCTTCTCTTCGGAATTTCTTGCTTTCTAGTTGAAGTTCTTGCCCTCGTATGTCTGGCCAAATTGCCAGTTTTTAGGGGTAACATGCCATGAAGTCGAGTCCCTGTCATCGCTTGCACTAACACGGAAGGATAGCGACTCTCCAAGCAAAATAGCACTGGTTTTCCAAGTTGTCCCCCAATCTCGTTCCATTTGCGTCCACTTGAGCTTGTCATCTCCCTTCACTTGAACACCAACAACATCTCCAGCTCCCCCTACATTCCACACAATGACCTGATAGAACCAAGGATTCCCCAATATAGTGAATCGAATACCTCCTTGCTTCTGGCATGGAACCCTGCAGGGAAAATGAACCCTTTTAATTAAGAAACTCAACCCTTTTAAATTGTAAAATATTGCCAAATGGGAAAAGATTGAAAAGTCATGTGACCTGCGATATTGGATTGGAATAATGCCGGCCTCGTACTCAGCAAGCTGGCTAAATACAGGCTTGGCTACATCGAAATGCTCACGTGGCACATTGCACCAGCCTCCATTGTCATTTGGGAGAGATGGATTTGGTGGGCAATGGTCAGTTGCAGTGACAATGAGAGATGGCTGCCCTAGCTTGCACCATTGAGGGTTGTCAGCGCACTTGATTTCGAAACAAGCACCACAGGCCTGTCCATTTTTGAACAGAACACTGCTCAGTGCAGCTGTATTCATGCCATATCCTTGGCCCGCAACATCTTTGTAATTGCATGCTCCCCCTGTACAAAAAAACGTTAGTCCAGGAACAATGAAAATAATCTACTAGTAGTTACAATTAATATCGTCGGATGCGCGAGGACTCGATGTTCTTTGTTTCTTTTTTACAATATATTTTTAATGAAATATAGAAAAATGTTCTCATCATACTGCTCTTGGCAGGAAGCCACGCAATATTGAATGGAATTTTAGCTAACGAAAAGACCATATTGGAAGTTGGATTTGGTCGTTTTGTAAGGTGAGCAGGATCATCGATCACTTGTGAAGGGTAAAAAAAAAAAAATAGGGAAAAAAGGAAAAGAAGGCATCGATACCGAATGTTCCTGAACTGCCTTCATAGAAAGTTGCATGAGCTTCCTTCCATGTGCCTGGCTGGAACTTTGGTTTATGCCTTTTGGGAAGTTCAATGTCGTGGGCTAGTCGTCGAATTGCATGGTGAATGGCTTGTTTTCCTGAGAGGGAAGGTTTTAATTTTGCCTGGCAATTAGGAAAGGCAATGGCTAAAAGCAGCAATGTTGCTAACATAGGTTTCAAAGGCGATGCCATTATATATGCTGGCGTTAACAATCTGATAAAACACCAAGTTGGCACAGCCTTCGTTATATAATTTCTCTCGAGAGAGATATGTTAAAGATGTTATGCTATATCCTTGATGGGGCAACAGGTATATATAGTGCTAGATTTTGCAAGTCTGTTGTACCTAACTATATAGGTTAGGAAATATTAGAGAGCATCCAAAGGAATGATGAGGCCGCTAGGAGAGGCATGGCATTCGCTCTGTGCCTTCCCCTTTTTAGAAGCATATATGAACTGTTCTTATAACATTCCTGTTTTCCTGCTTGCCATTGTTGAGCACAGGCTTTAATTTTCCCTCCCAGCCTGATTCAAGTACCATGCACCCATGTTTAGGAAGTAACACCGCAGAAAAAAAGTGGGATAACGGCTAGGGAATTACCGATTCTGTCAACATCTTTTTTCCTCTGGCAATGGCAGCGGAATTAACCACCACAACATCATATTGGAAAAGTTGGCTTTTAGATTTGATTTTTATATACATTTAAAGTCTAATTAAAAATAAATCCATCCATTTTGGTTAAAAATTTGATAGAAAATATTCTCAATATGATTCTATAACATGAAATATCATAATATCTAAACCCAATTTTAGATGAATTAAAAATTAATCTTGAAGTTGGCATAATATAAAATTTTAATCATATAACTTTGTTCCATATTAGAAAAATAGAAACTTTTTTTTTAATTAACGTGGGTGTCCGGGTCAGTTTACGCGTATCTCAACTAATCTCACGAGCCTTGAAGTTAACAACCATATAAGCTTCTGGTGGTCTTAAGGTTTGTGAGACTCGAACTGGTTACCTCTAAGTGATAAATTTAAGATCTGACCAGTTGAGTTACACCCCTCATGCTAAATAGAAACACTTCTTCTTTCCATGGCATGTGTGTAGTTTTGCCCATATTGAAAAAATAAAAATTCTTATTTTCTTGTGTGTGGGGGTCTTTGTCCCGCATATAAAAAAAACACTCTTCTTTTCTTTAAAAACCCTATATAAAGATGTTTTTGTTGGTTTATATATTGTGCTCTGTATGTTTGTCCATTTTATTGTTAGTTGTTTATAGTTTATAACTTGTTATTTGATAAAAATTTAGATTTAATTAATAATCATTTTTATTTAAATAAATTTAGTTTTATTTATTAAATAGATTAAACTTTCTTTGATTAAATCTAACAAAATTAATCGGTATACTATATTATTATTTGTTAATATCTGATGATCTTATCCTGCTTTTAACATTAACATCATGTAAAGAGGAAATAAAAGTTACTATATGTCAAAGATGGGTCGTTCCATTAATAACTCATGACATAAAAGAGAAAGAACAAGTGGGTGCAGTTTTTGTCTATGAAATTAAAAAATAAGATTGGTGCCAGTTACAGATCAATTATTTGAGACATGATAAGCTACCTAAAGACTTACGACATAAGATAGAGGTGAGGCGAAGAGCTTCTCGCTTCATATACTTCCAAGACATTCTTTATTGATGTTTTTTTGATGAAATCTTTTTACATTGTCTTGGAGAAGAAGAAACTACAAAAGCACTAAAAGAAACACACTCGGGGATCTATTGAGCGCACCAATCGGGTCCTAAACTTCACTTTTGAATCAAAATAATAGGGTACTACTAGCCTGCAATGGTGAAAGACTGTATAGACTATGTTAAACGATATCAAAGTTGTCAATTGCATGCTAATTTGATCCACTAGCCACCCGAGCCTTTACACCTAACAATTGCTTATTGACCCTTTGATGCTTGGGGACTTGATGTGATAGGACCATTATCGAGAAGCTTTGTGGGGCATCTTTACATATTAGCCGCAACAAATTACTTCTCAAAGTAGGCAGAAGCTACAACATTAAAAGATGTTAAGAAAGAGATAGTTGTAAACTTCATTCAGACAAACATCATCTACTATTATGGGGTATCGAGATATATCATAACTAATAGTGGAAAGGAGTTCTACAATACAACCATGAACAAGTTATGTGCACAGTTCAGTTTCAAACAACACAACTTTTCTATGTACAATGCTCCGACTAATGGCTTGGCCAAAGTTTTTAACAAGACCTTATACAATATTCTTAAGAAGGTGGTGAATTGCTTAAAGAAGGATTGATATGATAGAATTAGAGAAGCGTTATGGGCTTATCGTACTACGTTATAGACGTCGACTCAAGTTACTCCATATTCCTTGATATACGAGGTTGAAGTTGTTTTTCTACTAGAATGTCAAATTCCATCTCTAAGAATTGTAATCCAAGAAGGACTCTCTAATGAAGATAATGTCCATCTATACCTCGAAGAACATGAAGCTTTAGATGAAAAGCATCTTGAGGCACAACAATGATTAGAATGTTATCAAGCATGACTTTACAAAGCTTTCAACAAAAAGTTGTGACTGCGCTCATTCCAAGAAGGAGATCTAGTCTTGGCAATATGACGCCCAATAATCATGTTAAAATACATGGGCAATAAGTTCTTCTCCAAATGGGATGGTCCTTATGTGGTTCAAGAAGTTTATACCAATAGAGTTGACAAAATTGTCAATGAGAATGGATTGAGGATTAGGCCTATCAATGGCAAATTCTTTGAAAGATACTATGCTTGAAATTTGATATAGCTCTTGACCCGCACGAGCTAAAACTGTGAAAGACATAAAAAAAATAAACTACGTTATTACATGATCCTTTATCTACAAAAGTACGTAGGCAACTTGGAACTCGTTTCTAGTGCAATCATGCAAAAAAAAAACTCATTGAAAAAAAAAATCTTTTGAATTACGTTGTGACTTGATCCTTGATTGTTTACATGGTTAAAAAAGGATAAATAAACCTCAAAACACAATTATAATATAGAAATCCAGGTAATATGACGCAAGCGAAAGCAAAATATAGACTTTATTAATAGAAAAAAGAATTTAATTACATAAAGTATATATTCTTAACATAAAATTATAAGCTAATATTGCCAAAAACTAAAACCATTCTATAGCATGAGAAACCATAAGCATATTATGGCTTTCATTTATGTCCTTCTAACTCCTTTTATTTGATTTCTAGTAATTCTTTTATAACAGGTCACGAACTCAATGAAAGCATTTTCATGATGGCAGAGAGAATGTCTGGAAATGCCACAAATCTGATAGTGCCTCTTCTGATCCTCGCAACAACAGCAACTCCGAGAATAAGACTCATTGGCAGCCTTTTACAACTTAAAATCCTGGCTTTGATGAATACTACAAGAAGCAAGGGATAGTGACACCATCAGATTGGGATACCTTTGTGGAAGTTCTTATAACACCCTTGCCTGCTGCTTTTAGAATCAAAAGTAGCCAATTTTGTGAAGATATAAAATCGCAGCTTGAGAATGACTTTATGAATTCTTTTAAAGTTGAGACCACTTATGGTGATGAAGTGGAGGCTATCAGACCATTGCCTTGGTACCCTAATAATCTTGCTTGGCATTCAAATTTTTCCCGGATGCAGCAAAGGAAGAACTAAACCCTTGAGAGGTTCCATGAGTTCTTAAAGCTAGAAAATGAAATCGGAAACATCACCAGACAGGAGGCTGTCAGCATAGTACCGCCGCTCTTCCTTGATGTACATCGGGATCATTTCGTACTTGATCATATGTGTGCTGCACCAGGTTCAAAAACATTGCAGTTGCTGGATGTTATATACCAATCAACAAAACCAGGATCACTACCTGATGAAATGGTTATAGCTAATGATCTGGATGTCTAGAGATGTAATCTTCTAATCTACCAAACAAAAAAAGTGCACTGCTAACTTGATAGTCACAAATAATGAAGCCCAACACTTACCTGGGTGCCGCTCAGACAAAAATAGCCCTAAAAGCTTCTGAAATGGAATTCGAACCATAAATTAGTCAACTTCTTTATGATCGACTGTTATGTGATGTTCCCTGTAGTGAAGATGGTACCCGATCCGCAAGGCTCTAGATATGTGGAGGAAATGGAATCCAGGAATGGGCAAGGGGTCTGTTGTACTTGTAGACGTCTCCAGGGAACTTCCTGAACATGTTTTTCGGCCTGGTGTCAGAAAATGGAAGGCAAAGGCTACAGTGCCCCAACCAAAAAGTGTTGTATTAAACTCAATCAATCCAGAAGGTCAAGGAAGGCAGCCACCAGCTATCACCGCCCAGTCACCAACCACCCAGCCACCAGCCACCAGCCACCAGCTGTTTGCCGCCACAGCCGCCAGCCGCCTTCACACTTGAAAGTTGAATTTTCTTGTTTTGAATTCATGTATAAATAGCAAGCTGAGCTTATGCTATTATGTGTGGAGAGAATAGAGAGAAACACTAGAGAGAAAGAGAAGGTGTGTATTGTTAAGCTTTTGTGTTAATTAATTGTAAGCTTGTGTTTTTGTAATAAAACCTTGTGTTTTATCCCCTCTGAGTGTTTCAAAGCCACCACCAGTGGTTTCTCCCATCAATAATTGGTATCAGAGCCCCATTCGTCAGAAAACAGAAATGTTTTGGGAGATATCCGAATTTTCAAAGTTGTCAAAAACAAGTTTTGATCATTCCACAGTGTAGAGCTCCTCCATACGAGCTCACTGACGCAAGAATCAGCTTGATCAGAGACCGCGGTGATTCCCACGCGCCTCCTGAAGATTCTGCCCAGATAGCCCACGCGCACCCCACGCGCCCAGAGGTTGAAGACGACTGAGCAACACGCGCGCCATATTTGAGTCGCGCCAACCGTTTACGCCGAGGCCTAGCCGAGCTGCAAGCCGAATCCAGCCGAGCATAGCCGAGCCGTAATCCGCACCGAGTCGAGTCGCGTTCCAGCCGCAACGCGCCGAGAGAATATTCCCAGAATATTCCCGGTTCAACCCAGCGAACCGCCCACCGTACAGAATTGGTTTTTTGACCGGTTCACCCATTTTCTGACCTGATTTATACAAAGTCAGACCGGTTCCCTACTATTTGGACCATTCCGGATCGATCTACAGTGTCCGTTTTGCCAAATTCAATTCCCAAAAGGTGATATAGGCATTTAAAGAGCAAAATGACTACAGAAAGTACACAAACACTCATCCCGAAGCTGACCAAAGACAACTATGATAGTTGGTGCATCAGATTAAAGGCATTCCTTGGTCCACAATAGTGTTTGGAGATTGTACACTATGGTTATGATGAACCAGAATCCAAAGAAGAAGAAGATGCTTTACAAGAGGCACAAAAGCTAGCCCTGAAAGTCAACAGAAAGAAAGACAGCAAAGCAAAAACGATCATCTATCAAGGTTTTGATGAAGACACGTTCGAGATCATTGCTTCCGCTGAAACATCACATGATATATGGGAGGCTCTCCAACAAAAATACAAAGGTGCTGACAGAATCAAGAAGATTCATCTTCAATCTTTGCAAGGTGAATTTGAGTTATTGCAAATGAAGTCCTCAGAGTCTATTTCTGATTTCACACAAGAATTATGGTGATAGTCAATCAGATGAGGAGAAATGGAGAAGCCATCGTCGATTCCCGAATTACTGAGAAAATTTTGAGATCCCTAGATCTAAAATTTGATTTTGTTGTTGTCGCTATTGAAGAGTCCAAAGAAGTGGACAAGTTGACAGTGGATGAACTTATGAGTTCTTTGCAAGCTCATGAGCAGAAGATTGTAAAGCGAAATGGAGATAAGGCCATCGAGCATGCCTTACAAGCAAAGCTGTCTCTCAAGGACAGATATGAGCAAGGGGAGACTTCAACAAGTGGATATACCACTCAAGCAGGAAGTCAACAATCCAGAGAAGGATTCCAGAGATTCCAAGGAAGAGGTTCTTGGAATACAAGCTTTAGAGGAAGAGGTGGTAGAAACACCACCAGAGGAGGTCGAGGACAACAAGCATTCACTCCTAGAGGAAGAGGAGGCGGTTACAATAACCGTGACAAGAGAAATATCCAGTGTTATAGTTGTAATCAATTTGGGCACTATAGCACTGAATGTCGAAGGAAAGCTCCGTTAGAGATACGTGAGCAAGCCAACTATGTAGAGAAGGATGACAGAAGAGCATCTGCATTACTTGTCCAACAAGGACTTGATGAGAAACAGGAGAATATGTGGTATCTAGAAACTGGAGTCAGCAATCACATGTGTGGCTACCGAGAGTTATTTGGTGATCTAGATGAGACCAAGCAAGGTCTAGTTAATTTTGGAGATACCTCAAAGGTTCCATTCAAAGGTAAAGGCAGCATCCCAATCAAATTGAAGAACGGCGATTCCAGCTACATCGCCGATGTGTATTATGTCCCAGCCATAAAGCAGAACCTGATCAGCTTAGGTCAACTTTTGGAGAGAGGATATATTTTTTACTCGAAGAATTGTCATCTGACAATTAGAGACAACAATTGGAGACTAATTGCCTATGTGAAAATGTCCAAGAATAGGATTTTTCCTTTGAACATCCAGTATGATGCAGCAAGGTGTTTGAGTGCCATCACCAACAGTGAAGAATGGCTTTGGCACTTGAGGCTTGGACATCTGAATTTCACAAGTCTGAAGATGCTAGCAAGCAAGAAGATGGTCAAAGGTTTGCCTCACATTGATCATCCAGATGAAGTCTGTGAAAGTTGTGTCCTCAGCAAGCATCACAGATCCAGTTTTGCCAAAGAAGTCAACTGGAAAGCAAAGAGGCCACTGGAGTTAGTACACACAGATGTGTGTGGCCCAATAACGCCTATGTCGACTGGACAAAATAGGTTCTTCCTCACTTTTATTGATGATTTTAGTAAAAAGACGTGGATATACTTTCTGAAGAGGAAGTCAGAAGTATTCAATTGTTTTAAAGATTTTAAAGCAATTGTGGAGAAGCAAAATGGCTACATGATCAGAACTGTGAGATCTGATCAAGGTGGAGAATATACAGCAAATGACTTTGAAGCCTTTTGTACACAACAAGGCATCAGACATCAGACAACACCAGCTTATACACCACAGCTGAATGGTGTAGCTGAAAGGAAGAATCGCATGATTCTTGACATGGCAAGAAGTCTGCTCAAAGCAAAGAAGCTACCCAAACAATACTGGGTTGAAGCTGTATCATGTGCAGTGTATCTACTGAATCGCTGCCCAACCAGAAGTTTGCAAGGAGTCATTCCAGAAAAAGCATGGAGTTGTCACAAACCAAGTGTTACTCATCTACGAGTCTTTGGTTGTGTGGCATATGCAAAGATCCCAGATGCAAGAAGGAGAAAGCTCGATGATAAAAGCGAGAAATGCATCTTTGTCGGATATGGTGAAAGAAGGATGGGATACAAGCTGTATAATCCCATCACGAAGAAGGTGATTATGAGTAGAGATGTTATCTTTGAAGAAGATAAATCTTGGGAATGGAATGATGATCAAGAAGCAGTCAAATAGATCAACATTGATTTGATCCTTGAAGGTGAAGAAGTACCAACAGTACGTGTCGAAGAACCGATTGTGCCAGCAGCTGAACCACAAAGTCCGGTACACAGATTCCCTGTATTCAACAGGAGGAACACACCAGGAGCATCATCATCAACACCACCATCAGCATCCTCATCAGAAGAACCAAGAAGGATGAGAAATCTTGAAGAGCTGTACGATGCCACTCAAGTAATGGAAGATACAAATTTGTTTTGTTTCTTTGCAGATAGTGACCCATTAAGCTTCAATGAAGCTGTCACAGAAGAGAAATGGATTAAAGCAATGGATGAAGAAATACATGCCATTGAGAAGAATGATACCTTGAAGCTGACTTATCCACCAGAAAGCAAGAAAGCAATAGGTGTCAAATGGGTCTATAAGACAAAGAAGAATGCAAAAGAAGAAGTGCAAAAATACAAAGCCATTGAAGAGGGAAACATTTATCAGAATGAAGTTCATGCTTGGCATGACATCCCTCGATTGAGTTTAAAGGGGAGATTTGTTGTATTAAACTCAATCCATCTAGAAGGTCAAGGAAGGCAGCCACCAGCTGTCACCGCCCAGTCACCAATCGCCCAGTCACCAATCGCCCAGCCACCAGCTGTTTGCTGCCACAGCCGCCAGCTGCCTTCACACTTGAAGGTTGAATTTTCTTGTTTTGAATTCATGTATAAATAGCAAGCTGAGCTTATGCTATTATGTGTGGAGAGAATAGAGAGAAACACTAGAGAGAAAGAGAGGGTGTGTATTGTTAAGCTTTTGTGTTAATTAATTGTAAGCTTGTATTTTTGTAATAAAACCTTGTGTTTTATCCCCTCTGAGTATTTCAAAGCCACCACCAGTGGTTTCTCCCACCAACAAAAAGGACCTTGAGCAAGAGAATGGTGAAAGTGAGAATTCTGAAGATGGGCTTTAACCAATGGAGAACGCTTCCACTAAAGATTTAATTGAGGAAGTTTCTGATCTCCACCTGGAACGCTTTATGAGGATAGTGCCTCATGATCAGAACAGCGGGGCTTTTTTTTTAATTGCTGCCGCTCCTGCTCCAAAGACCAAAACCAAAGAAATCAGATTTCTGCTGACAATGTGTGCTTGGTTTCATTTGCATGTGGCTTTCTGCTGATAACTCTACAAACTTTTGAGAAAGGAATTGTTTTGGAAAAGCGGTCATGTTCACTAATTGAAGCTCCTGAAGTTTTCAGAGGAGATCCACGTCCAGATAACACAAAGAAGCTATCAGTTGAGACTGCCTGCCTGCAGTTGAAGTCATTAAATTCCAAAAGCTCCATACAAATAATAGAAATCCCAGAATTATGTTTACCTACATGCTAAAAAAACAAATATGAAAAAGAGCTATGCATACCTGCTAGCACTGGTGGAGGCTTTACTGACAGTAATGCTCTTTTATAGCCACCCTAGGAATTCTTTCCTGATTTCTTGTTTTGTGCACATAAGGTCTAGCTACCCCACTCTTCACCAATACATTCACCTGAAAGACTTCTATCTATACGGGAATCAGGATTATTAAAACCAAACAGAATGACAGCAACTTATTGAATGGAAATAATATGGCTGATTCCTTTGAGAAGCAGCAACCTGTTGGTGCTAAGTAAGAAGAGACTGACGCGCGCCTGCTAAGATTGGTTGCCTGGCTTATTGGAGGCCGAACTGTCTGTAAAAAAATAGAAGGGACAAGTGTGGTTTTTATAGCCACTTACTCTGATGAGTGGACTCATGCCTGATTAGAAGAATCAAAAGCCTGTGAACTTTTTCCTAGTTGAAGAACATTTTCCCAGTTCAATTAAGTAAAGTCGGCAACCAGTACTGGAAATTTTTCTCTCTCCGTCTCAATAATTCATTCACGGTGGACAATTCATTCAGGAGAGAAAGTCAATTAAGCTAAGTCAGGCTACCAGTACTGGAGAGGATCTTTTGCTCTATCTAAGCAATTAATTTACAATGAGCAATTAATTCAGGAAAGAAAGTCAATCAAGCAAAGTTGCTTACGTAAAGACGTTATCTTGCTCTCTAGAAAATTCATTCAGGAAAAGGTTGGAATTAACAGAGGATGGAAGGCACGGTTCCCAAAACAAGGAGAAAAAGGAGTTACAACTTTTAGACTGAACGCCGTTGAATTCAGGACAACGAGATTTTTAAAATAAAATGTCACAATAACTACTTTATATAAAAAAAGTTTCATGAGCAGGTAAAGTTGCTAATTACTATCATACACGTGGACAAATTTTATTTGGTCTGTAAAATATGTATTTGTTTTAAATTAGATATTCAATCATTTGATTTGATTTAATAAATTTTTAATTTTAATGATTATATTTTATTTTCACAGTAACATATATATATATATATATATTGTTAAAATTTAGTATGATTAAATCAAATTTTAGTTTAAAAAATATATTCAAATTATAAAACTCTTACAACTATATTTTTTTAGACATGCTCGCCTTTTTTTAAGTGTTGGTGAACATCTCGAAAGGGCATTTATAGAAAAACAATCTACCAATGAAACATCTCGAAAGGGTATTTGTAGAAAAAAACTCTACCAATGAAATTTTACCATGTTGTATTTTTATCTTATTTTTACATGAAAATATAAGATAAAATAAAAATGAAATAAATTACATGAAAAAATAAATAAGTCATCATATATTTCTTGACCAATAAAAAGTTGATACTTAGAATGAAATATTCAAGATATCTTGTCATAAATATAAGATTTCATCAATAAAGATTAACCAATAAAATCATGTTATGTGGCATTGGAAAAGAACTTGTAAGCCTCTATAAACCTTTATAAATAGATGGTCTCAATTTAGAGAGAAAAAAAAAAATTCTCAGAGATATAAATTTTTTTCAAGACAAGCTCTTCAAGTAAGGAAGCTCTCTCTTTATGCAAGGAAACTCTCTCAAAAGTTCTCAACCCTCCTTCATCTACGCTTAAAATCTACAAAAAATAAAGTTTTGTTGAATCAAGTCTAAACACCTCATAAAAGTTCTTTAACACTTTGAAGACAAATCAAAGGTACTCTTCAAATTATCAAATTTTGCTTAACAATACACGACCAAATTCACATTCTTGCAAAGCACAAATCTTAACTTGATTTCTCAAATAAATCAAGTCACCATATATCAAATCCAGAAAAGAATAAGAGGATTGTCTAATTCTCTTAAAAGAATACTTTAGATAGAGATTGTACCTGATTATATATTTAATAAAATTATATATTTGTACATGTATGCTTGTCAAATTTTAAGTGCTCAAAATTGTGTTTACAATATTGCCTAGCAACATGTCATGATCTCTTAAATATTAGAAAAATTATTAGTGATTTGACTTAACATTTTAGTGAATAGTTTCTCAGTGTAATTAATATCATTTCATCAATAATATTTTTATTTAACATTAAAGCATGAAGCATGTCTATCATAGTAAATCATGTTTATTCTTTACAAATAGTCATTGATTGTTTGAAAAAAAATTAAATTTTTTTTCAAATCTCATTTCACCATAGCCAAGGATTTCTTAGTCAATACTATTTGAGAATAGATTGAATATTTTTTCTAATTCACCTAGGATGATGAATTCTCTCTTGAACACTCAAGTACCTTCATATAGTTCATATTATATTCAATGTCTGCCCTTTTGTTACCTCGATTAAGATTACATGTAACATGATCAAAGCATAACATTCTCTATATAAAATGACTTAGTGATTTCAAATCTAAGAATCACTTACATAACCGTCATGTGAGTCTTTCCATAAACATGGATGATCATGCAGATCAGTTCAGTGTACATGTCTTATAACAAACAGCTACATATTATTTTAAGTACCCCTTATACCTTAGTTTATGAGAAAAACTGCTTCCTTTCATAAAAGAAATAATATAATATATATCAATCTTTACAAATCTTTACAGCTCTAATGAATGTCTAGTATATAAGAGAATATCGACCATGAATATTTTGGGAATAATGCTTTGATGCAACAAGAATCCCATAATTATAACAATTTTAAAATTTTCTTTGCAAAGCATTTTTGTTTCATGAACTTTATATTTAATATTATATGAATATTAAAAATAAATTAAATCTTTATTAAAAATAAATATATATTTACATAAATAAAATAATATCATATAAAGAAACTAACTACCTACAGAGCATGTTAAACTAACCATACCAGCATCACTCATGGAAGCGTTGCAAGTTTCGAACACCCAACATGGATTTGATAGCATGTGTCGAAGATCACAATGTTTCCTCGACTCATTTTGTTATTATAAAGAAACGGCAATGTTTGGTTTGGTAATTGGCGGTTTGGTTATGAAAAAATTGTATCTGTACTTGGGAACTCCATGAAAATTGTAAATTATTAACGGAATTTTCTATTACCAAATGTCACACTATGAGTTTTCAATTGCTTGTTTATGTTGGAGAGGCATGGTTCCCAGAACCGGAAAGAACACACAACAAGGGATAATGAACAGCCAAAAGGTCCTACGGATCCATGCGTGGATTAGTAACTGAGGCCAAGTTGAAGTCCAAGGACAGCGTGGAAGAGAAAGAGGGTCATTATCCCACTGCCCAAGATTCCATGAATATTTCGCAATCCAGGATTCCCCTGCATGCATTTATATGATTAAAGTGAGAATCCAGTATTTGGCATGAACACCAAGGACAGATAATAAGTTCATGATAGGCCGCTATAAATTGTCACTCCCTTTTTCTATTTTCAGAATTATTGTCACAACATTTCTCAGTATCAGTTAGGACTTAAAGAACTTGGTATTTTTACCTCAAATAGTGCTGGTAAAATGGTTTGCATGGTCAAGAGAGCAAGGCCAATAACACCTGTAACAGCATGAGGACTGCAAACAAAATAATGGAATTCAGATGATAAACAAAATTTAAGGTATCAAATCTCCAAGGAAAGAAACAGTGTATTGTATTTGGATAGGGAGAAAACAGATTGTCATATAATTTAAGATCACCTCTCAAAAATAGTTTTGTCTGAAGTCAGTAAAGATGTTATTCCACCAGTTGCTCCAAGAGCGAAAAAGAAAAACATCCCACCAAGAAGCTTTGGATGCAAGTCTTTGGCCTTGGCCTTCTCCTCCTGTAGGGATCATAAACAATTCAGTTATCATTTATAAGAGGAAAACAATCAAAAGTCTTAGTCACTCAAGTAAATGTTGTGCAATAACATCTTACCACATCATCAGAAAACCGGATTCGAAATCCAAGATATGTTCCATAACCACCCATGGCAAAGAGCACAACAGCCTAAGTAATATATTACAAGTGAAGAAAAGATACTCAAATAAGGCAAACAAAAGATAAATCCTTTGTATGAGCTTGAGGAACAATGGAAAAGGGACGAATTATATACCATGTTTCCAGGATGACCCCAATGCACGAGCCAGTCAGGAAGATTCAATGACTTGACAATCTCAACAAAAGGCCCAAAAAGAGACCTTACAGTCGCAGCTGTTACTCAGATAGTCAACCTCTAGTCAATACTCCAAGTTAAAAATGACACAAATATAGAAATGAATTTATTATGATTTGGGAATAATTAACTAGAGGCCTAATGATGCAACATGAGCTAGTGTCAGTCAGTGCTATGTATAGAAGAAGCCTAGGAATGGTGTGGTAAAGCAAGAAGGACCTAAAATCAAACACTCAGTTAGATGAGAAGTTCTTGGATCCATGAGAACCTTGGGGTGAATATAAATTCCATTTTAAGGAGATGCAGAGCTTGAACATATGAGATTGATTGTGGAAATGGAAGCAAAGCACTCCCACTCCGCTCCCTAATTGATCACCATGAAAAAATTAATGCAAGCTGAGGCAAAGAAGATGAAAAAAGACACCTTCTAGGGGTCTAAGCTCCAATACCAGACTGGGCAGAAGTGAAGTTTCTATTGAATTTAATCATATACTTTTACCTGGATTACCAGTTGAAGTTCTAGCCTATATTTACACTTAATTTCCTAACCTCAGTTGTTTTGTCTTTCCCTCAATAAAGTCATTGAAGCATCTGTAAGTCATGAGAGAATGCAAACTCTAGTGCTCTCAGTCGGCAATTTAATGTATCGAAAATTACTCACCAGGCTTCAGTTTAACTGGTATGACTAAACAAACATTAGCATCATTTTCAATCTTAAGAATTCAACCAAAAGAAGGTCAACTTTTCATTGCCATGATTTATGATCTCAAACCCACTCAAGTTGTAGGAAAATCCAATCCAGAAGTGAGCTCAAGAAGGAACTCTACCCTTAATTCCTCACAATAACTGATATATGGAATAGATTCTGAAACAATCACTGCTCTTTTTTCCTTTGAACAGAAACTGTCACAGAAATTATTGGCATTGTTCCGAAATCAAATAAAATTAACTCGAGAACGCCTACTACCTGAAGTCAAGTGCACTACCTCAATCCTATGATCTAATTTTTGGCTTAGTATAAAGAAGATTGAATCCTATAAATACAAAAAGACTGGTTCATAGAGTACTATATGTGAACTACCTCATTATGCTAAGCATCATCTAAATGTGTATGCAGAACGAATCACATGCAACCCAGTTACGATCAAATTGTCGCAATCTATATATAGATATCAATAGAACCAAACAAATCTCACCAAGAAATACTAACATGTATATGATAGTGATGGTGGTGGTAGTAGTAGTAGAGTGTTAATTTTACCTCCAGGGAGAGCAGCTGTAAATAGCAGAGGCAGAGGAATGAAAGAGTACAAAAGGGTCATTTTTGGCTTGTCCATGAGTTCTACTTCTTCACTCTCATCAACAGCTTCAATGAACTCCCTCTTCTTTTCAAAACACGAATAAAAGTATCTTATTTTTCTTGTAGAACCAGACAACGTATATTGTAAAGGGTCATGAGTTGGGACCCTAGGGGAAGATGCAGAGGTATTGGGAAATGAAGAGGAAGAGAGAAGAGGAGAAGAATTCTTGAGAAGAAGAGAGGAGAAGGAAGCATTAAGTATGAAAGCCATTTTTGTGAAGAGAGTGAGAGTTAAGAGCAACACGAGAGTGTCAAGTGGAGGATGTTCTTGGTGGAAGGAAGAGAGCAGGAGAACTGAGGTGAAGAGGGAGGCTGGAGGAGGGAGTTGGGAAAAGATAAAAGAGGAGTGAAAGTGGCGATTGGCAAGAAAGGTGAGGCTTTAGACACGACTTTGCATTGAAGGACCCTTTGCTCGTGGTCGCCATAAGCTCTCCTTTGGATTTTTGAGTCGCCCCAACATGCAACTACTCCATTCACAAAAATACGAAAAAAAGAAAAATGCCCTTCCTATTGATTTCAGTCCTTTTTTATGATTTCCCCTCCTTTGGTGTCTTGCAAATCGTAATTAATTAGCAAGAGAAAATTAGTGGAAAAAAATATAGGAAAAAGATGAAATCAAGAATTTTAAATAATTAAATATTATAATTTATTTTAATAATTATTTGATTGTATTTTTATATATATTAATTTGTTGATTGTGATCATACATCTTATCAATAAATTTTTTTTATTTCTAACATTTCTTATGTTAACTTCTTTAATATTTTTTGTCTTATATGTGTGTAGAATTATTACTAGTTGCTGCATATTAATCATTAGCTTTTTTTAATATTTATTTATTTTTTTATTAAATTTTATCATTACCATATATCATTTAATAATAAAAAAATTGGTTAACCCTTTTTTTTTGTTAATTTTTTATCATCATCATACATCCCTTAAAAAAAATCTTATTACTGTAAATCTATATTTGATTTATGTAATTTAAACTTTAATCCTATAATTTAATAACCTTAATTTATTCTTCCAATCTTCACAATTTGAAGTTTTTTTTTGTTACGTTATGTATTTTTATTTATTTATTAAGTATTAACTTCAAGTTATATTTTTCAAATAAAATTTGATTAGGATTTTTTATGGTTTACATGGAGTTAAATATTGTCCCACAGATTTTATTTTTTTTTCTTTGGTTATGGGATTGAATAGCTCGGGTTATTGAAATCATTTTTCAAAATTCAAAATGTTCATCAAGATTTCAATATTATTTTTAAATATAAACTCATAAAATATTTTAAGAAAAATCTCATTAGTTTTAGGGGAACAAGTTAGGAAAGTATATTTTAAATTATAATCTAATTAATACAAGCAATCAAGTACTACGACAATTAATTAAATAATAAATAAATAATCATCACTAGCAAGTTGAAAATACAAAAATCAAGTATAGGAGAGAACTTCCATTCAAATATATTTGTTGATTGTAATTATTTTTTTAAATTTTTTTTATTTAAAAATATATTAAAATAATATTTTTTAAAAAACAATTATTTTTAATACTAACATATCAAAATGATTTGAAAACATTAAAAAAAATATTAATTTAAAATAAAAAAATAAAAATAAATTAATTTTTTAAAAAAATATTTTTAAAATATAAAAACAAACAAATTAATACTTTGCTGAATAAGATTTAGATAACATATTTAGCAGCTCATTCCTTCTCCAAATTTTGCTGTTCCTAAGAAACCATTACCCAAAACCTCGTCGCTATATTCCCCTGTCTAGAATAAACCTACAGGCACCCAGCAGTGCAGCATCAACTTTTCGACTTCATCCTTATGGATGGCATAATAAGTCTCAGATTTCTTCCATTTTGCAGAATAACTTTCCCATATATGATATTGTTAGCACTAACAGAGAATCTTGGAACATTCATTTGATAAATGCTTCTGTTGGGAAGCATTTACACAAACTATCCTTTGAATGATTACATTTGAGAGGCTCCTAAAAAAATATTTAATTTATTATGCTGGGAGATTACCAATCGCAGAGGACTCCTGAGGTACAATTAAAGGATGAGAATCATTCTTGCAAATGTCAATCATGCCACACACACACACAAGCATCTTAAGTCATTTTCTGTGCAACAAAGCTATATCTTGAAAACATGTCTGCATATTCAAGAGAGATATGGAAAAAGCATTTGCTGTATCTTTCATGTCTCCCTGACCTTATTATGACTTCTACAGTTGATGAGTTCCACATGATTTATGAAAGTGATATCAGCACTTTTGAGTGCCATCCCTTCGGCAGCAACAACCGTGCAGTTTTTACCAAACTCCACACAATTGGTGGGTGCAAAGGCCACAGGCAAAATTATTAATTTTACCTTGCAGGTATAAATGGAATGGAGGCTGTAGTTTGTAGCTATCAGGTAGCAGATGTTCACACCTCATATACCCCAGGATAAAAGCCAAAGCATTGCTGACCAGAGTCTGGATTTCCTGGGAAAATATGCATCACAGTGTGCGCTCTTGAATCCCTTGCCAGTTAAAACAAAATACAGACTATACAAACTCTCCAGATATCAGCATAGGAGACATTTCAATATGGCAATTACAGAACATGTTGCATGCAATTCGAATAATAGCTTCGCGAATCTGTTTTAGCCTGTCATAAGCAAGGAATTAGTATGGGTGGGGAAAATCCCCTTGATTCCCAATTTGAAAAGACAGGAACCCCCTAATTGATGTTTCAGACTGTTCAAGTTCCCATATTCACCTTTCCAAGCTACACTCTGTAACTATAAAAGCTCATGTTCTATCAATTTTATAATGCCTGCAAACTTGATGGATGCCAGCATTATTCAACAATGGTTACAAGAGCCAAAATGAATATTTTGGGACTCAATTTGAAATGGAATGATCTTCAAACTTCATGTCATGTTCCAAGCAAGCAACAGATTAACAGAACACCAGAGAAAAACACCGATGTAACTCAATATAAAATGTTGAATCGCCACAGAAAAACATAATTTAGTTGCCTGAAAATTATGACTGAACATGTATGCAATACATAAAAGAAGAGTATATTTAAAAACCTTGAACCAAAATTATCTCCGATGCTAGAGGATGGCTGAGGATCCAATCTAATCCAGTGATGCCAACCATTGAAGCTACCTGCCACCTCCACCAGTTCACCATTCCCACAATACTGGATCTCAACCTGTAAAGTCACATCCGCACTCGTGGACATAACAGGTAATAGTTCATGTATGATATGTTTTACAAGATTATAAAATTGTTCATGATTTTGTGGTCTACTGAAGCCTAATATTTTTCTACCTAATCTCTTGCATTGTTGGTAGAATCAGGGTGGATCCAAATAAATTGTAAACCTTCTTTGCAAATTTATTTATTTATTTTTGTGGTAATTAACATTCTATGGAAATGAAGTTTACTTCATTATAGTTATCGCAAATATTTTTCTTTGAATTTCTTTTACTTTTTATTCAATGAACTATGCTTTTTATAAAGAAAAAAACCCTATTGAAAAAAAAGAAAATATTATAGGAATTATGAAGATCATCTTAAAAAAAATATGTTTTTTCTCATGATTTTATTCAATTTCTTTATAATCATATTACTACTTAAAAAATAAATTCCTAGAAGTTAACCATGACAACACGTGAGTAATGTCACTCCTTGCTCTCTCTTTTTTAATACATTCACATCAAGTATATTAGCCTTCTTTTTGGAATTAATTAATATTATTGTTTTGAATAATCTTATTGTCTCTTCATGTTATAATGATCCAGACATATAAAGCATAACTTAGAGGTTTTGAAAAGTTATAGTTTTGGACTTCCATTAACCCTATTAACTATTACTACATATAGTAAACACGTGTGGGGCTGGTAATTATTGCTCATGTAAACAGTGGTCATCAACCCTTTTTTATCTCAAACTTTTTTAATTATAATTTCATCCTTCCAAATTATACCATAATAGTTTTGTAGGTTGAAATTTCTTTATATTTGTATTTTCTCATGCAAACAAAGTGTTTTGAGATTTTTTTAATCTTAATTTTTATTTACCTTTTAATCCTCAAACTTTTTTAATTACAACTTCATCCTCCCAACATATATTATAATGGTTTTGTAGGTTGAGATTTCTTTACATTTGTATAATTTTTTCTCTTCTTAATTTTTTTGACTAAATATTTTGGAACATTCTTTACATCTTGGTGTCACTAAATTGAGTGTTTTTAGGAGAGTTTAATGGAGGTGGTTTCCCCCTCTCACAATACCAAATAAAAAGAAGATCGAGGTCATTAATTATTTTTATTCACTTATTTTATGCTTTTATGAGATATTTAAAGCTGTTTTGTGGTTAAAAAAAGGTTTGTAAAGACTTATAGGGTGCTTTTTTAGGTGTTTTCATTGTGTTTTTTCCTCACACAATGCTAAAAAAAGTAAATCAAAGTTAATAATTTTTTTTATTTGATTTTTTTATTTAAACTGTAAAAAGTACCCGAATGCATGGTCCAGGTTAATCTAAAATGTTATCGTCTCAATATTTGTTCTTTAAAAGTTAAAACTAATTCATCCTGAATTTATTTATTTTAAGTAATCTTGGTCTTAACAAAGTCATGTTTGGACATTATAGGCATAATTGTAAACCTTAACCTGGGGTTCAACCCGAGTATACCTTAAAAAACATTTAGAAAATGATCAAATAAACATGGTATTGACCAAAAACATTTTGCTTTTTAAAATAAGTCAATGGATTGAGGGGCGAGTTTTGACTAGGTTCGACCCGGGTAAATCAAATTAGTAGGTCAACCCAAAGTTATGACCATGTTAGTCAAGTTTTTTCCTTTATTTTTTTCTTTAACGTAGACCAATCTAAATCCCAGGTCAATCGCATCTCAAGTTGACCCGTCAGAACTATATTGGTAGGTTAAATAGGTCACATGAGGTTATCTCTAGCCCAATTTAATTTGAAAATCGGACCTAGTCTTCAATTTTAATTGATATTTGTTAAAATAAATTACTCTAAAATATATTTTGGATATTGTTTTATTAGATACCATTCAATTTTTACATTGTTTCTGAATAAGATTATAGTAATTTTCTATAGCATGCATTCTTTTTGTACAACCCTTCATGATTATTTTTTGTTTTCTTATAAGATTTTATTTGGTCACTTTCTTGCACATATCTATTTGTATTATTGTATAATTAAATAAATAATATGTTCCTAAAAACAAAGTTATTAAATCCAATCGGATTCATGAATTTGAATAGTGGGTTCGACTGGTTATTTCAAGTTGATCTAGTTCATTCCGAAAAGTTTTCATCTCCATATTTAAAAAAATCAAATGATGTTGATTACTTTTTTAAAATCAAACCGGATTTTGATTAGGTTGACTAAGTCATGTTTGGACTCATCAAGTTACTAGGTCACATCATGTTAACTCAGGCCAATTTTATTTGAAACACAAGCTAGGCAAGGGGTGCGTGGGTTCTCTAGGTTAATCTACCAAGGTGGACTAGGTTTGATAACACATTCAAAATGTTCATCGCATCACGCGCAAGCTATGTATTATTTTTAAATTTTAAATACAATCACATTAAAATTATCATATTATTATTTTTTTAATAAAAAAAATATAAACTTGTCTTTATGATTATGATGAGGTGTTGTCTAAAAACAAGTACTTGAAAAAAAAACTGCATTAATAAGATAGAGAGTTTTAATTAGAAAGATGTCTTTTTTAACCTTATTTTAAATTGTACAAATTTTTTTATATTTATTCTAATTGTTTTTTGTTTTTATTAAAAAAAAGAACATATAACAAAAATGTTATATTATTTTTATTAAAAAAAATTAATAAGAAAAGGAGGGATTATAGTAGCAAATTATTTTGTTTCAATAGAATTAAAATTATTACTTTTCTTAAAAAAATATTGACATATCATTAAAACAAATTAAATGAATCAGATCTTTTAATTTGTATCCATCTCTTAGTTTTCTAATTGAATCTTTAATTATCATTAACAAGTCTCTTTAACATTTATTAGTGTGTATGTATAATTATTGATTTATCTTATTAAATGCACTTGTTAACAACACTTGTATATTCTTTATTGTTTTGTTTTATTTTTTTACATTATAAAGACGTTAAAAGGTAGGGGAATGAGATGACAGGGTGGTTGGACATGGTCGTTCCATACTCTCCTGTAAAACAAGTCTCCTAATAAAATAGAGGCCCTTCGATATTTAAATTAATAAATATAAGAGGGAAATAATATGCAAAAAAGAGATATATTTATATATCTTAATCACACGATATTATCTCATGGAAAGTGGAATAATGAAGTAGAATAATTTTTTTTCTTATAGGTAATTTGAAAAAATAAATTGTTGATTGTTATACTTGACTTGTTATGTTATTGGTGAGAAAGGTTGAAACTTACAAGTGATTAAAGAAAAAGATTAATATATAAAGAGACATATTAGTGGGAGATAGATAGGTGCTGAAAGATAATCATTGACAAGAAAAGGAGGCATTAATTATTTTGACAATTCAAGATAACCCTTGACAGGCCCAAAATTATTATTATTATTTTTATTTTTAACTCGGAATCATACCATAAAAATTAACTTTTAATCTGAGGAGCGCGGGTAAATTCGCTAATAAATACTTAAAGATGGTTTGATTTTGACTGTATCATGGGTGGTTCAAATGTAAAATAATCAATCCATTACAAGGGTACTGGGTGGTACCGCATGCAAGGAGAGAGAGAATATTCCATACAACGCTGTCTGAACGCGAAGTGCCAGTGGCTTCGCAAATCTAACTGGAGGTAACTAATATAATCACAATATCACTTGTCTTCTTCTGACAAGAGAATCACAACACTGGCCTTGATCTGACAGTGAGTTCAATATTATCATCTTTTATACCTGTTTTCTGTTGGCTTGCGGCAAAACTGTATGTGCTGATTGGCGGTCGCCATGCATTTCATGTTTTTTATTGTTTAATTTGCATCCATCAAGCAATTATTAGTCCTAAAACGCCCCCGTATTTGCATACGTGTTTGTTATTTTATACGTGATATACCCACCATACGTGTAGCCAAGAAGAAGATATACGTAGATACTTATCAATTGATACCTTAACCTATGACTTGGCCTCTAATTTGGAAAACTAGGCCGTCATCTTCAGTAATTATATTACTAATATTTCTCTCTATTAGCTGAGCAGACTTTGGATTCTTAAAGTGTGACTGAAGTTAGAAGGGAGACCAAGCAAGGGTAGGCATGGAAGGACCCTGTTGCTGATTTGTTTATGATGGAAAGTTCTCTTGGCTAATCAACAAACAGGAGTGTTAGAAATTGATTATTGAAATTAGACTAGTCTTTCTTGACTTGTGCTCTCTCTTCATAAATGTAACCAATCTCTTCTCCCTGAGTGTTCAGAAAACCAAGTCTGTCAAAGAAAGTTAGGAACCACATTCATCAGGCCTCTCTGTTTTGATTCAACTTGTTGGTTTCTCAGAAGAAAAGGGAGAGAGAAAGATGGGAAGGGCCCCTTGCTGTGACAAGGCCAATGTGAAGAGAGGGCCTTGGTCGCCTGAAGAAGACGCAAAGCTGAAGGAGTACATGGCGAAACACGGGACAGGAGGGAATTGGATTGCTCTTCCACAAAAGGCTGGTAAGCATAAACACCTTTTCCTCTTCCTTTTAGTTAGTGGGTTCTGAGTAGTTGACCTGTAAGATTATTTTCATGGAAACGACTCCCACTCCATGAAAAGTGATCTTAAGGTTTCAGTGCTCTTCCTTTTCTGTCATTTCCAGTTATGTTTTGTTTACAACCTCGATTCTCTCTGGGATTTGTTTTCCAGGTCTTAAAAGATGTGGGAAAAGCTGCAGATTAAGATGGCTAAACTATCTCAGACCCAACATTAAACATGGGGAGTTCTCTGATGATGAAGATAGGATAATCTGCAGCCTATATGCCAACATTGGAAGCAGGTATTCTCTCACCTTTCTTTTCCAGTAATCTCACTCCAAAATCATATGTTTCTCTCACATATTTTGTCATCCTTACTGAAATTGATAGTTTTTAGTCTTGTATGACTCCTTTTCCTATCTAAGACATGGAGGGAATCACATGAATGAATTATATGAGTGCATCTACAATTCTGGCAAAAAAGTGAAACCTCAAGAAACAACTGCATGCTCCCAGAATATGCCAATTTTGGATAATTATATAATTATATGAAGTCTATGCATCCATGCTAAGCTTACATTTCTTATTAAGAGTGCTGAGCTACTCTTTAAAGATCAGAATTCACTTTCATTTCTTCTTACATAACTTGTTCACATCAAAATGCAGGTGGTCAATAATAGCAGCTCAGTTGCCAGGCAGGACGGATAACGATATAAAAAACTACTGGAACACCAAGCTCAAGAAGAAACTAATGGGTTCGATTAATCCTGATGCTCTGAGAAAACCTCAGCAAGCTGCTCATTTCTCATCTCTCCTTCACGCTACATCATTGCCGTCTTCACCATCCACTCCCCTGTCATCATCACCTTCATTCACATGCAGCAACAACAGTTATAATTATTACACCCTAGCTAGGTCTTTCACTGAACCAATTTCGTTTTCATCAAGTCCTTTGAGCAATAACTCTTTCACTACTGCTTCTATGCTACAACCCCAAGAAACCTTTGTGGGATCTATGCAAAATTATCAAGTGAAAGATAATCTCATAATGTTTGGAGGTGAAGCTAGCTGCAGTTCTTCTGACGGAAGTTGCAGCAATCAGATGAGCCATGTCAAAGAGGAGTATGAACATGGTGATGGTGCAAATAACAACACTGGACAGGTGGGCTTGCAAAATTATCTACACAATGGGGTTGAAGACGACCAAAAGTTGATGGTTTCAAGTGGGTTTGCTGGTCATGGTGTACTTAATGGGTGGACGTCTGGGAAGCAAATCGGGTTATGGGAAGAGAATCCATTAGACTATGGTCTAGAGGAGATAAAACAACTTATTAGCACTAGCAGTTGTAATAACTTTTTGTTTGATGAAAACAAGACAGCGGAAAAGGCCATGTACTACTGATGCTGACCGTGAGTGAAAACCACAAGATTTGAAGGCAAGGAAGGAATGGATTCAAAGATTCAGATTTCAGGCTCATCAGTTTGTGGGGGGCTTTTTTTTTTTTTTTGGAAAACCTTTTTGACAGTACATGCTAAAAAGTTTCCTTTGTGCCTTTCTTTTTTGGAAATAATGTTATCTATGTTAGTACAGTTAACGGCAACATTCAGCAATAAATGTTATGGAAACTATAGAAGCCACGAATATCATCTTTCAAGGATAAAAGTTGAAGATCAGACACTGAAATCGCTTATTTTTGTATATTCATCTATTTTGTTTCATGCAGATTAAATATGCAGTCGTTTAAGGATTTAATCTTCATTGAAGATTTTTGAATCTAGTCAAGCACAAGGTTATGAAAAAGACTTTGATGCCAATCCTAATCCCAGTCTTCCTCAACAAGTATGTTAATATATGAACTCAACCTTATTATATCGTGCAATGCAGGCATAACGCCAGAATAGACCTCAGAGATGCCTGGCTTGTTAATTTCATCTTGATTTTTTTTCATGGGTTGTGACCAATTATATCAAAGGTCCCGGACATGATTTGAAAACAAAGTTTTCATTACTTTTTTTTTTAAAAAAAAAAAAAGCACATACGATGCAGAAGATGGTTAAGATGAGTGACACATGGGAACCGTGCCTCAATTATTGATAACCCTTTGATTAGGACTTGTGCGAGGATGAAGTGGGAAAAGCCTGATTGATTAGAAAATGAATAAATGATAAACAAATTCAACTTGGAGAAGATTTAAAGAGTAAACAATCGAGGTCATCCAGTAACAGAGAATCCTCACAGGGAAGCAGTCCAAAAATAAATTATATCAGGATAATGATACCTCTTGGGTTGGTTTAAGACAAGATGGTTAGTGTATTTTAATGTTTTTCCAAGAAAAGCAGAAAGCCAAAGTTGAAAGATGAATGCATTGACCTCTCCACCATTTTGTTTGCTTCTCATGTAAGAGATTGGACTAATGGAGTTTGCCAGCTACGGGCATTATTTAAGTTCAAAATCAAATTGTCTTTGAAGCAAATGGGAAGGATTTTCTAGGAATATCTTTTCCGATGGAGTTTAAAAGGTCAAAAGTTGTGGCACCTACAGAGCCACCGAGTGTTAAGACAGTTCAGTCTGCACACTTCTTTAGGTAATCATATGTGCATCAGCAGTACCTTGTACACCTTTCTTCTTCTTCTTTTTTCCCCTTTTCTGCAACAATAACAATTTATTGGTGAACTATCATGCCATGTAACGATGTAAATTTGGCTGAAACAAGGCCAGACAACAGAGCACAGCCTACAGTGAAAAGCGCTCTCTACGATCTCCTCCCTTTATGCAGGTTATGTTTGTTCAGCTTTATTAATCCATTTCAGTGCTCTTTTTGATCCACATAGAGTTTGTCCTATATATTGACAGAAAAAATAAATAAATATTTTATTACAAATCTGTAGTTATATATGGAAGTGGTTAAAATCTGATGAACCCCACAAAATATTATGTTGGTGCAATGGGGATCAGAACAGATTGGAGCACAGAGCATAAACAACTCGAATACCTTTGGTGGTAGACAGACAGAGCTGCCAACTATCTCTCCATATCACAATTTTTTTTCTCTAGAAAAAACTTTTATTTATTTATCTTGTCAGAAGTTTCGCTGGACTGGCTGAGAGGATAAGTTATTTTTTAATTCTATAATAGAAGATATTCTCGTATGAAGGATAAGTTATGGAGAGAGAGAAATATAGTAAAGAAATCATGTTACCGTGTCTTCTTGAAGACAGGTTAAGGATGATTAAATGTGCGCCTAGCTGCTAGCGGCTAGCTGCTAGCTGCTGTGATCAATCGTGTGATTTGTTTCATTCTTGTTCTAGATTCGATCATTTATATGCACGCTTATTACCCCCGCGGTGCCTAACCTGCCACTGGGCTTGCAGGATGTCCAGTGGACCGTAAGGAATAGTCGTGGTGCACGCAAGCTAGCCCGGACACCCCACATGCATAAAAAAAAAAAAGGATGATTAATTGTTTACATCTTAATTTTGCCAAATCAATGTACAAGGTAAATAATAATAATAATAATAATAATAATAATAATAAAATTCAAAAACATGCTAAACAGGACATAAAAACATGCCTTAAGGCGTGCCAAGTGTGTTTATAGTTTAGAATAGTTTTGTTACCAGCGCTCCACAACAGTTATGAATTTGAGATTTTAATAACATTCTTGCAAGCAATTTTTTTAACAACATGCATAAACCCATGCTATACAAAGTTGACCTGATATGATTAACAAAACCATTAAAGCGATGTTGTTCAAATTATTATTATACGAGCAACTTTTTCTTTAACATAAAATAAAAGGACAGGCCATAAGAAACTCTTTAATAATATCATTAAACCCGGTCCAAAGAGAAATCTTTAAATATCCTAATTCAATTGCTTGTCTAATCCAAGTTTCAAATTAAATCGTGTGAAAGTTGTCACAAAATAACCCAGTTAATTTCACACGACCAAAGGACAACCTTGACGACCAATAAAAGCATGGGTCGATTTAAAAAAAATCAGGATGATATTTTTTTTAACATTAAAACTATAACATATTGGCTAAATTCACAACCTGGGTCGCGGACACGATCACATTGTGCTAATCGAGTGGCTAACCATCTCTTTTTTTTCCTTCCCTTGTTCTCTTCCCGGTGAGGCCTTCATTGGGCTAAGTTCGAGTAAAATTTAGGCCTAAATTGAAGAGTTTTTAGATAATCAAGGACTAAATTGAAAGAAGAGGCCCTGAAATCAGGTGGGATGAAATTTGGAACTAAATTAAACAGTTGTTATAGAATCATGAATTAAATTGAATGAAGAGGACAAAAAAGCATATGGCGCATGTAAAACATACACCAGCATGTGAGAGGAGTTGTTAGAATTAGATGGTGCATACAACTTCCTTCATCCTTAAAAAACAAACTTCCTTAGCATATATGGAATGTCTCAACAAGAGTTTTCATTCAAAGTGACACTTCGTTGGTTTCGCTCATTGAATTAAATTAAATGACAAAAAAGCACATGGCGCGTGGAAAACATGCGTCAACACGCGGGAGGAGCCGCTACGATTAGGTGGTGCATACAACTTCCTTCATCCTTTAAAAGCGAACTTCCATGGCATATATGGAATGTCTCGATGAGAGTTTTCATTCAAAGTGACACTTCGTTTGTATTTCACTCTGACATGGCTTTGACGATTAACTTTTTTTCTCTCTTTTTTTTCTTTTCTTTCCTTGAATTTTACAATTGAATTTTTTTATATATCTTTTCAAGGGATGCATTTTTTTCCTAATTTTCAATTGCAACCTCTCTAATTTTAATCTCTCAAAAAATAAAAAATAAATCCAAACAATCTTTTGCAAAATCAAGTCCTGCCCTAATGGTAGGATGTATTTCTATCTTCGAGAAACCCACAACAAGCTCGTTGATCCACTGTGTGTTTGGTATTGTGTTAGCTGTTATAGTTGTGGTTTGAAAAAAAATTATTTTATAAAAAGTACTTTTAGACGTTGAAGTTGGTTTGGAAAAATATATGTTTGGTTAAAACTATGGTTGAAATTGAGGTTAAACAAAAAGTAATTTAATATGTTTGGTTAAGAATGTTTTTCAAACTGGGGTTATAAAATAACTAAAAAAGACATATATTAATATTGATGGTTTTTAATTGAAATATTGTACATTTAACTACTGCTATTACATTATAAAATAAAGAATACTTTATATAAAGTATTTTTATTGTTTTATTAAACTATTTGCAATTCCATCAGGTACAAAATCCATCCAACAAGGATTACAGTTTCCATGGCTTCCTGAGCGTGCAACAACATCGGGTAAAATATCATCAGAAAAAAAATTGGAATTGTGATCAAATTTTATAAATGTTATGTCATCATGCGATCTCTTTCTAATATAATTATGTAATTTAATTGAATAATATTAAACACTAGTTTTTTTAAAATAAAACACAGTATTTGAGAAAAAAAATTGGATTTTTTTATTTTACTAGGTCAGACTCGGACACCGGGCATTTAGGTTTGGGCTAGACCCGGTCTGCCCATGAACAGTGGAGCATGCAGAAGACGAAGGAGAAGGGGAAGGGGAAAAGGAAGAGCAGTGGCTGGAGAAGGAAACAGTGGAGGCTGATGGTGAGCTGAAGGAGCTGCTCTCCACTGTGCTCTGTTGTGCTATGTTTCTGTTCTTCTTCTTCAAACAATGGAGAATGAAGAAGACAAAGGAGAATAAGAAAGAGAAGGGGAAGAGGAAGAGGAAGAGTAATGGCTGACAGTGAAAATGACAGAGGCCGGTGGTGAGTTGCTCTCCACTGTTCACATGAACAGTGGAGAATGCAGAAGACGAAGGAGAAGGGGAAAGGGAAGAGGAAGAGGAAGAGTAGTGGTTGTTCCATCACAGCGGAGGCCAGTGGTGAGCTAAGGGAGCTGCTCTTCATTGTTCTCTATTGTGCTATTTCTGTTCTTATTTGGCGCCCCTGTTTACTGTATTTATAAATATAATTTGCAACTCAACACAAAAAGCAACTCGAAGTTGCTTCTGGTTGTCTTGCGATTGAACCATAGATGTTCATGGCTCCCACAAACAGTAATGTGCATTTATACCGTTACCAAACACATGACAATGGCGTTTTTATGTAAATATAGTTGCCAAACAACCTTTAAATTGAAAAAAATACATTATGCAAATCCATGGTGCAAAATATGTAGCTACAACAATTGAAACAATAGATTACCTAGCTATTTAAACCACATTTTTAAAAAGTTAAATTTGTCTATACAGCATATCAAAACGAATCCCTGTTTTTATTTTAGTGCCCATATTATTAAATAAATAAAGATTTAAACATAAAATAACTTCAATTTTATTATTAGAAATTGGCAATGTATATAATGTTTTTTATAAGTTTCTGTGAATTGATTTCATAGTTAATATATAGATAGGAAATTCAAAGCACATATTGAAAAATAATCTTTAAAAATTTTGTATAATTTTCTTGTAAGGATAGTTAAAATAAGAACATTATTATTTAGATCATATTGTTATAAAAAAGTCTCATGTAGTTTTCTTTAAAAAGAAGCTTCATCTGTTCTTGGAATGCATGTGTAAATAATTGTTTCAATTAAAGAAATATCTTATCTGTTTATTTAAAAGTAATTTTATTTTCATTATATAATGAAAATAAATGTGATCAAGTATAAATGCAAATATTTGATAAATCAGAATAAAAAAGTGTTTGTATTTTTTTTATGACTTATATTTATTGATATATGTAATTAATAATTCTTGAAAAATCTCAAAGAAAATAAAAATTAATAAAAAATTTTTATGTCATTTACTAATATTTATATTTAAATATTATAAAATTAAAATATCTTCTCTTATCAAAATTAATATTATGCATATCGATAATTGTATTATATATAAGAACATAAAATCTATGTCAAAATACTTAATTCCATAAAAATATTTTTAAATTTTAAGAACCATCACGTGTATTTAAAATACTTTATTAATATATACTAAATATATTGGAGCATTTAAAAACTTTCTATGGAAAAAAAGAAGAAAAAACAATGCTTCTGCTCCATATATATATATATATAAGACAATACAAAATATATATAATAATAAAATATAAACTGATCAACTCTATCTTGAATTAATTAAAAAAAAAACTTAAACATTAATATACTTTCTAAAAATAATATTTTCAAATCATCCTAACCCATATAAAACCTTATTGATACTTTATTTTGACTATCAAAACTCTAAAATGCTTAAAAAATGTAAAACATCTAATAATAAAAATCTAAAATAATAACACACACACACACACACACACACACACACACACACACACACACACACACACACACACACACATATATATATATATATATATATATATATAATTAATATATGAGATCATTGTTTGTTTTGTTGTATTATCTTTAAATCTTTTAGACAAAAGAATTAATAAAATTTGTGTTATATTCCTTTAAGCCACTGTTAATATTATAGAATGTTTTTTTTAAAAAAAAACAAGTAGTCATAAAATTTTATTCATGTTGATATTTTTAATTTCTACTCGATCCACATATAATTAATATTTTTAAAATAATAAATTTAAGTCAACAAATCATTAAATCAAAACTTGGTCATGAGAAAACTTTTGGTTATTTTCTTATGTCGACTTTTGACTATTTTAGAAAATGATTTTTAAATTTTGACAAACTCTACTAACATTAAAAATAACCAACTAATTAAGAGGTATTATAAGACCTTATTTGTATTTATATATTTAACATTTATACATGTTATTTATATATAAATGAACTCTTCAAAATAAAAAATTCATAAAAATTAGAATGCTAGTATAATCAATTGCTAATTGCAAGAAAACTCGTCCATGGCTTCATGGAACCCAAAGAGTTCATTGATTGGTGTTTTGAACTTGGATTAACATATCATATATAACTTCTGAAATTTATTTTTTAAGTTTTTATAATTACAGGAATAATATTTTTTTTTATAGGAGCGAGGTTCGAAGCCTAGACTTTTATATATATGATTATGGATATTTAGATTAGTTTACATATATATGAATTAATTTTTTGAAATTCTAAAATTAATAACCAGATAAATTTTTAATAATTCTAAAATTTATAACATTTAAATTAACAACCTCTTTTAAATAACAAATCTAAAAATTCATCAATGGAACACCACTAAAATAGAGCGACTTTTTGCAGACAGGAACTCATGGATACCAGAGAAAAAGCTCAATATATTTTGATGATAATTAATGCTTGAAATACTTTGCTTGTACTTGGACACTTCTAATGTATACTTGCGTAGCTTTAACTTCACAAGGACTTTCCTGACCATACCTTTTGACTAATCAAGGATCGATCATATGCATGCATGTACATCTCTGCCTCTGATCATCCTTTATCAGTCTAAAAAACCGACACCTTTTTCTGTGAGCCGCCAGTACAGTCATTTTCCTCGCGGGAAGCTATGATAATTAAACACAAAGAAAGAAGTTCAAAGAACAAAGGCAGCCTACCTTTCTTCCACCAACAAGCTAACTAAGAACAGCTATTGAAGGATCCGGTGGTACAGTGCTAAGAGTTTAAGATTAAAAGATTTGTTTTTTTTATAATTTCAGGTTCAAGTCTTGTGGTTGCTCATATGATGATCACTAGAGGCTTACATGGTTGTTAACTTCAGGATCCGTGAGATTAATCGAGGTACGCACAAGTTAATCCGGACACCCACGTTAAACTAAAAAAAAAACGGCCCTTAAAGCACTTGAGTTCGTAGCCTGGTAGGGTTGAGACTAGTTTCTTTTTCTGTATCCGGGTTTAATTTTTTTTTTGTATATATCTATCATCCTTGCGGTGTTTTATCTGCCCATTAGACTTGCAGAGTGTTCAGTGGATCTGAAAATTAGTCATGATGCGTGTAAACTGATCCGGACACCCGGGTTATCAAAAAAAATAAAAAGAACAACCCTTAAAAAATCCTCATAGGAGATGAAGTTTAATTGATCAGATCAAAGTTTGTTTTTCAAGGTTATTAATTCAAATATTATAAATTTCAGGATTATTAAAAATTTATATAATCATTAACTTTAAAGCTTCGAAGGATTAGTCAATATTTAGATAAATTGGTCCAAATACTCGTAGCTACAAAAAAAGGAAAAGAAAAAAGAAGCAGCCTAAAAGAAGAAGAAAGCATAGAAAAAGACCAAGTCTGCACGAACTATATTTGATATATGGCTACACAAGCATCAAAATTCCTTATTGGCTGCATATTCTTCACTTTCTTAAGCATCCATAGAGTTGATACATGTAGGTAGCCATTAAACAGCCACAAGTTATCTAAACCAACAAAGTTCGCAGACTTAAGTAGGGTAAACATCTGCAAATAGAATGGAACCGTATTCAACGCTTGTTAATTATATCGCACAAATATTCAAGGTTGAGAAAATTTAGTTTCTATTAGTCAAAAGTTACCTTTGAATTTAATATGGCAGCTACATTTTCGAACTTGGAAGAATATCTATGTGCATATATAGCACTTTCCTAATATTTTCTCGGATCGGCATAATTGTTTCCCCTTAATCTCAAAAATGAAAAAAAGATATATATATATATATATATAAAAGGGATGAAATTACTAAGCAATGAATCATAGATGGCAGCGCAGAGGTTGAGATCCACGTTGGCTGCTGAATATCAACGATAGGCGCAACAGTTTCACTGAACCATCTCGATTCGTCAAATATATAATCATCATGGAATATATGCTGACAGCTAGAAAAGGGTAGACAACAAGCAGCTACACAGAATTTTCATTTTTCTGATATGTTAAATCACTAAGCAAAACTCAAAATGGACAAAACTACCGATGCATGTGGAAGCTTAAAACGACAACTAAACAAAAAATATAGAATAATTGTATGGGTGAAAGAAGCTGCAGATGTTAGCTATAAATTCATAAGTTTTATTTTTCTCAAAATAATGATAATCAAGTCTCCATCCCTGGGAGTTTTACAAAGTTAGGTCAGAAACCATTTAAGGAAACAAAAACATAAATCTAAAATTAAAAAGAAAAGAAGTATAAAATCTAAAAATAGCATGATACCCAAAAATAACAAGGAAAATCACAAAAATTATCAAAATCAGTGCCTTATGACAAGATTTGAGATATCTAAGGATTCAACAGTTAGTATAGCGACATAGTTGCCAATATAAGGAAAATAGCCTTCGAAATCTACCGTAAAAATTTCAATGTGATTCAATGGTCGAATCAAAAGTTATGGTTCTTTTACCCTGTTAATTTGGTTTAGCGCGACCAAACTTCCTTTTGGACCTAAACTTTTTTTTTTTTGGATTCGAGGAAACCCCACCCTCTAGAAAGCGTACTTTGTGGGCCCAGATAAACGAGTAAAACCTCTTTTTGAACCTAAACCTGTCCCACTAGTCCATAAATGCAATTGTTAGGCCATGCACGTAATTTGTCCAGGGAAAATCTTTATCTAGTTGGGGCAGACTCATACATGACTATTCAAAATCACCCGTTATCGCAGACCCGACTACACAATTATATATCCCCAGGTTGGAGAGAACTCATTTTCAAGTTCTGTTTCTCCTCCAAATAAGAAGTCAAGTGTTGGACATTGAAGACATCATAAGTCTTTAGATGATGGAGAAGACGAATTCTGTAAGCATTACCATCTGCAATACCTCACGAGGACTTATCTTCCTTTCCTTTAATTTGTTATACTCACCCACTAGAAACCTGTCACGTGTAAGGATTGCCCATATCAAATCGTCAACCTCAAACACCATTCTCCTACGATGATTATCAACCAGGGCCTCATACTTGGCATTGTTGTAGATGATTGTCTCATTGACCTTCTCATGAATGCCATGCAAGTAATGTGTCATATCAGTAACTTAGATGCTCGATTATCCAATGCGAGGAACAAGAATAAACTCCAGTACACTAGAAGGATTCTATCCATAGATGATCTCAAAGGGACTTATCTAGGTGGTTCAATCCTATTATAAGCAAACTCTGTATATGGTAATGTCGTATCCCACTGTTTCGGCTTCTCTAACAAGGCTTCATAGTAAGTTGTCGAGGCTGCAATTAACCACCTCTGTGTACTCATCTTTCTAAAGGTGATAAGCATTGTTAAAGTTCATCTGAGTTCCCTTCCTTTCCCACAAACTTTTCTAGAAATTACTCATAAAGTTGACATCTATATCCGAAGTGATGGTCCTAGGAATGTAATGTAAATGAACTGCCTCATTAAAGTAAATTTGGGTTGCCTGAGATGCATCCATGATCTTTTAACAGGCTATGAAATGGTCTATCTTCGAGAACCTGTCATTAACAATAAAAATAGAATCCATAGCCTGTTGTGTATGGGGTAAGCCCAATACAAGATCCATGCCCACTTCTATCCACAAAGCATCAGGAATTGTTAGTGGGGTATACAACTTAGCATTCAATAAAGCCCTCTTGGACCTTTAACGAATAGCACACTTCTTGATAAAGTTGGAAACCTGACCTAGTAACTTAGGTCGATAATAATATGTGGACACTAGAGCCAACGTCTTATCTCATCTAAAATGCCATTCATAATATAGTTCATGAATGATATGTTCTCGTAAAGAACAAGCTAGAATACAAAGTTGTGAACCACAAAAAAAATAACAATTTAAAAGCACATAATTATCTTGTTTACCTCCTTCCAATAAATCAACATAAATTTGATTGAATAAGGCATCAGCCAAATATAGCTCACATAAAGTATCAAATCCTGGCATATGGGTACGTATGGTAATAAGTAAAGTCACACACTAACTAAGAGCATCAACCATTTTATTAAGATGTCTAATTGGTGCCTCAATGAAAAAGTGAACCCTTCCAAAAACGACACTCACTTCATATGCTGACAACTTAGTTTATACTGACCATTTATGTACTTTAGAACTTTATGGTCAGTAATTAGAATAAACTCCTTCTACACGAAGTAGTGTCTCTCATACTTTAGAGTCTGAACAATAGCATAAAACTCCAGATTATAGGTGGAATAATTCTTCTTTGAACTAGATACTTTCTCACTAAAAAAAGGTAATGAAATGTCCATTTTGGCTAATAACTCTCTCATTACCTACCCAGAAGCATCACAATCTACTTCAAACAATTTCTCAAAGTTTGGTAGTAATGTCAAAACTAGAGCTTCAGTCATCTTCTGCTTCACTTAATGAAAACTAGCGCCAGCCTCATCTATCCATTTAAAGGTATGTCCCTTTAGGCACTTTGTAATTGGTGCGATAAGGGAACTGAAGTTCATGATGATTTTTCTATAAAAAATACTGCAAGTCCATGAAAACTCTAAACACCGTGGATGCTTTTTGGTGTCGACCACTCAACAATTAAAAAAATCTTACTTTGATCAACCTGAACAACATCAATAGATACAATGAAGCCCAAAAGGCAACAAAATCAGTAAAGAACTTATACTTTTTTTCTGCTAACATACAATTGTTCCTTTCTTAAAATATTGAAAACATCTCGTAGGTGCTCCAAATAAAACTCCAGAGTTGGACTATAAATTAAAATGTCATTGAAATAGACGACGACAAATCTGTCCATGAATGACCTTAATACTTGCATGAACCTTATAAATATACTGGGAGCATTAGACAATTCGAATAATATGACAATCCACTCATATAAACCATGGTGAGTTTTGAAGGCTATCTTTCATTCATCCTTTAGTCTTATTTTGATCTGATGATACCCACTCTTGATATCAATCTTGAAAAATACTTTAGACCTTGTCAACTGATCTAACATATCATTTAGACGCGATATAAGGTATTGTATTTTACTATGATCTGGTTTATAGTCCAACTGCCTACACACATATGCCATAACCTATCTTTTTTGGGGACCAAAAGAGCTAGCATGACACAAAGACTCATACTTTCTTGGATATACCATTTCTCTAGCATTTCCAACACCTGTCTCTATAACTCTTGAGCTTCTTTAAGATTAAGTTTGTAAGCTGTTTTGTTTGGCAGGATAAAACCTGACATCAAGTTAATCTGGTGTTGTATCTCTCTTATGGAAGGTAAAACTTGGGGCAACTCATCCAACATTAAATTTGAAAATTCTACTAATACACTATGTGTCTTCTCGAGACTATCATCCTCTTTCTTCTCTAGGGATATACTCCTAGGCATTAGAGAAAATACCACTCACTCACTCTTTATTTCCTCTATAAACTGTGATAAGGACAGTAAAGTCTTCCCACTATCAACCTTCATCTTCATCTTCATCTTCATCTTCATCTTCTCTTTTATAGGTGTCAGAATTACACGCTTCCTTTTAATGCTAAGGGTATAAGTGTTTTTTCTACCATCATAAACCACAGTCCTATCAAACTATCATGGCCTCCCTAAAAGAATATGACAAGTATCCATCGAGATCACATCGCACCAAACACTATCAAAGTATTTTTGACCCATAAAAAAAAAAACAAGGCAGCGTCTATCCATGATTACCTCAGTATCATTATTCAACCATGTTAGCTTGTAGGGTTGATTTTTAGTTGGCAGTTGAAGTTTCCTTACTGCCTTCGTAGAGACCAAATTCTTATAGCTCCAACTATCTATAATCAAACTACAGACTATATCTTTGATGATGCATGTAGAGTGGAAGATATTGTTACGCCTCTAATCCTTATCTGAATCACCCTTGGGTATCAACAAACTCTTTTTTATCACAAGGGTTATATTGTCATCTCTATGCAGAACACCACCTTCTCTATCTGAATCACCCTCGTTATTAGTAAAATCCATGGGCTCTTCCTCTACTAGCAAATTCTTTCCTGAATAATTCTCTGGTTTGCTATATGTGTTAATTCGATGTCCCAACTCACCATATCTAAAACAACGAAGTCTAAAACCAAAACCTTGACTTGTTGCCCACTGATTTTATTGGTTTGGCCTAACCTAATTAGAGGTCTACCTTATGGCTCTACTGCATCCTCTATTATTTTATTCTGATTGAAAGTTTCTATCAACAGTCCTAGCAGCCTACTACATCTCCACCATTAGCCCTCTGATATGCCTCTAACATTGTTCATAAAGTCTAAAGACACAGTACATCCTAAATTGATTGTCGCAGGCCACTAAGGTACCGTGCCACTAGTTGCTCCTTTGTTCTGCCAGATCATTTCTTGAACTAGTTGGTAAAATCATCAGTATAATTATTGATAAATTTACCTCTTTGTTTTAACATGTAAAGCCTTTAGTATATAGTTTATGAGTAGCCAAAAAGGAGAAAGTGAAGTTTCATCTTCTTTTTTCATTTTGTCCTAGTCATTGATTCTAGCTTTCCCTTCTCTCTTATCTTCTTCAACTGCTCCCATCAAGTAGATGTCCTGCCCTTTAATTTGATCACAACCAACTTCACTTGTATTTTTTCAGGCACATCTTTGTATTAAAAAATCCATTCAATCTCATTCAACCAATTTATAAATTCTTCTATTTGTAAAGAACCTGAAAACTCAAGAATTTTGATACAAAATCCAAAATTCCTAAATTTATTCTTTTCTCGCTCAAGGGGTGGTCTCCTATAAATTCGCCTCGGATTTTCAGTACTAGCCAGGAACCCATGATCACTCTCCTGGTCCTAGTCACGCTACCCTTAGTTTTGTAAGTCCCTCTCTTCTAATTTATGGGTTAATTCTGAGATTTGCCTTTGCATGTCTTCAATGATGAGCTCTTAAACGTTTTTGTCTCAAAGGGGGGGCTCCTCATTCCCTTTTTGGCTAAGCCCTGCTCCTTGACCTTTTCTCACCATGGTTTGTTAATGCACACAGTAGCCAACAAATTTTCTTCCACGGGATTGTAGCACACAACTTACAATAAATCTGAAATCGTTGGGCTATAATACTACTGATGCAGATAAAAGCTAAAGACAACAGTTAAACAAAGAACACATAATGATTGTATAAGCAAAAAGGTTGCAGATGTAAGCCCCAAATTCACAAGTTTTATTTTTCTAAAAATAATGATAATCAAGTCTACCTTCTCAGTAGGTTTACAAAGCCTTAAATAGGATGGAAACTCTATCTTAACTAAGAAATAAAACAAAATTACAAAGGATAGAAGCATAAAATTCAAAAATAACACGAAATTAAAAAATAACAAGGAACATCACAAAAACTATCAAAATCAGGGCTCTAGAGTAAGATTTGTGATATCTAAAGGGGAAAACAATCTCTGGAGTCTCCTGTAAAAACTCGAGCACAATCTAATAATCAAATAAAAAATTATAGTTCTTTTAACCTATTATTCTTATACACAACTAGACACGTTCCACAAGTAAATAAATATATTTATTAGGCCTTGCATGTAATCTGTTAGACATGTCCCACATGTACTCTATTTAGAACACATCTTCATCGTAACTAACAAGCCCAACTATATTAATTACTATATAAAATAAATTACTACATAAAATATTAAAGAAGGGAGATAAGAACTACAAAGCTTATATGATTTGCTAGGAACCGTTGGCTCCACCACATTAGAACCAATCTTAAGAAACTTGCCAGATCACTGATCCAGAACAACTGGAGCAACTGGAAACGCGCTACCAGGATAATTAGCTCCAAACTAGTGACTAAATAGAAAACCCAGGGGGTTCAGAAGATTATCATTAGCTTCTTAGGTACTGTCATTGACTCCGATATAGAAAACAAGGTTTGGAACTTGGCACTGCCAATGGTACAGGGCAGTCTCAAATAATCAATTAGATATGAACATCAAGCTCACATTGAGCATGAATACAACGACAATCGAATTTTTTACATAATACAATTATTTTAGTTTATGTACAGAATGGACCAATGGTGGTAAAAAGATTCTTGGTTTACAAAAAATCCCATTGCCAATAAACCTTCTCCACAATCCCTCCACCACTCCGCACAGCAAGACGGAGTGTTTCGGAAGCAGGTGGAACCCCCCAAAGATATGGCACTGCCACCGTCATTGTTAGCTTTTCGTGCAATCCACCTTTGATGGCCTTCTCTGCAGTCACAACCTGAAAAGTGAAGATTCATGTGCATTCTCAGATATAGCCAATCCACACATACAACCTCCAGGGATAGGAATCCTATTAAATTATGACTATACAAATAAAAGCAAGGCAACAAAGATGGCAGACAAATAAAAAATTAAAAGATAGTCCTTTGCAGAGGTAGACATGACCGGCATTTTAAAAAGAAGGGAGTTTGTCAAAACATGATTGAGAATAGTTCCCGTTCAGCTAAACACTAGCCCTATGTGAATCTGAAATAGAATGATAAGTATGAAAGGATGACTATGCTGCTTAGGGAATACACAAAAACACCTTCTCCTATATTGAATTAGATCCCATTACCTGTTGCATCATCCTGCAACCCACTTGCAGAAACTCCAAATGACCCGCCCAAAACATGCTCAAATTAGTTTAACATTTACACAAAACTTAATATGATATTGGCATTCAGTTACATATAATGAATCTTAATATTGTCAACTTCGTATACATCAAGTCTAGAGCCAACAATTAAGAGGCCAATAGAAGGGTAGTTGTCTCTTTCTTCTTTTAGAGGGTGTTTGAAAGTATAGTAGCAGTTGTTTTTCATTTCAAAATAATTTACACTCGGAAATGCATCAAAATAATGTTTTTTTTTGTTTTTTTTAAATTCATTTTTAACATCAACACATCAAAACGATCCACAAACATTAAAAAAATTAACTTTAAGCAAAAAAAATTAAAATTTTCATGAAAAGCAAATTGAACTCAAACGGGAACTTCAACTTCAAGTCCAGTACAATTCTCAAAACACAATGTGACTTTCCTCGGTGGACTAAAAAACTGATGTGAATAACACACAATCAGCACTAAGCATGCAAATAAAAAAAAAATATCAAAACACTCTCCGGTGAATTTGGGAGTAAAAAGCTATATATATATATATATATATATATATATATATAAACAGTCCCTACTTTGTAAGGCAACACTGGAGCTGTCGCTGTAAGAGAAAGCATGAAATAAATTAACCGTAAACATCTAATTTATTTTTCTCCTTGCTTTGAATATGATCAAATAAACCAAGTGAAGTTAACAGGATTAGATGAAGATTGCACTCTCAATATCAAAATATACCATTGAAATGCTAGATTAATTTAGTCATAATAAGCATTACCTCCCCACCATGCTCCAAAACAGTGTCCTCTACAACATCACTCAACATCTCAATCGATCGGCAGAACCCAAAGATACAAAGCCTTCTCCCCGTATCAAGTCCCTAATATGACCAGATCTCATATAAATAAGATACCAGGGCTACAGATTTTAAAGAAGACCCTAAAACAATGGGTCAAAAAATTACTTACATTAGTTGCTGCAATATCAAAGAGTGCACCCAAGCATAAGCCTTGATTTGGGTCCATGTAATCACTCTCTTGAAAACGTTGAAATCTCTGAGAAGTTTTTGATTTCCCTCGCTTCCTCTGTTTAAGTCCATTGGAAAAATCCGATACTTACAATCAATTAAGTGCGGAGAGTAGCAAACAATATACACATATTACATTCATGCAGACAAGTAAATGAGCAGCATTTCACCAATGTTATCTCAATTAGAAGAAAAGAAAAGATAAAACACAGAAAGAAGAAAAAAACACAAACAAAAGCAAAACGGCATACGTTGGAAGAAGCGACAAGTCGAGGAACTACAGAGCCTCCAATCTGAACGAGCCCATCAGTTGTGAAAAGCGTGATTCTTTCTTCCCGAACCCATTCAATATCTGAAAACAAAATGCAAGAACAACCCCATTTGGTTTCATCTCATGAAACCAAGAAAGAAAAATAGAGTCTTTCTTACACAAATATAACAAGAATTCAGTATTTTTAACTCGTATTAAAACTCGAAGAACATAACCCTTAATTTTATTTTCTAATTCCAAGAAAAGAAAATACAAAGTCCCAGACTTTATGGTGATTTTATAAACTGGAACTAAATGGGCTACATTCTAATTTGGTAATTAAAGATCTACAGCTGAAATCACGTAACTTTCTTTATGATAATAAAACAGTAAGATGAAGAACAAAAGACATGTATACCGTTGTCGCCATCGGACCAAGGAAAGAAACCAAGAGATTCATCGCCGAGGAAGTTGCCAGAGTCTGAAGCTTTACAAGTGAATCGAATGGAGCGAGAGCGCGAAGCTGAGGATTTAAAAGGAGAGGCAAAGGAGAGATATGAATTGGGTTCTCTGGGACGATAAATGTTAGAAGGGAGGGAAGAGAAGGGAGAGAAACAAAGAGCAGAGGTTTCTGCCATTAGAATTTGAAGAATCAGAAACAGAAGAGGAAATGAAAAAAGATTCAAGAGAGAGGAAGGATGGGGAATCTGGAGGAAAATGAAGGAAACGGCCTGAAGGGAAAGGGGAGAGTTTTGACGCCACATATGGAATGGATGAACACGTGGCACAATATGACGTCTATTGCAAGAGAGCCAGAGAATCCGGGTCTTGGAAAAACGGGTGGTCCCGGGCTTTTTTCAGCCAGCGGCGCTGCTCATGTCTGGTCAGTGGCACAATTATCCGATTATTTATTTATTTTGCCATCGTCATATTACTCTCCAACTTGTTTCATAATTCTAAGTGCATGCCTCAGTGATGATGAATTTGATCAGCTAAAATTAACTATGGTTGAGTAGAATTTTACAGAGAAGTTTAACCATTTTTTTTTTTTAATCTTTCCAAACTCAATCGGTTTTTATTTTATCATATACACAAAAACTAAGTTTGCAATATTATTTCATGGGAGTTATTAAGTTAAAGATAATCTTACTAGCTTCCACTTGACCAATATCAAAATGATGTCATTTTTAGGTTGCAAAGTTGCAAAAACTACATTATTAATTCTAACAATTAAAATTAAGTCAAGATTCGTGATTAAAATAGTAAATATCATACGAAAAATCAAAGTTCTAAACATTAATTCATTAAACAAAAGTGAAAAGTAATTACAAGTTGATATTTTTTAGTGCTAATAACTAAAATAAAATAAATCTAAGAAAAACTATTTTACTATATTTTATTTTGAAATAAATTTTTTTAAAAAAACACACTTTACACTACAATATAAAGCGTTTATATAATATTTCTGACTGAGTGTTTTAATTGAAGTGGATTTCCTTCAAAGCATAATTTTTCATGGATTACAAGAAAAGCCTTTGTAAAAGTTCTTCCTTGTTCTACCTATACTGAAAAGCTTCTAACTTCTAATGATTGGTATACCTATAATCTGACCAGTTGAGCTACACCTCTGAAAGTTATGCTTCAGTAACTTTGTGATTAAAACTTATGGCTTTAGAGAGTATTTGATAGTAGAGTAGTTTTTTAGTGTGTTTTAAAATGTATTTTACTTTTAAAAAATATTAAATTAATTGTTTTTTAGTGATTTCTTATGGTTTTGATATGCTGATATTAAAAATATAAAAACATATTTTAATATATTTTCAAATAAAAAACACGATGTACCACAATAATAAACACGTATTTAGAGAAGCTAGTGATTAGCAAGCTTATGGCCATAATTTCAACCATTACATTACTACCTTAAGAAAAAAGAATTATAAAGATTGTGTTTAAAAAATCTTCTCTGATCATATTTGCCTATTCCTGCTTAAATCCCATTCCATGAAAGAAAATTTGGACTTAATTGGTATAAAGTCTACACACTAAAGAATGAGTTAGAAATGGAGAATTTATAATATCAAAAAGTTGTCCTATATGCAAAAAGATGCATATTTTCAAGAATAACCAATTTATGGTAGAACCATACTTTCCAAACCTCTTTACTAGGCAATTTATATTATGTTAAAATATTTCAATCTCCTTGTTAACTACACACAACTTCCAAACCATACTGATAATGCTATCCATCTCCTATCAAACTTAAAGTATATGAAAAGAAGGATTTCATAGGTTAGATCCTCTACAAACTTAAAAATCTAAAGATGTGAACTTTATAAAAAAACCAAAAGAATCATAAATTATGGTAAAAGCACTTGTTAGAAAAAAGATGCTTCTCTTAAAAGAGATGATGATTATGATGACTTCATCCATTCTCTAAAACCCTTGACAACATCTAGTTCTATTAATATATCTTCCCGTGTAGCTGGGGATCTTATTTTTTTATAGAAACATTATTTCTAAAAAGATGTAAATTGAAACTTGTGATTCTTGATTCCATATTTGAGAAGATATATATATATATATATATATAACTTAATTTATCCCTCAATAGCATTTAATCTTCTCTTATTTTAAACACAAGTTTTATTTTTTTTTAATTGTGCTAATATACATCTCATGACCATTATCTAACAAATTAGATTGACTTCTCACCTTTAACTAAGGACTTTAGAAATTAGGTTGCTTGACAGATAAAGTCCATTAATAAACATGATAAATAAAAAAGGATGATAAGAAGTGAACCTCTTATATCTTATTCAATTATTGTTAAGATTTTAACTTATTCTATTAAAATTCCAACATCTATGCCTTATTAATATGAAGATTTAACAAAAAAAAATTGAGGTCTCGAACCTTTTTCTTTTTAACATTGGTCCTTTGGTTGATGAAAGACAAGTTAGAGGTTTTTCTTTTGTTTCATATAATAACTTATCTTATAAAAATAGTGGAAACTCAAGTGCCTATAATTATTAATTTAATAAAGAAGAAATATAATCAAGTTCCACTCTATACCCCATATGTTACTACTTATATGATGAACATATATTTTATAATTTTTCTTCTCGATGAGCCTATTTTAAAACAATAAGAGCATTTGTAAGACTCATCTTAATAAACAACTAACAGCAAACGTTAAATAAAGCACTACTCTTCATCAACCAAACTTAGAGTCACTAGTTAAATCTTTGATTTCTCTAATTTTAACATTTTCTTTCTTACCTAAATACTTCCTAACTTATTTTATTCTAGATTCGATCTTGCCTTTTACTCAATTTAGCATAAATGATTTATTTGCCTTTAATGTTATGAATCTACTCTTACTCAAGTAAGTCTCCATTTTAGTTGTCCTTCAATATATTAAATTAACTCAAAACCTCTTTGACCTATTAAATAATGACATATAAACTCTGCAAAGTTTATTTGTTGTAGCTTTAGAATGCTTTTGCTTACAAAGCTACATCTTTTCAACTATTTCATCTCCTAGGGATATGCTTAAGACTTTGAATTCATTGTCTATATAATGTTATCAAATCAAGTAGGATATTCAAAACCTTAAAGCCAAGACCACCTTTTTTTATGAAGAATTGAAAGTTAGTAAGATTACTCTATAAAGTATAAAAGATATGTTAAACCAAATTTAATAAGAATATATTACTTTGCAATCACAAATGAGAGTCTCTTTCTCTTATGTATTTGTAAAAAGATTAGTATTTTTCTTAGATCCACTTGTAGATTTCCTCAAGTGATTTTACATGAAACAAATAAAAATTATTTGCATTATTATTATTATTTTAATAAAATGGAATCTTTTATTCTTTTGTATTTCTTAATAAAGTTTTCTCTCTTTTTTTAGGTAATGATTCTTTTCATCATTTCATCTCTTATTACCTTTTGTTTTTGTTTAATCTATTATATGAGTCTAAAGCTCCAACTAAACACGTAATTCTAAAAACTTATCCTTCAAAGCTTCCTTGTTTGCTTTCTAGATGGATGACATATACTTATTTAATTTTTTTTCCATCAATTATCTTACTATGCACTTCACATGTTATCCTTTGAAGTACAATTTTTTTTTTAAAGTATACTTTGTGAACCTAGAATGGTCCTCCCAATATGAGTGCATTTTCCAAGTTGTTTATCTTTTTCACTATGTAGGAATATTACTTTCCAACCATGTTCCCATGTTGAGAGCATTATTTTTTTCTTCTTTATTATACATTTTAACAAATTATTTATTTATTTATGTATAGGAGAGATCCTCAACTATGCGATGATATAGTTTATCCATCTCATTCATCGTAACTTCTTAATATTCATTCCTTAAGAATTTATTCTAATTCCATCCTAAAGACTATACATTAATTTCATAAGATAAAACTATAGGATTTCTTGAAATATATAAATAAAGCAAAAATAATATTTAAAAATTCTTTCAGGGATCCCAAAAATCTCATCAAGAAACCTAAGGTTGTTTAGGGTTTGACAAAGATAGTCAAAAACAATTCTTCTTTAGAGGTTTGATCAACTTTTCAAAACTGGGTTATCATAAATAACAAGTCATTTAATTATTTAGCCTATAAAAATACCACTTTGCCCCCCAAGAAATTTTTAGAAATTTATTCTATCAAATCATTACTTGATTTTTCTAGATTTAAAATTGTAATTCCTTGTATTAATTACATTATAGTCCTTAATTTTTAAAAACTTTTTTAAAATCAAGTCACACTTGATTAATCATCCGAGTTTAATTTCTTACCAATGGTTCCTAATGTATATGACTCATTATGTTCTGTAATATGCTGGTCAAAATACAAATCACAATTTTAATCAAAATAGGATTAAATAAGTTAAATAATTTAATTTATTATCAATTTAACAAATTGATTGATTCAAATTTAAAGATTAAATGCAATGCTTAGCAACATATCATGATCCTCTATATATTAGAAAATTATAAATGATTTGACTTAATCTTTTACTGACAAGTATCTCAGTATGATGATTATGGACATACACCTTTAACTTGCCATTATAATTGGATGGTTATGGACATATTTAAAATAATTTCCTTGAGCAATTAAAAAGATTTAGGTGGTTAAATCCTAGGTAGTTATCGTACATCTTTTTAATTCCTTACAAACAACACAATTGTATCTTTTTTCATTGTTTTTTCTTTATCTTGGATTGCAAAATAATTTTTCTATCTAAATTTCTAAATTTATAAATTACATAAGATTCATATATAATCGAATAAGAAACTTCATTTTATATTCAAAAGAAATTAGATGAGAAGCCTTTTTTATATCCTATTAAAAAATAGAGAAAATACATATTTAATATTACAACCATTCAATCATAAAAAAACAAGCACAATTACATTGGTTTTTTTTAATGTCTACAATCATCTATCATGCATAAAAACTCATTAATATGTCTAATTAAATATCTTGAATTTTTAAATTCTAATTATTAGTTTTATGTGTAATTTTGGAATAATATTTTTAATAATTAGAAATATTAAATCAAACTCACTTTGATAATTTTCCAAAATTTATAAATTTAATTTAATTAATATTTCTTGAAAATACATTTTCAAGATTTAAAACAAAAATTAATCATATTAAAATTCTTATCAACACCATAAACTATTTTAGAATAAATTAAATAAAATCTTTTGGCTTAAGAACTCTCTTTATTTTAGAAAAAAAAATTTAGTTTTCTAAAAAATTTTAATTAAATCCTAATCTAGTTAGGGTCTCTCAAAACTAAAATAAAAAATAATGAAACAATTTCATTCAATTCTAATATAAGAAAACTAATTTTATAATTAATTTAATTTGGGTTTTCATTTTCAATATAAAATCAATATTTTATATATAAGGATAGCATCATAATTATGTCTTAAAAACACCCTATTGTAATAAGCTATAGGCTATTTGGGAAAAATTATAATTATGCCCTTAAAAACCATAAACATGGTTGCAAGGGTGGAATCATAATTTTTCTCATCATCTTTTTCTTCCTTGTTGTTGTCAGCGTGAGCACACTACCCATGCTAGCGGTAGCCAAGGTTGTCGCAAGGTGCCACCTACAACATAGGGCAGCAGTCGCAAGGTGCGACAAGCAATGCTAGGCAAACTAGTGCTACCTTGGTAAGGCAAGAACCATTGATGTTGCCTTTGCCTCTTTCAATGAATTGGTTGTGCATGCCATATAGCTAGATGCACATATGAAGCTAGTGGCATCATTAGTGGCTTTCGCAGTCACCAAAACCCTTTTTATCTTTTCTAGTAGATTCTAGCTAATTATGGAAAAATTCAACCAATTTGGAATGGAATAGTACTCGAGGAAATTGTTTTTGAACAATTCATATGAGAAATATAATTTTTGAAAAAAATATTTTACACATGAATTTAATTCATAACTAATGCCAATAACAATCAAAATATGCAACAACAATCTTAATTGTATAAAGATGGCTCTAATACCACTCTTGAGTGTTTTAAATCACATAAATGTTAGGTAAGCTAAGTTTGTGGTTGCGCTACCTACATCATAAGGCAATAGTAGCACACTACACTACGAGCAATATCAAGTAAACTAGCGTTATTCTAGTAGGGCAGGAACCATGAATGCTTCCTTTGCCAATAGCAACGAGTTGGTTGTGCGTGCAATATAATCAGGCATGCCTACGACGTTGATGACATCATTGGTGGTGTTCGTAGCCATCAAAAACCCTCTTTTTGTTATTTTCTGGCATATCTCAGCTAATTATGAAAAAATTAATCCAAATCCAACTAGAATAGTTGTAACGCCCTATAATTTAAATGAATCTATATTCATTTATCACAATCTTTTATGTGTAAATAGGAGTAATGTTTTTTTTTTTACAATATCATAAAGATAATTTAAATTAATCCAAATCCAACTGGAATAGTTGGATTAAAGATGGTATTAAAAATAACGTTATTTTCTAGCATATTTCAGCTAATTATGGAAAAATTAATCTAAATCCAACTGGAATAGTTGTAACGCCCTGTAATTTAAATGAATTTATGTTCATTTATCACAATCTTTTATGTGTAAATAGGGGTAATGTTTTTTTTTTTTTACAATACCATAAAAATAATTTCAATATCACCGTCCATAAATTAAATCCATAATTACAATGATGCACTATTAGACTTTAATTTAATTACATAACATTATTAGACTTTACAAATACTTTTCCAACAAGAAAAGTTAAGTAGCTTAATAGAACTTTATTAAAAAATGGGACTTTCAAAGGAAGATATCTAAAAACACACAAACAAATAAACACGCGCGCGTATATATAGTCACTAATATTTAACAAAAATATATACAATTGACGTAACATCTTTAATCCTGTCTATAAACATATTAAATCCATAATAAATTTTCTACTTAATATATTCTTTTTAACAATTGATGAAATCTCTTTTTTCTTTATACATATTAAATTATTGTCTCATACTCACAATAATACCTCCATTAACAACCTATTTCTTTTACCATCTGATTACATTCATCACCTATATTCTTAAATTAACTGAATTCATGACAATGTCATATTTAATTCTTATTCGTGATTTAACTTAACCACTTTCATAAAATCTTCGCTTAAAATCCGATTGCACCTTCAGTCCTGCCTCTTCATTGTACTATTTTTTTATATAATTTATTTTTTATTTCCTTACTTATTATTTATAAACATTTTATCATTTTTTTTTATTATTTTATCCATCAAAACGCGTTACCAATTTCTCTATCGTTATGAATTCTAAACTAAAATTCATTTTATAGAGGTCATCCCCTCCATTATACATCATAATTATTTTTATTATCATCATTCATCTATTATTTCTTATCTCGGTTTTCATCACTCATCGATATTTTACCACTTTCATTCTTACATTTACATGGGGGTTTATATATCTACATATTTAAATTATAAATTTTCAGGGTTTCACATTCTCCTTTCCTTCAAGAAATTTCGTCCTTGAAATTTAGAATTCTTACTTATACTTGTGAATTGTATTGGGTACTTCTTTCTCATTTTCAATTCTCCTTTCTCAGTCTTTTTTTTTAAATTACGGATCCTCCTATAAAACATATTTTTCCTTTTTGTTTCATCTTCCTTATCCCAATTTCATGTTGCACTCATTACAGTTTAATAGCTACGATTTATCTCATCTATTTAGTGTTTTAATATACAAATCCTTTGTGTTTCTATAATTTCAGACTTAACTACTTGTTCATAATATCTTATTTTCACATCCTAATCCTATTTAGAGTTCGCCTGGTAACACTCTATATCCATAATTACTCAACTTATATGCACAAATACTCATAATGTTAAGTATCAACTCCAGAATCAACATTCATTTACATCTCATCGCTAGTGCGTATTAGTTTATATTATTTCCTAAATTCATCTCTTTTTTAGTTTCCTTATTAATCATATATTTCCATAATCACATATACGTACATTATACACTCATGACCTCCTCGCCTACTCTTACATGTAGCTTGAAAATTTTAGGTATTGCTTCTAACATTGTGTTTAAAGTTATGATTACATCAGTTTATTTATTTATCTAGACTCCAAAAAGAGTTTATGTCCATTAGGGTTTGCTTTAGCCCTATGTAAACTTCTTTTCATAAAGCTTACAAGACAATTATCTCATGTTTGATTGCTTATATTGCATTTTGCTTTTTTTTTTAATATTATACTTTAACATAATATGTGTGGTTGTTGGCTAACATTAAATCTATATAATGATTACTTATAAGTTTGATTTTCATTACATGCTTACTTTTAATTTCTTCAATGATGATTTGAAACATAGACTTGATTTGAAACATAGACTCAATAAGAGCATAAAATTATCTAAATCTAGCATTAAATTATGCTTGCCTTTCTTCTATTGTTAAAAGCACATGTGTTTCTAGAAGTTTCTCTTACGTTGTACAACCTAAAATTTTAAAGTGCCTAAAACTTGAGAAGGGTGCTTGGTTTGAATTTTTTGAGTTATTGTTCATGTGTGTCATACTTTTTCACTATAGCTTTTATACTCTATTTTTGATCTCTTTTAACTATTTTCCATGATCTCTTGTATGAGTGCACATCTCTGAGGATAATTTGATAGCATGAGTTTGTTATTGACTTGTTATTTTAGAATAATAAATTGTCTTTCTTTTTATGCTTTGTATATCTTTTGTTTAAAATTATACATGATTATTTGATTACCTCTTTAATTATTAAATAGATATCCTATGTATGCTTACTTTTTTTAAAAAATTTATTATTAAATAATTATATTTTCTTGCTGTTTATTAATCTACCTTATGTAGATGTAAGTAAATCATCTAGTTACTATTAGCATAAATTATGGATGGAATTGAACCAACACAAGATACTAATAGTATAAATTCTTAACATAGGGTTGATCTAAATAATATATTTACATTATTGATAGTTTTTAAAGATATGATGATGAAAAGATTTTAGTTTTCGATGCACAAAAATTTATCTAACAACCTTCAATAATGATGGATTAGAAACAAAATCAATTTATGAAAAAAAATGTTTAGCATGAAATTGGTTCATTTGAAATAGAAATGCACAAGTAAATTACAATTTAAAGAAAAGAATAAATAAAAACAAGCAATATAATAATAAAACCCGAACCCGGTTCACCTTAAAATATTTCGGTCCGGCTCAGATAAAAAATGCAAACCGGAAACGAGATTGACAAAACTGTTATATAAAGTGATCCTGTCTCTTCTTCTCCTCTATCCAGAATCCTGAAGATTTTTTCTTTTTATTTTTGAGCAACTCTGTTATTATTTACCAAAGGAGCAAGGTCGACACTCACTTACAAAATGGCCATTAAATCACAGTTAATTACAGGATTAACCCTGCCAATGCCACACCCTCCTTCTACTTCGTCAAGCTCCCACAACAACGGTAACAATAATACTACTTTATGTATGGTGAAGAGGAGGACCCTCACGACGTCGTTTTTCAATGGTGGAGGTAGGTACTTTACTTTTTTTCTGCCGTATGTGTTAATGGGCATCCGTTAGTTTTTAGTTTTAAGTTCCTAAATTTAATCTTTTTTTTATTTGGATTTTCAGTCCTTTTTGCGTCAAAGCTTGGTGCTTTATAGTGTTAAATGTGAATTGAGGAGACCCAGATGAGATAATTGACTGTTTCTGATGTTAGTTATACGAGCGAAGGATTTTTTTTTTTTTTTTAGTCGTTCTTGGATTTTTTAGTTCATAAAAATATACACACGGAGAAGCAATTGTTAGTTTAAGAGTGCTAATTGTGTGGTGTGCCCAATTGTTTGTTTTTGAAGCTGGTTTCTTTTAGGGGGTGATATATAAGGAGACCCTTTTGGATGAATTTGTAATATCTACGGTGGAGTGTTGTGATTGCGAGGAGGGATTTTTGTAGGGGCTGATTGTTCAAAGTCCAATGAATTCATCTGAGTGTTGCAAGTCACAAGAGTTGATGAGGTTGGCTGTATGGATATTGTTGTCCTTTTTGTTCGGTTTAGGGCTGAATGCTGTTTGTGAGCTTTTGTTACAAGAAACTTTAGTAATTTGATATAGATCTTTAATAAATTTAAAAACGTTGATGAGGCAAGCATAAGAGAGTAGCTCTATATAAATGTCAGCAATCTGGTTCTGAATACACATGTATGCATTTGGCGCTTCACTTGTGTGTTTAGACACATATTGATCTCTTTGCTGAATTAATTTTGCTTGCAGTTGAAGCTCTAAAAGTTGCTAGGATAAGGACCGGTCTATCCACTCGGTCCCAATGTTACAGACAAGGTGGAGGTGCTCTTGGCACTTGCATGAACCTTTTTGATCGGTTTGGTAGAGTTGTTAAGGTGAGATCTTGGAGTGTTCATCCATGTTTATGTGATGACTCTGGTCATTTTTGACCACCATCGCAGATAATTTTATACTTTTTCTACATTAACATACATGGTTTAATTCTCTTCTGTTACAGTCATATGCCAATGCAATCATAAGTTCCTTTGAAGATCCAGAGAAAATTCTAGAGCAGACAGTACTTGAAATGAATGATGACTTAACAAAAATGCGTCAGGCCACAGCACAAGTAATTTGTCTTGCATTTATTTCCTTCTTTAATTACTATTTGTTCTTTCTTCCCTGTTCTCTTCATCTTTTCTCTTACACTTTCTATCATTTTTGTTATATATATATATATATATATATATATATATGTAGACACACACACACACACTTTTTAATACACTACGAGAGTATAATATGTCAAGCATTTGACCCCAAATGGTAGTATCATTAATAGACATAAAATTTCTAGGCTTCTCAATTTTCTGCTAATGTGGAATTTCTTTATTCTTCCCCTTTTCCTTTCTAATTTTCTTCTTTTTACGTTTTATTTAGGTTCTAGCTTCTCAAAAAAGGTTGGAAAATAAATATAAAGCTGCACAACTAGCTTCTGAAGAATGGTAAACCATGGTTGGAGCTATTACTACCAGCAAGTGACAAATCAATTAGATTCGTTACATGATTGCTTTCTTGTTATAGAAATGAAGCATTATTTTGCACCATGTAGGTATCGTAAGGCACAACTTGCCCTTCAAAAGGGAGAGGAAGACCTTGCACGTGAAGCTCTCAAGAGGCGTAAAACGTATGCTGTAAGTTGAATCTTCTTGAACGAGAATGCATGGTGTCTGAAATTGCCCAGTTCTAGATTGCGCTTCATACCAAGTGCGTATGCCTTAGAAAGCAAGAAAGATACTTGGTTAACCATCTAGTAGGTGGTTTAGTGGTAAGAGCTTGAGACCAAGAGGTTAGCTCCCCCTGTGGTCTCAGGTTCGAGCCTTGTGGTTTCTAATATTGTTGGTCACTGGAGGTTTATTTGGTCGTTAACTTCAGGACCCGTGGGAATTAGTCGAAGTACGTGCAAGCTGGCCCGGACACCCCACGTGAATCAAAAAAGAAAAAAAGAAAGAAAGATACTTGGACTAAAGGTCCACTAGTATCATACAAGGTGAACAATGCTAAATGTTACTAGATTGGCATTCAAGCCTTATCAAACTGTTGACAGAAAGAGATGGGGAGAAAGAGAGAGAAGGAAAAAACTGTTCTTTTGAAATAACAGTCCATACGCATCCCCAGTTTGTGGGTAAAATTGGAACCTCCCTGTTAGTTCATCATAAGTTTCCTAACTGAATGATTGTCAACTTTTGTTGTTTATTTTTATTACTGCTTTATATTGAGCTAACAGAGTTATTCAATCTAGCTTGTTAATGATGAGATGTCGTCAGTAACTAACAATATCTTCTATTTCCTTAATTTTTTATCCGTGCATAATTTTCTAGCTACTTTCTCTATGAGCATCCCCAGTTTGTAGAGATACTGGGATAGGAGGCTTTTGATGAGTATTGTTACTTTGTTACTTCTGATAAATTATGCTTAAACTAGAAGAGCAAGTATTTTAGAGTGATGTTACTCAAGTCAATTCCCTCTTCTCAAGTAAATTCTTATTAGCTTCAAAACAACAAACTTATTCCCTCGTGTTTTCTAAGTTCTGTTACCTCTAAAATAACAAATGTGGAAGTTGCTGTTATTTGTTGTTGAGAATTCAGCTGTGAGTGTAAACAAATAATTGAGTAGATGTTGCAAGCTGCATGTGCAAATGTTGTCACAGTTATAAAGGAATCCTTTTGAAAGTTAATTTTTCTGTTTTTGTTTTTTGCAGGATAATGCTAATTCTTTCAAAGCTCAACTTGATCAACAGAAAGGTGTCGTTGAGAATCTCGTCTCTAATACTCGGGTATGCTTGTGCCATTGGAGTGCTATTTCCATACATCTATGTTATTTTCAGTTGAAGCTATTTCCAAAGCTCAATTTTCCTTTCCTTTCTTTCCACTATAAACCAAAGACCTGCTTTTAAACCATGCTTGAGGTTCTCTGTTTTAGGATTTTGTTTGGTGTTGAGGCTGAGTAACATTTTTTTAAAAAATTATTTTGGTAAAATTTTTCAAATTTACTTGGCCATATTTCGTGCTGTTTCCATTCTACCTTTTGGTTTTCATCTTTTTGATAGCTACTGTGATATACTAATGACCTTGTTGTAAGTTTTCTGTGTAGCTTCTGGAGAGCAAAATGCAGGAGGCAAAATCAAAGAAAGATACTCTGAAAGCACGTGCTCAGTCTGCAAAGTTGTCTCTACCCCCTTTTCCCCTCTCAAAGTAGCATTGTTTCTTTAAGTGTGTTACCTTTCTGATGCTTGCTTTGTTGTGCACTTCTGTGTTCCTGTAGGACTACAACCAAAATGAATGAAATGTTGGGAAATGTTAATACAAGTAATGCACTTGCAGCTTTTGAAAAGATGGAAGAGAAAGGTAAAAGATTTAGATCTGGTCTCATCATTGTTCTATTTCGTATGCATTTCCTGTCTTCCTTGGACTTTGACAGGGTCCGGTAATATCTGCTGGAAGCAGGACATTGTGACATGAGTTATGCCAGTGTTTCTAGAATCCACTTACACGTAGACATCACCTTATATGCTCATAACTGTTTTCCTATATTTCCATTTCAGTCTATCCAAAACTCATGCTACAATCTTTCTTTTCTCTTGTCATTTGAATGATCATGTCTCCAAATAGAATTTTTCTTGCTGTGACCTGGATACTTATCTAGGATGTCTGTTTAACTTTGCCAATTCTTTTCCAGTATATTGATGCTTATATAACCATGTTTTTAGTCTCCACATGATTACTTCTCTGTGTACTCCTTTAAAATGGCTGATAAAAAAACTTCCGCTGTGTTTCTTGTGCATCATCCGAAAGTTGTACTCCCAGCATTTTCAAGTGCCTGTTTCCATTTCTGCCTATTTGGGCCTGTACTCAAATTTATGAAAATGATTAATTTTTTTTCTGATACCTATAATTTTGGATATTAAGCCCCTATTCCTTATATCACTGGTTCCTTTATTGAATAGCCAATAGAACCATAAGTTGGATACTGTTTATGGTTATTCTACCTTGGCATTGGTTACTAGAAATGATGCTTGCAGTGGGACATCTGAATGCCTTGTTAATTATTGGATCATTGCAGTGTGGATTACCATTGGCACCTAACTGTATCTAAGAACCCCCCCCCCCCCCCCCCTCCCCTCTCTTGATAGTAATGGCAATGGAATCAGAAGCTGAAGCTCTTGGCCAGTTGACCACAAATGAGCTTGATGGAAAGGTATCTGTTATTTTTGTCCTTCAACTATTGTTTATTTGTGTGCCCTTTATAATTTTGAAGAATGTTAATGAATGAGCTAAACCATTCTCTGTCCAATTCTCCCTCCATAAATTGTTGGAAACATCAGCGTTCACTTTTGTTGATCCTTGCATTATCATTGAGCAATGGGGTGGCAACTTTTTATTTATTTATTTATTAATTTTGAATCATTAGTTAAATTATTCTAAATGCTAAATACAAAGACATACAGGCATGTCCTGACTTCCATAACTGATTTTATAAAACTAACATGTGCATACATGCACATATTTGTACAATTGTGATTGATTTCCGCCATGCCAAATCACTCAAGATGCATGCAGTCAGGTCCTATTTAAAAGTCCATGAATTTAGCCAATTTAATTGAATTTAAATTCATTTTCTCTACTTGTATTTTTAGAGCCAAAATTAGTTATATAGAAATGAATTCAATTGTGTGATTAACATGATAGAGAAGATGGATTGGCACATGCCATTGTGTTTTTTTTTTTTGGGTTTTCTATTTCTGCTTCCTTTCTGCAGATATGGCTTATTCTTTCTCCCTTCCTATTTATTACCTCATGACCAAAGGCGGTTCTTGAGCCTCTTTCTGAGAACGTGACTTCTTTAGCCCTTGATGGGCTGAAAATTCATTGGAATAGAATCCAATGAAATCATTTTACCCCTTAAAGCTAAAATGCATGGTAGCTGACTTCAAGCTTAGTTTCCATTCAGTGCATAAATGCGACAAATGATGTATAATTAAAGGGTAGCTATTAACGTAGACTATTGGGAATAACAAAGATAAATTCCTTATTTGGGTATCATCAGGTGAAAAAGATTATTTGTTAATCGTGCTTATTAACCTTTCATAAGAAATGTTTACTGGTGAAACTTGAGAGGTTAATTCAAAAGTAAAGGAGCTCTAACCTTTTGCTTGATTGATCTATTTATTCACCAACCTCTTCAGTGGGACAGGGAAAATGATGTTGATTCTAAGATGATGGAAGATTTGTGATTTTGTTTTTTTATTTTTATTTTTCTTACAAGTGTTTTGGACAGTGCTCAAGGTTGATGCCCATATAAGGTGATGTCCCTCTCTTAGTATAAAAGATACACCTGAAGGATATAGTGAGTGAAAACTAAAATATTGTGAGACCATGACCATGGAGGCTATAGATACCACCCAATTGATGGAAAGATGCTTCCCTTTGTCTTGGAACTTTTCAACCTTCCAGTGCCAAGGGAAGCTGATGGAGATTGGAGTTGCATGGTCATCTTTTACTCTAGAATTAAATGCAGGGAGTACCTTTGGGTGATTCTGGCTTGTGATAGTATTAATCAGTGTATGCTGTGAATATTTTAGATTTGAAAGGGAGGATTATCATCCACTACTAATATCCAACAAAACAGTTCTTGAATAGTTATTTTATTGTCTGGTTTAGTTAATGAGGTGCCATATGATTTTCTACATCTTGAAGCTTGCTCCATTCTTTCAAGGTATCCATGATAATTTGAAGAAAGGTGAAACATGATTCACATCATAGTTCTTATTGGATGTAAAAATTTTCAACATGCCTGAAGAGGATCTTAGACAGTAGAAACTACCTTTTGAGGCATTCCTTGTCAGATACACTTTTTTTTTCTGCTTTATGAGTAGGTCCTGCTCTGTTAGTGTAGTTGAATCCTTTGATGACATGGAGAATGGAAGCCAATTTTTCAGATAGAGCCAGTGCCATCCTTCACTCAAGAATAAGTTGACTGTTTTTACATCTATTGAGAGGGTGTTTTTTTTTTTTCCTGAAAATAAATGTCCATGGTGGTTTCTTCTTCTTCTGAATAAAACTTTTGTAGATATATGATGGTTTTTAGTTAGGCTATTTCAGTCTTTTATTCATAAAAACATCAATATGTTTTGCTTTTATAGTTCCAAGTCAAGCTAGTGTCAACTTAATGTAGCAGTTTTACTTATTCTATTTGTCACTCAGGCACTGTTCATTGAACATGGCCTTTTTCCCTTTTTTTTTTTCTTTTTTCAGCTTAGATATATTTCTTTCAACTTATGTTACGACTCTTCTATGGTTTGGGTTTAATGTTTCTAGGTTTTGGAGTCTATTTCAGGCTGTAGGTTCTTTCTTATGAAACAATGGATGCTATTGAGAATTTTATGTTTTGAGACTTTGCTGTAAACTTGGTACTGAGGTCTTCTCTCCTACTCTTAGATAGCTTCATCTTTCCGTATTTGCTATCTGTTCTTCATGTCCCCTCTTTTCCAGCAGTCCACTCACTCTGCAGCCGAACTATGACCATATCTGAAACTGTACATTAAACATTATATTTCTGCCCAATTTTAACTCCAATTCCTACATAAAACAAACTGCTGATCATCCCAATCTTAATACATTTGAAGTAGTGCTTTTAACCTTGCAATTGGTGGTTTATTTCCGAAAAGCAGATTTCTTTGTGATCCTTGCCATTTTTTGTGTTTCATTGTCTATGCAGTTTGCGTTACTTGAAGGGTCATCAGTTGATGATGACCTTGAGAATCTGAAGAAGGAACTAGCTGGTAGCTCAAAGGTATGCCTTACCCAACTTACTAGTTTATGAGAAAACAGGCACTGTAAGACTTTCTTGTCAAAAATAAGTACTGTCAGAATCCGCCGTTTGAGTACATAAAAAAATAATTCTTATCCTGGTATTCATTCTGAGGATGACAACCATATAACCAGGACAAGGAATTATGCGGTTTGCATTATTTTGGACTGCAATAATTTCTGTATACAAGATAGAGTTAGTACTGTAGGAGGAGGAGAAAAGATTGTTGATGGGTTTAAAGCTTATTTTGTGAATGTCTTCGTTGTAAAATTCGTGCAACTTCTACTCCCTTTGTCTTCTTTGAGAACACTTATTTCTTTGATTCTCTGTAACAGAAAGGAGAACTTCCACCAGGAAGAACAGTTGTCACCAGCTCAAACAATTCATTCCGAGATCCTGACATAGAGATGGAGCTCAATGAGTTGAGACAAAAGAGAAAGAACTTTTAGAGTACTTGAAAGAAAGTACAATATTGGATCAGGTCTTGTTTTGCCAGCAAATTACTATGTAAAGGCCAATAGAAAATCGCTGTATAGTTGAGCCAAACTAAAATAAAACAAGTTTTGTTGAATGGGTTTGATGTTACCCACCTTGTCACATTGCAGTTGTAATATATATATATATCAGAGATGATTTCTGCAGATGCCACCCTAGCCGCAGTGTGAACTGTGGCCATCGAGCCAAATAGTTGGTTGTGCCCAACACGGCAAATTCTCAATAACGTTCTATTGAGCTTATATGGTCATAAGCTTTGAGCCTTCGCCTAGGAACATGCCGGAGAATAGTTGGTTGCTCATGCTTGCATCGCGGTGTCCCGTTTATTAGAAAGGACCTGATTGATCCGTAAGAGCAAGGCAAACTGGCATGTGCAGTGATTTTTTTGTTTTATATGTTTGTTTTTACATTTTAAAAATGTTTTTTAATTTTTAATTTTATTTTTAGATCATTTTGATGGATTAATGTTAAAAATAATTTTTAAAAATAAAAAATATATATTATTTTAATACATTTTCAAATGAAAAACATTTTAAAAAAATAACCATAATTATATTTTCTATTCACATTTTAAAAAAGAACTCTTAGGCTTGCATTGAAACGCTGAAGCAAATGCTTTATGCGATTTTCAATCAACAGCATGGAAGTGATGCAAAAGAACAATCCATATAGAGAATAATACTACAGAAAGAGGAGTCTCAAATTAAGTAGAACTGTGTGGTATGAACAACAAATAACCTTATAGGCAGACATGTCAATCCAACTCAAAAAAAAAAAACAAAAACAATGGATTTGTCTTGAAAAAATATACGGACTAAAATTTATATTTTTAGTATTTTCTAATAATTATAATATGCTAATATAAATCAATTCTTTTTAATTTCTTTTAAAAATTCCCATATACTACTATAACAAACACTGTCAATTTATGTGTGAATTCCCCCATCCTTGTCAAAATGAGATTTCAAAATTTTGTGCTAGAACGCGACCGGGCCCTACCAATAGGCAGTCCATTTGACAAATTCAAACTTACAAAGTCCATGCTTGTTCTCGTCTAGCAAAGCACAATATCTTACACGTTAATACACCAAGTACAGCCTGCATATAACTGATTCAACACCTTTACCCGTAAGCCTTTGAAACCCCACCAAAAACCCTAAATTTTTCAAGGGTCGAATTAAGTCCACGCATACCGTTCAACCCTCTTTTTTTTTTTTTTTTTTCTCTGTTATAAATACTGTCAAGCACCTTCATTTCTCCACACACTAACAACAAGCACTCAAAAGCTCCAGCTAAAGAAATACACACGTACGAGGACAACTTTCTTGCTGTTTTTTCTGAGGCAGTTTCAGACCATGGATTTTGCAAAGAGGAGCTATCCTTTAATCCTTTTTGTCATTTTAGTTTCTGCTTTAAGCCAGCAGCTGTTTTGTGTGCAGGCAACAAGGGTTTTGCCAGGGGAACATGCAGGTGCAAATCATCTGGAGACATACTCTTCAGTTTATGAGAAGACGAAGAACAACATGGCTTGTTGGCTTGGACGGCTGGCATCAGGACCCAGTCCCAGAGGCCCTGGTCACTAGTTTCATTCATGATGAAGTCATATGACAAATATAAGATTTTGGGTACTACAAAACTTGTAAGGTGGTTTTTAAGGTGGTACTTACTGTAAGAGTGTATTTAAAAAACTCGTACATGAACTCCAATTCTCGCAAATTTATTTATGATATTCGCAGGTCATCTACCTGCATACCAGCTCTCCTAGCATAAAAATATACAATAGTCACGAACCCTTTTCTCTCTTTCTTGGTTTACGACAATATGCATGAATAAGTATATATTATTGAAGTATATACGCTTTACCATTCAATCACCAAAGGTATGTTAATAATTATGTATCTACTTCGTACTTCCTATAATATAACTTATTTGTCTAGGCAATGTTCGTCTGCTCTATGACGTTAAAGAAATTAACTTCCCAACTTTGTTTGTGGTTCATAGCTTTCAAATTATCAGGATAAGATTAGGCAAGATGCTCACTCGCTGCCATGGGCAGTCTTTTCACTTGTTAATCGAGTTTGTTTTCACAAAGGAATTGTGAAAGGGAAAGAAACTGGTGAGGATCAAATATAAAATTAATGAAATGGCAAGCAAAACGTTAGTTTTATGGAAATGGTTTGATTGCAGTTCTAGTAGTAGTTTGAGTTGTGACAGGGTTATTCATAATAAGCATGCATTTCAGCAAACTAAAAGCAAGTAGTCATATGCTGAATTAAGGAGTTGTGCTTGGAGGACTCAGTTGTTAATGTTTGGAGATGGAAATGTTGATGTTGTGAAGCAACAATCATATGGAAGCATTATCAAAAGAGATTACAAGCTGACTTGAGCCCTCGCAAAAACATGGTGAAGCAGTTTCACAACAATTATTACAGCTAAATAAAGATGAAAACATTAATTAAGGCAAAATATAATGGAGAAGATTAAAGGGGTAAGAATTCGATGGGTGTTAACTGGATGCACAGAATCATACAAAGAGAGAGTAAATTGAAACAAACTTGAAAAAAAAATGTGATTAGTGCTAGCTGTTTATCAAAACATGAAAGTGAAAGAAAAAAAATTTGAATTACAAATGAATGTCACATGGCACTGTAAAAGGATTTTCTGATTCTGCATCATGTTCAACAATTGCATTGTCAGAAACTAATGAGAGGGAAACTTAACAGAATGATTCAAAAATATAAAAAGAAAGCAGATTAAATAGAGGCAATATCATCATGCGCGTAATCAATTTCTTCCAGAAATGTTTTCTTCTTCATTGACAATCTTCGTCATGCAATTTGGTAGGGACTGTATGGCATTGTTTGTCAGCTAAAAATGTAAAAGGAAAGCAAATTCAACACAGCCAATAAAGTATGATGAAACAAAAATCTTCCATGTAAAGAGGGTCTGAGGCACAAGGTGTAGGCTTTTTGAAGGAAAGCAAGTGCCAATGTTTGATTCATTCAAGGAGGAAGTGGCAAAACTTTGCTTGATAAAGATTGAACATGAAAGATTTTTCTGGAAATTATAAAAGAATGATCCTGCCAATAATTTATTATGTAGGTATAAAGCATGTGTATGCAAGTAAATCTGTGTTGTAATGATTGTCGAGGGCATGAAATGTAAATGTGCATGGAGTGTAGTTGCATAGGTTGTAACATTCATTTTTATTAAAAAAATAATATAAATTATATTTTAAAATTTTATTTAACAATTTAAATTTTTTTGATTAAATTAATTATTTGACATGACTAAACAGTTACGAATTTAAATCTTACCATATTTATTTATTTGATAAAAAATTATGAATTTATATAAATTTTAAATTTAAAAAACTTTTATTTAAAAAAATATATTAAAAAATAATATAAATTATTTTATCTTACTACTTAAACTTTTAAAACGAACTAGTTAAATGATTTAATTGAAAAGGTCCACGATCGATGATCAAACATTGCAAAGGGAGAGTACCTCTGATTATGTGTTTGTTTGGAATTGCGATAGTTGTTGTGGTTGTGGTTTGAAAAAAGTTATTTTATAAAAAATACTTTTAATTGAGATTGGTTTAAAAAAATAGGTGTTTGGTTAAAACTGTGGTTGAAATTGAAGTTGAAAAAAAATAGTTTAATGTGTTTGGTTAATAATACTTTTGAAATTGAGGTTATAAAATAATTTTAAAAAATATATATTAATATTGATAGTTTTTAATTTAAATATTGTAGATTTAACTTTTGTTATTACATCATGAAATAAATAATACTTTATATAAAATATTTTTTATTGTTCCATTAAAATATCTACAATTCCATCACGTATGAAATACATCCGATAAGAACTATAGTTTTTTTGGTTTTTTAAACGCACAATAACATCAGGTAAAATATAATCAAGAATGAAATTGAGATTGCGATCAAATTCTGCAAATGTTACTTTATCAAGCGATCTCTGTCTAATTTATGTAATGTTATTAAATAAAGTTAAATACTAGTTTTTCGAATAAAAAACAATTAAAAAATTAAAAATAATTTTTATTTTACTGTGTTGGATCTAGTTCAATATATTTTAAGCTTTGAACTGGAATTGATCCGACCAAAACTATATGCATGTTACACTGTTTATGCTAATTAATTAGCATCCAATGCATAAATATGTTGCTCATTGTGTATTGTTGAAACAAAAGCAGTCGGATGCTGCTTCGTGATTACTGAATTTGCAACACAGTAAAAAGTGAGACTCATAAAATAATTAACAATATTTTTTTTTATAACTAAATATATGTTTGCTGTGTTTTATTTTAACCGCAGCGGAGCAGCGTATACAAACGGAGCTAGCCATGGCGAGGAACGTTGTCACTCGGTTGTTGGACTCCCTTCATCGTCTGTCGTGAAAGAAACATGCTCTCTAGGTCAGGCTGCCTTGACCATCATCAACGGGTCAAAGCTGGCTGAGAAGGACTCAACAACAATGAGATGTATCATATATGTTATGAGCAGCGGGGAAGAAGCAGATAAACAATTATTCAGTGGAGTCATGAATAAAAGCGTTTGATTTTTTGGTGCATTAATTTAACAAAACAGGAAAAAAAAAAAATAGCAACTCTTTCACCTGTGTTTACTAGTGAGCTACTGAAAAACAATAAATTTATTTCTAAAAAAAGTAACAGCTCTTTGATAATTTCCTCTCCATTCTTTTACATTTCCTCCCACGTACGGAATAATAACTAATAAATCCCATCTCCTTATTTTATTCCATGAAAAAGAAAAAAAAGAAAAGAAAAGAGGAATAAAAAAGCAGGGTAATTTTTTAGAATACAACTAGTCACATGACCCACAATACCGCGGGTTAATTATTTTTTATATTTAAAAAAAAACTAATATCTAAAAGTGTTAGGTTTTTCTACAAAGTTATACCCAAGAGTTTTAGATTTGGTTGCAATGTTCCCAAGAGTAATATTTATAATATTAATAATAATATTAAACTTGCATGACCCAAATTTAAGTGGGTTTGACTGCAATACCAGACCCAATAGCATTGGACGTAGGTCTGGCTGCAATGTCGTGTCATAAAAGTATGATAATTAAATAGATTAATTAAAAAGAAAAAAATAAAGAAAAAAACCAATAGGAAGAAAAAAACTAATGAAAAAAAAGAAAAACATATGAATTAACTGGGTTAACCCTTCAATTCAGGTTAACCTGTTAAACCCAAAATCTGTGTCATAAAAGTTTGATAACTAAATAGAAAAAAAATTAACATTAACAATTTAAATTAAACAAAAAACATTAATTAAAAAGAAAAAAAATACAAAAGTCATCAACCTTTTCATTGTGGACTGCATTGTGCAGTCCATAGTCAAAGGCATAAAAACAACAACAACAACAAAAAGAAAAACTAAAGGCATCAGCCGAGACCTACATAGAAAAAAAATTAATATTAATAAACTAAATTAATTAAATAAAATTAATTAAAAATAAAAAAAACCTCTAAGAAGTTAAAAAAACTAAATAGAAAAAAAATTTAACATTAACAAACTAAACTAAACAAAAAATAATAATTATAAAGAAAAAAAAGCAAAAAAAAAAAATTCAGGTTAAATAGTCAAATCAGGTTAACCTGTTAAACCCGAGATTCGTGTCATGATGTCTGGTAACTAAATAAAAAAAGTGAATGTTAACAAACTGAACTAAACAAAAAAAATTTAATTAAAAAGAAAAAAAACAAAAAAAATCTAGGTTAACTCGTCAAATCACGTTAACTCGTTAAACTCAGGATCTGTGTCATAAAAGTCTGATAACTAAATAAAAAAAATAACATTAATAAACTAAATGAAACAAAAAAATTTATGAAAATAAAAAAATAAAAAAAATTGATGGGTCAACCTAGAATTAGCTAGGTTCACCCGTGAAACCAGGTTAACCCGTGAAACTCGGGGTATGTGTCATGAAAGTCTAATAACTAAATAGAAAAAAATTTAATGTTAACAAACTAAACTAAACAAAAAAAATTAATTAAAAAGAAAAAAAGCAAAAAAAAAAATTTGGGTTAACTTGTCAAACTAGGTTAACCCGTTAAACCCAGAAAACGTGTCATGAAAGTCTGATAACTAAATAAAAAAAATTAAACATTAATAAAATAAATTAAACAAAAATATTTTGTTAAAAGAAAAAAAAACAAAGAAAGAAGCAAAAAAAATAATCCCAAAAGGCATAAAACAATAGCTAAAAAAAAATAAGACAACTTAAAAAAAAATAAAAAAACCTAAAGCATCAGTGTTTTACTATGGACTGCACAGTGCAGTCCATAGTAAAACACTGATCCCTTTTAGTATATGTTACAATTCCACGAAATTTCCTTTTATGGTAATGCAGAAAGCAGGGTAATTTTTTTTTTAACATACATTATTGAATTTCCAGCAAAATTTCTTCTATACTTGGACCGTATCAAGTTATCAACATCTTCTTACAAATCACAAATCAATTCTACAATTATAGTTCAATCATCCTGGACTCAAGAATAATATCAATTTATTTTTGATGAAATATAAAAATGTAGGTAATAAATAATCAACTCGAGATTTACGTATATGCTTAGTTGAACAATACAATAAAAAAACACTAAAATTTAGAATATATTCTCTTTAGAGTTTCATCTTAATTAACATAGATTTCAATACTAATGTACAAAATTAACAAAAAAAAATACAAGATAATGGTATTCATACTATTATAAACTTATTTACTAGTCCAAAATAGAATACAAAAATTATAATACATATCAATTTAACATCTACAAATTACAATATTTATATCTATATTAAAATGTGACATTATAGAAATCTATTGACGACTCTTAAGAGGAACCTGATAATTAAATTATTTCATCATATTAGAATGTAATACAACAATTTTATAAATAAAACACACACAAACATATATATTCAACTCATTAGATCAACACTAATAACAATTTTAATTTCACTTTTTTCAATCCATGTATAAATACATATACTTTAACCTTAAGACATTTTCAATATTTCGATCAGACATACTAATGCCACTAGCCCCTCCCAATCAGCTAGTCTAAAAAATTATTCTGATCATCTGAACATAAATGTCATTTGTTCTTTTTAGTTAATGAGTCTAATAAATTATCCTGGTCATCTAAACAAATATGCTACTAACTCTTTCGGTCAGCTAGTATAATTTCATCCTTTTTTAAATTCATATCACAAATAATGAATAAACAACATGCATTTATAGAAATTGTAGTTATATAATTTTAGAAGTTTCTTATAAATAGTGAAGGTGAAGGACATGTACCTGATACTGTTTATACTCGTGTTGTGGTCCTTTGTTGCTTAATAGATCCTGCAGCTTCTTATACACTAATAGGTATTCAATCATCAAAAACTTATTTAAATCATACATGTAAAGCCACTTTTCATTCTCCTTTAAATACAAGTTTTGACCAAAATGAGGTTTCTACCCTTTTAAACTTGTTTCTTCACTTTACATGCTATACTTTCTCTATAAAGTTCTCCCTTTGACCAACTATTAATTCATCTATAACACATGTTCTTTTTTTTTTCATCAATCCACAATTCATTTCACATTTCACAAATTAATTATATAACTATAATAATTTATCTCCTTAATGTCTCACTAAATTCAATTTAAAGTTCATTAGAAATTTAACCACAATTAGATAGAATAATTAAATTTATTTCAAATCATCATAAACCTATCAGCACGTACTAAACACACATAAATGCATAAACAATTGCTTTGGTTCCCACCAATTCCTATTTTTCCCTAATATAACCAGTTTAATCAGGTCTTTTCTTCATAATTGATTTATCCCAGCTTCTATTTCAAACTCATCATCAACACTCATTTCACATCTCTACAACTTCACACACAAATATAAACCATTTTTTCTCATCAATTCTTCACAAATTCATAATTCAAATTATATCAAACATTTAAATCACAACTAGATAAATTAGTTAAATTCATAATTATGTTAGAGAATAATATAAATCATATCATGGAACCTCACCTAAAAGCTTAAGCTTTTGGGTTGAGATGGTTATTTGACATGGTATCAGAGCCTTGATAACCAAGCTGTCACGAGTTTGAATCTCATCATCCTCATTTATTTGATAAAAATTAAGCACAAGGTCAAATGAGCCTGTGTAAATTTCAAGCTCAAAAGACTTTCACTTGAGGGGATGTGTTAGAAAATAATATAAATCATATCCTGAGACCCCACCTAACAGCTTAACCTTTTGAATTGAGATGGTTCTTTAACACATTATAAATCATCATTACTATATTAACACATATTAAATACACACAATTGAACAAACAATTATTAGGTTCCCACCATTAATCATTTTCCTTTAAAGTGGATAACTCTATCCTTTAAAAAACACTAAAATATTTTCTTCAATTTTCATGCAATTTTCCTTCATACATAATCATCAAGTACTCCATATAACACAATTAAATACAATTTTTACAATATTGCATCTCAAAAACCCATCCCTTTTTTTCTTTTATTTAGGTTGAAATCTCATCTTGAATAAAGGATATGCTTTTCTTCATAATTTTTATAATTGACACTTTACCCACTCATTTTTCATGCAAAAGAACACTATATTAGCTAAATTTCATGTTAATTAAATCAAATAAATTCTAACCTCCCACCCATGTTTTAGTTGAATCCTTGCTCACAGTGAAGATTCATTTTATATTTTTAATTTTATTCAATTAACACATTACCCAATTGTTTTTCATTCACAACAACATATTTCAATCATGGAATAACCAATTTAAATAACCCAACATGCTTAACTCAACATTCCATAATCCAATCATAAGTTATCATGCTTTGAAACACAATAAAAACTTGAATTAATCATTAAACAATGTTTTTTACCTTTTAAAGACAACAAATCAAAGAGAAATTTATGAAGAAAACTTGCTTTCTCCCTCCACTTTTCACTTTTCCTCTTAACTTCCAAGCTTTAAAAACCATTTAATCCTTGGAGTTCTATCTTTAAATCCTTCCTAATACTCTTTAAACACAATAATCTAACTTTTTTAGTGTTTTTGTCTTGAAAATTTGGTGAAGAAAATCAAAACTCTCTCCCTCTCTCTTGGTATGAAAAATGTCAGCCTTAAAATTTTTATGGAAGCTATATATATATATAAAGAAAAGAGGAGAAATCTCTCATCTCTTTATTTAATTAAAAAATTTTAACCAAAATTAGCAGTTAAAAGCTAGTTACAAATACTAAGTTTCACCACCTTTCTCACTTTCCAACCCATCACTCTTCGAGACTCTATTTTTTATTCTTTTTTTTTATTCCAATCAAAATTAGTAGCTGAAGGTTAGTTATAGTTTGCTTTTTATAGGTTTTTTCACTCTTCAAACCAACTTTCTAGCATTTTTTATGCTTAATTTTGCAAGAATTAATTTTTTTTGTATGATTAAATAAAAAATAGTTCCAGAAAAAATAACGTTATTAAAACCAGTGGAGTCCATGTCCTAAATCATGAGTTTGATTGAGAATTGAACTTTATAATTTGTTTTATTTTGCTTTCTATAAGGTCATCACAGTCTCAAACAAATATTCAGTGTTGGGTTGACATTTGATTTTGTAATCATCCATTTTTACTATTAGATCATTAAATAAAAAATAGTTTAGAAAATAAAGTTATGAAATCAAGTGGAGTCCATGATTTGAGTTGTTGTTTTGGTGGGTATGTTGGGTTAATTAAAAATTAAACTTTCTAATTTGTTTTGATTGCTTTTTTATGGAGTTGACGTGGTCTTAAGTAAATATATCAGTGTTAGGTTAGTGATAAATTGATTTTTTTTTATTTTATCCTTCAATATTGAGTTGGTTGGGAGGCGAGCTTTAAAATATTTTTTAATTTGAATTGCTTTTTATTAGGTTATATTGGCCTCATTAACATAATCACAAATTTTTGCAAGTTAACTAAGAATGACTTAGGTCTTTCTTTTATTGTTGTTTTTACATTGAATTTACATTTCAATATTAGAATTGTTGGGGATCGTACTTTATAATTTTCTTTATATATGGTTATTCCTCTCTAATAACCCAAGTCGTGGGTTTGAAGAGTTTATCCATGTTGACTCAAGTTTTTTTAATTGAATATTATTTTTTTTCCAATTCATCCTTTAACTTTGAATTGGTTGGAAATTGAACTTCTAATTTGTTTCGATCGACTTTCAATAGTGTTATCATGATCTCATGACTTGAAATGTAAATTTTGCAAGTTAAATCGAGTTAGCACGAGCCGACTCAATTTCTTGCCATTTTCAATATTTGAAAAAAAAAAGTCATCCAATGTCATGGTCTCAATATTTAAAAAATATTTTGTTTAATATGCATTATATTTTAAGTTTATAATTAATTTGTTTTTACTTAAAAACATGTTGGTAGCATTTTAATATTTTTTTATGTTTTAAAAAAACTAATCTGACTTGTGGTGTAATAACGACCAAGGAACAAGTACATATATATGTTTTTGGAAATTCTTTGGATACAACTACTAATCTTGATGGATATGAAAAAAAAAAGTAAAAAGGAAAAGTGATGGGCTTTTGAAAGCAAATTGCAATATTTGTGGTCCATTATTTGGACTGTTTGAGAAAAAAAAATATTTAATTGATATATTACTCTTGGAGCCATACTTTATACTGACGATTTTTTATGTTACTTCACTATTCATATAAATAATGAAACACTTGGATTTTATTTTTTTGGTCTCATTTCCAAACTCCTTTTCCCTTTCAATTGCATCCTTCAATGATCTAATTAGATAGAATTTGTATTAAAAATATGATAGAAGTACTAAATTGGAAAACATGAAGAACAATAAATTTTTTGCCAATGTTTATTTTGATCCACAAGTTCATTTTATTCTTTTTCTAAGTTCTTGGATGAGAGAGAGATACTCTTTGAAAAACAACAATAGAGAGAGAAAATGGTTGATTGTCTCGATTCCGACCACAAAAGTGATCAAGCTTGGTGTTCAAATATTTCATTCAATTACGGGAGTTGGATGGTGTTGGTTATTCGCATTCAAATTGGCCAAAAAAGTAAATCGGGGCTTGGAAAGAGTTAAGGTCTCAAGTTAATTTTTTTGTTTTATGATTGATTTTTGGAAACTTGAAGAGTGCAAGTCAGTTTATTGAGTTGTTAATGTTGTTTTTCATGTGTTTTCAGGTCATAAACTGATTGAAAAACAAGTTTTTTGGTTCAAAGAAACTAAAGGAGAGTTGTTGCCTAGTTTTTGACCACTTGGTTGACAAAAAGCAGGCAATCAAATGATGTGTCATCTGTTGAGGCAAAGAACACATTATTCATGTTAATTTTTTTTTGGAAAAAAAAAGTCAGTGGCATGTCATCCACCCCCTTAACAAAAAAAAAAAAGCAAGACCTGGAATGCAAATTTTGCAGGTTAAATCAGGTTAACAAGCATCAACTCAATTTGTCGCCATTTTCAATATTTGAAAAAAATATCATCAAATGTCATCGTCTTAATATTTAAAAAGAATTTCGTTCAATATGCATCATATTTTAAGTTTATAATTATTATTTTTTTCTACTTAAAAACATGTTGGTAGCACTTGTGGTGTAATAAAGACAAGGAACAAGTACAAATATATGTTTTTGGAAATTCTTTGGATATAACTACTAAGCTTGATGGATATGAAAACAAAAAAAAAGTCAAAAAAAAAAATAGTGATGGGCTTTTGAAAGCAAATTACAGTTTTTATGGCCCATTATTTGGACTGTATGAGGAAAAAAAACATTTAATTGATATATTACTCTTGAAGTCATGCTTTTTACTGATGATTACCTATAACTCTAAATGATCTAAATTTTTTATAGTGCTTCACTATTCATATGAATAATGAAACACTTGGAGGTTTTTTTTTTTTTTTGTCTCATTTCAAAACTCCTTTTTCCTTTTAATTGCATCCTTCAATGACCTAATTAGATAGAATTGGTATTAAAAATATGATAGAAGTACTAAATTGGAAAACATGAAGAACAATAAGTTTGATCCAAATTTTTTATCAATGTTTATTTTGATCCACAAGTTTATTTTACTTTTTTTTTAGGTTCTTGGATGAGAGAGATACTCGTTGAAAAACAATGATAGAGAGAGAAAATGATTGATTGTCTCAATTTTGACCATAAAAATAATCAAGTTTGGTGATCAAATATTTCATTTGACTACGGGGGTTGGATGGTGTTGGTTATTGCCATTCAAATTGGCCAAAACAGTAAATCAAGACTTGAAAAGATTTAAGGTCTTAAGTTAATTTTTTATTTTATGATTGATTTTTGAAAACTTTAAGAGTACAAGTCGATTTATTGAGTTGTGAATGTTGCTTTTCATGTGCTTTCAAGTCAGAAACTAGTTAAAAAACAAGTTATTTGGTTCATAAAGAAACTAAATGAAAGTTTCTGTCTAGTTTTTGACTACTTGGTTGGCGGAAAGTAGGCAATTAAATGACTTGTTATCTATTGAAGAAAACAACTTGTTGTTTATGTTAAACTTTTTTGAAATAAAAAAAATTTGATGACATGTCATTCATTATCTTAACTAAAAAAATAAAATAAAATAAAAATAAAAGAGCAAGCTCTGTTAGGAGCTAGGCAATAGGCCTCGTCTTTTTGTCTTTTTTTTTTTCCTTTGTTTCTTTAGCACTCAATAACAAACAATTACCATAATAATTCAATTACTCTTCAATTTAATTTTGACATCGTTCTTAAATAGTACTATAAATTAAACTCTTATTACAGCTGGAATTTTCCAAGAGCAATTGAGTGAAGGATGGTTGAAGTGAAAGGCGAAAGAGATTGTGTATTTAATTTATTAAGTAAAACAGATGAAAATTTCATTTTATCTTTTTTTTCAATCTTTTTAACATAGTAATGGCACCTGTGAAACAATTTAAACACACTACAATAGCTACTCATATTGCTTTAGTCAAAACCTATGATATTAATTATCCATAACGAAGAATCACAACTCCTAGAACCAAAGCAGCACAACAACCATGAAAACTAACATCTATTTGGTTCACAGCAACTTACCAACTTTCTTTTAATATTTAAAATCTAATGAGCATATTTTATTCATTAAAATGGAAGAAATGATGATGAACACTATCATCTTTGCATGCCTGGTGAGAGAGGTTATAAAGAGTGTTGAAAGGAGATTCGGTTTATCTTCAGTCTCAAATAGATTTCCTTTGTTCGCATATCTAGAAAGCAAGGAAGGAACTTGTTTTCAAAGGACAGATTTCCCATTCTAATTAATATAGTTTATGTTGCATGCGTAAATAATATATTTCTAAATGTTATATAGTTTTTGACAAATTGAATAAAATTTGCAAAGTTACAGACTGTTCCATTCTTTCTCATCTTTCAGCCTTTTCTTCTCTTTCTTTAGCTTTCTTCTTCCTAGCTTCATTTTTCTTCTTGCTTGTCTTATAAATCTCTTTTTTCCCAGCATCAAGTTAAAGAGGAGAGCATTTTGATCATTCCAACCACTTCTGTTCACAAGCATGTTACTTCAAACTATTTCCCCAGTATCTGTTTTTTCTTGACATTTTAGTGATAAAAAAAACTAGTTCAAATCATTTTGTTCGGTCTTCATAACAACGGCTCGTTCTCTCCCACGCTCTGAAACAGAAAACTCTCTAATAGGTCACTAACCCTTATCCTAAACATTGCCCTCCATGCCCCAATCCAAGCCCAGCTTCCCCATTTCGTTCAAGACCAAGGAAAGCACCTTATACTGGCCACCTCTTCTCTGTTTCTCTCAATAAATGCAGCGACCACAACCAGTAAGGTATACAATTTGTTTTCACAGCTTAACCTAGTTGCTTCTAAAATGAGTTCAAAATAGTGGAGTTCTATTCCTTTTGACCATTTTAGGTTAATCACCTCAATCATGATCATAAATAAATTCTTTATCAGAACCAGCAGCTCCAACATAACCTAAGAGACTGTGACAACCAAAGTTGATATAAACAATGAGAAACCTCAACGCAAACTTTAAGGATGACAACTTTAACAAATGAGCATGTTTCTTTTGAAGTTCAAAACCCCAGTCAATGCCATTATATGAACAGGTTACCTTAAAACATGGGCATAGAAGCATGGGAGAAGGCGTTTCAAGATCAAATGGTGCTCCAAGCTTTCCATCATACATCGTTTCAGGTTTCAACTAACTCATCATGTTTTTTGTACATAAGAAAACATTAGCCTCCAAGAAGACTCAAAAAAAATAACCTGGGAGGCAGACAATACGATAGTGGTGGGCAATATACAACAGAATGATTACATTTCAGACTATCAGACTAGGAAACTATTAGTGTTAAAAGAGAATGCAGTATTTCAGTCAGACAACCACAAACTGAATGGTGTTCTAAGGGCAGCTTAAACAACACTGAGTAGCTTCACTAAATACTTGTGTTTTTAACACTCTCATAAAACCACATGACTGTATCAGCTAAGCTCTTCTTTGTTAAAGAAAAAGGTGTTGGAATCTAGAAACCTAATGATATAGATAAGGAATCAGTACCCTTAGTGCAACTCTGAAGAGTGCATCTTTAACCTTCAATGAAATTCTATTTTCTGTATCGACACAGTCCTCTGCCATCCCCTCTTTGACGCCTGCCTGAAAAATAAAGAATAATAAAAGATGATATATTTTATAAATGATTCCCTGTATATTTATTATATAACAAATTACGGCGAAGCCATAAAACTCAAGTTAAAAAAAGAAAAAAAGAAAAAAGAAGCTTACTTGAGGAGGCAGTGGAAAACATTAAAATTGGCTCTCTCGTCTCATCTCATTCTTCTTGAAAAGGAGGATCCTCATCAAACCATCGCGGAGGATCGAAGCCAGACCCACCTACAAAAGAAATTAAAACTCGATCAAAATTAATTAAGAACAAAAATGTACACGATCTGCAAAACAAAGAACACATTACCAAGTGGATTACAGCGACAAAGACGCCAGGCAGTCAAGACGGTGCCTTTGACGACACCGTATTTCTTATAAGCTTCCATGGAATATTCACTACAGGTGGGTACATATCTACAACTATTTGGTAACAGCGGCGATATCTCCCCTGCTTGTAAGATTATTATAAATTTATTACAAGAACAAATTAAAGCAATAATTACGATGACAAGTTCACTTACTTACTTTTGTAGAATCTGAGCATGGATAATGCAGCTTCAACTCCTAAACTGTTTTCAACATGATCCTCCACCTCGTCTGATTGAAGATTAATCATTTTATTTTTTTTATAATAGGCTAAGTAGGGAAGAGTAATTAGAGAGAGAAATGAAGAGCACCTTGTTGTTGCTCGTTTTGGTGCGATTCTGATTCTAATTTTTTATGATTATTAACAGCCAGGCTGCGGTGCCTTGCAGTTACTCTTCTCATTGAAATGCTTCTCCTTGTCCGCTGGTTTCCACAAACATTGAAACCAGCTGAGTTCGCGGCTATGGCGGCGGCAGCAAACATCTCTCTCCCCTTACCAGCGTTTCGTTTGGCCACGGCGAGCCAAACCAGATGGATAGGATATATATTCCTTTTCTCAACATCCAAGCAGGTTGGGTAAAGTACGACACCGTTTTTATCACCCGCTTCTTGCGAAGTTACCAAGGCTACCAATCATATGATATTGGGGTAGCCTTTGTAATTACTGTTTTTTTAATAATAAATTTAAGAAAAAAAATTATTATTATTTTTAAAAAACATATTTGGTAAAAACTAATGTGAGATAGTTTTTTATATATAAAATATATAAAAAGCAGGTTTTTATAAATAAAAAATATATTTTAATTTTTTTAGAATTAAGATTTAAAATGCAATTATGTGTAGATACTAATATATAAAATAAAAATAAAAAAAGTTATTTGGCTAACCATTCAGTTTTTTCTCTATGATTGAGGATAAACCATAAGTTACTACAATACCAAACAATTTTTAAAAACAAAAATCAAATCTTTTAAACAAGAATAAAATTTCATACATCACATTACAAGTGACCATAGTAGTTGTTGTATAATATTGGATAGGTACACTAGCATTAAAAATGAAATTATAAAAATTTAATCTGATTCGATTGGATATCATCGATATTGTGTAAGACACCTTGCAAGCAACTCCGATTACAAATTAAAAAAAATAGCCAAAAAAAAAAAATTACTTAAGATTATTATGAAGCTTTTAAGCATAAATTTGATTCATGGTTTGATGATATCAACAATAGTCATCCAGAATGAAAAGAACAGCTTGAGTATGAACAAAAAGAAAGAATGGTACTTTTTTATTATAAGGGTCACCGATAAACAATATGACAATAAATCCTTTTCTAATCTTTCAATCATGTTTTGAAAGGTGCACAATCTTTTTCTATTTTTGTTTTAATCCAATCAATATTTTACAGGATTAATGTTTATTTTGTTATGAAAAAGGAATGCATATGATTACATTACACATGGAATATTATGGCTTCTTGTTGTTCAACTAGAATTGTATGTCAACATACTTAGATCTAAAGATCATACATAAACTAGATGTCAAAAAACATTTAAGTTGGCATAAGGAATATGCACATATGGTAAATAACAGAGTTCTCATCGACCTTGTTCACATGTTTTTGCATGTCATACAAAAAATTATCTTAATGTTACCTAGTATGTTGACCCGTATTATAGTGTTTAAATGTACAATAACATATATGGGATTCCATTATATCCTTTACCTGATGAATTAGATTTAAATAAATATATTGGTCCTCAGGTATACCCAAACCCTTCCATATGAGAAACCGGTTAAGATTGATAAAAGTCCACTCAATTGCATAATAAAACGAAGATGTCATATATGCGGTCAAATGATGTTGGGAAATAATTTTAAATGTTGATGTTGGAAAATGTTGGGATAAATTGCGTTGTTGATGTTGAGATTTTTTTTATGTTGGAAAATATTATGAAATAATTGTATTGTTGATGTTTGAAAATGTTGGGATAAATTCCATTGTTGATGTTGATTGAAATAGGTTGACACTGAAAAATGTTGGATAATAATTACATATGTTGATGTTGGAAAATATTCGAATAAATTGCATTGTTGATGTTGTAATTTTTTTTATATTGGAAAATGTTAGGAAATAATTGTATTGTTGATATTTGAAAATATTGGGATAAATCACATTATTGATGTTGATTGAAATAGGTTAATGTTGGGGAATGTTGAGATATACTTACATAGGTGGATGTTGGAAAATATTAGGAATAATTACATTATTGATGTTGAAATAGGTTGATGTTGGAACATGTGACTAAATTACATTGTTGATGTTGAAATAGCTTGTGTGGAATCTTTATTCAGAAGATGATCTGTCAGTTGCTCCTGTTATATACAAAATGACCATAGACTTATGAACATCAGTGGCTTCCTTTTTTTTTTTTTTTTGAGCTTATTGATATGCATTTCCTAGATCATGTAATGTGACAATTTGGCTTCCAGCTAAACATCCCGAATGACATGGATATAAGCGATAAGTTGCATTTCATTAATTATTCGGATAAGCACACCAATTACAATTGAATAATCCACCATCTCTAGTACATATCGATGTGGAATGCACAAAGAGATGTGATATTTTGGGAGATGCATCCTGTAATTTTCAAGAAGGAATACATAGTCTAATACTTGGGTATAACACGTTAAATCTTTACACCAAACCTAGTATAGATCCCTCCATGCAATGAGATGGAGTATGAGCCACATGAATGTTGGATTCAAAATGTTGTAAGTATTTGTTAATTTTTATAGGCTTGGTGAAAACCAATGTGTTTTATTTATTGATTAATAAATGTATTTGTTAATATTATATTGGTTAGTTGTTAAACGATTGTCGTCGTGTTATGGCTGATCTTCGTGATCTTAAAGATGATGATGGACATACTCATTATTATGCATATTTTTTGCTCAAAACATGCCACACTACATTTAAGCTGTTAAGAGAGACATTGAGTCTAGATGATATTGTCTTAAAGGATGAGACCACACTAACAAGTGAAAGTCATGTTATTGATCAATTTGACTCATCCACTCGTTGTCGCAAACATAGATAAGCTCGGATGTGCTATTATATTGTGTATAAGTATATTGTGTTATATTGTAGTTGTGAGTTTTTTTATTAATAATAATACTTTTTAATATTGTTTTGGTCAATTATCAGTTATTTTTTAATATTGTCTTACGTGTTTTGAATTTTCATAGATTTTTTAGATAAACAGAACTTAAATTATTAATTTATAGGTAAACATGTGAACATTGCGAATAGGTTTTTAATAATTTAAAATCAAGTATTTACAAGTTAAAAAAAAAGCATATTGTTATATTATGTTATCATCAACATCAATTATTTTTATAATTAATAAATAAAAACAACATTTAAAAATTACATGAATTATCATTACAGTTATAATTAACAAACAAAAACAATGTTAAAATATCACAACAATTATCGTTATAACACAAACTATCATGCTATACTCATTTGAGGTTCAAGTTTAGAGTTTATGAGTTTGGGTTTTGATGTTAGAATTTAAGACTTTAAAATTTAGAGTTTAAGGTTTTGGATTTTAGAATTTTAAGTTCAAGGTTAGGGTTAGTGTGGTTAAAGATTAGGGGTTTGAAGATTGGATTAAAGGTTTTATGAGGTGTTAATTTAGGGTTAAGATAATTTAGTTTAGGGGTTTTGTTTAGGGTTAATATGAGAATATGGCATTTTAGGGTTTGGTTTGGAGTTAGGATAGTTTAGGGTTTGGTTAATAACAAAATCATGCTTTCTACTAGTGACTCAACTACTATTTTTATTAGCAGTTGTTTATTAAAATCGATTTAATTTCTAGTTATGTAAAAGGGTATTATTTTCCAAGTACTTTTAGTCTGGTGGTAAAAAAAAAAAAACTGCATGGAATTCTTGATCTTTTGTAGAATATATCAGGCTTCATTATCACACAGGATATTTTCTTGGGAGATCACACATGACAACCGCTTCAGATCTCTTTTGAGAGGCACCAATTAGCGCATAAAGCAGAACTTTGAAACGTGTTTGGAAGAGGATCGCAATCACGGGCGTGACAACTGACAAGAGGTAAAACAGAGCATGCGGCCACAGTTCATCCACTGCCCTTACGCTACTTTAGATTCCAAAAATTTGAACTCAATCAGGGATGCCGGGGGTCCTTTATTATACACACGCTTTCCCGACATAAATGAATTAATTATAATTTGATAAAAAAAAAAAGACCAATTCAAGAATGCTTTTGAATTTCTACGCAAGAAAGTAGATTAAAACCTTCGCATCTATTAGATTTATATGCTGTGTCAAAGCTTTTCACATGTTTAATATCATGCTGGGAATTCAATGAAAACCCTCGACAAAGCATGAGCACATTTAGTGAATCTTGCACCTTTTTTTTTTTTTTGGTTCTATTAGTAGTGAGCACTACAAATTGAAAAAATAAAATAAACCATTTACACTTGTCTTTTTCCGATCACTATGCAGGAATAACCTGCGGCTCCATCGGTGATGATCCATCATCATCTAGGGTCTCACCCTTTGCTGTCTCCTTGTCATCTTGTTCAAATCCTTGCTTAAACCTATCATAATTTGTGGGCTCACTAGTTTTAAATGGTCGTTCTCCCAGAACCCTAACCAAGTCATCCTGATGCAGGACCTCCTTCTCAAGTAACAGCTCTGCTATCTGTGCCACTTGCTCTTTGTGCTCCTCTATCAACTTAACGGTAGAGTCATATGCCTTGCCCACCCACTCCCTTACTTCACTGTCTATAATTGCTCCCGTCTCACTGCTGTAGGGCTTGCTCATCTCAAACGCATCATCCCTGTGAGGGAAGGAAAGAAGTCCCACTTTATCACTAAAACCGTAAACAGCCACCTGAGCATAAGTCATCTTAGTGACCTTCTCCAAGTCATTTTGGGCTCCAGTTGAAATCTTTCCCAGCAGAACCTGCCATAGGTAAATTACAACGCCATTTACATTAAACAAAATCTTGAGAGGATGAAGTTCTTGCCCTTAAAAAACTATTCCATTAAATGATGCAATAAGCACAGTTCCTATAGCTAAAATAAAATACCTATTACACGAGCAAATCAGATAAAAAGACTGATAGATGTAAAAAGAGAGGGGGAATAAAAAATATCAAATGCAACCACAACCACAACCGCAACTGCAACCACAATTTGAAACTATGGCTACTAGAAACTACATGTTCTATTAAAACAGGATTCTCTTTAACATAAAAGCGAGGGACCAGATGTTGAAAACTGACCCTATAAAGTGAACTCAAGATCTATTACGCCTTACCTCATACATTTCACAAATGTTATGACAACATTAAGAATATGCATAGGCAAATCTTGTGAAGAGCTTCCTCATATAACTTTGACACAGTTTTTATGCATCACTAGTCAATGAGATGTCAAAAGAAAAGGACACTAAAAATAAACAACAGGAATAAAGAAAACATGTATAGCACTCTATACAGAATTGTTTTATAAATTTTAATGACTGAATAGCAGATATTTAATTAGTAATGAAAACCAACATTATGATTAAGAAAAGTATGGTGATTTTTTTTAAAAAAAAAAAAAAGTAGTCTCACATACGATGTAGCAGCTCCTTTATATGATAATACACAACACTACTAGTTCATGGTGCAACTTGACTGCACAAAAGGCATCATGTTTTGAGGTCTCAGATTGGAGGCTCATTTTCTTTAATTCAAGAAGCTAAAAGCTTCAGCACACATCTAAATGAACACATTCAAGACTATAAAGTGCATGCATTTAAGAACTGATTGAGATTTTAAACTTATTTATGTAAGAGTCCTGGGTCATACAATAAATTTAGATGGTCACAACATTAAGGAATCTTCACTCAATACTTAAAACTAGCTAAATTGTATAAAGACCCACTTAATTATAGACCGTTTTGATTGTCACCAATTATATTTATTTTCTTTTGATTTTATTACAGGAACTATGATGTGTTTGGATTCGAACTCCTTCTAACACCACTCACCATTGAAACTCCACCTTCGTGACCACTAAATCAACTTAATCCTTTCAACCTCCCAAACAACATTTTGATATTAAAAACCATTTTTAAACTCAAAAATTTGAGTTTTTAGTTTTTTCATTTAAAATGTCCAAGTCTTGAAACAGTCAATCTCAGTAATGCTTGGATTTAAAATTGGTATGCAAGAATTAGCATCGATTGAACCTTTCATTTGGTGGTGGTATCATCACTAGTCCTGGTCATCAATTGAACCTTTCATTTGGTGGTGGTATCGCCACTAATCGTGGTCAAGACCTAATAGAGGGGGTCACAATCCAAACACCTCATAGTTTAGGTACTAAAATCAAAAGAGAGAGAGAAATAAAAATAGGGGGTGTCCATCAAAGCAATCTATAGTTCAGGAGATCCTTATGCATTTTAACCCTTAAAACTAAAGCAATATGCATTTTTAATAAATATATGTTAAAAATTGTATTGATAGATCAAGAATCCAACTTATCAAAAAGTCCTGATTCACTAATATGAGATCATACTGTGGGGGGAAAAAAAACAGGATGAGAGGGATTGGTATTTACCTGCTCGGCAGCTCTACCACCAAGTGTCATGCAAGTCATATCAAAAAGCTGCTCTTTGGTCATCAAAAGATTTTCATTGGGAACATACTGAGCAAAACCCAGTGCTGCAGTACCCCGTGGAACAATTGTTACCTTAAGCAAGGGTTCAGCATGTTCCAAAAACCAACCAGCAACAGCATGACCAGATTCATGGTAAGCAACAGTCCGCCTTTCAAGCCTGCTTATAACCTAAACAATGAAACAGTAAAATAATTTAGCTCAACTTCTAACCAATGAAGATAACAAAATGCATTTTCAGGGACCAGACAAAACAAACATCTCAGGTCTACTATATTGAATTTCAAATGATGTCAACAAGAGACATTAATTAACTGTGGAGAGCAAGAGATTTTCCTTCAGCATGTTTCAACTTATGGGTTCAAACATAAAACTAAGAAAGACTTGATGAACATAAATTCTGCAGTATAATTGACTTACCGCTCCATGTTTTAAGAAGAAATAATTCATAAGGATATACAACAGGAGAAGGCAGTGAGATTAAAAGGTTAAAATGGAAAAATTTAAGTGTCATAAAGCATGGGAGGTCATGGGGGGGGGGGGGGGGGGTGAGCACAAGATAGACATCTCAATGCAATACTTCATCAGATCAGTTAAAGTTCCCACACACTTGCATGTGGGAACTGCACAGAAGGAAGGGAAAAAAGGTCTATTCCAGATGATGAGAATAAGTTTATTAAAGCAGTGCCATGTCTACCGACAGCATAAAACCATGTCCTTATACATGATACATCCATGTCTGAGTGAAGTATGGAGAAAACACAATCAACATGTCATGAACTAGTACAGAAAAAGAAAAGGTGCAGCAAAGGGACAAGATACCTTATTCTTCTTTTCCAAACCACCAATTACCCTGTCTATGGCTGCCTCAAAATGATTCATTGTCACTTGTGCACTCTCATTCCTTGCAGCAATTAAAGCAGCTTCGTTGCAAATATTTGCAATGTCTGCACCAGCAAATCCAGGAGTAAGAGCAGCAAGTCGCTGAGAGTAATGAGATGGCTCATTATCAAGTTTTAGCTTTTTTAAATAGATCAGGAAAATCTGGTTTCGGCCTTTGATGTCAGGCTTGTCAATGGTAATTTGACGATCAAACCGACCAGGTCTCAGCAATGCTTTGTCTAAGATATCAGGTCTGTTTGTGCCAGCAAGCACAACTACTCCGGAGGTGGTCCCAAATCCATCCATTTCCACAAGCAACTGATTAAGAGTACTTTCGCGCTCATCATTCCCACCTGAAAAGCCTCCACGACCCCTTGCTCGACCAATTGCATCTACTTCATCAATGAATATAATGCTAGGTGCACATTGTCTTGCCTCCTGGAATAAGCTTCTAACTCTGGATGGCCCAACTCCAACAAACATTTCCATGAAATCAGACCCAGACATGGATAAGAAAGGCACATCAGATTCACCAGCAGTTGCCTTTGCAAGAAGCGTTTTCCCTGTGCCTGGTGGGCCTACAAGGAGGGCACCTTTTGGAATTTTAGCTCCCAACTCCTCATATTTCTTTGGATTCTTGAGGAAGTGTACAAACTCCATAATCTCTTGCTTTGCCTCATCACAGCCAGCTACATCTTTGAAGAATACCTAGATTGCCATATGAAACATGCCAGGATTACAAGGCTGAGCAATATTTCATTTCATCATTTTAGAGAATAGAGATACGATCGGAGCACTGTAATGATCCAGACGAGCGAAGGTGGGGAAGAACTCAGTTACAGTGACTATAGTGCATTGTGCACTGTGAATCCTGTTCCACAACGAAGAAGTATTATATGGACACAAGGACAAAATATTGACAACATACAATATGTTTTCCAAACCAGATGGTGCTTACTCCTTGTGGAACGGGATGAACAGAACCATACCAGAACATATATATCTTACTGCCCTAGATTATGAGTCACGATACCTTATCTTTGGCATTCTTATCCAGCTTTGTAATATGTGCTTTTCCCATGTTAAATATTCCACGGCCTCCTCGTCCACCAGGACCACCAACACCAAGGCCACTCTGCATTCTTCGCCCCATGAACCACAGGACTCCTAGAAGCATGGCCGTTGGAGCAAACCTCATCAACTCTTGAAACCAGTTCACTTCATTCACATAAGTTACAGGGACAAAATCATGAGGATCAATCCCTAGAGCTTCCTGGGCTTCCTCCAGCTTCTCTTCGAAAGATTCAACACTGACAATGTTAAAATAGAATTTGTACTGGCCATCATTCCTTCTGGAAGAAGTACCATTAACATTATCACCACTTTGATTTGCATTCTGCGGTGAGTTCCTCACATGTACTTTTGCAACTGATTTATTTGAAACAACTATGTGATCCACTAGACCAGGTTCCAGTAACTTATTCTTGAACTCTTGGAAACTAATCTGAAGAACATATCAAACAGCTTAAATGGTGAAGAAATGGTATGAAAATAGATATTTAGACGAACCAGAAAATGTGGCATCAGAATTTACTTGACAACATCAGATATCCAGATAAAGAAACAAAATGCACAAAAGAAAGAGAGCAATTCAAATAAGTTCAAGGATCCAAATTTGGGTTCAGATAAATTAACATAAGGATTCATGGGATCTATAAGAAACAAGCAGCCAATTATGCCCAATTTAAAAGATGGATAAACATAGTCCTTTCATACAAGCATATAAACTCTATTTCAAAGAGCTCCAGAATACCAATTGATAGAATGTTTAATTAAAGAAATTGAAAGCCACCAATAATCGAGACGTGCACAATCTATCTTCATCTAATTATAGTATCGCCAATATAGTCCCATTCCCCAAAGGACATGAGTTAAATAAAATAGCTAGGTTACCACATTTTCTTCAGCATAGAAACCCATTGTCAATGAAATATGAAAGTTGAATTAATCAAACTTCAGTTTTTCTAATTGGAAGGAGCTAGTTCGAACTTTTATGAGGATAAGCTCAATGATTTCAAGTGCTTTAAATACACTTCATCAATTAAATAAAAATATGAATGATTAAAATATGATTAGTAATGCATGGAACTCTAAAGTTCAATAATTGCAAAACTCCAATTCGGATTTTCCAGTGAGCCCACGGTACAGAGAAGTTGCATTGTTTAAAAGCTGAAGTAACTAAACCTTCATATTCAGGTATTCACATCAGAAACATTCAAATACTGAGGTCTATGGCACTCTATGCTGCAATAATGACAGCTGCATTAGGAGGAATTACAGCCAAGAGAAGTTGATGTGCGCACTGAATAATGCACATTTCTAGACTCACTAATTTCAAACACCGAATGTCAGTGATTTTATTTCCTGTATTAGATTATATTATTATTAGAAACGAGACACCAACTGCTCAGAGTAGTTTAGAAATTATAACCTGCTTTTGCTCCTGAGTATTGAAAAACATTGAAGAATACACAAAGGCAAGGAATAATAAAGGAGTGATAATATTTTGAAACTGCTTCAGAGTGTTCTGGGAATCTCCACCACCAGCACCACCAGAGTCCTCTGGAAAATCATAATAAAAAATGGTAATCATAGAGCATGAAAGTATACTATTGTGTTGGACTGCCAAATGTCAGAATATTTGAATAATATTAAACAATGCTGAACTGCTTACAGATTTAGAAAAAAATTCTCTTTTTTTTTCTAAATAAAAAGATTTAGATATAATCATGCATTTATCATGTGTTAGTAAGCTGAGTAAATATTTAAACTATGCATCCAATCACAACAATAGTTTAGAGGAGTGACCCACCAATTGTCTTTCTTCTGCGCATCATATACAGAAATAATATTCCCAAATATATCAGAAACACCTAAGCCCAGCAACATGGGTGTAGCATCCTCTCCTAGTTTAAAATATGCATCCAATCACAACAATATTTTAGAGTGACCCACCAATTGTCTTTCTTCTGCACATCATATACAGAAATAATATTCCCAAATATATCATCATTCAGAAACACCTAAGCCCAGCAACATGGGTGTAGCATCCTCTCCTAGTGATGTGTGCTTGTGCTGTTATGCACACACTCCCAAAGACTTTAACAGTTAAATATAACAGTGTTCAGTTACAGGACCATAATGGAAACTAACATGAAACAAATCTCTGCCAAAACCCTCATCAAAAAGTAAACCATGTTAAAACTTCCTCAATGTCATGCAGTTATTTCATATAAAACAACATTCATTGTTCATGCAAAGTAGAAATCCTGGCTTCATTAAAAATCCCCATCATCAGCATAAAGGACATGCAATTAGAGATGGACAAATATAAACTGAAACTCCCGGCCTCATGCATAAATTGGTTCGGATAAACAAGATGATATTCATGTTAAAAGTTCCTGAAACAGAATCTAGGTAAGGAAATAAAGAGAAAAGACAACATTTTGAGACTCATAAAATTGCTCAAAGAACCCCCCCCCCCCTAAAACATCTTGAAGAAAAAAACAATAAACAAAGACCCTAAATCACTCAGGGAGCAAAATTGCCTTGGCTAATATGCAATGTATCTCTTCCTAAAAAGAAAAAATTAACAATCCAACAAGCACTTAAAAATTGATTGTTTCAACATCATCAGACATACACATGATCCCATCTTGAATTAATAATTCATACCCCTTAAACAACCAAAACAAACAATGAAAATAACAATAACAATAACAATAATAGGAAGGGAAAAGAAAAAATAAAAACAAACCTTTGGACTCCGATTTACTCTCATTTGCCTTGGGAATTTCCTTCTTATCTTTTGGGTAATAATTCTCATACTCTACAACAACCATCATAAAAAAAAAAAAAACCATATCAGCACCCAATATCAAACCAATATTTCAAAAAAAAAGGAGCGAGAATAAATTATGACTAACTTACTTCTCTTCTTGGGAGCTTCACTACAGAAAAAGCGTCTAACCCTAGGGTTCGCAAGAATAGAATTCAAATTCGACAACTGCGTGCTTGACACAATCTGTTTCCCAGCTCCAGAATACGATAAATAACCTCTTACAATGCCTGATCCGCGTATGCCATTACTCTCTAATGCCGCAAATCGCGAGGTTAGTTCGTCAACTAACACAGTTCTCGCATTAAAAAGATAATTACTTGTGGTAATTACGTTCTACAGCGCACACACAAAAAAAAATTAGAATACAAAAAAAAATAAGAACACAGAGTAAGTAAAAGAGTAGAGGTTTTATTTTTGTCGTTTACTCTTTGTAATGTTGAACGAGCAGAGCGAGAGAGAGAGCGACCGATTCTTGACAGTATCATTGTGGCAATCGTAAAAACATCAATGAATAAGACTTGTTGTTGAGAAGTGTAACCCTAGATTGATATTTGATAGAGTGTCCTCTGTTTGGATGATGAGAAAATGGATTGATTTTTAATTTCTTATTAATATGGGCGTGGCGTCCGAGAGAGGGACGAAGTGTCTGTTTACATAAATGGATAAAATCAACATGTCATTTCCGTTTCGGTAGTTTTTAATATTTTTAATTGAAATAAAATATTTTATTTTTATAATGTTTTAACGTGTGATTTTGAGGTTATACTATTTTCAAAAAAAAAATATATATATATATATATATATATATTAAATTTAAAATAAATTAATTATAAATTATGCAATACAAATATAATGTCAAACATAGTAATAATTATTCTTAATATTATTATAAACCATACATATTAGTGATAAATCTAATTTTAAAAAATTAATATAATTGTTAATGAAAATAGTAATAATCATTTTTAATATTATTATTAATATCATTGTTATTGAAAATAGTATTGAAAAAGAGCTTTTTATACTTGGGTGGTTTAATTAATTAAATTGAACCGAGTTCAATTTAATTCAATGGCTTTTTAAGCTCGGAACGGAACATGTGAAATGAAACCGGAACATTCCGGTCGAAATTTAGCTGAAAAATCCAGAACAAAACGAGATTTGAAATGAGATAAAAATTATTCTATATTTTTGAATTGGTATGAAATGTTTCGGTCATTCCGGACGAAACGGAATGGAATTGACAACCTTGGATAAAATGGCTTGTTGACCAATAAACACTTTTTATTCCCTACAATTTATCTTTTAAGTTTTTTATCTGCTTTATTATATTATTCTATACTCTAAAATACTTGATATTTTCACTGTGTATTTGTGGTTGTGCAAAATTTTACTTTTTTTTATTTGGTCCTCAAACTTTATTTTTGGATGATTAGATCTTACTTAAAGAGTAATTGATTTTAAATTTTTATAAAAGGATGGGATTAGAAGAGGAGGTGAAATGAAAAATGCTGTAAACATAGGTGACATACCATAAGTTTTGAAAAAATATACTTTGGTCCTCCAACTTAAACAATCACGCAAATTATACAATTTTAGTACCTCGAAATTGTTCCAAATCCATTTTAGTACAGATGTTTGTTTTTGTTATTTTTTTTTCCCTGATTGAGAGATAATAGAGAGAGGGGGTCACCAAATTCTAACGGTAGAGAGAGAAACATATCATTGACACCAATTTAGGCCATCAAAATGAGGGATATTTGTGTCAAATTATTCCATTTAATTAGGAGAGTTCATATTACGTGTTTTTGTATCTTAAAAATTCATGAAAAGATATATATAAGCTCGAGTTGATTTTTTGTTTCGGATTGAGTTCGGTTTTTTGGGCGGTTTTTTAAGGTCATAGATAGGTTTGTCATGATTTTTAAGGTGTTTTGGGGTGAAAAACGGATTGAAAAGGTTCTTATTTCAAAAGAACATGGGTCTTGATTTTTCGGCCACTACAATGGTCGAAATCTAGGCAAAACAAACGACGTGTCGCCTACCTCAACAGGCGGCACGTCATTTGTTTTTTTTAAAAAAAATCATGTACAGATTAAGAACAAAAAAGGGCAAAGTCGAGCGGGCCTACCCTAGTGAAATGGGCAAGGTGGGCTAGCTGCCACTAGGCCCAGCAACGCCTGACCCTTTTTTCTCCAATTTTTTTTTATTTCAATTAATGCTTTAAAAAAACTTAATTATATTTCCATTAATACCTCTTCTCTCTTTTATTTTTTTTTTAGAGAGACTCTTTTAAATAATGGTGACTTTTTGGTTATGCATTTAATTTTCGAAAAGGTTTTTAAGATTCATCTATGGTTTTGTTTTTATCTTTTGTATAGATAAACTATATTTTTTAAAATAACAAATATTTATTTTAGATGATATTTTCAATATGTATAGCCTTACATGTTTTTTTTCTTTTTATTTTATTCAATCAATTTAATATGTTTTTTTATTTTTATTATCGTTTGATTAATTAGCAAACATGATCAGGTAAATATCCTATCTTTCGAGATTAAATATTTTGATCTATATTTATCTCTTGGTTTTTCCAGTTTTGTTTTTAGGTGTCATTAATGATTTTTTATTTATTTATTAGCGTACATAATTCTCAGTTTATTTGATTACATGTGTGCATAAACTTTTTGATTTGTTAAATTTTTTGAACTACAAAAATGCATTAAAAAAACATATATGTATAATTTTTTACGGAAAACAAAAAATATTTAACCTATGACAGGGCACGAGTCACGTAACTAGTGTTTCTCTATAAGTTATTTATCATCTTCCTATGTTGTTTTAAACATTTTGATTTCCTACGATTTCTTAGAACTCTAGTATATATTACAAGACTGCGAGCTAATCCAAAGTGTTTTCGAGATAAAAAAATATTAAGATGATGTAAGTATTTTTAAAACAAGTAAAAAAATGAGACTCAAGTTATTGAATTGATTGAATTTAATAAGCTTGGTTAATTTAAATAATACAAACAAAAAAAATACAACGACAATAAATGAACTGGAAAAAAAAACTAACAATGTAAAAAAAACCTATAAAGTTCATCGAAAGCAAATTAAATAATAACATTAATTTAAAATATCAAACAACTCAATGTTAAAAGGTAAAACTGAGAAAAATTAATTAAAAAAATCAATGAAAAAAAAGACTCGAGTTAACTCGGGTGTACCCGCTAACCCTGCAACCTTGGGTACAAGATTAGGATAACTACATAAAAAGCAAAGTGAGAGAGAGAAAAAAACATGAAAACCAATTCCAATAAATCAAATTTTAAGGGAAGAAATTGAAAAAATAATAATTTAAAAAGGACCTAAAAAAACCAAAGTTAACTCGTGCTAACCTTCGAAACTCGTGACATTGGTTATGAGCTCTAAAAAAAACTAAAATCAACTTGTGCTAACTTTCAAAACATGTGACCTTGGTCATGAGCCCAGAACTAACCACATAAAAGGCAAACTCTAAAAAATAACATAGCAAAATTCTAAATTAGAAAAATATCAATTGATGAAATTGAAAAGAAAATACAATTAAATAAGATCCAAAACAAGAGAAATAGTAATAAAAAGAATGAGGACTAAATTTGATATAAAGAAAATTAAAATCAAATGTTGAGGGATGAAATTGGAAAAAAATCAATTAGAGAAAGAAAAACAAAAAACCAACAATAATTAAAAGAATAAGGACCATATTTGATATGAAGATTAAATGAAACCAAATGATGAAGGGTGAAATTAAAAAAAAAATCAATCAAAGTAAGTTAAAAATAAAAACAAAACAAATAATAACCAAGAGAATGACGACAAAAAACACATGAAATGACACATCTATATTTTGGCAAGGAGAAGAGAGAGAAAAGAGGGAAAAGAGAAAAAAAAATCCACCAGAACTGAACCACCACTTTTTCATATACACACGGGGCACCAACAAAAAGAGAGTTGTTAGTTGCTTCAAACATCACCCTGAAATACAATGTTTGATGGTTGGGAGGCGCTACATGCATCACCTATTTATTGGCTGTTATTTAAAAAATACATAAAAGAATGTTAAAAGGCCAAATAGATGTTAAAAGGCCAAATAGCCCCCCCGGGCGCCAAACTTGTTATCCACACCAAAACAATTTAAAATTATGATAAAGCCTCAATATGCAAGGTTGACAAGTTTTGTTTTTAGGGGTAATTTAGTTTTTACATTATGCTTAAAAAATATAAAAAGATTGAATATCTCTTTAGTAGCCTTTTAATAAATTTTCTTATAAGTGTAACAAATTTTCTTATAAGTGTAATAAAGTCTTAAAAAATTAATTTTAAAGGGTAAAATAGTCTTTATAATGTGTATTTAAAAAATAAAAAGAATTAATTATCCCTTATTAATTTTATAATGACTAATGAATACTATAAAAATGACCAAACTACCTCTAACACCAAGCTTATTGGTTTTTTTGTTGGAAAGGCAAAATGGTAGTTACAATATTCTTGTCCATGGTACAATATGTCTAGGTGCACAGTGATCTCTCACCACCCTAACCATTTTTTTTTATTTGACATTCTTTGATCTAATTTTTTATTTTGACTAAATATTTATAAAACCTACATCAATTTGATTTAGAGGTAGTTGGTGTTTATCACAGTTCAAATCTAAAGAAAATTTAATTGATAACATATTGATTAGTGGTTCATGTAGGTTATAGTGATGTTAAGGTAAGAAATCTTTTTAAATTTATAGAATCTTTTTATGAATCTCTACCCATTTAGACCATTTTTTTTATATCTTATTTATGGATTTCTTCTCATATAGACCATCTTTGGTTGATCTCCAAATCATTTTAAGTCCTAGGAGGCATGTTGATAATTCTATCAAGATTCTGATCAACTATGTGGCAACGTAATTTTTTTCCTACAACAAAAATATTGGAAAAGATAAGATCTCTTTATTTCACATACTCAATAATCAACAATTATTCAACAATCTATGTCAATCACCAATATTTTCAATATGAAATTTATTGGGTTTAGATTGGGAGATATTTAAATTAGTAAAGGAGGATACGACAAATATAGCTTCTCTAAATATTAGAGCTAGTTCCAATTAGCTCATTTAGTTCTTACAATAGGACATCATTAATCTTCAAGCTCTAAGTAGAAAGATCATTGCATATATCTTTATCTAGTTTTTGTATAATTAAATTGTTCATCTCAAAGACAAGTTCAATTTGTCTATCAACCAAACATTTAATGGACAAGTTCTAATTGTTCCAAATTTTTTACACTCCTTTAGGAGTAAATATTCAAAGAAAAAAATTGACCGTCTGAGAATAACTTGATCACGGTTGAAAAATCAACCATGTCTAAGACTAATTTAGTCACGATAAAAAAATTAACTTTTTCTTAGATTAATTTGGTCAATATACAAAAATCAACCATATCCAAGACTAGTATTAAGCTATATATTTTGTCTAATGCTATCATGGTCAAAAATTCTTTTGTACTCGATGATTGGACACAATTAATCAATGAAGAGTTTTGTAACCTTAAAGATCAAGGAAATAGTCCAAGAAGCTTCACTTAGCTTCGTCACTAACAAATACTTGTCATATCATGCTCATGATGTTTCCTATTTATCAAAGGTATTTTTTTAGTACTCTTTACCATCTAAGAATTATTTTTTAAAAAGCTTATTCTATAATTAGTTGTTAGTGCGAGGGTTGATTCATATGGCATTATGGTGCTACATTTACAAGACTTGTATGATTTTTGGATGAAGTCTGATGAAATATGCCTAATTAACCAAGACATTACACACACACACACACACACACACACACACACACATAAAAACAAAACAAAAACTAATAGGGCATGTAATTGGCTGAAAGATGAGAAAAGATGTGTTGAAAAGTAATGACTAGTTGGTCTTTTTGATGAAAAGTGCTTGATTCCTCATAAGGAGGAATTGTTAATCAATAGATTTCAAGTCCAAAGTTAGGAAATATTCCTCCATCTTATTTTAAAAAATAAAGGATTACAAGGGTATTGTTTATATATGAAATGAATCAATTGTGTATTATCTAACCAGAACGATGACAGTTCATTATGTGGTAGATGAATTAGATTAAAGTCAACCATTAGAAAAAAGAATGCAACTCAAAAGGGTAATCAATGGTCAAGTTATGTTTCAAAAAGAAGTTTTTTGCAATCGATAGCTAAAGGAAATGAGACATTATAATGTGTGAAGTTTCTAGTAGAATATTTAGTCCAAATTGTTTTAGGATTTTAATTAACAACTCTTAAATGACAAACATAATTTATATAGAGCTAGGATTTGTATTTCAACTTAAATTTCAACTCTATAATAATATAAATAGGTCATCGAGTTATTAAAAAAGATGGTCTGCCCCAAATACACAAATTTCTCCCCTGTAATTTATCTCTCAAATTTTTAATATTTATGCTTTAGAAGGAAAAGCATAAAACTGTAGAGAAGGTTTCAACAAATTTTTCTAGTATCCAAGAAAAAAAAATGAGTCATTTTCTATGAATTACCAACCAGTCTCCCTTGCAAAAAATGGTTAGAGGCTAACCACATAAAAATAATCAAAAGTTAATCACTTAAAAAATATAGCAACACTCACATTATTCCTCCCTCCCTCACAACTTCATCTTCTTCTTTTTTCCACTATGCAAAACATTCATTTCCCTGTCCACCAACAACATTTTTATTATATTTTTGTTTCAAGGTCTTTTTAGTTATTTTTCAAAAAATAATGACAATCTTGTAAATATTTAAACAACTTTTGTTAACTTTTTTTAAAGAGTATGTAAAGTGTTATTCAAACTACATGATGCAAAGCATAATTTTTCAAACAATAGCGGCAAAGTGTAATTCACACCAAACCATAGGATGTTAAATGTAATTTTCAAAAACAAAATCATGTTGTCATCGTTTTAACTTCAACCTAATCCCAACTTAAATGTGAAATAATGGACTACCAAAGGATTACATCATAAAAAAGAAATATAGAGTGAAATGAAAAAATAACAACACATTGTACTGACTTGGGTTAACATATAAAATCTACGACTCAAGTAATGGACACAACTATAATTAGCTAACTCGGTTGGACAATTTATGTCTTTATTTTTCCTTCCATTATTCTCTTTCTAGTTAGCCTTAATTAGATATTAATTGATTTTGAGTTTGATTAAATTTGAAACCAAATTGAAGAGTTACAAAAGAATAGAGGTGATATTTAAGAAATAAAAAAAAATAAGAATGAAATTGGAAAAAATATGAGCATAAAGAAAGGAAAAAAAAAGAAGCAAACTCAAGCGAATCTCTTAAACTTCAGTTAATTTTCAAAACCCATAAATTGTGTAATCCTAGGCTCATGTTCAAACAAAAAGCTTAATTCTCAACCAATTTAATGTTAAATGATAAAATAAAAAATATTTCAATCTAAAATGTTTGCCATAGTAAATCAAATAGCAATGAAAAAAATAAGAATCATATTTAACATAAAAATTAAATTAAATACTCAGAGATGAAACTCAAAAAATATTTAATTAAGAAGGATTCAAAACGAAACAAAACAAATAATAATCAAAAGAATAAGGATTAAATCTGACATATGAAAAATATTAAAGGAGAATAAAATTAAAAAAATAATCAATTTTATAAATCATTTCAAACAAAATAAATAGCAATTAAAAAAATAAAGACTAAGTCTGAAGAAAAATAAATTGAAGAGTTACTTTGAAAATTCAGAGTTCAAGCGTAAAAATTAAGGAGAAGAGACAAAAGAAAGAAAAAAAATGATGTTGGTTCCAAACTAGAGGTTCATACCCCCACATGTGCCATCTAGAAATGAAAGGACTATCAAGATTATTAGAATGATGCCTCAAAAGTTACCGTTTACCCACGGACCACCTCAAACATGTTGTCAAAATGGCTCGACTTTAACCCACATGCCATACACATGCCAACCACTCTTTTATAATATGTATATTTATTCAATTACAAAAGTGTCTTATTTAACTTGATAATAACAAAAAATACTAGAATGAAAAGATGAAAAAACCCTTGAATGCTAATTAAAGTTTTTTATTTTTATTATTTTAAAGGAAGTATAGTCGTTTTACTATTATTTAACAAATAAAAAGTCTAAACATGCCTTAGACGACAATCTTGTATATTTTGCTTTCAATGGTGAGTTAGTAATTTTACTATGCAAACAAAAATATACGAAGACCTGTTTATCTCCAACAATCAGGCTAAATGTTTTTTTGTGAGAAGGGTAAAATTATAATTTTATAGTTTCAATCCACAGTACAAACGAGTCTAGAGCTATATTATTTAAAACCCCTCTTCCATTTAAGTTTTTTCTTAATTATTTATTTTTTTTCTGTAGTTTAAACCTATTGATTTCCTAGGATTTTTTAGAACCCTAATATCTCATATGATATTATTTGATTTAATTCTTACTATCTATATAATTGTGAAATCTATATTTGTTTGATATAGAGGTAGTTATCGTCTCACCACAAGTTAAATCCTAAGAAAGTTTAATCGGTAACACAATATAAATATAATATGTTTATTTTTTCCTATTAGAATAAGGTAATTAATGGATGCTAGTATGCTAGCCCTAATATTTTTAGTATAATCTTGTGCCAAGCTTAAATTTCTCCATGTTAATCATGTATAAATGAAATATACAACATTATTTATTTTAGTCTAGTCAATCATGTTTCATCTCAATTCAAAGCCACATATATACTCATAATACCTTATTACCTAGTTGAGATAACATGCATCATCTTTTTTAATTTCTTTTAAATATTCCAAAATATTTTTCCTTTCAGTTTTATATTCTTCAAAACATTTATCACAATATCATTACCCCTAGATTCTTCATTTTTATTAACTTTACAATTGAAATGATAAAAAATCATATAACCACTTGTTTATTATAGATATAGTATTGAGCAATTATAAGACAGGTCTTTGTTTTAAAGGTACTGGATTACAATCATATAATTGGAATTTTTTTTCCTTTCCCATTTTCTTTCTTATGTATCTTTTGTTAGAAATTTGTTTTAATAACATATTTAATAAACATATTTGAGAGCATATTAAAAGTGGAGTCCAGTTATTTTTAAGGTTAAAACTTTATTGAAAAATATTATCCAACAAAAATTCTTTAACATGAAATATTAACATGATAAAAACAAATTGTAAACGAATTAGAAATTAATCCCAAAAAACCCTATTTTATTTCAAGAAAATTATTAAAACTTTATGCAATCAAGTCTTTACTTGGTTTTTTTCAGGTCTAAAATTCTAATTTCCTACATTAATTACACTCTAGTCTTTAATTTTTACAACACATATACAATCAAGTTATTCTTGATTAATCATCACAGTTTTTTTCTTACTAGTGATTCTTAATATTTGTAACCCACTAGATTCATAATATGTTGGACTAAATACAAATCATAATCCTAAATAAAATAAAATTAGATAAATTAAATAATTTAATTTATTATTAATTTAACAAATTAATTGATTTATATTTGAAGATTAAGAGTGGTATCTAGTAACATATCATGATCTTTCAAATATTAAAAAAGTTATGTATGGTCTAACTTAGCTTTTTAGTGATAAATTTCTTAATGTAACTATTATCCTTTCATCTAGAATGTTTTCATTTTAACATTTAAAAATTGAGTATTTCTATTTTATTAAATTATATTTGTTCTTAACACCAAAGTTATTAATTCTTTGAATATGATTAAAACTCTTTTCAAATCTCATAACAACTTACATAAGGATTTCAAAATCAATATTATCTGAGACCATATGGATCATTTTTTTTAAATTCATCTAGGGTGATGAATTCTCACTTGATCACTCAGATACCTTTATATAATTTATATTATACTCAATATCTGCTCATTTGTTATCTTTGATTAAGGTAATGTATAGTCAAGATATATAACATAGCATTCCATATTTAAGATAACTTGATGATTTCAAGTTTAAAGATCACTTACACAACTACTAAATAAGTCTTTCCATAGACATGTGTAATCTCTCCATATAAAATTCTCATGCGGTTTAATTTAGTATACTTGTCATTTAACAAGCATATATATATTAGTTTTAAGTATCCATCATACCTCAATTTATGAAAATAATTATTTCCTTTCACGAAAAAAAAAACATAATATATAATAACCTTAATTACTCTAATTAATGTATAGTTTTGATTGAGCATTAACTAGGAATATTTAGAATATACCTTGATGTTATAAGAATCCTCATAATTATAATCACTTTATAATTTTCTTTGCAAAACTTCTCAGTGACTTCATCATTACTCTATACTTATTAATCAAACTTAAATGAGAATTAAAGATAAAGAATATCCTTATAAATAAAATTATATGTTTTGCATGAATAAACGTGTTGCCATATGCAACCACATGATTAGCTACAAGGCTTATACACTACAATCTCCTACTTTTATTAAAATTAATCGCTTATGTATTTTATATCATATTGCTCCATATAATGGTAATATTTCTACTAGGACAATGCTTTAATTAGATCTATAAGATTCTTTTTAGTATGTACTCACTCTATCTTTACATCTTTCATTTCTATGATTTCTTTCATCAAATGGTATCAACTAAGTACAAGTTTTGGTCATTGATGAGATCTTGATATTACTTATATAATGGCTCCATTGTTATCACAATACATGACCACTAAATTAACAATAATAGGAACTGCTCCTAGTTTTTTTATGAACATCTTGATTCAAACAATTTTTTTTGTTGCCTTATATGCAGATAAGTGCCCTACTTCAATTGTAGAATCTACTATGGTCTCTTGTTTAGAACTTTTTCAACTTATAACACCGCCATTCATAGTAAAAAAAACATATAAATTCAAATTTGTTATCATTAATATATCTTATAAACAACTAATATTCGAATATCCACAAACTACCAGCTCATCTGAATATTCATATATTATTAACATGTCAAACACTTTCTTTCTCCTCTCAAATTTCAAGAATCAAAATGTAAAACAATGAAGTTTAGGATTGAAATATGAAACTTTTAAAACACAAGGACCAAAAATCATAAACCCTCAAAACTTAATGGACTAAATGGTTGTTTTTTAACCTCATGAACAATAAAAGAAAAAGAAAATTTTTTTTTTCTGTGTTAAACTTGATCCTTGTTGTTTTAATTTTTTAATTAATCAAATTTAATTTAATTTTTTAAATTTAAATATCAATTTAATATTGGAATATTTTTTTGACACCATGACCATGAGGGAGCTCTCGAACCAGAATTAATTATCAATATTAAAACCGTGTGAATATAACATAAGAGGATGAAATGAAAATAAAAACCCTCAGTGAACAAAATCTAATTATTGTTCAATGACTAGAAAAGGAGGGGCTAGACTTACACACACTATAATAATCTACAGTGCGCTTGTGTCTTCTGTCACAAAGCTGCGCTTGTTTCTGGGATTAATTTTGACTGGCTAATTAAAACTTTTTTAAAATTTCAGGTGAAAACAATGAGTATTGAGTTTAAAAATCTGGGTTACTGGAATTCGAATTCGATTGGGTTGAAATATTGAATAAGAGGAAAAAACATGGGCAGTAATCTCTTATTGTCAATTTACGCACTTATACACTGCTAATTCACCCAATGCTAGTGTTTAAGCCACATCGAAACACGAATGGGAAAGATTGGGAGACCAAGACAAGGAGGAAGATGGTGAAGTAGGGGGAGAACGATGGGACGAAGATGAAGAATAAGAAGACACATTGTAGTTCGATGGGTTTCGAATCATAAAAGGCACCACATCTTCAAGCAACCCTCGAGGACCCATCGCTTCCAGATCCGATTCTTGCATGTAATCATCAGCTGTGCTTGAGCTAGGCAGGGAACCAGGACTGGTCACATGTGTGGAGCATTCTTGGCCTTGTTCTGGTGTTTGTCGGGTTTCATGGGCTTGAAACTCGTCCTCTGAAATGGTCCTCTTAGGTTTCTTGGAAGGGGGATCAACATGTTGTGGCTGGTTCGATAAGAAATATGGGTGAGAAAAGTGTAAATGGAGCCCTTCGTAGGTGATGACGAGCGTGTCTGGATCCTCGCTGGACCTCTCCACCTGCTTTTTTGCACCGCACCGTCGGTTCGTGCACCTGTAGTAGCTTCTGTTCCAGGCACAACAAAGATATATGTCAGCAAGTTTTTTGTTATTAACTTTTGTTGAATTCTATTGTGAGATAAAAGTAATGTTTGGTAAATAATTAACTTTTTAGCACGATTTTTTTTGTGTTTGTTGTGGGATATATAGAACTCTCCACAGCAAAAAAAAAAACAGTAAATTCATGCTTTTGTTATTGAATTTTTTGTTTTTTTTATGTTGGATTTACTTCCCTCGCATTTGACCAGAGAAGATTTTCAAATTTCTGTCATCCTTTGGATATTATACTAGAACTCCTTAAGTTGGTGACGGAACCCTGAAAAGGTGATGTTTTAGAAACTATTGCTGGCTAACAAATCAACAAAATTCTAAATTCGAGTACATGTTCTTCATCTGATGATTGATCCTAACAGTCAGCGAAGCTATGGAATTATATACTGCAGTAACTGTTAATTCTCATTGTTACCTGGGATGTGTGCTATTCTTGATAGACTTCTGCCCGTATTTCCTCCATTTATAACCATCACCAGCCACACCATTGTCACAGCTCTTCAGTTTTACAGTGTACTTGTTGTTCTCAATCTTACTCAAACCCTTTTGCAACAATGAGAATCTGGGAATATATATATATAAAATAAAATTTAACAAGATCTTGATAAATTTATAGGTTTATATATAGAATTCAAGTTTATTTAAGGATAATTAATCTAGAGGGGATCGATTCCAAACCTGGCTTGTGAAACTGGCTGGGGTTGGTCTTTTCGGCTTGTCACCGACAAAGCATTCTCAATATCTTGCATTGTTGGCCCTGAATAGACTTTGGAGATGAGCTGGTTCATAGCTTCTTCATTCCTTGGAGTGGGACTTGCTGCTTTGGATTGGTTTCTTTCCTCTGGCAAGAAAAAGAAAGGGGATACATCATCAAGGAGCTCTCTCACAAGCTCATCTTCTTCACTCTCGCTAAACCAACTACTGCTGTTTACTTCGCCTTCCATGCCCGCTCTCTACCTCTACCTCACAGCACAAGAAACCGAGAGCTAGCAAGTGATAAGAGAAGTGAGCAAGAGAGAGGTTTGGGAGGAGGAGAGGAGAGTGGAGTGGATGAAGAGGGATTTGTGACCTCTACGTGCCCTCTTGACCTTGAAAGCAATATTTTACTTTGTGGTTTTTTCTGGAGAGAAGGGGAAAAAAACAAAAAAGAAGAGCTGTCTTGCTATCTTGTATGTTATCATCTGCTTTGACTTCTGCAAGAATTCTACCGACTGTCAAATGTGATAATCGACAGTATCTACCATCCAGAGGGAGAAATTATGAAGCTCTTGAGCATGTAAAAGTTGCTGTGGAGGTGGTTGATTGTAGAGTGGTGTCCTTTCATTATGTGAAAATGATTGATCGCTTCGCAATTTGTTTCGTTTGCAGAACTAATCTCTTGCACTTTTGTGTTTCCTTGAAATTTCATTTTCTGTCTTCTTTGTCTTGTTCTATTGTGTTGATGGCATAGATGAATTAAGGGGAACCTAATCTACCTGACCCACGACCCTCGTTCAACCCAAGCGAGAGTCAACCACTAAAGAATCAATAAGAATTATACATCTCCATTAATTAAGTTCAGAGAGAGAGAGGGAGAGGGAGAGGGAGAGAGAGGGTTTACGTGAATTATCAAAGTTATCAATTCTGATCAAGTGTTGTCGTATTGGTAACATTCTCTCTTAAATACTTAACTTTATGGCAGTTGAGGATGCATTCTTAGTTGGTGGATGGTTCATAGCTATTTAACCTGATTGGGGGCTGACTTAGCAAAGGAATCGGGTCATGGGTCATTTGAATTGACCCAGAAAAATAAAAATAAAATCTACTATAAATCACTCTAGTATAAAGATAAAAGAACAACGGGCCAACAAAAACATGACAAATACTTTAGTACAATTTGAAGAAAAAAAAAATAAGCAAGCTACAAGTTCAAGAGGTAAGGCAATTGACTTGTTACAATTTCAAATCTTGTATTTTGATAGATACTTTATATAAACAACATCCTCATTACTATACAGTTCAAGATTCCATAACAATATAGTTCAACTATAATGTAAAAGCACATTGAAAACTATACAATACACATAAATGCATTAGTGGTCTTAAAATTTATAGCACTCAAACTCATAATTTTTAGAGAGCAAATTCAAAATTTGACTAATTGAGTTATATCTTTCATTAGAGTTTTTATTGTTAATTTTTGATCTGGGAATGGTGATTTAGTGACGGGCATCACTTCTTCCCACATTAAAATGATATGGGGTTAATTATGAGTTGATATTTCAAGACACAAATTTATTTATATGTTTGTTTATTTATTTTGTTGTTCAAAAATGTAAATTATGGTGATTGTATGGTATGTGTCCTGCATAAATTTGATAGTAAGGTAAAATGGCGGGTTTTTTTTATATCATTATTTATTATTTCAATTAAAGATTAAAGCAAGGATCAAATTGAGGTAGAATTTGAGTGGTCGCTTCAAAGTGAGGGAAGTTATGTCTCTATTTGGCTTTGACTTTTGTGAGCTCTAGAAATGCCACGCATAAGGACAAGCTGTGGTTGACTGTCAGAGTGGGCTTAGGTTTGCTTTGTCGCAACCTGCAAACAAGGCCGAAAGAGAGTAGTGAAGTGGGCGCAGGTTAACTTGTTTTGAACCAAATACTCTACTCCATATAATATAATATAATATAATCCTCGTGTCGGTTTTCTAAAACGTCAACCCCTTATCAGGTGGGGCCGTGGTCTTCGATTGGCTGACGTGTGACTAATTGGGTTCCTTTTGCCGTTCCAACAATATTTCGATAGAAGTTTTAGAAAAATCACACGGGTTAAAAAAATATATATTATGAAAATAACATAATTTTTAATATAACTGCTATTAAAATTTAAGAGTTATAATTTATTTAAATTAATTAATATGTTCAAATTTTAATTTAAAGTTTTATAAAAAGTTAATAATCAAGAAAAAAAAATGAGATTCAAGCTCTAATGATAAAAAACAGATATAAACTAATACGGCAATGATTTCAATATAACAATATTATTATAAAGATCTTGATAAAATGATTCTATATATACATTGAAAGACCATCAAACAAGATCCTAATTAATTAGAGTTTTGTTAAAGATTAATTTAGGATTAATTATGATTGTATTTGATGATCTTTTAAGGCGTGATTGAAATTGTTTCGTCAAGCTCTTTCTCATGATACCAGGTGTGTAAAAATGAAGTCACGATGTGTCCTTAATGATTTTTTTTCTCTCTCTTATTTCTCTTTTCTACCGCATCATCTTATATCCTTTTTTCTTTTTGGTATTAGATCTTAAATCCCATCTTTTAGTTATTTGATTTTTATAAATTTTTGGAATGATTTTTATTTAAGTTAATTAATTTATAAAAGACATACATTTTAAAAAATAATTATAATTGTGTACAAAAAAGATATTAAAAAGCACGATTGTGGTTATATTGTTTTATTTCTCATGTATTTTTCCAACTTGTATAATTCTTCCAAGATTTTTAAGAAACCATGTTATTTTAAAAAAAAACAAATTCACTAATTTGGTCCTACTCGTTTCTGATTCTCACGTGTGGAAATGAATGGAGCGGTTCGACCTGTCCCCGTCGGTGTACCCAACCAAAGTTACCGAACCCTATTTGCCAGAAACAACACCGCCGAGCGTGGCCTCACAATAAAGTTGGGTGTGAGGTTTTGCCGGCCACCATGGATCGCTTTCTACTGCCCTTGAGTTACTATCAGTAATTAACCTTTTTGTAGTATCAGGCCTGGGCCTACAGATTGGGTTAGAAAAGGCTAACATATTTCCAAGGTCCAACAGTCTTCAAAAGATGCCCAATACAATTAGCCGTTCTTTCTAATATCTGGGCTTTCGGCCCATTAAACTGACTTTAAGAAAACAGTCTAGCCGACACCATCTATCTTCTCATTGTTCACATTCAAGCCTTCACCCCTTTGCATTACTCTTCAACTAGAAATTATGAACAGCTCAGTATGGGTTTTACTAAGTAGCATCCATAATGATGTTGGCATTGAAGTTGTCGGACCAATAAAGGATATAGTCTCAAAACTCAATAATTTCTGTTATCCTCCAATTTATATATATATATATATATATATATATATATGATTTTATAACTGTGTTAATAATTTCTATTTTTAGAGAAACTAGATAGGTTGATCACACGTTCTCTCAAGCTAGTTCTAGAAACACACTATTTTTAATTATAAGATATTTGAAAAAAAAAATTATTTTCTAAACAGGAAAACTGATAGCATTACAATGTATATAATTTAGCTTTCAAGCAACAAATAAATAACATACAAAAAACTTGTTTAAATTATCTCAAATTTCATATAAAAATCAAATTGTAAAATGTAAAAAAACATTAATCTAATATAGATATTGTTTGAGCAACTCAAAATCAAAAGTGATATAATAAACAAAAAGAGTATGAAAGCTCAATTTTTAGATGAGAATTGAAGTCCCAGCAAGTGTTAGTAAGTAAAAAATAGCAAATGTTTATCAGCTTCTTATTACTGCAAAGACTTGAATAACTTAGTTTAGTGTCTATAAAAATATTTTATGTATCCATCTATGTGTTCGAATCCAATATATAAAATGAGTATGGTACATACCTCAAATACTCGCTATAGAAGGTAATCTCCCCCCAAAGAGCCCCTCCAAGAGAAAGCAATATAAGAGCACCTAAAACTTTTAAACTTTCTTAGTCAAACATTAGCCAAATAGTTTTCTCCACCAGATTATGTGTGTGTGTGTGTGTGTAGCAAAAAACTCCTAGATGTAAATCGAAAAACTTATGCATGTATCTAATTAAACAAACCAATAACCATTATGTAAAGTATTGAAAAAAAAATTCATCAATAATAAACAAAAATAAAATTGAGTAAACCAAGCGAAAAATGAAAATTAAGATATCTAACATCACAATACAGGTAATTTACCTGGTTATGTTAATGAATTCCTCTATCAAAATAAATTTGTAATGGAAAAATACATAAAATTTATAATAGAAACCGACACACATAAAATCTATTGAACTATATATATATATATATATATATATATATATATATATATATATATATATATATATATATATATGTATATATATATATAACAACGCCAAGGTTGTACATATGGAAAATCTTATAAAAAAAATGAATATTAAAAAAAATTAATCTATATAAAATTAAGAAAAAACCACAGATGAATGATACCTACTTCTCTAAAAATTAAACGCGCCCGATATCATTTAAAAATAATCACAATCTAATTAAAAAATAAACCAAAAATTTATTTGAAAAATATACACAAATAATGCATTATTTTTTAAAAAAAATTGAAAAAAAAAGAAGAAGAATCAGGCTAAAAGCTACAAGGCCTGATAAGCTAGGCCCCACACTTGGCCCAATGAAGCAACGGTTCGTGCGAGCCTTTATTTAAAAAAAAAACGTTCAATGGAGCAGACCCCAAATAGTTAAAAAAACGATGTGTCACTTAGGAAACCCAAAATTCGGCCACTATAGCGGCTGAAAAAACAGAATTTTTTTGTTTTTTCACCCAAAATCTTATTTTTAATCTATTTTGACCTGAAACACCCTAGAAACCTTATTAAATCAATCCATGGCTACCAAAAAACAAAAAAAGGCCCAAAAACCCGAAATCCACCCGAAACAAAAATTCTTCCCAGGCTCAGATTTGTTATTTTAAGTGTTTTCAAGGTAAAAAAATATAAACGTAATCCCCATATTATGTGGAATCTTTTAACATAAAAATCAAATCTTTTGGTTGCTAGAATCTTCCTCAACGATCACTCTCTTTTTAGGCTGGAATCTAGCGACTCTCTCTCTCTCTCTCTCCCTCTCCCCCCCCCCTCCCAATAGAAAATGATTTTTTTAAAAATAAAATTAGGTATCAAAATGTATTGTCTTGAAATTCAAGAGAATGATCACCTAATATCTAAAAAATATAGGGGATTAAAATAAATGTTCAACTCGCCCCATGTTACCAAAGAGTTTTACTTCAATCCTTTAGTTTTCAATTCAATCCTCCCTCCTAAAAAATATACAATTAAGGGCTAATTTGGGTTCAAAATGGCCAAATCGTGCAAAATTAAAGTTTGAAAACTAAAATGAAAATTATTAAAAAGTACACTACTCCAATCCGCAAACTGATGCCTACCAAAGCTTAGTGCACCCAAGTTGTCGAAGCATACTTTTTTATTTTTATTTTGTTTTATTTTATTTTCTTGTTTTGTTTTATATATATTAACACAAACTCTATAAGACGTTGTCAATTTATTGTAACAATAAACACATATTATTATGTATTTCTAAAGTGAAATAACTATTTACTCTTGAGTGGAAAAAATAGGAGCCTTGGTTATGATAATAATTTTATCTTTTCCAGTGGTTTATTGGTCATTAAAAGATTATTCGAGGGTATCTGAGTTTTTTCTAAATTTTTTACATAGTAAAATTATGCTTTGATCCTAAAAGTCAACAAAATTTAAAGTTGTTGATCAAGAATTTTTTCATCTTTTCACAAGCTTTAAAATAATAAAATATTTCTTTCTCCTTAAAGTAAAAAAAACCAGAGTTATTGGCCAATAGTTTTTTTAGTTTTCCCTTTTTATGCTACAGTTAAAATATGTCTTTACCCTTAGAAAAGACAAAAAAAAGGGTATTTATTTAGAGGTATTTATATCCTTCACACGAGTTTCTTTGTAACTTTCAGTGTTATGAGAGGTGTTTTGATATTTTTATTTTTATTTTTATTTTTATTTTATAATATTTAATTTCAAAAAACTTCTGGCACGTGTTTATTACGCACCAACGCGTGAGTAGTGTCCGCACCTTTAAGGTAGCATGTGCAACACCACCTTGTTGTCAAACATGGCCTTCTGTTATGTCCTTGGAAGCGCTACCTCCTAGTGTGGCGCGTGATGAAGGATGATGGACGGTTTGTCACCGGTAGTCATTTTTTTTTCTCTTTTATTTTTTCTCTCTTTTTCATAAAAGTGCATATTTGTCCTCTTTTCTTTTTGTTTTTCAATTCTAGTCCTTATATTTTTAATTGTTTATTTTTTACCGTGGCCCTTTTAGAAAAAAAAAATTATGTATTCAAATTAGTCCTTAAATTACAATTTGTCATATATCATTTTTTTTCAATTCACTTCTTATTCTTTTGGTTTATCAATTTTTTTTCTTGACACTTTTGTTAAAGTTTTATTGGTTTTCAATTTCATCATTCAAAAAAAGTTTTTATTGTTTTTTTTTCAATTTAGCCCTTTTTCTTTGATTTCTTTTTCTTTTTGTTAAAGTTTTTTTCTTTTCAAATTAATCCTCAAAATTAAATTTTTGGATGCCCTCTAATCTATTTTTTATTTTGATTTTCATTTTCATTCTTTTAATTATAATTTTTAGTGTGATTTATTTTTTTTCCTCTTTCATTCTTCAACATCTAATTTGTCTGGAATTGGATTTTATGATTTTTCTATTTATTATGATTCTGATATAATGACATGGGTCTCAAGTTTTAAAAGTTAATATAGTTAGGGATCCTTTTTTCATAATTTTATTTTATGATTTTACATTATTGTTTTATAAAAACAATTAGTTTTATGGTTATCTTTAATTTTTTTTCTATCGGTTTATTACAGTCTCATAACTTAGGTCATGAGTTTTGTACGTCTTTTTTTGATATAGTTTTTTTTAAATTATTTTGTTTTGTATTTAACTTTTGAATAATTTTTATTTTATTTTATACAAAGAATTTTTATTTTATAAAAAATAGTTATTCTGAAATAATATTTCTAATATGTTTGACCTTGTATAAATCTTTTTTCTTTTGTTTTCTTCACTCGGTTTCATATGTGTTTTTATTATCTTTTATTGATTCTAATAAATAAATTCAATAGACACAAACAATAAATATTTCATTTTACATGATCAAATATTTTGATCTACATTAATCTCTTAATTTTTCCAGTTTCTCCTTTAGTTATTGTTAATGATTTATTTTTTATTTACATATATGATTATTAATTTATTTAATTTGATATTTAGATAAAAAAATTTATTTACATTTTAAATATTTTATGTAAAAAACATATTAAAATAACTTGGATACTTTAAGTTTTTTTATAAAAAAAATTTAGACCTCCAATAAAGCACAGGTAAAGTAGATAACTTTTATATAACGTATGCTCTTGTACGCGCCACGCAAAGTCTTTCATCCTAGAGTATGCGCCACACGCGGCTTCTAATTATCCTGAACAATTATTACTTGTCAGTACATGTTGTTTATATAGTTATACTTTTTAGTCCCTAATTCGGTAATTGTGGTATATAAACCCTTGCTTTTTATATTTATGGATTTAATTTTCACCGTTGGTTGGTAAGATTCATGATATATTCTAAGGTGGTTAATTAAATTAAATTAAATTGAATTGAGATTAATTGAATAATATTTGGTCTGTGATAAAGAATTGTTTTTTAAAGCTGTAGGAAGTTGAAAGGCAAATAATAATAGACTTGTCAATGAGGTGAAGGTCCTATCAAATTGTCTCTGTTTAGTTGCATAGTAATATTTAGGATAGAACAAGACAAAAAAAAATGATTTTATCTTAAAGGTTATTTACATGGTTTGAATTCAGTTGCGGTTAGAAAATAATATAAATAATATTTTAAGATATTATTTAAAAATTTAAGTTTTTAAATTAAATTAATTCTTTAATATTTTATTAGAGTCTTGTTAATCAAGTAGTTATGAATTTAAATTTTACTATTTTTATTTAATTTGATAATGAATAATATAAATATCTTGAAACCTCATCTAAAAATTTTAAATTTTAAATTTTAAATTGAAATTGAAATGGTTTTTTTAATATACATAGTAAGATAAAAACTAAAAAAAGAAAAGTTATTACAAAAGTCGTACATATTCTGAGTTGTATGATTGTGTATAATTAATGATGAAAACTAAACATAAATATTCTGAGTTGTATGATTGTGTACAACACGTTTTTGAAGAGTATGTCCATATTTAATGAACATGTCTTTTGTCCCCATAATAAATGAGGATTAAACCTCCCTTTAACCGATCGAAACGCAAGTGGAATCAGCTTCTCAGAGCATGTTTGAAGTGTGGTTGTGATATTTTTTAAAATATATTAAAATAATATTTTTTTATTTTTTTAAAATTATTTTTTAAATTAGCACATTAAAACGATTCAAAACATATAAAAAAATAATTTTTAACAAACAAAAAATTTGAATTTTTGGGGAACGCGGTTTGCACCGCGTTCCCAAACGGAGTTTTAGAGCATCTCTAAGGATAAAAACCATTTAAAAGAGGTTAATATAAAATTTTAAATTATAGAGATGAAATCTGATTGTGGAACGTAGAAACTCATCTTTATTCATTGAATCAGAGGTTATATATATACAGTAGAGATAATGTTGCAGAGTTCTAATCAAACACAATAATTAGAGTTCCATTCTATACAAATCTTATCACTAGCTTAAATCCTATTCTTCAGGAGGTTCAGTTGGAGTTAGTTCCATACTTGGATACAGAAAATGGTAGTTTATGGCTCTTATTATAGTGACATGCATTGCAGACAAAGTCTTTGGATACTGAAGATGAATTCAAATTATGCTTACTTAAAATTGTTTTTAAAACAGAAATAGCTGGATGACCTAATCGAAGATGCCAATTTATAGGAGCTATTTTGAGACTGGAAAAGGCATGGGGGTGACAACGCACGACCATTCGTACACACCTTCTTTGGTTTTACCCTTTGCGCGAATTTCCCTCATCAATAAGTCCTTCACAAGAAAACACGAGGGTAAGAACTCAACATATACATTATTATCAACGCAAAATTGATATATATATATATATATATATATATATATATATATATATATATATATATATATATATATATATATATATATATATATATATATATAGAGTAAATTGCGTTAAATATCAGGCACACATAATATATTGTTAAGTTTAAAAGAGTGAGCAGATGAATGAAGAGTAGAGGAACCCAAGTGCGTAATACGCAGACTTTTACCATCCCCTATTATAACATCATCTGTGCCGGTGTAGGGTAAGTGGTGAGCCAAATTTTGAAGATCTCCCGTGATGTGGTGGGATGCCCCACTATCCAGAAGCCATGGAGACTGAGTCTGGGAACTAGTCTTTGCAAGGTTGGCCTGTAGTTGCCACGGAGTAGGACTGGAATTTTGGTTGCTGCGGAGGGGAACAAGACGAAATGAGGGATATTTTTTTGCTATGTGTCCTTTAATGCCACAGATTTGGCAATACCCCAGATATGGCCTTGGCTAAGATCGGCTGTTGTTGGAGGTGCCGTAAGTGGTTAAAACTTGTTCTGTGTACCGGTGGTGGTGGTTGGTAAAGGGGCGCCAATTTCCACCTGAGTTGTTGGATGTATATCGGCCAACATTGTTGAAGGGATACCTTTTTTGGGTTCGACTTGAGAGATGTGCTGTGGGGGAGAAATTAACACCTTTATTTGCTGCCTGGAGTGAGGCTTCGATCATTAATAATTTTTCATGAAGTTCATCAAAGCTAATGGCATGGTCTCTGGCTTGCACTGCTCTCACCAATTCTTTATAGTCATCACCTAGTTCTTCTAGGATTTTGTTCGTCAGGTCTTTATTGTCTACAAGTGCCCCTAGGACTGCAAGTTTATCTGCTCTAGCCTTGACTGATTGCAGGAAGTTTGTGATGTTGAGAGTGCCTTTGGTTAGCGATTTGAGATTGGCTTTTACCTGTTTGATGCGACCCAGAGATGGAGTGGCATATGTGGCTGCAAGGATATTCCATGCTTCGCGAGCTGTTGTGGCGCGAGTAATTAAAGGAATAATGGTTGGTATAATGAATTCTATGATGGCATTCAAAATCAGTTGGTCTTGACGTATCCAGGTATGATTTTCTGGATTTAAGGTTTGAGTGGTGGGGTTGTGTGTATTGGTGGTATGATATTGTGATGGGCATGGTTTTGTGCCTTCTATGTAGCCTTGCAGATCATAACCAATGAAGAGCGTCTGAAACTGAAGTTGCCATGACAGATAGTTGGTGCTGTTGAGTTTCACTGGAGCTTGAGCTGTAACATTAATGGTAACAAGGGTTGTGTTTAAGGAATCACTCATGGTGATTTAGATAGAACAGAAAAAGGGAAGAAGGGAGTGAAGAGAAGAAAAAAAAACAATACAATTTAATGCAACTGCTCTGATACCATGTGGAGATGAAATCTGATTGTGGAACGTATAAACTCATCTTTATTCATTGAATCAGAGGTTATATATATACAGTAGAGATAATGTTGCAGAGTTCTAATCAAACACAATAATTAGAGTTCCATTCTATACAAATCTTTTCACTAGCTTAAATCATATTCTTCAAGTGGTTCAGTTGGAATTAGTTCCATACTTGGATACTTGCCTACATAAATAGTATAAATATAGTTTTTTTAATGTATATTCCAATGAAAAATACTATTTTTAGCAACCCATTTTTTATCATTAAAAAGAAAAGGAAGAGACAAGAGAGGGAGAGGGAGTAAGCAAGCGTAAACCAGTGACAGGTAACTTGCTACTTGCTATTTGTTTTTCAAGAAAATAAGATCACATAATTCCATAAAAAATGACAAAACCCATAAAATTAAAGACCCAATAATATAATAATCAAGGATAAAATTAATGAAAAAAGCAATTATTTTTTTTTAAAATCAAATTAAAATTAGACTTATTTTTTAAACCCGTGACCCGGATCAGATAATCCAAACCCAAAAAATCATAAAAGAAAATCCCTAATCATTCAAAATTTAAAAATAAAACAAATAGAAATTAAAAGAATAAGGATCAAATTTGATATAAAAATTCAATTAAATAAAACAACGAATGATGAATTTGAAAAATAAAAAAAATAAAAAAAATAATAAAATAACAATCAAAAGAATAAGAACCAAATATAATAGTAATATTAAATGAAATAAAAGAATGAATGGTGAAATTAAAAAATAAAATAAATAGTAATAAAAAGAATGATCAGAACCAAGTATGATAGATGCAAAATTTGAAGAAGGATGAAGTTGAAAAAACATTCCAATTTTATAAATGATTTCAAATAAAACAAATATTTATTTTAAATAAAAAAATAGTAATAAAAATAACAAATACCAAATTCAAAGGTAAACCAAAATGAAAGGCTGGTTCAAAAAACTAGAGGGTTTGATGTGAGAATCGAGGGGAGAGAAAAAGGAAAGGTCATCGATGGTCTACTGACCACACGCGTTACCTAGACATGAAAAGGATGCTGAAAACTTTCCATTTCCGCCCTAGAATATGATATTTGTTCAATGGACAATACCGCAAGCACCACCTGAAGTCACAGGCTCAACCTATAAGCCGACGAGTGTAATGTTCACGTCAACCATTTTTTTAATAATATTTATATTTAGTAAATTATCAAATCACTCCTCAATCTATATGATAATAACAAAAAAAATTCATAATAAAAAGATGAAAAAGCCCCACACAATAATTTTAGTATTTTTTGCTTTTAAATGTAATCTAGTCATTTAATTATATAAAAAAAGTAAGAAGACAATGGAGCTCATAGATGATAGGCTAATTTTTTTTTTTTGCTTTATAAACGAGTTAAGTTATTTTATTGTGCTAAAAAATAAAAAAACTGATTTAACCCCTATCAATGTGATAATGCCAAATGAACCACGTGAAAAGAACAATTTGCCCCTAATTTGAACATCAATGGCCTTCAATGTTCATTACATTATAGCAACCCATAATACAATGATTCTTAATCCATAATGTTTATAGACACCTATTGATTTTCTTAATAATTAGTTTCCTCGCTCGTACTATGTTGCAGGTTAGATAAAAAAAAATTGAACCTAAAAATGTTCTAACCGAGAGATATTATTTGATATTGTTATTAAACTTAATCTAGTATGTGAACTTTAAAAACTCTTGACTCAACTCTTTGTCTAGTCAGACTCTCAAATTAAATCATATAAGAGTTGTTTCAACATGACTCAGTACTTAACTAGTCCAAAGACAATTTAGAAGACTAGTAGAAAGTGTGGTATGACTTTAAAAAAATTCAAGATCATTATTTTTTAAAACATTAAGAAAGCAACATATTAGATCAACCTAGACATCATGACTTAATTCGTTAAACTCGCGATCTTAATCAATGGAAGATGGAATTAAAAAAAAACTATTTGGCATTGTTATTAAACTCAACTCAACAAGTTAATTCTAAATTCTTTTGATCTGATTATTTGCCTAGTTTAAGTTTAAAATTAATTCACATGTGGATTGTTTTTAGGTGATCCAATTGACTTGACATGTCCAGAGATAAATTGTATAACCGGTAAAAATATTATTTGACTTTAATTTTTTTTAAATGACATGTTTTTATATATTAAGAGGATGATATATTGAATCAATCTAGGCTTCACGATTGAATTGTAAAATTTATGACCTAGATCATGAACTCTACATAGTTTAAAAACTTTGTTTTATAAACTTTTTTTGTTTAATGATATGATAATAATAATCAACATTTGCAAAAATCAAGCACCAACTAAATATCGAGAGACTTGTTTAAGAGTGTGATAACTTCAATATTATAATAATTAATTTCATATTAATAAAATATTGAATGATAAAATTAAAATAAAAAATAAATTAAAAAGTAGAATAGAAAAGGGACAAAAAGTTTGATAAAAAAACTATTTGACATTGTTATTAAACTCAACTCAACAAGTTAACTTTAAAATCTTTTAACCTAATTATTTGCCTAGTCTAAGTTTAAAATTAATTCACATGTGATTGTTTTTAGATGACCCAGTTGACTTGATATAGCCAGCGGTAAATTATATGACCGGTAAAAATATTGTTTGACTTTAATTTTTTTTAAGATGACATATTTTATTTTAATATCAAAAGGATGACATATTGGATTAATCTAGGCTTCGTGATTTAATTGTATAACTTGTAACCTAAATCATGAACTTTATCTGGCTTAAAAACTTTATTTTATAAACTATTTTTATTTAATGATATGATAATAATAATCTACGTTTGCAAAAATCAAGCACCAAATAAATGTCAAGAGACTTATTTAAGAATGCGATAACTTTAATATTATAATAATTAATTCAATATTAATAAAATTAGAAGAAAAAAATTTTGAAAAGTAGAATAAAAAAGGAAAAAAATGATAAAAAAAACTAAAGTGCTTTATTTACTGTCCACAGTGAAGCACTGTAAATCTATTCCGTTAATTTTAGTAGAGTAGTGGTAACTACCGCCACCCCCAGGAGCTACTTGTAAAGGTTTCATGTTAATTGTAACACCGCCGTCTCAAAATTTCTTTTAAAACAAAAAATAGCAAAAATAAAAAAAGGTTAAAAATAGGAGGTCAATATTCAAAAGAAGAATGTTCCCGCGCAAACACCGACTCAAGTTGTCACCACCGCCACATTTGAAAAGACGGACAAAAAACGCGGTGAAACATGGGCCACGTTTGACAACATGCAAATTTTAAAATCCAGTACTTAGCAGCCACGTAGGTGCCAACCCCCTCCCTCTCTTGCTGTCATCTAAACCCACCACACGATCCAAATAAAGAACACCCAAGCGCTCCATCGATCCAATCCCCCTCCCCCACTCCCTTTCACGTTTCGAATTTTAAAAACCTTTCTTTTTTATAAATCCATTTGCCCATTTAAGCATCAACCTATTTGAAATTCAATTCTGTTGTTTTCGGTGTCTGGTTTTAATTGATGGTAGAAAATGAAGGTGGAAGAAGAGTGTACGACTCCGAAGAGCATGGGATGTCGGATTCCGACTGCCCTTGTTTGTCCACCACCTCCCAAGAAGAAGTCGGTGGTTGGAAAGAAACGAGACCCACCAAAAGACGGGTATTTTCAACCGCCTGAGCTTGATGCTCTGCTTTCCATTTTCACGTCATAGATACGAAGCTTGGGCATAATCCGCCCTAAATATGCATTTTTAATATCGTTAATTTACTCTATTCTAGGGACTGAAGGGGCTTAGTTTGAAATTAGAATTAAGGGAGTAAGAGATGGGGACATTAGATGCATTTTTCTATTTCTGTAGATATAAATGCGTGTCTCCTGTTATGCTAATGCTAGTGAGATTTCTAAATTTGTTAGATTTTAGGGAGTGTAACTGGTGCCGTTGCTTCGAATTGCTGGTCAGTTCATTGCCTTCCTTTTCTAGTGGTTTTTATGCTCTTGCAATACATTTATTTACTTGTTGATTTTCCAATCTCAAGAGAATTGTCAGAGCACCGAAACTTTCCTCAGATCTCCGTAAGCAGGCCGTGTACAGGAAAATTAGTTGTCGTGTATGCATGAGATTACAAGTTTTTTTGAAAGAATTAATGCACTGGAGGAGTCTATGGAGAAAAGAGAGAGTGAAGGATCATTGAACATGATGTGACAGACATTCAGCAATTAATTTGGTGGTATCTCGCATTATTCTCCACCAACCACAGAATTGGAGGATTTGTTCATAGTAATTTCTTGGCTAGAAAGGAGGTAACTTTCTATGGTTAAATTGGTCAAAAAAATCTTGTTTTAATCTTAAGAATAATATAATGTTATGTTCGAGCCTCCATTTCAACCAATTTGGATGCCGATCTAGCCCAAATGGTCATGAGACCTGGCATGTAAATCTTTTGCAGTAAGAAAATTTTAGAATCATCCCAGACCTTGGTGGTGTTTATCTAACTAGGAATGTTTGGCGTCCATCTCTGTCAATCAGTTCACTTTACACGACATTGCATGTCACTCTTTTGTTGCAGAGGACATCTTGATGACGTATTTATAAAAGGGGATAAAAATATGAAAAGTAGTTACCACTAGATCTAGATATATTAAGATATTTTTAAATAAAAAGATGGTTATATTAAAGGGAATACAAAAATTATCCTAAAATATCATATCTAATATACAATTTTAATAATAACAATAAATATCATGAATACATGCTAATATTTTATCTAAATTAAATATTTATGTTTATTGAAGGTAAAAATTTGCTAGATAGTAATTTTAAATTTAGATTTGATTATGAAGCTCAATTCTTATTTTTTAGATTATGATATTTAAAATAGCAGTAAAAAAACACTCGGGTTTTAACCTATTTCTTTTGATTACACAATTTAAATATTTTTATTTTAAAAAAGTTTTGTTTATATGTTTTTTGATGAAAACAAAATCACACTATCCAAAATTTTATTCTCAGAGACCTAACCCTTTTAATGATTATGCCATCCTTAAGTCCACAACAACCGATTGACATTACACAATGAAATTTATATAATCACTATTTAACCGTGAATCTCAACATAACCTAATAGAAATGTCCATAGCTAAAAGAATATCGCTCAAATAATTCAACGCAATGCAAATAATATCAACCAATACAATCTAACACAAAAATCAAACACACATAGCAAATTAATCAAAATGAAATAAATAAAGACATACAAACAAATACACATTCACGAATAAAAAAACCAACAATTACATTACAAATTATTTCAAAAATAAATAAATCACAAATTAGATTACCCTTGCTAAAAGAAATTAACAAATATCCCAAGTTCGAAGTTCTTTCTAACAAGATATGAAATTCAATTTTCTTGTCATTTAATCCCTTTCAACATGTTTATAACCCTATAAATTAAACTTAATTTAAAGATTTTAATGAAATTTCATGTTTGAAAATATTTTCAGTTATAAGAATTGAATTCCAAATGGAATTCAATCTCTAACAACATGTTTGAAATCAAATTATACGTTGAATTGAATCAAATTCTCTAACAACATGGAAAAACTTGGTTGGATTATTGGGGTTTTGTGGTTGATGTTAGTAAATACCAATGAACTTGTTACACATAACACTGGTTTTATTAATATAAAATATATTTATTATTAATAATTTTTTTTTTATTATTATTTATTTATATTTGAGTAATGAATCTATTGTCTGATTTTATTCTAGATTTATCTAACATTAATTTTGGAACACTCAAAAAAAAAATATTTACTGTTTTTGCAGCATATATGTCTTTCAAAAAATCCAAGTATTGTAAGTCTTAAAATGAATTATCTTGTAAGATTTCAATTAGGTCATTAAAAAACGAAAACAATGAGATGAAGAGAGCCACCTGAGGAAAAAGGAAAATGGTAATTTAAGGAAGAGGTTTTCACAAAGATTGAGAACAAGATTGTTGTCATTGAAGATAAGATTAAAGGTTTTGGCAAAGATTAAGTTATTTATGAGATAAAGTTTGTAGGGTTTTTGAGATTAAAAAAAAAAGTGATTTTGAAATATTATTTAAAAAAAAAAGTGATTTGAAATATTATTTTCAATGTTAATTTTAAAATGAATTATTATTGCAAATCAAATGATTTACTATCTAACTTGCTTTTGCACTTTTTTATAAATTGAATTTCATTTAAAATTTAAATTAATACCCTTAAAAGAATTTTAAATATAAAAATTGATTTAAATATTTGAATTGAATTCAATTAAAAAGGTTTGATACAAGCTATAAAAATGTTATAAAAATAAATTAGAAACCAACCCCTCTTATTTAATACACTGAAAAAAAAATTAATATTAAAACTAACTTCTTTAAAATACCAATAAATTCATTCTTTTTTTTAAAAAAACACATTTAAAAAAAATAAGATAAATATAACAAGGATAATATAAAAAATAAAATGAATTAAATTCTATATATATAAATTAACTTATTTATCAATTAAATTCAATTAATCAAATTTGAAAATTTAAATTTTTAAAACCTGTTTCTTTTTGAATTTTAAAAATATCTTTTTAAAAAATTATTTATTATTTATTTTTTTCTTTACTTCAATTTTTTTTTATATTTTTAAATCATTTTAATATACTAATATCAAAAATAATTTTTTTAAAATAAATAAATATTATTTAATATATTTTTAAATAAAAAATTTTTTAAAAAATAACTTCTACTGCACCCCATTCCATGCATCCTGTTTCTGTCTAGATAATATATCATATTAAATAAAAAGCAAAAAAGCTCTTGACCAAAAAGCTCCAGTGGTTTGGTAGGATAGTACCCTGCCACGGTACATACCGGCGTTTATTTCCCGGCTGGTGCAAGTGCAATTTTTTATTCCCGACCTTTCTGATTCACATACCCATGCCTTCAAACTGCATAACTAAACACAAATAAACTAACATGTGTGGGTTTTCCTCAAATTCTCAATCCATAACGCCAACAAGAGGATTCATTAAGAATGAGCTCTGTCAATACTACTACAAGTTCACGACTTGCATGGTACAAGAACCGTGGAGGAGCAGAAAACAGCTGTATTATGCAAGCAAAACTAAGCTTGCTCGAAGATTGGAAGAAAAAGGGCATTGCTTCACTGAACTGGTCACAATCAGCCTCACGAGGAATGCTTGCCTTGACCAGAAAACGAAAGCTTCTTTTACGTTTTGACTTGCACTCTAATGAGTCACATACTGCAGCTATGTACTAAAAATCATTCGCTTCAAGCTCTAAATACAAGTGCTCACTATCACAGCATAAGCATGGAAAAGTACTGCTCAAATTCTTGATCAATGGTTGGTTTTCTGGGGCCTGACTGAGCTTCTGCATTCAAAATAAAGGACACGAAGTATGTCAATGTAGATACAAAGCCAAGTAAATATTCAATTCATGTTGTCACTTAAACCACCAAAAGGGGGCAGGGATAAGAGGGCATGGTTTGAACCTATGAATCTGCAAACCACAGGTATGCTGACTAACTAAAATACCTTGGTTGACAGCCATCTTCCGGATGAAAGGGCATACACATTTGGATTAACTCCATTGGAATAGAGAATATCATCAAGTTCTTTACCTGTGCATGTTTCCATGCTGTCAGTTCCAAATTCAGAGCAACTGTAATCTAAAGGGCTTTCAAATTCTAGGATAAGCTCTTCAAGATTCTGAGATGCTTGTAATCCATCATCATGACCGCATTGATCAATCTCCCCTTTCACAAATGTCAATTCCTCTTTTCCAGCATGTCGTGCTGCTGCAGCACTGTCTGAAGAATATTGAGCATCCTTGAGACTGTTGTAGCTGAATGATGAAGTTGAGGGCCTGTCAGGTGGCCATATCTTTGAAACCTCCATCTCAAATTTAGCTTCACCATCCACAGACATGGCAAAGTCAGAATCTTCAACAAAACTATTGCCATCTTTGGCAGATTCAGGATCTGATCCTTCATCAATGGCCTGTCGTTCAGCATTTCCCGCAATTATGCATGTGATTAAGTCCTTTTCTTCTTCATTTTCTTCATATATTTTGGAAGTTTTGAGAGGGAAACGATGATCCCAGCATTTATGTTTTGAAATAGGCAAGCCTAATTGCTCAGCCCGTGTCTTCCTTTTCTTGTTGAAGTAAAAAAATTTGGAGTTGAATGCTTCTTCGAGCTGGAAGCTGAAAGAAAAAGCGGGCAAAAACGACCACTAGAAAAGTAAGAAGCTGCATTTCGAATAATATAGACAAGCAAAAGTGCATCATAATCAGTCTGGATAAAAAGGCATACTAGGAAAATTAACAAACTGACAAGTTTCCATTATTGATAACCAGAAAATAGGATGGAAGAAGGACAAGACATAATCCTCTGCTTTAATTCCGTGTTATTATGGAAACCAGGTAAAAGCATTAGATTCATATTCTAAAAACATCTGTTTGTAATGAGTAAAGAATGCATGGACTTGGTTTCAATCCTATTCGTGTGAATGCTTCCAGCATTTAAGTCAAGCACATAATGCAAATGAGAGAAAGCTTAGATCTTTGACCAAGAAGCAGCAATTAACCATGCCATGTTGCTCTCTCGCCCAACAACACAAAACAATCATTGAATTTCTTTTAGCAAAAGAAAAACAGAGAATTGTTTTTAAAGGACATAAATTTTAAAAACAAATAAATAGAAAAGGAGCTCCTCCTATAGAAACATCAGATTGCGAATCCAGCCACTTGCACTGAAAAAGCCAGCCCATTTTGAATCCTGTTTTCTTATTTATTCAGCGGGTGCATAGAATTGCAAGAAATATTTGAGCACTACTGTTAACTACTTCAATTTAACAACTAAAGAGATTTTCCTTTGATGTTCATACAAAGATCATTTCTACAAAATTACAACATGACATGCAAGAAACAATTGAACACTCTTCAGCCTTCCATTGCCTGATTTTAGGTTTCTTTCCTACAGAAAGAGTCATTAAAATGGTCAAAACAGTAAGAGAACCAAGAACCCAGGAACCAAACCTGTCAATCTCATCGTTATCTTCATCCATGGCGGGCAGAGAGAGAAACATTGAAATGAGAGCGTGTCCTCACCCTTTTCCTTCCTTTTTCCGAAGATTAACTGAGACGGGGTGATTGAACAGTATTCGCACTAGGATTACCACATCCGGAGCTCTGGCTTTTTTTGGAGATGATGACTCACACGAGACAAGACCATTTCGTGTCACGTGGGATTCTTGGAGATGGCGCGAGCCCCCATCGCACCACGGGCCCCAGCATCTTGTTTATTCATATGGGTAAATTACATTCTTCACCCCTACTATCCCTACAGTTCAAATCGAACTTTCTCATAGATAATTATTAATATATGACAACAATGATAATTAATTAGAAACACAAAGTTATTATATATGATATATCTTAATACTAAATGATTATTATTATTATTATAATTATTATTTCGTTTTGTGCGTTTTGCAGAGTTCATAATACAAGGATGAGGCAATACATCAAAGATATCTGGTGAAAAAAGTATGATTCAATTACGATAATGAAGAGAAACAAACAAGGCTGCTTAATATTCTTTCTCGTTTTGTCTGTTGTTGCAAATATTAATTACAATTCTAAGTTACAAGGATGGTGGTGTTCATGTAGGCGAGTTTAAGGATTCAAAATCCTTGTTTACTCACTGGGCACTCTTTTGTCAGCCCCACAGGATCTCTACATTATCCCGAAATTCCCTCAAACACAAACTGGAAATAGCACTCTCTATACCAAACTGATTCACACTTGATCACATCACATCGCCTCCCTGAAATATAGCAGACAACGGCCATCCCTTGGTTCTCTATGGTTGAGTTGTGACAATTCAAGGCTCATTTCTCCTCCGTGAAACAAGTCCAGCTAAAGCTTGGCCGCACAGATAAATGGGACTGAAGAAAAGCATCTCAATCAAAAACCATCCAGTCTTGCACACCCTGCTATTGCCAATGGAGTGACTCCGATACAGAATAGAACTTGATTATCACACAGATGCACTGCTCATACCATCATAGGCTGTACGGAAGCGGAGACCTGAACCGATATGTCCTGATGTTGGGCACACCCAGCAGGAAATACTTGGACCCAAGACCTAAAGCAGTCCCGCAAGAAAATGAAAAAATAATCAGTTTGTTCATGAATTGATATGTAGAACACAATTTTCCTAATCCTAAAGCATCAACTACATTTGTAGTACTATTTTACAAATCACACACAACACTCACCACTATAGCTTAACCAAAATTGTCCGAACAGGCCAATCTAACCATGCCTCAGGGCCTTGCCAAGTACGATAAGAAGTACAAACATAAACAATATCTAGGAAGCTCAGTTTGGTCTAGCTAGCTGCCACAGCTGGTCATGGAGCAAAGCCTGTCACTAGAGTGTGTGACTTTTCTAGGTTTCATGGTTTTGCAAGTTGACTGGCTACTTGCAGCTGATATGGTCGAATCATTTAACTTGCCAGATGGTATGGTCGAACCATTTAACTTAAGTTGAACTACGATGCACAATTCTACACAATAGAATGTCCAAGTTTCCAGGACATAAAAGTATGCGGAAACTGTAATAGTGTTCATCAAGAAACGAAACAACAATTTATATGCACTTAAAGTACATGCACAATGCTTCCACCAAGATGCACCCGAATTGCTCAAATGATCACTGCTAGCTGTCTGCATGATCATAACTGTGCAAGCACAAAGGGATGCAGGATGCATCTAGCAATAACCTAAAAGCTATGAAATACATTCAAGCCTTCTCATGTTCATAAAGAGAATATATTAGTTTGTCATCTATGAAGAACAACGGTAGGGGGAAACAGTTGAGTGGAGATGAAAATGAAGTTCAGACAATTTTTCCAAAGATACATCATGCTAAACACATATTTTTCAGGCAAGAAAGGAAAAGAAAGAAAGAAAGAAAGAAAAAAGGGTGCAATGTCTTCACCGTAGTCAGATTTTCATAGGCGCCCACATCATATGGGTGTTTATAGACATGCCCTTCCTTTTCTGCTAGCCACGTAGCTCTCACTCCTTCATGAAACTGAAAGAAGATACCATAGAAGACCATCATAAAAAAGGAATAAATTGGGTATTAAAAAAAAGTGAAATAATGATTTCTTAATATCCAATAACCTCGATTGTGGTTTTGTTTTGCAAAATGAGGTATACATGCCAACCCAATAGAACACCAAGTGCCACACTCAATGGAGCTAGCAACAGTCCAGAAATAACCTGAAAATAGTTGAGTTATGAGCTGAATTTAATGTATTACATGCTAGCTGAATGATTTAATGGGGACATACATATATGGTTCTGAAAGAGTCACCATTATTCAGCTCATGTTTTTGAGGGTCAACAGTTAGACTACCAACAAGCAAGACCTGAAAATTTAAGCAAGGAGAAACATGAGGAAAATGAAGTTGTAGGCTTTCTCAATTGGTGTCCACCGACTGTAATTCAATAGTGTAGGAACTCGAAAGGGGAAAGGCGTGGCAGCATATGAAATACAGAAAAATGACAGCCAGCCATTTAAAAGATAAAGTTACAGAATGATAAAGAGACAGTGCAATTCACAAGAGAAAGTGCCCAAAACATTGACAGAAGCTTTGCATACCAGGGAGTAGATGCATGCAATTACAGCATACACAACGAAGACGAAGAAGACCTTATAGTTTGCGTGGCCCACACAGTTACTTATCCAAATGCAATGATGGTCCTTACAATCAACAGGTAGCACTTTAACAGACTAACAAGGACATTTGAGATAAGGCATGAATGACAACAGAGATCATGCATACCATTCGCAACACACATCTTTTGCAAACACGGCAATGATGAGCACGTGGAGGCTTAAAGTGGGAACACTTCTGGCAATATCTCAAGTCTCCTCCCTGCAAACATCCAACTAAGTGTCATGTATGGGAAGCCAAGATTTGAGGTTCTCACTGAGATAGAAAATCACTTGCTTTCAAGAAACATTGAGATTTCAGGTTTTATGCGTATTTGTGCATCAAAATGATCAGATTCACATGTCTAAATATAGAAAAAAACTAATTACAAATACCCAATCTCTTTCCATATGTATTTTGAAAGGCATTTAACCACACGGCTATGATGACTAATTAAACTTGAAGCTACTTAGTCATTTGAACAGAGGGTTATCTTATTCTCTTACAAGTATGCATCTGAATTACATAAATATGATGTTTCTCTAGGACGTTATCAACAAAAATGATGTAGGAAAAAGCAACTAATATTTTTATTTATGCCTATTTAACATAAAAAGAACCCTAGCTATGATGTAAGACTTTTCACAAATCAATAACGTCAAAGCATCCATCAATCAGATAATGGACCAAAAGAAGCATCTACGATGTTGATGACTTCAACCAGCACAACAAAATAATCAAATTGAAATTTTTTTTCCCAACCCCCGCCAGTTCCTAAACATCAACTTCTGGGAGCCGTGCCGTGGTGGCAGATCAGGAAGACATTGTTCACACCTTCGCGTGGCCTTCAATTACGCATGTGTGTAGACATATATTATGACAAGAGACAACCATCAAAATCAGTTCAATTATAACAGAAAACATTCCAAAGTCAACCATTTACTTTCATCCATCTACAAAATCAAGAAAGTTCTACCATCGATGCATGACCTAATTTCTTACCACTCTAACAACCTGACTAAATGAGATTGACAGAACCAAAGGATCTAAGAAACAATGGGCATAAATTCCCAGCGTTACTGTACTTTGCGTTTGATCTCGTGGACTGGGTTACTGGAGTCTTCGATGTCGGGCATGAAAGTGGAAGGGACCCGGCCCGCATCCATCAAGATTGCGACGGCATAGCTAAAAACGGACATGAAAGCCACAGCTGTGAAAACGACGGCGTTCAGGATGCCGGGGGAAGACATGAGACCGAACCAACCGTCTATGAAGACAAAGATCGTGGAGAAGTAAATATAAATTATGGCTAAAACGACGACGGTTACTGGAAGGGAGAAGCTGACGCGTCGCTTCATCGTTTGGAGGTGAGGAAACCAGAGGCACCGGCGTTGAAACGACGGCGTCTCTGGGAAGGGGTGTTCTGTGTTGTTTTTTGTCTTAGTTCTAATTTTTATTTGTACTTTTATTTACTGGGTGGTGTTTCTCTTTCTTTCTTCGTTTACTTGGCAGGAAGAAATACGAGAGTTTTTTTAAAATCAATTTCTTAAAGTTTTTATATTATTTTGATTTATTTATATTAAAATTTAATTTAAAAAATAATAAATAAATATTTTAATAAATTTTCAATAAAAAATAATTTTTAAAAGCAACTATTACGTAGTTATATTCTAATAATTTAGAGATATTAATTTTGATATTTTTATTTTTAGAAGCTATTTAGGCATACATTTGAAATAATATTTTTAAAAAATTTAATTCTTTAATGTTTTTGGATTATTTTAATATATAATTTTTTAAAAAAATTTTTTAAAAATTTTTTAAATAAAATATATTTTAAAAAATTACCACTATCAAACTTTCCAAATAGCTTTAACAAATATTTTACCTTCCTTTTCCTCTTCTCTTCTGGAAGCATTTTTAGTGCCCTTTATGGGACTTAGGACTTGAGTTCTGTAGGGGTGTGCCCATTTAGTATTTATGTTTCAATTTATTGTCATGAAGTTTACTATATATATATATATCTTCTTAAATAAAAATATGATTTTTTTTAAAAAAACATTACTTAATTAGTCACCAAACATTATAATGATGCTAACATCTCACATAATAATACAACAAACACTATAGACAAAGCATAGCACAACAATTAATGCTGCTAGACAAGTTAGGTATTATTAGCAAATATGGTGCAAATCATATTCAATAAAAATTTAATTTTTTTTATATATTTTAAATTATTTTGATGCGTTGATTTTAAAAATAATTTTTTTTAAAATATCATTTTAATATATTTTATTATAAAAAATAATTATAACTATAATTTTAAACAGACAAAAGAGAAGATATTAATTAAAAAGACTTTTAAAGAATGATGTGAAGGAAGGTTCCATCTGGGTTTCCACTCATGGAACCTTTCCTAAATATATATATATATATATATATATATATATATATATATATATATATATATATATGAATTTCAAGTGCTCTCCACACAATTTTCTCACACTTGAGCTGGGACCCCTTTTGAATTATTTTTAAAATGTCATGGACATGGTTTTTTTGCTCATGATTCAGACTCTTGACATAGATGATTATCATGATTCTAATAGTTTTAAATTTTTGGATTTACCATAAATAAACACTTAGATAGCCTAACAAGTATGGATAAATGGAACAACAATAAACTAATTTTTTTTTTTTATCAAACAACTAGCATAGCATAAAAATCTATAACTTCACATTCGATAAATGGATTAAGTTTAAATGCGGCCATGAGATTATACAAGCTTAGTTTTATACAAAAATTTACTAGTTATGATCATCTAAGGTCCAAAAAACTCTTCAAATCAGATTTAAAAGATATTATTTGAGCTAATTTTATTATTTTTCTCTTATGATTCATATATTCTTTAATGTAGACTATTCTAATGATTCTAATAATTCTAAATAAATATATAATAGACCATTTAAAAAAAAGGTTTGGTCTTACCAAATAATTAAGTTTGGCTATATTCCGAACAACTAACTCATAATAATTACATCATGTTTAAATTTGAATAAAAGATTATACAAGCATAGTTTTATAAAAAAATTTATTAGTTATAATCACTCGATGTCAAAAAAATCCTTAAAACAGATTTAAAAGATGTTATTTAATTCAATTTCATTATTTTTCCTTTTTTTTGGATTGAAATTCTATTTTCAAAGTTTTTGTTGTTTTTTCTTTTTTCAGTAAGATCAGTCATTGACGTTCTTTACAGGAGGGAATAAAATATGAAATAGAGTTATTGTTAGTGAGAACACATTTTCAATAAGATTTTGTCTTTCTTTGTGTCTGTTTGATTCATTCCGTCAGCCAAGTTTGCCGGCTATTCTTGTAATCGCTGAATATGTGCCCACGCAAGCAAACAACACCCCCACGCCAGTGGTGAAAAGGCAAGCTGCTATCTGGTAGGAGAGAATGACATGTTTTTAATAAAAAAAAAATTAATCGGCACCTAAAATACCATGGAGAGAAATAAATGTGTTCATGTGAAGACAGTAACGTGAAGGGAGTGAGCAGATTCTTACCTGCAACTTAGTTAATCTTTCATGGAGTATACTGAGATAACATACACATGGGAAGATAACAGCCTGCAACAAAATGAAGATCAGAGAGAAATGATGCATGAATGCATGCGGTTTCTTTGCGTTAATACCAAGAGCGAGCAGTCTATGAATGACAACTTACCACGAGCATTGCAAGTAAAGATCCAATTAAGGCCATCACAAAACCTGCACCCCAAATTACAAAATAAAGGATCGATCATTTGCATTATTACTTCACATTCAAGTTAGAGATTGAAGTTCTTGGTACCAAAGAATGGAACTGCTAGTGCCACAGCTAAAGTCGAGGTCACTAGGATTGTTCTGATGATTAATGACACGCCGTAAGAGCTAAACCGGCCTGAAGGCACGAGTTCCTCTAAACTCAATGCAACAGGCATCATCACCAAGGCATACTTGGTCATCGGGTTAACAACCTGCAAATCACACAAATATTGAACACGAGGAACCAGTCTCCTACTTTCCATACGCGGTTAATGACTTAAAGGTTGTAATTTAGGGAGATAATCAATAATCAGGCCATGGATTAATGTTATGAAGAAAATTGAAATGAGTTTCTTATCATACTGCTGTCCAGACTGCAACTTTAGAAGACACAAATTGTGCTGGCATGTTTAAAGTATACTGAGATTCGATCGAGTTCCCGAACATCAGAAAGCCACATATTGCTGCTCCAGTGTACATAAGCCAACAAAAAATGAAGCTGCAGCATGAGAAACAAGTTACTGAAGGAATAGATTCTATTTGCCAATTTTATATTGGAAATATATACAGAAACTTCGGTAAAGCCTTGAAGCAAGACGCGGGAATTCTTCAGGTGGAAGATGGAAAGTTTAAAGCCTCAATGATTAATATATGCTAGGAGATGGAAGATTTTCTGCCCAGGTTTATCAAGTTCTACATCTATGATCAAAACTTTTAGTATCTCTAGCATTATCCTTATTCGATATTAATTGTCGAGGCAATTGAAGTGCAAGCTATCAATTGTTTCCATTTAGCTAGAATGATGAAGCCTTAACAAAAAAAAATGAGGAATTAGACAAATGCTCTTTCTCAGAAATAAGACATGTATAAATCTATAAAGCTTTCAAATTGTAGCACACTGAACGAACGAATAGGATTGGTGGCAGAAAGGAAGTGCATATAGTACCAATTTACCTGGTAATTAAAACTGTTGGAAACCTTGATGGTTCTTTCATAGAAGAGTAAATATTTGGAAAAACTGAATGGCCAGAGAAGCCGAAACCATATATACCAATTGCAACAGGCAAGTTTGCAAGGTCTAGAGCTGTTCCAGTTGGATGAAATCCAATTTTGTCGATCACCCCAGTCCATAACAAGCAGAGAGCAACTATAATTGATGCGCCTACTCCTCCAACTGATCACATAGGCATAGAGATCAGCAGCTATTGTTAAGTTTACAATAAGCTTTTTATGCTGAAGAAAAAGGGAGCTAGAAATGGTACTATAGTGTATTAAAGAGAGAAAAAACAAAAATAGAAATGGAACCTGAAAGGTATGACAGCAAACTTAGGTCTCGAAGCCACACTGTTGGAAGAACAATGAGAGTTGCCGTGATGGAGAAGATTTGATGACAATCCAGATGTATTCCCGCAAAATTCATGTACATGTTTGGGAATAATGTTGACAAGTTATCACTCATCATGATTACGTACTCCACACACGAAGCCTGCAGATTGAAGCTAATCTCCTTTAAGTACTTGGGAAGAAAGGACACTGAAATTAATAGAGAGCTGAGATGCACGAAGAATTCGTCACACTTACATATAATTCAACGTATAATACCATCTGCATTGGCCCAAACCCAACTGTCAGTTATATGAAACAACAAAAAATTTTGTTTTAATGCAGCAAATCCACCAGCTAATGTTCTTAAAATTTATTAACTGCTGACATATCACATTGTGATTTCACTTACTGATATCACTAAGCGCCCACCCACTCCAAAAGCAGCTTGTCCAATATCAGGGTAAGTTTGTAGTCCAGGAGAGCTTTCTAAACAATTTTTCAATAATATCCCAGTGTAGCAGCAGATGACACCAAATAGTGAGAGTATTATGAGGCTCAACCACCCTCCTTCTTTGATTGCGTAAGGCATTGTAAGGAGTCCGATGCCGCACAAAACATTTGTTCCTAGATAGAAAAACATAAAATATAGTAAATTGTAGAGAAGAAAAGAAGGTGGAAAACAACCCCCAGCGTGAGTTTTCCAGGTGCGGATAAAAGCAAGCTATGTCATCTCTTAGAATATAGCGGTGTCAATTCCATGGCGCCAAAAGGAACTCTTCTGTGGCCTAGTTTTAGACGACGACAAACAGAAAATGATTAATCCAATAGCTAATAGAATATTAAAACCTTCAACTGCGAATTCAAAGCTAGCCACCTCTACTGTAATAAATGTGGTCCTTGTGGAATTATTTGATGAATCGTTTGGGAGACACATGACCATTGCATTGAAGCATCATGATTTTGTTTATCGCACTAATTCTGAGAAAAAAGAGCTTAGAGATGAAAGTTATTCCATGTACCATTGAGTATTGATTGAGCTAATGAAGCTTTTTGATCTGGTGGTGCCAATTCATTAACAGAAAATCTCGAATGAGAAGATGCAGATGACTTCACAGGCAGTATGAAGCTTGGTACTTCTTTGCCTAAACTTTGTCCGGAGATGAATGGGCTACTTAGAGAAGAATCCACTTCTGAACCTTGACGTCTCTTATAAACTGAAGTTAAAGAACTGGTTTTCCCCGCCATACTACTGGTCCCTTTCAAGATGTTAACTGAAGGAGGTGTCGTCCCGGTAAGCAAGTCTATCGACTTCCTGCACAAATTGAAGTGTCATTCTACCTTTTAATGTCTATGATATCTATTCGCGGCCCATGAAAAGCTTAATTTCTATGTAAAGTTTTTTCACGAATTCATCACCATTTATATTTTCTTGCTTCTCTTAATCCATGGAGTTGCACTACCTTCACATTCATATGATGCTTTTACAATTGTTTCGTGATCTTAACGCTAGACCTACCAGTGTTAGTTAAGACAATCTCCCATGAGTGAAAAGAATGCAATAAAAGAAGAGAATAAATAGAGCAGATCCATGTGATTATAATACTTTGCTGCGAATTCCAATCAATCAATATTTGAGTGAATAAAAATAGATTGACATAAATATACACGTTTAATTTAAAGAAAACCAAAAATAGATACAAGGTGGGACATTTGATAAAGTACCTGTAACTCTGAGGCCATGATGGAGTGGTAACGTCAAAACTGTTGTTGGAGAGGTACTGTGAAGAATCCATGCTATCAGATTCTGAATCTGAATCGCTTTGACAAAACCTTTCACCCTGGTTTTCCTCATCGTCTGTTTGGAATTGGTCTTCGCGATCAGGACCCAGATCTTCATCTATCTTCATTTCCTCTTTCGTTTTCCAAAAACCAGAACAAAAACAAACTCCTGCCTCGCCTATCTAGAAAAAAGGATCCGTAGAGACTGGATCTTGCTTGGCATGCAAGACAAATGCTTGTTTTCCAATACTGTGGCTAGCTATTTCTCAAAAAAAAAAAAAATTAAAGAGAATACAACGTAAATGTTCTGGAAATGACAGCATGGACATGCATGCATCAAGCTAAAAGACTGGCCAGACACAGAAAGGCTAAATTCTTGCTTGTTGTACACTTGTATGCAGGATTTGATCTAATGGGGAGAGTTTTATGTTGTTTTCTTTTTTCGCACCTTTACTCCTATTAATAGCAATCATACAAGAAAAATCCAGACAGATCCGAACTACTGGGCTTCTTTTCTGATAGTCATGTTTATCTAATCTAGGCCAATCTTAATGTTTTATATTCAGTTATTTTGTTGTTATTTTTTATTTATTTATCTTGTGAAAATAGGGGCTTAAGCTCAAAGGAAATTACAGTTGACAGAGTTGGGGAAGGGAACTTCCTAAAAATATTAAGATATCTGGAATAAGGGGCGGAGCAAGAAGAAAAAAGTAAGGGGGGCCAAATTAAAAGAAATATTTTAAAAAGAGTAAAACTTTAATTATTTTAAAAAGGTAGAGGCTGGGAAAAATTTCCTTGTAGGGGCCCGGGCCCCTGCCAGCCTCCCCCTAGTTCCGCCACTGTCTGGAATCCTGAGATAAGAAGGTACGGACCCATCACGTAGATGTAAAAATATGATTGCTTAACCATCTAGGTGGTGGCCTAGTGGTAAGAGCTTGGAACTAAGGGATTTGCTCCCTCTTAGGTCTCAGGTTCAAACCCTATGGCTGCTCATATGATGGCCACTAGAGGCTTACATGGTCGTTAACTTCAGGGCCCGTGGGATTAGTCGAGGTGCGCGCAAGCTGGCCCGGACACCCACGATAATTAAAAAAAAAAATATATGATTGCTTAAAGACAATTGGAATCCTGAATTTGTTCTCCCACACAGAGAAAAATGGCTACCTAGTAGGGTCTCAAATCCATCATTCATTTCTAATGTTTTTTTTTTCATTTAGGGTTTTCTTTTCAAATATAACTTTATATTAATAATAAGTATAATTTTCAATTAATTGTTTGATTGAATTGATATATATTTTGATAGAAAACTTTAGAAGATATAGGGTTAAAATTTCATATTCATCTTGGTAAGAGAAGGTTTTAAAATAAGGACTAAAAGCTATTGTTTGAAATTCACAATATTTTCCTCGTTGATTTATGATTATTTTTTTCATTTGATTTAGAACTTTTTTATTATTTATTTTAGCTTTGTTTAGGATTTTTTTTCCAAGCATAAATAGTGTTATTTAGATTGTATTTTAGGAAACAACTTGAAAAAAAAATATTCAGTAATAAATTATGAATTAGGATTTGGTGTGACAACTCCATTCGAGTTCAATTTTATCTTTCTAACTTGTTATCTTTTTGTCTGTGTTAGTGTCTATGTTAGTGTCTGTGTTAGTTGGTATCAAAGCCCAATAATCTTAGGTTATTACTTGTTATGTGTTGCAATCCCATGTTGTTTTGCTTCTTATATGCTGCTAAATAACCATGGTTTGAAGAGATTGCAGAGCAGAATGTGTTTAGGTAAAAGTTGATGAGAAAATTCCCCATCGAGAGAGAAATGTTCAGGAGCTGGTGATAGAAGACATGCAGAGACAAATTACATAATTGAAAAATGGTGTTTAGAAACTGGTGATAGAAGACATGCAGAGACGAATTGCAAAATTAACACGTTAGTTGGTGTAGGTGAGGAACACGAGGGATCGTGAGAAGAGTAGTCCTAGGTCTATGAGTAGTTTTCAAAACTCATTTCAAAAACATGATCAAAGGAGCAGTTTCTTGATCAAGATGAAAATCGTGAAGATTTTAGTGATCCTATTTATGATAAGGTAAATGTGGATTTAGTATTTTACATCAATTTATGATGTTTATTTTGATGATAATTTAAAATATAATATCATAAACAATGATATTAATGGTAGTGATCATATCATTAATTATATCATTGTTGATAAGTTAGAGGTTGAGAACAAAAAAAAAACATGAAAGGTGCTCAACAAAAATAATATTGATTTAAATTATGTTGATTCTTTTGATTATAAGTTTTTATTTATAAAAAATATAGGTTATATGGATACAATACATGTTGATGAGGCAAATTTAAGGTTTGCTTTTTATTATTCTAAAAGGCAATGGAAGAAAAATAATTTGTCAATTGTTGTTTCTTATACAAATTTTAAGATGAGGGACTAAAGTTGATTTCTAATTTTTTATACACTTAAAGAAAAGGAAGAAAATAGATTGGATAGTCTTTATTAGACATATTAGTTATTGAGAAATGAAAAATTTAAATTCGAGGATGAGTTCTCTCTAACTTAGAAAAACTATGTAGGAGATTTTTTTCTGTAAAATGCACTTTTATGTTAATGCACATAACTTTCAATCTGACTGTTGAATTAAACTATATTGAAATAAGATTTCCATAGGGTTAAGATTTTGTATCCATTTGAGTGTGGTAAGGCCTTTAAATAAGGTTTAGAAGTTATTGTTTAGGATTTGCAATACTTTTCTAGTTGATTTATGATAATTTTTTTCTATTTGGTTTATAACTCTTTTATTATTTTTCTAGCTTTATTTAATTTTTTTTCTTATTATAAATAGAGTTATCAATCCAGATAGCAAGCTGACAAGTGTTATTGGCATAATATGATATCGACTATATGACAAGAAAGGCTGTAAAAGAGAGTGTGATTACTGACCACCTAACATATAATGTTGTGAAAGATCATGAGCCATTGTATTTTGACATTCCCGATGAGGATGTATTAGCGATTGAGAGTGGTGGTGGTGCAAATGACTAGTGGACTATGTATTTCGATGGAGTTATAAACGTAGCATGGAATGAGAATGAAGCGGTAATAATTTCTCCAAAAAAGAAGCGGTACCATGTTTCGGTGATGTTGTAGTTCCAATGCACCAATAACACAAACAAATATGAAGCTTGTAAAACTCAATGTTTATAGAGATTTAGTGTTAATTATTTGTCAGGTAAAGGGGGGGAAACCCAAAAATATTTTATGACAGTAGTCTCCTCTTTACAATGCTTATGACAAAAAGTTCTGTAAGAGACTTTAGATAATATGATTGTAAAGAAGAAAAAGGAATGAGAGATTGTGGATTTATCAAATCAAGAAATGTTTCAATTCTTTTGAAAGTGTTAGAAATGAGGGCTCAAAAGTGTGCCTAGTAAGAGATAGGGCAAGAAATCGTATTATTAGAGAGATGAGAGCTCACGTGACATTGTATTACACTCTAGCATAACTCTTGCCAGCTGATTGCCCTTACAGCTGCAGCTGCACCGCCCTAAAAAGGCTAACCCAATCAGTCTTTATCGACTAAATTTTAGCAGCTCATGATGATGACTTTGAGGCAACGGTTGAGATTCTTCTAGATTGAATATTCAAGGGTCAAGATTAGTCCCCAATAAAGACAAGATATCCCTCTTTCACCCTTTGTAAATAGAAGCAAATTCCGGGCATTGAGGGGACAGAAAAAAGATGAGTGAAAGTGAGTTAAAAACCAACCTTTCCCCGTGTTTTTTTATCTGTCATCATCATTCTTCTCCCTCCTTTGTAGCCTCAACCTCTATGCCCTTACTAACACCAATATCCTCCACCAACAGTCATGCATCTTTTTCACATCCTCTCTACCTCTCCCATGAATAGCCACGCCATCGTAAGACTTTTCTTTTTCCTCTAGACAAAAATCTTCAGCAGTGGCATCAGGAGCAACTCCAGCAGCACCTCAGGCACATCGGCGGACCAACAACGACAGCTACACACCCTCCATGCTAGGTAATCTTCTTCTCTTTTCCCTTTTTCCCCTTTGTAAATCTTCTCTCATCCACTGCATGCAGAATGTTAATTCACGTTTTGTAGCAATTGAAATAATTAACATGGTCACTAGGCTAGACCAGTGACCATGTAATGTAGGTGGACTGAACCTGTTTCAACCCAGCTCACATGGCTGGGTCGGGTTCAGCCTATTAAAAAAAAGGATTATTGGGCCTTTAGTCGACCTAACCCAATCCGACTAGGCCGGACTTTGGCCTCGGGCCCGTCCAACTTTTTTAAAAAAATAATAATAGTAGTAGTAGTAGTAATATAAAAAATAGAATTTTTTAAAGACCATTTTTAAAATTATTTATGGGACCATCACATTTTTTTCCTAATAATTTTGTTTAATATCGGGTTGTAGACTTATACCATAAGATATGGATCCTATATAAAAAAATATCTTATTTTTCTCAAAAATTCAAAAAACAATCTAAAAATTAAAAAATAAACTTTATTTTCAAAGAACAAATAATATTTTGTTTTCGTGCATATGACCGAATCCTAAAGGTTTTTCATGCATATTTTCTGAAAAGATAAAATCATATTTTTATCATGTTTTAAGAAATGCAAAAAAAAGATATCTTAACCAAATTATGATTATCCATTATAATTTGACCAAAATACCAAAAATCCTATAACATGTTATTCGGAACGTTATGAATTAGTTATATCCAAGAAATAAATACGATGATAAATTTAGACCTTAGAATGATTAGGATTAAATCCAATAAGATAGAGACTTCCTCGAAAAAAGAGATCTACTTTGAATGTTAGATGAGACTAATGGATAGAAACATGACCTTAAAATATAATCAATCAACAATTCAGCTTACCTTATGTACGGTATACTGGGGGTGATGTGTCTTTTCTTTGCAAAACTAGTCCCTTTACCTAGACTGTCGCATACCATTATATTTCTCAGTAACTATAATACTAAGTGGCGACTACGGAACCCCATAATCATAACTTTATGATTAAACTCAAAACCCCCATTTCAATTCCAAAAGATTACCCTGTCATTCGATGTCGTGCATGTCATGACAACACCAACACATTTTCAAGCCTAACACCACACCAAAGCACTATCATCACTCAAAACCCCCCTTATCTTTATATAAAATGTAACTACCATAACCAAGAATCATTCTCGTGCTAGCCTCACATAAAAAACAACATCAAACCTTGTTAACTATCCTTCTAATCAAGCACAACAACATATCCTCCCTTTACCAATGACTATTGATTGTGCATCAAAAGTATCATTAAGTCTCTTATTTTACATATGTATTTATTGTTTTTATTTGGGTTTTTATAATAATTGATGTGCTTTTTAGTAATGAAGTTTCTTTTAATGTTTCGATAGGTTTTTGGAGCTTAAATGAATTATTTCAGAAAATTCAACGTCAGAATTCGGAACAAAGAATTGAAAAGAAATTTAGTTAAAGATTGAAGTAAATCTTGGTTCAAATAAGTGCTCCAAATGTGCCCCAAAAATCAATCTTCAATTCCAATTCTAGAAAAGAATATCATATGATCTATTTCAAGCCCAAACTTGCTTTATGTTGTGTGTAAACTTCAACCATCAAACACTCAAGGTTTCAATGTCAATCTTAGCCCAAATAATAGGTACATTTGTATCCTTATTTGATGCCTAAATTCAGCTCCAAATCAGCCCAAGCACAATCCATGATCTTACATGTCCACACAACAAATAACATTTGATTTATTTTAGGCAATTCATTGATCCAAGAGGGCAAGCACATGGATGGAAAGTTGGAGGGGACATTGTGACATTATTTTGGGTCAAAAGAAGAAAGAGAAGCTCATAAAGGAGGAAGAAAAACATGCACCAAAGTGTTCATCAAGCTGACCTGATTTGATTTTCTAGAACACCTTTTGGTGTTTTGCCCATAACTTTTGACTCAGATGTCCAATTGAGTTGTTCTTTAATGATATGGAAAGCTAACATAATGACCTATAAATATGTCTCTAATAGCCATCTCCAAAGGAGGCTTCTAAGAGGGTCGAATTGCTATCCAAAGTTAGAGTCAGATTTGTGTCCGAATTTTTACTAAAATTGTGTTGTGTTCTTCTTTATAGACTTCGGTTCTTTAGCTTGTAAAACTCATTATTTCAGTTTGATTCTAGTTATTTCATGTTTATTAAAGTGTTATTATAAATAATCATGGTTGGCTAATCTCCTTCTTGGATCCAAATCAAGGATGATGGTGATTGAGGTGAGTTCTTTAAGATATGAATGAATCTCAATGTTTATCTTCTTATTTTCTTCATGAATGTTTTATTATTGCAAAGAAATTTTAGAAATCATTTAGGTAATGTTATAATCTTGAATTTTTATGTACAAACCTTAGTTTTGGTATAGAGATTGCTTGATTCAATGTCTTACTTAATATGAAAGTACTTGTTCATTCTTAAACAATAATTAATCTTCATCTTTTTAAACTTCATTGTAATATCTTCTGATCTTATATCACCATCGTTGATATTATGTTGAGTTATCTTATATATGTTGAAGGAATCACCAATACATCACCATTAAAATTGATTTGGACCAAGACTTACTTTTTCTTGTCATTTAAAATCTATTTACACTTTCTCATCTTTGAAAACAAATCCATGAATTATTTTCAACCAAGTTATTGTAATTTAATTTCTCTCGAGTTTTTTTTGTTACCTAGCTTAATTTCCAGATCTAGCTTTCTGTGGATATGACCTCGATCTTGCCGAGTTAATTGCTACGTTGTATACTCGTGCACTTGCAAGTTAAAATAAGCCGATCATAAAAAGCAGTCAAGCAACTATATCCACAACAACACCAACTAACAATCAATAGCAACACAAAAATATTATCATCCTTATCGAATAATGGTAGTACTAGCAATAAACATAATAAAAAATTATAATTGCATAAAGGTGAAAGAAAATAAGATACTTAGGCTTTTCTAAGATTATATATATTTGCTCAAGTGATGGTGGGTTGCACCATTAATAAGGAAAGGATGAGGGAGTCGAGTCATTTAGATGTACACAATAATGCATGATCCCACATGCCAATAATAGTGACGATGTATAATCCGACATGTCGATCGCTATGACAACATAATCTAATTCATCCTTCTCATATCTTATGTTATTTTAATTTGCTTTATTTTTTTATTTTTATATATTTATTATTTTTAAAGTGTATTTATAATTTGGTTCATGACATTTCATGGATCAAAGATCATAAACAAGTGTTAAACCTTTAGGATAAAGCTAGAAGGATGAGATGTGTTGCTTATTGGATTAAACCGTTGTATAACTGTTTTGTCCTCGTTCATTTTGAAATTTGTTTTCCTACTCATTTTGTTTTTATGTTGGCATGCATGTTTATATATTAATTTGTTTTTTTTATATATGTTTTTTCACTATTGTCAAACAAAATTTGGCTATTGTTTTTATTGATATCATTTGAAAACTATATTGGTGGGGTTTTGATGTCAAAATTCTATTTTGATATTTTTTTCAATTTCTTAAACCTACCATTTTGTTTACAAATTATTTTTAGTCAATGTTGGCATTAAAAGTCTTGATTTCAACATTTATGTCTATTTTTCATAACTAGTACTAGTTTACTTCAAAATATGTTCAAGCATGTGTAGACATGATACTTGTTTATAATTTTGTGGCTATCAATTTGCTTTTGAATGATTTTTAATCAAGATGGATGTCAAAATTTTGTTTTAAATATTTTTTTTCTAGTTTTTGCAGCAACTAAGTTCTTTAAAAACATTTTGAGTCGGTTTTAACATTTAAACCCTCTTTTTTAATTCTTGTTTTGATTCCAACAATCACTAGGTATGCTTTCTCTACTAAGGCATGCCTTATTTGCTGCAAAAGTTATAATAATAATCACATGATTGCTCATTGGCATCCTTGTTTGTTAGGGATTTATATATTTTTCTTAAATATCATAATATTGGATACATATATTTTATTTGATTTGCGAGGCTATTATGTGCCTCAAGTTGAAACTGAGTTTTTAATTATGATTTTTCTTTATTGGAAGGAACAAAAAAGAATATATAACATAATACATTATAAAAATTATCTATTATTTAACATGAATAAAAATATCAATAATTTTTAAAATAGAATTTTAAAGAATTCAAGAAATTAAAAAAACTAAAAAATAATTTTTTAAAATAAAAATTATATAAGAAATGAAAATTCTCAACCATTAAAAATTTTCTAAAAAAATATATTATTACCAAAGATTCTTAAAAGTCCTGGAAAACCGTGAATTTTTTATTCCAAATGGTTTAGCATTTGGAGCGTTTGCTTTTATTTCTTTAAATAAATCTAGGAAGTTTTGATTTTTTTTTTATTTATCAAAAATTTTCTAATACTTTAATGGCTTATCATATTCAAAATATTTTAATCTCTAAAAATTTATATCATCTATTAGGGTTGAGCAACAAAACCAAAAAACCAATTAAACCGAAAAACCGGAAAAAAATAACCGAAAAAATCGAACCATGGAAAAAAACCAATTAAAAGTTTGAAAAACCGACCGGTTCGGTTTCGGTTTTATAAGTTTGAAACCGAAAAAATCGAACCGAACCCAACAAAAAAAAAGCTGGAAAAAAACCGAGTCAAACTAGAAAAAATCAAGCTAAACTGGTTTGAACTAGTTTTTGTTCTAAAAACAGAACCGAACCGAAAATAATTACTCCTATCATCTATCTCTTAAAAGTTTTTTTTTAATATTTGTTTCTTTAACATTTTTATAACTTTTAGTTCTTGTGAATTTTCTTATTTCTTAAAAGTTGTGAAGATTTTATTTTTTAAGAAAATATTAGGTCTTTTATACCATAACCATTTTTTAAAAATTAATTTTCCTGGAGAATTTATTTATTTATTTATTCTTAACCATTTTATAAAATTTTATCTGGCATTCATCTTATAATGTAATGCAATTTAATTTAATTTAATTAGATTGAATTTGTTAAATTTTATAACAAGGATAAAGTTTTAGAAAACCATTTTCACGGTGAAAGCTTGTCGAATTGTTACAAATGTAGGGACAATAGTGAGGTTTTTCGAAAACATGAAAGTGAAAGAAAGGAAGACAAAAGAATATCAACGGATCGTGTCGAATTCCTTAAATAAATCCTAGCCGTTCAAAATAGGGCAAGTGTATCCCTTAGTCTCCCTCCATAGTATTAAACCTGCTCTGATCCACTCTTCGATCTCTTCGCCTAAAAAAGCAGTAGCATCGACAGCAACCATAGCAGCAGTTTCCTGACCGCTGCTTGCCTGGTAAGTCTCAAAAACTAAAATGGATTTTCTGTAAATTCCTTTTCATCAATGCCAAGCAGATTGAACCTGCTATATAATTGCTTGTTGTGGTTCTTTTAGCTTCTAATATCGAATGGGCTGTTCTATTTTTCTTGTTTGTCAACTGGGTTCTCGTAGAAGCTTAAATCTTGACGTCTGTTTTCTAATGATGGTGTATCTTGTCTCTAAAGCAAATGGGTTTTTATTGGTTCACGTTGCACTCCTTTTGAAAGATCGAAGCAGCTGTTTTGTGTGCTGTACAGCTCAGCAACTGTATAATAGATATGCATTAATCTTGTTTCCGTTTGTCAATTCTTACAATTGATGTTTTTATGATTCAATCTGATTGGTTTGTTAGTAAATGGAACAAAGACGATACAAAGGAGAATTGAGAACGGATTTTTTTAGTGTTAAGATTATGGAAAAGGAAATATTTTTAGTGGAAAAGGACTTGTGTGGATTGATTTTAGGTGTTGGATTGTTGTATTTTAAGGCATAATTATTTGCTAGGCCGCCTGTAGTTGTTTAAATTTTGTGATAGAAACACCTATAAAATTATTTCTGCTGCATCATGTGGGTTAACGTAGATTATTTTAATTTCTCCTTTGGTAGTTACCATTTGTTTGTTTAAGCGTGATGACATATAAACCAACATTGGTTGCAGTAATAGGCTAATGCAGTATGTATTAAGGTCTGAAGTTTGGTCTGCCTTTTGACACTAGACTGCCTGTTGGTATTCATTATCCATGAATGTTTTGTTCTCTAACTCTTAGTTTATTTCTGAACAAGTAGAGAAAGAGTCATGTTTATGGATATATGACGGAAATTAGGTGTTCATTAGGATGACAACTCATAATGGATGTCCAGCTATTCATTCTGATTAAATTAGATTGATAATTACAGCTCAGTCATTGAATCTAGTCTTGTGCTGTTGCTAACCAGATCTGTGAAGATGTTCACCACAAGGAAGAAGATCCAGAAAGACAAGGATGCAGAACCCACTGAGTTTGAGGAGACTGTTGCCCAAGTTAGTTCTTTACTATTCAATCTGGTTTCTTTGGATTCATGGTTTAAACGAATTAAATATGTTCAAATCTAAATGCTTTCTTCTCTGCAGGCATTATTTGATTTGGAAAATACCAGCTCGGAACTGAAAACTGATCTAAAGGATCTCTTCATAAATTCTGCAGTGTATGTACATAATTTTATGTGTGTTCTACAAGAAACTTTTCCATTCTCTTCTCTCAATTTTCTGCTTTTCCTCTGGTGCCAGGTCTATGTGCTAAATTTAAACTTTGCAAATTTTGCAGTCAAATAGATGTTGCTGGAAATCGCAAAGCTATTGTCATTTATGTTCCTTATAGACTAAGGAAGGCTTATCGCAAGATTCATCTTCGTCTTGTTAGAGAGCTGGAGAAAAAGTTTAGTGGGAAGGTAATGTTATTTCAGATTCTTAGTTTTCTACATGTGTAATAGAGGGGGAATATGAAGCTTAGAGCTTGCAACCTCAAGGCTGAAGGTTCAAGTCCATAGAAGGAGGTGCTTAGCATTTGTAGTTCCTAGTCGTGGTTAATATACTATGTCAATCCCAGCTTCAATTCAATACTTGTTTGAATCTGAATTCTGATTCATGTTTCAATTCCTCTGATATTTTGGCAGGATGTTGTTCTGCTTGCTACCCGAAGGATTGTGCGTCCACCCAAGAAAGGCTCTGCTGTTCAGCGCCCCCGCTCCCGCACCCTAACTGCTGTGCATGAAGCCATGCTTGAGGATTTAGTTTATCCTGCTGAGATTGTTGGAAAGCGCACCAGATACAGGATTGATGGATCCAAAATTAGCAAGGTAGCTTTCACACTTTAAGACAAAGGAACAGAAAATTATAGTTGGAATTGTATTCTCTATCACCATAATCTTTGCCCTTCTCATTAATTCTCTATATTTTTTTGTTTGTCAGATCTTCTTGGATCCCAAGGAGCGCAATAACACCGAGTACAAGCTGGAGTCATTTGCTGGAGTTTACAGGAAGCTTACAGGGAAAGATGTGGTTTTTGATTTCCCCATCACAGAGGCCTGAAGAGCTGTTGATGAGTTTTGTTTTGTTATTTTTCAAGACTCAAGAGTTTTATAAGTGCAGCACATAGGATAATACTTAAAATTTTGACTCATGAATTTGGTTGAATGTCTTTTTGAATAGCAAATAACTTTCGTCACTGTTTCTTTTGCTATGTACTTAAAGTTCCTCTGGATTTTTCTTATGAAAACTCTCGTGGATTGATGGCTGTATAGCGTGCCACATTCATTGAAGTAATTTGGTTTTCCCATATCTGCCGCTGGTGAAAATTTGTGAGGGTGATTTCATGTGACATGTCTTTTAGATGCATCTTGGTTTTGTAGAACTAGTATTGGGAATTTAGTGGATTTGTGAATGCATGCTGATTCCATATCTAGTCACTGGCTGCCTGTGATTCAAATTTGATGATGACGATGTAACATTAAACTTGAAGTTACTCGTGGACAGGTTACATGAGATATTCGAAGACAACCCTCGATATAAAAATATGACATTCTCATCTAGAGGGAAATTTTATAGTTTAATAATATTAAAAAAGTGGTTGTTTGTTTGTTGATTAAACACCATCTTTCGTAGTCATGTTTGAATAATCTCACCATATTTTTAGTTACGAGGAGGCACTTCGTGTGGTTTACGATCATCTGGTTTAAAGTTTGTTTGATATTATGGTAGTTTATAGTGTTTTTGATATTGCGGTAATTTTTGTGATTGTATTTTAAAAAAAATTATTTTATAAAAAGTATTTTTAGTTGAGATTGGTTTGAAAAAATAGGTGTTTGGTAAAAACTGTAGTTGAAATTGAGGTTGAAGAAAAAATAGTTTAATTTGTTTGGTTAAGAATGTTTTGAAATTGAGGTTATAAAATAATTTTAAAAAATATATATTAATATTGATGGTTTTTAATTTAAATATTGTAGATTTAATTATTACTATTATATCATGAAATAAATAATACTTTATATAAAATATTTTTTATTGTTCCATTAAATTTTTTAAGAGCGCAACAACATAGGTAAAATATAATCAGGAATAAAATTGGGATTGCGATCAAATTCTGTAAATATTATGTCATCAAGTAATCTCCGTCTAATTTATGTAGTGTCATTGAATAATATTTAACACTAGTTTTTCAAATAAAACACAATTAAAAATAAAAAATATTTTTTTTATTTTGTTAGATCGGACCCGGTTCAATGCAGTTTTAGCGTTGAACCGGTCCGACTGAAACAGTGGAGCATGGAAAAAACCCATGAACAGTGGAGCATGCTCCACTGTTCATGGGTTTTCCAGCTCAAGAAGCAGCAAATTGTTGCTTCTTGCAAACCTGTGGCCGTGCCAAATTAACAGTAGGCCCCACTAGTAGAAATTTTCTGTTGGAGCATTACCAAATGGGTGAGTTGCTGTGGTTACTTCAAACGCAGAAGCAACCACGCAACCAAACACCCTCTTAGTGTCTGTGGCTTTTTTCCCCTCTCTTCTCTTTAATGTTTAGGTTATCTTTTTGTATTTGATCTCAGTTCTTATTTAGAATAATTTATTAAATTTGAATTCCCTTTCAATTTCATTCCCTTTTTAGGTTTTTATTTTTAAAATTTTTCCCTTATTATTTTGATTACTAATTTTTTTTTGAGATAATTTTTTAAAATTTATTTTTTTATAATTTCATCATTTTTAAGTTTTTTTTCCTATTAAATTTGATTTTTATTCTTTTAATTGTTATCCTTTTTACTTTGACAATTTTTTTTAAATTGATTTTTTTCTTTTGATTTCATCATTCTACATTAAATTGGTAGGGGATTGAGCTTATTAATTGAATACGGGCATGAGTTGCAAGTTTTAGAAATTAACCCAAATTTAAGTGATTCACCTGGGTTTGGTTGCTTTTTGTTTTTAATAAGCTCATGTTTTTTTAATTTCATCTTTCAATATTTATTTAATTGAAAATTCAACTTCTTTATTTTTTTATTTTCTTTTTATAAGGTTTTTCATTGATTTTGAAAATGATCCAGGTTATCTCGATCTATTTATTTTTTATTTCCTTTTAAATTTAGGTTTTTTTAAAAGATATTTCATGTGCATTGTGCCTTTCCACCATGGACCGAACGACTCTATTACCACTTGTAAGAGACTTGTTAATAGAGAATATAAATAAATAGCCACTTCGAGGGGGTTAAGTCCTCCAAGTAATCGTATTGAATGGAATTCTGGATACATAACAACTTAAATAAAAATACAATTAACCAACAACACACTACTTACATAAATTAACAACTCATAATTAATAATTATTGTGCTTTGACATAACAACCCAATAATTAATTGTATATCTCATATCATAATAAGTGTACGTTTGGAAATGCAGGCCAATCCCCTCTTATTTTAAAAAAATTAATTTTTTTTATATTTTTTAGATCGTTTTGATACGTTAATTTCAAAAATAATTTATAAAAAATAAAAAGATATCATTTTGATACATTTTAAAATAAAAAATATTTTAAAAAATAATCACAATCACATTCCTGAATAAATAATAAATACCTCAAAAAGCGTGTAACATTACAGCCCCACTTTTAATAGATGACCTTAGATCCAAGACCCCACGTCCTAACAGGCCCATGACATTGTTGTACACCGCTCGCAGCCCTTGCTTTTGTGTGGACTGATCTGACCGAGACTGGAAACCTGGAGAGTGTTACCCAAATAATCAATCAGTGTTCGTCTGCTTCGCCTTCTTTTCTTTTCTTCTCTCTTCTCTTCTATTTATGCTTGTTTCCATACCCTTTATCTTTATTTGTATTTCCGCAATTTAAAAAGCGCAAACAAGTTTTAGGGTTTGAAGGAAGTAGGTATTAGTGAAGTGGAAGAGGCATGGCAAAAGAGGGACCCAACTGGGACGGATTGCTCAAGTGGAGCCTTGCCCATTCTGATGGGACTGCTCCAAATCGCAATCTCAGGTAATCATTTATTGATGTTGAGAAGAATTAGTTGTTTTTTTTTATAGAAAAAGATTGAAAAATGCATTGAATTTGTGTAATGACAGTGAGGAGGATAGAAGATGGTTTACGGAAGCTATGCAATCACAGAGCGTTGATGTGATAAAGAGAATGAAGGAGATAACTCTTGTGATGCAAACCCCAGAACAAGTGTTGGAATCTCAAGGAGTTACTCCTGCTGATATTGAAGGTACTCTTTGTTGGGTCTTAATGATTTGGATTTGTAATTACTTATGTAATGAACTTGTTCTTTGGCAGATTTGTTGGATGAGCTGCAAGAACATGTTGAGTCCATTGACATGGCCAATGGTACGTTTTGTCTTAGTATTTCTTGGCTACCTCAACTACCCACTTGTCTCTCACCTATTCTCTTATTTCATTTCTCAGGTTGGCTTTGTTATTTATTTATTTATTATTGTCTTATGCATATCGAAACTGCTCATCTGAGTATGTATGGTTAGCATCGGGATGCTCCTTGCATTTTGATACCTTTCTCTTGTAGTCCATATTTTTATGTCCCTTCTTCTCCTAGCCCTGTAGTCAATATTTTTCTCTATCAACATCTTAGTAGTTGATATTCTTGGCACTTGGCAGGGAATATTTTGTACTGTGGGTAACACTGTGCAAGACAGCTCTAAACTGTTATGGCTCTTTTTTATGTTTCTGTTTATTGCAAATTGTGACAGTTTGGATCGTTCTGATTAAGTTGGAAATTTGTGGAGTATCTACTTGCATGATGACATGTTTTATGATTTGCATATCTTTTGACAAATTGGAATGAATATGCCTGTGGAGTTATTACTATATATGAAAATTTGATTGCATCTTTCCTTGTATATGAACTCGTCAATATGCAATAAATCAGTTGATTTTGTCTCTCTTACAAGTACAGATTCTGTTATGTATGCATATGTGCAGATCTTCATTCGATAGGAGGTTTGGTCCCTCTCCTTGGTTTTCTGAAGAACACCCATGCTAGTGTTCGAGCAAAGGCTGCTGAAGTTGTAACCACCATTGTCCAGAACAACCCTAGGAGTCAGCAAATGGTTATGGAAGCAAATGGTTTTGAGCCTCTGCTTTCTAATTTCACGTCAGATCCTGATGTGACTGTAAGAACCAAAGCGCTAGGTGCAATATCATGTAAGTACTGTTTTCGTTTGTATGTGTCAATCTTGACTATTACAGCTTGCAAGTTGGTTGTGTCCACTGCATTCCTTGGTTTAGAAGGATCTTAATGTGAGATTCATTGTTGGTGATTCTCAGCTTTAGTCCGACATAACAAACCGGGTATTGCTGCCTTTCATCTAGGAAATGGTTTTGCAGCTCTGAGAGATGCCCTGGGTTCTGAGAATGTGAGATTTCAAAGGTATTTGGAGTGGTACTTGTTATGCTGCAAATAGTCTTTTTGTTTGACCACTGATGAATTTGGCAGTGCTAATTCATTATAAACAGTTAAAGAAATCAAAATCTGTTGTTCAACTGAAACAATGAGAGTTTGATTTTTCCAGTAGCTCCAAGACTGACTGAATTGATTCTTGATTTAGTTCTCCATTTTTAGTTTCTTATAAAATTAAATTTTCAGGAAAGCATTGAACTTGATCCACTACCTACTGCATGAGAATAGTTCAGATTGCAGCATAGTCAGCCAGCTGGGATTCCCACGCATAATGTTGCACCTTGCCTCAAGTGAAGATGCAGAAGTACGAGAAGCTGCCCTTCGTTGCCTTCTTGAACTTGCTCGAAACAAAATAGATGGGAACACTGGTAGATTAGGCGAGGATGATGAAATATTGAAGCAACTCCTTGAAGAACGGATTAATGGTATCAGCCTGATGTCACCTGATGAGCTTGGGGCAGCTATGGAGGAAAGACAGCTTGTAGACACCCTCTGGGACACTTGCTACAATGAACCATCATCTCTACATGATAAGGGGCTTCTTGTACTCCCTGGAGAAGATTCACCTCCTCCTGATGTTGCCAGCAAGCATTTTGAACCTCCCCTTAGAGCTCGGGCTGCTAGACCTGATGCTAATAAAAATTCCAGTACTGAAAATAAACAAACCCCCTTATTATTAGGATTGGGTCCTGCATCAGAGGCTGCAAATGTCCAAGGGACCTCTAGTGGTGAAATCAATGCTGATGAACAACAGAACACCTCTACATAATGCTGAGGCAGTTTCCAAGGTTTTTAAGGTGATCCATAGGTTTTGGAGTATTTGTTGTATGTTCTTTTACTTGATTATCATTTTCCACTTATGTTACATTTATTTTCTCGCAGCAATTTTTTTTTTGGTGCCCTTAGTGAAGGATCATATTAGGTACTCTCTATACTATCCTTGGGATAAATTTGAAATAAAATTCATGGATTGTTTAATTCATGTTATGCCCTGACCTGACTCCTGATGGTGTCTGTAATTATATATCACCTCTTAGTTCCAACTTGACTTTAACCGAGCAATCCTTTGATTGTGATAATGGAATATAGAGGGTGACTTTGTTATATAAAATATGAGTATGAATTAAAGATTTATCCATGTTTTTAATTCGTGTTGAAGTGTGCATATTCCCCCTCTAATCTGGTGGAATTTTGTGGCAAACTTGTTCTTTGGATTATTGTATTTTGTGATTTTGATGTTTATCTGATTTGTTCCATTATGCTCCTGGTCAATCATCCAACTCTGCATAATATCTTCAAGCAGGACGTTGAGTAAAGAACTATTACGTATTCATGATTTGATAGTATTCCTGTCATGTAATGCAATTAGTCTTTCAATAACGTGTTGTGAATGACATAATAACCTTCACATTTGAATTATTCTACGTACATTTTTTCTTTGATAGGTTATGTAAACTTTTGTATTCTAATATGACATGCATTCATGATGATTCTGCACTCAGTGTGACATGGTTTTACATGGCCTGCAGGCAGTCTAGTTCTACAATCCATTTCCTCATCTTGGTTAACAGTGATGCCTAGAACTAGAACATGAGAAAGAAAGGCGGTCAAAATCCAGAGGGTCTTCTTAGCAACTGAAAAGACGCAAGTTGGCAAGTTGGTATCGATCATGGTGTATTGGAAACGGCTTCTCGGAGGATTGAATGCTAATAGATCCTAATCTATCTTAAGGATCTGTTTTGGTGAGTCCTCATTACTTCACTGAAATCTTCACAAAGGCAAATGATATGTGATTGCTATCCTGGGGATGTACTGTAACAAGCTCAATATCTTTCTGGTGAAAATTTTGGATTTAGTGTCGTGTTTGAGTGTTGTCACTAGTGAAATGGATTTATAGTTTTCTTTTCTTTTCTTAAATATTCCCCCTAGAAATTGGTCCACACCTCTTCCCTTGAACACACCAATTGATCAGTGACCATCAGCATCTTCGTTCTGCAAGGGTAAGGCTGCCTTCATTTACTAATTGAGGCTGTTCGTTGAAACTGGAAGCAATCGCTAGAGTTCATCTGAATGTGAAGGAGGTGGATGTGTATGTCGTGTAAAGATTACAGCTGCCTCTTCCATAGCTCCCATTTCGCTCACCGCTACTACAGCTTTCGCTTTCTTTCGCCAGGTTGTTTCTTGCTTGCCCATGGATTCGGCAGCAGATTGGACGGTTGACTTATTCGGGACAATCTTCTAAAAATTAAGGAATCCGGTAGTCTACATTCCTAAACGCAGTATCAAGAAGATCAATTATAGACCTTTGGGCATTTGAGGTTGTGTCCAGTGGTGGAAGGGACTTAGTTTCTTTTCTCTGCACCAGGGTTCAAGCTTTACTGCGCACGCCTGTCATCCTTGCGGGGCTTTACATGCTCACTGGGCTTGCAGGATATTCATTGAATCCAGGGATTAGTTGTGGTGCGTATAAGCTGGCCTGGACACTATATATATATATATATATATATATATATATATATATATAAATAAAGTATAGGCCTTTGGGCATATAGCCTTAAATAGATGGGTAAAAAGGGTAAGCTTGCAAGTCTTTAGGGTAGTAATACTCGGCCGATTGCATGACACTTTTACAACCTGCTATTATTTTGCTGATTGCTCTCTACTTCCATTGCAGTTGGGCCATTGAAACTATCAAATTAAAGCCACCAACTAGGCTGCGTTTGTTTTACACCTGTATTTATGTTTGCGGTATAACAAATGCAATAAGGTGTTTGATAACAAATCAAATTGTGTTTTATACTTTGGGATCTATTAAAAAATTGAGTTTGAAATGTAGTTTTTTTGAAGTAGTTTTTACATATTTTTTTAAATAAGTTTTGTAAAATGCTGTTTGTTTTTGCGTTTTGAAAGCGCTTTTGAAAAAATTTGAGAATTTTTTATTTTTTTCTTTGCTTCAAATTAATATTTTTTTAATATTTTCAGATTATTTTGATGCGCTGATATTAAAAATAATTTTTTAAAAATAAAAAAAATAATTATTTTGATGCATTTTTCAAGTAAAAAAACTTTAAAAAACAATAACCACACTTCTAAAAAACATTTTATCCTCCTGGATCGAGATTGTCGGGAATGATGTGGGTGAAAAAGATAAGAAATTCTTATCCTTTATTAATAGAAAAAGAGGAATGAGAGTTACCACCTAATATTTTGGTCACTAGAAACCCTAATAAAACTAGGTAAAATGATTGATTGCGTAACGGGAAAGTATTAACACCTTTAATATGCTTTACCTGAGGTAAACTGTATTATTTATTTGTCTGATATAAACTAAGATAATGTTGTGTTTTTTAACTCTTGGTCAATCTAGAGTTTGAAAAAAGTCATTCTCAGTAAGAAAATTCTTATCTTATCAGGTTAAAACTTAATCATTCTAATGTCAACATAAAAATAAAATAAATTGGTTTTTTTTTTAATATCAGGAATACTTTTTATGTATAAGTTCACAATTCCACATATTAAAATAAATAAATTAATTTTTTTGTGGTATTTTTGAAATGTAGGCCAAAATTTTTTAGAATTTTACAAATTTATTGTAAAATCTATGCAATATTTTTTTTAAAAACATGTAAAGGATTTTAGATTTTTTTTTAAAAAAATACTTAATTTTATGATTTTTAGCCACAAAAAGGAAAATATATTTTTTATTTTTATTTTTTAAGCCTTTAGTTTTCAAAAACTTATTTTTTTTATAATAAAACTACTAAAAATAGACCTAAGGGGTGTTTGCCAAGCATATTCTTAAACAAAAAAAGCCCTTTTATTAAAAATATGGCACACCAAATAGGGTTTTAAACCTTTGACCTAATTTGACCTAATTGGGTCAATTTGACCGAGTTGACCCAACTGACTTGTTTTTAAATTTTTTGTTTGACCATAAACTAAACTAAGAATCCTAATTTAACCTGAAAACAATTCAAAAACAAAACTAAAGCCATAAAAAAAAATTAAACACCTAAAATACATAAAAACTAACAAATTCTTGAACAAAATGGATTAAACATAAAAAAATGATGAAGAACACCAAGAACATCAAGAACACCGAACATGAACCTAACAACATGAGTTCCAAAACAGACTAGATTTTTATCAAAACAAAGGCACATATATGTTAAAAATCATGCATGTATCAATAATCTAGCATCCATTCACTTCAATTATCTCTTAAACATCATAATTTTGTCGAAATGAGTTTCGGTTAGAATCGAAACCCTTAAAAACCCTTAAAATCATGTTATTGATGCAAATAAATATTAGATTATTGGTTAATCATGCATAAAGAAGGGTTCTTTGCGAAGAAATGGACCAAAACTGGTCCAAATTAAAGGGCTAAGACAATGTTTTTTTTAAAAAACACAAAGAACATTGCCCATAAACCTAGAAAAAACTCAGCCATGCCCAACCACTGCAAAGCCCCACAAATAGGCATTTTTAGCTTCTAAAACATGTTCTTTTTATTCCAACAAGTTATAATACCATACACAAACATGTTTAAATCCAAAAAACCAACAAAAATAATAATCAAAACATCAAAATCAAACATGAGGTACCAATCCAAAAACTACCAACTTTAAATAGTCTACATGTTCATGTAACATGGATTTAAAATTGATTTTCTGAACTCATTTTGTGTTTAAACAAACCTAGCAAACCTAGGATAAACACTCTTGCTTTAACATACATAGCTTCAGCTAAACAAAAACTCAAACAACATTATATATATATAATTAAACAACAACTGTAATATATCAAAAATATAAAAAGACATTAAAAGAATATCATTAAACACAACAAAAAATAGAGGAATGCAACATCACTTGTTAAGCATTTCAAATCTCTTTTCTATGCTTGTAAACATAAATATAAAACAAAACAAATAAAAAAACAACAAAAGTAGGTCACAAAGGACCTACTTTTGAATCAACATGGCATACCTAGAACAACTACTATCTCTTGGCTTTTCTTTGGAAAATTTTGCCTCTCACAAACTTACAAAGTTTAAGAAAACTTTTGTTTAGGTTTTTGGACCTCTACACTTATATTTATTATTTCTATTTCTCTTTCTTTTCTTATCTTATCTTTTCTTTTTATGTTTTCTCCCCTTTATTTTTCAACCTTTTTTTTTATTATTATTATCTTGAGGGGGTATTTATAGGGATTTTCTAGGGTTTTGGGAGGTCTTGAATCTATTTCTAACCTCTTGATCTTAATGGAAGTATTGTAAATTCTTGATAAGAACCTATCAAGGAGCCTTTATGTGTGAATACATGAAAAAAAAATTGATTTTTACATGATGGTTGCACTGTCAGAGCTAACCGAGTTGCCCACTTTCAAGGTCTCGTTAGAGCAATCTTGATGTCATCGTTATCTGAGACCATCTAAAGTTGATAGAGAGAGTGCACACCTTTCATTTATATCTAACTTTGCTCAATATGGAGGTCAATAGCTCCACATTCATTCACTTAAAGTTGCCAACTCGATTAGCCGAAACTGTCAAATAGAGATGCAAGCTGAAGAATGACATGTCATTCACCTTCTTTTCAATAAGTTTGAATGACATGTTGTTTAGGGTCCTTAATTTGGGATTGATAAATTTTAATTGAGTCCCTATTCCTCCAATTGCTTTTAATTGTACCCATAATTGCCATTAGACTTTTAATTTCATGTAATTTTACCATTGCCAAATTCAATTGTCAGCCCCAAAGTTGACTGTTATTTTTATTTTAGTCCTTCGTTCTAAACTTATGTATTTTGACCCTCAATTAATTAATAAACTTTCAATTTATTCAATTTGGCCCATGATTTGGTGAATTTCAGCCCTTATATTCACGTGCTTTTTTTGGTTTGGTTATTGGTTTTGAATTTCTTCAATCAAATCCCTAATTACCCATCAAACTTCAATATTTATGCAATTAAGCTCATGATTTGACTAAATTAAATTTTCAAAATTGCAATTCAACCTCTAGACTGTAATTTCTTCTAATAAAATCCTAAATTAACTTCAAAAATAAATGTTTCTTGCAATTAAGCCCTCAATAAATTGAATTAATATTGAAAAATTACAATTGAGTCCTTAACCATTCAATTTTGATTTTTTCTCCTTAAATTGAATTTTCTTTGCCAATAAGGCCTTTATCAATAAAAAATACAATATCAAATTTTTCAATCTTGTATATTTTGATCTTCCTCAACTAGTCTTCGATAATTTCCTAGACATTCTGGTATATTCTTCTCACTGAAATATTTTATTTTTTTCAATTGTTTTTTTTTGTATTTTACTTATTTATGTGGTGCCCTAAAATGGGTAACAATATATGTCCTATCTTTACAATACTTATAAAGCAAAGTCTTGTTAATTGCTTTGCGTAGTAAGTTTGTAAAGACAAATGAACTGTCCTTCAAAACTAATCTTCTTAAAGTTTTTAGTTCGATTGACTTGAAATTCTGTCTTTGCAGCAATCCCCTTCAATCCAGAACTATAATCCAACTGTTTACAGCTTGATTAACCTGAAATCCCAATATAGGGATTCCTTTTAACCAAAACTTCATGAGGGTGGCTTTAACTATTTTGATTAAATCCAAAACATTTTGATTGCAGAATTCAAAACTGAGATTCTTGATGGAATGGTTCCCAAAACTCATATTCTTAATGGTAGTGTTTCTTGTTCTTCCTGATGACAAGGTTTGTATTTTTTTATTTTCTTGAGAATTTTGTAATAGTAGGGTTCCTCTCACTTTTCTTTCTGATTACAGGGTTGAATTTCTTGGTGCTTCCTGATAGTAGGGTTGACTTAAAATTCTGTATTTCAATGGTTCCCTTGGAACTAAAATTTCATGCTATAACTCGGTTAACCTGAAATCTCAGTCTAGCTATTTGCTTAAACCAGAACCTTGTTCTTTGTCTTCAGCTCGGTCAACCTGAAATCTCAATTTAGCAATTTCTTTTAACCAGAACCAAAATTTATGCCTTCAACTCAGTCAACCTGAAATCTTAATTTGACGATTCCCTTTAACCATAACCGAAATTTCTGTTGATAGCTTGGCTAACCTGAAATCCCAATCTGGCAATTTCCTTTAACTAGAACCAAAATGTCTGTCTTTTTATTTTTCAGCTCAGTTAACCTGAAACACTAAATCTCAGTGATCCCTTTTAACTAGAGCTTTCCAAAAACTCCTCATTTGTTAATCTTTTTGACTTGTGTGAGTCTGATTTTAAAAAATTTTCATGTAAAATAAAACCTTGTGCTTTGAAGTTAAATGAATGCATCCTTACCTTGTTTGGAAACATAGGTCTCACCCTTTCTTTAGTTTCCTATGAACTCCTTTTTGGTATGAGCTCGTTCATTTGTTCAAATTTGTATGCTTGAGCTAGGATCTGTTTCTTGTGATGCCTTTCTTACCCACCTCATTTTTGGGAAGAAGTCTCCAACTTTTGTTCCTTGTAGGGCCCTTTCTTACTCCACTAAATATGTGATTTGACATTGCTTTCTATCATACTTTTGTCAATGCTTTAATTGCCTTTTCCACTTTAAAGGCTTTTTGGTTTTTTTTTCAGCACATAAATCTTTTTCAAGAAGAAAATCTTTGAAAGACTTGGTTGCGTTCATGAAAACTGAATCTTTCATTGTATGCATCAAAACAATTCTTTAAGCAATTCCCTTGAGGGTTTTATTGATTTTAAAGTGTGGGTCATCTTTAGGTCAAGATTTTACTAGAAGTGACCTTTGTTTCATTTTTAAAAAAGGTTTCAAGTATTTACTTGAAAATATGTATAGAGTCAAAGTTTTACCTCATGTTAGAATTTACATTTTTCTGTATGAATAAAAGTGAGTCGTTACTCATTTATCACTTCGTGTGAATGATAAGATCGTTGTTTATCAACCTAAGTTGTGTATCAACCTAAGTTGTGTATCAACCTAAGTTGTGTGTGCTTGATTAGAAAAGACTTTTAAAGGCATGTAATGCAAGTTAAACTTTCCTTCTTAATAAAGAGTCTCTCTTCAGGATCTTTACTTTAGTCTTTGAGTATCATCATACGATCATTTCCTTTTCTTTTCCTTTCTTTTACTTCTTCCTTTTCTTCTTTCTCTGTCTCTTTTTAGGATCTTCGCTTTTTAGTCTTTGAGTATCATCATACCATCATTTCATTCTTTTCCTTTTTTTTACTTCTTTTTTTTTTATGATGATGCCCCCAGTATTGGGTTTTGACTTTCATAGATCCATGTGTATATTTTAACAATTTGCTCATATTATTTTTTTGCCCTTAGTATGGGGTGTGATCCTAGTCAGAGTTTTTCCAAAGAAAAACTTATTTAGGCTCAAATGAGGACCACAGGGGATGATATATTCTTAGAAAGTGAAGGGATAACAAATATGACTTTTTCTCATTTCAAACTCACATCGTTAGTATTGATAAACTTTTTCATTTTCTAAAAGAACTTGCAAGTGATTACAGAGTGATTACCAGCCATTTATCCATGCAACTCAAAATGCCATTCAAAGATAGGTTTTATATCATAGTTATCTTTGGTTTATTTGGTTTGGTCACCTCTTAATTGAAAATTACTTGAACCTTATCTTGAGCATAGTATGATTCATTCCTTGCAATCATGCATAAAATCAGTTCTTTCAAGATTTTTTTTAGGAAAAGGATTTCAAATGTTGTAAGATCGTGCAAATTATAAAGAAAGGTTCTTTACATGAAGAATTCATGGCCAAACTTCATTATATTGATGTGGGAAGAAAACTAGATACATCATACATAATATTTTTTTTACAAAATCGGAATTCACAGGTCTAGCTAGATCTTCTCCATCCATTCTAAACAACCTTAGATCTCATTCTAAGAAAGCTTATTCACTACATAAGAACCCTCGTAGTTTGGATCTCATTTACTCCGATCTTTTCTTGGTAAAGACAATATTTTTATCAACACCAGATCTCTTTCTTGGAACTCTCAAGGTTAAACTTTCTTGTCATATGCCTTAGCCATTCTTTTATGGTAAAGTTGGTGACAACAAATCACAACTACTCTTTTCTCATTGATCAGGTTTAGATGTTTATATCTTACTTTGGCCCACTCGACCTCTTCTAGCGTTGAATCTATCAATACTCTCAATGAGGAGATCTTTACTTTTAAAGGCATCATGACCTCCATTCTATATGCTAAAGAATATGGGGTAGCTCTTGTTGAAGTCCTGACTATAGTGCGATATACATGAAGGGAAAATGACAACATCTCATGCCAATCTTTGTAAGTGATTACTATTTTCTGAATAATCTTCTTAATATTCTTGTTGGCAGCTTCTACAACACTATTCATCTTCAACTTGTACAGTGAGTAATTGGAATGCTTGATTTTCCATTTTGCACAGAGCTTTAATATCATCTTGTCATTGAAGTTCTATGCATTATCGGTCACTATCTTTTCTGGTGGACCATATCGGCAAATTAAGTCATTTTCTATAAGCTTTTTCACCACTTTCTGTGTTACATAAGCTAGGTGGTGCGACTGTGATTGGACCTTCAACCAAACAAGGGCACTCCACGGGAGGAACAGGTAGGTGACTTCTACCCCTTCTAGCATAATGTTAATTCCCCGAAGTGAATTTCTTATAAAGGGTCTTTTATTATGTTATAGTTAATACTAAGCTGTTATAGAATGTATGTACGAATATCATGAAGGATCTACTATTGTGATATAATGAATGTTAAATTGTTATGAAATGTTTATAAGAGTACTATCATCAAGGATTCATGCATACACTAGGATTTTATCTAACAATCCCTCCTTATTGTTGAAAACACTATACTTACAAGGTATTTTAACATCCCTTTTTTATTTATTGATATTCAACACTCTTAAATCCTGCATACATTGGCCCTTATATTTATAGGGAGATTATACCTCTAACTATCATAATCTAATAAGGATTCCAACTAACTAATTAAACAATGATTCGAATTAACTAGTCTATATCACAAATTCTTTTTTTTTTTTTTATCAAGGATTCCTATGTATAGTAGGATTTTATCTAACAATCCCTCCCTTAAACTAATGTTCTTAACACTCAGATTCATAATAACAAACTCTTCTCTAAACAAGGTCTTCTTGAATACAAACACCAAGTAAACTCTTAAGCTTCACAAGCAATTCCAATTTTAGAGACTTAGTGAATATATCAATGACTTCATCTTCAATTTTGCAATATATTATCTCAATCGTTTCATCCTTTGTGAGATCTCTTAAGAAGTGAAACTTCACATCAATATGATTTCTTCTACTATGTAGAACTGGATTTTTTGATAGTTTAATTGTTGAGTTGTTGTCACAAAAAATTATCATGGGCTCTTATCTCTTGAAATTAAGTTCTTTAAGAATTTTCTTCAACCATATCGTTTGACATGCATATGAAGTCACAACCATAAATTAAGGTGGTTAATAAAGTGACAATTGATTGCTTCTTTGAAGACCATGAAATAGCGCTTGAATTAATCTTAAAAACAAACTCATAAGTTCTTCTTCTATCATCTTGATCTCTTGTCAAATCTAACTTTTCCCTTTTTTATAGAACAATCTATACTCCAGAGTACCTTTCAATTATAAAAGTATCCTTTTAACAATCAAAAGATAAAAGTATATTGGTTTCTTCATGTATCTACTAACAATACTTATTGAATACATTATATTTGGCCTTGTTGTTGTCAAATACATCAAACTCCCTATAATTTATGATGCAATCCTGGCTATGACATCAAAAGATCGATTAGAAGTGTCCATTAGGTCTATTATAGGCCTAAATTAAAGTGGATCCAAAAGGAGTTCAATCAGCTAAATCAAGAGGCTTGGGTAAAAATGGTTCAAATTTGTCAATTCGCATCTTTGTCTATTTTTTAAGGTCATATCTAAAGCTACAAGAGGAGTTTTGATGCGATTCAAATAGGTTGGAAAATAGACATTTATACCATTCCAAAGATATATGGTAGGCCCGATAATTAATCTGGACGAGAGAGAATGACATGTTTAAAGTTGTGTCTAGAATCTGCTAGCAACGTACGAAAATGAAAAATATATTGTTTCCTTAAGAGTTATGGATTCCATTCACTACAAAAAGTCTTTAATGCTATTGGGGAACTTATGTGATAGCCTTTAGCTTATTTATTTTACAAGGATTACATATCAAACAAGAAGAATTAACTAGTCAGGAATTATTTCTTATTTTATAAAGCATCAAACTTGTGTTCAACAAGGATTCTTCAACAATTATTTATTTTAATATTTTCACTATCATATGTGGAAAAAGGATGAAAAATAATTTAGACTATTTTTTTTTTAATTTTTAAACCTTAATTTAATTAGTTTGGGCTTTTATTTAAATTAAATGCATGTTTGATCCATTAGCATTAAGGTTTTTTTTTCCAAGAATATAAATACTCTTTGTAAGCACAAAATATAAAGACTTGATAATACTATTGTTGTCGAATTTATTCAACTTTTGTGAGAGAGATTTTCACATTATTTGGTTCTCTAACGGACTAAATTGACTTATCAAAGATTAACTGGCTTCGTGGTGTCTTTCTTATACTTCTAGTTCGCAAATTGGTATTCGTAGGGTAGAAATTTTTATTCCAATGGTACTGGTGCCTTGGGACAGGTTTTGATTGTGTCACACTCCTATCAAACTTGTTTCAACTTTTCAAGATTCACTGTCAATTTTGTTGTGAGTTGCGTGACTACGTGATTATGAGGTTCACATCAATTTGCTTGTAAAGAATGTAATCAACCTTTTTTTTCCTCTATGATCCTTATTTAGCTTCAAACTAAATTTAATTGGTGTACTCATGAATTACAATTCTTCATTCAAAACTTCTCTAAAATTTCTCAACCATATCTCTCTTGAGAAATAAATATTCTACCATTTTATTGAACCATTTCAAAATCATGAAAGTAATGTAAGATTGACATATCAAATTCAGTTATCATGGACCTTTTAATTTCTCCAAACATAACATCTTTCCTCCATCTTTAATTTTAATAAAAAAATATATTCTCATATAGACATCTTTTAGATCATTCATTCCTTCAATAAATAAGTATCTACACGACTATACCAAACTCTTCAAGCTTTAACTTATAAAAAACATTTTACAAATTATATACCTCATGCTCATTACCGAATTTCACATAACCTAGAGGTTAGATCAACAAATACTTATTCTTGAAGATCATATAGAAAAGTTGACTTCATATCCAACTGGAAGATAAGCCATGAATTTTGAGTTACCAAATCAATGATCAATCTTATTGCATTATCCCTTGCAACCAAAGCAAAAACTTTTTTGTAATTGACACCGTACTCTTACTTGTAACTTTTAAATACCAAGCGTTTATAATTGTTAATTTTACCATTCTCCTTCAATTTCTTTTTATGCACCCATTTTACACCAATACCAATGATCTTTTATCATTTAAAAAACTCCATCAACTCCCAAGTGTTTTTTTTCTCAATGACACCAATTTTATTATCCATAGTTTTTTTTTTGTATTGTATCACGGTCTCTTTAACATCATCTTCAAAATTCATTGAATCAAATGTTGTTTATGTGGGCTGCATTTAGAAGGAGGAAGATAAATTGCTCACAGGACATTCCAAATCCTCAAAGGACTTGTTTTTCTGAGTTAAATGTGGCACAATATGGTTTGCAGATGCTGCATTCCTCTGCTCATGCGAGTAGAATTCTGTCTCCCTCAAATATTTTTAACAATACTCAACAAACATCAGACTCAGGAGAGATGCCCTCAAATGTGCCTACTCTTGCTCTTGCTGCAAAAACAAGGTTTCTTCTCCACTTCAGAAGTTTTTAGGTTTTCAAATTTCTGACGAATGGCTGAGTTCTGATGGCTCTTCAATGAAGAGGAATGTGAAAACAATGACACCCTTATCAGGGGCAAGAAAAGGAAAAAGAGGAAAACAAATTAATCCAAATAAAGAGTGAAACAATCAATAAACACTCACTTGGGGATGTTCAAATACTTGCGTGTTTAGTTTCCAACAATTGGGACATGGAAGTTGCATGATCATCTGCAGCAATGAGTGCGACCTAATGCCAGTATAACGCTTAAGAATTACTTTGTTTTGCTATCAAACTAATTTTGTTTGGGAGGTTTCTGAAGCCATTTCCCTTGAGCTAAATTTATGAAGCTAAAGCATCGATCATCTACTAATTTGACTGCTTCAAATACATAACTGTGATTGTTCATTGTATCCCATCCAAGACCTGCCTTCTCAGGATGCAGATGCTTAAAAACAAAATTTTCTTGATCAGATACAGATCCTGTCCAAACCAGTTTATAATGCTCACAAACCAACCATGACCAAACACAAAGTCACTTGTTCAGTTTGAGATGATAAAAGTCCATGGTGAGCATTTCTTAGCAGCATGGACAGGTATTGTTACTATTACAGATAGAGCACTATAGATTTCAGAGATGTGGTTCAAGAAACTCTGCTCAATTCAACAAATTCTCAGGTGCTAATCCTTGATTCAGTTGCACCAGTTCTACTTCACTGTAACTCATAAGATGAAAAACTGAAACCTGATCTTCCCTCATTAGTGGATTTCAGTTCAAGCTTCTGAAACGGGCTGCAAGATAAATGAAGAATGATTCATTTCCATATTTCATTCATAAGTTTGTTTGGCAGCACAGAAAAGTAAACAGTGACTATACGGCGGGAACATGCTTGATCTAGTTTAACGCATATGATATTTCTAAAAATAGATAGAAATTGCCATCATAACATTTAGTATCCAAAGAAAACAATAAGTAACGTTACGTAAAATCTCAAGCCCAAGGAAAATGGGAGAAGTACCTGCTGTTAGGATCATAGTAGAAGCCATTGATGGAACCATCAGTACAAGAGAAGCAAACATAGTAAAAACCAGCTATGGTCAACCCACAGTCTGTTCCAACGTTGACAAAGTATTGCTCTTTCCATCTCTAGACACAGAGACCACACAAAATCTCAAGTTACTAATTCTGATATAATGATTCTATCACCAACTGCTCAAATGTTTTGATCATGCATTACCATAAATATGTACGGATAGTTAATCAAGTCCAAAGACTTGCCACCATCAACCTTCACTTGTTCCTGTGAATAACAAAATCAATCAGAGAGCAGATATCCGGTGTATATGCAAAAGAAGTTCTGGATCTTACCAGAAATGGTTGGAAAGACGGAAACTTAGTCCAGTGCCTTATATCATCTTCTGACCTGTAAATTTTTTTGAAATAATTAAAAAGGAAAGTATTGTCCACAATCACTCATATCTAACATGATCCATGCATTAAAGATGGAGTTAAGACACATACGAAGCTTCCCATTTTCCAGTGAAGAAAGTGTAATTCTTGCCATCAACGATTTCTCCTTCCCAAAAAGTTACTACCTGACACACATCATAGCTAAACAAAGTAAACATAACTGCAAGTACATTCTGCATATTCACCAGACCACCATAAACCTGCAAGAATAAAAAAAAAGGTAGCATTTTACAGAATCCATGCATCCCTTTGATTAGGTCCAACTGCATTCAAGTCCCGTCCTAAGGATACTCTAGCAGGAACAAATCCATTCCAAATTGGATCCATAAGAATTAAGAGCGAGAAATGAAATAGCAAGACACCAATATGTTACAATAACATGAAACACCCTACAAAGTTAATACCACAGGGAGATCCAAAGCACGTGTTGTTAGCTCAGACTGCAGGTGATCACAGAAGCATGGAAACATAGTCGCACATTAACAAATGAGTTAAATCCTAATTAAACCTTTGATTAGCCAAAAATGGAAGAATTTTTTTTTATAAAAAAAAATACTTATTTTGCAGGTCTAAGAGTAGGAAGATAGAAGGAAATGGTAACGTACGGGAGTGTCAGCCATAGGAACATTAAGGGCTTCCATAGTACCACATAGGTAACCATGATCAAGGTCACATCCTTGAATGCGAACATTAACTCTCCAAGCTTCATCCTTCTGAAGACTAGAAACATTCTGGGTTCCAGAAAAGGCCTGTTTCAACCCAACAACAAAAAATTAAACAACGCATATGAATTTACAAAAATGAACAGCGAGAAATGGGGGGTATTTTCACCTTCAAAGTGTTAATTGTCATTAAAAAAAATTAAAAAAAAAAGAGAGAGCTTGCCTGTCCAACAGTCAAAAGAGTACAAACTGGAGGTGAAGTGTGTCCTGATGAATTTTCACCTTCACAGTGTTAATTAATCATCATCATTGATTATTATATTATAATTAGATACTAAGCCTAATCAAATCGAATAATTGAATTAAAGGTGGTGGTTCGAACGAAGGAAGCAACGAATACCTGAAAGTTGAGAAGGTGCGGAGGAGGAGGAGGAGGTGGAGGAGGAGGAGGAGGTTTCTTCTACTCTCACCGGCATTATCTTTCTGTTTTATGTATTTTCTTTCTTGATCACTTGCTGTTGTTGTTTTTGCTATTTCCTTTTCAACATACAAATGCAATTTCACCCTCTCTCTCTCTCTCTCTCTCTCTCTCTGAAATGATTTTCTTTCTCTGCTATTGTATGACCTGTAGTCTATTATAAGTTATGCGTCGTTTCCAAGGTCCTATGTATTTATTACATTGTTATTGATTAACTTAACAAAAAATTAAAATGAAAGAAGGGGATTTAACTTTATATCTACTTAAAAAATATTATTTATTTAAATAGTTTTTTTTCTATCTATATTTTTATTTAAATTTTATCTTTCCATGTTAAATTACTTACTGATGATTATTAAATTTTATAATTTATTTTTTTATGTATTATCTCAAACTTATGATTTAAATCACTGATTTAATAAGTTAATTCAGTTGACTTAAAATTTTTTTTTCTACTTGGCTTTTTTTTTCAATTACATCTTTTAGTATTGGATTTATTGATATTAAACTTTGTGATTTGTTTCGGATTTCTTTTTATGAGATTATCTCTATCTCATGACTTAGATCATGAGTTTGACATGTTAACTCAAATTGTCTCGAGTTGTTTTTTTCTGTTTTTTTTTAATTTTTTTTTCAATTCCATTTTTCAACACCAAGTTGATTGAAAATTTAGCTTTATAATTTTCTTCAATTTGCTTTCTATTGCATTATCATGATCTCATGACCTGGGTCACGGGTTTGATAGGTTAACCTGAATTGACACGAGTCATCTTTTTTAATTGAATATTTTTTAATTTCATCCTTTAACATTAGGTTTATTAGAAATTGGATTTTATAATTTTGTTTTGATTTGGTTACTAAGGGTTATCATGGTCTCATGACATGACGCGAATTGTCAGGTTAACCCAGGTTGACCTGAATCGATCCAATATGTAATCGTTTTAATATTTATAAAAAAAATCTCATTTTAAATATTTATTTTGAGCCAAACTAGTTTTTACAAGTCATTGAGGTGGTTTTTGAGCCTACCAAAGCAACCAGATGACATCGGGTCAATATCTACACGACTTATTTTTTTTACTAGAAAAAATATTAGTAACGCCTAGATATTTTTTTCACTTAAAAAAAATTAATCCGACCCACAACATATCGTAAACCAATGATCTAGTATAAACTAAAAGACATGGGCAAAATATTATAGATACAGACTCATTATATTGTGGCAATTTTTTTCATCCTATTTTTTATTTTATTTCTCTCTTATAAGATTGAAGGCCAATTTTAGTTAATTTGTTAGGAAATGACAAGGTTACAAGCCAAAGGACTATAGTGAAAGAAATAGATGACATGGGTGGTGCTTTCAAAATTCTGGTAAAATATTCATTATAGTCCTCATACTTTCTAAATTAAAAATGTTAGGCACTTCATATTTTTTAAATTTCAAGAAAAGTCAATTTTGGTCAAAAACTAATTTTTCTTATTTTTTTCTCTATTTTGAGATAGGAGAGAAAAAGTCATTGGATTCCAAAAGTAGAAAGAGAAAATCATTACTGGACACTCATTTCAGCTACCAAAATGATCGATCTTAATGTCAATGAGTTCTATATAATTAAAAAAGTTCCACTTAGCTATTTTTTCACTTTTAAATTGCCTAAAAAAATAAATTTGACATCAAGAAAAAACCACTGGTTCTTATTTGTGTGACCCATATAAGTTAGCTCAGATATAAATCATAATCGTAAATAAAATAAGATTAAATAAATTAAACAATTTAATTTATTATTAATTTAATAATTGAATGACTTATATTTGAAGATCAAGAATAATATCTAGCAACTTGTCATGATTCTCAAATATTAAGAAAGTCATTAATAATTTGACTTAATCTTTTAGTGACTAATTTCTTAATATAATTATTATATCTTCATCGTGAATATTTTGATTTAAACATTATAGCATGTAGTATATCTATTTTGTTAAATTATGTTAGTTCTCAACACTATAGTAATTGATTTTTTGAATATTTAAAATTCTTTTCAAATCTTATTCCACATTGCCCAATAATTTGACAATCATACTATTTGATTACTTAAATATCTTTATATAATTTATATTATACCTAATATTTGTCTGTTTGTTACTTTTGATTAGGACAACACATAATTAGGATCAAAACATAACACTTTCTATATAATATAATTTAATGATCTCAAGTTTAAAAATCACTTACACAACTATCATATTAGCCTTTCTATAGACATAGGTGCTCTTTGCATATAGAATTCTCTTTTAGGTTAGTTCAATGTATATGTCATCTGACAAGCACCTGCATATTAGTTCCAGGTATTCCTTACACCATAATTTATTATAGCAACTGCTTCTTTTCATAAATGAAGGAATATAATATACAACGGTCTCTATAACTTTAATTAATGTCCAATGCATTGAAACAATATGAATCTCATAATTATAACAACTTTATAATTCTCTATACAAAATATTTTTGTTCCATAGACTTTATCTTTGCTTCAAATTCATAAAATATAATTGAAGATTAAAGATAAAGAAAGCCTTTGTTAATGATAAATATATTTTACCTGAATAAAATTAATATTACGTATAACCAATCGATTAGTTACATGGCATATTCACTAACAAACATCTCAATATATATATATATATATATATATATATATATATGTGTGTGTGTGTGTGTGTGTGTGTGTGTCATATTTTGAATTCATGATTAATTTTTATTTTCTTAGAAAACACATTAATGATGTCTAGATATTTTTTTTGTCTGAAAGAAAAATATTAATTTTTCTTTTCATGTTTTTTAAATGATTATCCATTATAATAATAATTGATTCCAAGAAACAAAGTTATTTAACACAACAGAGTTCGTTGTCCATGTTGCGAGATCATATATCTTGATACACATATCTATCACATTTTCAATTTAGTCTTTAGTTATCATCAACTATTTTTGTTTGAATTTATTGTCACAAATTTTTGCCAATTTATTTAATTAAATATATGCATAACGCTTTTTATTTTGTGATTATAGTTTTTTCGTTGTGCCAAAAAACACATTGTGAACGCTTACACATTCATATTTTGTGCTGAAAAATAAAATTATCCAGCCTGTAGTAAAACATGTGCCATATAGCTAGTAGAAAATGCTAAAAGATATAGGTAAATCATTGTAGCCCATGCCCTTAGTCACACTTACATAAGGCATTATGGATTGCCATATGCCCTCTTTTCCCCTTATTTATTTTCCTTAATTTCACCATTTTAGGACCAAATTAATGGCTAATTTAAGTAAATTTGTTAAGAAATGATAGTATTTAGAGTCAAATGACCAAATGACCAAAGTGAAAAAGGTCGAGAAGATGGGTGACAATTTCAAAATTATGATGAAAAGTTTACTTTTAAAATGATAAATTTTAAGTCCCTTAATGTTTTGAAAATTCATTTTTGATACAAAAATTCATTTTATTTATTTTTCAGTTCTTATTTTGAGAGATGAGAGAGAAGGTAGTCGAACTTCGGTTGTAGAGAGTGTTTTGGTTGACACCAATTTTTACTATAAAAAAGATCAATATTGGTGTCAATGAGGTCTATTCGATTAGGAAAGTTTTACCTATGTGTTTTCTTCCTTTATCATCGTCTAAGATGATAGATTTAAGCTCAAGAATTTTATTATTCCAAGTTTATTTTGGGTTTTTGTTCCGATATTTATTTTTTGAGACCATTGAAGGATTTATCAAGGTATTTTCTAGGTGTTTTGGGTTAAGAATGGGTTAAAAATAAATTGTTTTTGGTAAAACAACCCATTGCCTAACTTTTCAGGAACCCTCTGGTCGCTTGAAACTGGGCTAGCAAACGACGTGTTGCTTGCACATTGTTTCTAGGATGGACGGCGTGTCATTTACCCTTTAATTGAAAAATAAAATTAAAGAGGCATGTTGCATAGGTCATTTCTCTTTTATATGACCAGGCACGCAGGCCCATGTAGGTGCCTAACATGTTTTGCTTTTTTTTTTTTTGTCTTTTTTTTTAGGTTTTCCCTACATTTTACATTTAAGGCCATCAACTAAAAATTAATTTGAATTTTTTTTTATTGTGTACCATAGAAATTCCAATTTCTTCACCAAATCATAGCTTTTTTTTTAATATCAGTGAGCGCTCCTTTTGGACCCCTTAATAATTACAATTCAATCTTTTGTTTTTATTTTTTAAAAAAATTATGGCATTATTTTTTTTTAACATTAGCTGACATTTTGTTTATAGCCCTTCATAATGGTTTTGGCTCATGAAAAAAAAAAATTACTAACACTAAAAAAATACATTGCTAATGGCTATAAAGAGAAAATGAATGGCGGTTTCAAAATTTACAAGAAAAGTTCACTTTGGCCCTCCAACTTTTTTAATGATAAATTTCCAATCCCTTGATATTTTAAAATTTTAATTTTGAAATAAAACTTTATTTTTATTATTTTTCAGTTCTTAGTTTAAGAGAGATAAAAAAGAGTTGCTAAATTATAGTTGTAAAGAGAAAATGTTTTAATTACCACTAATTTCAGCCATGCAAAAGGTTGATTTTATTGTCAATGACTTCCATTTAATGAGAGGAGTTCTCCACCTAGGTGTTCCTTGCCCTTCTCATTGTCTAAGATGGTAAATCTAAACTCGAGAAGTATTTTATTTCATGTTGATTTTTGAATTTTTTTTAGTTGAGTTTTGGGCTATTTGAGGCTGTGGATGAATTTATCAAAATATTTAAGATATTTTTTTTTTGTTTTTTTAGATCAAAATAAATTGAAAATTAAGTTTTTTTGATATAAAAAATCCATTGCCCAACATTCAAGCAATCCTCTAATAGCCTGAAATTGGGCCAGCTAACAGTACATCACATACAATTTTCTTTTTACAAAAACAAATAGACTAAAAATGAAGAGCTGGGCATCCTTTAATATAAAAAATTAAAAAGGCTTGATGCACGAGTATGTATTTTTTGGATGGGCCAAGAGAACAGGCCTGCACATGCGAGGTCTATTTTTTTTTGTTTTAATGTTTTCTCTATATATTATATTTTATTTTATTAACTAAAAATAATTTGAAATGTTTTTTATAAGATGACATTGAAGCTCCAATTTTTTTTTTCATGAAATTATATTTTATTTATTTATATTAGCTAGAGATATTTTTGGACAACCCTTCATAAATTAGTTTTAGTTTTTACTCGGTCACTATATTTTTATATTGTTTGATTAAATACTATTTAATTTTAATTTTTTTTTCATTAAATTGTATGAAATTACTTTTCATAACATTAGCTAGTATTCTGTTTTTGTAACCCTTTGCAATAGTTTTGGCTCACGATAAAAATTACTTTACTCACATTAAAAAAAAATTGATGCCTGCAAAAATTACATTGCCAATGGCTAAACCTTTTTTTCTAAAAAGAAAATTTTATTCAGCTCACGCGGAATGCGAGCCAAATACTTTGTATTAAGGATTTCTGGCCTGAAGCTTCACATTTGAATGTGAATGACAAATGGGTTTGGCAATTTCAAAAGAAAAAACACAAGTAGCCGTAGCAATTGCTGCAATGAATGATTCATCCTAACCATTTAGATTTAGTAGGTGATCTAAAAATAAAAATTAAAAATTAAAAAATTTATTTTTTTTATTGTTTTATATTCGAGTTCTATAGTTATTAATATAATAGTCACTAAAGACTTATATGGTCATTAACTTCAGAGCTCATGAGATTAGTTGAAGTGCACACAAGCTGACCCGAACACCCACATTAATTAAAAAAAAATGAATAGTTCATCCTAATTCCTATACATAATTAATAAATTATTTGGAATAAATAATTTCTCTTTCTCTTGTCAATAATAAATGCAAGCTCTTAAAAAGGGACATCATCGCTTCGTTTTTACTGTAGGAGCTACTGTTTTCTTTCTATTTTGTCCACACACTGCAACATCATTCTCTTTTTTGTTAGATTAAGTATGATTTAATTTGATTATATATATTAACTCACATTCATGTGATGTAATTTTCATTCGTCTTTACTGTTCAGAATTCATTCCCCCTCGATTGCCTCTGGCAAAAACCAAATTGAAATTGAAACTTTAAGCGTGTATTTGATGCAATGTATCGGTTAAGGGGGACCGCGTCAAAAGGGATGCTGTGTTATGCATCCTTTTATTTTTCTGCAGGTGATCTTGATCTTCCATATGCATCTCCAAAGGACAGTTTACTACATGAAAAATCCAGAGGATAATATCTTACATATTGGCCTTTTCAGGAACACCTCGGATTCCCCAGATAGATTGTACATGAATTCTTGACAAGGTCTTGAAAGAAAACGAAGAACTAACGCCCCCCTGAAAGGAGGGACTCTGCAATAGAGGACGTATGTGAGAATGCCTTGTCCATGGAAGATGGATAAGACATGGCAAAATCGTCTAAACCTTCACGGTGTGGAAATGTTAGGCCCCCAGCAGAAAGACAAAGTGGTGAAATGTCTGGCAGAGGAACACCCCCCTCTCTAAGAACTGCATTACTTGGCGCATGCTTGGCCTAGCAGCTGGGTCAGAATGAGAGCACCTCAAACCAAGTTTCAACACCAATTCCATTTCTTCTGCAATATGTTCTGTACCCAAGTTTGGATCGCTGGCCTCTAGAAATCCACCAATGAACACCCAATCAACCAAGATTACATCCTCTGTCGGTTGTATTGGTCTTCTACCAGAAGCAACCTCAAGCAAGAAGGCCCCAGAAGAAAACACATTAGTGCTTGTCGTCGCCTTTCCAATTCGAGCATGCTCAGGTGCAAGATATATCCTAGAGTTCCAACAACATGGGTTGTCTGATGATCTGTTCCGTGATCATATAATCTTGCAAGGCCGAAATCTCCTAATCATCCATTCAGTTCACCATCTAGCAAGACATTACTAGCCTTGACATCTCAATGAACCACAACTTCCCATTCTTCATGTAGATAAAACAGCCCTGAAGCTACACCTTTGATGACCCTAAATCATTGGCGCCAATTGAGGGTGACCGTTGGTTGGTCATAGAGGTATTTGTCTGAACTTCCATTAGGCATGTAGTCATATACCAAAAGTAGCTCTCCTTTACGCCGGCAGTAGCCTAAGAGTGGGACTAAGTTCCGGTGACGAAGGTGGGAATGCTGACAATTTCCGCCAAAAATCCCTCATCCCCTGTCTCGATTCATGAGACATCCTTTTCACTGCAATCTCAATCTTAGAGGTTGGCAGGACACCTTTGTAGACACTGCCAAAGCCACCACTACCCAACAGTTCATTGTCCCTAAATCCTTTAGTGGAAATATAGAGATCTTTGTATTTGAATCAGTGAGGTCCCAATCTTCCAGCACTTCTGCGAACTTCCTTGTCCTTCTTACAGCATAAACTATAATGAGAGTTGAGATGAAATTATCCTGGCTATGACATTAAAGGATTTATTAGGAGTGTCTATTACATCTATTCTAAGTCTTATGGATCTTTATTTATTTTCAGGTCATATTTGAAGCTGGATGAGGAATTTGGATGTGATTTCAATGGAGTTGTAAACTAGATATCTGTATCTTTTCAATGATATATGGTAAGTTTACTAATTCATCCGAAGGAGAGAACATGTTTGAAGTTGAGTATAGAATTAGCTAGTAAAGTGTGAAAACAGATTAGACATTGTTTTTTTTTTTTTTTTTTTTTTTTTTTTAAGTTATGGAATCCATTCATTACAAGAGTTCTTGATGTTATTGAGAAGTTATGTGACACACTTGCTTATTTTATAAGGATTACATATCAAATTAGAAGAATTAACTAGTTAGAAATTAATTATTATTTTACAAGGCTGATATCACACTTTTGTTCAAGAAAGATTCTTAACCAATTATTTATTTGAGGTATTTTTCACTATTATAAGTGTAAAGGGTGAAAAATAATTTTAGACTATGTTTTTTATTTATTTTTATTATTTTAAATCTTATTTTTATTATTTTGGGTTTTATTTAAAATAGGTGCATATCTAACCCATTAATTTTAGGATTTACATATAAATACTTTTATGTAAAAAAATTTTGATGGAGTTAATGAATTTTTATCTACAATCATATATTGTGTGCTTATTTATTTTTGTGTGATATATTGAGTGATTCTAATAATAAATTCTTAATTGAACTTGAAAATTCTTTGAATAATTAATCAATTTTATTGTGATTTATATTTTTTATTTGTATCTTATATATTATATGGGTAGAATAAAAGTGATCAATTATATATAATTTTGATTCTTCAAATCAAGATTTTTATTACTACATTAATCTTCAAACCTCATATTAGGAATTTAGGAGACAATTCCGCATTAGTACCGTTCAAGATTGGTGACAAATCAAGATGCAAAAACAAAAGTGGCTTACTGTGTATTTTTTTTTTTTAGTTTAATGTGGGTGTCCACACCAGTTTATGCACATCTCGACTAATTCCACAAGCCCTGATGGCTTACTGTGTTTAATACCATTTGTCGGAGCTAAAGTGACACGAAGTTGCTTCTTCATGCCATCATATTCCACCCGAACTTGCATTGGATGAACACTAATAAGTGTTAAGTTTGCGAACTTACCATCAGGATTGGAAAAATAACTTGCTGAAGCAGATTGTACAGATCTTAAACCATTAATATCAATCCCAAAATGGTTGCCATTGATATCATTGAACTTGTGTATATCGTTTCAAGCTCCACAGCAACAACATGGTTGGTCTGATTCCCATTGTTGCTCTCGTTAAATAGGCCAAGCCACTGGCTTGGAAGAACTCCTGGGAGACCTCTTGTGGGTGCAATGACAAAAACAATACCATGGCCACTAAGAGTTCATATTCAGGTCTAATACCGAAAACAAAGGTAGTGGAGAAGGCGAAAGCAGTGTCATCTACAGAGTTCTTGAAGGTTGTACTGGGCTTGGATAGAAGGCGTGACCCTTTTGTTGTTTGGTTTCGTTGGTTAGCCTCGAAGGGCCATTGGAGGTTGCCTCGGCTAACCCATTTGCAAGTGAAGTTGAGATCTTGAGAAGCTGTGAAGCTAACTGAGACATGCACCAGAAAGAAAATCTGGAATAACATTGCAACTGTCTCCACCTGTTACTTGTTCATGTTTGGCGATTATAATGGCATATCCAATCAGCAACACTAAAAAGAAAGTCTATGCATTAGATGATCGTGATCCTATAACCTACACTTTCAGAGCGTAATCTTAAGGCAATATGAAAATTAGTCAAATCTGGCGACTCTTGTCCCATGTTTTCTGTTAGGACTTCAGTTTGGGAAATTCCCTACCTATAGATTACGCTCCTCTTAAGAGTTTACCTTTTTTGCTGATTGGTCAGATTGAATCTGTGGGGACCTGCTTATGTGCAAATGAGATAAGCACAAGCTTGCATTGAAGGTTCATGGGAGGCTGCTGTTGGAAGGCACCATGCCCATCATCCATTTATTAATTATGGGTTAGTTGCCACTGATATTCTTTTATATTGTTCAGACTTGACCAGCAGACTCAAGAACCTTAAGGTTTATCTTGTTGCCCGCGTGGTTTTTGACTAGTCCACCATCCCTATTGTGATGCCCATGTAAGAAATATATTTATCTAGAAAGACAACAAGCTTAACTTTGTGTTACCTTTGTAGATTCAGAAACCAATTACACATCAAATCTCTCTTCGGGCTTAGAGTGTGAATTAACTTGGTGTTAATTTTGCAATGACAATCCAGAGCTGAGATGTGTTTTCTTCTCTAGTAGCGCTCGTACGAGAATTAATAATAAACAATACCGGTTGGAAGATATATGTCAATTGTATGGTTTATTTTCTTCCAGTTTACACACATTTCAACGTCAAATCGGATCCATTAGCCACTGGGGGCCAATGTCCACTCTAATGTCATTTTCAATTTGTAATTTTCTTTTCCTTTTGCGTAGAAGACGCATAAATTTTCAACACGACTTGGATTTCGACGGAATGGATCAGTAAGGTTGTATGTTGACTCATTGTGTAAAATTGAGAGAGCTCGTAGAATGGGGCTGTGTGCTGTGTGCTGTGTGCTGTGTGCGTGAGAGAATGGACTGAACGAATAAAGACCTTATGCTGGTACTTGATACGAAAATGCTTGTGAATGTTCTCTATGATTCTTCTTTCCTTTTCTTTTCGTGTTTTTCACTTTGGCTTGTCTTCAATTAAGCAAGCACGGAAATAGCAAAAATTAGGGATACATTGTTGTGAGTAGCACCAAAATATAATTAAATGCTGAAATAACATAAGATAAAAAAGTTTTGGTAAAATAGTATTGTATGAAGATATCAATATGATATTTTAATAATATTATGATTCTAAATCGCGACATTTGATATATGTCGTGTTTCAGAACCATGACAACTGATATCACGGTTCACAACTATTTTAAGAAACGGTTTGACATTTGATAAAATGGTTAGATTGTAGACAAAACAGTATGAACATTTGATAAAACGGTTGGACTGTAACCAAAACAGTCAGACCGTTTTGGCTATTGTAAGGTTTTGTGCCATTTTTGTTTTTTAAGCCTAAAAAAGTTTATAAAATCATAATTTTGTTAATCTGAAATTTTATTTACTTTATGATTTTAGAGAGTTGAAATATCTATAATTTTATCAAAATTTGGACAAAGTTTCCTCTATATAGAAAGTATATCAAAAAAAATTATCTCGCTTAAAAAAACTTGTAAAAAACCACAAAAACCATAATTAACAAATTCTAGTTAAACTCAACATATTCTCACATTCCATAATCACAAGTAGCTTCATCAAACACACCACCTAGCATTAAAAACATGGTAATTTAATTGTATTTTTCAAAGTTTCAAGAACACTATAAATCTATATTGCAAAAATAACATGGTAATATCTGCATCCTAGTAAGAGATGAAGTATAACCCCTATAGTTTAGGTTGTTATATTTGACAATCTTGATATCTAGGGTCTACTCACATGGAGATGTTCTCACGATTATAAATGTTATTAAATAAAAACATGAATATTATATATATGCTCTTCATGCTCATAGTAATGCTCACCCTCATCATTGTTTCTTCAAATATGAACACTCAAAATGAGTAGACGTGGAATTTTATGTAATAGTATTTTTGATTGATGTGAAAAATTAAATAAATTTAATATGTTTAAAAATATTGTAATATATCATAACATAACCTAATAAATTATTATATATATATATATATATATATATATATTATCAATTATAACATATCTTTTTATTATGCCTTGTGTCATTGTATATAAGAACCAAAACTCGAAAATTAGAGAACCTGAAATTCACTTGAATGATGATGCCCATGTCAAAGCTCAATTCCACTTTAAGATCAATAACTTCTATTCGAGCATCCAATTTTAGATCAATAATTTCTATTCGAGCATCCAAAATCAATAAATCCGCAGTTCCAGACAAATGAAAAGAAGCAAAATCAATGGAGGGGGAAAAGAACCCATAAATGAACTCCTCATTTTCATCAAGTAGCCTCGATACTCTTTCATACACAGGCACGATTTGCAGTTTTATTTTACAGGGAAAATACTAGAGGGCAAAAATCAAAATGAAACTTGTTATGGCTGGACAACTATGGGCCGGCATATAGTTATCCTGTAAATTGGAAAACTTCGACATTCATATGAACTGTGGTAAGAGATGATTTGTCAGTCTCAACAATCTTTTCCCAGAAGACACATGCCAATCAAAATGGGCAGAGCAATAAGAAAGAAAAACTTTTCTTGTCAACCTGAGTCATTCACTACCCAGTTTCCCCCCTACCACGGAGAAGTGATAGCGGGGAAGTAGAAAGTGAGGCAAAACTAGCACCGCCACCACCATTTTCCATGAAAGAACATGTGCTCATTTTATCAAATGAGGACGAAGCAAAGGAGTGTGCAAAATCATCGAAAACCTCGCTCATACCCTTCACTCCTTCATATGCACCATTTGGATCCCTCAAATTTTGAGGAATCCCGACTTCCTCATCCAGATACCTCACTACTTGCCTCATGCTAGGCCTTGCCATTGGAGCATTATGGGAGCACATTAGACCCAATTTGATCACCATCATCACCTCGCTTTCGTTATATTCACCATTTAGCTTAGGATCTATCACATCAAGGGCTCTCCCTTCTCTAAACTTCTCCCACACCAAATCCACCAGCACCAGTTCTTCAGGCAATGCTTTGGGTTCAATAGGCCTCCGCGCACACACAACCTCAAGCAAAAGTGCACCAAACGCATACACATCCGAGCTTTCTGTGGCCTTTCCTGTTCTTGGCAATTCTGGGGCTAGATAACCCAATGTACCCACAACCCGGGTCGTATTTGGGTTCGCTCCATGTTCGTATAATCTTGCAAGACCAAAATCACTAAGCCTACCGTTTAGCTCTTCATCAAGCAAAACATTGCTGGCCTTAACATCTCTGTGAATTACCACTTGCTCGTAGCCTTCATGTAAATAGAGAAGCCCAGAAGCGACATCCTTTATGATCTTAAACCTCTGCTCCCAATTTAAGATCATTTTTGGCTCTTCAAACAAGAACTTGTCTAAACTACCATTAGCCATATAATCATAAACAAGAAGGAAATCATCTCTTCTGCGGTACCAACCTAATAATTGAACTAAATTTCGATGGCGAAGCCGACCAATACTAGCAATTTCTGATACAAACTCCCGCAAACCTTGTGTTGATTCTTTAGAAATTCGCTTCACCGCAACTTCAATCTTTGAATCAGGTAATATCCCCTTGTAAACTTGGCCAAAACCACCTTTTCCAAGGAGCACCTTGTCACTGAAACTATTAGTTGCCTTCTTGAGTTCTTGATAAGAATATCGATGTGGCCCCATTTCCAGCTCCCAATCTTCTACTATGTCAGCATTCTTGATTTTTCTGATCAGATAAATAGCAGTTGATATTGATATGATAACAAACACAACAACTGCAGCTGAAACACCGATTACTAAACCTGTATACTGCTTCTTGTGACCAGCTGGAAGTGAAGGTAAAGAAGAAAGATCCAGAGCTGGAGCTTGCCCATTTAACTTAAAGCTCCAACCCAGCATATAGTGTGAACTAGCAAGCAAACCTGTTGAAGCAGATAAACCCACATACATATATTCTTCAAACAGAGACGACAGATCTACGTGAGAAGACAAGATTGGAATTTTGGGTTTCTTAGAAGTAGGCGAAATAGTTACATTGACAACATTTTGAACTGAATCGTAGTCGATCCAAACTTGGATTGGCTTTCCACCCTTAAGGTTTAAATCTTGCTTTGAAGAATCGGAATCACCAGTGTAATACGCAGCAGAAGCGGATGCGTTAGACTTCAAGCTGCCGAGATCAATACCAATATGGTTGTCATTAATGTCACCAAACTCAAAATCTTGAACCGTGTCGAATTCAACAGCAAAAAGATGATTTGTCAAGTTAACCACACTTGAATTGAGTAAGCCAAGATACTGACTTGGAAGAGCCTTTAGATCCTTTGTAGTTGCGATTGTGAAAGCAAGACCATGGCCTCCAAGTTTTGGATACTCGGGAACTATAATGAACACAAAACAAGTGGAAAAGGACAAAGCTGTGCCATTACTGGAGTTCTTGAACTTGAATGGAGAAGGGTAAAAAGCATGACCCAGTAATCTACTAGTTTCATTGGTTAAGCGAAGTATACCATTTTTTTGAATCTCTGAAACCCCGCTCAAGGTTATGTTGGTGGCAGCATCTTTGAATCCGGAGTACAAGAATTCATTCAGCTGGCTTGAGACTGGGATTATTGAGAGAAAGAAAAGAGCGGAGAGAGATTCAACAAGATAGCCCATGCCAAGAAAAGATCAAGGTGCAGTGCAGGAGGAAAGGAATCAAACAGATATTATGCTACGATTTTTGTGAGTTTGGTGAGATTAAAGGCATGGTGGGTCATGTTATTTTGAGGAACAAGAGAAAAACTAGGCTGTAAAGTGCTCTCTCTCTCTTCGCCTTCTAGATAGTGGTGCACCTTTTCTTCTTCTTCTTCTTCTTTTTCTTCAAGTCTTTTTCTATTTTGAAAATATATAACAAAATAAAAAATATTTTCAATCACTGTTTGTGAACATATTATAAATCATGGTTTTTAAAAATTTAATTTTATTTTTGTTAAAAATTAATTTTTTTATGTATTTTAAATTATTTTGATACAGTGATTTAAAAATAATTTTAAAAAAATAAAAATATATAATTTTAATACAATTCAGCACAAAAAAACATTTAAAAAAGTAACCACAATCAAATTTTTAAACTAAATATACTTAAACCACAACTAAAAATACCATCAAAGTAGAGCGGTATTTGAAACACGATTCATTTTAAAAAAGAATTATTTTTTATGGTTTTAAATAAAATATAAAAATAATAAAATTAAAAAATGAAAAAATATTCAACTTTTTTGCTCCCTCGATTTTGAAACCCTATATATCTAGTTGAAAAACTACAAATTTGTTCTTTGACTCTTGCTGACAATCGCCTTGTTAGACCTCTGTAGTTTTTTTTCTTCTTCTAAACCCGGCCCAAGCATATTATTATTATTATTATTATTATTTGATTATTATTAGAGAATAGCCGATCATAATGGGGAGCTTGGAGAAGAAGCAAGATGTACATTATAATAAGGGATTAAAGTATAGATTATAAAGAATGGAGTATTATAAAAATCCTAATTGCATCATAACTCCGGACCCAGTGATTAATGAATAAAACACTAAGAACATAAAACAAACTGTGGAGTGGAACTCAACAGTACACCACACCCAAGTGTGACCTATTCCATTCCCACCTCAATCTCGTGAGAATATATATATATATAATCTCTGAGGTTCGTGACACTATCAACATGGTTTTTATGTTTATTACCTTTGCGCCCCTTGCACTGACCACTGACTCTGCTGTTTCTCGACTTTCAAGCTAAACAGCTAGGCGCGTTGTCGTATCGACCTATAGCTGTTTTTTCTTTTTTTAATTATTAATATGGATTTTATTGTATGTTAATTAATCTTATATATTTTAAAATTAATATCTATGTAAACCTCTGTGAAAGAACTTCAACTCATAAATATTAAAAAATAAATTTAAAACTTGATAAGTTGAGTTATTTTTTCGGGTTAATCTCTTGACTTTTTGAATTACAAACATCTGTGTTTTTTTTATAACAATTTTTTATATCCTGTATTATTTTTTATTGAAAAAACATTATATATATATATATATATATAATACTTTAGAGTGCTGGGTATGTATGTGGACATGGCTACTGGCGGCGTGACAGAATAATTAATATATATATGTCAAGTGGTATTAAGATAATGTCTAAAGGAATAACAAAAGGCTGCTATATAAACAGTGGGGGGAAGAAGAGTTGTGTTTATACCAGAAATGACCCGAGCCATCTTAATTTGATTTGGTTTATTCAGCGGCGGATTCGTTTATTTTGTGTAAAATATTTTATAAATAAAAAATATTCTTAAATGTAAATTGTTTTAAAATGTTTTTAATATTTGGCTAAAAAGTGTTTTCAAGTAAATTAAATATTTTAGATATAAAATATTTTTTTAATAATCATGATAAAGAAGGAAAAGAAGGTGAAAGAAAAAGGTGACTGTAAAATAGTGTTGGTAATAATGGTGGTAGCGCTGAGATAGTGCTGGTAAAGAAGTTGTTTTAATGAAAAAGATTGTGGTAGAGAAATGATGGTGGTGATTGAAATAGTTAAAAAATATTATAAATAAATTGCTATTTATATGAAATTTCATCAGTTGAAAATATTTTAAAAAAAATCAATTAAGTATGAAAGTTGATTGTAAAATATTTTTCATTAACTAGTTTTTATATAAATTATTTATAGGAAAACATTTTTTGAAAAATATGTTATAGGAATAAACATGAAAAAATCTGGAAAATATTTTAATGTAAAATATTTTACATGGAAAACAAATAAACTCTAAAGCAACCAAACTAACCAAAAAAATCAGATCTTTATTGTTTTTTCTATATTTTTTTTTAAAAGTGAACAATTTAATTTTAGAAAATAGAAAAAAACTAAAATATTTAAAGGTTGTTAAATATTGTATTTTTTTTGTTTTTTATTCTTATATATATATATATAGAAGGTCAGGTTAAAATTGGATCTAAGGTTTTTAATATTGAGGCGTATAGAGATCTAGCCATAACTAGTTAAAGGAAGGTTAAGGTCATAGGAAGTCATGATAGTACTCAATCTAAAGCACCTAAAGTTAAGTCAAAGTGATGTAGACAAAAACAATATAAAAAAGATAACAAGTATAAAAATATAAAATTATATTGAATATGGATCACACACAAACTCTAATTTAAAATTTACTAGATATTTTTTCTTTAAGTACCCTGTCTTTTTAGAAGATTTACAACTTCTTATATAAAATTAAAAAACTTACCTAAATAAACTAGAAAACCTGAAAATAAAGAAAAATTAATAAAAGTCCAAAATAAAACTAGAAATATAATAAAAGAGTTTTAAACCAAAAAGAAAAAAAATCATAAACCAACTAGAAAAATATAGCAAATCTCGAATAATAATTTCTAGGCATTATTGGAAATCCCTTTTGATCTCTATTTCCTTCTAAATTATAACCCTGATGAAAATTAGACTTGGAGAATCTTTTATCAAAATTTCATCTCAATTCAATAATCAAATAAAAAATTATGCCCATTAATATAAAGTTACGAATTAGAAAAAAAGAATTCTCTTATTTCAGTCTTCTTGGTTTGGAAAGAACTCATCATCAAGTTCAAATTGCTTTTATCTCAATCTCGTGAATGGCCAAATAAAACTCTTTATTCCCTTTTCTTTTTTCACTTCAAGTGTAAAAATTTTAAACATCAACTTCAGTCATTTCATCTTAAAATTTATATATGAAACAACAATTAACGAATTATTTATTTCCCTTCCATTGCTTTCTAAAGTAATGAATTTAAACCTGAAATTTGCTTCATCAATATTTATTCTATCAACGTAACCATTGAGCACATTGGCGAGTATCAAAGTTGTGCAAATTTAAACTCTTAAAATTAATGATTTGTAGTATAAAATATAAGGGTATCATCCCACACAGATATTAGTATTATAAATTAATTACTCAATCAAAATAAGCTATTTAAATTTAGATTAAAGCAAATCAAGTAAAAATACACAAAATATGTCACTTTGATGAAATCAACTAATATATAATTTAAACGATAAGTAATTCAAAGGAGGATTTTGTTTATGATCTAAACTAACTAAAAACAAATTAGAAAGTTAAGAAAACAAAAGAAACCAATTCTAAAAATCAAGAGGCTAATTTTGTAGAATATAAAATACAAAGAGAAAATGTTTTAATATCAATTTTAAAAAAGTGTTCCTTAAGAATAATTAAACATCAATCATTGAATTATATATGTTTTATAATATGATTTGTGATCATAAAGAAATCAACCATGAAAAATAAGTTTTTCAACCTATCCTTACTTTTAGTTAACCTAGCATTCGTGCATCAAATAACCTTAGTCACATAATAATATTCATTAAGCATGTAAGATTTAATTATATGACAACATTAAAATTAAGATTGGTGCAATTGATTCATGATAATTAAACAAGTATAAGGAGTTAATTTAATCAATACTTATTTTTTCCAAGTTACAAATAATCAAACATGAGTTTGAAAATTATATACTTCCATTACTTAAGTTAATTAGTTATGAATTCATCATAAAATAATTAATAGCAATAAATTTAAAACCAAAAGCATATATTGCGCATCATATAGAATTTTAGTTATTAATCATCAAATTTAATCATAGAAAAACACAAGACAGTCATGTATTACAATCAAATATAAAATATTTTTAAGTACAAACACTGGTAATAATTTAAGATCCAAAAGTACTAACATCTTAAAACTAAAAACTAAGTTTGTCACCAATTAAAAAAAAGATATAGAAAAAATAATTTTGAAAACAACAATAGCCATCATTCTTTTCTCCCATGTAGAGGTCAGGACTGAGTATATATAGAGTTGAGGTGGAAGAGTTTCCTAGTTAATAACCATTTTCTAATAAGACTACTTTTAGGTGTCTTTATCTTATTTTGATTCTAAAAACTTGTGCATTAACTTTAACCTTCTAGAAAAGTTTCTTGGTTTTATAAGACATTTTTCATAAAATTAATGAGCTACTGTGTTATCATTCGAACATGAAAAGATAGGCTAGACTCAAGTTAATCTGGTGATAGATTTCAAGTCAATTTCAAATATATTTTTAGGCATACCATAAATGGATGAAAAGCTTGAAATATCTAATTTTTATTGCAACTTAAATCATAAAAAAATTTTATTTGTAGCTTCAGATATGATCTAAAGAATACACAATGGTTTAGTCTAATAGATTTTCTCTAACTAATCCTAATCCCACTAGGATTCTTTTATCAAGCTGGATTCCTAATTCAATTAGGATTTTCTATTATTATCTCCAATAACTAATCCCAATGTTCTCTTTTTAATCCTTTATTTAAAATTGTGCTAAAAATAATTCATTTAGCTCTTTCTTACACTTTGTGTCTCTATAGCATTATTAAGTACATAATAAGTTAAATAAGCTATTGTAAGACATAAAACATGAATAAAAAAACTAAGAATAAAAAACTAAAAAGATATAATAATATAATTGTATCAAATTCCCCCAAACTTAGATCTTGCATATCTTTGAGCAAGGAAAAGAAAAGTCAAAGACAATAAACTCTAAAAATAAGACTTAAAATTCGAAAAGAAAGAAAAACTAAGTACTCAAAATAAAAACAAGCAAATTAAATAAAAAGAAGAAACTAAGACAAAACCACCTCATTATTCAATTTTTCTTCCAATTTGTCAACAAAATTAAAGATTACAAATATTGTAGACATGAAACAAATTTGAAAAGTTTAAAGCATAAAATTTCATGAATTTATTCACAAGGCAACTTTCAAACCTTCCTTAGCTTTTGGAACTTAAATGAAATGTCTGTTATACCAAAATAATAAGTCCTCTTATTAGTATACTCTCTAACACTGAAGTGTTTATAACTTATATTTTTTCATTCAAAATCATTCAATGTTATGAGCGATCATATGTTTGCTTTTCAATCTTATCTCCGCTACTAAATATATAAGCAACAGATGAATCAAATGGTCTTTATTTATAATGAGAATGTGGTTAATATGAGGTAAAGAAAGGGTAAAGAAAAGGCTCCACTACTAAATATTATAATCAACATATGAATCAAATGGTCTTTATTTATAATGGAGATATGGTTAAGATGAGGCAAAAAAAGGATAAGAAAAGGTTAATAACCAAAGAATCTAGTATAACATATAAATGACAAAATCAATAGCATATAATCACCAAAGCACACATATTCATATCATCAAAACACAAATACTTAGCTTCTTTTGATTTCAAATCCCACAATATATTCTCATTAAAATTATAAAGGAATTTTTTTAATTCTGTCTAACACCATCATGTTTCAACTTTTTTTTTTTGATACTTGATTTGGCTAAAAGTGATCATAATCAAATTCAACACAAAACTCCATCACATAACCATTTTTTCTCAAACTTTCCAACCATGAACCCATATAAACATCACACATATGTTTTACTAGTCCTTGGCAAGGAATAAAGAAACATATGAAAAATTAAGGCTCGTAAAATATAGGTAAAGAAAAAAAAGATAAATAATCTCAAAAGAGCTTATTAATGGATAACATACTTTAGTTGACTTAGTTTGGCTTAAATGATCGAATTCCTACATGCCCTTATCATGTTCATGCAAACATGTAATGTAAATATAGTCTTTATATTATATTAAGCAAGTTTTGGAAATACATAACCTTTGAATGTGTAACACTCATTAAATAATCACGTTGGAGACTAAAATATTCACAAAAGGTTAAATCATATGCTAAGTCATCATGACATACTTTCAAAGTCAATTCATAAACTAATTAAGTTTAAAATATTACAAGTAAACTCATTCATCTAGTTTATACTTTTATCAAATTCAACTAATTTGAACCTATAATACACATATTATCATCAATCATTAGGAGATTAAAAGATAAAATAAAAATTTTAGGTTTTGAGATAAAAATCCAACATACTGTTTTGTACAAAAACAAGCACTAATACCCAAAGTAAAGTAAACCACACATGTAAAGGGAAAACACCCAACATGAACAAATTCAACTAAACTAAATAAAACTTGTATAAACACACCCAAAAACAAAAAGAAGATGAAAATAAAAAAGAAAAGCAAATCTATTTTTTTTTTCATATGTTAGGTTTTCTCCAAAAATAAAAGTTAATTAAAAAAACACTTGAGTTAATTGTGTTAACTTGTCAAACCCGTAACATGTATCATGACACTAAGATAACCACAAAAAAGACAAACCACAATAAATTATGAAGTTCAATATCTAATAAATCAAGTGTTAGATGATGAAATTAAAGAAATAAAATATATTTTTTAATAAAAGCAAAAACAAAAAATACTATTTGGCAGGAATGGAACGGCTGGAATGGAACCAAAATGTTCTAGGCGGAATTCCCAGAATAGGCTGAGATTCTAAATAAGATGAAATCTATTATGGTTTGTTATGTTTCTTGAACTTAAACGAGATATACTACTCATTCCAAGTGGAACAGAACAAAATTGACAACCTTAATTTATATAGGGATTAGAGCTGTAATTATTAATTCTAAATTATGAGAACCAATTCTGACATTTTTTATTAATTGCAAGACATTTAATACTTTAAACTTTTCAAGTGTTAATGTAAGAAACTTATCACATAAACTACTAAATTTGGACACTTTGTTTTATGGATTGACGTAAAAATAATTCTTTTGTATCAAAAATTTATTTATAATAAACTCAAACCCAAACCCAAATCATTTAATTTTAAAACTCACATAGCCTATATCCTCTCCCCTTTAATAATTTTAATGTCTTGCAAGCCTAATTTTTATATTTTAATTTTCCACTATATAAACCACAAAAAAAATCTTGTAATTTTTTAACTTGAAACTAAGATATTTTTTAATTTGAAAAAAAAAATGTCAATCCAAATTTTTTTAAGATTAATTTTTCTTTCACCCATAAATTATTTTAAACATGTTAAAATACTTATATTGAAGAATAATTTTCAACAAAATCTTAATTCAATACAAGTGAATCCCATATTTAATTTGTAAATTATGTTCATTAACCACAAGTTAAAACCAAAGTTTTCAAGGAGTGCCAAGACTACATCAGCAACTTCAATGTACAATTACATACCAAGATAACTAAACTTGATATAGAAAAGGAAGAACTGCAAAGGGCCAGAAACTAGATCCAGCAGCTAGAAAAGACGGTTCAAATGCTAGAAAAGAACAACAAATCATTAGCCACGAATAATGGAACACTGCTTCATGATAACATTTTGTTCCACTACAAGATTGAACAAAATGATAGGCTAATTGATATAGTGGCCCAGAAGGCAAACGAGCTGTGGGTAAACCAATAATGGAACACTGTTTCATGATAAGCCTTTGTTCCACTACAAGAATAAACAAAATGATAGGCTAATTGATATAGTGGCTCAGAAGACAAACGAGCTATGGGTAAAAGCTTCCAGGATTGACTGACAACAACGTCTACAAATATGAATATTTGAATGAAGTCTTCTCTTTTATCAAGAATGTAGCCAATAGAGGAGTAATATTTGAGTAGAAAAGACTCTTTATATGAAAACTTGTTCTTCATAAATGAAATAAGTGGAGACCCATTTTTTAAGTATTTTCTAATGTGTATGAGATTCAAATGACCTAAAAACTTGGGTAAAATATCTTTAAATTTACCAGACTATGGATTCTACCCGTGCTTGATAAGGAAATTATGGATTAGCTCCTTAAACAGGTTAATCCATACCTTATGTGCATGTGCATACATTTGCATCCACACACATACATCTATTCATTGTAAATAACAAACATATATACACCAGATTAAAATATAGGTACCCAAAAAGCTCCAATCTATAAAGTCTACAACACTCGACTCTAACAAAAAAACACAAAAGATGAAGAATGCGCTTACTATGATGCTCACTTCCAGGAAGAGTTGGATTCTTCAAAAGTTTGTGTAGCTCTCCTCACTAGCTTACTTGAGCAAGCATTAAATAATGCCTCTGATGAGAGTCTTTCCAATAAACTTGCCATTTTTGTTCAAAATCAAGCAACAACTCAGCTCGAAGAAATAACAGGAGAAAGGGCTTACGATCCCCAACATAATCCAGCATTTGTGCAACCAACGATACCAGTACCAACACCTGCAGTCGTAAATACATTCACAAATGAATCCCATAAAACAAGATCATCTAACAATATTGATCAAGATAAAATGACAACACTAGAAGCTAAGATAAGGGCTATTGAAGGGGTAGACTTGTATGATCCAGTAAAAGCTGCAAAGATGTGTCTAGTCTCAAACATGGTAGTACCATATAATTTTTAAGTTCCAGAATTCATTAAATACACCGAAACACAATGCCCCATTACTCATTTCAAATCCTACTGCAACAAAATGATAAAAGTAATACATGATAAGAAGTTACTAATACACTTTTCCTAAGATAGTTTGAGCGAAGTGGTATTAAATTGGTGCATAAGACTAAACAACATCAATATTCGTAGATGAAAAGATTAGGTAGATGCTTTCGTCAAACAATACAAATACAACATAAACATTGCTCATTGCAGAACCAACTTGTCTAATTTGGAGAAAGGGGACAAGGAAAGCATAAGGGAATACTCCCCTGCTCTTGGACAATGAAATGGTTACTTCATTTACTAACGCGCTCAAGGCACTGTACTACGAGCATGTGATGAGTAGTTTGACAATGCTATTCACTAATGTTGTGGTAATGGCAAAGCGTATAGAGCAATAAGTGAAGAGTGCTAGAATCTCCACACCCGTGGAGAAAAAAAGGCTTTGGAGAAAAAAAAGAGAGGCTAATCACGTCGAAGGCAACTATAAAGGTAATAAAAGTCAATTTCAAATATACAACATTGCATCCTCTTTATTCCAAATCGTCAATATCAACTTCAACTCCTAAAACTTAATAGAAAACCTAAGCTGCAAAACAACCAAGTGAAAAATCAACTGAAAGTTTTCCAAAGAAAAAACTACAAAGAGTCTATGAACAATTACCTTCACTGTAGCTACTCCTAAATAAAATGTACCAAAAGCTACTGAATATAGCTCCCTCCCGTACCTTTTGCGCCTGTACATCATCTTTATTAACTCAATTATAAGTTAAACCAATATATGAGACAGAGTTGCCACCTCATTCTAGAGTATACCATCTTTACAACATAATAACATTTATAAGCAAGGCCTAAAATTGACAGAGGCAGCTGACATCATCACTCCTAGCGGTTGGATGAAAGTTCTCTGCCAATGAATTAGTGCAGTCTTCTGGAACAGGAAGGTTGACCTGTTGGGCGGCTTTGCTTGTGTCCAAAAAATTATAGAAAAGCTTGATTATTTCTTCTGATATCTTTATTGCACAATCCTAAAGACAGATGTAAATATCTCATCAAGGCGTTTAATTTGGATCAAGGTCTAACCATAGAAACTTCCGTTCTTCATGGCATCTTCATTTGCATCTCCAAGAGCTGCGTCTTTCAAGTATTTGTCAGACAACCGGACTCTCTTCACGTTCTCCTGCTCCAGGACAAGCATGTTGCCATACTCAAGGAGCTTCTCGAGAGTCATCTTCGGTTGTTCCAAAATTGGAGGTCCTTCCTTTGAGTTCACAAGCCTTTTCCCAACATTTTCTACACCCACACCAGAAATCCACTTCCTCACTTCGTCGTCATATGCTCTTGCCCTAAGTGCACCGAAGAAGTCTACACTCAAAACAGAGATAGTCATCAGCATTCATATTCTAGTATAACAAAATCACGTCTTTCAATCAAAACCAAATTGAACATGGCTTAATCAGAAAACTAGCGGCTTGATGTTCGAGAGTTGTTCTTCTCACTCTAATGCAAAACGTGTTCAGTGAATTATTTACTAATTAAATTGCTCAACCATATATGCTTATCTTCAGCTGTTTCGTGGTTTGGATTGCACGGCTTGAATGCACCATTGACTCTTAGATCAAAACTTTTCTAGGAGTAAATATAAAATAATTGTGTAAACCTTACCAATGGATTGCCCATGGAAAGTGTTGACAAGCTTGACAATGTCCTCCCTGGGAACATTATCACTGCCAAAGATCCCTGTGCACACACCAATTCGGTCTTCCCGAGTAGGGGCCCAGTAGAATTTCTCCATTCGGCCATCACGGATGAGAGGGGCATACAACGTGGAGAAGTCATTACCAGTGACAATGATCGGAACGCGGGGGTTCTCCTCCTTGTTGTACATACCTGGGAGCTGGACACTGGTCGGGTTATCAGCAATGTTCATGAGGGTAGCATTAACCATCTGATTGTTTACTGTATATTGGGTAGTTCCACCAAACCTACCGGCTCCTGCATCTAGATCATTGATGAAGAGGCAGCACATCTTTCCTCTCTTCTTGATGATGTCCGCTGCCTCGCGATACCTTTGTCTGATCAATTTTGCAGGCTCACCAGCGTTCCCACTTTCCAATTCTCCAGCACTCATCACAATAGGGCTGAATATTCATCAGCATAATATCAGAGAGTAAGCATTCAAGTATTTGTAGTCAAATTTTTCAAAACTGGGCTTCCTCTCATATCTTGAACTTGAAATCAAAATCCTTGGAAAAAAAAAACAGAGAGAGAGAGAGGCGAAAATTATATCAACTCACTTGATTCCCATCTTGGCAAAGACAAGCTCACACTGAAATGATTTTCCTTGACCTTTGCCTCCCCAGATACCCAAGATGAGAGGAACCTGTTACAATAATTATTATATGAACCACGTTTTTTTTTTTTCCTGCATTTGTCAAAATAGCAATACTAAAAAGTTGAATCATTCTCAAAAATACAAAAAATAAAAAGCCAAATACTTGCCTTAATGTTTGGGAGTTGCAAGAAATTCTTGGTGATGTGAACAACAAGTTTGTCCATAAATGAAGATGCGATGTAGAAACCATCCATATTGTTGTCCAGTTTGTACCTAAATACAGCTCAATAATTAAGACCTCGAGGTTCAAAATTCCATGCCTAATAACAAGGATCAAGCATAGTTATCCATCCCAGCAATATTTATAAATCGAGTTCCTGGATCTTCAACTCAGAAAAATTGATCTACTTACTGTCTTAGACCTTTGCTGGTATAGTCATAGGAGCTCATGACAGCATAGTGAGTTCCTGTCCCCATGGGAGCTTGGAAGAGAGAGTCAACCATTCCCTTACCTCTGGTAATGTCCTGTTGGTCATCCGATGTGTCAAATGCAAGCCCCTTCCATTTGTCTTTCGAAGGCTGCTTTTCCTTATCATATTCGGCAGCAAGCTTCAAATTCCGTGTCAAGAGCCTCTGGTTGGTGATCTTTGAGCCCAGTACCGTTTTCAAGCTATTGTCAAAGAATGCAGAGGTTGGCCATGAGGGTCCAGAGCCAGCGCCTTTTAAATTCAACTGCACAAAAGAAACTTGTTTCTTTGTCATCGATGAACCAAAACACTGTAAACACAGCACCAACTCCATCTCCTTCAATTGAATTTCAAACATAAAAACAAGTAAAAAAGAAAAAGGTTCTTGAACTAAACTTATAATCATGTGATTATCTTGTACTTTCTCAACAAAGAACAACGAATCTTGCTTGTGTACTAAAATCGAAAAGCTAGAAACAATGCTGCAAATTTTTTATTTTGGATGAAAACAAGAAAAAGATTCATGGGCTCACTCGATAAAATCTAACACAATATATAGGTAAAACTGAGAACATAAAGAAAAGGGCGGGAAAATCAGTACCAGCCCTCTGTTACCAGCACCAACGGTAGAGACAGATGCAGCCATTTATCTAACGGTGGAGATCGAGTTGGAGGTTTATAGAGGAGAAGACGAAATGGAACAGAATTAGGAGTACTGTTTTATAGAAACGCAGAATTTAAAACAACACTTTCCATCTCTGGATCCCATTTTATATGTTCCTTTTCTTCTCCATGAATTTAATTATCAAAAGGGCATATTAGGGATTTAATAAAAAGGGGCTAAAATGAGTCAGAGTCAAGAAAACAAATTATCAATTTTAAAAAAGGAAGGACTCAGCCACAACATTTCTTGAAACCAGGGACTAAAGAACAACTGAATTTTGTTTGGGAGCGTGTGAGGAGGTGAAGTGGAGAGATGGGATTATAGTCTGTGGATTGGCTTACGAAATTATAGTCTGACGGCCGCGCCGCTGGGATTTGATTTTATTACGTGGCACATTGGTTGAGGTGGACGTTAGTTTTGCGGCAGCGGAAACCACTCCAGTTTTCACACACAAGACGGAGGCTTCTGAGCTGGGAACTTGTTTGAGGTCAGGGTTTAACATCCCGTGTTTGCATTGTCATACCTTCTACTTTAGAGAGGTTTTTTTTTTTAATATATTGTTTCTAGTATTATTTTAATTATTTTAATAATTTTAATATCATAATATAATTTATTTATTTTTATAAAAAATACTATTTCAAGGTCAGGGTTTAACATCCCGTGTTTGCATTGTCATACCTTCTACTTTAGAGAGGTTTTATATATATATAAAAAAATATTGTTTTTAGTATTATTTTAATTTTTTTAATAATTTTAATATGTTAATATAATTCATTTATTTTTATAGAAAATACTAGTTTAATATATTTTTAATTGAAAAATACTTTTAAAATTAACCATACCACCACCTTACCAAAATATGTTTTATGCTCTACTAAAAAATTAGTAAGTTTATTATGCCACTAAATTTTGTGTTTTTTTTAAACGAGGAAGTTTATTGTAATATACATTTCTAAAAATACCATGTTCCATGGGCCATGGTTTTAAATAGATCACATACCCAGGCAATTAATTAACTTAAGGTAACTTAGGGTATTTTAGGTTAATCCATCGTCCAACAATTTAGATTTATATTAAATCTTTCATAAATCATTAATAAAAATTAATAAACAAGGTTTTGACATTGTTTAAGTGAACAATTGTTTTTACGAGTATATATATATATATATATTTGATATTTACTTCAATTAATTTTATAAATCCTAAAATTACCTCTTCAAACTTATAATTATTAAAAATTAAACTTGAAATCTAACCGGTTAATTTACTGCCTATATTTCATCACGAAAGAGAGTTCAGAATTCGTTCACGTTGTTGCCTTCCGACATAGATTCAGTGCTTCCTCGTGATTTATTGTTGTCGGGTTGTGAAAGAGGCTTGGATGCTTGATTTGTCTTCCTCGCACTGCACCCATCGTCACCTCGGATTCATCGTTGCTTTTTTCAACCAATTATTTATTCTTTTGATGATTTAATTAGGTTAGGAATCCATTTCGCTATATATTTATTTGGTTAATGCCTTCCATCTATACCTATTATTATATTATATTATATTATATTATATTAACAATATACTAAAGGTCCGGGAAAGTACAGTAGCTTTTTCATGCCTTTTATTTTTATTATTTTTTATTTTTTTTATAGTTTTTCACATGTTTTTCTATTTTCATTTGTCCCCGAGGATTGGCAAAATCGAAATAGCAAAATTTTTGGGTAATCTTCAGAAACTACACGTTTATATGGATCAACATAGTTTTTGTTTTTTTTTTTTTGTTTTGTATTTGTTTTTTTCTTGTTTTCCCCACATTTTTTTTTATTTTTTTTCTCTTTTTGGGCTTTACATGTTTTTTCCCCGAAGATTGTCTTTTTTTTGTTTTTATCTTTTTTAATTTTTTTTAATATTAAACTGATTAAAAATTTAATTCTATAGTTTTTCTTAAAATATTATGGATTACTACAATATTTTCCTACATGACTTTCTTTTTTTTATGATTTTTTTTTCAAAATGATCTTTGTCGATTTTGCTTCGTAGTTTTTTTCTTTAAAACAATGTGGATTGCTACAATGTTTTCCCATATTTTTTTTTACTATAGTACTTCCCTATATGTTTTTTTTCAAAATTATCTGTCAATTTGTTTTTAAAAATATTGAGCTGGTTGAGAATTCAACTTTAACTTTCCCCACATGTGTTTTTTTCCAAAATTGTCTTCTTTTTTTTCTTCAATTTTTTGTGTTTTTTTTAGAATTTTTTTTGTTGATTTTATTTTTTTTTAATATAGAGCTGGTTGAAAATTTAGCTTTATAGTTTTTTTCTTTAAAACATTGTGGATTGCTACAGTATTTTTCCATATGTTTTTTTTATGTTTTTTTATGATTTTTTTCCAGAATTGTCTTTGTCGATTTTATTTTTTCATATTGAGCTGATTAAGAATTTAGTTTCGTAGTTTTTTTCTTTAAAACACTATGGATTGCTATAGTGTTTCCCCACATGATTTTTTTTGTTATGATTATTTTCAAAATTTTCTTTATTGATTTTATTATTTTTAATATTGAGCTGGTTGAGAATTACAACTGTAGATTTCCTTATGAAACACTATAGATTACTATAGTGTTTCCCTTCATGGTTTTTTTTTCTTTTGTTTTTTTTTTGTCATGATTTTTTCTAAAATTTTCTTTGTTCATTTTTTTTTAAATATTAATCTGATTAAAAATTTAGTTTTGTAATTTTTTTCTTGAAAACATTGCGGATTGCAATAGTTTTTCTCTATATATATATTTTTATTTTTCTCATAAATCTACAACAACACACAAATATGGTACAAGCCCGCGGCATCGCGCAGGCATTGCATCTAGTAACAATATCTAAACCGTGTGGGGGAATCATTGTTCCCCCATACACAAAACACTATGGATTACAACAGTAATCCACAGTTATTCTTCCCCTTGTTTTTTTTTTTCAAAATTACTTTTTTTTTCAACTTTCCCATTTTTTCTTTTTTTTTCATTTTTTTTTCAAAATTATTTTTTTTATTTTACTTTTTAAATATTAACCTGGTTAAAATTTTTACTTTGTAATTTTTTTCTTTAAAATACTGTGGATTGCTGCGATGTTTTTCCATATAGTTTTTCTATTTTATTTATTTATTTTTCAAAATTATATTTGTCAATTTTTTTTTTAATATTGAGCTAATTGAGAATTTGATTTTGTAATTTTTTTCTTTAAACATTGTTGATTGCTACAGTGTTTCTCCACATGATTTTTTTCTCTGAAATTATCTTTTTTTATTTTATTTTTTAATATTGAGTTGGTTAAAAATTACAGCTACAATATGTGAGGAAAACACAGTAACTTTCCTCGAAATTTATTGTTGATTGCTACAGTGTTTTTTCCCACATGGTTTTTTTTCCTGTTTTTTTAATGTTTTTCCCTAAAATTATTTTTGTCAATTTTATTTTTTAAATATTAAACTGGTTAAGAATTGCAATTACAAGTAAATACAAGTTTTTCCTCACAAAACACTATGGATTGATACAGTTTTTCCTCACATGGTTTTTTTCCAGTTTCTTTTGTGTTTTCTTTTTTTTGTGATATTTTTTTCCAAAATTATTTTCGTCAATTTTTTTTTTAATATTGAGTTGGTTAGAATTTAACTTTGTAATAAAGCTTAATCATGTGGGGAAAGCATTGTAGCTTTGCTTATAAAACATTGTGGATTGCTACAGTGCCTTTCCGCATGGTTTTTTTTTATAATTTTTTTTCAAATTATCTTTTTTAATTTTATTTTTTTAATATTGAGTTGTTTGTGAATTACAATTATAAGTCATTATAAATAAGACTAAATCATGTGGGGAAGCACTGTAGCTTTCATCACAAAACACTGTGAATTGCTACAGTGTTTCTAACATGATTGTTTTTTCTTTTTTTGGTGTTTGTTTTGTTATTTTTTTTCTAAAATTATGTCTGTCGATTTTTTTTAATATTGAGCTTATTAAGAATTTAGCTTTGTAATTTTTTTCTTTAAAACATTGTGAATTGTTGTAGTGTTTTCTCATGTGATTTTTTTATGGTTTTTTTCAAAATTATCTTTGTCGATTTTTTTTTGAATATTGAGTTGGTTAAGAATTATAATTATAATAAAACTAAATCATATGAGAAAAGCGTTGTAGTTTTTCTCACAAAACACTTTGGATTGCTACAATATTTCTCTAAATGGTTTTTTATTATATTTTATTGAGAAAAGCGCAATAGTTTTCCTCACAAAACATTGTCAATTGCTACAACATTTTTTCTCATGAGTTTTTTTCCTTCCAAAATTATCTTTGTTGGTTTTTTTTTAATATTAAGTTGGTAGAGAATTTAGTTTTGTAATTTGTTTTCTTTTTATTAACTGAAAAGCTAAATCATGTGGCGAAAACACTGTATCTTTCCTCACAAAGCACTATAAATTGCTACAAATCATTTTGTTCAGTCTCTAAGTTTTTGATCACCAACACAACTTTTTTTTTTCATCATGAAATATTTACTCCATCATACCTTTAATTTCTATTACTTATCTAGCGCTGGTTCACAATTATAATATTATCAAGTACATTTGTTTTATAAGCCCACAGCAGCGCGCGAGTATGTCATCTCGTGTTCATTAAAAGTGTTGGATGTAGGTACAATGCTACACCTCAATGAAGACTTATATTTTAGAGCACATATCTTCAAATTATTGAATTTTGTTTTTTCGTTTGGCCTCCACTTCTCATGTTTGTTAGTGTTTTTCATCCTTTGCTTCACCTTTAGGTTTTTGGTGGTTAATTCATATATATAGTTGTCTATGTTTGTCAAATTAAATTGTTATGGTGAAATTTGGTATAAATTATCATTGTGTGAATTTGAGCTGAATTTGGCACGAGCTAAATATATTTCATGTAATTATTAATAATATATTTGATAAAATGATCTTTTTCAACTACACGAGGAGCAATTGTATGTTCAAAAGATGTTTAAGAAAATATCTCTATTACGATGAAAATCATGTAATTATTAACAATATATTTGATAAAATAAATGAAGGAACTAATGTTGTTTAAACTTCTTAATTAGACATGGTTTATATCTTGTGAAATTATTAATAATAATTGTGACTAATATTGATGATCTGCTTGTAGTTTAGGGTAACATTAGCTGGATTTTTTTTAATTTCTTTTTAATGATGAAGGGATTAGCTTGCTTTGGGTACCTGGATTAATATATTTGTCTTTCTCAAAGTTTGTTCTTCTTCCTAACCATTAAGGTATAACAAGTGCCTTAATCATTCATTTGTTTCTTTTTTTTGGTCCCATGTTAATTCTTCTTTTACTCTGTTTTCCAAAGTTCATTATGTCATGTTTTTTTTAATGGTATGTATTCTTTGACATTGTTATGGCCCATGTATTTACACAATTATTTTTGCTCAATATCATACTCTTTTTTTTCTTTCTAAAATCACAATAAGGATAGAAAAGAAGCATAAAATGATTTTCCTCAATATCATACTTTTTTTATTTCCTGAAATTTTTACTATGTCTTCCACATCGTGTTTGTTTGTTTTTTCCCTTATTCTTGGCTTAACCATGGGGATTATGATGCAAGCGAAAACACAATACAAGTAACAAAAAACACAGAAAAATAGAGTAGCGACTGAACTAGGTTTATCACAAACAAAACCCTTAGTTGTAGTTTTACTTTTAAAATAAAGTTTGATAAGTTTTGTCTCTCTAGAAGGTTTATATCCCTTTTAAATATGTCAGAAGATCAAGATAAAATAACAAAATTGGCTTAGACAATATTTTTGGGGGCTAATATGGGGATCTTTTAAGGCTTAACTAGTTATAACAAGGTGGGCTTCCTATAGAACCAGGCTTGTGGAATTACTTGGAAAAATTTGAATTTGTTCCAATAATAAGATATAAACGTGATAGCCTTTTATTGTTATTATGTTGGTTTTGTGCGACCAGACCTTCTCTTAAGTTTATTTTTGTCCAACTAGTTTATAACTATGCCATGTATACTATCTGCATGATCTATTAGTAGAAGATATTTATATGACTGTTTAAAAACTACACCATTAAACAGTTTTATCGACGGATTCATTCCATCGGTGTAAGGCACACAATTCATCGATAACATTTTTACTGATGAAATATGTCTGTCGAAATATTGATCGTCGGTAATTCCTCTTTTCGTCACTACTTCTATCAGGAAAAAAAGCCAAACACCGACAGTCTTACAGACGGGGGAAGCGCATGAAAAACAAAATTCCCACAAAAACTTTACTGACAAACCTATTCCGTCTGTATCTCCAATGGTAAATCACCGATGGCTAGTCCGTCGGTGATTGTGGCATGGACAATAAATATTTTTCAGAACTCTCTGTAAAATACCAATGGAAGATTTTTGTTGGTAATGTCAACAATAAATCACCAACGGAATTACGCCGTCGGTGATTGTGGCATGGACAATAATTTTTTTGCAACTCTTGGTAAAATACCAACGGACCTATTCCGTCTGTACGGCTGTCGGTATTTATTTAAAAATATTTTTTAAAAAAATTAGAATAAATAATTTTTTTTCCAAATATTATATTGATTAATAGTAAAAAAAACTAATTAACCAAATAAAATTGTATTAAACATTAAAAATATAAAAATAATGTTAAATAATATTCATCCAAATATTCATTACAAATTTAATGTGTTTCAAAAACAAAATTAAACTAGAATAACGGTGGAGCTAGAGGAGGAGGCTGGTTGTTCTCAGGACCGTACAACCAAAAAGGGGCTGCACATGTATCATCACCCATCCTTGATGTAATGTCCATGGCCATTTGACAGAGTTGATCATAATCTGTTGAGAGTCGTTCATATTGTTGTTTCAAGGCAATGAACTCCTTAGACTGGGTGCTCGATATTAATGGAGAGCTCCCAACGGTTGAGACACTACCGGCCGCCCGCGAGTTTTTGGCCGTAGTGTTGGAGAGCCCGTAGACTCGATTTTTATCGGGTCCACCAGACGATCCTATCTCCATCCACAAATCTGGATTGAAATATGGATGGATCGAAGGATCGTCCCCATATCTCTCCCTCAACCGGCTATTATAGGTTTCCTAAAAATTAAAAAAAAATCATCATATTCAATTCAAAAAAATAATAAATTACAAAATAAAATGATTGAACGAACATACCATGAAGTGTTGAGCACGGTTGTCCACGAACTGTTGCACCCTCTTTTGGCAGTCTTGACTCCGCACGTGTCTCTACAAATAGCTTCATTGGGCTCGACTCACGTCCAAAAGATGTAGCCTCTAAGGAAAAAAAGATTGCAAGTTAAATATATTTATAAGCAACAACAAATTAATTAACGATATATTTCATTTAAATTAATCTTACAATCTATTTCGCATGTGCACTAAACGAGACAGAGCCGCTGGTGTGTGTGTGGTCACCGAACCATGAATTTTCCGGTTCCAATTGTCAGCACCGTACTGTTAGTGTCGTGTGAACCGCTCAGATGTCACATGCTCAATATATTGCGTCCATATATCCTCCGATATGAATGTCGGTTTGAATTCCCGCCAAACCGCCACCTCATTCCAGCCTTCTAGACCGTTATCTCTCGCATATCTTTTTGCTTTTTTTTTATGTCATACCAAAAATCATGCAACCTACTTCCATGGTAACAAATTAGAATTTAGAACATAAAATTATAAAACAAAAAATTATATTATTTTCGATGTTACCTAGTTGCCCTGTGATTCTCCCATACCCTCCTCACAACATTGTTGTTCGGGCTATCCCACTGAAATTTGTGTTGTGTATAAATAATTTATTTAAAATAAAAATAGTACAAGATTTAAATTATAAAAATAATTTATTAAAAATAACCTGAAAATTAGAAGTTAACACCTACATGAAATTGTCGAAACCATGCATCGATATTAGGTTTCCACTTAGGATATCTGGAAACCTAACTCCATTGAAACAATGAAATCTCCATCGATGATTTAAACGCTGATGTTATTGTCCGGGCAACCTCAATCTTTGTGAACCTGAAATTAAATAAAATTAATAAAATATTAATTAGTTGTTCCTGAATTATGTTGTAAGTATAAAAAAAAACTAAAACTTAAACAAAATGACATTAAAAGGTCATCCTTCCATTGTGCCTGATACTTACGGGTGAATTGACCCCGCTATGAAGACACACCACCTCTGCGCTGTGAAACCACTTTAGAAGAGGCAGCATCACAAGTTGGCGCATGTGCCTCTTTGTGATCAGAACCTAAAGATAAGTCATCCTCACTGCTAAAAGAACTAGCTGCAACCGTCTGCTGACAACATGTTGTTGATTTTATTCTATGCATCTAAATAAATTTATACAAATAATTACATAATTAACTTTGATTATTTAAAAAAATTCAGCAACACCTCCCCTATACTGGAGACTACCAACAGTTTTCAAACCTGTAAATATTTACAATAACTACAAACCAATTGGAAAATCTTATATACAACCTAACATCTATAGAAATTTAACATCTATATATTTTCAACTAACATCTATATAAATACATAAATGACAATTAAAATTAATGAAAATAATAAAAAAACATAACAAGCAATAATAGAATAACATTAAGATAAAATAATTAAATTTAATTCTTCATTTCCAATTACCATTTCCATGGTAAATTCAACAATAACAATTAAAATTCAACAAAATTTTCAAATAATTATTACAATACAAACAATAAAATAATTAAATTTTCATTCTACACATTTACATAAATTGATACGAATAATTAAATAATTAAATTCAATTATTTTAAAAAAATTCATAAGTTCCTCTCCTATATTAGAGACTACCCACAGTTTCATACCTACAAATATTAATAATATCCACAAGCCAATTGACTCCATTGGAAAATCTTATATACAATCTAACATGTATAGAAATTTAACATCTATATATTTTCAACTAACATCTATATAAATTCATAAATAACAATTAAAATTAATCGAAATAATGCAAAATATAACAAGCAATAATATAATAAAATTAAGATAAAATAATTAAATTTAATTCTATATTTCAATTAACATTTTAAAGGTAAATTCAACAATAACAATTCAAATTTAACAAAATTTTCAATTATTATGGCAATACAAATAATAAAATAAATTGAACAAATAAAAAGAAAAAACTAAAGACTTTAGGAATGAAAAATGTTTACCTTAATAGTGTGTTGATTTCAAGATTTTATCTACAAACAATACAAAAAAAAACACAACAAAAATAATCATAATTAAAATAAAAAAGTAAAAAAAAATACAAAGATAAAGAAACGAGAATCATACCTTTTAATATGTTGAAAACTACAATCAAAACAATAACAATGAAATGAGAAAAATAAGAAACGTAGAGGAGAAGAGGAGATGAAGAAGGAGGAACGGAGAAAAAATGAACCACGGCGGGGGGTCTGGGTTTTATACTGCAATTTTTTAAATTTCTTGGGCGGTGGCATTAATTTCCGTCGGTATTTTTTAAATTTCGCACTAAAGTTTTTAAAATCCCTCTAGATTTTTTGAAGTCCGTCAGCACGTCCATCGGTAAATAGGTCTCAGAGCACGTGCGCATTGGATTTGCAGCTTCTGTCGGTGATGCCGTCGGTAAATGTGCCGACCGACCTAGTAGTCTAACAGTCGCACGCATTGAGAAAATATTTTCTTATCTTTTTTTGTTTAATTTAGGTGATGATTTGAGGTCAAATTATTTTAAAAACAAGAAAAATAATGAGAATCAATAAGCAACACTAAATAATCTATTAAAAGTGTCAATTGGTTCAATTACAAGGTCAAGGGACAAGAAGATTAAAAAGACATTCAATGTGTCAATTCAAAATATTTAGGTCAACTCAAGTATCAAGATGAGTTCAAGAGATGATTAGGATTTAATTAATATAATCCAATTACCAAAGAGTTAGGAAAGCCTAATAGCTTGTGGATTGGGCAAGAAATCTTGGTAGCTTGTGGATTGGACAAGAAAAAGGTGATTTTGATCTAAGCACAGTTTCACACTAAAAAAATATAAATTTTGATTCGACTATTAAATCAAGCTAAAATTTTTCTAGAAGATTACGGAGGTCTTGTTTCATATAGGGTTAAAATATCATAGTGATAGGATATCAATAAGGTTTTGCGATAAAGTCTAGAATCTACTGTGTAAGAATTGCATTATTTTTCTAGTTGGTTTAAGATTATTTTTCTTATTTTATTTAGAACTTTTTTGTTATTTTTTTAAAGTTTGTTTATAATATTTTACCTAGTATAAATAAAACTATTTAATTTTTTTTAGACTTAGTTTGTTCGTAAATAATATTGTATATATGTGAGGTTGCTCATACTTTTGGTTCTTTATTAAACTTTTTAGGACTTATCAAAGATTAATTGTTTTTGTAGCATTCATCCTTACACTTCTTATTCTTGATTCTTTATAATCAATGGAATAAATAACTTTGATTTCTTAGTTTAGGTAATTATTAAGTTGAGTTTTCTATAAATTTGATTTTAGTTTTTTAGGGTTGTTTTTTATATTGATTGTGAGTTTAGGTTTATATTCTCTGGGTTTAATTACATTAGTCAATTTTAGCTTTTTTTATTGATTTGTCATAAAACTATCATTAAATAATCATTATTTTTAATCAAATCAAATCAAATGACATATAGATGAATTATTTTTATTATAAACAAATGCACTTGATGATTTTGAAACCGAAGATACTTTGACGAAAAAGTTTTTTTGTATTCATGGAATCAAATCTCAAGCCACTTTTTTCAAATATATATCTTTAATTTTCTAAGAGGTGGTTTAGGTTATCTCTTTTCTAAGAGGTAGCTTTTTCAAACCAATATTTATTTTCAACGAGGCATCCTTTTTTCTCAATGTTGAATTCAAGTTCTTAATTTCTTTAGCCATTTTTTCTCAAGGAACCGACACTACTAAGCATGTCAAGTTTCCTTTTCAAACAAACATTCATTTTCAACAAGGCATCCTTTTCTTTTGGCAAGATCTCAAGTTTTTTTTTTTAAAAAAAACATAAATCAAGGTTCATTTAAAAGACATTTTTTTTCCTTGCATGTTCTTGTAAAATTATCATGCAATTCTTCAGAAGTATTTTTCAATTCTTCACAGGAAATATCTTTGTCAAAGTTTATTACCTAGCTAGATGTGATCATCGGTGGAGCTGCTTATCATTAAGCACATCGTCTCCTCTTTTGAATTGGCCTCCTCAAGCTCGAACATCAACTAAAGGTTAGTCAATTCCGTCAAGTTTGAATCTCCATCATAAGGTGGATGAGCTATCATCATCATTACATGGAGAAACATTTTGGATCTTGAAAGTTTAATAGTGTAACTATATTTGTTTTTTAAAATGTTTTTTACTTGAAAATATATTAAAATAATATATTTTTTATTTTTTTTAAAATTATTTTTAATATCCACACATCAAAATGATCTAAAAACATCAAAATAATATTAATTTAAAGCAAAAAAAAAAAATTTAAATTTTTTTTAAAAAACTTTTAAAACATAAAAATAAATAGGAGGTTCCAAAAGAAGGTATTAGGTGATTAAAGTAACGTTGCATGCCTATGCGAATTGTCCTTACTTTTAATTGTGTGGCTCTATATTATTGGCTTTTCAATTAAATGATTGATTTGGTCTAAATTGGGAATTAGTTTTGTTGTTTTAGTTAAAATAATGTGTTTGGAATATTTGTTCTTATCCACATGAATGCGGATTTGAGTGGTGATATATGTGTGCCATTGATCACCTGGGCTTAATTAGTGTTCTAGCTGGACCGTTTTGGTCCTGCAAGTTTATTTTAGCCCAAACAATTATGTCATAAAGCTAATTATTTGAAGCAGTGAAAAGTTACGAATTATGGGAAAAGTGATGAATTATGGCTTCAAAGTCTTGAGACTTTGATGGGCTTGCCATTTCATATTAATAAAAAATAATAAGTCCATTCAATTATTCAATTATAAAGTATAAACTATTCCATTTCGTTATATTATATTCTTTTTCGGTTTGAAGCCAGTTTAATTGCAAGTTCAAGGGTGTTTGTTTTAGAGGTAAAGGTTGAGATTTTGATATAAAATCCACTAAAAGACTATAAAAAATAAAAAATATTAGTTTTTGTGGTTAAGTTCCGTGTATAATTAGATTATATCCAATCATTACCTCAACCACAAAAATTAAATCAAACATACTGGTAAGATGTCTGGGATAAAACCTTTTTTTATATTTACGTACGGGGTAAAGCGTTTGTCAATAAAGTAGTGGATAGCAAAAGCATGAGGGAAAAAAAGAAGAAGAAAGAAAGTAGGAACCGAATAATTTACATGGAGAGGAGCTAATAATGGTAAACTATTCTGTGTTTCTCTCCTGTATAATTAATGATCCAAAACACTACATGGTTGTTGGGTTTTATGGAGGAGTGACGCTCTCCATCTCATTGCACCCTCTGATGTTGACCTGCACCATGCTGCTCATCCGGTTATCTCCATTGATTACTTCACAGCACTGTCTACGTGGTGCCTGATAGTTCAATTATTTATGGAAACGTGTTAGACACTTATGAGATAAAATATCAGACAACCAATGTTTTCCATTCAACAAATCAAATATTCAGTGCCATCTTTTCATGTTTCAAGCACCAATTGCGCATAAATTGTAGTGGCACACAATGCCAAATAGAAAAAGAAAACAAATGGAGATGCGTTTTGTTCATGCAATGTACATTCCTTAGTGCGGGTCCCCGTTTTAAACCCTATTGAAAATTCAGAACTAGTTGAATAAATAGTGAGCCACCCAATCCATACGCAACATAGCATGCTAATTACGTCAGAATCTTGACCTAACAGACCCACTAAATCTCCTGACTGAGTAATTGGACCTTTCTTTCTTGATTTCTGGAATTAACTACCAAGCATTTGGCCTTTTCAATGCCACTTGGCAACTATTACGGGCATCGTAAGGACGACGGTCTCCCAAATTAACGGCACCACTTTTCCTACCTTGAATTAAGGAAAGAGCTAGACAATGTTGTCCTAACAGATCCACCAAATTGAAAGCACATTGATTCTCCTCTTCAGTGTTCTTAAGCTTTTTCAAAGAACGCTGAAAGCGAGGCTAACAGATTAAGAGAAGAGTAGCTCACCATATTCCAAATGTCAGGTTTCAATGATGTGGATGTTATGACATTGACTAACTGGACGGCATAAACGGGAGCATAATCAGGCCGATCGCAAACTTTATCTAACTCATCCTCGGACCTTTTATACGTTGTCAAGGTGCCATCCCCAACTCTTTCAACACGATCCAAGAAATAAACAACCGGTCTTAGACACGGGTCAACATTCATGGGTCGGGTGTTAAATGTGAACGGTCCTTCGCCCCATCTCCTCCATGTTTGAAACGTTCTAAACACTGTTTGTAGCTGCATTGCTGTCAGTAGAGCAGGATACAACTGTATGGTGTAACCCCAAGATGCTGAAACAGACCAATTACGCGTCAAATCGTAGCAGAAACTATATTGTAAGGTCCGACCCGGATCCGTTTTATAAGCTGTAATTAACTTGTTGACAGAGTCAAAGCGGCTCAGCCCTGGAAATATTGACTGGACGTAGTCTAGATGGTGCAAGGACACCAATGGCGCCAATGGGTGCGCTGCTAGTAAACCATATGGATCTCCTCTTATATCAACCTGTAATTAATCATCATCCTTTTTAATTAATCAACTAAATCGTAATGGAAATCTTACACCACAGCATAGCATACTGTACTTTCCATATTTTTCCTATGTGATCAATGTTGATTCTTTTTTTTTTCTCTCTCTGTTTTTTTTTAGCCTTACACATGTTAGTTAAAAAAAAAAAAGTAGCAGTAACGAAAGTAAAAATTATCACGGGATTAATCATATCATTTTGGAAAAAGCAAGAAAATAACCTGATGGAATCCAAGCTCTTTAGTAAGAGGAACCCCAATCTCACTTATGCAACCCTGAACTTTCTGATCGGAACCGTAAAACGATGCATATCGATCAAGGCAGCCATCCAAAACCCTAACGAGCTCTTTCGCTAGAGGATAACTAATAGCAAAGCCGCCGCCACCGTAGGCCATGTTATATGAATGTATGGCATCTTGCTCAACACTCTCTGAATTGCCGCCAATGTAATACATCTGATTATGATCGTACTTTGCTAATACCGTTACCAAATTCTCTATGAAGAACACTGTATCATCATCTCCCATGACCAACCATCTCACATTTTCCAGTCCTAACTCAAAGCTCTCCTTGACTATCCTCGCAATTCGTAGCGCTGACCGAGAGCCATACGAGCAGGTGTACTTGAACCGCGACGTATCAGCAGAGACTTTGTACGGCGGTGAGGTTAATGGCCACGTTTCATTCCCCGGAGGGTTCTGGTCGAGCCAAACATAGCCACGGGTGATGTTAGGCATCCACCATACCTCAGTGTAGTGTCTGCGCTTATTCCACGTCTTTGCAGAGCCACCAATGCCGAATAAAATGTGGGAAATATTTGTCTTCTCATAGCTATAACCAGAAACCTCACCGTTTGTTATGTTCCGGTGATCAGAGATTAATATCTTATTGCATTCAGGGCAAGGTAGCCGTTGAGATGGATTAAGGAAGGAGTAGAAGACGAGGGAGATTGAAACGACGGTACAAATAGTTATAGTTGCTTTTAGGAATAAAGAGAAGACATCACTGACTTTTAGTGTTGGCAAAACCAGGAATTTCCAGGCTTTGAAGGGGTCTTGATCAATTGGAGATGGCATCTTTTTCCCTAAAAGATAAGAGTTTCAGGGGATAGCGGGTTTTTTTCTTTCGTTTTTTTTAATAAAGAAGGAAATAAGGAAGAATTCTTAGCGAAGTTGATGACCACTTTAGTTTTTGTCGCTTGAAGGTTTCCTTTTTAAAGGGGATATTTTGAAGCAAAAATCTATGAATTGGCCAGAAGGACGAGAGAAAGGAAAGATTCTGGTCAAGGTAATAACAAAGAGGAGATAATAACCACAAAGCTCTCTTCATTTAATTATCTCTTCAACCAACAGATCAGAAGTGAGAGGCATAACTGTGTTTGGGATGGTTAATTCGTCAATTCGAATCATATAGGTATTTGGCAACGGAGAAGTGACAGGCACAACTATTTGTGGGAGGGTTAATTCGCTAATTCAGCAGGTCGACTCGAGATCACCGAGGAATTCAAAATAGCAGATTCATATGGTGACATGGTTCAACGCTTAAAATGCCGACGGAATCACCGAGAGATTTGAAATGGCAGATTTGTACGGTGACGTGTTGATTTTTCCATCAGAATAGCCGACGAAATCACCGAAGGATTTTTCATCGGTGAAACCGTCAAAAAAAGTTAATATATGCCCTCTCTGCCGACCCTCTTCTCCCTTATTTCTTCTTCTTCTTCCTAATCCCAACTCTCCCCATCTGCAAACAACCAAACCCCCTCCCCCTCAAACAAAAATCTCCCTCATCTCAGCACAACAAGTTATATTTCTTGAAGTTTTGTGGTCACAACATCCGTGTTCTGATTTACTAATGGATTTTATCAATTTTTGTAAGTAATTCTATCTTTTTAAATTTTAACATTTAAATGTCAATTTTATTGTTTTTTTTAGTATATGTATTTTGTTAGTAGATGTACATGTTTTATTATTATTTCTCAAATAAGCTTGTAGTATATGAATGTATAATTCTATACCTATTATGGTTTGTTTTAGATTTTGTAAGATTGTCTTTGTTTGTAAATTGTTAAAACTTTATGGAATTACCGAATTACATGTGCTGTTTTGAAATAATTAATAACTTGCTTAATGAGTCCGTTTAAAGTTTTATCAATGGTATTGCGGAGTGGTAATTTCCGTAAATTTATATATATTAATTTGTATGGACGTTGATAAATGATAATGAATATTTAATATTTATGAGAAGTTGTGATTGGTTTGTTGGATAATCTCGAGGTAAAGTAATATTTTTGCATGTTTATTTACCTAACTTAGTTAATTAATACATGATGTCATCATAATTTTATAGAGGTTCGATATAAGTCATGGATGATCGTTCATGGATGTATCGAGATTCACTCCAAGAATTGCGGATGATTGATTATTGTAACGGGGTTCAGAGTTTTATTAATTTCACAACATCTATTTCCAGAAATTTTACTAGAGGCGGTATTAGGTGTCCATGTAGAAAATATCAAAATAAAAAATATCTGCATTCAGATGTTGTAATGATGCATCTTCTACACAAAGGGTTTATGGAAAATTACCAGTATTGGTATGCACATGGAGAAGTATTTGTTAGTAAAGGAGAATGGGAGAAATTGTGGTTGAGTCTACTTCTAGTGCTAACAACGTGCATGAAGTGGCAAATGACAATATTAATCCTTACAGAAATATGGTTATGGATGTAATGAGAATGAATGAAGGAAATGTCAATCAATGTCCAATCGTAAGAAGAACCTAATGCAGATGTAACTAGGTTTTTTGATTTGTTGAAAGATTCTGACGAACCATTATGGGATGACTGCACGAACTATAGTAAATTATCGGCCGTAGCACAGGTGTTCACCATCAAGTCAGATCACGGGTTCAGTGAGGCCGGGTATGACAAGATTATTGAATGAGCAAGAAGCTTTTACCTGAAGGGAACCTGTTGAAAGAGAACTTCTATGCTGCGAAGTCCATGATGAAACCCCTCGGTTTAGGATACCAGAAAATTAACATGTGCCCTAACTTTTGCATGTTATACTATCTTAAAAATGCTGAGATGACCGAGTGCATGCCATGCGAGCATTCCCGTTACAAACCTAGAACTTGCAGGGGAAAGACTCTGGTGGCATATAAAAAACTTAGATACTTCTCGATCACACCTAGATTGCAGAGGTTATTCATGTCACCAAGGACTGCTGAGCACATGACATGGCACCAAGTACATGATGCAATTGATGGAGTGATGGTGCATCCCTCTGATGGCAAAGCGTGGAAACGCTTTAACAGTGTTCATCCTCACTTTTTAGCTGAATCAAGGAATGTGCATCTTGGGTTATGTATAGACGGATTCAACCCATTTGGGTCATTTGCTAATCATTCTTATTGGCCGGTCATACTCACAGTTTATAACTTGCCACCGGGAATGTGTATGAGGCCGGAGTTCATGTTTTTATCTACTGTCATACCCGGTCCAAGCAGCCCGGGGAGGAATATAGATGTTTGTCTTCGATCGTTGATTAATAAATTGGCGTAGTTGTGGTCCTCTAGAGCTTTGACTTATGATATATCAAGGAAACAACATTTTCTTATGAGGGCTGCTTTGATGTGGACTATCAATGATTTTCCAGCTTATGGAATGCTTTCTAGTTGGAGCACGCATGGGAAACTCGCATGTCCATACTGCATGGAAAACAACAAGGCATTCACTCTAGCAAACAGAGGTAAAGCTTTTTTTTTTTACTATCACCATTGCTTCTTGCCACTTAATCACAGGTACAGAAAGAACATAAAAGATTTTTTTGTTAGCAGAGTTGAAAAGGATGTTGCATCCTCACGTCTTTCTGGTGAAGAATTGCATGATGTTGTATCAGAGTACGGTGACATTGTGTTTGGCCTTCAATCAGGTAAACAAAAGTTTCATGGTTCTGGTTTGACCTATAATTAGGTAAAGCAAAGTATCTTTTGGAAGCTTCCTTATTGGAAGACCAATCTGCTCTGCCATAACCTTGATGTCATGCATATCGAAAAGAACGTGTTTGAAAATATTTTCAACACCGTCATGGATGTGAAGGGGAAGACAAAGGACAACATCAAGGCTAGATTGGATATAGTTTTATACTATAACCGTAAAAATATAGAGTTGGTTTATGATGATTCACGGTTCACAAAACCAAGAGCAAGTTTCGTGTTAGAGAAAAACGCACAACTACTAGTCTTCAAATGGCTTAAGAGTCTATGTTTTTCGGATGGACATGCATCGAACATATCAAGGCTGGTTAATATAGAGCACTGCATATTGTATGGAATGAAGAGTTATGACTGCCACGTGTTTATACAAACACTAATCCCATTAGCTTTTCGTGATTTGTTGCCAAAAAGAATATGGGATGCACTCACGAAAATCAGTCATTTCTTCAGAGGTATATGCTCTAACAAGTTAAATGTTGAGCACATTGAGAGGCTTTAAACGAATATCGTTGAGACACTATGCAAACTTGAGATGATATTCCCTCCATCATTTTTTGACTTAATAGAACATCTCCCTATGCATCTACCGTTCGAGGCAAAAGCTGGAGGACCGGTCCAGTATAGATGGATGTACCCATTCAAATGGTTAGATATTACAGTTGCAATGTAATTCATATATAAAAGTATTTTCTATGTTTTTCTTAATTGAAAATACTTGATTAATTCAATGCAGGTACTTGTTTAATCTCAAGAGAAAGGTTAAGAACAAGGCGCATGTTGAGGCTTCGATATGTGAGGCCTCGATATGTGAGGCCTATATTGTTGAGGAGATCTCAACATTTATCTCGTACTATTTTGAACCTCATCAAAGAACGAGAATCAATCGCGTTCCACGACATGATAATGGCATTGAAGTGCCTTCTAGTGGGAACTTGTCAATATTCTCAAATATTAGATGACCCACACTTAAAAATGCTGTAAGAGGAAGATATTTTTCGGAAATAGAGTTCAAACAAGCACACAACTATGTTCTATTTAACTGTGATGAGCTGAGACCTTTTATTCAGTAAGTTTATATATGTGTAATACTAATTAAACTTTGTTAGTAATATACTGTTAATTATATATTGTAATATCATACACTCATTATCACTTGTAGGCAACATCGACAATATTTGTTCTCCAATAACTCACAACTGACTGAATCCCTGATCTTTCAATTACAAGATGAACAATTTACCATGTGGTTCAAAACACATGTAAGCACTATCACAAACTCATTCTAACTTGCAAAATTACTGTACGTATGCATTTCATTATGAGATTCTTGTTCATTTACTATTTATTGATGTACATTATATACAAGGTTTATCAAATGGGAAGGAGTACGCCCAAGTCATTGTCTTCACTAAGCCAGGGGCTTGAAAGAAAATGTAAGTGCTACAACGGGTATTTTGTCAATGGATATGTTTTCCGTATTGAAGAATACGGGCAAGGAAGAAAGACATACAACAACGGTGTTTTTGTTAAGGGATCCACTAGTAATGAGTTAGAAGTTGACTACTATGGTAGATTAGAAGAGGTCGTCGAACTGTAATATCATAATGAGCAGAATATAGTGTTTTTATTCAAATGCTATTGGTATGACACGACTGACAGAGGAATCAGAGTTGATCTGCACCATGGTCTGGTCGAAATCAACTCAAAAGCTAGACTCTGCAACATAAATGATGTCTTTGTTTTCGCAAAGCAATATCAACAAGTTTATTACACATACACCTCTTCATTTAGAAAGGATTGATCAAGAGTGGATTGGTTGTCTGTTTTAAAAATGAAACCTCGGGGTCCTGTCGAGGTTGTTTAGGATGAGAACGAAGATACAAGTGTGCGAGATGAAGTCTTTCAAGTTAGTGAGTTGGTTGAACCATATCGAGTTGCTTCTTCGATTGAATTGGAAGAAAATTCAAATTTTCATGTTTTCGATGATAGTCTTGTTGATGTTGACGTAGAGGAGTTGAATGTTGTTTTGAGCTCTAGCGGAAAAGTAAATGTCGATGAAGAAGATGATATCCATATTGAAGATTGTGATGAAGGTGATGACTATTCAATTGATGACGAAGAAGAAGAAAATTCTGACTAACTATCAAAATGAAGCCATGTGTAAAACCCTTTTTTTTTCATGTAATTTAGATTATGGATGATATATTTTGTAACACGAAATATTTATTACTTGAAATAATTACTTGAAATGTCACAATCACCGACGTCCATACCGATGGAATAAGTTCGTCGGCATTTCACAGATAGTTCGAAAATAATTACTTGAAATGCCTCAATCACTGACGTCCATACCGACGGAATAAGTCCGTTGGCATTTCACAGAGAGTTCGAAAATAATTACTTGAAATGCCACAATCATCGACGACAATATCGACGGATATAAGTCCATTGGTAAGTTGTCGGCAGGTCAATTTTACCAACAAAATTACCAACGAGCTGTGCGAATTCCAAAGGGTTGTGCATTAAATGCATCTCTGACCGCGTGATCTTGCCGATGAAATTACCGACGGACCACGAAAAATATGGAGGGTCATTAAAAATTTTGGTGCGAAATTCAAAAATTACGGATGGATTTTTAACACTTCACCGACGGAATGAATTAAAATAATAATTAATTTTATATCTGTCTGTAAAACTGCCACATAAATTCTAGCGACTGGCCCTTCAGTTCATTTTTTCTTCTCCTCTGTTTTTCACCTTAAATTTCAATTTTTTTCCTCTCCATTCTTCAAAGCTTTCACCTACAATCTCTAGCAAGTTTTCTTGTGAATCTTCATCAGTTTAAAAGGTATGTGTTTCTTCTATTTCATTTTACTTTAGGGTTTTTTTTTGCTTGTTTTTTTTTGTTATGTTTTTTTGTTTTGGTGTATTTTTTGTAATGTAGATAAAGTATTGAATTCAACACATTATTAAAGTAAGCATATTTGATTCTTAAAGTCTATAGTTTTTTTTTTGAATTTATTGAATATTTTTTATTGTTGTATTGGCATAATTATTATTAATTATTTTGTTGAATATTTATTGTTAATATTGAATTTACCTTAGAATTAATAATTGAATATGTTGGAATAATTATTAATTTTACTCTATTATTGCATGATTTGTGTTTAAGTTTTTCCATTTATTTTGATTGTTAGTCTAGAGTTTTTTTTTAATTTATTGTTTTGTTGTATTGGTATAATTATTGAATAATTTTTTGAATTGTAATTGTTAATGTTGACTTTTATGTTTATTTTTTTTATTTATTGAACATATTTTATTATTGTATTGGCATAATTATTGAATAGTTTGTTGAATTATAATTCTTAATGTTGAATTTACCTTAAGATTAGTAATTGAATATGTTGGAATAATTAGTATAGATTGGGTCAATTGGTTGTGGCTATTGTTAATATGTGTAGGTTTGTGGATTTGGGTAGTATCCAGTATAGGAGAGGTGCTGTCAATTTTTTTTTAACATTTGAATTTAATTATATAATTATTTGTATTAAATTGTGTAGATGCGTAGAATGAAAACCAGAGCTGGTTGCTCACGTATGGTCGCAACTAGTTTGTCTAGCAGCGATGATGATATTTCCATAGGTGCCTCTCAAGAAGAGGCACCTACACCACCTGCGCCATCAATTAAAGCTGCCTCTTCCAGCGCTACTTCACAGCATAGAGGCGGCGTGCCTTCACAGTGGAATCAATTTACCCGCAAGTACGTGGCACAGTGGAATTTATTTCATTTATTTTCAGGTTCACAAACATTAAGGTCGCCCGAGTAATATCATCAGTGTTTAAATCGTCGATGGAGATTCCATTGTTTCAATGGAGTCAGATATCCAAGTATCCTGAATGGATGCCTCAAATCAATGCATGGTTTGACAGATTTGAGGTTGGTGTTAATTTATAATTTTCAGCTTATTTCTAATAAATTATTAATATAATTATAAATAAATTATTATTTTTATTTAAAATTAATTATTTATACACAGGACAAATTCTGCTAGGACAGTGAGCATAAAACTGTAGCGAGGAGGGTGTGGGAAAATCACGCGGCAATTAGGTAACATCGAAAACAATACAAGATTTTTTTTAGACAAAAATTATGTTTCGAAATGTAATTTTTGGTTGCGTGAAGTAGGTTGCGTGATTTTTGGTATGAAGCATAAAAAAGAGCAAAACAATCCGCGAGAGATAGGGGTTTTCAAGGCTGGAACGATGCTGCGGTTTGGAGGGATTTCAAACCGATATACATCCTGGAAGATATATGGCCGCACTATCTTGAGCACGTGACGTCTGAGTGTTCACACGACGCTCACAGCCTGGTGTTGGCAACCGGAATCGACCAATTCATGGCCCAATGACAACGCACACTGGTGGCTCCGTTCCGTTTGCTGCACATGCGAAACGGATGGTAAGATTAATTTAAATGAAATATATCGTTAAATTAAGTTGTTGTTAATAAATCTTTTTTCATTATAGGCTACGTCTCTTGGACATGAGCCAAACCCGATGGAGCTGTTTGTGGAGACACATGTGTGGAGTCAAGACCGCTAAAAGGGGGCGCAACAGTTTGTTGATAACCGTGCTCAACATTTCATGGTATGTTTGTTCAACCATTTATTTTGTAAGTTATTATGTTTATTGAATTGAATATGATGATTACTTTTTTTATTTTCAGGAGACCTGTAATAATCGGTTTAGGGAGAGATACGGGGATGATATTTTGACCCATCCGGAATTCGATCCGGATTTGTGGATGGAGGTTGGATCATCAGGTGGACCCGATAAAAATTAGATTTACGGGCTCTCCAACACTACGACCGACAACTTGCGGACGACCCGTAGTGTTTGAACCGTTGGGAGCTCCCAATCAATATTGAGCTCCCAATCTAAAGAGTTCGTGGCTTTGTAGCAACTCAAGACTCAACTCACCGAAAAATACGACCACCTATTAGCTGAGTACGCACAACTCAAAGCGTCTCATGCACAACAAAGAGCGGAGTCTGCACAACAAAAAATAGCTTATGAACAGTTTCGCGAAGTGGTCATGAACATGGCAACACAGAGTGGAACATGTGCGCCTAATCCTTTATGGCCATATAACCACCAGCCTCCTCCTTCAGGATCTCCTCCTCCTCCTCCTCCAGCTTCACCTTTATATTAATTTGTAATAAACATTATTTATCTTTAAAATTTCATTTAGTATTTTTTTTGAAACACATTCAGTTTGTAATGAATATTATTTAACTTTGATTTTTTTGTTTTTGATGTTTAATATAAATTTTATTTGCATAATTGGTTTTTATTACCATTAATTTATATAATTTTATATTATGTATTCTAAATAATTTTTTAAAAACAAATTTAGAAAAAAACTATTACAAAGGGTTTTACCAACGTAATGAATCCGTCAGTATTTAATAGTAGCATTCACCGACGCATTTATAAACGAATATATTCGATCGGTATTTCAAACACTCACCAACAGCTTTATCGACGGACTGAATCCATTGGCATTTGATAGTAGTTGCCATAATTATTGACGAATTTACAAACGAATATATTCGGTCGATATTTCAAGCACTAACCGACAAATTTACTAATGGTACTTAGCCATCGGTAAATCATGATATCATCGATGGAATAAAATCCGTCAGTATATTTCAAGCGGGAAATGTTTTTTTTGGCGCGTAAATTCTGTTTGTAAAACCATTGGCAAATGGTTTTTTTGTGTTTTCGACTGATATAGCGATGGAATGGGGAATCACCGACGAAGGAAAAGCAGACGGATGTAATCCGTCGGTGAAGATGTCGGTAAATAAATCACCGACGAACTGCTTATCACACACCGACGGAATATTTTCATCGGTAAAACTGTGAAATCTTGTAGTGGCTGAAATCGGGCTGGGTTGAAGAAAAAATAGGAAAAGTCATGACCCGGTGTGACCCGGCCGACCTGGCGGGTTTACCCGGCAAAACCCGATAAAAAATCTAGTTGCAACTCGTTCAGTTTTGTTTTTTTACTAAAATGAATCTGTTTTGATTTTTTTTTAAAATAGGGATTGAGCCGGCCGACCAATAGCATATCTTCGAGGGTATGCCATAGACATAGGCAGGTCACTACAAGATCTAACAGTTTTACCGATGAAATTTTTCCGTTGGCGTAAGACACATATTTCATCGGTAATTAATTTGTCCGTCGGTAAATTCGTGGGTAATAAAAAAAATTATTATTGATGGATTTACTGATGGAACAGACGCGTCGGTAATAATATTTTTTTTATTACCGATGGATATACCAACGGAAATTCCTTTGGGAATTCCGTCGGTAATTTTTTTAAAAACATTTTAAAAAAATTCATTTTATAAAATTATAAAATAATTAAAGTAACATAAATCAACACTCTATAATATATACTCAAAATGCTTGGAAAAAAGAACAAGAAAATCAACTCTAACAAATTTGCAACAAATAAATAAAATGAAAATATAAATTCAACTAAAAAATTTCATATGAAAAAAAACAAAGTTGCAATTGCTAAAAATTTTAAAATCCTATAAATAAATCAACTAAAAATTGATTTTATATGGAAAAAAAATCTCACAACAACATTCATACAATTATTAAGAACAAAAACAATTACAAATAAAATAAAAAACAAATATAGTGAAAAAAATCATGAAAAAAGAAGAAGAAGAAAAATCTTACCTTAATGTAGTTGCAAGTGAAGCTAAGGAGAGAAATTTTTTTTCGTAAAGTATATTAATTAAAAAAAACTAAGAGGATAAAAGAATAAAGAAGAAGAAGACATACTCGAGCATGGAAGAAAAGAGAAGGAGATGAGGAGAGAAAAGAAGAGAAAGAAATAGATATTGATGTTTTTTTACATATAATGAAGAAGTAGAAGAAGAAGAAGAAGAAAAATAATAAGAAATGAAACCGTGTCTTGTGAAATAAGAGGATTCAGGGCTCGTTAGCGACGGATTTATTGACGGGTAATTGAATATTAATATTTTTTAATTATTCCGTCGGTAATTCCATCGGTAATATTTAATTTAAATTTTCAATTTTGTAAAAAGTTTTCAGAAACTGCCAACAATTACCGATAATTTTTCAATCTGTCGGTGATTCTGTCTGTAATATTTAAATAAAAATTTTAAATGAATTGAATTTTTTCAGAAAACCACCAAATAACACTGACAACTTTTCAATCCGTCGGTGATTTTGTCCGTAAAGAACAACAATTAACAGTGCAATTGGAAAGTGAACAGTTCCGGAGCGCTCTAGAAAATACCGACGGAATTTATTCCGTCGATAATTCCCTTTGTAATTGACATTATGAACAATGTTCACAAGTTTACCAACGAATTCCGTCGGTAATTCCGTTGGTAAAAATGACATGCCATTATTTTTGTTTTGCTTTGTTTTAATTTTTTTTCCCATGGTAATTCCCTCGGTATTTCCGTTAGTATTTATCGATTTTTTGGTAGTGGGTCTATCACTATATACTCTTTTTTTTTAGAAGAGAAGGAAGAAAACAGAATTAAAAAAAAAAAACTTAAATTAGCAAAATTAAAAACTTATTTCTTAAAATGGCTCATTTTTATAAGACGCGTAAGTCCCACATGCACAATCCACCTAATGCACTGCATCATGAATACCATTGAACTAGAACAGAGGCTTTTCGGCCCTTCCGTATAAAATAATTCACTTAATATATAACAAAACGTTTATCATCATATATAATATAAAAATAATAGATTTATTAAATGTTATAAAAACTAACGCACATCAATTATTACATCTCAATTCATGAGATGTGTAACTCATTTGATTGCATGGATGTCTTATAATACACTCCCATGTCACTATAATAAATTGTCCTGTTATGTTTATATATCATGTCTTACAGATATTTAAATCAATGACAAGAGAAGAAGAAAATGAGAATAAGAAGAAAAGAAAAAAAAGATTTCTACCAATTTTTTTTTAGTTTGATTGGATGCGTAGGTTGCCTGCATGTCTAGGTGCGCCGCACAACCTATACATCTCATAAAACTATATTATTATAAAAAATAAGTTTTCAAGTGTGCTAGTTCGGATATGTTTTTTAATCAATAAGCTAGTTTTGAAAAACAAATCAAAATATAAATTACTTTATTGAGTCTAATTTAATGTTTTAGTGTTAGTGCATTTTAATATTAAAATAAAATACTAGTGAGGTGATTTAAGTTCTGGTAATTACCTAAACAAATTAAAAGAACTGGATTAAATTATGAAGCTTTATTTTTCATATTAGTGAAGGTTCTGATTCTTTTGATTTTTTTTTCAATTAAGTCTCTCTCTAGCCTAATTGGATGAAATTGACCTTGAAATTATAATAGACATATATATTAAAAGATATAGAACTGAAATGTAAGACATAGAGAGATTATATGCTTAATACCAAAATTTACCAATTTATACTTTGATCCTAAAGTTTATTTTTATTAATTTTCAGTGCTTTGAGAGAGATTTGTTGAAAAATGATTCTAGAGAGAAAAAGCATTTGATTGTTGTGATTCCGACAACAAAAATGATCAAGTTTTATGTTCAAATGTTCCATTTAACAAGAAGAATTTGATGGTAGTAGTTTTTTGTCCTTATTTTGCTCCAAAAAAAAAATAGATCAGGGCTTGGTAAGATTTGTGGTCTCATTTTTTTTTTTTGGTTTTTAACCGATTTTTTGCTATTTTAAAGGCTTAAGTGGATTTATTGAGATTTGTTAGGTGTTTCATAGGTATTTTCAAGTCAGAAATTAGTTGAAAAATAGGTTGCTTGGTAAAAAAGAAAAAAATTCGTTTTTTTGCTTAGATTCTAGCCATTTTAGTTACCAAAAACTAGGCAAAATTATGACATGTCATCTGTCACAATAACGATGTGTTGTCATCTAATTTTTTTCCAAGAAAATAACAGGTGGATGAATTAAAGCAAGACCATGTATGAGGGCCTAGCCTCCAGGCACATGGGACGGTCAGCTATGGAGTAAAAGGGAGGATGGTTTTTAACAGTGAAGAAATGAGATGGCTTTTTGCCTTTGTTTTTGATTTCCTCTTTCTTCAAATGTTAGTGTGTGGAGAGGATTGAGATGGGTTACCGAACTTCGATGGTGGTGGGCTAGTGGTGTTTACTGGTGGTGAGATCAGTGAAGAGCTAGAGGAGATAAAATTTTGGTTTTTTTGGGTTCTTTTTCATGGCTAGTGGCTGGTCTTTTGAATAATGGGTCTAGAGTTTTTATTTTTTTGTTTTTTTTTAATAGTATGGGTGTCTTTTGGGAGAGTATTTTTATGTGTGTGATTTTTTGCTCTCACTAATTCTCTCCCCTTATTTTTGTGTGGTATAACCACCTATTTATAGGTAAAATAATTTTATCTTCTTCCCTTTAATTGCTTGGTTCTAAGCAATCTAGATTTTCTTTGGTCCATCATTTTCTTCCTTTTCACTTTTGGTCCCTTTGTCCATTTATATATTGATTTTTTCTTATTTTTTTGTATTTTGATTTTTTTTAAAAGAGCAACATTAACGTCGACGACTCAATTAGCACGTTAACAATTGAACGCGTTGAAAATAGATTTCTTTTAATTTTAAATTTTTTATAAAATATGTTGAAAGTGATGCAAATACATCAAGATCATATTTTTCGGGCTTTTTGTTGTTTTCTTCGCAATTCTTTTTTAAAAAATGGGTGGCAACAAATGCCTCCTCTTTACAATACTTAGGAAGTAAAGACTTGTTATGTCCTTGGCATAGTATGTTTGTAAAGACAAATAAACTATTCTTCCAAAATAAATTTTCTCAAAACTTTTAGTTTGATTGACTTGAAACTTTATCTTCGCAAAAATCCTCTGCAACCAGAAGTATGATCAAATTGTTTACAACTTGGTTAACTTGAAATCTCAATCTAGCGGTTCCCTTCAACCATAACTTTGATCTCTAATACCTTTTAATTACGAGGTCTGAAAACATGGTGCTTTTTTATTGTAGAGTTGAAATTCTTTGTGTTTCCTGATTGCAGGGCTGACCTGAAATTGCGCATCTTCGTGATTCCTTTAGAACCAAAATTTCATGCTATAGCTCGATTAACCTAAAATTCTAATATGTCAATTCCCTTTAACCAGAACCAAAATTTTTATAAATAGCTCAGTTAACATGAAATCCCAATCGGGTGATTCCATTTAACTAGAACCAAAATTTTACCTTTAACTTTGTCAACCTAAAATCTCAACGTAGAGACTCCATTTAACCACAACCTTGGTTTTTGTCTTTAGCTCGGTCAACTTGAAATCTCAATCTGTTGATTCCTTTTAACCAGAACCTTGATTTTTTTCTTCAGCTCGGTCAACCTGAAATCCCATTTTGGCAATTCCCTTTAACTAGAACCAAACTTTTGTCTTCAGCTCAATTAATTTGAAATCCCAATTTAGAGACTCCTTTTAACTAAAACTTTGGTTTTTGTCTTCAACTTGGTTAACCTGAAATCCCAATCTGGCAATTCCCTTTAACCTAAACCCAAATTTTACCTTCATTTCGGTCAACCTGAAATATCAATCTAATGATTTCCTTTAACTAGAACCTTGGTTTATGTCTTCAGATCGGCTAACCTGAAATCTCAAGTTGGCGATTTCTTTTAACGAGAACTAAAATTTTTTTCTTTAGTTCGATTAACCTGAAATCTCAACTTTGACTCTCCTTTTAATTAGAACCTTGGTCTTTGTTACTTCTCGTTCACAGGGTTTGAAGACTCGGTGCTTCCTAATTACAAAGTTAACCTGATACTTCCTAGTAATGGGGTTTCAAAACTTGGTACTTCCTGATTGCAGGATTAACCTGATATTTCTCGATCATAGGGTTTAAACTTGATGCTTCTTAATTGTAGGGTTGACCTGAGTACTCTTCCTAATGAAAAAGTTGATCTTCTTCTTTTCTTGAGAATTTTTTAATAATAGGATTCTTCTCACTTTTCTTCCTGATTATAGGGTTTAAAAACTGAGTTTCCTTGTTATCATAGCTCAAGGATTATTTCTTTGTCAACTCAAATTCATCAAATTCTTGCTAGATTTCATTAAGGATCTTCCTAAAAAATTCAAAAACATATATACAATGCTTTGAGGTTAAACGACATATATCTTTACCTTGTTTCAAAAATAGGCTCCCTCTCTTTGATGCTCCATTATCATAGGGTGCCTTTGTTTGTTATCCAAAGCCTTCTCAATTTTTCTGATTCACTAGCTCATTTGAGTTTACCGTATGCCAGTCCTCCACTAAAATATAGGTGTAGTGCCCATCCTGGTTGTATGCGATGATTACTGCTCTCATTGTATATTAAACCTAACAATACCCTCAAGTGTGGTAGTGCTTGCTTTATTATGAAAGAGTTTAACAAATCATTCACTTCTTGGATTCTCTCAAGAACTGCCTTGTGATTAGCTGTGTGCATCCTACCAACAATTATCAAAAGGTTTTCTAGTACCGACCTCATCTTAAATTGTCAATCAGCCATAAAGTTACCTTCAGTTGAACTATACTTTTCAAGCATATGTTATCATCAAACTTCATAGAACTGTTAAGTCATCTATACATGCAACAAAGGCTTATTGTTGTATGCTCAATATTCTTCTCAATAAATTCCTCTCAGCCCGTCTAATCAGATAATGAAAAGAAATGCATTGTCATCATCAATGATGTTTTTTTTCATGACTCACATTCATGTGGTGAAGTGCATTTTGAATCGATGGGCTTCAAAGTTGATTGTTCCACGATCAGTTTAGGTAACATGCATATTTCCAACATTTATCCAAATGTATCTGATAAAGGAATTTTTAGCATGTATACTTTTCACTATTCATACATGAGAAGCAACAAACACCAGTCGTTGCTGCCTTATAATTTTGAGATTGAGAGAACTGCAAGGGGATTAAGAAAGAAAATGCGAGAGACTAAAAACAGTTCAGACATCATGGCAGACAATGAAAATCCTGAGTAAGACACAAGGGCATTGAGAGATTTTGCTCTCCCACAGGTGACAAGAATTCGTTCTGTTATTAGGAAACCTAGGATTGAGGCCAATAATTTTGAGATCAAACTAGCAATACTGCAGATGATTCAAACCTCAATTTAGTTTTATGGGTTGCCAAATGATGATCCTAACGCCCATATTGCAAGTTCTTATAAATTTACGACATGTTTAAGCATAATGGCGTTACTGATGATGCCATTCACCTCAGATTGTTTCCATTTTCTCTGCGAGATAGAGCGAAGAATTGGTTAAACTCCATGTTTGCGGACTCAGTTATCAGCTGGGAAGATTTAGCTTAAAAATTACTTGCTAAATTTTTCCCACCAGCCAAGACAGAAAAAATACGCATTGAGATATCTAATTTCACCCAACTTGATAGTGAACCGTTTTATGAGGCATGGGAGAGATACAAGGATTTGCTCAGGCGATGCCTCCACTATGGATTGCCGAAGTGGATGTAGGTGTAGAATTTTTACAATGGATTAAATGCCTTCACAAGAACACTAATTGATGCAGCTTTAGGAGGAGCTTTTATGAGTAAGTCACAGGATGATGCTTACAATTTATTGGAAGAAATGGCCATGAACAATTACCAGTGGCCAAATGAAAGAAGCATACAGAAAAAGATTGTTGGGGTGCATGAAATTGATGCAATCGCGAAATTAACAGCTCAAGTCCATTCACTGACTCAACAACTGAAAGCCACTCAACTAACAACAAATGCCATCCATACAATGTGTGTTTTTTGCCATGGAAATCACACAAATGAAGAGTGTCAGGTTGGGAACCCATTCTCTCAAGCAGAACATGCTCATTTTGTGTCAAACTACAGTCGACAGAACAATCTCTACAGTGCAACATATAATCCTGGCTGGAGAAATCATCCTAATTTCTCATAGAACAATCAAACTGTCATGAAGAATCCATTCATGCCATCTTTAAGTGAGCACATGAAAGAGAAATCAAAACTTGAAGAAGCTATAACACAATTAGCAAACAACACCAGCAGATTCATAACTCAAACAATTACAAATATGCAGAACCAAGCAGCTTTAATTCGAAATTTGGAGGTTCAAATTGGTCAGTTAGCTAACATGCTCACAGGTAGACAACAAGGAAATCTACCAAGCACAACTAAAATTAATCCTAAGGAGCAATGCAAGGCCATAACCTTAAGAAGTGGAAAAGAAATGGAGCAGACTACTGGAAACAAGAGTGCAGGAAAAGAAGAGGAGGAGTAAGTGGCCAAACCACTTCAGAATATGAAAAAAATCTGATCCTCTACTAGAACCAATGCAAGAAATAATACAGAGAATTCCATTTCCACAGCGACTTAAGAAGAATAAACTTAATAAGCAATTTTCTAAATTTCTTGATGTGTTTAAAAAACTGCAGATTAACATTCCTTTTACAGATGCTTTTGAACAAATGCCAAACTATGTGAAATTTCTGAAGGACATCCTCTTAAACAAAAGAAAGCTAGAGGAATATGAGACTGTTGCTTTTACTGAGGAATGCGGTTCCATTTTACAGAAGAAATTGCCTCCTAAACTTAAGGATCCAAAGAGTTTTACTATACCATGTTCCATTGGAAACTCTACGTTTGAAAAAGCTTTATGTGATTTAGGTGCAATTATTAATCTCATGCCTTTATCTATTTTTAAGAAGCTTGGTTTAGGTGAAGCAAGGCCAACCACAGTAACACTACAGCTAGCTGACAGGTCACTAAAGCATCCAAGAGGAATAATTGAAGATGTACTGGGGAAAGTGGGCAAGTTCATCTTTCCAGCAAACTTCATCAAACTGAATATAGAGAAGGATAATGAGATTCGTATCTTGCTTGGTCAGCCATTCTTTGCCACTAGAGATGCGTTAATTGATGTGAAGAAAGGAGAGTTGTGGTTAAGGGTGAATGAAGAGGAGGTGATTTTCAATGTGTTCAAAGCCATCAAACAACCAGATATGGGGGAGAGTTGCTTCAGCATTCAAGTGGACTCCTTAATTAATAACAAAGTCAAGGTTCCAACTAACCCGTTGGAAACATGTTTGGTAAATAGTATACTAGAAGAGGATATTGAGATAGCAGAATATAAATGTTGGATGGACTCTTTTGAACCTAAATGCAGAAGATACTTTGAAGATTTGGGACAAGCACCACCAAAAATAAAATCAACCAGTGAACAAGCATCGGTTCTGGAATTGCAACCTTTGCCAAAGCACTTTCGGTATGCATATCTTGGAGAAGCTTCCACCTATCCTGTGATAGTCTCTGCAAAGCTGTCCAAAAAAAAAGGAAGAAAAATTGTTGAGGGTGTTGAGAAAATATAAGGCAACTCTCTGGTGGGTATTGGCAGATATCAATGGCATTAGTCCCTCTATTTGCATGCATAAAATTTTATTGGAGGATGAAGTCAAGCCAACAATAGAACATCAGAGAAGGCTTAACCTGACCATGAAAGACGTAGTCCGAAAAGAAGTTCTGAAATGGTTAGATGCTGGTGTTATTTATCCAATCTCTGACAGCTCATGGGTGAGCCCAGTTCAAGTTGTGCTAAAGAAAGGAGGAATGACAGTGGTAAAGGATGCAGATAACAACCTGATACCTACTAGATCGATAATTAGATGGAGAATTTGCATGGATTATCGAAAGCTCAATAAGGCAACTCGCAAAGATCACTTCCCCCTACCATTCATTGATCAGATGCTGGACATGTTAATTGGGTATGAATACTACTATTTCCTATATGGTTATTCAGGATACAACCAAATAGCCATCGCACCCGAGGACCAGGAGAAGACCACTTTCACCTGCCCCTATGGTACTTTTGCTTTCAGAAGAATGCCTTTTGGGTTGTGTAATGCACCAATTACCTTTCAGAGGTGCATGATGGCTATTTTTTCAGATATGGTGGAGCAGATCATTGAGGTCTTCATGTATGACTTTTTTGTATTTGGAACTTCTTTTGATGACTGCTTTGCAAAGTTAGCGTTGGTTTCAGAGCGTTGTGAAAAGACAAACATGATATTAAACTGGAAAAAATGTCACTTCATGGTAAAGGAAGGTATAGTGTTGGGGCACCGGATTTCAGAAAAAGGAATAGAGGTAGATAGAGCTAAAATTGAGGCAATAGACAAGTTTTTGCCGCCAACTTCAGTAAAAGGGGTTAGGAGTTTCCTTGGTCATGTGTGATTTTATAGGAGGTTCATCAAAGACTTCTGTAAAATATCCAAACCACTATATAGTTTGCTGCTAAAAGACACAAAGTTTCAGTTTGATGAGGAATGCAAGACATCCTTTATGTTGTTGAAAGAGAGGTTAGTGACAACTCCTAAGTTTTGAGGTGCATACGGGACATGAGTTATTGGTGCCTCCACAAGAAGCTGTGCAAATTTTCCATTTCTACTCTTGAAACTCGACGCTTGTTCGAGCAATTTTTTTAGTCTAGCCACTTCACCTTTAATGCTATCAATTTCTTTTTGACAATGAGCCTTTATCTAAGCCATTTATTTGTTTTTCACCATTTCTTTCAGTCATGTGTAGTAGACCTTCGATAGGAAACTTACGTTTCAAACTGTGAACATGCATGCTAAATGTATGAGCATGTATTCAAAATGATGGGCTTGCCCTTCATAGGATGACACACATTCATAACTCTTGCATGGTGGATAAAAAATTTGATTGTCCAAACTCTACAATGAAAATTTCCTGAGTGGCGACTATTATGTCACCTGTAAATCTTGAACTTAAAATGCTTCATAAAGGGCTTTCCTTGATGAAAAACATGTGTAGGGAGCATACACTCTAAGGGTATGTTCTAATTCTTCTTTGTGAGACAAAGTAGGTTTACTACTTGGTCTCCAAAACGATCTCAGATCTACTTAGTGATGGTCTTTGTAAAGATAGTATGTGGGTGTTATAAGGAATGGTTAAGGTATGCATACCTACCATTACCAAGCAAGCACTTAGATATGAGTTGGGTGTTTCACGCATCTATAGGGCAAATCGCTAAATGTATGAGCATGTATTCAAAATGATGAGCTTGCCCTTTATACGATGACACACATTCATAACTCTTGCATGGTGGACAAAAATTTTGATTGTCCAAACTCTATTTGCTAAGCTTAAAAAAAACTTGACAAAACTATGTTAGCCTCTCAAACATCCACGCTTAGCTTCCTTGTTAATTTTTTTTTCTATTTTTTTTCAACCTCTTTTTCTTGATCTTGAAGGGATTATTTATAAGGTTTCGTTAGGGTTTTCAAAGATTTTGAATCCAGTTCTGACCTCTTGGTCTTGAGGGAAGTGTTGTAAACCCTTGATAAGAATCTATTAAGGAGCCTTTATGTGTGAACATAGGAAAACCAAATAAGTTTTTTGTATGATAGTTGCACTATTTAGGCTGACTGAACTACCTATTTTCGAGGTCTTGTCGGTGTAATTCTGACATCATCATCATCTGAAACTACCTAAATTTGGTAGACGGGGTGGACGCCTTATATTTAAATCCAATTTTGCTCAATTTGAAGGTTTATAACTCGATATTTATGCATTTGAAGTTGTCAACTCGATCAACCAAAACTTTCAAAATGCACGTGCAAGCTAACAAATAACATGTCATTCATCTTTTCATCTTTAAGTCTGAACGACATGTCATTTAGGGTTTTTAATTTGGAATTTAAAAAATTTCAATTGAGTCCCTGCTCTTCCAATTACTTTTAATTATACTTGTAATTGCCTTAAGACTTTTAATTTCATACAATTTCATCCTTTTCAAACTTAATTGCCAACCCAAAACTTGACCACTATTTTCATTTTAGTCCTTGGTTCTAAATTTATCCATTTCGACCCTTAATTGACTAACAAACTTTTAATTCCTTTAATTTGGCCTTTAATTTGGTCAATTCAGCTAGTACATTTACTCACCTTTTTCAATTTGGTCATTGGTTTTGGATTTCTTCAATTAAGCCCTTAATTGCCTATCAAACTTCAATATTTATGTAATTAAGCCTTAATTTGACCAAATTAACTCTTAAAAATTACAATTCAACCCCCAGACTTTAATTGCTTCCAATCAAAGCCTAAATTGACTTCAAAAAATCAATTTTTATTGCAATCAAGCCCTCAATAAATTCAATTACACATTGAAAAATTCCAATTAAGTCCTTCAACATGAAATTTTGAATTTCCTTCATGAAATTAATTTTTTCTTTGTCAATAAGGCCTTTATCAGTCGAAAATACACTATCAAAATTTTTAATCTTGTATATTTTAATCTTCCTCAACAAGTCTTCAACAATTTCCTAGGCATTTTGGTATATTCTTCTCATTGATATATTTTTTGTTTTCTTCCAACATTTTTTCATTTTTTTGTATTTTCTCTTCTTTTTTATTTTTCCTGATTTTTATTTTACCCAACATGGAGGATGAAATTGAAAAAAAAGTTGAAAAAAAAAAATCATTCTCTCAATTTTTTATTTTTGAGGACTAAACGGTACATTGCCCTAGCATCTCATTGTTCATTGTTACAGTGAAATTCCAAGTGGTTTCAGTATATTACTAGATAATTTTTCAAGCTACTCTATGGGTCAGATTAAACTTTTTCTAGACATAAAAAAATATCTAGGTGTTGATAATGTGTTTTTTAGTAGAAAAAATTAAAATTATATAACCATTGACTTGATATGACCTAGTTAACTCGGCAGGTCCAAAAACAACCCAGATGAAAAATAAAAATGTAGTTAAACTAAAAACAATAAAGACAATATATATTTTTTAAGTATTGAAACAACGACATATTAGATCGACTCGGATCAACTTAGGTTACCTTGTCAAATCTACTACCCATATTATAAGACCTTGATAACCCTATAGAAAGCAAATAAAAAAAATTATTTAACCCAATTCTCAATCATTACAATGTTGAAGGATAAAATCAGATAAAAAAGGACAAAAACAATGACCCGACTTAATCTGTCAAACCCGGGTGAGGAGAATAGGATAACTCCATAGAAAGAAAATAAAAAATAATTATAAAGTCTAATGATCAATTAATCCAATGTTGAAGGATGAAACTGAAATAAAATCCAATTAAAAAAAGGAAAAACAATCGAGTCAACTTGGCTAACCCGTAAAACTCGTAACTCGAGTCATGAAACCATGATAATCCTATAAAAAACAAATTTAAAAATAATTATTATTACAAAGTCTAATTCTCAATCAACTCAATGTTGAAAAATAAAATTTAAAAAAAAATTAAAAACATGAAAAAAAACCCGAGTCAACACGACTAATCTGCAAAACTCGCGACATAGGTAATAAGACTTGGATAACACCATAGAAAACAAATCGAAATAAATTTTAAAGTCTAATACCCAATAAATCTAATATTAAAAGATAAAATTAAAAAAAAAATTAAATATAATTAATCCATCCATAAAGGAATAAGTGACATTTACTGTTGCATTATCTACCAATATTTCTATATATGACAACGAGACATCATATTTTAGATCGGCGTGATTTTGGTTGTGAAAGTCCACACATATTCAAATTCTCTTATCTTTCTTCTCTATTATGAAAATATTGAACACCTATGTCAGATACTTTATCACTTCCAAGAAGCCCGCGTCAAACTACTTTCTTATTTTATTTTTTATTTTACTTTCAGCATAACCTCCAGCCCCATCCTTCTTTAACTTCTACGTAATTGACTTGAAATAAGGTAGCAAAGGGCGTCTGTGTATATATTTGTGTCTAAGCTAGGTATGTCTGCATAAGACCTCCAGTTTGAATAGGTATTATTGAATTTTAGCTTATTTGACTTCTTATATTCGACTCTTCAGTGAGCAAAACATCCACCCCTAACTTAGAAAATAGATCATTTAGGTCCAACTACACTTAATTTGGTTGCAAGACATAAATTAGGCAAGGACAGGCATCCTTGATACAAGGGATCTCAATCTTATGTTCATTAGGCTTATGTCTTTCAATTTTAGTTACCCTTTTTTCTTTCTTTGTCTTTTTTCACCATCATATGCAAGCAGTCTTTACGACTAGGCTTAAAGACTAACCTAAATCTTTAATCAGCATGCTTGAGCTTTACTTGTCTTTTTTTTCAAATAACTCATGCCCTAAGTTTAATTTGAGTGCAAATCCACTCTTCATCATGCGCATAACAACCATTCTTATAGCTTTAGAAAACTCTAGGACTCTCCTTTATAAAGACTTTTATAGGATCAAAGTAGCATTGATAATCTTAAATATATATAAAAGTCACCATCGTGAGTTCCTCTAGTTTCTATGCAGAGTATCTTCATCAGGGAAAACCAATTTAAAAGGTAACCAAAACATTAAAAAAAAATAAACAAATTTGAGTATTAAAATTATATAAACAGAGCATGGGTATTTTCAAAATCGTAAATATGTCAAAGATATTAAATTAAATGCATAGGGTAAATTATTACCCATATTCCTCTAATTGTAGAGGACATGGTTTTATAAAATTATGAATTAATTAAATATTAAAGAAATGAAATGAATTTATCAATCAAAGTATCTTTCTTTCTTAAATAGGGCTATATATTTAAATGAAATGAAATGAAAATATTTGACCATTTTGTTAAATTTTTTCATGTAATACATTTATATTCCTTGACAAGTAGATTTTTGTCATATGACATCTTATATAAAAAAAAATTAGACTGATAGAATTCATTAAAACGAAATGTACATTTCTTTTTATGTTGGATTGCATGATTTTGTTCCATTTGCTTCATATTTAACTTTTTTGTTTTACATAAAATACACAAGGCTGCCTTGAACAATAAAGCATCATCCACCCAAATCCCAATTGAAATTGAATATTTTGAACACTAAAGAGCATTATGTGTACAATATTGATGTTTATCTCTGCTGTTCAAAAACAATTCCTTTTTCCCAGAGTACTTCAGATCATAGCACAACAAGATACTACTAATGTTAATTTTGCAAAAAAATGAGTGTCACTTGCAAATTTGGAGTAATTTGTTTTCTAGTTGATCCATACTAATTGAATGCCTTCAATGAGACGCATTTATCAACGTTAAAGATTCAGACCATCACGGATAATTTCATTATTCTCTCGAGAATAATTAATTCATACCTTCAGAAACAAGGTTGAAGGGAAGATGAGACAAGAGGTCCCGGCCTTATCTTGGGACCTTACTAAGAGAGAATTTCTTGCTCGGAGAACTACTTCTCAAAACTGAAACATTTGATTTCAATATACATTGGTATTCGCCATAAAGTCCCAGCCCTATAGCAAGCATAACCTTGTGCAATATTCACATAAGATCGAGTTAAGAGTTTTGTGAGAATCTAGCTTAAGTAAGCAACAACTAGATTTTTCAATCTAATATCTTGTTTTCAAATTTGTTGGCAATCCTCAAAATTTTGATTTTGGTATTTCTCCAATATTTCTCAATTTATTTTTCAAATTTATTTATATTTTTTAAAATTCTGAAATCTAACACAAAGCTATTGAACTAAACGATAAAAAGTTAAATCATAAATTTTATCTTAATGAGGATCAATAATATCCAAAACTAATTTGTTACGGGTAATTCAAATAGATCAAAGATACCACAACTTGTTAAAGGATTTCATTAGTATAATGGTATATACTATCTAGAGAAGTATTGATTAGTTAAAATATATTTGGTAATGCAGTTTAATTTAATAATGTTCATAGATGAAATTTCATTTATATTCCATCAATTTAGTTAACATGATGTTAAGAGTACATATGACTTGCATAAAAATTCCCATTAAAAGAAAATTAAGGCTAGTAATTAAATCATTTAGAGAAAAAAAACAAAATTATATATATAAGCAATGGAAAAGAAAATGAAATTCAATTCATTACACGTGATTCTTATTTTTATTAAGAGATTTTGTTAATAATTTTATTCAAACAATCTTTTTCTGTGTAATGCCCTTTTAATATTTAATTTTAACTACATATTCTTAATAAAATGCAGAGGGAAATTTATATTGTCCTCCAACGATGTTCTTTTATATCATGATATTCACAGTCTATTACTTAGCATCGATTATTTGTTTTCTAGTAAAGGCGTTAGATATAATAATGCAGTATTTTCAATGTCTTGAGTGAACAACATTCAAAGTCCAAATAATTGTCAGATTAATTTGAGATCCTTTTTGTTTTGGTCACAATAACCTACAAATTTCACAGTACTGCCCATGATTTGAATATAAAATCAACAAATTAAGTTAACAGCTCTTTTTTTTTAATTATTATTATTAATTTTTTTTATAAGCACCAGTAAGTTCGTTATAGAAAAAGCACTTGCAAAGTGGAATCTACTGAAAGTTTGGTTTTTCAAATGGATGAAGCCCTGAGTAAACAACTTTAGAAGAACTATAATAAAGTCTTCGTCAAACAATACAAAAGTGGAAATTGATGGGAAAGGAAGCAACATAACCACCCTTGGTTTTATGATAAAAAGTGGACTTCTTGATAAGATTTCTTATAAAATATGAAGAAAAGATGAGGAAAAAAAACCTCTTTACTAGATCCCAAACATCTTGCTGCTCGATCACTACGATCAAGAGAATTTTCTGGTACTCGATCTTGTAGATGATTCGTGTGGCTCGGACCCTAATCGAAGCTCAAGGTCCAATCCTGCTTGCGAGGTAGCTTGATTCAACTCCATCTTGTTTTCTTCACTGCCATCAGTGCCTACCTTCGCATCAACGATAAAGGGTAGCTGCTGAAATTCTTCGCTAGCCTTATTTCTAGGAGTAGAACGATCATCTTCAATAGATGGAGCACATGGGGTTTCAGGCGCACTGCTTATTTCCTCAGTCGACTTTGTGATGTTCAAAGAAAGAAAGTTTTCGTCCAAAGCTTGTTTGAGTTTCGCCCTATCTCTTCTATGGATATTCATGTGGCCTCCTAATGCTTGTGCATTTGTGAAGCCTCTCTTGCAGAAAGAACAAGTATAAGACCTTACATGACTTGAACCCTGCAGGTCATCTGAACTGCATGCCTTCTGGTCGGACTTTCCGGTGCTCGTGAGACTAATATCCATTATTTCAAGCCTGAGAGGAGAGAGAGAAATTGAGAAAATAGAGGAAGACAAAAGGATGGAGGCAATATTATACGGGTCAAATTAATGATCAGTTGCAAGAGAGGCTTGGATCATTTAGAGGAAGTATAGCAGGCTAGGATAATTTTCTTCTTGCTAGGTAGCTTAGATGCATGAACAACAATTTTTATTTTATCAACTCACTTTTAATGGCCAAATTGTCCTTCAAAATTGGTCAGAAATTTTTTTTTACCGAGTTTAATAATAGCAGCCATTTTACTTGTCCGAAGTTCCCTTATATTCTATATTTAATACAAATTAGATACGTAGAGGAAAGGTTCTAAGAAACTCATATTCCAACTTTTAGAGCTTGTGAAAGGATATTTGTATTCTATAGAAATTGCAGACTTTCCACAATCAATCTTTTGATGTGGACGTCTGAACTCCTCTCATGTGCTGGTCAAAAGCCTAGGTAGTCTGCAATTGCATAGCTTCAAAGAACGGTGACGTTTGCACATAAACGAAAGGGGAAGAACCGGATAGATGGAGAGAGAGGAATCGGACATGTCTCTTTCGTATTAGGTTTTGTTGAATATCCATCGGAATGCATAGAGACTTTCTATACCCTGTACGTGAGATAATTTTTAATTACATCAATAAAATGTATATATATATATATATATATATATGCTACTATCTTGTTTCATAGTAATAATAATAAAAAAGGGGATGCCTCGTATGTTCATAAGTTACCCAGGGAATTAGATCAACTCTTGGCTTCGTGATTTTACAAAAATGAGTTTAATTACTTTATTATTTAACATATAATAAAATGGCTTGGCTTTGATGGTAGCAGTAATGAACAATGAAAAGCCATGTAATTCTTCACTTTTATCCTTAAAAGTTTTGAGGATTTTTTTAAATTTAAATTTTATTATTTAATATTGGATTTACTTGGTATTGAAATTTATAATTTATTTTGGTTTATTTTTTATGAAGTTATTTCGATCTTATAACTTGAACCGCAAGTTTTACAGGTTAGCCGTGTAGACTTTAGTAAATTTTTTTGTCTAACAAAGGGTTGATTGGGAATCAGACTAATAATTTTTTTCAATTCATTTTTTATGGAGTTATCTAGGTCTTCTGATCTAAATTTGGCAGGTTAACCCAAGTTGACTCAGCTCATTTTTTATCCTTTATTTATTTATTTTTTTGAATTTAATCTTTTAAAATTAGGTTGATTGGAAATTAGAATTTATAATTTCTTTATATTTGTTTTTTATATGGTTATCACTGTTTTATAACCCGAGTCACGGGTTAAGCCAATTAACTTAACTATAACACCCCCAAATAGATAATATATAGTAACATATTAAAATCAATGGAACACCACTATAATAGCGTGAAATTGTTTTTGGACCCTAGTTAATACATATCCACCCTCAGTTAATACATAGTTCCTAATCTTTTGGTTGACCCTTTTATAAGACATAAGCCCAATGATATTTCTTATACTAAGACCAATAAGTAACCCAAAACATAACAGTCTCCACTTCGAGACTCGTTTTAAACACCATTTAGAGATATGATAACATAATCAACAAGTAATCATTGTCCACCCACATCTATGTTAAAGATGTATGCCCAAACATCTTTCTAGTCTTCGTTTATACGACCAACTATTATTCAACAACTACCTCCAAACCTGGTACAAGAAAATGGAAATCAACCCCCCATTCTTTATGGCCGATCTAAAATAACCATTTAGAGTCTCACTCCTGTAGCTAACTCCTATGAGTAAAATATGCATCCAATATGTCTTTTTAGGAACCTCAATTCTAGCCCCACTCATGTGGCTAACTTCCATGATTATAACTCATGCATACTTATCTTTAATACTTATTTACAAGTTAAACCTCTCATTGGGGTTAGTTTCCATACAACATTTCATTCAACATGACTATTATTAGATATTAATCCTACCCCCTCCCATGTGGCTGACTACCATATCGCAACACAATTTTATCCTTTAATATTATGTTGATTGAGAATTAAGCTTCATAAATATTTTCGATTTACATTCTATAAGATTATCCTAGTCTTATGACTCCGGTCACAGGATTTATTAGTTGATTTGGGTGGTTTCTTGTGTTCTTTTTATAATTAGTTTTTTTTAATTTCACCCTTCAATATTGGGTTGTTTAGTGATTGAGTTTCGTAATTGTTTTTTATTTGCTTTTTATGGGGTTATCCCTGTCTTATGACCCATGTTTGTAAAGTTAATTCGAGTTGACTTGACTCATTTTTTTAGTTGAATTTTGTTTTCAATTTCATCATTTAATATTAGGTTGATTGAGAATCGGGTTTACTAATATTTTTTTAATTATTTTCTTTCTATAGGGTTATCAAAGTCTCATGACATAGATAATTATTATAAAATGTATGTGTGTGTGTGTGTGTGTTATAGAATGCACCTATATAGGAAATATTATAGGCATATCTTTTATTGTAATCTTTACCATTACTATTACATATTGCCCTACATATATATATAGAAAATGTTGGCTAACCAATAGGTCAAGCCTCCTAATTATTCTCAACTATAATGGTTTTGACAGGTTAACTCGAGTTGATCTGAGTCAATCTAATATGTTATCATTTCAATATTTTTTGAAAATATTGTTCTAATTTTCTTTCAAGTCAAACTATATTTTTATCGATTGTTTAGATTGCCTTTGAATCTGTTAAGTTGACCATGTCACATGAGGTTAATTTTCATATAGTTTTTTTTTTTAAAAAAATCAAATACATTAACAACATCTAAATATTTTTTAATGTTAAAAAATAATTTGACCCGTAATATAGTATGAGTGATGATCTAGTACTCATTAATCAGGCATTGATCAATAAATATATATAAAAGTGCAATTTTAAAAAAAAATTTGATAAACTATTATACCCTTAAAAAACTACTATCGTTATAATTTACCTCAATACCAACACATAATCTTACTTTATTTTGTCATATTTTGTATGAGGCTAATCGTATGACTTGTAACTGTGCAATCAAGATGCGAGAAGAATATGTGATTTGGCTTCATCTTAGTGTTAATTTGGAATCAGAAGAGAAATAACACTACCAGAAAACCAGAGAAAACCAACAGAATTACCGACGGAAATAATTTCATCTCACAATCTGTCGATATATACCAACCGTTTCGCCGAAGGGGTATACAGTTTGTCTGGAAATATGCAACGACGTGGTGACGTCAGACGATTTTACCAACAGAATTACCGAGGGATTCAAACTGAGATAGTCGTACAGTGACGTGGCACTGTCACCGACGGAATCACCGATGGAATCACCAACGAAGTATTTCCGTCGGTGATTCCATCGGAAAAAACCATTATATACCCACCTGTCTGTCGACACGCTCTTCTTCTGTTTCTCCTTCTTCTTCTTTCTCATCCCACCTCTCCCCTCCCAAACTGCAGCTCCCCTCCCAAACTACAGTCAAACACCCATCCCAACTCTCCACTATTCTCAACACGAGCACTAAAGTTTCTTATATCTTATACGTGGTCACAATATCTGTTTCTTGTAGATGTTATCATTTTTTTTGTAAGTAAATCTATCCTTTTTAGTTTTAATATTTAATTGTGAATTTTATTGTTTTAGTATATGTATTTTGTTAACGTTTGTACTTGTTTAATTGTTATTTATCAAAGAAACTTGTAGTATGAATGTATAATTTTGTAGTTGTTATAGTTTGTTTTAGATTTTGTCAAATTATATTTGTTTGTAAATTGTTGAAATTTTGTTTGAATTACACCGAATTAAATGTGTTGTTGTGATGAAATAAATAATTAATAGCTTGTTTAACGAGTCTTGTTTAATTGTTCTCAATTCTATTTCGAAGTTGTGATTTCTGTAAATTTATATATGTATAAATTTGTATGTATGAACGCTGATAGTTAATAATTGATAATGAATATTTAACATAAGTGTTGTTTGAGTTTGTTGGATAATGTTGGGGAAAACCAATATTTTTGTTATGTTTTATATAGGTTCAATAGAAGTCATGGATGATCGTTCATGGATGTATCGAGACTCACCCTAAGGATTGCGGAGGATGGATTATTGTAACGGTATCCAGGGTTTTATTAATTTCGTAACATCTATTCCGAGGAATTTTACTGATGGCGATATTAGGTGTCCATGCAAGAAGTGTAAAAAATTAAAGTTTCTGCATCAAGATGTTATAACGATGCATCTTCTAACCAAAGGGTTCATGGAAGATTACCTGTGTTGGTATGCTCACGGAGAACTATTTGTTCCTGATGAGAGCATGGAAGAACAGGTGGTTGGGTCAACTTCTAGTGCTAGCAATATGCATGAAGTTGGAAATGAGAACAGTAATCCTTACAAAAATATGGTTATAGATGCAATGAGAATGAGTGAAGGTAATGTCAGGGAATGTCCAATCATAGAAGAAGAACCTAATGCAGATGCAGCAAGGTTTTTTGATCTGTTGAGAGATTCTGACGAACCATTATGGGATGACTGCACGAACCACAGTAAATTATCAGTCGTAGCACAGATGTTCACCATCAAGTCAGATCACGGGTTGAGTGAGGCCGGTTATGACAAGATTATTGAATGGGCGAGAAGCATTTTACCTGAAGGGAACAGGCTGAAAGAGAACTTCTATGCTACCAAGTCCATGATGAAACCCCTCGGTTTAGGATACCAGAAAATTGATATATGCCCTAACTTCTGCATGTTATACTACCTTGAAAATGCTGAGATGACCGAGTGCATGACATGCGGGCATTCCCGTTACAAACCCAGAACTGGTACAGGGAAGACTCTCGTGGCATATAAAAAACTTAGATACTTCCCAATCACACCTAAACTGTAGAGGTTATTCATGTCACCAAGGACTACTGAGCACATGACATGGCACCAATCACACCATGCGGTTGATGGAGTGATGGTTCATCCTTCTGATGGTGAAGCTTGGAAACACTTTAACAAAATGCATCCTCACTTTTCAGCTGAATCAAGGAACGTGCGTCTTGGGTTGTGTACAGATGGATTCAACCCATTCGGGTCATTTGCTGCTCCTTATTCTTGTTGGCCGGTCATACTGATGGTTTATAACTTGCCACCGGGGATGTGTATGAGGCTGGAGTTCATGTTTTTATCTATAGTCATACCAGGTCCAAGCAGTCCGGGTCGGAATATAGATGTTTGTCTTCGTCTGTTGATTGATGAGTTGACGCAGTTGTGGTCCTCTAGAGCTTTGACATATGACATCTCGATGAAAATTTTTTTTGTTATGAGAGTGGCTTTGATGTGGACTATCAATGATTTCCTAGCTTATGGAATGGTTTCTGGTTGGAGCACCATGGAAAGCTAGCATGTCCATACTATATGGAGAACAACAAGGCATTCACGCTAACAAACGGGGGTAAAGCTTTTTTTTTTACTGTCACCGTCGTTTCTTGCCACATAACCACATGTACAGAAAAAACAGAAAGGATTTCTTTGTTGGCAGAGTTGAAAATGATGTTGCACCCCCGCGTCTTTCCGGTGAAGAATTGTTTGATGTTGTGTCAGAGTACTGTGAACTTGTGTTTGGTCTCCAATCAAGTAAGCAGAAGTTTCCTGGTTTTGGTTTGACCCATAATTGGGTGAAGTGAAGTATGTTTTGGGAGCTCCCTTATTGGAAGACCAATCTTCTCCGCCATAACCTTGACGTCATACACATTGAAAAGATCGTGTTTAAGAACATTTTCAACACCGTCATGGATGTGAAGGGGAAGACAAAGGACAACATCAAGGCTAGATTGGATGTAGCGTTGTTCTGTAACCGTAAAAATATAGAGTTGGTTTGTGATGGGTCACAGGTTGCAAAACCAAGAGCAAGCTTCGTGCTAGAGAAAAACGCACAACTACTAGTCTACAAATGGCTTAAGAGTCTGCGTTTCCCCGATGGACATGCCTCGAACATATCAAGGCTAGTTAATATAAAGGAATGCAGATTATATGGAATGAAGAGTCATGACTACCATGTGTTTATGCAAACACTCATCCCATTAGCTTTTCGTGATTTGTTGTCAAAGGGGATATGGGATGCACTAACGGAGATTAGTCATTTCTTTAAAGATCTATGCTCCAGCAAGTTGAATGTTGATCACATTGAAAGGCTTGAAAAGAATATCATCGAGATAATATGCAAACTTGAGATGATATTCCCTCCATCATTTTTTGACTAATGGAGCATCTACCCGTACCTTTACTGTTTGAGGTAAAAGTTGGAGGGTCGGTCCAGTACAGATGGATGTATCCATTCGAGAGGTTAGATATTATAGTTGCTATGACATTTATAATTAAATGTTTTTGTTTTTATTTTAATGTTTTAAATTGATAATTTTTTATTAATATATATATATATATACAGGTACTTGTTCAATCTTAAAAAAAGGGTTAAGAACAAGGCGCATTTTGAGGCGTCAATATGTGAGGCGTATATTGTTGAGGAGATCTCAATATTTATCTCATACTATTTCGAACCTCATTTGAGAACGAGGATAAACCGTGTTCCACGGCATGATGATGGTGGTGAAGTGCATTCAAGTGGGAACTTGTCAATATTCTCCAATCCTGGACGACCCACACCTAAAAATGCCGTAAGGGGAAGATATTTGTCTGAAATAGAGTTTAGATAAGCACACAATTATGTCATATTTAACTGTGATGAGCTGAGACCTTTTATTAAGTAAATAGATGTTCGATTTAAACTTTGTCAAGAGTGTACTATTTATGTTTTGTGATACCATACATTCAGATAATTTGGAACAACCTTGCAGGCAACATCGATGATACTTACTGTCCAATAACTCACAGCTGACCGAATCTCAGATCTTTCAATTACAAGATGAACAATTTGCCACATGGTTTAGAACACATGTAAGTCCTATCACAAACTCATTATCTCTTGCAATGTAATTAATTGTAGTCAATGTTACATAATATCCATTTATTGATTATTGTTGTATTTAATTTACAAGCTAGGTTGATCAAATGGGAGGTAGTGCTGCTATTTCACTGTCTTTACTATGTCTAGGCCCTGAAAGAAAAGTCAAGTGCTATAATAGGTATTTTGTCAATGGATATGTCTTTCATACTGAAGAATACGGGCATGGAAGAAAGACATACAACAACGGTGTTTGTATTAAGGGATCGACTTCTAGTGAGTTTGAGTTGAATACTACGGTAGATTGGAAGAGGTCATCGAACTGCAATATCATAACGAGCAAAATAGAGTGTTTTTATTCAAATGCTATTGGTATGACATAACTGACAGAGGAATTCGAGTAGATCCTCACTATGGTCTCGTTGAAATCAACTCAAAAGCTAGACACCGCAACGTAAACGACGTCTTTGTTTTCGCAAAGCAATGCCAACAAGTTTATTACACATACACCCCTTCCTTTAGAAAGGACCGATCAAGAGTTGATTGGTTATCCGTTTTAAAAACAAAACCCAAGGGTCGTGTCGAGGTTGTTCAGGATGAGAACGAAGACACAAGTGTGATAGATGAAGTCTTTCAAGCTAGTGAGTTGGTTGAACCATACCGACTTGCTCCGTCGATTGACTTAGAAGAAAATTTAAATTTTCATGTTTTCAACGATTGTCTTGTTGATGTTGACGTAGAGGAGTTGAATGTTGTTCTGAGCTCTACTAGTGGAAAAAAGAATGTTGTTGAAGAAGATGATAATGAAATTGAAGAGTGCGATGAAGCTGATGATAACAATTTAATAGAGGACGAAGATGAAAATTCTGACTTACTAAACATGTTATAAAGCCTTATTTTATAATGTAATAATTTGAAACACGAAATATTTATTCTTATTTAATGGTCAGCCCTTGTTATTGTGTTATGTGTGCTGTAAGATTGCAATTCAAGATTTTGTGACAGGGTTACATAAAAAAAATAAGAAAAATTTAAGGTTTCACCGACGGCTTTACCGACGGACTATAACCCGTCGATATTTCATAGAGAGTTGAAAAACAATTACGGGATTGTGCCACAATCACCAACGGCGTTACCGATGGACTATAACCCGTCGGTATTTCATAGAGAGTTGAAAAAAAATTACAGGATTGTGCCACAATCACCGACGGCGTTACCGACGGACTATAACCCGCCAGTATTTCACAGAGAGTTGAAAAAAAATTACGGGATTGTGCCACATTCACCGATGGCATTACCGATGGACTTACCGACGGACTGACGCACATCCCGAAGCGCACGCATGTCTGACACGTGTCCGTCTGCACAAATACAGACGGAGTTTCCGACGGATCGAAAAGTCTGGCGGGATTTTTGAACTTTTTTGGTGCGCATTTCAATTAATTTCCGACGGTATTACCAACAAAATTTAATGCCATTGACAACAATTAATTTCCGTCGGTAATACCGTCGGAAAAATTGCTATATAGAACCCCCCCGCCCCCCCCCACTTGGTTCATTTTCTTCTCTACTTTCGTTTCTCTTCTTCTCTTCTTCTCCATTTCTCTTCTCCTCTCTCTCAGATTATATTTAGCTTTTAGAAGGGATTTTATTGTTTTGGTGGTAGTTTTAAAAGGTATGTATTCTTTTTTCTTTATCTTTGTATTTTTTTTTATTTTAATTAATCTTTTTTTTGTGTTCTTTGTTTTGTGTATTATTTGTAAATAAAATCTTAAATTCAACACACTATTAAGGTAAGAATTTTTTATTCTCAAATTTATTTTGAATTGATATAGTGTTTTTTAGTTTTGTGTATTGTTTGTTTTGTGTTTATGTTGTTTTGTGTAGTGTTTTTTAATTTTTTAATTTTATTTATTAATTTTATGATATTATTGTTTGTATTGCTATAATTTTTATTGTTGAATTTATGTTAAAAATGTTAATTTATATATATAGAATTACATTTAATTAGTTTATCTTAATTTAGGATATTATTGTTTGTATTGCTATAATTGTTATTGTTGAATTTATGTTAAAAATGTTAATTTATACATATAGAATTACATTTAATTAGTTTATCTTAATTTAGGATATTATTATTTACATGTCATTGTTATTGCTTGATATTACATTTTTATATTTATGTGTACACATTAATTTCTATTTTGAGGTCCATTAGGGTCGATCGTGTTAGGAATGATATTGATTTAGTTAGCTTTTGCTTTTGACCATGTAATTATTTATAAAGTAAGAGTCTTATCTCCTAAAACTTGAAATGTAATATTAATCCGTAAATTTGAATGTATGACTTTAATCTAATGTTTGTAACTCTAAGTACCAATTCAACAATGAATGTTCATAGTTGAAATTGATTCTTTTACTTGAATATCATTATATGATGTTATTGAATAAAATGTTGTGTTGATGATGATGAGTTGGGTTGAGATCCAGGATGATTGGACCGGGATGTGAAATAAAATTGAAAGTGTAATATGATTTTGTCGATAACTTGGGACCCCCTAGTATAGGGGAGACTCTGTCGAATTTTTTTAAAAATAATCGAAGTTAATTATGTAATTATTCATATAAATTTGTGTAGATGCGTAGAATGAAATCTACAGAATGTTGTCAGAAGACGGTTGCAGCTAGTTCTTCTAGCAGCGAGGAGGACGTATCCTTAGGTGCTGATCACGGCGAGGAATCAACGCCAACTTGTGATACAGCCTCTTCTAGCGCGGTTTCACAGCGCAGAAGCGGTGTGCCTTCACAGCGGGGTCAATTCACCCGCAAGTACCAGGCACAATGGAAGGATGTCCTCTCAATGTAAGTTTGTTTAGGTTTTAGTTTATATATATATATATATATATATATATATATATATATATACACACTTATAACATAATTTATGAACAACTAATTACTATTACTACTTTTATTTAATTTCAGGTTCACAAACATTGAGGCTGCAAGGACTATAACATTGGCATTTAAATCGTCTATGGACATTCCATTGTTTCAATGGAGCCAGGTTTCCAGACATCCTAAGTGGAAACCTAATATCGATGCATGGTTTAAGCGATTTCAGGTCAGTGTAAATTTTTAATTTTCAGCTTATTTTTAATAAATGATTTTTATAATTTTATATCTTGTACTATTTTTATTTTATATGAATTATTTATATACACAAAACAAATTTGAGTGGGATAGGACAAACAACAATGTTGTGAGGAGGGTATGGGAGAATCACGCGGCAACTAGGTAACATCAAAAATAATATTTATTTTTGTGTTTATAATTTTATGTTTTAAATTCTAATTTGTTACTATGGAAGTAGGTTGCGTGATTTTTGGTATGACACCAAAAAAAAATCAAAAAGACATGCGAGGGATAACGGTCTTGAAGGATGGAATGAGGTGGCGGTTTGGCAGGAATTCAAACCGCCATTCATCTCAGGGGAAATATGGACGGCATATATTGAGCACGTGACCTCAGAGCGGTTCTCACGGCGCTCACAGTTCGACGCCGACAACCGAAACTGGCAAATTCATGGTTCGGTGACCACGCACTGGCGGATCCGTCTCATTCAGCGCACATGCAAAGCAGATGGTAAGATTAATTTTAATGAAATATATCGTTAATTAATTTGTCGTTCCTTATAATATATTTAACTTTCAACCTATTTTTTCCTTACAGGCTGCGTCTCTTGGACGTGAACCGAGTCCAATGGAGTTGTTTGTAGAGACGCATGTGCGGAATCAAGACCGCCAAAAAGAGGTGCAGCAGTTCGTGGACAACCATGCTCAGCACTTCGTGGTGTGTTCGTTCATTCATTTTATTTTGTAAGTTATTAATTTCTTGAATTGCATTTGATGATTTTTTTACCGACAGAATTTTCAGGAGACTTATAATAGCCGGTTGAGGGAGAGATATGGGGACAATCCGTCGACCCATCCAGATTTCGATCCAGATTTGTGGATGGAGGCGGGATCGTCTGGTGGACCCGATAAAAATCGAGTCTACGGGCTCTCCAACACTACGGCTGAAAACTTGCGTTCGGCTCGTAGTTTCTCAACTGTTGGAAGTTCTCCATCAGTATCGAACACCCAGTCTGAGAAGTTCATTGCGTTGAAACAACAATATCAACAACTCTCGATGAATTATGATGAGCTCCGTCAAATAGTTCTGGAGATGAGATCAAAGATGGGTGACGATACTTGTGCAGCTTTTTTTTGGCCGTATGGTCCCGGGAACAACCAGCCTCCTCCTCCTCCTCCTCTAGCTCCACCGCTATTCTAGTTTAATTTTGTTTTTTAAACACATTAAATTTGTAATGAATATTATTTAACATTACTTTTATATTTTTAATGTTTAATCCATTTTTATTTGTTTATTAAGGTTTTTTACTATTAATAAATTATTTTTTATATATATTTTAAATACATACTGACGGATAATATCCATCGGTATTTCACAGAGAGTTGCCAAACAATTAACAGTCAAGCCAAAAGTACCGACGAAATATATCCATCGGTGATTAAATACAGACGGATAATATCCGTTGGTAGTTCACAGAGGGTTGCCAAACAATTACCAGCCATGTCATAATTACCGATGGAATATCCGTCGGTAATTACCGTTGAAATTGCAGACGGATTTATTATGTCGGTGATGTTCCCGCGGGAAATTTTTTTTTGGCGCGCGCGTATCCGTCTGTAAGACTGTCGGTGGGTGTTTTTTTTATTTGCGACAGACTTAGCGATGGAAATGAGAGTTACTGACGACTGGTATACCGACGGACGTGTTCCGTCGGTGAGACCGTCAGTAATTATTTCATCGACGGATTGCATTCCTGTCATCGAGGGAATTAGTCCGTCGGTAAAACTGTTTAATGGTGTAGTGTAATAACAATACTCTTTTCTAGGAGTTAGTAAATCAACATAACATTATAAACCCTAGGAATTAATTTACTAAAATTTCATATATCAAACACCTCCAAGCCTTTATTAAACCATTTTGGCCGCCTTGTAGACAGTATTTGAGTACATGCCTCTCCTTTGTCTCTCATTCTCGCTATCTGTCTGTCTTTTTTGCAAAAACAACTAATTTAAAAAAGGAGAAATGGCAACAGACGGTCTCAACTAGTACGAAGCTTTGACCAAGACGGAGGCGATACAGCTTCCAGTACGGCCATGCTGATCGATCCTTCTGAAACTCTAGAGTTCGTAGTATAATTTATTATTCATTCCAACTAATTCAATATTAAAGTCACATCTAGCCCTACGTAATTTTGCACTCCACAACTTTAAAGTTTGGACGCAACTAGGCTTGATTTTTTCCCCGATCTCTTTAGAATTTTGACATTGAGTGCGTGCTTGTGACCCGGTACAAAACAATACTTTTGATTTAGCATCAGTTTTTTTTATTATTATTAAAACTAAGTTTTTATTTGACGAGTATATATTAAATACGGTCATCTACAAGGATGATGCATTATTCACAAAAAAAAAAAATATTTCTCTTAAAAATGATAATATAAGGAACACACACTAATTAGATCTTTCATTAATGGTGTTATTTACTAAGTTTGGATGTAATTTTATTTATTTATTGAATTTTTATATTTTCAAGTTTATTAGCTTGTTTTTAGATATTATTGGTGCTTTAATTATCTAAATGAAGTGCTTCTATGTGTGTGTGTGTATATATATATATATATATATAGATGTCCCTTGTTTATCTATAAAATTTGATACTTTCACCTACAGCTATTTTGTGCCTCATTATTTCGAGTCTAGAAAAATGCCAAAAATAAAAAATAATGGTATTAAGAGTACTTTCACCTACATATTATAGATAGAGGTCTTTGAATTACGGGTTCAAATAAGTCCACCACCAGGGATAACTCATCTGCTGAAGCTTTTGCATTGGCTGTAATTGGCAATTGCATGTTCAACATACTTATCATGAAAGAAATCAATGTGTCAAGTGATTAGCAAATAACGGTACCAATTGCACGTTGGGTGTTGTGTTTGTTGGGTGTTAACAGAATAATATAAATTATATTTTAAAACCTCACCAAATAGTTTAAACTATTGGGTTGAGATGATTATTTAACATGGTATCAGAGCTTTAATAACCAAATGGTCACGAATTCGAATCTCATCATCCCCATTTATATGATAAAAATTAAGCATAAGATAATATAGATCTATACAAGTTTCAAGCCCAAAAAGCTTTCATTTGAGGGGATGTGTTCGAAAATAATATAAATCCTATCTTGTGATCTCATCTTATCGCTTAAACTATTGAGTTGAGATAATTATTTAATACTGAAGTTAGGCCTCTTCAAAGATAAGTGAGCCCTACTATTTTTAGCAATTTGTGTAGCGTAATCTATTCACTATTAATGACTTTACTTTGTGTTAATGAATTTTTTTTATTAAAATCTTTTTAAGTGTATCAATCAGGTGTCATTATAGTTTTGGTTTGCTTCTAAAGTTTTTTTTATTTTTTTTGTCTCCACTCTTTTTTTTTATTATTTTAAATTGTATCATGCCATTTTATAATTTGAAAGAGTTATTAATAATCCTTGTAGCTTTCTAAAATCTATATTTTTAAAAATAACTTTTAAACTATATTATTTTTTTAAAAAGATAAAAAAAAAAAAACCCTCGTAAGAGCTCCATGAAGATGGTGACCTCTGATCCAACTAAGCAACTGGCATGATGATGTGACGACATATGTCTGATATGGACACTTTGCGTCCCTCACCAACTAAGCATATAATTAATGTCGTGTGTCAGTAAATATTAAATAAAAGAAGTTATTTTAGTTTATGAATGGTTGCATATGCAATTACGCTTGCAGCTAGCCATCACCGTCCAAAATCTGTATCAGCCCGTGATCATCATCAATATTCATATGGCCATACTGAAGAGGTGAGGACCTCCATACATTGATGTGTTAACCGACGATCTCATCATCACTTTGAATAAAAATGTTTTTACGAACATATTAATTGTTCATTTTTCTGAAAAATCTAATATTAGAAAATCATAAGTTTAAGACACGTGGAGAAAATTATGTGCCTCACCAACCGGCAATAGTTTTTTTTTGGACACGTCACGGTGGGTGGATGCTCCTCCGGAGCAACCTTCCCCAGTTGAAGTTATACATTATTATATTTATAAAATTCAGTCTGCTTAATATGTTGATCTACGACTCCTATTACGTTCTTCTTTTTTCCTATGATTTAAAAAAAAAAAAAAACACCATTTCTGTTCACCTTCTTCTCCTATTTCTTCAACAACAGTCTTTTCACCTTCTTTTCTGTCGAGAAAAAACTCACTTTCCCCTTCTTCCCCTATTCCTTTTCACCTTTCTTCTTATTTAAATTATCTCAAATAAAATAAATAATAATAAAAATAATAAAAATCAAATCTAACAAACAAAAAAATTGAAAAATAAAGAAATTAAAATAATAATAATTATCATTTTATCAATTATTTCAAATAAAATAAGTAACGATCAAAAGAATGAGAACCAAATTTGATAGATAAAAAATTTCAATAAAAAATTATAAGGGAAAAACATATAACAATTATAAAAATGATGACCAAAATTAATATAAAATTAAATTCTAAGGGATGAAATTAAAAAACAAATATTCAAAACAAAATATATATAGCAATCAAAAGTTTGATAATCAAATTTGATACAATCAGCAAATAATATAACATTTCTAAATTTTTTCACAACTTTCGGAAAGTATTTTCCGCCCAAAATAAAAGGAAAACACTTTCCTGGAAACCAAGCCAAATTTTTCTTTGACTGGAAAGTGTTTTCCGATGACCAATTTTTCTGATGACAAACAAACACAGAAAAGTTTGGAAAGTGATTTCTAGGAAACCACTTTCTATCAAACAAACGCCACCTTGGTTCCGATACCAGAAAAAACTAACCCCTTATACCTTTTACTGACATTTATTCCATTGTTAAGAAACTAATTTCTTCTCCCATTATCAGGCATTAGTCCCATCAACGGCAAACTAATTTCTTCACTAATTATTTTTTTTAACATCCTGTTGACCTCAAGATTTTGAGACGCAAGATCCCATAGTTCACAAACTAGAAAAAACCTCTTAACCATGGCTAACCAAAATCAATATGGACATCCCTCACATAACCAAAACACCCAAATCCTTCCACCTCCATGTTCCTTGTCCTACACACACCACCCTCAACCACATAAGTTCTACTTGGAGAGATATCCAAGTTACCTTTCCTACCATAATCTTTGAGCTTGCCTTCTCCAATGACAAGAATAGTATTTAAAGGCATCATGTGACATTTTGAAATAGATCTCAACTTCTGATAATTTTCACAAGTCTTGCAGAATGTATGTGAGTCCTTGAACATAGTGGGCCAGTAAAATCCACTTTGTAAGATTTTTGTAGTTGTCTTTCATGATGAGAAAAGACCCTCTCATGCCTCAGAATGACAAAATTTAATGACACTACTTACTTCATTGTCAGGAATGCATCTTCAAAATATTTGATCAGGACAATATTTGAATAAATAAAGGTCATCCCAATAAAAAATTTTCACTTCATTCAAGAACTTTTTTTTATCTTGGGTACTTCAATGAGCTGGCAATTGTCTTGAAACAAGAAAATTGATAATATTAACAAACCAAGGCAATGTAGAGATAGAAAGTAAAGATTCATCAGGAAAGTAGTCATCGATTGGTGTGATATCAGATTTCAAATCTGTAGTCAATCTTGACAAATGATCTGCAACAATATTTTTGGTACCTTTCTTGTCTTTGATTGTGATATCAAATTCTTGAAGTAACAAAATCCACTTCACCAATCTAGCCTTAGAATCTTTCTTAGAAAGAAGATATTTCAATACTGCATGATCACTAAAAACAACAACAGGTGAGCCAACAAGATAAGACCTGAATTTTTCACATGTAAATACTACTGCAAGTAATTCTTTTTTAGTGGTGGTGTAATTCATTTGAGCATTATTTAAAGTTTTACTTGCATAGTAAATCACATAAAATTTCTTATCTTTTCTTTATCCCAAGATAGCACCCACGACATAATTAATAGCGTCACACATTATTTCAAAAGGTAATAACCAATCAGGAGGTTGAATGACAAGAGCAGAAGTAAGCAAGTTTTTAAGTTTAACAAAGGCTTCTTCATAATGTTCAGTCCATTAAAAAATATTATCCTTTTTTAAAAGGTTACTCAAAGGCTTAGATATTACACTAAAATCTTTGATGAACCTTCTATAAGAACCAGTATGTCCTAAGAATGATCTAACATCTTTAATAGATTTTGGTGCTGGCAAGTTAGCAATTAACTCGATTTTAGATCTATCAACCTCAATTCCTTTCGATGAAACAATGTGACCAAGGACAATGTCGTTTATTACCATAAAGTGACATTTTTTCCAATTCAGTACAAGATTCTTCTCTTCACACCTGCTCAAAACCTTTTCTAAGTTAGTCAAACAATTATCAAATGAATCGCCAAAAAGAGAAAAAATCATCCATAAAAATCTCAAGAAAATGTTCCCATATCACTAAATATACTGAGCATGCATCTTTGAAACGTGGTTGGTGCATTACATAATCCAAAAGGCATCCTTCTATATGCAAAAGTATCAAATGGACATGTGAAAGTAGTCTTCTCTTGATCTTCAATGCAATTTCAATTTGGTTGTAACCTGAATAGCCATCTAGGAAACAATAAAATTCATGACCTGCAACTCTTTCTAGGATTTGATCCATGAAAGGTAAAGGAAAATGATCTTTTCTAGTCATTGAATTAAGTTTCCTATAGTCAATACACATGCGCCAACCAGTAATAGTCCTAGTTGGAATTAACTCATTTTTCTCATTTGTTATCACAGTGACTTCAGACTTCTTGGGTATGACTTACCCATTTACTGTCAGAAATAGAATAAATGATTCATTATCTAGAAGTTTAATGACTTTATTTTTCACTACTTTCATATTAGGATTAAACCAATGTTGCATTTCTCTAGAGGGTTTAGCATTTTCCTCCAAATAAATCATGTGTGTGCAAATCAAAGGACTAATTCCTTTTATGTCAGCTATGGTCCATCCTAATGCATTTTTGTATATTTTCAGAGTTTGTAATAACTTACCTTCTTGATGTGCATTAAGTTTGGAAAAGATTATTACCAAAAAAGTTTCATTTTCTCCCAAAAATGAGTATTTGAGATTGAATGATAATGGCTTCAAATCAGGTTTTGGTGGTTGAACACTTGAAGGTATAGACTTAATTGATCGTGGTGGAAATTCCTCAATTTTTGGTCTCCAATTACTTGCCTTTGATTCTTTCTGAAAATATAGATCATTTGCAAATCATCAGATTCTTCAATCTCAGTTTCACTAGAAGTGGTTTGAAATTGATCATGAACTAATTTTTCAATAAAGTCCAATTCTTGTAAATCATTATCATCTCCAGGTTGCTTGCAAATGTTGAAAATATTCATCTCCAATGTCATGTTTCCAAAAGATAGCTTCATCAGTCCATTTCTACAGGTTGTGTATCCAAGACAATAAAATTCACATGATAAATGAATTTATCAACTTGTACTAACACATAAACTATTCCTCTAAGCACTTTTACAGATCTATCAGCAAGTAAAAGAGTTACAGAAGTTGGTTTTAACTCACCTAGATGTTCATTTGCTGCACGATAAGTAAATGATTGAAGAAGAGATAAAGGAGATTTTTTTTATCAAATGTAAAAATATATATTAAAGATAAAAAAAATATACAGCTCCAAGAATCTAGAGAAACCCAGAATAAAATACAACTCTGAAGAACCAGAGAAAACCAGAAAAAAAAAAAAAACCAAAAGCTTCCTAAAATAATGGTTAGAAAAAGAACCAAATCCTAGATAGGGTGCCCAAACTAACCAAACAAACAGGATCCGTAGAAGCATAACGAAGAAGCACATAAGTCCAAACCAAAAGGGATAAAAAGTCTAACGCTAAATTGTTTGGCAACAACAAATAACCCAACACATACTTCTTGCATGGCCAATACAGAAGCATGCAGTCACAGTAACGGAGGAGTATGATTTTCGTGGAAATGAAGAACCATGAAGAACAAGATTTGGAACTTGCAAAAAACAGAATCAATCGATTGGGACACATGCTCAAATATTCTCATGTTCCTTTCATTCCAAATTAAGTGCACAAAAAGAGCAAGAGAAACTCGTCTCATTCTATAGTGCAACCTTTTACTCTAGCTAGACAAACCTCTAACGGTAGAAGAAAGTGAGGACATAGAGCGATTCAGGTGAAGTTAGTGCTTGATACAACTCCATAAGAGAGAAGACCAATCACAACTGAAAACACAGGTGAGCATGGGATTCATCTTCTCGGTTACAGAGGATATAAATAGTATAAGTGGAGAGGAAGCTGAGGCAATCACGAGTTCTAAGCTTACCAAGAACAGCAAGCCAAAGGATAAACTTGTACCGAGGTAAAGACCACTACTCCCAGACAACACTATGCTAGCTGGCAGTATAACCTTTAAGACGGAAGAACTCATGAGTATTAGCAATAAAGGAACTATGCCCCTGATACCAATCATAAAGAGTAGCGATAGTCTCAGGAATACCTCCAAGTTGGACTACAAGCTAGTCTTTAAGAGAGCACAGGGATTTCCATAGTGGGGAGGAAGAGTGCAGCCTCTCTGAAGACCATAAAGAGTTATGTGGAAGGTAGAAGTGATCAACCCAACTAATCCAAATCAAACTTAAGATGAACGTTCCACAATTGCTTAGCTAGGAAACATTTATTCTTAGCCTTAATATCCAACAACCCTAGACCTCCTTCTAATTGGGGCAAATAAATCTTATTCTAGGCAACAAGAGTAGAGTGATTAGAGGAGGTTTTACCGGACCAGAGAAACCTGCGATAAAGGCTATTGATCTTATTGATAACCAAAGTAGGATAGGGAAAATAACAAGTCAGAATTGAACCATGCCTTGCAAGATAGATCTGATGAGCTCAAGCCAATCAACATAGGATAAATGTTTCCCCATCCAACTCTGAATGAAAGATTCCAGTTTATGAAGGAGGGGGAAATACTGACTGGTTAACAGGCGATGGGGACTGAGAGGCACACTGAGGTATTTAAATGGAAACTGACCTTTAGAGAACCCGGTGAGCTAAAGGAAAGAAAGTTTGTTGGCTTCACCAATACCACTAAAAAAGATAGAAGATTTAGCGGCATTAGCATCAAGGCCAGACATATGACCAAAAGAGAGAAGTTGTTGATGAAGGATGCTAACAGATGGAATATCACACCTGTAGAGAAAAAGGATGTTATTGGCAAAAGCTAAATGACTTATGCCAAGGGCTCTGCATTTTAGGTGGAAGTTGAAAGTAGTCTGTTGAGTGCTAAGAGTAAGCATTCTAGAAAAATATTCCATACAAGCTAAGAAAAGATAGGGAGAGAGAGAATCCCCTTAACAAACACCGTATTTACCATTGAAAAAACCAAATAAATCTCCATTGACTGAAACAGAATAAGAGGCAGTCTCAACACACTACATAATAAGGAAGACAAAATTATCAGGGAAGCCCAATAAAAGAAGAACGGTGCGCAGGAAAGACCACTGGATAGTGTCAAAAGCCTTTCTGAAATCAATCTTGATAATACATATAGGGGAGGATCACTTGCGCCCATAATGACGAAGAAGCTCCTACATGAGGTGGGTGTTATCAGCCATCTTTCTACCACCAAGAAATGCATTTTGAGCACGATTGATGATGTCACCCAAAACATGAGCCATATAACCTGCAAGAATATTAGAGATGACCTTATAAATCACATTGCAGCAAGAGATAGGGCAAAAATCAGCTGTAGAGTTGGTAGTGGTAGATTTAGGAACCAGAGAGATGATGGAATGATTGACTTGCTTAAGCATTTTCGTTGAAGCAAAGAAATCTTTAATGGCAGCACAGAAATCTCCTCCAACAATACCCCAAGCTCTCTTGAAGAAAAAGGAAGAGAAACCATCTGGACGAGGCGCCTTATCATTATCAATGCTGAAAAGAGTTTGCTGAATGAGCTCATTAGTGATCGGGGCCAACAAAATGTCATGGGAAGAACTATCAAGACAAGGACCATAGTGAATGACATTACTATTGATGAGAATGTTCTACTTAGTGCTGCCTAAAAGATCAAAAAAGAATCTGACAAACTCTTACCCCACCTCAACACTCGAACAAGTCATAACGCTAGAAGGTGTTTTAAGAGCTTGAATGTGATTTTGATGATGTTTCTAATCCATCAAGGCATGGAAGAAATGAGAGCCTTTGTAAGCCTCCTTAAGAAAATTACACTTGAGCTTTTGCCTGAAGTACAACAACTCCGTTTGCTATAAGTTCAACAGGGAAGACCGGAGGTTCCTTTCCTAAAGCAAAAGTTGGTCATTATCATGATTCTGAAAAAGAAGAGATTGATGAGTAGCAAGATCGTTTTCAGCACGAGCAACACGTTCAGAGATATGAGTAAAATAGAGTTTGTTGAGCTCCTTCAATGGTCTCTTCAAGATCTTTAATTTCCTACAAAGAGTAAACATATAGGAGTCGCTGACTAGATTGTTCCAACTCTGCAAAGTAACCTCTAAGAATTGAGGGTGATCAGCCCACATGTTAAAAAATTTAAAGTTCTTGTTCCCTCGAAGCTAACGCTGACCAATCTGAACAGAGGTTAGAGAGTGATCAGGGAAAACACTAGGGGTGTCAAAGTGAAAATAGGCTTGTTGAGGAAAAAAAGACAAAAGGGGATTCACTATGACCCTATCAAGCTTGCTCAAAATATGACCATTAGACCAGGTGAAGAAGCAACCAGTAGAATTTAAATCAGCAATACCCAAATTAATGCAACACTCTCTAAAATTAGAAACTTCATAGCTGGTGACATGAGCTCTAATATGTTTATCTTCCTGAGAAAGAATGGAATTAAAGTTGCCAAGGACAATCCAAAGAGAGCTTGGGCACCACCTACATAAATCCTCCTAGAGGGATCGTCGAGCAAAAATAGTGTTGAACCCATAGACAAAAGTAGCAAAAAAAGTGGAGTGAGTTTCCAAGCTAGAAATAAGAACATGAATAGCTTGAGCAGAAAAGTCAAATAAATCAATATTGATAGTGCTAGGGTTCCAAAAAATAACAACCCGGGCATAAGAGGCAGCCACTTTATTACTAAGATATTTCCAAGACTTTAACCAAAAGTTATGCATGAGACCAACTTTAGAAGAGGATAGGTTGGTCTCTAACAAACAACAAACATCAACCCTGTTTCTTTTCATAAGGCTAATTACCCCATGCTGCTTCCGGGAACTATTAAGCCCTCTGATGTTCCAACAATGTATTAACATGGATTATGAGTGGTAAGGGTGTTATCCCCACCACTTCCAGTTGGAAGAGAAACAAGTCCCCTTGCAGACCTCCTAGTGATCTGTCTTGCAATAGAGACATTACCAATATTAGCCTGACCCAGTTCAATAGGCTAAACAACCTCCTTACCTTTAAAAGAAGTAAAAGGTTTCCCAGCTACCATTGTTGTGCTTCATAGACGGGGTTACTTGTTGGCATTCTTCCTTAGCTTAACAGTTACCCAACCATCAGAAATCATTCCAGAAACATTCTGGACTGGAGATTAATTATGAACCTCAGGCAAAGACTTCTCCTGAAGGGGAACGGTAGGGGAAGACTCTTATTGAATTTGTGGGCTTGGGCGGCTGAAGACATTCTCCTAAGTAGGGTTCTTCTCATGAGCAGTAGTTTGACTCTCCATGGGCAAATTACCCTCTACAGCATTGCCATTCTCTTTGTTTGCAATAGTAGCCGTCTTAGGACAAAGAAGACTAGAATGGCCAAGAACATGACAGTGCTTATAAAATTTCAGCAGGGTTTCATAGATAACCTTTTGATGAAGAGTAGAGCCATTTGGTAAAAGAACATCTATAGAATGAAGCAATTCGTCAAGCAAATCAATTTCAACCAGAACACGGGCATAAGAGAGTCTTGCAAGATTAGAAGTCAACTTATCGCATTAGATTGGCTTGCTAAGAACACTAGTAATCTTGGATAAATATATCAGCGACTAACATAATAGAGGAAAATTTGGAAGCTTAACCTAGACAAGGACTCTGGTCATCTTTTTAATGGAGAAATCAAAGAATTGCATCATTGGCCTTAGAATAAGTGGTCATCCATAAATAAGATAAGGGCCCCCTTGTAAAACTGCAAGTTTATCCTCCTCACTATTGAATCTGTACACCAGCCAGCCCGATTCATGGGTTGAGAGGGTGGCTTCACATTTCCAAACAGTGGAAATAAGGTTGTTCAGAGCCTTAAAGCCAAGGTATTTACTAGAGACGTAACCCACAACACACTGCTTCCAAACATCAAAGCTATGGTGAAAATCTTCAGAGGAGATAGAACAAAATTTGGTAGTGTGAAAAAAGGAGAAGTTACCAAGCTTAGTTCAAGAGTCAGAGTTTCTATTAGAAGAGAAAAAATCCCTCCACTTGCCATCATACAGAGGAGGAGGGGCACTCTCTGGTAAAAAGTTACTTGGATACAGATCTCCACCTGGAGTACGAATAGGAGACATATGTGTGGTGGAAGGTGGAGGGGAAGGGTTAGGAGATACATTACGTTCATCCTCAGAGAAGGTGAAATCTAGTTGTTCCTATTCCAGATCTACATCTTCAGAGACATCTTCAACAAGGATTGCTTCGTGAGGTTTAGATCTTGTAGCAACCGGTGGATCTGCAACTAGACCAACAATGTTGGGACAAACACCTTTATGGGGGGTTAATGTAGAGGAAGAAGGATTTGAGGTTGATACTAGAGGAACAGCCCTAGATTGGGCATCGAGAGCAGCAACAGGGGTATACAGGTTGTCTTATCTACGTGGTACTGTAGAAGGAGCCTTTCTTTTGTTTCTACCATTTGAAATGAAGAACGAGCGGGAAAAGAAGAAAGAGGGGGAAACCGAGAGAGAATTTGAAAGCTAAGATAGGGGAAACAAAGAAAACCAAGAGAAGATCAAACATAGTAAGCTACCAGCGAACACAAGGGAATCAACTCCATGATGACAAATTTGATTTTATATGAGCCATGAAGCTTGCCAAGGTGGGTGAGTCCCTTTCTTAGAGAGATATAATAAATTTTGATCCACTAGGTGATGTCTCTTAAAAGTGGTAGCATGTTGTTACATGTGCTGGCAGTAGCGGTGGCACGTAATGCCATCACCATTATCTTAAAAAAGTTCTAGTGCTCTCCTAAACACTCTAGCGACCCTTGGACAATTCTAACCACTTTAAAAGGTCAATTCCTAAACTAAGATGTATTTTTAGTTTATTTATAACATGATTGCAAATATTTATGGTAATTTTTATGTTTTCTCAAATATGTATTTGTATTGCAACATTGGAAATTTTATGAGTTTGATAGCAATATTTGAAGTGTTATGGGTTTGTGCCTGTTACATGATAACCTTGGGAGTATGATGCTACTGATGAATTTATTTTTATGGTGAAATAATGATGAAAATCAATACCATACGATGAAGATGGGAGGATGGGTAGCAAAATGTGTATCTGGGTGTGAATTTTAGTGTGAATTTTTAATGTGTCAATGTGTGTTTGTAATTTGTGAAATTTGATATGTATTGATGTTGTCTTTGAATTGCGAAATTTATGCGTTGATGTTTTTATAATTATGAATTTTAATTTGTTGATTGTGAATTTTAATGTGTTTATGGATTAAAACAGTGTTATCGGCTCAGTATTGCATCAAAACATTAAATTCATGATTGGTGATGGGTCTTTCATTCTCTTTTGGTCTGATGTATGGATAGGATCAAATGCTTTGCGTAGCATTTTCCCCAGACTTTACAAAGTTTCTGCTATTCAGAATGGTTTGGTTCATAAATGGGTCAATGGGTCAATGGGTGAATGATCATTGACAATGGAATTTGGTTTAGCGTAGGAATCTCTTATCTTATGAAGAGTATCAATATCATCAATTGCTTTCAATGCTAGAGCTAATGATAATTCAGCACAGAAAAGATGACAAAATCATATGGCCGTGTAATTCTAATGAAAGCTTCTCAATTAAGTCATGTTGCACCCTAATTTATAGCACCTCTTCTACTAATGATAGAGTTTTTAAAGCTAACATTTGGATTAAAAAAGCCCCTTTAAAAGTTCAAGTGTTCTTTTTATTGGCAGTTTTGGACTAAGTTAGTACAAGAGTTTTTTTCCATCACCAGAATGTTTTGCCCACCACTCAAGCTTCTTGTGTCTTTTACAGCTTAGATTTGGAAACTTCAAAGCACCTTTTTATACACTATAACTTTTCTAGGAGTGTTTGGATGAAAGTTTTGGATTGGTAGGGTATCCAATGTTATTTACCTAGCACATTAGACTCGCTGCTTCTATAGTAGTCCGGAATGGTGCAAGACAAATTCTAAAGGTTAGCTTGGAGACTAATCTCTAGTAGTACTATTTGAGGTATTTGGTTGTTAAGAAATAATATTATTTTTGAGAAGGGAGTTATAAGCTTGTTTGATTATTTTTCCACCATCCTTCATCGGGTTGCTATTTGGTTGCATACTCTGGATTCAAACTTCACTTATAAAAAAAAATGACCTCTGAAGATCTTCTGATAGCATCAAATTGTGATGTAATAAAAAATTTTAGGTAGTCTCTTTAATTTGTTGTAGCAGATTAGTTTTTTTTTTTCTGTTTCTCTAAGTCTGTTCCTTTTTTCTTCTTCTTTTTTTGCCATTTCCCTATATTTTGCTTTGGCTATTGGTTTTATAACCTTTTCAATATACTCTTGATGATTAAAAAAAAAAATCTAATATTCATTAATAAAAAAAATCAAGAGTATTAACATCAGTATCACTAGATCCTACTTCCAAGTAGATCAACCCAAAATAAGTGCTACTTAGATATTTTAGGACTAAGGTACAAAAATCTCATTCAGTAAACATTGCGATGAAACTCAAGTGTCATAGGATAAGTGAACTTCATTAAGGTTTCTTCCATGGGCTTTCTCTAGTATTTAGGTTGGGTCTATAAACCTAACATAACCCTACTAGTATATTTATGGACATAACTTGAGTTGTGATATGTGATCACCACATTATAGTTGTTAACTCACTAAAACAACTAAGAGTGGTAAAAACTAAGTTGATTTTTAAAATGGATAGGTGTTGTGTTTTTTTACTAGGGTTTAATTCATCATAATAAATCTGCATGCACCTTATAGATGGAACAATAGAAGTTTAAACACAACAAGACCTTAACAATTTAGGACAAGACAACCAATGTAGCCTATCTTAGGTAGAATGTTTAGGGGTAATAGTGTTTCTTTTTAGCATAATCAGTCCCTTATTATAGATCTCTAAAAACTAGTTAGAGTTTTTAGTGACCATAATATTAGGTAGTGATTGCTTTACGAAGATTAGACATTTCCTCTTTCTCAAACATATAGAAAAGACTTATTTCTATTAGTTTTGAGAAAAGAGGATGAGTCACCACGATGTCAGCTACAACAAGAGGCAATAGTTTAGGGACCATTTAGGTGGAACCATAAAATGTACCTTTATCAGACGACACGTCATTTAGCCTATCAAATGGCATGTCATTCAATTACATCATAAAACTCTAATTAGAGGAAATATAGATGACTTGTTACCTAGCTCCTAAATCTTAATTACAAATGATATGTTGTCTGACCATAACCTAATTCCTATAGGATGACATAACCTTTAAATTTTATTAAAACCCTAATAACGATGCTTCATTTAAGCCACTCATCACTTTTAAAAGACATGCATTTTTTTCATGTATGCCAACCCATTTTCCTTTGACTTTTTCTTTCATAAATGACAAAGCATACACTTTCCCATAAACTGACCTCATACCTCATCGTTGTAGCCTTTTTAAACTTATAAATACCTTATGAAGCCAGTTGAAGAATAATATCAATGTTGCAACCAAACTTGTAAAGTGGGAAGATAAGCTACTATATTGTCAAACTAGCCTTGTAATAGAATATAAGACAAGTTTATGAGAGATAAAGGTTTGAGATATCTTTCCAAAGATAAAGGTGTTGACCTTGCCAATATAATGACTCTAAAATCCTTCTTCATGGCCTATAAAAGGGATCCTTAAGACACTCTTTACGAGGGGCAATCAAAAGAAAAAAAAATATGGAGAAAAGGAGAAAAGAAGAAACAAGAGAGAAATGGAGAGGATATCATACAACGAGGTTTGGAAGAGAAAGAAAAAAAGTAAAGAGTGAGAAAAAGAAAAGGAAAGAAAAAGGTCATAAACAATAAGAGGAAAAAGAGGTAACTATAACAAGGAAGAAAAAGAAGGGTGAAAGAGAAAAATAGTAAGGCAGCGTGGTAATTACAAATAAAGAAAAGGAAGGGAGAAGAAAAAAATTGAAAAAATAAGAGTAAGCAAAAAGCAAAAAGAAAGGAAAAAAAAGGAGAGATCAAGGGATTATTTAGGGAATGGGAGAGAAATTACATTATAACTTTCAAAATAAGGCTCTAAATACAATGATTTTGATGATAGCAAGGTTGTAAATTGTTACAGGTCCTCATCTTTCATAGAAATAAAAAAGAATAGCTAGTACCTTTGTGAGTACAAAATAAATCCTATACTACCACAACCACAAGTATCACTCTAATAACTAAGGGTGTTCATTTTTGGTTAAGTTTGGTTTTTATCAAAAAAAGTAATCAAACCAATTTTTTTTAAAAAAATAAAACCGGTTCAAACAGACCGGTTTTAGTTCGGTTCAATTCGGTTTTTTAGAATAAAAACTGGTTCAAACCGGTTTGGCTCGATTTTTTTTGGTTTTGCTCGGTTTTTTCGGTTTGGCTCGGTTTTAGCTTGGTTTGGATCGGTTTGTTTTCCGGTTTTTTTATGTTCGGGTTCGGTTTGGTTTTTTCGGTTCCAGACTTAAAAAACCAAAATCGAACCAAACCAGTCGGTTTTTTCAAAATTTTAATTGGTTTAATTGGTTTTTTTCATGGTTCGGTTTTTTTGGTTATTTTTTTTTCCGGTTTTCTCGGTTTAATCGGTTTTTCAGTTTTTTTGAACACCCCTACTAATAACCCTCTTTTATTCTATGTATGAGGGTTATGCCTTTTTTTCTTTTGTTTCAACATGTGATGTAATTCCTATTTTTTTCCGTGAACATGGTGTGTTAATAGGTAATTGTGTCTAGTAGATCTCTTATCTGATGGTTTTAAGTGTTGTCATAGGGATGTTGTTTTGGTTGGTTTGAGAGGAGATATAGAAGCAATTTATTTCCTTCTCTTAATCAGTGTTTGAGTTTTTCTTTCCTCTGAAATCACGGTTCCATGTTTTTGCTTTCTAGGTTTATTAGCACAGTTTACTAGTCATAGGTTAAAGATATAGAAGGCTAATTTTAGATTTTCTTGGTGGCATAAGTTGTAGAACCTATGAAAGTTAGGTGTTAGGTGTAAGGTGTGGTGGGAACTCGTAGATACAAGAAGGAAGTTTTTATACCTTTTTAGTTTTGAAAGTAACTTGAGTTATTCTTTTAGATAAAACTCTTTCTTCTCCTTCTAATAACATGAAATGTAGATATAAAGTCAACCGAGATGTTTGCTTTATTTTCTAAACCAAATATCTACCCCTTTGTCATTTGAGCACATATAGCAACCACATTTGTTTGCTTTCATTTGTGCTAACATGCATGAGCTAGGGCAGTAAGATGAGGGAGGGGTTTTTTTATCTTTTAAATATAGTGGTGTGATGGAAAGAAGCTTGATATGAGAGTAGTGTTTTGTTTTTCAGGGGAAAGGCAGTGAACTCTAGGTCATTTAAAATTATTATAATCTTTACATGCATGATATTTTATGTAACTTAGTATGATTATTGTCTTACCATAGTCATTACGAAAAAATAAAAATCTCTTTCCATTCTCTTTTAATTTTATAATGGCCAAGTTTACCATATTAAAAATACATTAAAAAAAACAAAAAGATGGCATTTTTTCACATGTGTCGGTAATTTACAAAAAAACCAAATATTTTGGTATGAACATTTTTTTTTCAAATTTGTTGCAGGTATTTGTGGACTTAATAACAAGTTTATAAAATCCATTGGAACTTGAACCATATTGAAAGACTCATTATACCGACGTACCTAAAACCTTTTAAAAAAATCAACTTGGTTTTCCCAAAATCCAACTAAAAAATTGTTTTGCTATTCACTTTAATATTTAAGTTAGATGGACTCACAATTAGATGTTGCCTTAGGTATTAAAAGGAGTAGCATATTCCTCAAAAAAAATTATAATATTTTTTTTAGTTTAATATTTACTAATACCGAAGTTAGGAGTATTAAAGTTTTACTATGTAATATTCACCAATACTATAATTGGAGATATTATCTTTCAAATTAATATTTATAGATGCTATTGTCAAGAATATCATATCTTCTACACATAATACTCACCAAAGCCAAACTTAGGAGTATTATTTCTAATCCAATATTCATTGATGACAAAGTCAGGGATATTAAGCCTTTTCAATACAATATTAACTAATGCCAGAATTAAAGATATTATTTTCAAGTAAATATTTATGAACGCTAAAATCAAGGGTATTAAAGTACACTACAAGATTTCACAGTTTTACCGACGGACATATTCCGTCGGTGTGTGATTAGAAGTTCGTCGGTGATTTATTTACCAACGTCCTCACCTACGGATTACGTTCGTCGATTTTTCTTTCGTCGGTGATTCCCCATTCCATCGCTATATCAGTCGGAACAACAAAAAAACCATTTGCCGATGGTTTTACAGATGAAATTTGCGCGTAAAAAAAAAGATTCCCGCTTGAAATATACCAACAGATTTTTATTCTGTCGGTGACATTGTGATTTACGGACGGCTACGTACCGTCGGTAAATCTGTCGGTGAGTGTATGAAATACCGACCGAATATATCCATCTGTAAATTCTTCGGTAAGTGTGGTAGCTACTGTCAAATGCCGACGGATTAACTCCATCGGTAAGGCTGTCGGTAAATGCTACTGTCAGTTGCCAACAGATTAATTTCGTCGGTAAAACCCTTGATAATAGTTTTTTCTAAATTTGTTTTTAAAAAATTATTTAGAATATATAATATAAAACTATATAAATTAATGGTAATAAAAACCAATTATGCAATTAAAATTTATATTAAACATAAAAAAAAAAATCAAAGTTAAATAATATTCATTACAAACTTAATATGTTTTAAAAAAAAATATTTAATGAAGTTTTAAAGGTAAATAATGTTTATTACAAATTAATATAAAGGTGGAGCTGGAGGAGGAGGAGGAGATCCTGGAGGAAAAGGCTGGTGGTTATACGGCCAAAAAGGATTAGGCGCACATGTTCCACTATGTGTTGCCATGTTCATGACCATTTCACGAAGCTATTCATAAGCCGCTTTTTGTTGTTCATAAGCCGCTTTTTGTTGTTCTTGAGACGCTTTGATTTACTCAGACTCCGCTCTTTGTTGTGCATGAGACACTTTGAGTTGTGCGTACTCCACTGATAGGTGGTCGTATTTGTCGGTGAGCTCAGCCGTGTGTTGCTGCAAGGCCACAAACTCATTAGATTGGGAGCTCGATATTGATTGGGAGCTCCCATTGGTTGAAACACTACGGGTTGACCGTAAGTTGTCGGTCGTAGTGTTAGAGAGCCCGTAAACCCGATTTTTATCAGGTCTACCTGACGATCCAACCTCCATCCACAAATCCGGATCAAATTCTAGATGGGTCAAAATATCGTCCCCGTATCTCTCCTTCAACCGATTATTATAGGTCTCCTGAAAATAAAGAAAGTAATCATCATATTCAATTCAATAAACATAATAACTTACAAAATAAAATGGTTGAACAAACATACCACTAAATGTTGAGCACGGTTATCAACAAACTGTTGCGCCCCCTTTTGGCGGTCTTGACTCCACACGTGCGTCTTCACAAACAGCTCCATCAGGCTCGGCTCACGTCCAAGAGACGCAGCCTATAATGAAAAAAGATATATTAACAACAACTTAATTTAACGATATATTTCATTTAAATTAATCTTACCATCCGTTTCGCATGTGCAGCAAACGGAATAGAGCCGCCAGTGTGCGTTGTCACCGAGCCATGAATTGGCCGATTCTGGTTGCCAGCACTGGATTGTGAGCGTCATGTGAACCGCTCAGACGTCACGTGCTCAAGATAGTGCGGCCATATATCTTCTGGAATGTATATCGGTTTGAAATCCCTCCAAACTGCAACATCGTTCCAGCCTTGGAAACCCTTATCCCTCACAGTTTTTTTTGCCCGTTTTTATGCTTCATACCAAAAATCACGCACCTACTTTACGCAACCAAAAATTACATTTCGAAACATAAATTTTTGTCTAAAAAAATCTTGTATTGTTTTCGATCTTACCTAGTTGCCGCGTGATTTTCCCACACCCTCCTCACAACAGTGTTATGCTCACTGTCCCAGCATAATTTGTGCTGTGTATAAATAAACAAGTTTAAATAATAAAAATTTATTTACAATTATATTAATAATTTATTAAAAATAAGCTGAAAATTATAAATTAACACCAACCTGAAATCTGTCAAACCATGCATTGATTTGAGGCATCTATTCAGAATGCTTGGATATCTGATTCCATTGAAACAATGGAATCTCTATCGACAATTTAAACGCCGATGATATTACTCGGGCGGCCTCAATGTTTGTGAACCTGAAAAGAAATGAAATAAATTATATAGTGATTACTTCATAAATTATGTTGTAATTTTAAAAAAAAAAAATTAAAACCTTAACAAACTTACATTGAAAGGTCGTCCTTCCACTATGCCTCATACTTGCGGGAAAATTGATTTCGCTGCAAAGGCACCCTGCCTCTGCACTGTGAAGTAGCGCTGGAAGAGGTAGCATCGGTTGACGGCGCAGGTGGTGTAGGTGCCTCCTAAGGAAATATCATCATCGTTGCTAGACGAACTAGTTGCGACCATACGTGAGCGACCAGCTCTGGTTTTCATTCTACGCATCTACATAATTTTATACAAATAATTATATAATTATATTCAAATGTTTTAAAAAAATTCGACAGCACCTCTCCTATATTGGATACTACCTAAATCCACAAACCTGAACATATTAACAAAAGCCACAACCAATTGACCCAATCTATACTAATTATTCCAACATATTCAATTACTAATCCTAAGGTAAATTCAACATTAAGAATTACAATTCAACAAATTATTCAATAATTATGCCAATACAACAAAACAATAAATTAAAAAAAACTCTAGAATAACAATCAAAATAAATGGAAAAAATTAAACACAAATCATGCAATAATAGAGTAAAATTAATAATTATTCCAACATATTCAATTACTTATAATTCTATGGTAAATTCAACATTAACAATAAATATTCAACAAATTAACTAATAATAATTATGCCAATACAACAATAAAAAATATTCAATAAATTCAAAAAAAAAAACTATAGACTTTAGCAATGAATTATGCAAAAAAAAAAACTATAGACTTTATCTACATTACAAAAAAATACACCAAAAAAAACATAACAAAAAAAAGCAAAAAAAAACCCTTAAAGTAAAATAAATAGAAGAAATACATACCTTAACTGATGGAGATTCACGAGAAAAGTTGCTAGAGATTGCTGGTGAAACCTTTGAAGAATGGGGTGAAGAATGGAGAAAAACTGAGGAGAAGAAAAAATGAACTGAAGCGGCGGTCGGGGGAACTTATATGCCAGTTTTACCAACGGATTCATCGATGGAAAAAAAACTTAATTATTATTTTAATTTATTCCGTCAGTGAGGTGTCAAAAATGTGTCGGTAAATTTTGAATTTCGCACCAAAATTTTTAATGACCCTCCATATTTTTCATGGTCTGTTGGTAATTCTGTCGGCAAGCTGAAGCGGTCAAAGATGCATTTAATGCACAACCCTTTGGAATTCGCGCGGTCCGTCGGTAATTTTGTCGGTAAACTTGACCCGTCGACAATGTACCGACGGACTTATATCCGTCGGTATTGATGTCGGTGATTGTGGCATTTCAAGTAATGATTTTTGAACTCTCTATGAAATGTCGATGGCTATAAATCCGTCAGTATGGATGTCGGTGAATGTGGCATTTCAAGTAATTATTTTCAAACTCTCTATGAAATGCCGACGGACTTAGTTCGTTGGTATGGACGTCGGTGAATGTGGCATTTCAAGTAATTATTTCGTGTTACAAAATATAACATCCTCAATTTTGTTTCCTCGATATATCATAAGTCAGAGCTCTGGAGGACCACAACTGCGCCAACTCATCAATCAATGGTTGAAGACAAACATCTATATTCCGCCCCGGGCTGCTTGGACCGGGTATGACAGTAGATAAAAACATGAACTCCGGCCTCATACACATTCCCAGTGGCAAGTTATAAACTGTGGGTATGACCAGCCAACAAGAATAACGAGCAGCAAATGACCCAAATAGGTTGAATCCGTCTGTACACAACCCAAGATGCACATTCCTTGATTCAACTGAAAATTAAGGGTGCACACTGTTAAAGAGTTTTCACGCTTCCCCATCAGAAGGATGCACCAACACTCCATCAACTGCATCATGTGCTTAGTGCCATGTCATGTGCTCAGCAGTCCTTGGTGACATGAATAACCTCTACAGTCTAGGTGTGATTGGGAATTATCTAAGTTTTTTATATGCCACTAGAGTCTTTCCCCTGCCAGTTCTAGGTTTGTAACGGGAATGCCCGCATGTCATGCCCTCGGTCATCTCAGCATTTTCAAGGTAGTATACACATGTAGAAGTTAGGGCACATGTCAATTTTCTGGTATCCTAAACCGAGGGGTTTCATCATGGACTTCGCAGCATAGAAGTTCTCTTTCAGCCTGTTCCCTTCAGGTAAAATGCTTCTTGCCCATTCAATAATCTTGTCATACCCCGGCCTCACTCAACCCGTGATCTGACTTGATGGTGAACACCTGTGCTATAGCCGATAATTTACTGTGGTTCGTGCAGCCATCCCATAATGGTTCGTCTGAATCTTTCAACAAATCAAAAAAACCTAGTTGCATCTGCATTAGGTTCTTCTTCTATGATTGGACATTGACTGACATTACATTGATTCATTCTCATTGCATCCATAACCATATTTCTGTAAGGATTAGTGTTGTCATTTGTCGCTTCATGCATGTTGCTAGCACTAGAAGTAGACCTAACCACCGTTTCTTCCATTCTCCTCTTACTACCAAATACTTCTCCATGTGCATACCAACACTGGTAATTCTCCATAAACCCTTTGTGTAGAAGATGCATCATTACAACATCTGGATGCAGATACTTTTTATTTTCACACTTCCTGCATGAACACCTAATACCGCCTCCAGTAAAATTTCTGGGAATAGATGTTGTGAATAATAAAACCCTGAACCCCGTTACAATAATCCATCCTCCGCAATGCTTGAGGTGAATCTCGATACATCCATGAACAATCATCCATGACTTATATCGAACCTCTATAAAATATGATGACATCATGTATTAATTAACTAGGTTAGGTAAATAAACTTGCAAAAATATTACTTTACCTCAAGATTATCCAACAAACCAATCACAACTTCTCATAAATATTAATTATTCATTATCATTTATCAACGTCCATACAAATTAAAATATATAAATTTACGAAAATTACCACTCTGCAATACCATTGATAAAACTTTAAACGGACCCATTAAGCAAGCTATTAATTATTTCAAAACAGCACATGTACTTCGGTAGTTCCATAAAGTTTTAACAATTTACAAACAAATACAATCTTACAAAATCTAAAACAAACCATAACAGGTATAGAATTATACATTCATATACTACAAGTTTGTTTGATAAATAACAATAAAACATATACATCTATTAACAAAATACATATACTAAAAAAATAATAAAATTGACATTTAATTAAATGTTAAAATTTAAAAAGATAGAATTACTTACAAAAATTGATAAAATTCGTCAGTAAATCAGAACACGGATGCTGCGGCCACAAAACTTCAAGAAATATAACTTGTTGTGCTGATATGAAGGAGATTTTTTTTGGGGGGGGGGGGCTGGTTGTTTGCAGATGGGGAGAGTTGGGATTAGGAAGAAGAAGGAGAAATAGGGAGGAGAGGGTCGGCAGAGCTGTCATATATGAACTTTTTCCGACAATTTCAACGACGGAAACTCCGTCGGTGATTACGTTGGTGATTCTGACGAAAACATCGACATGCCACCGTATGGATCTGCCATTTCAAATACCTCGGTGAGTCTGTCGGCAATGTAAACGGTGAACCGGTCACGTCACTATACGAGCTGTCGTTTTAAATCCGTCGGTGATTCTGTCAGAAAAAATAACCCGCCAAAACCTTCACGTCAGCGACCCGCCTTTTTTTTTATTCAAAAACTTTTCCGTCTGTAATTCAGTCGGTAACTACCGACGAAAATTTTCTGTCGGGAGTTACCGACTGAATTACAGACGGAAAAGTTTTCGTTGGTAGTTACTGACTGAATTACAAACGAAAAAGTGTCCGTCGGTAATTTCAACCTCAAATTACCAATAGACATATTCCGTCGGTAAATCCGTTGCTATTTAGCGAATTTCTGGTAGTGATACCATAAGAAAAATAAACCTTAATAAGGCTCCTTCCATGTACCTTCCTTACGACGACTATGATGTTTGAACCACTAATAAAGGTTTAACCAACCGTAGTAAATCCATTATCACCTTGTAGATAGATCTTCGGTAGAATAGGCATAACAGATTATTACCAATTTAAGAAAAAACTATCAATGCAACTTACCTTATGTAGGATGTTTTAGGGTGATAGTATTTTCCCTTTAGCAAAACTAGTCTCTTACCATAAATCTTTGCTAATCAATTAGGGTTTCTAGTGACCATAATACTAGGTATAAACTCCTTTACAAAGATTAGACCTTTCGCCCTCTTAGAATATAAAAAGAACTCCTTTCCTAAGATTTAAAGAAAGAGGGCAGGTCACCACAATGTTTGGTGCGACAAAAGTAACTTGATTCCCACACAAACCCTCTAGCTTTTGTTAAAGGTAAGTTCCTTAGGTCATTAGGATTAAATCATGTACCAAACTCCATCATTCGAGGTCCTTTCTTATGTAAAAGTTTGTCTAGCTTTCTATTCAGCTCTTCGAATTAAAATCACTCCATTTTGATTGTTGTTTTACATTGTCTTTAATCTCACTCAATTGGCTTTTTATGTGAACAAATTAAGCTTTATGCTACCTCGATTGCTTTTCTAGTACAGCTTAGTTACATCATGGTTCAGGATTTTATAGCACTTGGATGGTTTTAGGTTTAGAAAGAGATAGAGAAATATAATAAATGCGAGTTGGAGAGAAGAGAGATTAGAAATTCAGTTTTTGTATTGAAATTTCCGTACTCATGTTGGCTGAGAGTTTGGCCTTTTATAAAGAATACGAGATGGCATGCCCATGCGCTGCCGCGGGCTTATAAAACAAATATACTTGATATTGTTATAATTGTGAACTAGTACTAGATAAATAATAGAAACTAAAAGTATAACGGAGCCAATATTTCACGACGGAAAAAAAAGTTGTGTTGGTGATCAAAAGTAGTTTTGAAAAGACAATTACAATATGAAAATTAAATGATACCGCATGGCCATTACTTAATGGTATTATAATAGTTTATTTAGTAAAAAGCGTCTCTCCCTTTTCTTTTAGATAACCATGGCTAGGGTTTTCTAGGGTTGATGACGTGGATTCACTTGTATGTTCATTTTTTCTTTAGTTTAACGTGGATGTCTATACCAACTTGCGCGCACCTCGACTAATCCCATGGACCCTGAAGTTAATAACTATGTAAGCCTCCAGTGACCATCATATGAGCAACCACAGGGTTCGAACCTAAGACTACAAAGGAGTAAACCTCTTATTCTCAAATTTTTACTACTGGACCACCACCTAGATGGTTATGTTCATGTTTTGTTGGTTTAGTCCATGCCTTTATTGGTGGACCATGTCTCGTACAATAATTCGAAGTAAATAATAATCCATAATTTGAGGGCATGTATTATAAATTCAATGTGTTTAACTAATGTTGCCGTACGTTTCTGTATTCTTTCTTTTTTGTTTAAAAGTTTTTTTTATTAGTATTTGAAATATTTTTTATTGAGAAAATAGATTATGAAATCGTTCTGTGGAGCAGAATTTCCTCAAGATACAGTGAACTTGTTTAAGGCTTCATCCAGGTCTCATTTCACCGCCCGTTACCTGGACCGAAGCTCAAAGTCAGAAGAGAGGGATTTTGATTTATCATGTTATATGTACAGTCACAAGAAATCACCTATATTTGGCTTGGATTTGTTTCAAAACCTCCTTACAATTTTAGAAATATATGATTCTCCAATTCAATCGTGCTGGATATTTATTACTCGTCCAATGATCTTGATCAAATTTTTCCTTTGGTGTGAATCTACTGAATGACAAGAATGGTATTTTGGAGTAGAAGTCAGGTTTAAAGAAAACAGAAAGTAACAAGTTATTTTGCTTCCATGGTGATGTGTCTGCAAAATGGCCAGGCTTTTACAGAGAGAGAGAGCAGAGGTAGAACATGAAATCTCTGAAATGAAATGGCTTCAAGTCTTAGAGACGAATTACCCTTAAAGACAAGGAAACGCATTAATATTCAATCCTTGGTTGATTCCACGATGATACTGAATTGAGTAAAACATTGAATATACAAACTGCAGTAGCTGAACAGTATGTCGCCAGTGTGAAGTGAGCTCGTGACTGTGAGAGGGGACCTTCCTCCCATGCAAATATACCCTTAGTTGTCAAAACAATTATAAACAAATAAACAACTGCTTTCTACCAAAAAAAAAAAGAAAAAAAGATTATAAACAACTACTTCCATAAGGTATTATTATAAAAAATTCTCATTCTTTGAACAATAATTTGGAATTGCAAAATGCCCTTGACAGAGAAACCCACGCAAGCTGAGAATAACTTCTCATTCCCTCACTTAATCCTATGATAACTCTTTAAAGTAACAGAAAAAAGACATACCATGCCCATGTGCACTTCCTGCCACTTCCAACTTGACTCCTTTGAGACCTCTCTCTGTGCGCACTTCTTAAGACCTCGCTAGTTTGTTACCAAAATAAACCTATCCAACTCATAACCTTAATGCAGACGAACTCCAACCAATTAACTTTAAGCCCTCTTTCACACAAGTAGCACCTCGTCGAGACCTAGGCGTACAATCACTCTTCCTACTCTACAGCCCCATTCTCTATAGCGAACTACTGCAACTATTATGACATGACATGCGTCATATGAAACCAAAACGCACATGAAAACAGACCTCGAATCATTAAAGCATCTCTTCATTTCTTTGCCTTCTGAGGAAAATATTAGTTGGGTATGTATGACTTGAATTCCTCCTTTATGATACCTCTGACCTCTCAGTTTCCTCTGAAATGTCCTTAAAGTCAAAGGGACGTTCTATGGATTTCCCTAGATATTTCTGTAAAAAAAGAAGAAAAACAAAAGGCCCACTAGCTAATCCTTTGTTGTGATTCATGATCTTGCTTGGTTTTCCACTTTGAACACAAACCTAGGGTTAGCTAGGGTTTTGATGGTGGTTGTTTTTGCTAATTTAATTATTTTACTCTCTAATTGTTTTGGTAAATGGCTTATGCTAACGAAAAGATGCATAACTAATTATGGATTATGCACAAACAAAAGAAGAAACAAAAGAAGCGTAGTTAGTGGCTAAAAACCATGACGTGATAATATTCTCTCTGTGATCAAGTAAAGGCATATTATATAATCATTTGCAATACTTAAATGCATATTATATAATCATTTGCAATACTTAAATGGATGATTTGCAATTCTTAAATGTAGTGATTCCCATAGTAGGTAGAAACTTTTGGAGGGATTATAAACACGACAGAGAGAGAGAGAGAGAAAAAGTGATAGAAGAGAACACAAACAAATGGACTTATGCGAGAGATGATATATTGAAACTATAACAAATCTGATGATGAAGACAATAGTACAAGAAAAAAGGGAATCGATGTTGTGATGTATCTGACTTATGTGCCTTGGAAACCAATCTCTGAGTGTCTTATGCGTTCAGTTTAATTCTCTGATAGAATGTCAGTGAGGTGCTGAATGGGGATATGTGCTCACGTTATTCCATGCAGTTTTAGCCATTACCTTTAAACCTGATTAATCTCACCACCAAAGCTCCAAAACTGCCATTATTGATCTCTCCGTCCCTCCTGTCTTTCCCTCTCAGAAAAACAAACACTATTGCAATTAATTCCATCTTAATTTGCCAGTTAGATCAATGCTAAAACTTCTCCAGCTAGTCCTAAACTTGCGAGTTCTTAAACAAATTTTCTTCTGTGAAGTAAGCCGAGAAAATTAAACAGCAGAAAGATTTTGCATAAAAAATTAACTGTGTTTCGTTGAGTTAAGAATATTTGAAAATAAATGCAAGAGAAGATGTCAATATACTTATTAGTAAATCTGGTAATAAGAGTGCAAAACAATGAAATGAATTGGACAGGCATAGAAATTATCGTGATCCATTCATAATTACCTTTCCGTGGTTAATAACTATGGTCGATGCAATAAAAAAAAATCGCTATTATAAACAAGATATCGCGGAAGATAGATGAGCTCTTCATGTTTTTCTGTCATGCTTTTCTTAATATTGTTATTGTTACATGCACCTTGCGAAATCATAAACGATTGAGAGATAGCCGAAGTGATCAAGGATCTAACAAAGAAAAGAGGCCATGATCTCATGATCTAAGAAAGGAAAAGAAGAAAAAACGGCAAAGAGGAAATCAAGCAACATAATAAAGAAGGTGCCAGACGGCCAGTAATATGTTCGATAGCACTCCAGATTCTGCAACTACTTTACCTTAGGCCGGTCACCAAGCCTGAGCTCAAGATCCAATTCATCTACAGTGCAGGGGCTAATTTCAAACACCTCAGACTGGACATGATGTTTATCAACTGAATTACACTTTAGAAAGAAAGGTAATGATGATTTATCAATTCTCCGTTTCTTGCAGCTCATAGGCTCCTCCCCACAGTCTGATATGCTCGGGCGAGTTCGTCGAACGACTAAATTCAAGCTGACAGACAAATCTGTTTGGACATAATCTACTTTGGCTCTACATCCTGATTCTATTTTCCTTGAATTCTGCTCTCCTTCAGTGCTTAGAGAAGATATATGACATCTTTCTTTAGCTAACTTAGTCTGTGGCGGGGGGGAAGATTTATGGGATCTCTTTTGTTGTTCTTCAACAATAAAAGAAGTGAAAGGAGGGGAAATGGTTTTATCACAGAAATTCTCTTGAGTAGATGTAATTGAAACCCTAGAAGATGAAGTTCGGGATGGAATAAAACCAGGATCAGAATTAGGGTTAGGGCAATAATCCAAGGTACAAAGCTGAGATGGGTATTGAAAACCAAAAGATGTATAGGGATTTTGAAGGTGATTGAGAGGTTTTTGATGCTCATGATGAAGAATTTCATTGGTAGGACTTGGAGATTGCTTGAGTCTAGCTCTATCCCTCCTGTGGACATTCATATGACCTCCTAGAGCTTGAGCAGACCTAAATTCTCTTCTACAAAAGCTACAAGAATAAGATCTTGGAGGCCATATACATCCTCCGAGAGGACCAGCTGCATCTTCAGCGAAAGCTTGTTCTTCCCAAGAATCATCCAACGAAGGATTGGTTGAAGCCTGAAAATGAGAATCCAAACTATGCTCCCGTTTAGTCAACATCCAATAACGAGCTTGCTCCATATGTTGGACTATATCCAGAGATTCACCCTTCCAAGCTTGAAGAATATACAGGATTAATAATAGGAAAAGTATTAAAACTTAAAGGTGATAGAAAATGGGAGGAGATGGGATGCAAGAAAGACAGATAAAGGGCTTAACTGATTGCTAATTAAGAGTAGTCTTCGGGAAGATAAATTGGTGGGTACTCTACCATGGTTGTCTTAGTGCAACTACTTTTTTGGTTTTTGTGTTTGGTTCTCAACACTATCTACTGTGTAAGGGTAACGCTGGTTTAGTATTCACGGGAGTGGGTCCAAGGAGCCTTGCTTGCTTGTGCTGTTTACCTGTGCTTATAGACAAACTGTAATCATGTCTGACTGAAACATCCTTGGAAATACCCAGCAAAAGTCGAAAAGATGCTGTAAATGCGCGCACATACTTGTGCTACACTATACTGTATGGATACTTTTGTTTTGGACTAGAAATTACTACTATGATATATACTAAGCATTGTTTTCCGATCTGTGGACTGCCCTCTTCGAAGAATGCCCAAAGGTGCAGTGGTTATACTGTAGCATTTTTACTATAGCTATAAACTTATTAGCATTACAATTGATATAATAAAATTATGATTTTGTCTTCGTCAACAAAAACAATTGGCCTTCGCGACTGTGTATAGTGATTTGTTTTTTTTTTTTTTATAATAAAATAACTAATATACTTTTTAATACTCTAAAACACATGGGATTTTCTTCTCTTTTTTTTTCATTATGTAAAATTTTTTTTAGTCCTCAAACTTTGTTTTTGGGTGATTTAATCCAATTTTAGGAGCAATTAATTTCAATTTTTTATGAAAGGGTGGGATTGAAAGAAGGGGGACTAAAATGAAAAATACGGCAAATATGGGTGGAGTGCTATAAGTTTTGAAAAAATACACTTTGATCCTCCATCTTAAACAATCACGCAAATTATACAATTTTCGTCCCTCGAAATTGTTCCAATTTCATTTTGCTACATATGTTTATTTTCGTTAATTTTTTATCCTTAATTGAGAGAGGAGAAAGAGATGGGTCGTCGGATTCTCGCAATAGAAAGAAAAACATGTTATTGGCACCGATTTAAGCCACCAAAATGAATGATTTTTGTGTCAAATTATTTTATTTTAATGAGGGGAGTTTATATATATCATGTGTTTTTGTACCTTTAAAGTTCATGAAAAAATAAATCTGAGCTTGGGTTGACTAAATGATCTTGGGTTTTGTTTTTTTATTCGTATGGTAGCCCTTTCAATTATGGATGGTGCTTGTGAGTAAATGATCTCGGGTTTTGCATCAATAATCTCTTTTTTCTTCCTTCTTTCCTCTCTCCTGCTCAATTTTAGCATTGGCCTCTACACATTTTCAAAGCATCTCTTTGATTCTTTTTACTTTTAGATTTGGTTCCTACTTTTTTTTCTATTTTTTTTAATAATTAATGAAATTCAATTTTTTTTTTCAATTTTATCCTCTAATTTTTTTTAACTTGTTAGATTTGGTGCTCATTCTTTTGATTATGATTTTTTTGTTTTTATTTATTCTCTTGATTGAATTATTTTTTCAAATGTGTCCCTTAATGTCTTATTTCATTTTATTTTTGTGTTAGATTTTGTTCTTATTCTTTTAATTACAATTTGTTTTTTTTATTGAAACTTTCTTTTTCAATTTCATCGCACGATATTTTATTAATTGGGATTTTAATTTCATGAATTTTTGAGTTCACCTTCTATGGGATAATTCTAGCTTAGGACTCGGGTCATGGATTTGAAAAGTTAACTTGCGTTGGATTAAGTCATTTTTTTACAATTGATTATTTTATTCCATCATTTTATAGGTTATTTTGATCCCAATCTTATATGTCAGGTCATAAATTTCATTGGTTTACCAAGGTTAAATCGGGTTAGATTTTTAATCATAATTAACCGAGGTTATTGAATCCAATAAAGTCAATAACCCGACTTTTAGCTTTCTCTTGCTTTTTTAAAAGTGCTTCTATCACCTAAGCATTTTTTTTACAATGAAAAAAAGTTTTGTCCAGTTAGCAATATAAAACGGGCCACCAATCTAGTTATTAACGCTAATAGGCATTGAGATATAATACAATTTTTCTTACCAATTGTTTTAAATAAGAACTTATTAAATAGCTAAAAATAAATCCTTGTATTATTCAAATTATTCATCTAATTTTACCCTTACCACTAATTGTTTCATTAATCCTTGTAGCAAGGGCTATTTAAAGTTTAATAGAGAATGATTCTTCCTTTATGCTTTGATTAGCCTTTTGTTGCAAAAGTTATCACAAGCTACTAGTCATTTAATTATTCGAGCTCTAAAAATAATCTACACAAATCATTAGTTCAAAAAACCTTTTAGAGGAGAGTAATTACTAAAATTAGAGTGCTAGCTATTTATTTTTTTTACTCCATATTACTTATAACTTTTCCTTATTTTCACCAAAAAAAAATAGACATAAATTTGTATTTATAGAAATAGCCTAACTTCTCTAATCATTACAAAAGATTATTTTGCTCCTTGAAAAATATCACCTATTTAATTTCAGGATAGTTAATTGAAATTTATATAATCAAGTCCCTATTTGAGTTCTCTAGGCCCAAAATTATAATCCTTTGTATAAATTACATTCTAGTTCCTAAATTTCTAAAACTTATTTTATAATCAAGTCATACTTGATTTTGAGTTTAATTTTCATGAAGGATTTTTAATATGCGTGAACTATTTTGTTTCTAATATATTTACCCAAATATAAATCATAATCATAAAATTAAAATAGGCTTAGATAAATTAAACAATTTAGTTTATCAATAATTTAATAATTGGTTAATTTATATTTGAAGATTAAGTGTAGCATTTAGTAATATGTCATAACCTCCTAAATATAAATATCATGTAAGTCATTTGTGATTTGATTAGCCTTTCAGCAAACAATTTTTTAGTGTAACGAATACTCTTTCATTAATAATATTCTACTTTAAATATTTAAGTATGAAGTGTATTTGCCCTATAAAATTATATTAGTTCTCAATATAATAGTCATTAATTATTTGATTAAGATTTGAAACACCTTGAAATCTTATTCTACCTTGAACAAGAATTTGATAATTAATACAATTTGAGAATAAAATGAAAATATTTTATAGTTTATTTAATGTAATGAATTATTTATTGATCACTCAAATACATTTATATAATTTCTACACTATCCAATATTTGGTTATTTGTTGCACTTGATTAAAGCAATGTGTAGTCATGATCAAAACATAACAGTTTCTAATTTAGTTATCTCAAGTCCAATGATCATTTACACAACTTTAGAATCTTTTCATAAACTCGGATAATTCTCCATATAGAATTACTGTACGGTCAACTTAGTGAACTTAGATATTAATTTCATGTATTATTTATACATCAGCCTATGTGAATAACTACTTCATTTAAAAAAGAAAGAGCATAACATATATCAATCTTAAAAGAGCAATGACCATAAACGTTTATAGATAATGATATGATAAAATAAGAATCCTCATAATTATAAAATATTTATGATTTTCTTACAAAATATTTTTATCCCAAGAACTTTATCTTTATTTTATAATCATTAATCAAACACAAATGAATATTAAAAAAATTATATTTTTATTAATAAATTATGTATATATATATTAACCTCCAAATTTATAAACTGCGGCCTGTATTTTTAAATTACAATTGAAGATTTCACAAAAAAATATTGATGATTGGAAAATTCTAAAAGTTTCAAAAACATAAAATTATCAAAATTCCAAATTTGATCTTTTCAAAACTGATTTTACAATAAAAAAAACTAAAAAAAAAATATTCAGCTCATAAAACCCTTTGAAACAATCCAACTTCTTTATCCTAAATCCCTGCAAAAACATCAAGATCGAAACTACAAATATATTCATGTCAGCCTAGTACAAGTTGGGATCAAACCTCTTACCAAAGAAGGTCTCAATACCTCCAAATTTATACTTTTGGTTGCATGAATAATGGTAGTGTCATGTACAAACAATTGATTGATTGTAGGGTATATACGCTAACAATCATCCACTTGAACTAAAATCAATCCCTAAATATCCAATATTACATTGCTCCATAAGAAGATCATTCTTCTACCAGAATAATGTTTTGATGAGAGGATTTGCAAGATTCTCTTTAACAGATACTCGCTTTATCTTTATATTTTTTTTGTTGGACTTGGTTTTCAATGATGTATGAGACCATTTCTATTTGTTCTTTTGATGATCATAAGTAAATAGTTCTTTTCATGGATCATTATTCTAAATTTGTTTGGTTTAGCAATTGAAAAATAAATTTATCATAGAAAAAATATATATATCAAAGTGATTCGGGCAATCAATTTTATTGGTTCAATTCTTATTTTAAGAAAAACAATTCATAGGATAATGTGCTCTTATATTCATGAAAAAAAATGATATAATTGAAAGATTGCATTGATAAATTGTTGAAATAGATATTAACATTAATAGGTCAAATGACTCTTCTATAATTTTATTGGCATTTATAATTTCACATTGTTGTTTACTTAATTAAATGCATGTCTGCATCTATTTTAACAATTGAATATCTTACTGAAGTAATGTTTAAAAATAAACCTAACTATATTTTTTTTCAAAATTTTAGGTGTCATTATTTCCATTGTTATGTTTATATAATCCACTATAATCATATGTCAAAGTCCAAAATCAAGTCGTAAACACAATTGCTAATCTAAAACTCAGCTCTCGTCATAGACATAACTAGTTTATAAAATGCATAGTATAAATTTGCCTATATTTTCTAAGAGATAACCAAGGATCAGTCTTAATATAGATTCTAGCAATATCCAAAACTAACATTCGTAAACACTTATGATCACCAATAATCTCAATGTGGCTAAAAACACATCCTATAAAGCTAAGTGATGGACATTGTCATAACTCGATCTTTACTCCCTTTCTAAAACAAATATTTACATCAAAATATTTTGCAAACAAGATTTGATGGATTTTTTTTCCAAAAAGGACAAATGTTGAAAAATGATCAAAATACAAAAAAAGAAAATACAATTTGGGATCAGTAATAATTCTAAGAGGCAATCAAGGGCATGATTCAAGAAAAACTAAAGAAAAAATTTTAAATTTATAGAAATTTAAAGAATTAAATAACCAAGGACCAAAATTAAAAAAGAAGAAAACTTTAGGGGTCTTATTTATTCAATCAAAGGCTTAATTAAAGAGAAAAATCAAAATTTAGAGTGAATTTGATTGAATATACACAAATTAGAGAATCAAGGGCTATACTACAAAAGATGCCAAAATTAAAAGGCTATTTTTAATGCAATCAGTGGTTAACGTATGGAGAAATTGTGAGAAAATTAGTGAAATTAGCTAAAAATTAAAAAATCAATGACTGATTTGGAAAAGGTGCCAAAGTTAAATGAGTATTTTTAATGTAATCAGTGATAAAATTGAGAAGAAATTAAAAGAAAAGGGTTAGAATTGGCTTAAATTTAAAAAATAAAAAAGTTGAGGACTAAATTGTAAAAGGTATCAATATTGAGGTACCATTTTGAATGCAATTAGGGGGTGGAATTAAAAAAAATGATAAAAAAAGAATTTAAATTGACCAAAAATAAAACAATTGAAAAAGCAAGAACTAAAATAAAATACTTGAGATGCTTTGTTTAAGAAGTATAACTTCTTTTTTATACCAATATGGCACCATTTTAATTTAAATGAGATAATGCGTTTTGTTTAAAATAGCATCATTCCACGATTGTAATTAAAAAACAAAAAAGGAATTCCAAAACAACATTGTTTAATGCATAAGGAATATAATCGTCTTCCCTCTCACATTTGGTTTACAGATTTTGTTTCTTTTCTTTTCTTTTTTTTGCATGTTTTGGCCCAACTTTGAGCAATTTTTTTTATCACTCTTGTGCCTCCTAACAATGAAAAACAACACATCATTCTCATCCCTTGTATATGTCCTCGACATTCAGCCAAACATGTGTCCGTAGACCTTCTAAATTCACTAAAAACAATTAGTGCAATGAGGTCAACCCAAGCATGTTTAAGCAAAATGTAAAACAATAGTAAAAGGTTGAGATTGACTCACAGAAACTAATGGATACTATTATTCCACCTTGAAAGGTTCTAGAACCTTTATCCTTCCCTGTAAATGAAGAAGCAAGGTAAGAAAGAGAAGGAGCAAATTCGAAACCATGAAAAATCAAGCAGGGAGGAAGAAGAAAAGGTGAGTTTTTTGGGTTAGAAACAGGTTCAGTTTGAACCAAAAAGTTTCAGAGGGGAAAAAGGAAGAAGATAAGACAGGAAAAAAAAGCAAAAACATAAAAGAAAAAGAAACTCGAAACTAAAGAGAGAAAACTGCCCTAAACACAACAGTACTACCACCTGCAAGCCACTGTCAATGCCACTAGAAGTCACCATAGAAACTTCTCACCTATCTGGAAGCACCCTTGAGATGATGCACAACCCTTTTCCCTCTTTTTCTTCTTCTTTCGTTTTAGTCTTAGGGTTTTGCATATAGAGTTGTATTCACTTGATTTTGATTTTATTTTTATTTTTATTTTTATTTTATTTTTAATTGACTTGCAATAAAATTGTTGTCATTTAATAAACATATATCTATTTTTCTAAATAATTTCCTGCATCAAACTTGTATCAAATTCGTTAGCAGTATTAATTAGTGCTCATCATTCCATTTATGGGGTACGTTCTGATTCATTAAAAATTATACTGTCAGTCAATGGGCCAGAAATTGCAGAAGTAATAAAGTAGATTTTAAAGCTCATTTGTTAGCTTAGAGATTTCACGCTAATGAAATGTAACAAATTGGGTCAAAACTCACCTTCATGAAAATGGCATCTCCTCCTTTTGGAATGCTTACAAAGCATATCCCCTGCAACATGCTCACTACCTGCATTGAAATTTTATTTTAGAAGGTTCATATGCATGAAGAACTGCAGTACTGCTAGATCTGCTAAATGGGGCCGATCTGCAGACCTGTGCCATGCTTTCAACTCCCTTGGACAGATCAGATATTAACAAGAAAACAAGTGATCAGTTAAAAAATCTGAACAAATGTAAAAATCAATACCTGGATAGGATGGTGAGATTTCTACAACTGAGCCAAATCATAGTCGATACCCTTAACGGTAGGATAATTAGAAATGATCATGTTAAGCACAGAACCATCGTCACCTCCCACATCCACCAAGGTTTTTACACCTTCGAAGCCACCATGCATCCAGAATTCTCTCCACAAATATAGGGTTGAAATCTCTCATGCAGATACTGTCTAGAGAACACGTGAGAATGGAATGGCTAGAAAGAAGGCAAAGGATACGGTCAATCATAAAAGAAGCATCATTGTTCTGAGCGGGAAGTTGGGAGGCAGTTGTTCTGAGTGGGAAGTATTTAATTTGTTGGTATATTTTGTTAACTACATTATCCAATTTATAATCCATCTAAAATGTTTGTCTTGCTTACAGGACTACCTTAATGATCTTAATTTGCAATCAGTTCTTGTGACAAGTCCGGTGGATGGTGCTGTGATCTGTCATACTTCGAAAATGTGTTTCGGCCAGGGCACTTGCTGATCAGGTATAGAATCATCTACAGAAAAAACTTGAAGTGGTTTAGGCCTCCTTTTCTGCACCAGAACTTGCTGTGCAGCCAAGTCCAGTCCAATTATGGTTGACTCTTGCTAATCTGCTGATAAATTCAACATTCATTGATTTTCCAATGCATTCAACATTTATCAACTACTGCCTCAACAAAATCCAAGAGCTACACTCACTAGAGATTTGAGTTCTATGAGAATTGATCATCAGCTTCTGAAATGCAACCACATGGGCAATTGGGTAAGCTGATGTAACTACAACAGTAATTATTCACTAATTTTTTTATGAACTCCACTACTGAAAAATTACAAACAAAACAAGCAACTCGAATATGAGAAAATCCAGCTTCCTTTCCCAATGTTTCAAATTCTTTTTCTGTCCTTTCTTTTCCTTGTGGACTCATGCTTGTCATGAACAAATAATTCTGTAGCATGCTTTTAGCTTTAACATTGGTTTCAGGGGTTTCTGGAACTACCATATCCACTACTATAACTTTTCCGTTGTCTGGTAAAGCTTCATAACAATTCTTTAGCAGTTTTAGCAAGTGCTCATCATCCCAGTTGTGAGTTATCCACTGTTTCATTCAAAAATATCATTTCAGTTCCCTAACAGAGGTATGTAGCAAACAAATTGTTAAAACTTCACTAGTATCAAATCTTATTACCTTCATGAAAATGGCATCTCCTCCTTTCGGAATTGTTACGAATCCGTCCCCCGCGACATGCTCAATTCCTACAGAACAAAACTTGTTCAGACTGCTCAATTTTGTACACTTTAAGTAAATGATCAAACAACTGTATCTATGCAGTTTTCCTACTAGTCGCGTTTCAACTTCAAGAATAGGCGAGCATCCTTTTGATTTGTAAGTAATAAGTTAAAATAAAAGATCAAAACAAAAGATCAATACGTACCTGGGTAGGATGGTGAGCTTTCCACAACTGAAGCCAAATCATACTTGATACCCTTAATTGCAGCGTACTTGGTAATGATCATGTTAAGGATAGAACCATTGCCACCACCCACATCCACCAAGCATTTTACACCTTCAAATCCATCATATAAGTCCAGAATTGTCTCCATAAATGTAACGTTGAAACTTTTCATGGAACTGCTGAATAGCTCACAAAATCTTGCATCTTTTTTTAGATATTCTGCAGAATTTATCCCGTGAGCCTTTTCAAATGGAATCCCTCCTTCCAGAACTGCGTCTTTTAAGTGGTACCTGTTGTTATTTCATAGTGAAAGAAGAAGAAAAATCACAAACTAACTATAGCAACAAACAATTCGGCAACAGAAATAGAATATATGAAAAAAGCAATTCTTATGAAGTCTCTTACCACATATCCATCATAACCTTGTCATGAATCATAGCTAAAAAGGGACTCAACGATCCTCCATCCTGGTTCTTGGTAAAGTATTTGGCCACAGGTGCTAATCCATATAACCTCTGGGAATGACCATCCTGAATATTCTTGGTGGACACTGTTGGTGGGAGGAACCACTGGTGGTGGTTTTGAAACACTCAGAGGGGATAAAACACAAAGTTTTATTTCAAGAACACAAGCTTACAAAACACAAAATAAACTTACAACAAGCTTAACAATACACACCCTCTCTTTCTCTCTAGTGTTTCTCTCTATTCTCTCTACTCTCCCACACATAATAACATAAGCTCAGCTTGCTATTTATACATGAATTCAAAACAAGATAATTCAACCTTTCCAAGTGTGAAGGCGGCTGTGGACGGTGGTGTGAAGGCGGCTGGCGGCTGCGGCTGGTGGCTGGTCGCTGGCGGCTGGTCGGTGGCAGCTGGTGGTTGCCTTCCTTGACCATCTAGATTGAGTTTAATATTCAACAAATCTCCCCTTTAAACTCAATCGAGGGATGTAATGCCAAGCATGAACACTTCTCCTTTCAATGCCTTCTCTTTGCTTGTAGCCTTTATCCACTAATTTGGCTTTCGTCTTGTAGACCCTTTTGACACCTATTGCTTTCTTATTTTCTGGTGGATGAGTCAGCTTCCAGGTATCATTCTTCTCAATGACATGCATTTCTTCATCCATTGCTTCTATCTTCTCTTCTGTGATAGCTTTGTTGAAGCTAAGTGGGTCATTATCTGCAAAGAAACAAAATAGAGTTGTATCTTCGATGACTTGCGTGGCATCGTACAACTCGTCAAGATTTCTCATCCTTCTTGGTCCTTCTGACGATGAGGATGTTGCTGCTGGTGTTGATGATGATGATGCTCCTGGTGTGTTCCTCCTGTTGAACACAGGGAATCTGTGTACCGGACTTTGTGGTTCAGCTGCTGGCATAATCACCGGACTTTGTGGTTCAGCTGCTGGCACAATCGGTTCGAACAAGTACTGTTGGTACTTCTTCACCTTCAAGGATCAAATCAATGTTGATCCATTTGCCTGCTTCTTTATCATCATTCCATTCCCAAGATTTATCTTCTTCAAAGATAACATCTCTACTCATAATCACCTTCTTCGTGATGGGATTATACAGCTTGTATCCCATCCTTCTTTCACCATATCCGACAAAGATGCAACTCTCGCTTTTATCATCAAGCTTTCTCCTTCTTGCATCTGGGATCTTTGCATATGCCATACAACCAAAGACTCGTAGATGAGTAACACTTGGTTTGTGACCACTCCATACTTCTTCTGGAATGACTCCTTGCAAACTTCTGGTTGGGCAGCGATTCAGTAGATACACTGCACATGATACAGCTTCAGCCCAGTATTGCTTGGGCAACTTCTTTGCTTTGAGCAGACTTCTTGCCATGTCAAGAATCGTGCGATTCTTCCTTTCAGCTACACCATTCAGCTGTGGTGTATAAGCAGGTGTTGTCTGATGTCTGATGCCTTGTTGTGTACAATAGGCTTCAAAGTCATTTGCTGTATATTCTCCACCTTGATCAGATCTCACGGTTCTGATCATGTAGCCACTTTGCTTCTCCACAATTGCTTTAAAATCTTTAAAACAATTGAATACTTCTGACTTCCTCTTCAGAAAGTATATCCACGTTTTTCTGCTAAAATCATCAATAAACGTGAGGAAGTACCTATTTTGTCCAGTCGACATAGGCGTTATTGGGCCACACACATCTGTGTGCACTAACTCCAGTGGCCTCTTTGCTCTCCAGTTGACTTCTTTGGCAAAACTGGATCTGTGATGTTTGCTGAGGACACAACTCTCACAGACTTCATCTGGATGATCAATGTGAGGCAAACCTTTGACCATCTTCTTGCTTGCTAGCATCTTCAGACTTGTGAAATTCAGATGTCCAAGCCTCAGGTGCCAAAGCCATTCTTCACTGTTGGTGATGGCACTCAAACACCGTGCTGCATCATACTGGATGTTCAAAGGAAACATCCTATTCTTGGACATTTTCACATAGGCCATTAATCTCCCATTGTTGTCTCTAATTGTCAGATGACAATTCTTCGAGTAAAAAGTATAACCTCTCTCCATAAGTTGACCTAAGCTGATCAGGTTCTGCTTTATGGCTGGGACATAATAGACATTGGCGATGTAGCTGGAATCGCCGTTCTTCAACTTGATTGGGATGCTGCCTTTACCTTTGAATGGAACCTTTGAGGTATCTCCAAAAGTAACTAGACCTTGCTTGGTCTCATCTAGATCACTAAATAACTCTCGGTAGCCACACATGTGATTGCTGGCTCCAGTATCTAGATACCATATATTTTCCTGTTTCTCGCCAAGTTCTTGTTGGACAAGAAATGCAGCTTCTTCTCTGTCATCCTTCTCTGCATAGTTGGCTTGTTCACGTATCTCCAATGGAGCTTTCCTTTGACATTCAGTGCTATAGTGCCCAAATTGATTGCACCTATAACACTGGATATTTCTCTTATCACGGTTATTGTAACCGCCTCCTCTTCCTCTAGGAGTGAATGCTTGTTGTCTTTGGCCTCCTCTGGTGGTATTTCTGCCACCTCTTCCTCTGAAGCTTGTATTCCAAGAACCTCTTCCTTGGAATCTCTGGAATCCTCCTCTGGATTGTTGACTTCCTGCTTGAGCACTTGTTGAAGTCTCCCCTTGCTCATATCTGTCCTTGAGAGACAGCTTTGCTTGTAAGGCATGCTCGATGGCCTTATCTCCATTTCGCTTTACAATCTTCTGCTCATGAGCTTGCAAAGAACTCATAAGCTCATCAACTGTCAACTTGTCCACTTCCTTGGACTCTTCAATAGCGACAACAACAAAATCAAATTTTGGATCTAGGGATCTCAAAATTTTCTCAGTAATTCGAGAATCGACGATGGCTTCTCCATTTCTCCTCATCTGATTGACTATCACCATAATTCTTGTGTGATAATCAGAAATAGACTCCGAGGACTTCATCTGCAATAATTCAAATTCACCTCGCAAAGATTGAAGACGAATCTTCTTGATTCTGTCGGCACCTTTGTATTTTTGTTGGAGAGCCTCCCATATGTCTTTTGATGTTTCAGCGGAAGCTATGATCTCGAATGTATCTTCATCAAGACCTTGGTAGATGATGGTCTTTGCTTTGTTGTCCTTCTTTCTGTTGACTTTCAGGGCTTGTTTCTGTGCCTCTTGTAAAGCTTCTTCTTCTTCTTTGGACTCTGGTTCATCATAACCATAGTGTACAATCTCCAAACACTCTTGTGAACCAAGGAATGCCTTCAATCTGATGCACCAACTATCATAGTTGTCTTTGGTCAGCTTCGGGATGAGTGTTTGTGTACTTTCTGTAGTCATTTTGCTCTTTTAATGACTATATCTCCTTCTGGGAGTTGAATTTGGCAAAACGGACACTGTAGATCGATCCGGAATGGTTGAAATAGTCGGGAACCGGTCTGACTTTGTAGAAATCGGGTCAGAAAATGGGTGAACCGGTCCAAAAACCAATTCTGGGCGTCGGGCGGTTCGCTGGGTTGAACCGGGAATATTCTGTGGAATATTCTATCGGCTCGGCTTAGGCTAATAGCGGCTCGGCTTAGCGGCTCGGCTTGAAAAGGGAATATTCTCGGGAATATTCTTCGGCTCGTCTGGAGGCTTGGCTTGAGGCTTGGCTCGGCTTGGCGTGGCGCGGCTTAAACGGCTCAAATATGGCGCGCGTGGACGTCACTCGTCTTCTTCCTCTGGCGCGCGTGGGTGCGACTGGGCTACAGTTACCGGATCTTCAGGCGGCGCGTGTGGATCACCCCGGTGTCCGATTGAGCTGAGTTTTGCGGCAGTGAGTTCGTATGGATGAGTTCTACACGGTGGAATGATCAAAACTTGTTTTTGACAACTTTGAAAATTCGGCTATCTCTGAAAATACCTCTGTTTTCTGACGAACGGGGCTCTGATACCAATTGTTGGTGGGAGGAACCACTGGTGGTGGTTTTGAAACACTCAGAGGGGATAAAACACAAAGTTTTATTTCAAGAACACAAGCTTACAAAACACAAAATAAACTTACAACAAGCTTAACAATACACACCCTCTCTTTCTCTCTAGTGTTTCTCTCTATTCTCTCTACTCTCCCACACATAATAACATAAGCTCAGCTTGCTATTTATACATGAATTCAAAACAAGATAATTCAACCTTTCCAAGTGTGAAGGCGGCTGTGGACGGTGGTGTGAAGGCGGCTGGCGGCTGCGGCTGGTGGCTGGTCGCTGGCGGCTGGTCGGTGGCAGCTGGTGGTTGCCTTCCTTGACCATCTAGATTGAGTTTAATATTCAACAGACACTGAGCAAGAATAGAATGGCTTGCGAGCAGGCAGAGGTTACGGTCTAGCAGAATATGGGCTTCCGGGTTGTTTTATGTGGGAAATTGAGGGACAATATCTGAAGCTGAGAGCAAGGCATCAGGACCAGCCTTTTCTATCATCTCAAACACACCTAGCTCTATTGCTGCTTTCAAAACCAGAGGCAGCACTGATGCACTTGAAAGTTGCATAGCATACTGGAGATGATAGTCTTCCTCATAGGTTGAGGTTGCCATTTGTTTTTGCTTGCAATAGAAAAAGGAAAGGTGTTATTAACCCATCAATATTGCTAGTAAAACTTTCCACGGTGAACTGTATCTCCATCTACAGTAAAAAAACCACCTTCCACGGTGAACTGTATCTCCATCTACAGTAAAAAAAACCACGGCTTTTAGTTTATTTGTTAATAATATAGCTAGAGAACAACATCAATAAAGGTGGCTAGAAAACGCTGATGAGTTGCCATATAATTAAATCCTCTTCTTTTCAACTAATAATATCTCAATATATAAGTCGCTCATGTTCTAAATTCTTTGAGAGACCCCTTCCTCAAGTGAATCCAAAAGATTAGACAAAGGAGATAAGACGTATAACTTCTCCTATTTAAATATATGACCAAGAGGACTCTCTCCTTCTCTAATTTGCATTAAAGAAATCAAAGAGGTTGTCTTCATTGCATACTTTCGAGTTAAAAAAAGAAAAATAAAAAAAGATCTGCTGAAAATGAAACCCTTGAAAACGAATGTTAAGGAATAATTCAAATGTAGGGACTTAATTATATATATATATATATATATATATATATATATATATATATACAACGGATGTTGTGTCTGACATGACACTTGGTGACCAGGAAATACTAGAAATGAACCACACGCAAAGAAAAGGTTCAATTTGAATTATTGCTCATTTATTACTTATTTATCACTTTTTTCTTTAAGAATAAATTTAATATTTAAATCTATATAGTTTCTCTGCCGAAATAATTAATTAAAATTAAAAAAATATAATAAAATATCTAGCTTTTCATTTTAGCAATCAATTAGAAAATTGTGGGGACAAATTGAAATTTAAATGAAATAGTGGGGTTAATGTGTAAATAGTCAAAAAAAATTATTATAAAAACTCACCCTCTCACTCCTTAAGAAGAGCAAAAAAAAGGAGAGAAAAACCTCAATTGTAAAGAGAATTCTTAGGGAAAAACCATTAGAAAGCCCAGGAATTGAAGAGAGATTGTGAATCATCACCCTTAAACACTTAATTAGGAGGGAGAAATGATGGAAAGGAAAGGAAATAAAGAGGGGTTGTCAAGGTAGAAGAGGGAAAAGAATAAGGGACTTGAAAAATTTTGACATTTTAAGATTCAAAAACTAGATTAGTGTTCAGTAAGGTGTTTAAAATCTAATTTAGCAATTTCATGCGAAATGAATAACAATTAAGGTAAAAATCATGAAATTAATGTTAGGATTTATGATAGAATTTTAGAAAAAATGTAAATTGATGATAAGTTGAATCAATTGGGTTAGAATAACTTACAACGGGTGTTAAATTATAAAGAATTAATGAAGAAAACATAGTATCTCTAAAGACATTTATGGCCGGTTAAAGGGGGTGCCAATTAATATATAATGAAAATGTGTTTATTTAAATGAATTGTGATTTATCAATCCATAATTTTCTGTGAGAGATGATTTTAGATGAGTTTAGTTATATTATATAACATAATTGAATTGATTATGTCATTATGAATTGAAAACCTTGAGGATGGTCATAGAACTTACAGTTGAGAATCGTTGTGATTGGTTGATTTTATATATAAGAGAGAAATTAATTGAAAATATACATTTTATCTCATTATGCTATTGTTAGTGTGAAATGTAATAAATGTTTGTGATGAGTTTGAAGTATATATGATTATGCAATTATGCTAATATTTGTGGAATATAAAATAGGTGTGAATATAAATTGGGATGTTACAACTTATAGCTAAAATCTTATAGCATGGGTTTCTATACTATTAATTTATTATTAGTTAAAGTGGAAAACTTGTGATTTTGAGAAAAGTGTGCTCAGTATTCTTTTTATTCTTGTAACAACTCTTTTTCTCTATAAACCTTCTCTTAGCTATTTCTAACAATGATGAAAAACACTTAGAAGAGCGAAGTTTCTTATTCTTTTTTATTACATGTGAGTAACATATGGTTTTAGTATTTTCCTATATATACACACTTGATTTCTATATAAGGTCTCTCACACACTCCTCCTATTTTATAATCTTACATACTTGATACTTAAATTTTTTTTATTCTAAAAAGCTCACATTCATCTTTGCATTCACTTGAAAAGCTCTGAATCCTATATTGCATATCAATTCTCACATTTATGAGTTAGATTACATTCTATAAAGACTTGAGTTTATCTATTGTAATCTTCTCATCTTATACGGAGTGATCTTTCTCTTATAAGAGATAAACATATTGTGAAAGTGTAAGTGACACTTAAACTAGTTGGGTTTATCCTTTGGTAGTGAGCCTTATAGAGGTTTTCAATATTGATCATTGAAAAAGATTTTGTGTAAGGTTTTCTAATCTTTATCCTATAAAAAAGATTAGGTAAAGATTTGATCCTAAGCTTGTAAGAAGATCGAGTTTGATCTTGAACCTATAAAAGAATTAAGTTTGATTTTTATCCTGGAAAATGATTGTGTAAAGGTTTGGTCTCACTTATGAAGAAGATAATATGTGATAGTGAATACTTAAATGAAGGTTCAAGAAGTGGAGTAGGCAATTATCTGAACCACTATAAAAATTGACGTGTCTTTTTCTATTCTTATCTCTTTAAATTTATGCTCCTTAATATCGCTTGGGTGTTTTGGCTATCTTAGTTTAATTGAAGATTAATAATTTAAAGTTCCATAAAATTAGATAAAGCCTTAATCTACCCCTCCTAAGCTTTTTAAATGTTACAACTGTTATCAAAGCATAAACTCTTTGTTTGAGGTTTGATCACCTACAAGAAAAGATCACGGTATAAAAAGGTCAATAATTAACTAGAGCACCATTCTTTGAATGGAGGGATTATGCTTATTGGAAAGGTAGGATACAAACTTTTCTTGATTTTGTTGATATTAAATCATGGGAGATATTATTTAGAGTGGATATACTCAACACCCAATAATAAATTTGGATGGAGAATTGGTTTCTAAACCCATAAATGATTGGGATGACCAACAAAAAAGGCATAGTTATATTATTAAGGCAATTAATGCATTCTTTTGTGCTCTTAATCATATAAAGTTTACTATAGTGAAGAAATGTAAAACAACTTTTGAAATTTAGAAACTTATAAAGTTACCCATGATGGTACAAGTCAAGTTAAAGAGTCTAGATTGATAAGTTTTACTAGAAAGTATGAACTCTTTAAAATAAAGTCTAATAAGGGCATTTAGGAAACACACACTAGATTCATTATATTTGTTAATGAAAAAGAATGTCAGACATGTGATATTCAAAGCTGATACCAAGAAAAAGATAAAAGCTATTGTAATATTCAAAAATTTCCCTACTATTTAACATGTTTTACTTATTGATTGTTTAAAGTATAACTTTCTAAATATAAGTCAACAATGTGATAGGGGTAATAAAGTTATTTTTTAATCTTTACATAACTTGATTATTTTTCTACTATCAAATCATAAAGAATATATAATCATGGAACTCTGGTAGTTGAAGAATCTAGAAATGTTGTATTTGATAAGTCTAACCACTACTAGAAAATTGACAAATACAAACAGAAATACTAACTAAATAGTTCCTTGCTATTTCCCTTGGAATATATCGATAGAAAATTTATGTTGGTGTATACCGATACAATTACAAGGAATAAAAAATTGGTGTGTCATGCTTATAGACGGTATTACTAACAAAATAAGTCTCCATTAATATTCATCAGTAATTTCATTGATAATATTTCAATTTAAAAGATCACATGATTTCAATACTTCATCATCCAATAATTTACTTAAAACTTCTCCATATAGTAAAATTTTCGATCAATATAATTTTAATACCCAAAATTATTATCATTATTTTTCATATTTTTTAATAATTCCACAAATAATTCTTACAATGTTACATCCATCTAAACTTTTAATTCATCACAATTTTAAGGGAATCTTATATTATTATTAAAATTTTCCAATAACTATAGGAAATTTAATTCCTTTACACCTAATTCAACGTATCATTTCATCATTATTTTTTTCACTATTTAAATGCAATTCATTAATTTCTCCAGGCTTGAAGTTTTATTTCTTATATTTTCCATGGCTAAAATCACCTTTCTAAGAGGAGGATAAATTCATTTCTACTCTAAATTTTAATCCATCATCCAAATTCAATTCATCCCTTTAAGCCATGAAAAATCTCCAATTACATCAATTCAACCCACCCCTCAAAATTCTTTACCCTTGCTGAAAATTCAAGTAAAAAAAATGATGACATGATAATTCTTCAACTTTCACTTAATTAACTTTAACCCATTTATTTATTTTATTTTATTTTTTTCATGCCAACATACAATACTCTAGCATAACTTCACAAATTACGTCCACCATTTATATTTATCTAAGAGTTCCATAATCACACATAATAATAACTAAGCATCAATTTATAAAATTTCACTAACTAACCTAATAAGATCATATTTACTCATAACATAATAAGGGATCAATAGCAAATCCAATGTGGAAACCACTCTTTATCCCCCTCTATCTTCTTTTCTCTTCTTCTTTTTCTTCCTTTTTTTTTACAAATTAACCTAATTAATTACAAGCCCAAGCATTTATCCCCTCAATAAACTTATAATCAACATAAATTCATGTATTCAAACCACCCTAACATCAAGAACCTACCTTCACATAATACTAATTCTACTCAATCCAAGAACAAATATGAAAAACAACACAATGGATCATCATGGAGAGTTTTCTTACCCTTAATGAATGAAGGATCAAAAGCCAAAACAAGTTGAAACAATTAAGTTCTCCTTCACACTTCCCTCTAAGCTCAATAGTTACTTATCTACGAATGACTTAATAGTATATGTTTTTCTAATGGACATGCTGCGAACATATCTAGATTTGTGAATTTAGAGGATTGCAAATTGTATGAAATGAAAAGTCATGGCGGCCATGTGTTTATACAAACACTCATTTCATTTTCTTATCGGGATTTATTTTCAAAGAGGATATGAGATGCACTTACGGAGATCAATTACTTTTTTAAAAGATATATGCTCTCACTAGTTGCATACCTAACATATTGAGATGCTTGAAACGAATATCATTTAGACTTGAGATAATATTCCCTCCATCTTTCTTTGACTCAGTGGAGCATCTACCCATAGATTTACCATTTAAGGCAAAAATTAGAGGACTTGTCCAATATAGATGGATGTATCCATTTAAAAGGTCAGGGATTACACATGTATCCTAATTAAATTTGTACTGTTTTTTTTTAATTTAAAACATCCATTTAATCATATATAGATACTTTTCAACCTGAAGAGAAAAGTAAAATACAAGTCGTAAGTTGAGATTTTGATATACGAGGCTTATATTATTGAAAAGATCTCGATATTTATTTCATACTATTTGAAGCGTCACTTAGGAACAAGAATTAACCACGTTTCAAGACATGATGATGGTGTAAAAGTGCCTTTGAGTAGGAATTTATTAATATTTTCCCATCTTGGACGACTTGTACCAAAAAATACAGTGAGGGAAAGATACTTGACAAAAACCAAAATCAAGCAAACACATAATTATGTGATATTTAACTGCGATAAATTGAGACCTTTTATTCAATAAGTACAATAATTAACATGTTGTTATCTTCTAACATTTTTTCTCTTATACTCTCTTAAACTAATAAATTGAATAATTCAATGTATGCAACATCATCATCTTTTATTATCTCAAAACTCATACTGGACTGAATCTCAAAATTTTTAATTACTAAATGAATAATTTTTCATGTGGTTCAAAACACATATAAGCACTGCTTAATTATTATTATCTATTGTAAGACTTAATTTCATTACACCTTTCTCTTTAAATGTAAATTGTTGTCATCTTGTACCAGGTTTATCGATTGGGATGGAATGTTCGTGGTACTTTGAATTTATTGTGTTTGGGTCCAAAAAGAAAAGGTAAGTGTAATAATGAATATTTCATCAATGGAATTGTCTTTCATACTAAAAAGTATGGTCATAGTATAAAGACATATAACAATGAGTTTATGTTAAGGGATCAACTTCTAATGAGTTTGAAGTTGATTATTATGGGAAGTTAAAAGAGATGATTGAATTGCAATATCATAACGAGTAGAATAAAATATTTTTATTCAAATGTTATTGGTTTGATACCATCGATAAAGGAATCCGAGTAGATCCATATCATAGTTTGGTCAAAATTAATACAAAGGCTAGACTTCATAACGTCATTGACATCTTTGTTTTCTCCAAATAATGCCAATAAGTTTATTACATATACACTTCTTCCTTTAGAAAAGATGGTTCAAGATTTGATTGGTTATCTGAAATAAAACTAAACCTAGAGGTCGTGTTCAAGTTGTTCAGAATGATAACAATAAAGTCATTATGGGAGCTAGTTGTAGTGGTGTTACGAGTGTAGAGACATTACTTACATGGGTCTCGTGTTTAAATTTTTATGGATCATAAGAGTTTGAGGTATTTTATGACATAGAAGGAATTAAATATGTGGTAGAGAAGATAGATAAAATTAATTTAGGATTTTAACTGTGTAATAAATTATCACCTAGGAAAGGCAAATGTCGTTACTGATGCTTTTATTCATAAGAACAAGGCAGTAATAGAGACATTAGAGGACAAGAATGAAAGAGAGTTTATGGAATTAAAAATTTTAATGCTAAAATTGAGGTAGGGCCTGAGGTTAATTTGTACTTTGGGACAGAGTCTTGGAAGTTTAACGAAAAGATGATAAAGTGGATAAAGTAAGGAATAAGATGGAATTAGAGGTTGGGAGACCTTTCCGGATTTTAAAGGATGGGATGGTAATGATGGGTAGACAATGTATCTGCCTGAAGAAAAAACTTTAAAAGAGGAAGTACTAAGAGAAGCTCATGAATCAATATTTGTAGTACACTCAGGAAGTAGATAGATGTATATAGACTTAATTTTTTTTTATTAGTGACCAAATATAAAGTAAGAAATTGCTAAGTTTATAGCCAATTGTGGAATTTTCCAGTAAGTAAACATGTAGCATTAGAAATTAATTGGACCTCTTCAACCACTATTGATACCTAAAAGAAAATGGGAAGACATCATTATGGACTTTGTGTTGGGTTTGCCAAGGGGAAGAAAGGGTAGTGATGCAATTTAGGTTATGGTAGATCATTTGATTAAATCAACAATTTTCTTACCTTTGAAAAAGAAAGACTTTCTGTTGGGTTTGCCAATGGGAAGAAAGGGTAGTGATGCAATTTGGGTTATGGTAGACCATTTGATTAAATCAACACTTTTCTTACCTATGAATAAGAAAGACTTTGTGGATAAATTGGTTAAGTTGTATGTTAGAGAAGTGGTATGGGGTACCAATATCGATTATTTTTTATCGAGACCTTAGATTCATCTCACAATTATGGCTAAGTATTCAATGTGCTCTAGAGACAAAGGTAAATTTAAGCATACCTTTTTATCCACGGTTAGATGGGCAATCAAAGAGAACAATCCAGACTTTAAAAGATTTATTGAGAGCCTGTATATTGGAATTTGGGAGAAATTAGGAAGAACACCTGCTAGTAGTAAAATTCACTTATAACAACAGTTACCAGTCTATAGTAGGGATGACCTTCTATGAAGTTTTGTATGGTAGGAAGTGTTGAACCCCTATTTACTAGGAAAAAATTGGAAATAGGAAGTTGATGGGACCAAAATTGATGCAAATCACTTTAGAAAAAGGTGAAAATTATAAGAGACTGAATGAAAACTGCTCAGGACTAGTAGAAACGTTATGTAGATGTCAAAAGAAGGCATCTTGAGTTTAATGTTGGAGATATAGTGTATTTAAAGGTTGCTCCTTGGAAGCATATGTTACAGTTTGATATCAAAGGAAAATTAGCGTTGAGGTATATTGGACTATTCGAAGTAGTGAAGAGAATTGGACCAGTGGCATATAAGCTAGCTCTACCTCCATATTTAGTCAAGATAAATGATGTATTTCATGTTTTATTATTGCAAAAGGCTGATGTAGACCCTTCCCGAGTACTACCACAAGCTCCACTAGAGAAAAAAGAAGACTTGATCATGGAAGTAAAAAAAATAAAGATTCTGGATCAAAGTGAAAACGAGTTGATAAATAAAAAGATTCATATGGTGAAAGTACTATAGAGATTTCTTAAGTCAAGGAAGAAACTTGGAAAAGAGAATCATAATGAAAAAGAAACATCCAAAACTATTTTAAAAAAAAAGCTATGGAAATTAAAATTTCAATGTAAACTACAGGCTTAAATTTTCCAGAAATATAAAATAAATAGGATAAATGATGATTATAATATATCCAGATGGATATGAATTGTAAACCCTGGAATAAATTAAAAATAATAATATAATAAAAAAATATGGTGTAATGAAATGAAATAAGAAAAAGAAAACAAAAGAGGTTCATGGCTGAAAATATTCATTTTTCTAGTAGCTAAATGGTCTAGCCATTTTGAGAAATGGCTAGACCGATTTAATAAGCTGTTCTGACCATTTTTCAAAATGATTTCTTTCACCTTAAAACTAACGGGGTGCAGTTAAGGGGGAAAAAGGGAAAACTCATTTATTCTTCCTTTCTTTCACCTTAAAGAGCTAAAGAGTAAGGTTTATGAGTGAAAAGTGAGGGTTTTGAGAGAGAAAAACACATTCATACCAGAAATTAAAAAAGATTAAAGAGAGAGAAGATTGAGTCAGAGAGGAAAAGTGAAGACAAAACAGGAAAATGGGTAGAAACATGGAAAATTTTGACTAGTTAGGATTCAAAGACTAGATTATTATTTGGTAAGGAGTTCTAAACATAATCTAACAATTTCATATGAAATGGATAACAATTGGAATTGAATTCATGAAATTAATGCTAGGGTTCATAGTGGAAATTTGAGGGAAATGTAAATTGACTACAAATTAAACAAATTGGGTTAGATTAAGTTGTGTTAAGTGTTAAATTGGGTATAATTAATGAAGAAAATCATGAGGTCCTTAAAGGTCCAATGACTTACCAATGAGGGACTAAATTGCATGTAATAAATTGTGTAGTTAAGTGAAATTATGGTAAATTAGTGTATAATTGTGCAAGGACAATGGTTTTGAAAGAATTTAGTTACAACATAAAGTGTGATTTTATGAGAATATGATTATAATTGTAAATTACGTTAATATTTATGTTTTTCATAAAGTAGTTCCGACAATTAGATAGATGGTTCCTAAAAGGTTAGAATTAAAGATATTATAGCATATATAAAGGAAAATGAATGGAATGAGAAAATGAAAATTAAAGTTAATGACAGTTGACTTAGAGATTAAGGTTAAATTGAAATAAGTAAACCTAGAATATTATTATGTGTGTCATAACCTAATTTTTGAATTTTTTTTTCAAAAATAAATAAATAAATAATAAAAAATGAATGAATGAAAATAATTTGAGAATTGGGTTAAGAAAATACAAATTGAAAGTTTAAGCACTAATAAGGATAGTTAAAAATTTGGGAGTCAACTTGGTCAAAAATTGAAAGAATTGATAAGTTTGAGAACTTAATTAAACTTTGATTTAATTAATTAAGTAAAGCAATAAGGGGCTTAATTGAAAAAATAATAAAGTTTGGGGCTGATTTGGGTTGAAATTGCAAGGAATTAAAGTCCAAGAACCAAAGTGAATAGATGGTGATACTATAGGGGGTTAATTGATTTTTTTAAGGGTAATTTTGAAAGAATTAAAAGTTAAAGAGTTAATTAAGGACTTAATTGATTAATTCGGAAACTAAGGACTATTTTGTAAATGACGCTGATATCCAAGGGGCCAACTGCAATTGATCCAGGGGTAATATATATATATATATATATATATATATATATATATATATATATATATATATATAGAAAGAGAAGATTTACATGAATAAGAACCCAATTGCTAAATGTTAGAACTTTAGGTGGGCAAATTGAAAATAGCCATTTTAGTTGAAAATGATGCCGTTTTGAAAAAAGTGTTCATCACCACCTTCTTCATTCCATCGATTCAACAGGAAGGAAAAACTGCAGCAAAAACCGTTCGTGTCACGTCTCCTACCATGTATTTTCAAAAGTCGTAGCCAACAGTCCCGCAATGGTAGGACTGTTAGTCCCCTGTTTTTCCTCAAATAGGGATGAATGTGCCCTTTGAGGCATAAACAAAGGGGCATTATCTGGCTTTATAAAAGCCAGAGAAAGGCCACAAAGAGGAGAAAAAAAAGACACATAAGCAAACACAGACAGAAAAACTAAGAACGAGAGATAAAACGAAAAACTAACAGAAAGAAAAACACAAAGAAGGAAGAATAAAGAGAGACAGGGAGAATAAGATAAAGCAAAAAAAAAAACGAGGAGAGAACAAAGGAGAAGTGAACAAAAAAAAGAAGCAGAGGGGAAGAAAATAGCATTGGACAGCCATTGCACCGTTGCCATCATCTTCGCCTCTAACAGCATTTGAAACCAGTATGTTTCATCTCTTCCCCGCTTTATATCTTCAATTCGCTTTGTACATGCGCACAGTGCAAAGCATGCATGAATAATTCATGCATTCGTGCTACTTCAGCAAGCCAGGTCACTGGTTTGGGCCAGTGACCAGGTCAGGCTGGCTGGGTTGAGCCTAGCCTGTACGGCTGGGCTACATCAAGACCCCTCCCAGAAAAATAGAAACAAGAAAAAATAGAGAACAATAAAGGTCGAGTTGGGGTATGGGCCTTAGGCCCAGCCAACCCAATTTGTTTTGGGGCAACGGTTGCCAAACAAACCCTTATGCATTACCGCTTTTATTTCACTCTTTTTTTATTTTGATATCTAGCCAAACAGGTCTTTTTGGTTATTAGAAAATTCTAAAAAAAAATCATGGACCCTTTTAAATTTATTTGTGGGTCCCTCGTACTTTTTTTATATATAATTTTACTATATATTTGATCTGTGGATTTTTTACTATGAAATGTGAATCTGGTCTACGATATATACTTTGTTTTGTTCTTTTAAAAAATAAAAATAAAAAACATGTATGCTTTACTTTCAATTCATTTTACTGGTTTATTTATTGACACCAGAGTCGAGAATACTATACTTTCTTTGGTTACGTAATATTTACTAACACCAAAGTTGAAAGTATCCGTAGTCAAATATTTACTGATGCTAGAGTCAGGAATGTTATAAGCAGACCAACAAAAACAAAACAAAACAAACCCTTATCAATTTATGATAAAACCAACAATATAGCCTACCTCAAGTAGGAAGTTTAAGGAGTAATAATATCTTTTCTTTTGCGTAACCAGACTCGTACCATAAAATCTCTATCGACCAGTTAGGGTTACTAGTGACCATAATACTAGGTGACGACTCCTTAAACAAGACTTTTACCCTATGAGAACAAGAAGTGAGATATCTGTTCTTTTCGCAAAAAAAATTAAAAGGTCGTCGCGTGGGTGCAACAGAATGGAAACTCCACTGGGGAAACTTATTGGACTAAGCTTTGTCTTTTGTTTGTCAATTGTTATGATGTTTGTTATGTTGTGTTTATGTAGTTATCGCTTTTTACTGCTTTAACATGTATCCTTATTGTCATGGATCACTTTAAGAACACACACCTTAAAATTTAAAATAGATAGGGAAGTAAGGATACCCCAATGGCTTTAGCCCGGGCAATACTCTTGAAACCATCCAACTCTTGCCTTATTGTTTACTTGGAAGTGGTTGGTATGCTGATTTGATATTATTCAGGGCCTCTATTTTCACACTCCTTGTTGTAAGCCTTATCTCAACCTTTCAAGGACGATCACTGAGCATGCGAGAAACCCATTGAGACTAGGTAGTAAACTACCCTTTGATGCACTTAATGACTAGAACATACCCCCTAAGTTGTACCTTGTGTAATCTCACTAGGGAAAGCTCAACATATGGCATCTTGAATTCCAAAACCATTGGGTGGTAAATGGTCGTCACATAAGATACAAGAGTTTGAGTTGTTACAGTTGACAAAAGGGAAATGATTTGAATTAAAAGCCAAAAGGTTTATTAAAAGCTCAAACTTAGGCAAGATTGGACAAAAATCCCCTAATTAGCATGATAATGACATTTGGTTCCCAAAACTCATGAATAAACAATCGTTGTCACCCCGTGAAGGGCGGGTCCACATTAAACATACCTTTTTCTTTTGCTTAATTGCATAATTTTCATTTACCAGGTTGAAATATAAGTTCTCCATTGAAACACACCTATAACACTTAACTAAGAAAAAGATAAATGGAAAACAAAGAAAGAGCCTAGTTAGAAGTCCAACACCAAAAAAAGTTGTAAAGTCTTAAAAAATAAGTCGCAAAGCTTACTAGTCTACTCGAACAGGCCTTGACATATAAATCCGGAGAAGCAATGTTTACAACTCAACCTTCACAGATGTCTACAACTCAACCTCCACAGATGTCTATAACTCCCTTCAATCCACAAAATCTAGGGGTAAATGAGGTGCTATCTAAATTTCAATAGGCTATATATTTACAATTTGCTCAACCAGCATATTCCATAAGAATATCATTTACCATTGACTTTATAGTGAAGGAATCTAAAAAAGACAAGATGGTAAAAGAAGATGGTCTGGAAACATTGATTGCCCTAGAGCAAAGGTTGACGACAGTTAAGAGAACTAGCTTATATAATCCCATAAAAGCTGCTGAGATTTGTTTGGTGCCAACGTGGTCATTCCTATAAAGTTTAGAGTGCCAGAATTTATTAAATATACTGGAACTCAATGCCCTGTAACTTATCTCAAAGTATACTACATCAAAATGGCTGAGGTGGTTAATGATGAGAAATTGTTGATTTACTTCTTTCAAGACAATTTGAGTGACGCTGCCCTCACTTGGTATATGTAATTGGACAATACCAAGGTGAAAAAATGGAAGGATTTAGTTAATGCTTTCATTAGGCAATATAAGTTCAATATAGACGTGGACCCTGATAGGTTAAGCTTGCAAGCTATGGAGAAGGACAAAAAAGAGTTTATAAGAAAATACGTCTAAAGATGGCGTAAGGCTGTTGCATATGTTAAACCTTCTTTGTTAAAAAGGAGATTATCAGTTTATTTTTTAACACCTTTAAGACCCTGTACTTTAAATATCTGGTTAGAAGTTCTGCACAATGTTTTATTGACTTGGTTATTATAGTTGAAAGGATTGAACAAGCTATCGGGTAAGATAAGATTGCTGATCCAATTGAGAAGAAAAATTTCACTAGAAAAATAAAGGAAACTGAGGTTCACAGTACCAAAAATGATACAAAAGCATGCCCAAATCAAAATAAAAAGTGATAGTCAAATAAAAATGAGTATGCCCCGGTCAAAACAATGAAAAAAAAGTGAATCAAAAAAAGAGATTGAAAGACATAAAGAGTCAAGTTGATGATAGTGACTCTGGGTTTTTGAAACCTTGAAATATATTTTAAGCATTATGAATCCATTTTTTTCATGGCCAAGAACCATAACCTATGTTACGTGTCTTTGAAATTCCTTTCTAATCAAGCAAGCAAATGATTTAGAACAATAAACGACGTTTTTAAAATGCAAAAGATACTTTTTCATAAGAGTCATGACATCAAGAACAAACTACTCATTATTATTCTTGCTGAAAAAATAAATGTTCAAAAAGAGACAAATTTTTCTCAAACAAAACCTCGAGCCTTTATTCGAGCCCTTTTGCTTTGGAACTCAAAAAAGCGGAAGGTCACCTCATGATATACCATCACCAATGACAATATCACCTACACAAGAACAAGTTATCTCCTTTCCAAAAATAATCAAGGAGTTGCAATTTCAAAAACAAATTGTTTTAAACTCATATCGAAATAATTTTTGTTTTCAAAATGCAAGATGAAGATTTCAAATTTTATTTTGGTAAAGATTCCTTCACCAAAACCAAAAAAAAAAGAAAAGAGAGAAGGTTTATTCGAAACCATCATTTGTTTGAGTCACTTCGGGTAACAATAAAAAAAGAAGGAAAGAATCATTTTCTACAACGAGATAAGGGGACATTCTTGTTTACAAAAGTCAATTTGATCCTTTCAAGACAGCTAGTAACACTGAAGGTTATTAGTAAAAAAAAGAGTAACAAATGATCTCCTCAAAAAGATCAATAAGACATAGTATGTCTGACAAGTAAATGAGTCATGATTGGCACCATAAAGGTTGAGCTGGAAAAATTACAAATATTTTAAAAAATGACTTACATGGTCCAACACGAGTGAACTAAAAGCATAGCGACAAAGAGGACTCAAAATCAGAAATGGCAAGATTTCATCAATCAAGCAACAAAGAGATTGAGAAGCAATGAGGGCCTATATTTTAAATCACGTAAAGATGTATACATGTCATCTAACCCTGAAGCATTGAACAATTTGTTTTGCAAAAATTCACTAGAGAAATCCCTAATGAAATCCATCAAAAGAAAGGTCACATTGAAATAGTCTAAAAATTCAAAACACTTTTGAAATTTTTTTTTTTTTGAGAAATTGTTGACTTAGGGAGGTCGCCTATGAGAATTAGGCCACCTGAAAATTTTTTGTATTTTTCACATGGGTAAGTCACCCATCATAATGAGACCTTTCGAGTTTTTTCACCTCGGTAGGTCACCCATGAGAATTAAACCAACCTAGAAAAATTCTCTTCATATCTTTCATCAATAGTAAGGTCACCCATCACAATGAGACACTTTGAGTTTTTCCCCTAGGCAGGTCGCCTATAAGAATGAGACCACCTTGTAAACAAATCTTCATGTCTCTCACCAAGGGGTAGGTCACCCATTACAATGAGTCAATGTTGAAAAACGTTAATGTAGTTTTCACAAACAAGCAGGTCGCCTGGAAGAATTAGACCACTTCCAAAAAAATCTTTCTATCTTTCACCAACAGGCAGATTGCCTGAATATTTAGATCACTTCCAAAAAATCTTCATATTTTTCACCAACAGACAGGACGCCCATAGAATTAGGCCACCTGAAAAATCTTTATATGTATCAATTTGAAAAGTCATCCATTACAATGTGACCCTACGAGTTTTTCAACGGGCAAATTGCCTGGAACAGTTAGACCACTTCCGAATTTTTTTTGTATTTTTCACCAATAGGCAGGTTGCCTAGAGTAATTAGACCACTTCCGAGAAATCTTCATATTTTTCACCAACGAGTAGGTTGCCCGAAAAAATTAGACTACTTCCGAGAAATCTTTGTATTTTTCACCAACGGGCAGGTCGCCCATGAGAATTAGGTAACCTAAAAAATCTTCGTATTTATCAATTTCAAAAGTTACCCATCACAATGAGACCCTTTGAGTTTTTCAACGGGCAGGTCGCCTGGAATAATTAAATTATCCAACAAATCTTCGTATTTTTCACCAACAGGCAGGTTGCCCAAAACAAAGAGAAAATAAATTGATGAGACTTTTTTTATATTGTACAAAAGTTGGGTGATGATATATTTTTTTTATTTGAGGTTGGGTTGGGTTGGGTTGAATTTATTTTCTGTTAACATTAGGTCCTCCTTGCTTTTCTCTTATTTAATTGTTTTTCATATGGTAAAGAGAAAATAAATGGATAGGATTTTTTTATATTGTATAAAAGTTGGGTGATGATAATTTTTTTTATTTGAGGTTGGGTTGGATTAGGTTGAATTTCTTTTCTCTTACTGTCACTAGGATTCAATAAAGTTGGGTCTTATTACTCCGTAGAACCTAACAACGTTGGATCCTGCTGCCACCAGGATCCAAACAGCCCTCTCATACTTCTTCAACTGTTTCATGGTTCAAAGATCAATGATACAAGGAGAAATTGAGAAACAAAAGAAAAGAGAACTGTTAGCGAAAAAGCAATTAGTCAACTATAAGAATTGAAACCGAAATTTATAGTGATTTCTTAGTGCTCAGTTCATTTGGCTAGGGTGTGCAGTAAAAGCAGAAAAAGTATTATGATATTTTTTTTTTGTTTAACGTGGGTGTTCGGATCAGCTTGTGTGCACCTCAACTAATCCCACGGGCCTTGAAGTTAACGACCATGTAAGCCTCCACTAGCCATCATATTAGCAATCATAAGGTTCGAATATAAGACTACAAGGGCAACAAACTTCTTGGTCTCACGCTCTTACCACTAGGTCAAAATAGTATTATGATACTTAATACTCTTGATAAGTGAAATTTAGGAAAAAGCACACATTCTAAGCAAGGGATACAAAGTTGGATGAGTTAAGGTTATTTATTTGTTTTTTTTTAAATTTAAATTAATATTTTTATATTATTTTGATGTGATGATATAAAAAATAAATTTTAAAAAATTAAAAAAATATTATCTCAATAATTTTTTTAAAATTAAAAATAATCATGACGTAATAATATAATAGCTAACATGTTGGTCTGCACTTTGCAGGGGTCAATAATAAATTTTTTTACAAATATAAAATTGCTTGAGTTGGATCAAAAACATATAATATATTTTCACTATCACAATTTTCAAATAAAATATTTTCTATAGTAGCACCATGAATAACGCATAGCAGAGCAAAACCCAATACACCTGCAACTAATTTCTTTCCCTTTAATTTTTTTTCTTTTAAGATATTTCCAATTTTATTTTTTTTCTCTTTATTTTTTTCTTTTCTCTTATTGAATTTTTTTTCATACTGTAAAGAGAAAATAAATTGATGTAACTTTTTTTATATTGTACAAAAGTTGAGTGATGATAATTTTTGTCATTTTCAGGTTGAGTTGAATTTTCTTATTAAAGTACGTTTGTTTTTGTGTTTAAAAAATGCTACTAAAATATTTTTTTTACTTTAAATTAATATTTTTTTCGTATTATTTTGATGTGATAACAGACCTAAACCATTTAGTAGAGTAACACCTAATACACCGACAACTAATTTCTTTCTCTTTATTTTTTTTCCTTTTAAGATATTTTTAATTTTATTTTTTCCTTTTTAAATTTTTTTCTTTCCTTTTATTGATTTTTTTCATATTGTAAAGAAAAAATAAATTGATATGACTTTTTTTTATATTGTATAAAAGTTGTGTGATGACAAATTTTTTAATTTCAGGTTGAGTTGAATTTTTTTATTAAAGAATGTTTATTTTTGTGTTTCAAAAATACTTTTCAGAAAAATTGAATTTTTTTTATTTTTCTTCTTTAATTCACATAATTATTTTTTTTGCTATTGGGTGTGGCTCGCAGCCATACCTAATAGCATTTGGGTCTGGCTCCGCAACCAGACCCATTAGCAATTGAGTCTTGCTTTAAGGTGAGATCCAATAACATTTGGACCCGACTCTGCAATCAGATCCAAGAATATTGAGTCAGACTCTACGGCTAGACTCAATATTGTTGGATCCTGTTGCTCAGGAGGAGCCAATAATACAGGACCCGATAACATTAAGTTCTGCCTTTAGCATGACCTAAAAGCTTGACTGTTTGTTTTTGGAACCAGATCTAAAATTATTTTAGATCTAGCAACCAAACTAGATTTAAAACACTTAATATATATTTTATACTTTTTAAATTCTTTATATATTTAAAAAATTTATTATTAACTTAACGATGATTATGCTATTATCTTATATATAACGATGCTTCCTTAATTTATGTCAATTTTCTATCATAGCGGTTAACAAAAAAACACAGCACAGTGTCTGAATGAATTGGGTTATCGTGGCGTCATCTGAGCCGTATGTAAAAAACTTGTGAATCTTGAACACATGCATATTTTGATAGGAATGCTAAATAATAATAATAATTAATATTTAATTGATTAAACTAAAAGGTTAACAAGGAATAAGAAAGCCAAGACGCGAATTAAAATACTCAACTCCCACGTGTCAAGCAAATAAGGAAATAGGAAAGTCTCCGTGCTCCAGAAACTTCTGTTGAATACGTGGCTGAAAACGAATACTCCAGAAACTCATTAGGATGATGACACGTGTCAGGCCCATTACATGGCACTCAATTAGCTTGGCAATTCCTCCTCTTCCAGAAAGTTCCAGGGAACTAACAGCTTGAGAGGAATAATCTAGAAATGCGCCAGGTTAATGCGACGTGTCCAATCCATTATTAGCATCCAACGTGGCATATCGCCGCTCCTTGTAAATGATATGACCTCTGCTTTTATATGATCTTTTTTTTTTTTTGAAAAATCTCTCACTCATACTAGTACTTGAACTCGTCGGACTAGAAGACTTTATTTGAAGAATTTTAGATTTTAACTGTTGGTTTGGATGGCGGTAAATGATAGAAACGATAAGGAGCAGGAAGATGGGAAAATGGAGGAAGGCAAAAAAGCAACAGTGTATATGTGGGGTTATCTCCCGGGAGTTTCACCGGAGAAATCACCCATACTGAATCCGATATCGGTGAATTATCCAGATGCAGATGATTCATGGAAGGATGTATGTGGTGGTGGTTGTGGTTTCGCCATGGCAATATCAGGTTAAAACTGATTAGTTTCTAATGAATTATTTGGGCAGATCTGATGTGTCTAAATTATTTTGATTTTTTAATGTGGAAATAGAAGGTGGAAAGCTGGTAACATGGGGATCGGCTGATGATGAAAATCAAAGTTACGTGACATGTGGAAAGCATGGGGTAATGATTTTTTATTTTTAGTTTTTTTTTTTGGAAATTTGCTGAAATAAATATATAGTTTTGTGTTTGAATTTGATTCGTGTTGTCTGCAATGAAATGCCAAATTTTGTTAAGGAAACTCCTGAGGCTTTTCTTCTTCCTTCTGAAGCTTCCATCCTCAAAGCTGCTGCTGGTTGGGCTCATTGTGTTTCCGTCACAGGTGATCCACTTTTTTGTTCTTTTTCAAGAAAATATACTAGCAAAATGTTTAAGGGGTGGGTTTTCTCTGAATTTGAATGTGGGGGTGGGGTCGCGTGTTATTTTTGCTTGTCTGATTTATTTTTGTGCAGATACGGGGGAACTGTATACATGGGGATGGAAAGAGTGCGTTCCGCTTGGAAAATTTCCTCGTGATGGGGCTTCTTGGGGAGCCCTCCAGAAGGATAATGCTGCCAAGCAAAATGTGTTGTCAACTGAACAAGGTAATCAGGTTGAAAGAATGCATTTCTTAGAAAAATAACGGGGGTTAGTCCCTTTTCTTTTTCTCAAGTAATTTTCTTTTATTTTTTTTGGGAAAAAATTAATGATTGCAGTGAGTTCAGCGTCTTCTGATGACAAAAGGAACGGAGAGGAAATTGTGAAGCGAAGAAGAGTGTCACTGAAAGAAGAAAATGAAAATTCGGAATATGGAGATGAATATTTCACAGTAACACCGGCTATTGTGTCTTTGGGTCCAGGAGTAAGGATCACCTCCGTGGCTGCTGGTGGGCGCCATACTTTAGCCCTGTCTGGTAAATGAAAATCGATAACTTGTTGAGTTGTAAATTACAGATTGAGTGAGTCTCTTGTATCACACCGTTTGTTTCTGCGGGGCAAACATATTTTTTTAAAAAAATAACTTTTTTTATATATTTATAAATTATTTTGAAATATTAATCTCAAAAATTAATTTTAAAAAATAAAAAAAATATTATTTTAATTAAAAAATACTTTAAAAAATAACCAAATACTATAAACAATCTCTTTAGTCGGCAACACAAGGTTGTTTTGTAGGTTAGAAGTTCGCAGTGGGTTGTATGAAGTACAAAGATGTGGAAGATTTTTTTATGTAAAGCAAGACTCGTGATGTCATATTTTTAACTGGGGTTTCAGATACGGGACAGGTTTGGGGTTGGGGATACGGAGGAGAAGGGCAGCTAGGTTTGGGGTCTCGTGTAAAAATGGTGTCTTCTCCCCATCTCATACCATTTACTGAGCAACCTGCTACTGGAAAACACAGATCTTCAGTAGTTCATAATGGAAGCACAAATCTGCCAGCACAAGTTTCTAAATTCCCTGGAAGTTGTGTGAAGGAGATTGCTTGTGGAGGTCGGCACAGTGCAGTAGTAACAGGTTAGCATCTGACAACTGATATGATTGCTAACTCGAATGATTTTAATTCCTCTAAAAGTGTAGTGAAATTTCCAGTTGTTACTTTAAGTGAGTTTGGCCACCAGCTATGCATCAAAATCTTGATTCAACTAAAAAAAACTTCTCTTCAACTGTTATGGCATTCAAGTTCATTTGCAAACTATGGAAGTTGAATTCTTGATTGACTTCGTCTACTTTACTTTTTAGACAAATATAAAGAGATTATTAGCCAATTATGGTCTCATTGAAGTGGAATACTCTGAGCAAATGTTTGAGGACAATCCTATCCTTCAACAACATTATATGAAGTGGCTGCTTTCAACAATTGAATCTGCACTCTTGTGGTTGCAAGTCCTAGACTCTTTTCACTGCTCCAATCAATGGTCCTTTACTTGAAAATAAAAACCTTATAATTATCAGCAATACCTCACTTGCTGTCTTCTTTTTGTTGTTGATATTGCAGATGCTGGAACAGTACTTACATTTGGCTGGGGACTTTACGGGCAGGTGAGCTTTCTATATTCCTAAGCTGATTTTATCTTTTTGCGTTCTTTATTTTTTTTTGTTTCAGGTAGAACTTAGGTTCAGATTATTATATGTTTTAATCCACCTGGATCTAAAATGGTCGTTTCTGATGTAATTGTTTTCTTCAGTGTGGACACGGGAGTACAAATGATCAGTTGAGACCAACTTCTTTACCTTCTCTATCAGGAATCCAAATTGAAAGAATTGCTGCTGGCCTATGGCACACTATGTGCATCACCATCGATGGTCGTGTATATGTATTTGGCGGGAATCAGTTTGGACAATTGGGTACTGGAGCTAGCCAGGGCGAGGTACCTCCTACATCCGTCATCGCCTTGAATTGTGTTTACGCTCCTGTTAAAAAACATCCATGAGTAGTGTTTTGTTTGTGACCATCTACGTGGTTTACATATTGACTAATTCAACTGAAGGAAACTAACTAATAAATGAGGCATTTGCATGTCTATTTCAGACTGTACCTAGACTCTTGGAGGATCCATGTCTGGAGAGTAAGCTGGTGAAGATGGTTTCTTGTGGTGCTCGGCACAGTGCCATTCTACTAGGTACTAGTCAATGTTGGAATAGTCCATGAGAGTTACGTTTTCAGCTCTTTACCAGTTTAGTTCAACAGGGCGAAGTGCATATAAAGGGATTAAGACTTTTATCCAGCTATAAAGAAACTATACCAGAAAATTAGAAATGCTGTCTAATAAACTGGCGCTTAATTAGTGAAAGATATTCATAGGAGTAGGGATAGGTCATGCAATATTGCTTGTTGCTTATGGAAGTGGCACCAGAGTTCCACCAGCATTGATAGTGTATTTTCTTTTTCAAGTACAATACAAGATGCTCATTAGTGGAACTTGCTGATTTTTTAGCTTGAGTAATAGGAATAGGGATCCTTCTTACTTGAAGTGGGGGAATCCTTTATCTGAAATCGATTTCCATGATGATGCAACAATGAAACTAGTATAGGCTATTGTTTGTAGCTGTATCCATGCGTTATCAATGAAAACAGCTTATTTGTAATCTCTGAAACATGTGCTCTGACTCTTGGCTTTATTTTTTTGTCTGTCTTGCTTATTTTTGAAGAGGATGGCCAAGTATTTTCCTGGGGTTGGAACAAGTATGGTCAGGTACTATACTCACAGTTTCCTGTTCGGAATTGGTGTACCAAATGCACATCTTTATCTGACATCTTATTGGCTACATGCAGCTTGGCGTGGGCGATTCAATTGATCGTAACACCCCTACTCAAGTTCCCATTGAAGGTTGTCGACCAAAAATGGTGGCATGTGGCTGGTGGCACACATTGCTGCTAGCTGAAACACCTCTGAAATCCTAGATCTGTAAAACAAGTGAAAGGTATGCAGTTTTTACTAGGATTCTTCTCCTGGATCATTTCCTTTATTGTAACTTTCATTTTTTAAGCAAGCTTGTTATGATTACCAGTGACATTTTACCAACAATGTATGTAACATTCGAGCATGCTCTCTGTTTTACCCATTTTAGAGTTGGTTCGGATCTAACGAAGCTTTGCGAACTGCAAGAACAATCTCCTCATTTGTACGCAAACCATCACTCCTTGTAATAACCAACATTAGTTCAATTCTGACATACAAAGCTCATCAGATGAGAAACACAACCTCCCCTCGTATTTAACTGGATAAGGATGCATCAAATCTTTCCTAGATATCGAATTCCTTCTCCGCTGCAAAAGCTGCATCAGGGGCCAGAAGATGCCCAGTCTATGGAAGCCCTTGCAAGCCTGTGTACATTTGCAGATTGCATAATTAAAATTTGCTCATTTCTAAATTTACACATGCTGAGAGGAAAGTTTCTATTAGAATCCAGTTACCTCGACAATGAAATGTGCCCATGTGTCATTAGATCGACTTTCCACTACACCGTTCAGGATGGTCAGGTCTACACTGCGGATCACCTGGGCTATCTCCAAGAAAACGCCACGATCATCGCATAGCATCTGCAGCAGATGCTATTTAGCAAATCTTGTAAAGCAAATGTTCCAGAGAATCTAAATTGTATGAGGATTTGTCCTGGTATGCAAGATCTTCCACAACTATTGGGCATATCTGGAGCTCATCTCCAAATTCAAATGCCCAGTATTTCCAATTTGGCTTATTCTCTTTGGCTTCAGACAGTCTGCAGTTCTTGCGGTCAGAAACTTGCAAACCCATTTCAGCTCGATTACGATGCGATGCGTATCAGTTGTCAATTCTCAGTGGCCTAAACAGTGCAGTGATTTCTCGTTGTTGTTAATACAGTTATGCCCTGTTATGTATAACATGTTGTGTGTGTTTTGATATTGTTTATCATATCTTTAACAGGGAAGGGTTCTTGGACTAAAATAGAGGAAAGAGCTCGGCAATGTATAGTATGCTGTGTTAACCCAGAAAACTTGCTGCTTGCTCGGCAATGCATCTATCATGAGCTTCGTTATTTGAACAACCTATAGTAAATAGCTCATCCTGGTCCAGCATGAATGAAATCTATGACGCACAAATTCTTTGTCAACAGATTTCAAGGATGGCCATGGCTGACCTATCTAAACAGTCTAGGTTTCGGTTACCTTATTGTTTATGACCAGCTAAGCTAGCAGCAGTAGGATGCTAACTAATTATCTCAAGTTGATCACAGCTTAATACCACGTGGAATGGTTCTTCCCAAAACACATACAGAAAAATAGAAAACAATGTAATGGTGTATCAGATCAAACACGAAGCATTTATGAAACCCACAGCGAACGCAAAATCAATCATTAAATGTGTTTGGAAACGCATTGTAAATTATGTTTCTATAAAATTTATTTATTTTTAATTAAAATTTAATATGTTTTGTATATTTTGGATTGTTTTAATGTGTTGATATCAAAAATAATTTTGAAAAAATAAAAAAAACATCATTGGTATGTATCTCAACACAAAAAGTTATTTAAAAAACAACCGCTACCACACTACCTCTATCGCTTGGCCTTGGCCTTCGGTTTTCACCAGGTTTGCCTCTACTATTAACGTTTGACATCCTCTAGTCTTTTTTAGGGTGAGGGTGATTGCGAGCTTTTCCCCGTTGTTCCTGGTATTCGAAGCAGCTGTAATATCCATGTTTCCACTCTAAATTTTTTCATCGGTAAATTATAATAAATTTTTCCGTTATTGTATTATCCATAGATAAATAATGATAAAAATATTCTCTCAGTATATATCAAGAAAATTATAGTAATAAAACAAAGAAAAAAAAAGCTAAAAAGTACAATAACATGTCATTTTACAGTTAGAATTACCTACGGATTTAAATTTATTAGTAAATTCATCTGTAATATTTAATTTATGACCTGACGAGCGATTCTTCTGTCTCCCTCCCCCATTTCTTTTACTTCCTGTTTTATTCTCCGCAACAAATAGCACAATCTCCCCTGCCAGTTTTATCACAAATCAACCTCCAACTACAAATCCGGCCAACCCAACACTCTGTTTATCAGCATTCCTATTTTAATTCAAATTTTTTTGAGGATTCTCTACTTTAAATAAGCAACACTACTCATTTTTTATTTGAACTAAATTTAAAATTGTGAATTTTTATTGCATATTTTTGTGGTATATGTATTTTGTTTAGGTGTTTACTTGTTTTATAGCCTTTTCTCATATAATTTTATTGTATAAATATATGATTTGTACATATTAGGTTTTGTTTAAGATTTTAAAAAATTATATTTGTTCGTAAATTGATAAAATTTATTTTGAATTTGTGACATAAGTGTCTTGTGATGAAATAAATAATGGCTTATTTAACAAGTTCGTTTTATATTTTGTTAATTTTATTGTTGAGTTGAAATTTTCAGAAAAAAGTACAGAAATTTGAATTTATATAGATAATTGATAATGAATTAGTTGTACTATTAAAATAGTTTGAATAAGTTTGAGCTAAACCAATGTTCTATTATTTATTTAGTTTAATTAATTAATACATGTTATCATCAATATTCTATATAGGTTTGACATAAGTAATAGATGATCATTCATGGATGTTTTGAGATTTACCCGAAGGGTTACGTAGGATAAATTATTATAATAGGGTTCAAGGTTTTATTAATTATGCACTATCTAATCCAATAAATATTAGTGGAGGCAGTATTAGATGTCCATGTAAGACATGTAAAAATAAAAAAGTTTCTTAATCAAGATGTTGTAATAATACATCTTCTACAAAAAAGATTCATGGAGAGATACTTATGTTGGTTTGCACATGGAGAACCATATTTTTCTCACGAGACCATGATATAAAAGATGGTTGGGTCAATTTCTAGTTCTAATAAAGTGCATGAAGTTATAGACGACAATAGTAATCCTTATAGGAATATGGTTATGGATGTGATGAGAATAAATCAGGGTTATGTCGGTTAATGTCCAATTTTAGATATAAGAATATGGTTATGGATGTGATGAGAATAAATCAGGGTTATGTCGGTTAATGTTCAATTTTAGATGAAGAACCTAATGTAGACACAACTAGGTTTTTTGATCTTTTGAAAGACTCCGATAAACCATTATGGAATAAGTGTACAAATCAAAATAAATTATCGGTTGCTACACAGGTTTTCATCATCAAGTCAGGTCATGGGTTGAGTGAGGCCAATTACAAAAGAATTGTCAAATGGGCGAGAAACATTTTACCTGAAATGAATATGATAAAATAGAACTTTTATTCTACTAAATCCATAATGAAACCCCTCAGCCTAGGATACTATAAAATTGACATTGTCCAAACTTTTACATGGTATACTAACTTGAAAATACAGAGTTAACCAAGTGTATAACATGTGGACATGCATGTTATAAACCCCAAACTGGCAAGGAAAAGACTTTTGTCACACATAGAAAACTTAGATACTTCTCAATCACACTTAAACTTCCAAAGTTATTCATATCACCAAAAGACTGTTAAGCATATAACATGGCATCATTCACATGATACGGTGGATGGAGTGAAGGAACACCTTTCTGATGTTAAAGCCTAGAAATATTTTAATAAGGTGCATCCTTAATTTTTAATGGAATCAAGGAATATGTGTTTTGGGTTATGTACAGACGAATTCAATCCATTCGGGTCATTTGTTACTCCTTATTCTTGTTAGTCAGTGATACTCACGGTTTACAACTTACCACCAAAGATGTATATGAGGCTGCAATTCATGTTTTTATCTATAGTCATACATGGTCCTAATAGTTTAGGTTATAATATAGATGTTTTTCTTCGTTCATTGATTGATGAGTTGAAGTAGTTGTGGTCATCTGGGGCTTTGACATATGAGGGATTGAAGAAACAAAATTTTCAAATGAAGGCAAATTTGATGTGGACTATCAATGATTTTCCTATATATGGAATGGTTTCTGGTTGGAGCATGCATGAAAAACTAGCATGTTCATATTGTAAGGAAAATAATAAGGCCTTCATGTTAACAAATGATGATAAAACATTTTTTTTTTAATTTCTACTAGTGATTCTTGTCAATGGATCACAAGTACAAAAAGAATATAAAGGATTTCTTTATTGCAGACTTGAAAGGGATGTTGCACCGTCGCTCCTATCGAGTGAGGAATTGTATGATGTGGTGTCGGAGTACGATGACATTGTGTTTGATTTTTAACCAAGTAAGCAGAAATGTCATGGTTTTGGTCACAATTGGGTGAATCAAAGTTTTTTCTAGTAGTTTCCTTGTTAGAAGACCAATTTTCTCGATTATAACCTTGATGTCATACACATTGAAAATAACATGTTTGAAAATATTTTTAGCATGGTTATGGACGTGAAATGGAAGACAAATGACAACATCAAGGCTAGAATGAATATATCTTTTTTTCCACCGTAACATTATGGAGCTGGTTTATAATGAGTCATAAGCTCAAAGCTAGCTTCTTTTTAGACAATAATGCACAATTACTTGTGTACTAATGGCTTAAGAGTTTGTATTTTCCTAGTGGACATGCTTCAAACATATCAAAGTTGGTGAATTTAGAGGATTGCAGATTATATGGAATGAAAAGTCATGATTGCCATATGTTTATGCACACTCATTCCACCAGCTTACCAGGATTGATTGCTGATGGAGATATGAGATGCACTCATGGAGATCAATCACTTCTTTAGAGATATATGCTTTAACAAGTTGCAAACACAACATATAGAAAGGTTTGAAATGAATATCATCTAGATAATCTGCAAACTTGAGATGATGTTCCCTTCATCGTTCTTTAACTCAATGAAACATCTACTCATGCATCTACCGTTTCAGGTAAAAGTTGGAGGCTTGGTCTAATATAAATGTATGTATCCATTATAGAGGTTAGGGATTATATATGCATTGTAATTAAAATTCTATTATCTTTTTTTAAAAAAATCCAAAACAATTGTTTAATCACATACAAGTACTTGTTCTACCTTAAGATTTTTTTTAAAAAAAGGTGTATGTTTAGGCTTCGATATGTGAGGCTTATATTATTAAAGAGATCTCAAAATTTATCTCATACTATTTCAAGCCTCACTTAAGAACAAGAATCAACCACGTTACAAGGTATGATGATAGTGGAGAAGTGTCCTTGAATGAGAACTTGTCAATATTCTCCCATCTTGGACGACCCATACAAAAAAATATTGTGAGGAGAAGATATTTGACAGAAATAGAATTTAGACAAGCATATAATTATGTGTTATTTAATTGTGATGAACTGAGACCTTTTATTTAGTACATATAATACTCCACATGTTGTTACTTTTTAACAATTTATCTCTTATACGATCATACACTGATAGATTGTTGAATTCCTTATGGGCAACATTGTTAATTTTTATTGTCCAAAAACTTACAACTGACTGAATCTTAAATTTTTCGATTACAAGATGAATAATTTTCCACATAGTTTAGAAAACATGTAAGAATTGTTTAATTATTCTTATTTTTTAGGATACTTAATTTCATTATACATTTCTCATTAATTGTGATGGAGATGTAATTCATGTATCAAGTTTATCGATAATAAAGGAATGCTAATGTTACTTTGAATTTACTAAGTTTGGGTCCTAGAAGAAAGGTGTAGTGATATAAAGAGTATTTCATCAATGTACATGTGTTTCATTTAGGAGAGTATGGTCAAGGTAGAAAGATATAATAGTGGGGTTTGTGTTAAGGGATTGACTTCTAATGAGTTCAAAGTTAACTACTATAAGAAGTTAAAAGAGGTCATTGAATTGCAATATCATAACGAGCATAATAAATTTTTTTATTCAAATGTTATTGGCATGATACCACTATTAGAGGAATCAGAGTAGATCTCCATCATGGTTTGGTCGAAATAAATACAAAGGCTAGACTCTGCAACATCGATGATGTCTTTTTTTTTTCTGCCAAGCAATGCCAACAAGTTTATTACTCATGCACTCCTTCCTTTAGAATTGATCATTTGTGTCCAGGTTATTCATGATGGCAATAATGAATTAAATGTGGGAGATGATGTCTTTTAACTTAATAAGTACCTACATATATATAATTAAACAAAAATTATCAATTAAACAAAACAATGAAAAAACTTTTAATTATGAATTACATTGCAACTGTAATATCTAACCTCTCGAATGGATACATCCATCTATACTAGACCGGTCTTCCAACTTTTACCTCATACGGTAAATGTACGGGTAGATGCTCCATTGAGTAAAAAAATGATGGAGGGAATATCATTTCAAGTTTGCATATTGTCTTGACGATATTCGTTTCAAGCCTTTCAATGTGATTAACATTCAACTTGCTGGAGCATATATCTCTAAAGAAATAACTGATCTCTGTGAGTGTATCCCATATCCCCTTTGGCAACAAATCACAAAAAGCTAATGGAATGAGTGTTTGCATAAACATGTGGCAGTCATGACTCTTCATTCCGTATAATCTGCATTCCTCTATATTAACTAGCCTTGATATATTTGAGGCATGTCCATCAAGAAAACGTAGACTCTTAAGCCATTTTTAGAATAGTAGTTGTGCGTTTTTCTCTAACACGAAGCTTGCTCTTGGTTTTGCGACCCGTGACCCATCACAAACTAACTCCATATTTTTACAGTTACAGAACAACGCTAAATCCAATCTAGCCTTGATGTTGTCCTTTATCTTCCTCTTCACATCCATGATGGTGTTGAAAATGTTCTCAAACACGTTATTTTCAATGTGCATAACGTCAAGGTTATAGCAGAGAAGATTGGTCTTCTAATAAGAAAGCTCCCAAAAGATACTTCGCTTTACCTAATTATGGGTCAAACCAAAACCAGGAAACTTCTGCTTACCTGATTGGAGACCAAACATAATGTCACCATACTTTAATACAACATCATGCAATTCTTCACCAGGAAGACACGGGGGTGCAACATCCTTTTCAACTCTACTAACAAAGAAATATTTTATGTTCTTTCTATACCTGTGATTTAGTGGCAAGAAATGACGGTGATAGTAAAAACAAGAAGCTTTAACTCCGTTTGTTAGCGTGAATGCCTTGTTGTTTTCCATATAGTATGGACATGCTAGTTTTTCATGCGTGCTCCAACCAGAAACCATTCCATAAGTTGGGAAATCATTGATAGTCCACATCAAAGCTGCTCTCATAACAAAATTTTGTTTCCTCGAGATATTATATGTCAAAGCTCCAAAGGACCACAACTGCGTCAACTCATCAATCAACGGTCGAAGACAAACATCTATATTTTGGCCCAGACCGCTTGGACTTGGTATGACCATAGATAAAAACATGAACTCCAACCTCATACATATCACCGGTGACAAGTTAGAAACCATCAGTATGGCCGGCCAACAAGAATAAGGAGCAACAAATGACCTCATTATGTGATCCATTTGTACACAACAAGAATAAGTTGAATCCATTTGTACACAACCCAAGACACACGTTCCTTGATTCAACTGAAAAGTAAGGATACAAATTGTTAAAGTGTTTCCATACTTTGCCGTTAGAAGGATGCACCATCACTCCATCAACTGTATTATGTGATTGACGTCATATCATATGCTCAGTAGTCCTTGGGTACATGAATAACCTCTGCAATCTAGGTGTGTTTGAGAAGTATCTAAGTTTTTTATATGCCACGAGAGTCTTTTCCCTGCCAGTTCTGGGTTTGTAACAGAAATGCCCACATGTCATGCACTCGGTCAGCTCAGCATTTTCAAGGTAGTATAACATGCAGAAGTTAGGGCACATGTCAATTTTCTGGTATCCTAAACTAAGGGGTTTCATCATGGACTTTGCAGCATAGAAGTTCTCTTTCAGCTTGTTCCCTTCAAGTAAAATGCTTCTCGCCCATTCGATAATTTTGTCATAACCGACCTCACTCAACCGGTGATCTAACTTAATGGTGAACACTTGTGCTACAGCTAATAATTTATTGTGGTTCGTGCAGCCATTCCATAATGATTCGTCAGAATCTTTTAACAGATAAAAAAACCTTGTTGCGTCTACATTAGGTTCTTCTTCTACGATTGGACATTGATTGACATTACCTTCATTCATTCTCATTGTATCCATAACCATATTTCTATAAGGATTACTGTTGTCATTTACAACTTCATGCACGTTGCTAGTACTAGAAGTTGACCCAACCACCTTTTCTACCATGCTCTCATTAGGAACAAATAGTTCTCCGTGTGCATACCAACATAGGTAATCCTCCATGAACCTTTTGGTTAGAAGATGCATCGTTACAACATCTTGATGCACAAACTTTTTATTTTTACACTTCCTACATGGACACCAATATTGCCTTCAGTAAAATTCCTCGGAATAGATTCTGAAATTAATAAAACCCTGAATCCCATTACAGTAATCCATCCTCCGCAATCCTTGGGGTGAGTCTCGATACATCTATGAATGATCATTGATGACTTCTATCGAACCTCTATAAAATTATGATGACAACATGTATTAATAAACTATGTTACATAAATAAATTTGCAAAAATATTGGTTTGCCCTGGCATTATCCAACAAACTAACAAACACTTATGTTAAATATTCATTATCAATTATCAACGTCCATACAAATTTATACATATATAAATTTACAAAAATCACAACTCCGCAATAGAATTGATAAAAATTAAAACGGACCCATTAAACAAGCTATTATTTATTTCATCACAACACATCTAATTCGGTGCAATTCAAACATAGTTTCAACAATTTACAAACAAATACAATTTGACAAAATCTAAAACAAACTATAACAACTACAAAATTATACATTTATACTACAAGTTTCTTTCACAAATAACAATAAAACAAGTACATACGTTAACAAAATACATATACTAAAAAAAAAATAAAAAATAACAAAATTGACATTTAAATGTTAAAACTAAAAATGATAGATTTACTTACAAAAAATGATAAAATCCATAATAAATTAATCGGAGAACAGATGTTGTGACCACATACAAAAGTATAAGAAACTTGAGTACTTGTGTTGAGAAGAGGGGGAGAGTTGGGATGGGTGGTTGGTTGCAGTTTTGAAGGGGAGAGTTGGGATGGGGAAGAAGAAGGAGAAATAGAGGAGAAGAGAGTCGACAAAGGTGTATATATTGGCTTTTACTGATGGAATCACCGATGGACACGTTCCGTCGATAATGCTAATGGTGAATGGGCCACGTCACTGTACAGAGATCTCGGGTTGAATTCATTGGTCATTCCGTCGGTAAAATTGTTTGAAAAAATTCCATGTCTTCACAATGTTTCTCCTTTTCAAAATTATATATATTCTGTCGGCAATTTGGTTGGTATATACTGACGGAATCTATGCCGTCAGTAATTATTACCGACAGCAAAGGTCTGTCGGTATAGATTGACAAAATTAAAGACATAATTATATCCATCAATAAAAATTACCGATAAAAAAATTTGTTTAGTTTTCGTCAATTTTCTTTTAGTCCCAAAAAAAAAAAAAGACTAAATCACCAACTAAATATATCGCTTGTAATGTTTTAATTATTTCAAAAGTTGTCCAAAATGTACTTGCCCTCCCTTCTTTATATTTTTGTTCCTCCTAATAAACTTCCTCTATATATGTAACACCAAAGAGTTATGTCCCTCTCACTCCTTGCATTTACTCTCACAACCTCTCATTCATTGTCTCTGAAACTAATCCCTTATTTTCTTTCCTTTCTCTTTCTACTTGTTGTTTTCTTCTTCTTCACATCCCTCAATCAAATCAACTAAAATCCAATTACAATTTCTTTCTCTTCATATATATTTTTTTATAATTACTTTCACTATTTGTATTTTTATGTTTTTACTTCTTTCCTTCTTTCCTTTTTTTATTCCTTTTCATTTTTCATTTTTATTTTTGTTCTTTTCTCTTATCTCTCTTATTTTTATTAATTTTTTATACATATACCGTGCTTAATTATTTATTCATATAGTGTAACTGATTTATTTATTTTGTTATCGATTTTCCTATTTTGTTATTATTATTGTCATGTGTAGGATTGTGTGTGGTGATGAAAATAGTTTGATTTCTAAGAAGTGTTAGTGGTTTATTGATCTTAGATTTTAGAATTGTTCTTGATATTATGAAATCGATAATCTATTTTTTTCATTGACAAATATATAATTTGATTTAATACAATATTTAAAAGTAGAATATGTGTATTTTTATTGTTCTATATTTTATTTGTTTACAATGTTATTTTTATTTATTTAAAATATCAAAGGAATCAGCAAAGGAATTTAAAAAATATATATTTTTCAAAAAGAAATCCCTAAAATTAAAAACCCCATTAGCAATTCTCTAGGTGAAAGATACCAATAAAAAATTTTTATTTTCAAATCCAGAATTTTACCAACGTATTTTTTCCATCAGAAATCTCCTTGAAAAATTAGTTTACGACGGAACCTTTAAAGCATATCGAGGGGTCGAGGCTCGGGCTTCGAGTGGCAAGCAGAGCTGCAGCGACGGAGGGGAGAATACAAATAAGAAGGAATCGCTGCCCTATAAAACAGATATAGGGTGATTTCCCGTAATAATATGAATCCAAGACATAGGGTGATTCATCCCGGCACCAAGGAAAAGTCATAATTAAACACTTACGACCATCTAGACTCTAAATTACTGGAAGATAATCAGAATTAATTAATAATTTAGAAAAACGACATAATAATGACACTTTAATGACCGATAATATTGTCAACAAATTGAAATGTAAACTTCTTATTCGACTAAACTGTAAATAACAATTTAAAGAGGACCAGAGATTTTATAAGTTTCAAATTGAAATTGATTGAAAGGAACAAGGGTGGTCTACCGATACTTTAAGAAACAAAATTACATTTTAACCAATCAAAAATGATAAAAATATTTTTATCTAGTTTTTATTTTTTATTATATTTCTCTCTTCTTCTTGTGTTTGTCTTTTTTTATATAGACTAAATATTAGTAGTTATTCTTAGATTACTTTAAAATTTCTCTTAGCCTCTTAATTTTTTATCCTTAATTTGTACCAAAAATAAAAGAATATTTTTTTATTAACATGGGTGTTCGGGTCAGCTTACGTGCACTTCGACTAATCTCACGGGCTGTGAAGTTAACGACCATGTAAGTCTCTAGTGGTCTTGAAGACTTGAACTCGTGATTATTAGGGAACATATATAAAGTCTGACCAGTTGAGCTATCTCTCATGATTAAAAAGAAAAAAAACAAAAAAAGAAAAAGAAAGAAATTGATTGGAAGGGTGGGTGATTAGCACCCGAGTCCTTATGCTACCACTACTGATTAAAATATACAAGGAAAGCTGACTCTTTTTTTTATTAGCAAGGTTTTACCTAATTTCAAAAGGAAAAATGATACAAAGCTAGACCGTACATGACACAATGCTCTCATCACCTATCATCGCCACATTGAGCGTGCAGGTTTTGCTTTGGCTTAGGACAGGCAGCGATCGATCTCTGCTTTGAAGTTACAAAAATTAATGGATTAAGAAAAGGAAAGCAACGAATGACTTCACCTACGATGGAGACAATGGAGTCGGCATTCGGATAAGGCAAGCAAGAATTTCAGACATCAATTAAGCAAAGCCTTATCTATATTAACTTGTAATGTCTGTGGCCAATTTCTTTTCTTCTTCTATTCCCTGTGTTTGCCTAAATGTATAGAAAGCAAAAAAAATAACAACTTACAATACCAAATGGATGCGTGAATGTTTTTCTGAAGTTAAAATCGAGAAAAATATACATTGAATATGCTTTAGCATCGCTCCTTGCTATTCCATCAAGTGAATAAATGGATTTTAGCCATTTAATGTAATGTAGCCAGACACTGGATTTTGACTTTTGCAAAGGAAATATATTAAGCATGTGCATCATAATTGTAGCTTAATTGGTAAGATTTTAAATTTATTTTTTAGAAATCATCAGTTCGAATCCCACAAACCTCAAGGCCATTGAAAGTTTACATGGTTATTAACTTCAGGATTCATAAAATTAATTAAGGTGCGCACAAACTGACTTGGACACTCACATTAAAAAATAAAAAAGATCAAACACAATAGAATTGGTTGAAAGAGGAATTAATGGTAACTAACCATTTAGTAATTAATTAGGATGGGAAGGAATATGGCTGCCATCATCCAGCAATAAATTAGACGTTAAGATTTTTAGGACAAATTAATAGAAAAAGGTTATGGAATGTTTAAGGAGAAGGAACAAATCAATGGAGTAAGATCCGGACTTGCTGTTTCCTTGCTAGTGCTTGCCATGACGTTATACCGATAGGAAAAGGGAATTAGGTACAGAAACGATGCTGCATAAGGACATTCCATTTCCCAAGATTTTTTATATATTTTTTTTAAATTATATTTGTTGTTGATTTTTAAAATAATTTTTATTTAAAAATATATTATAATAATATTTTTAAATTTTTTAAAATAAACAATCTTTTCACCTTGTGAAATACATGGGGCGCCGGCTGAGAACACCACCAAACTCATTCAGCAGCGATGTGTAAAACCACGTGTAAGCAGACAGGCAATAAAAATAAAATAAAACAGCAAGTAGATAATGAATCAGTTAGGAAGATCACAATGAATGTTCCTTGCCATCTTAGAAATTAAATAAAATACTAAATAATTTTCACTGACTGCCCAACCATATTGAAAAAAGCTAATAAATCTGTCAAAAGGAATACATAAAAAATTAAATTAAAGGGAAAAATAAACTATTATAGAGAGATTCTGGTAAGCTGTAATGAAGATGTAGACCGTAAGTTGGGATAGAGCTTTCATGTACTTGTCAGGGTCTTCGTGTGGGTTTCTAGTGCATGTCTCCCTCAAGATTTGTTTCTTTCGGCTTGGCGTGAAGAGCTGGACTCCAATTCATTATTACTCCACGTCAACCAACACCCTCCTCCTCTTTTAAACCAGTCCCCGTCTCCCTCCCTCCATCAAACCTGACTGAAGCCTAAAAGTCTCCTTTTTCTTTCAAAAAAATGGAGGGTCTTATCCCTTTTGTGTACAGGGCTATAATGCAATACAATAACGGGAAAGAAGCCGGACCTTTAGGGTCATGGTTCAGTGAGTCACCTTCAGCCTCCTACATGCGACTTCCCGGCGATTCAGGTCGGTTTCAGAAGTCCGATTTACGAATTCTTGGATCCGACCACGGCTTCTCTAACTCTTCAACATCATCTAATACGCATTCTTCAACCACTCAAATTATTGTTTCTACCGGAGCTCAAGCTCCTCTTAATTGCCGTTTGACTTCTCGTCGAGTTGTCTCACAATCATGATCAAGACCCTTGGAAAAACACTGTACGAGTGTGTGACATGCTTGAAGAAAGCTGAAGGCATGGAGCTAGCTTGTCAAGGATGATGGGTGTGCAGGTAACTATGTCTAGAGACTTTGTGTGTGTGTAGCAATCTTATTTGGTGCCTGTGGTTTCTCAGTTTGGAATATGGTAATAACAAGCGTGTGGAAAACCGAAGGAGCCACACAGCTTTGTGTTATTAGTGTGGACGTGAAGGTAAAAAGGATGTCGACATGTGTAAATCCAAAGGGGCACACATGCTTTGTATTAATCAATTACCAGCAGCAGCTTAGATTTGTGTAAAAATGGAGTTGTAATAATGTTTGAAAAAGGTCTATGTTTCTGTACTGTAATGGTTCAGTAATGTCAATCAGTTCATGTGAACATAATAAAGTTCAATCCACTTCCTTGCCTTTGGTCATAGGTGGGTTGTGTTAACAATTAGCCTTGGCGATTATTTGATGTTTTGTTTCTTAATTTAGTTGTTTTTTTTTAATTTTTAATTTTTGCTTAATGGCCTAAATTTCTGCATTCCAGAGTTTAATGGGATGCAGCGAAGAAAAATAGTACTTATGGTTTTTTTTTTTTTGATAAGCAAAATGAAGCCTATATATAGAAGGCAATGTCAATAACTCAGGGTTCTATTACGATATAACCAACAGAGCCCAAGGGGAATAAAACATATAACCCAAAAACAGGGAGACCTCCAAGTAAATGAGCCATCATCCTCCGAAAAGACGACATTGAGCTGACTCATGTCATAAGGGAAGCGCGAGAATGAAGGAGATAATGCGAAAACCAGGCCGAAGAGAGATGAATCAACTGCTCCACACCTTCACTAACACCATCTCCAATTTGCATACTCTTAAGAGCCTTTGAAGAAGCATCTGCAAGTTTGTCTGAGAAGCCCTCTTGCACACATATTCTGATTACACAGACACATGATTGTCCACTATTACAGAAACCTTGCCTTTTAACAGTTCCAGCAGCGCCAGCCATCAATTTCTTTTTCCTCTGAAGATCCTTTCTTGAAGAAACTGGAAAATTTAATCAGAAAGAGGAGCTTGATCTGCCATTACAAGAAATCTTATCGTTAAAGCACACTGAAATAGAAACTGGAGGCAAGAAAACTGTCTGACCAGGAGCTTCCCAAACTCCAGGAATCACTTGGAACATCGGATTCTGCTACGAAGATTTCGCGAACAAGACAATGGTCTGACAATCCCGAATCGCCTCTGCTGAGATTTTGATGCTTCAGTATCTCTCCAAAACAAATTATTCTACCACACCAAGCAGGGGCATGCTTCTTTTTACCCTTCATCTTCTGGTCGTGAACAAACATTTTGCAGGGCAGATCGCGCAAAGGATCACGAGAATATGCATGCCAAAAATTCTGTAACGATTGCATTTCTGGTCCTTCCCTCCAGAAGCCAAAAGACTACATGGTGAGGACACCAAACGCACACAGCAAATTACACGGGTATATGGATAAAGACGACATAGAATGACCCAATCTATCACATTTTGGTTAGGAAACTAAGCCCATTTAGGTCTATCTCATTGTTATTTTATTTACTTTAAATTATTTATGTTAAACACTTTGATTTGATGGGTTGACCCCAATAGTGAGATGTTTTGAGGTTTTACTATTTATATGTTTCTCTGTCATTTTGTGAGACAGTTTGATGATTAATGAAAATATTATAGACTTTGCATATCTTCAATCCCCTTTCTTCTCTTTTTAAGCTTTCTTCTTTCTCTAAAAACTTCTTTCTTTTCTTGCATTATTTCTTATTATTTATTGTCCTACATCAAATTTGGTATTAGAGTCAGGGTTTTATTTGTTCTTACAATTAAACTATCCACATGTTTATGCTAAACCCTAGATCCGGTTTGATCTAAAAAAAAACATTGTTCACTGTTCATCATCAACGACAGCAATCACAGCGGCACTCCTGCCATCAGCAGTGCCTCAACCAATCACAGCAGCAGACCAACCACCGAGAAGGCTGCCACATCAGTCTATAGATCCACGCCGATTTACTACCTTCGACACAAACCAGCGGCAACCACTAAGTCGACACCACAAGAGACATCAGTAGATTTTCGGCTTTAGCAACCAAACCAGCATCACAAAACCACCAGCCACAGCCACCCACAAACCCATCACAGCCAGCACCGACTGGTGATTCACCGTAGCAAAGGAAGCGCAACAGATCTTCATCTGCCACTGTCCATAGTGCCATCACCTTCAGCAGCGACAACAGATCCATGCATCAATAAGCCCCCGTCCAGCAATGACACCACAACCCCTTTCATCACACCGCCGGTCCCAAGCAGAATCACAGAGCCATGTTTCTGCGCCATCGCCGTCAGTAACGACAACAAATTACATGAGGTAAGGAAGAAGGAAATAGAAGCTCTCAAAGCAAAATAATTAACTTCACCACGTCACTTGCCACATCAGCACTACGCCACCTACCATATTAGCACTCTGAAGCAGCATCTGCATCATCGCCATATTAGCAGGTCCTGCCACGTCATCTGCCACGTAATCTTTCGCTGCCACATCACCTGGTCAGAAATTCTTTTACCCATTGAATATCATCATTTCTGGTATGCTTTTACACTTGTTAACCATGATTTAGCATTAATATTATTCTTTGTTCTTGCCTATAAATAAATTAGATAGCCCGCCTCGCAAATTGAATTACCTTAATTTTGAGCTTGTTTATTGGCATTGAGTATCCGATCCTCTTAATTAATTGTGGAGCTTGGTTAAATTCATGGGAAAATTGAAACATTGTGTTTGGATTACTTATGTGCATTTAGAGGACTGACATTGCTTGTTTGTGAATTTTCCTGGTTTAATCTGTCATTACTTAGTCTCAAAGATATAAATAAATAAATAAATAAATAAAATAAAATAATTTTTTTAAATATTAGCTATAAGTTTATTTTGCGTTTTTACTTACAAGTGTTGTTTGTGATCTTAGTCTCAGGATTATTTTTTGCATGCATTTACGTAGTGATTGTCTAGTACACAATCTAGAAGTCATAGCTACCATGGACTCGAACTCTAGTAATGCTTTTAGAGATATTAAAGAGCAATTATAACTTATGCGAATGGAAATGAACAACATGTCTAATCAAATGAACAACCTTTCTGGGATGGTGGAATCCATAAAAACTTTGCAAGTAAGATAGTCTAGTGAGAGTGAACATTCTAATGACAACCATAGAAATCCTCAAAGATCAGTTCAACGTAGAAATCGCTAACATAACCAACACCAGGGTCACAATGACTTTGATGACCCTAACGATAGTGAGTGTTCTAATGATTATCGTCAAAGACTAGTTCATCCTGGGAATCGTCAATACAACCACAATCAAGGTCATCACGACTACGATGACCCTGATAAACGAGTCATGAGGCATATCAAAGTAGAAGCCCCAACTTTTGAGGGTCAACTTGACCCATGAATCTTTGATAGATGGATCTGTGACATGGATCAATTCTTTGACTGGTAAATTTATCTAAGAATAAAAAGGTAAGATTTGCAAAGATGAAACTTAGTAGGACCGCTTAACTCTATTGGGAAAGTGTAGAAGAGCCTTTGGATATGAGAGGTCAACCTCATATTACTAATTGGGTTGAAATGAAGACTAAGTTAGAAGAAAAGTATTTGTCTCGTTCTTATAGAGGAAATCTTTTGGACCAGTGGAATAACTTAAGGTAAGGAGGCAAGTTTGCTAATGAATATGTGGCATAATTTGATGAGTATAGGATGAGGTGTGCAGTTAGGGAGGATGAAGTGAGGACCATAAGTTGATTTTAAAAAGGCTTAAATGATGACTTTAGAAGAAAGGTTGGGCTTAGAGTTGTGTCCACCCTTGATAAAGCTTTTACCTTAGTAAAAAATTATGACTTGGTCACAAAAAGCCAGTGGATGAGATGTTAGGACACTCGTAATACCCCTTCTAGATCCCAACCTGGTAGTGATAACTCCATATTGGGTGCCCCACCTCGTAAACCCAATCCTTTGATTTCCCAGATACCTAAAGAAGACAAGGTTAAGGGTATTTTTTCATGAAGCACCTAAGATAACCTCAAGAATTCAATGTTTTAAGTGTCAGGGTTTTGGTCATATTTCCTCTAGTTGTCCTAATAAGACTCTGTTCATCAAAGGGCAGGAGGATATAGGTAAATAAGATAATTGTGATGATAAGGTATATGAACCCAATCCCGATGATTTTCAGGATCTAAACGATGAGGAGGATGAGTCCAACTTGCTAGGATGTGTTAGGTCTATACCCACTCAAATCAAGAGAACCAGGTTAAGTGTAGTTAGATGCGCTTTAACACAACCTAAAGGAACTAAAGATTGTAGAAGGATTGTTATTTTTTACACTTATATTAAATGTGGAGATAAAGGGTGTAAGATCATCATAGACAGTGGTAGTTGTATCAATGCAGTTTTCTCAGGTAGTGTATCCCACTTAGGCTTAAAGTCTGTTCCACACCCTAAACCCTATAGTGTATCCTGGGTTAATGATACATCTATAGCGGTCAAAGAGAGATGTTTTTTTCCCTTAAAGATCTTGGACTATCATGATGAAATTTGGTTTGATGTCATTCCCATGGATATAAGGCATGTCATTTTGGGTAGGCCTTGGTTATATGATTTGGACGCTATAATCTTTAGGCGATCAAATTCTTGTTCATTCACTTTACAAGGTAAAAAAATCCAACTTATTGGATTACATCTAAGGTCTAATGATAATAGTCAGAAGAAGAATAAAGTGAAAGAATGAGGGTTTAACATAATAAGTCCTAGAGAGTTTGATAAGGAGATTTGTGAGGAGTCTGTTGTGTTTTCTGTAGTGGCTAAGGAGATTGTAGAAGACTTCTTAGAAGGGCCACCTAAAAAGGTAAAGGAAGTGTTGAAAGAATTTCTAGATGTTTTCTCTTCTAAACTACATGATGTTTCACTTCTTATGCATGATGTTCAACACGCTATAGATTTTGTCCCTAGTGCCACATTACCAAACTTGCCTCACTATAGGATGAACCTGAGGGAACATGCTGAATTGCAAAGGCAAGTATATGAGTTGTTACAAAAAGGATTTATATGAGAGAGTTTGAGCCCTTGTGCAGTACCTGGACTGTTAACACCTAAGAAATATGGATTATGGAGAATGTGTGTAGATAGTCGAGCCATCAATAGGATTACAATCAAGTATTGTTTTCTAATTCCTCGATTGGATGACATGCTAGATATGATGGTAGGAGCCCAGATCTTTTCTAAGATTGACTTGAAGAGTGAGTATCATCAAATTAGGATCCGTTCGGGAGATGAGTGGAAAACGACATTTAAGACTAAGAATGGTTTATATGAATGGCTAGTCATGCCTTTTGGCCTTTCCAATGCACCAAACACTTTTATGAGAGTAATGACACAAGTGCTTAGGCCATTTATGGGAAAGTTCTTGGTGGTGTACTTTGATGATATTCTTATTTATAGCAAAACCAAGGAAGAGCATTTTGATCACCTTATTCAAGTTTGTACCACCCTAAGAAAGGCAAGTGTGTTTGCAAATGTCAAAAAGTGTTCCTTTTTTACAGATCAAGTGGTCTTTTTAGGGTTTATAGTGTCATGGAAAGGAGTCTCTACTAACCCCCAAAAAGTTTAAGCAATAGTAGATTGGCCTGAGACTAAAGCTATTCATGAGGTTCGTAGTTTTCATGGGCTTGCGACTTTCTATTATCGTTTCATTAAGGGGTTTAGCACCATCATGTTGCCTATTACAGATTGTTTGAAACAAGGTGAGTTTCAGTGGAGTAAAGGAGCTAATAAGGAATTTGAGGAGGTTAAGAAGAGGATGACGAAGGCTCCAGTAATGCGGCTACCTGACTTTACTAAGGTGTTAGAATGTGATGCTTCGGGAGTTGGTATAGGTAGTGTACTTAGTCAAGAACATCATCATGTAGCCTACTTTAGTGAGAAACTTAATAAAGCCAAACAAAAGTACTCAACTAAGGAGTTTTATGCGGTGGTTCAGGCCTTGCGCTATTGGCGTCATTACTTGTTACCACATGAGTTTATTCCTTACTCCGACCATGAGGCCCTCCACTATCTTAACTCCCAAAAGAAGCTCAATCATAAGCATGGTTATTGGGTTGAATATTTGCAAGCATATTTATTTGTTTTGAAAAATAAATCTGGAATAAAGAATAAAGCTATAGATGTCTTAAGTCACCGGGTGATGCTGTTATTTGTAATGAGTGTTGAAGTCACAGGATTTGAGAGACTCCAAGAGGAGTATGAATCTTGCTTAGAATTTAGAGAGATAAACTTGACATTAAATGATGAGAATCACTGTGTTATAAATGGTCATCACCTTCAAGATGGATATTTATTTTGGGATAATAAGCTTTGTATCCCGAAAACATTCGTGCGTGAATTTTTGATATGGGAGATTTAGGCTGGAGGTCTCTCAGGACATTTTGGAAGGAATAAAACCATCGAAGAGGCGGAACATCAATTTTTCTGGTCTAGTTTGAAAAGAGATGTCGCTAAATTGGTTGGTCAATGTCGAACTTGCCAATTAGTTAAGTATAGAAAACAAAATACTGATCTTTATACCCCGTTACCCGTTCCCACTTGCCCTTGGCAAGATGTAAGTATGGATTTTATGCTTGGGCTTCCACATACTACAAAGAAACATTATTCTATTTTTATGGTTGTCGATCATTTCTATATGATGATCCATTTTATTCCTTGTACTAAGACCATAGATGCTTTCAAAGTTGCGAAACTTTATTTTGACGAGATTGTCAAGCTGTATGGTCTTCCCCGGACCATAGTTTCGGATAGGGATGTTAGATTTATAAGTTATTTTTGGAAAATCCTTTAGCATATGGTGGGAACCAAATTGAAGTTTTCTACTACTTACCACCACCAAACTGATGGTCAAATTGAGGTGGTTAACAGGAGTTCAGGCAACCTTTTAAGGTGTCTATGGAGTGATCATAATAGGAATTGGGATTTGATTCTTCATACGACCCAATTTACTTAAAATAGCTTTATCAATAGGTCAATAGGCATGAGTCCCTTTGAAGTTTTACATGGTTAATTACTAGCCTAGGAAACATTTAGACCTTCTCATATCCCTTCATGCTAAAGTGTCTTAGTCAGCCGAGTCTTTTACAAGTAGAATTCAGGATTTGTGTATTGAGATCACTAAACAAATTCAAGCAAGTAATGTGCAATATAAACTTTAAGTTGATTTACATAGATGATATAATGAGTTTAATGTGGGAGACTATGTTATGATACGGATTAGACCCGAGTGGTTTCCTTCGGGAACTAATCGAAAATTGCATGCATGTCGTGACGGGACTTTTAAAGTGCTACAATAGGTTGGTCCAAATGCTTATGTTCTTGATTTACCACATGATTTTGGCATTAGCTCTACATTTAATATTGAGGATCTAGTTGCATACCATAAGCGACTTCCTATTCCAAATGATCCATTTGAGATACCACTTAACTCCCCTCATGATGATCCTATTGAAACTTATATCCCTGTCACCTTGACATCAGCACAAAAGGATAATATTGATGTTATTCTGGATGAACAAGTTGTTTTTAACAGGAATTATGAGGTTCAATGGTTTCTAGTTCAGATTGCACTTGGATTACTAGAGATACTTTGCAGCAGATTGATCCAGATCATTGGGAGTACTATTAGAGTCGGCCAGTGATACACTTGACGGGGTCGAGTTTCTCCAACCCCGAGAGAGTTGGTGGGGACACCAGACCCACACCATAAATTACACGGGTATATGGACGGAGACAACGTAGGATGGCCTAGCCTGTCACGCTTTGGTTGGGAGACTAAGCCCATTTGGGCCTGTCTCATTATTATTTTATTTATTTGAAATTATTTATGTTAAATAGTTTGATTTGATGGGTTGAGCCCAAGAGTGAGATGTTTTAGGGTTTTACTATTTATATGTTTCTCTGTCATTTTGTGAGACAGTTTTGATGATTAATGAAAATATTGCAAACTTTGCATATCTCCAATCCCCTTTTTTCTCTTCTTTAACTTTCCTCTTTCTCTAAAAGCTTTTTTCTTTTCTTGCTTTAATTCTTATTATTTATTGTCCCGCATCACTACACAAAAAAATAACAGCTTCAATCTTGCAAGCAAAAATAACTAAGCCTGATCCCTACATGAGAAACAATCCAATTCCCCTACGAACCGTGAATGACAATAGAAGAAATAGAAGACCTGCAGTTCATCTGAAAAATTCAGAGCCAAGCGACAAATTTAGATTTTCTATGCACTCACTGTTTAGCCGGGTGGTCTGTTATATGATTACTCTCACAAAAGAATGAGTGAAGGTGATTGATCTAAAGCATGAAGCTAATCTCTTAGCTAGTTAAAGAGAAGAGTTTATGATGTAGCCAAGGTCTATTATAAGGGTTATTCATCCAACTAATGATATTGGCAGAGTTAGATTTGATAATAATATGTTTATGGTACAGGAGACAATTAGAGGCTGATAGTTCAATAACTTTGACAACCGCTCTCAGCTCGACTACATTGGAGTCTAAGATCCCAACCAATAAAGAAAAAATATCAAGAAGAATTCCATTGTGATTTTGCAAAACTCTGCCTATATCTGAGGGGTCAGGCTTTCTGAGAGAGGAACCATCCACATTCCATTTGAAGCTATTAGTCATAGGGGGAGACCACATAACAACAACCCTTGGTTTTTGAGTATTAGTCCATTGAATTAGTCCTTATATAGATCTTGTCAGATCTGAAGTTGAATAGGGAAAATCAGCGTCTATAACCTTTATCCAAAAACAAAGATGTGTAATAATAAGGAAGAATATGGTATCATAGTCCAGTATCTTTTGCTTAAATATCACATCATTATAAAGAAGTCGAAGATGCCATGCCACTTAAAAGAATATGATAAACCAAGCTTTTTTTTTTCCTCTGGAATTTGCCATAGATCAAAGAGTCCTACTAAGAGAAAAGGGTTGTCAAGTTCTTTGGGCAACACCACACTAAACCCCACCAGTTGATGATTTTAGACCAAATGATCCAATGTTTATGGCAATCCATAAGGAAATGATCAATCGATTCTTCCTCAACTAAGCATATAGGACAATTAACAACTGGGATATCCAATATACCTCTTCTGGCCAACATATTGCGAGTGTTGATTTTGTTGATGATAGCCATCCAACAAAAGATCTTTACTTTAGAAGGGACGATTCCTCTCCAAATCTCAGTAAAGGAGAAGATAGTGTCCATGGAGGGATTGGGGCTTATGAGCCCACAAAGAGATTTAACTGAGAATTTACTTGTAGTGTCGGCTTTCCAAACTAATCTATCCTCTATATCTTTGTCCAAGTGCACTCTCGAAAGAATAGCATTCATTTGATCTAGTAGACCATAATTTATTCCTCGCAAAGGTCTAATCCAGGACAATAACCAGAACCAAGCATGACCATCCCACATTCCCATCTTATCAAGGTTTGCTTCTTTATCATTGGATAACTGAAATAGGGCAGGAAACTATTCTGCCAAACTACCATTATCTGTCCAATCATCAAGCCAAAATTTAATCCTCTTGCCATTACCAACTAGCATCATAGATTGATGATTCACAATATCATGCAACCTATTATCTTTAACACAGTGGTTAACAATACAAGACCATGTGCTTCCAGTCCTTGAAATAAGATCTTATGGAATAATTTTGGAGAATTTAGTATTGTATATGCTTTTAATCACATGCTTGACTCCTCCAAACCAAACCTTCATAGCCATTTGAACAACAAAGCTTTGTTTTTATCCCTTAAAGATCTGATCCCAAGACCACCAGCACTTTTTGGTAGAGAATTAGTTAACTAGCTAACATTGCACATTTTCTTACCTTTCTCTTTTTCTGACCACAAGAAGGATATGAATTTCTTTTCAATGGATATTGCTACTGCCCCAAACATAGGAAACAAAGAGAGAAAGTAAATGGGCAAATTACTTAAGACATATTTGATTAAGCACAATCTGCCCCTAATAGATAAGAATCTGACTTTCTATGAAGCCAACCTAGTGCTAATATTATGAATAATGGGATTCCACATCAAAGTTCTATAAGAGCTTGCACCAATAGGAAGGCCAACATATTTGAAAGGGAGTGGCTCCTGCTTACATCGAACAATCTGAGCAGTGTAATCGCACATATGATCTTTTATACCCACACTAAAGATACTGTTTTTGGAAAAATTAACTTTCAGACCCGATATTAGTTCAAAGCACAAGAGGATGCGCTTAATATTCTACATGCTGAATAAGTAGGATGAGATGAAGATAAGTATGTCATCCGTAAACTGAAAGTGAGATAAAGTAAAACCATCCTAGCTGATGTTGATACCCTTGATCAAACCCAGATCACAGCCTCGCTACAACATACAACTCAACCCCTGAACTGCAATATTGAAAAGAAAATGAGAGAAAGGGTCTCCTTGATGTAAGCCTTTTTCGAAGCTAAATTCCTCTATGGGGGATACATTTACAAGCACAAATATCTTTGTTGATGACATGCATTGCATGATCTAACCTCGCCATCTACTACCAAAGCCTATACTAGCCATTACTACATTAATATATTCCCATAAAATAGAATCGAAAGCTTTATGAAAGTCTAGTTTGAAGAGATATCCTTTGCCCTTTCTCTTCTTTATGAAGTTAATCGCCTCATTAACAATCAAGACACTCTTTAAAATTTACCTTCCTTTGATGAAAGCATTTTGGTGATCACTGATGACTTCTGATATAACTTGCTCTACTCTAGTTGCTAGTAGCTTTGAAATAATCTTGTAGAGGCTCCCCATCAAACTAATAGGTCTAAAATTCTTCAACTTATTGGCACCTTTTATCTTCGGGATAAGGGTAACAAAAGAACTATGATGCTTAGAGGAAGAAGGTTTGTCCGATAGAATTCATCCACGATTCAAACAATATCCCTCCATGATGTTCCATGTTTTTTTAATGAAGAAGAAATTAATACCATCAAGGCCTAGAGCTTTGTTTCCTTCTCAATCCCAAACAGCAATTTTGATCTCATTTGTAGAGAACAGAATTTTTGAAGTAGCTAAGGATATAGGTTGAAGCTTTACAAAATCCAGATTGTAGCAAGAGGCTCTAGGTCTGTCATAATGAGAGTATAACTTACTGAAGAAATTAAAAACAACTATTTTCACATCAGAAGGTTTCATTAGAATCATTCCATCAACATCCAGGAAGAAAATCTGATTTTTTTTGTCTTGTTATGGTTGATAGATGAAAGAAACGAGTGTTTCTATCTCCAAGCTTACACCATTGAACTCTTGACTTTTGGTGCCAGGCAAATTCTTGCATTTTGTATAGGGTTATAAGACTTGAGGAAATAATGTTGCTTCTGATTAATTAATCAGCTAATAAGTCTCTGCTTTCTTTTTTAGAATCTAGAGAGTCTGCTTCCATTTCTAGAACTTTGATTTTACTATAAGTGTTGCCCACAACATCTTTGCTCCATTGTTTGCGTATTTCTTTCAATTATCGTAAAGATGGGGTCATACTCCTTTTACCATAGTTTGTAATCAAGGCTGAATTCCAATAGTTCTGTATCATCTTTTTAAAGTCAGAGATAAGCCACCAACAGTTCATAAACCAGAAGGGCTTTGGACCCTAGTTCGTAGTGTCCACCAGCATATGAAGAGGTCTATGATCTAAGAAGTTCTTTGGAAGCCGATACAGAGTAGAAGATGGGAGAGATTGAAACCAATCACCTGACACAAACATTCTATCAATATGATTCGTCGCATTACCTTTAGACCAAGTAAACTTCTTCCCATTTAAAGGAAGTTCAACAAGTTCGCAACAATCAATACAATTCTTAAATCTTGTCATGAAAGATGAAATTCTAAAGCCACCTTTTCTATCTGATGGGGGAAGTGTTTTGTTGAAGTCACCTGCAAGACATCATAGCTTGCTGACATTGTCTTTGAAAATAACAACGTAGTCTCATAGCTCCTTCTTCAGCAAGCCATCGTTTGGAGCATAAACAAAAAAAACCAAGCATTCCAAATTAAAACGAGAGAACACACCTTCAATATGCAAAATACGACCATTCATAGTAATTGAACAACTGGAAACACAAAAGGATGTTGGATTCCATATGCATAGAAAACCCCCAGAAAGACCTAAAGAAGGCATTGCATACCAGTCCCTAGAGTATCTACCCCAAATCAAATTAATAATGCAGTTATTGATATTTTCCAGTTTCGTTTCCATAATACCCAGGACATCCAGACTATTTTCTAACTAGATTCCTCAAACATCTTTTCTTATCTCTGCCTCTTATACCACATGCATTCCAAATAATAATACTACCCATAGAAAGGATTAAGAACCATACCTTCAACAAGACAATAGCAGGCAAGCTTATTGCTTCTTCCTTCTAATCCACTCCTCCTGCTCTTTTTCTATAAATCCATGTAGTGTCTATGTCATGAGGTGGCTTTCATCATGGATTTGCAATACAACTTTTCTAACATCCCAGCATGTATTTGCTTCATCTCGGGGGTCAAGTTGTAATGGATCATGTGCTTGATCACCAAATGTTGGAGAGAAATGAAAATGCGAGCTACTTGCCTCATCTTCACTAGCTAGTTCCTTTTTGGATCGAATTATAGCATTTATATTCATGATTCCATTATTAGAGACTGAATACTCAATAATTCCTATCTCGGTTTGCTTAGAACTTTGATTTCCCATTATTATAATGTAATATTATGGATGAAATTTTGTACAAGAAATATTTATTTTATAATTGGTATGTTCACTGATGTTATTGTGTTGTGCGAACAATTTTCAATTTAAGTGTTTGCAGGGAGGATAGATAGGCAATGCAAACACAATCTGTCATGGACTGTGCACATCACCGATGAATTTACAGACAAAAATATATCATTAGTATTTTCTAGAGAGTTATAAAATATTTACTGTATGTGCCACAATCACCGACGTCAATACAAACATAATCATTCCGCCGGTATTTTCCAGAGGTGATGAGACTGTTCACATCCTATGTCGGTGAAGTCCTCTGAATCACCGATGGAATTACGAATGAAATACGAACTCCAAATTGCAGGTAATTAATGCAGCTCTAACAATGTGTACTTATTTCACAATACCGACGAACTATGAAAATTTTGGAGAGTTTTTTAAAACTTTTAAAGCGAAATGAAAAATTCAAAGTGAATTCACCGACAGAATCACAGATGGATTAATTAAAAATAAGATTATTTAATAGTTTGTCGGTGATTCTATCGGAAAAAACACAGTATAAATCCCAGCGAGAGCCCTATTAGTTCATTTTTTCTCTCCTTCATTTCTTTCATTTTCAATCTAAAATCTTTCTATTTTTTTTTGCTTTAATTCTTTATTTGTGGTTCTATCTTCATCTTCAAAATTCAAAAGGTATGTATTGTGATTCAATTTACTTAATGATTTTCTATTTTTCATATTTTCTTTGTTTTATTAACAATATTTTTTTGTTTTGTTTTTGTATTGTATGTAGATAAAGTCTAAAAATAAACACACTATTAAGGTAAGGATTTTTCATTTCTAAAGTCTATAGTTTTTTATTTTTACTTTGTTTTCTATTTTATTGTTTTTATTGCAATAATAATTGATTATTTTGTTGAATTTTAATTGTTATTGTTCAATTTCTCGTATAAATGTTAATTGAATATATAGGATTAAACCTGGCCCGGTCCAAGGCCCAGGTTCCGGGTTTTGATCGGGTCATCGGGTCGCCCGAGTCAATTATTTTTTTTTAAATCAAACAACGTCATTTTAGTAAAAAAACAAAAGTCAATGGGTTGCAACCAGATTTTTGACTGGGTCTTGCCGGGTCAACCCGCTGGGTCACCCTAGGTTTTTCCTTTCCTTATTTTTTCTTAAACCTGGCCTGGTTCCGGCCCTAGGGCGGCTGGGTCCCGGGTCAACCCGCTGGGCCGGGTCAGGTTTCAATACTATGGTATATATTGCATAATAAAGTGTTTGATTGTTTCCATTAATTTTAATTGTTAATGTTAAATTTATATAAATGTTAGTTCAATATATTGAATTAAATTTTATTATTAAATTTATATAGATGTTAGGTTATATATAGGTTTTTTTTCTCTATTTTACTATTAGAAACATTTTATTAACATTTTGAAAATGAGATGAAATTGAATAATATGAAATTTCTGGTATAAATAAAATAAATCAACTAGTTTGTGGCATATATATTGTCAATATTTGCAGGTTTGAAAAATTTGGGTTGTCTCTAGTATAGGGGAGGTGCTATTTAATTATTTTTTTTAAATAATTGAATTTGACTAAGTGATTATTCATCAAATTTGTGTAGATGCATAGAATGAAATCAACAGCAGGTTGTGAGCATATGGTCGCAGCTAGTTCTTCTAGCAACGAGAATGATGTGTCCTTAAGTGCCAATCAAGAAGAGACACATGCGGCGACTCATGACGTTGCCTCTTCTAGTGTGATTCCATAGCGCAGAGACGGTGTGCCTTCACAGCAGGGTCAATTCACCTACAAGTACGAGGCACATTGGAAGGATGACCTTTCAATGTAAGTTTGTTTTGGTTTTAATTTTTTTTTTACTTATTACGTAATTTGTGAACAACTAATTAATATTTTATTTATTTTATTTATTTTCAGGTTCACAGATATTGATGTTGCTCGAGTAATAACACCGTCATTTAAATCACCGATGGAGATTCTATTATTTCAATGGAGTCAGGTTTCCGGACATCCTGAGTGGAGACCTTATATCAATGCATGGTTTCGAAGATTTGAGGTTAATATTAACTTTAAATTTTATTTATTTTTTATATTATATTGAAATTATTGATTTATTTTTAATAAATTATTTATACACAGAACAAATTCGAGTAAGATAGCATTCATGACAATATTGGGAGGGGGGTGTGGGAAAATCACGAGGCAACTAGGTAACATGGAAAACGATACGATATTTTTTAAAAAATTATATTTTAAAATCTAATTTGTCATTAACTCGTATAAAATTCATTGATGGAAGTAAGTTGTGTGACTTTTGGTATAAAGCACAGAAAAAAGCCAAAAATATGCCAGAGATAACAATTTACAAGGCTGGAATAACGTGGTGGTTTGGAGGGATTTCAAGCCACCATACATCCCGGAGGATATATGGGCGCAATATATTCAGCACGTGACGTCTGAGCGGTTCACACGACGCTAATAGTCTAGAGCCGGCAACCGGAACTGGCAAATTCATGGTTCGATGACCACTCACACCGACGACTCTATTCCGTTCATTGTACATGTGAAGTGGATGGAAAGATTAATTTGAATGAAATCTATTGTTAATGAATTTGTTGTTATTTATAAATATATTTAACTTGCAACATTTTTTTTACTGGCTACATCTCTTGGATGTGAATCGAGCCTAATGGAGCTGCTTGTAGAGACGCCTGTGTGGAGTGAAGACCACTAAAGGAGGGTGCAACAGTTCATCGACAACCGCGCTCAACACTTCGTGTTATGTTCGTTCAACCATTTTATTTCGTAAGTTATTATTTTCTTGAATTGAATATGATGATTTCTTTTTTAATTTCATGAGACATATAATAGCCAATTAAGGGAGAGATACGGGGACAATCATTCGATCCACCCAAATTTCAATCTGGATTTGTGGATGAAGGCAGGATCGTCTGGTAGATCCGATAAAAATCGAGTATATGGACTCTCCAACACTACGGCTGAGAACTTGCGGGCGGCCTGTAGTGTCTCAACCGTTGGGGGCTCTCAATCAGTATCGATCACTCCCTAGTTTGAGGAGATCGATCGTGGCCTTGAAACAACACATGGCTCATCTCACCGAACAATATCAGCAACTCTCAGTAGCTTATGAACAAATTCGCCAGATGGTTATGGACATGAGATCACATACAGGTGGTACATGTGCGCCTCCTTTTTGGTTGTATAATCCCGGGAATGACCAGCCTCCTCCTCCTCCTCTAGCACCACCATTGTTCTAGTTTAATTTTTATTTGTACAAATAAAATTGTAATGAATATTTGGATTTTATATTATTCAATTTTATTTTTACATATATTAGTTTTATACAATTTTATTTCTTGAATTATTTTCTTTTTTTATTATTCTATACAAATTAATATTAATTATTTTGTACAATTTTATTTTTTAAAATATTTTTTAATTATCATAGACAGAATTACAAACGATATAAATCTGTCAGTATTTTCTAAAGAGTTGTAAAATATTTACTTTATATGCCACAATCACCGACGTCATTATTTCGTCGGTGATTTACCAATGGCAATACAGATAGAATCATTCCATCAGTATATTTCGGAGAGTTTAGAAAAAATTATTGCTTATGCCACTATCATCGATGGAAATATATAGATAGAATGATTTCATCGGCATATTTCCAACGAGAATTTTTTTTCTTTTGGTGTGCATATTCCGTCTATAAAACCATTGGTTTTTAATTTTTTTTAATTGACAGAATTAACAATATATCATCGAATTACCAACGGATGTATTCCATCAGGAAAGTAGTCGGTAAAATTTCAACCGACGTAATGGTAATCTTATGTTGACGGAAAAATTCCATTTAAATGTTGTAGTGTATTAATTAGAATTAATTATTGATCAATGAATTTGCATAGTCAATGAATATAAGAAAATTTAATTGAACAGAATTAATTCAAGATTAATTGTAATTAATTCTTGACAATTAATTAAATTGCAGAAACTACGGATCTTTCATTGAAAAAATTCAATTGAACATAATTATTCAAGATTAATTAAAATTAAAACTACGGATTTTTCTTAAGATATGATTTTAGAAAATTTAAGAAATAAAATATATCTTTTTAATGACCAGGATAATTCCTTAAAGCACAAAGGGACTCTTCTTGTTTTTTTTTTTTTTTTTAATGCCTGGAAAGCTCGGATTTTACTTTTTGTTCTTTTGCTTATAATCGGAAAGGAATATGGTAGGAAGTGATTGGTGATGGTATTTATGTGCCCAGCATTTTGATGGGAGTGCTTCGGCCTCTACAGCAAATAGGAAACTTCTTGACAAGTCAAAGCGCTTTTAAACGTCATTTAAAAGCTATTTTCAACTGCATCGTTTTGATGTTTAAAAACTTTTTAAAATTACTTTTTTGATAGCATGTATTAGTAAACAATTTTTGCATTCACAGCCACACCTGTTCAAACAATTTATTTTTAATAAAAAATAATTTTACCGAACTGAATGTGTTTTTTTTAAAAAAATTAAATTAAATGAAAAAATTAAATTGATTGATTCAATTTGGTTCATGTTTTATATTTTAAAAATCTAAATCTTTTAGTTAGAATATAATGATTTATTTTATTGGTTTGATTATGTTAATTCTAATAATTCGCTTATGTCCAGCAAAAGCAAAGAATTCATTGGGAGAAACCAAAATTGTTTTTCAATATAATAACTTGAAAACAAGTTATATTTTTTAAAAAAATTTAAATTTTTTTTTGTTAATTTTTTTATATTTTTATAAAAAATACTTTAAATTACAATTGCTACAACATAGTATTAACAATCAACCACCGTTTTTGGTGATGTATGCTAAACTCAATCAACAATATGTATTTATTTATCCACTGACAAGCGGACTTAACACTATAAAGTCGAGCATGTAATGTCTGAAAGTCAGGCATCCGATGTTTCACCATCCCATAGTTCTTCGAGTGTCTTGTATGAACCATAAGTCTCATGCACAAATACAGTGCCCTTAACCAGCCTCTCCTGCATGATAGAATCACAAGTTCAATCATCTAAATCACAGCGAAAACACTACTTTTACATAGCTTATAATCCCATAAAATCTACTGCCACCCCATGATCCAAAAAGCTTAGTAATTATGTTGATCTAAGCATGCGCTAGTGCAAAGGAGAACTTAACACCTGCTGCCCGAAGCACTTTCTATAAATTCATGGCAGATTCTATTGATCTAACCTTGAGGATCATATGCTAGATGGAGCAAGTGCACAGAAAAGTTTACAGGCATAAAACGTTGAGGAAGAAATAACCACTGACTTGCCTGTTCAATTCCAGATAACTTGGCAAACAAATCTTCAGGAATAGACCAGTCAAAAATGTCAAGGTTTTCCTTGATCCTTGCCTCATTTGTGCTCTTAGGAAGCACACTGTGGCCCATCTGTAGCCCCCACCTAAGAGCTACTTGCGCAGGAGATTTGCCTAATTTCTCAGCAATCGTATTAAGAATTGAATTCTTGAGAACCTGGGTCTTGATCGTTCCTGCATCTGGGGAACCTAGCGGTGAATACCCCTACAGAAAAAAAGAAAATAAATTCTATCATAATTGTTATTTGGAAACTTGAATAAACTAATAACGATCTACTTCTATTCATACTCACAGATAAATGGACACCCCTGGATTGACAAAATTCATGAAGCTTTGGCTGCTGCCACACGGGGTGACATTCGACTTGGTTAACAGCTGGAGGTACACGAGCCACGGCTAGCAAATCCCCAAGCTTCTTTGATGAGAAATTACTAACTCCAATAGCACGAGCCTTGCCAGAATCGTAAAGTGCCTCCATGGCTCTCCACGTTGCTGGTATGTTGGTTTGAGTAAGGTTTTCAGGCTTATAGCCCTCTGAACCCTTCTTCATGCTGACGGGCCAATGAATCTTCAAACATTTCACCACATTTTAGTGACAAAATTTAATTTCACAAAAGATAAACTCTGGTATGGATATTGATTGTAAGAACATACCAGATACAGATCTACATAGTCAAGCTGCAAGTCCTGCAAAGTCTTCTCTAATGACTCCGGTACATCTTCCGGTGCATGATCATTACACCTATAGATCATCATACTTTCTTTTACAATCCAGGCAACTGAAGTGCTCAACGATATTATATATGTTTTCAGGGAATTTGAAGAAATAAAACAAATCCCCTAACACATACCAGAGTTTTGAAGTGATCCACACTTCGCCACGCTTTACTACCCCATTGTCAAATAATTTCTTCAATGCACAACCAACCTGCAGAAAACCAGCAATCAATTCTTGAAATCAACAACTGATCTTTCTTTCTATCTACCAAAACTGAAACGCTCCTTTTGATTCTCAGATCGGAACTTATTGTAAGAAAACTATGCGTCAGAACCTCTTTCTCGTTGCAGTAAAGTCGAGCGCAGTCAATGTGTCTATATCCAGCCTGCACAAAACGAAGCCCAGTATCTCTATTAATTATATTTTTTGGATTAATAATCCCAGGTCAAATTTAGAACCCGAAAATCCCAAATGCATTCTAGCAAAATTAATCGGAGGCATCTAAAAAAAGTCCTCAAAAGAACTTCGGGCATGAATAAAATACCTTAATGGCAGCAGTGACAGCATCAGCGACAGCACCAGGGTCAGCGCGCCATGTGCCCAAACCAACTGAAGGGATTTTAGCTCCATTGTTGAGCTCAAAAAATGGAATTGCTTTGGCCATTTCTAACAAAAACCAACACACTGTCCTAAACTTGGATTCGCTCCTGTTTATACATGAAATTAATATTCGTTGAACTTAGACACATATAAATAAAATAATAGGAATTAAAAACCTCTTACGGAATCTCGAGTCCCGATTGTTGAATTTTATGACATACGTAATGATTTTTGCTTATGGTTTATGGAAGAGATGAAGGGTCAGGAAGGCTATTTAACCGTTGACATACGTTCTTACGTCATGAGTGTGCAGCCCTGGAGATGTGACATTTGCAATAAGGTTTGGTTAAATTTAGATCAATTAGGTATCAATGACATCAATTGATGCCATAAACTACGTCAAAAGGATAAAAATTAAATCATTTAGGGTTTATGTTTAATTTTGGGACAATTGGGCCGGGGATAATTGATGATTTTTTTCGAATTGATAATTCTTTTGTGAGAATTGTTCATCAAAGCAAGAATTGAAATTTTTATCCAATTTTATTATTTTTCTATATTATAGTTTTTGGATGTGAATTTTGAGAATTGATAAATTTTAATGAGAATTTATAGGTTTTGTTGTTTTATAGAATATATCTTCTAATAAACATGACATTGTTACGTAATTATGATGCTATTGATGATGTTAACAATAGCATTACTTTAATTAGAGAGAAAGTGATGTTATTTTTAGTGCTAGATTTAACATTTTATTATTTAGAAGTGAAATAAGTAATAAGTGGAGGTATTCCATGAAATTACAATGAAATGAAAGTTTGTAATATCCCAATATTTAGATACAATTTTTTTATAATAAATCTAAAAATATTATAATTTTTTTAATCGATCAATGAAACGATCACCTAATTTATTTGACACTTCAATCTAAAAGTTTTTTTTTCAATATATTTATTTATTCTCTCTCTCTCTCTTTCTCTCTCTCTCCCCCTCTCTCTTTTTAACTCTAGTTTATATAACATACAACCTTATAGGTGACAAGTGACATCAATTATATTAATGTCATTGCTATTCATCCAAGGAAATAACTAATTCAATGCCGACATCATATCCATTTTAGCTAATCAACAAAAGTATATATGCTCCTACTCATGTCTCCAATCTTAGTTTATTACTTAGCCTCCTCGTCACATATAGCTCTAAACATAGACAAAATATATATTCACATACACATGCTTTCACCTACTCATCACCTAGTCTTTTTATTGGTTTCATCATAATATTTTTCTAATATTTTAACCTCTTCCAAACATCGTATTCCCATTCGTAATTTGAATTCATCAACTCATACTCAATTATACGCATTAAAATATTTCTTATAATTCCTTATATTTTAGCTTACTAAAACATCCCTTAACTTTCTCCCTATTCAAAATTATGGATATTTCATTCAAATCACATTTTCATTTTATTTTTTTTGTATATCATAGCCTTCTAATATTCCTTCCAAATTTTCCTTTTCTGGCCGAATCAATTACTGTCACATCGTTTAACATCCCTTTTTTGATTTGTTGTAAACATTTTATAATTGCATACTAGCATAACATTCTGCATCTATCCTCATTTATTGCATCATTATCAACATCATTTCTGATTATTATTGTTGTTGTAATCCATTTCTGGGTCCCAGTATAAAAAAGAAGAAAATAAATAAATATATATATATATATATATATATATATTCGGAAGAAATAAAAAAATAATAGCAATGAGAATAAGATGTCAGAGCGCTTAGAAAAATAGCTAAAAATTCATGTAATTAGAATGAATGTAGGAGACGAAGGCTTGGGGATTGAAATGAAAATGAGTTGTTGCCCCTTGTTCTCATGCTTCTTTGGATGTATAATATGCGCTCCAGCTCGCATGGATTGAAATATAAATTTTACTTCATATTTTTGGTCCGAATCAGTGGTCAAATTAAAAAAATTAAAAGTTTATTTATCAATTGAGGATCAAATTGCATAAATCGGATACTAATAACCAATTTGGAAAAGGCAGCCAACTTCAGGGCCGACAATTGAATTTGGTAGGGATGCAATTGAATTCATTTTTAAAATCAAAATTGCAATTGAGGACTTGATTGAACAAATCACAAATTGAAGAATGATTTGGACTTTGACACGTTTTTGCCGCCTTTTTCTTTTAAATGAAACGGCGCGTTTTGTCCAAAATGGCGCCATTTCATCCACTGTTCATTAAAAAAACCCAAAACGGTGCCGTTTTGAACAACACTGTGGGTCTTCTTCCTCCCCTGTCTCCTCCCACTAACTTTTTCTTTCAAAAAGATGCCGACCAAGGACCCCCACTTGCCCAAAGCTTTCCACGTGTTGGAGAAAAGGGAGGAGAGGTGCCCTTCGGGTGGTGTAGGGCGGCTGCACAGTGGCCACTTCAGCCACCCTACCCCTGTGCCATTAACTAGGTAGGGGTAGTAGGTCTCCTTTTCTCCCCTGTTTTGCCTATAAATATAGAAGAGAAAGGAGACGGGGGGGGGGGCGAGAAGAAAAAAAGAGAAAGAAGAGAAAAAAATAAAGAAGAAAAACATAGCATAAAAAAACAGGGGCAAAGGCGAAGGACGAACACCTTCAGCCCAGCAGCGCCACCATTGCGCCTTCTATCCATCGCCACCAGTAACAACAGCTCGTCGAGCAGAAGAAGAAAAGAAAAGAAAAGAAAAGACAGAGGCTCTCGCCTCTACACAGCAAAGAAGAAGAAACCAGCAGTGCGCCACCATGCCCCCAGCCACCACTAGTAGCACCGCTGCACCCACCACCGCTAGCAACACCGCCTCGACGCCACCACAGGTTGGCCTTCTCTGCACCTATCCCCGTCCCTTCCATGCCTCCACTGTTCACATAGCATGTGAACAGCGGAGAGCACTGTTCACACGGGCTGGGCTGAACCTAACCTACATAGTTGGGCCAGGTTCGGCCCAGCCCATGCATTTGGGCTGGGTCTGGCCCATTTAAAAAAAAATTAAAAGAAAAATATTTTTCAATATTTGTGATTTCCCCATTTTTTGAATTGTCTTTTTTAAATATCGGTCTGTATTTTACATCGTAAAAATACAAATCCAATATTAAAATACCCAGTTTTCATCAACTTTTGAAAAATACAAAAAAAAATTAAAAACAAAAGGAAGAAAAAATATTTTTGTGCATACAGCCAAGTATCTCAAAGCTAAAAAATCATATTGTGTTTTCCATACACAAAAAAAAGATATATATTTTAGCATGTATTTTGACTTTAATAACCAGTTTATTAAAGTCGCGAGAATGTTGGCCAAAATTTCAAAAACAACAAAATTTTTTATTTTGTTTGCTTTTAATATCCGGGGAATGACCTTACACGTAAGGCGCATTCCGGATATCAATTTCTTTTTGTGGACACTAGAACGGTTAGACGTTTACCTATAAGATAAAGAACCTCCTTATCGAGGAGGGTTTTTTCTTGAACCCTTAGAACGGACCAACATTTAGAAAACGCGACCAAACCTTAAATTTTGATCAGATAAATAAAACAATGCAGCTTACCTTAGGTAGGGCGTATTTGAGGTGCTAATACCTTCCCTTTACGCAACCAGTCTCCATACCCGATCTCTGAGACCATTTAGGGTTCCTAGTGATCAAAATATTAGGTGACGACTCCCATTCTATTTTTACTGATAAGAGACAAGAATTCATTGTCTCTCCACATTTGCCAAATAGACCTATACATTCAACATTGAGGGTAGACGATCGCCGCAACGCCGAACACGTGCGACAATTGTGAAGGAGGAATTAAACTCACTCATTTATGTTTATTTTCCCCCAATTTCTTTGATTAACCAAATCTTAGACCCTGATTTACAAGCATTTCTTCATCAATTCCCTTTGTAAGCATAAATGGTTCTCAAGTCTTCCCAACATTTCACAACTGCTTTCATTTTTTGCATGATATTCTTATAACATAATTTATTTTAAATACCTCAAATGACGGATATTGAATCAAAAGCCATTCGATGAAACGGTTGGCTGGTTTATTTGGCAGTTCAATCAGTTTACTAGATCAATCTAAAGGTATTCATATTTCTAACTCATTAAGATTTTATTAAAATTCTGGCAAAGTCTCCTTCGTATTTGGACCATCCCAAGTGTCAACATGAAAATCATATTATATATAATAACACTTCATAATCACAAACACCACAAGCTCATCACCCCACTTTTGATTCAATCATCGTGGATCTCATCTTCTCATATCTATCATTCTGCTATTCATTCTCATCAATTCATCGCACTAAGGTATTTATTAATTTCACATCCATCACAATAATTAAAAAATCAAAACATTTACAATAAATTCTACATCAACAAACACTTGATTATGTGTGTGTATGTGTCCTACTCAAATTACAATGACAAATATAACAATTATGTAAGACCTTAGTGTTATTAGGTTTTAAACAACAAATACATTATATCAGCTCAATCAATCAATGATAATGGTTAGTTTAATATAAGGATATGTGAATTACATTTCAAAATAGAGTATCTAAATTACAATCCACAAGTTTGATGTTACACCTAATAATCCATAATTTCCTAATCTACACGAAAACTATTCTAAAGATTACCCCTGGTGAGCCTATGAGTTATCTGTAACAAAGTTAATGAATTTTACTAAGTCACAAGTTAACATCTCAATTAACACATAAAAGGAAATAATCAACTTTTTATCTAAACAATGTTTTAATTCATTCTTTATAATCATCTAATTTTGTCTTTATATAATTTTATTCAACCCTAAACAAATCTCTTAATATTTATAACTCACATAATTGTTCCAACATTTTCATATCGAAGCCAACAATTCAACACTCTTTTTTGAGTAATTATTATTTTAGCATAGCTATCTTAATTCCTAATTGGTCCAGTATTCTCATTTGAAAAATAATAATATGGTATTCCTCATGAATACTAATTTCTCCAACAAACCCATGTTGATTACCAATTATTCTGGCATTCCAATTCAGAAGCCAATAATCTGTATCAATCAATACGACCAACCCATCTTGGTTGCCAATCAATCTGGCATTCCTATTGAGATGCCAATAATCTGATATTCCTTAATGAATACCAATCAATCTAGCAAACCCATCTTGGCTGCCAATCAACCTAACATTCCTCTTCGAAAGCCCATAATCTGGTATTGCTTAATGAATACCAATCAATCTGGCCAACCCATCTTGGCTGCCAATCAATCTTGCATTTCTATTTGGAAGCCAATAATATGATATTCCTTAACGAATACCAATCAATCCGACCAACCCAACTTGGTTGCTAATCAATCCAACATTCCTATTTGGAAGCCAATGATCTGGTATTCTTTAACAAATACCAATCAATCCAGTCAACCCATTTTGGCTGCCAATCAATCCAACATTCCTATTTGGAAGCCAATGATATGGTATTCCTTAGTGAATACCAATCAATCTGGTTAATCCATCTTGGTTGTCAATTAATTTAGTATTTCCATTTGAAATCCAATAATTCAGTATTCCTTAATGAATACCAATCAACCTGGTCAACCCATCTTGGTTTCCAATCAATCCGGCATTTCCATTTAAAAACTAATAATTTGGCATTCCTTAATGAATACCAACCAATTTAGCCAACCTATCTTGATTGCCAATCAATCTGGCATTCTCATTCAAAAGTCAATATTCTGGTATTCCTTAATAAATACCAAATAGTTCTTTCAACTTAAATATCTTTCTTTCCATATACACTATCAATATTACTATCCACATTTTCATGAAGTAAATTTTAAGGGAGAATTATAAGGAAAATCACCATAAAATACAGAGCACCTGCCTTGGTATGGAGTTTCTATGATAAGTTATAAAATGATATCCTTTCCATATTTTATACATATGATAACTTTTTATTCCATCTTTCTAACCCTAACTTGAGATTCTAAGGTTGTTTTGTGTGTAATTAGATCCTATAATCATAGAAAATGGATTAGGTATTTGTTAATTAGAAATATCTAATTCTAAAGGGATGATACATCTTATCTATCTGCTTGACATCTGCCAACAAATCAACATCATTTTTATTGCCAGTAAAGGTCACAACTCTCTCTTTAATGCAATCATTCTCCTTTAAATTCATCACACCCTCTTCGATATAAGATGCAATCTCATAACCCATTAGCTTATTACTAGTAATTTTTGCGTCTCTCAATTGATTCGGAGGGATAAGAGAGAGGAAACGAGATGCTTTGGTAGTGGTTTCCGACTTGTAGGAGTTGGTGTGGTGGATTAGAGAATGGTGTCAGTTATGGTGATTTGGTGGGGGTGAGAAGAGGAGGAGGAAGAAGAAAAAGAAAGGGTAAAAAAGAAAAAGAATGTGGATCAAATCTCACAAATAAAAAAAAATAAAGGATGATGTAATTGAAAATAAATTTCAATTCTATAAATTAATTAAAAAAATACCAATTGAAAAGGCAAGGATCAAATTTGAAGAAAATACAAATTGAATGGCTAATGTGAAATTTTGAGAGGTTAGATGCAAAAATATAGAGAGAAAAAAAGGGTTAAAGCCAAATGGAGCCCAACAAGAGGAAATTATGCCACACGTTGTCCAAAGATGTAGGCTTTACCGTAATGGTTCAAAAAACACAAAGGAAGGTTTTTTTTTTTAATGTTATTAGTCGTCACATGCACCACTTAAACATAATAAGGTGACTTATTTATTAGCATGTTCAATGCACATGTCAATTATTTATTTATTAAAATAACAAAGTGCTTTCAAATCAAATGGTTCACAACAAAAAAACTAAGGTAAAAATAATAAAAAAAACTCATATGAGAAAGCTATTTTTTTTTAATTTTAAAGGCAACAAATTTTTATGCTATAAAAAGTGAAATTTCAAAAAAGTTGCTAGATACAAATTAATTAAGTTTTTTTTTAGAAAGATAAAATAGAAATTTTACTATTTCATGAATCATGAATCATGAATCAAGATATTTTTATCCTACTTTTGCCGCTGGGTTTAGGTTTTTGTTACAAAAATAAAAAAGAAAGTGACAAACTAACACACATTAAGGCACCGTTTGGAAACGCGGCTGCGGTCGCGTTCCTAAAAAATTTGAATTTTTTTTTGTTAAAATTTAATATGGTTTGTATGTTTTGGATCGTTTTGATGTGCTGATGTCAAAAATGATTTTTAAAAAATAAAAAAACATCGTTGGCATATATTTTGGCATGAAAAGTTATTTGAAAAATACCCGCAACCATACTGCCAAACACGCTCTAAATGGTATAGAGAAATACAGGCTTTAAGCAATCAAAATGCCTAAAGTGAAGCGAATCATAGCATAGCAAATCCCAAACAAAGGAGAGATACCGAGACGCCAAACTAACCCCCAAAACCCTCTCTATAAAAGGAGGTTAGCCAAAACCCTAACAAACTTATAAACTTAAACCCCAACATTTCTCTCTTCAATCAAAATCTCTATAAATGGCCTTCAACTCTGTACTTCGCCGAGCCTCGAAATCTCTCTTGCCTCTCGCTATCCGCGCCGTGGGACCTCCCAGAACCTTCCACAGAGCTATCCCCGCCGTTCTCTCCGTTGAAAACCTCCGAGACTTTCTTCCATCTTCGCATTTCTCAACAGCTGCCACCGCGCTGAAACCAACCAGCGATGAGAATCTCATTCGGGTCCTCGGAACTGAGATCGAATGCGCCGAGGAACCCCACGATGTCAGTTTCTTTCCCCATTTTTTTGAACTTTATTCACCAATTTTTTTTAATTTGCCTATTTTATGTTTGATTCTTATTTGATGGCATGATTCTTGGTTAGTTATGCTGAACGTAAATTATGTTGTCTTTAAAAAAAAAACAAATTGTGGTTTAGAATTTTGTCCGCTTAATACTTTTATATTTTTTTTAACTTGAGAGGGATTTTGCTTTTTTTTTTTTTTGTTAGTCTTGAATTTTCAAGCTTTGTGCTGGTGGAGAATAAATTCTGAAATCTTGATGAGAAAAAATAATTTTTTTTAATTAGAACTTGTGTTTTTAGTGACACACGAACATCTTTTAATGATTGCTTAAACAGGTAGAAAATATCTCGAATGAGTTTCCCTTCAAAATTAAAGATAATCCTGGAGAGAGGACTATTTTGCTAAGTAGAAAGTTCCAAGATGAAACCATCAAAATTGAAGTCGACATGCCTAGTATTTCAGATGATGATGATAATGATGATGATGATGATGCCAAGGACGCAGATGTCTCTAGCATTCCTTTGGTTGTGAGTATTACCAAGGGAAGCGATCAGTATATGGAGTTCTGTATCACTGCTTTCCTTGATGAGATTTCAATTGATAGCTTGTCAATAAAAAACCTGGAAAATTCTGATGAACTTGCATATGAAGGACCTGACTTTAAGTAAGTTTATTATGTTAAGAATGTGGGACGTTTGGTGGATTTCAATCCTTTAGTGGATTCTCTTTTTGTTAATTTCTGACTTTGTTTTCCTTTGGCAGTGATTTGGATGAGAATCTGCAGAATGCTTTCCTGAAGTATCTCGAGATTAGAGGCATCAAACCTAGCGTAACAAATGTTTTGTTTGATTACATGGCTAACAAAGATACCAAAGAATACTTGTTATGGCTGAAGAGCGTCAAGAATTTTGTGGAGAAGTAACTCTTTGAACAAGACATGACCATTTCTGGATTCGCCGGTGTATGCCGCTAATGGTGATATCTGCATGCTGTTACTATAGTGATTTAGTTTTTCCTTTTGAAATGTTCTTACTTCTGGACCTGGATCATGTTGATGGAAGGAACTAGTATTGAAACTCTTGTCAGGAATATGAGAATGGCAGATAGGGTGCAAGTTCTATTTCATAAGCTGTTGTCAAGTAATAGATGTGAGACTCAAATGTGATCATGATTCGGTGATCTGATTATTCTTTCAGTCCGGTCTATTTATCTCACAATTTTTTTTTGTTGATAAGTATGCAAATAGGTGCTAGATTAAGTCTTGATACACGTACAATCTTATTGCTTGACTGATTTGGTTCTGCAAAAACTTTTGACCCAATTTACATGTTTTATGCCTGGTTTATAGTTCACTTACTGGAAATTTTCAATCCAATTTCGCTAGCGTGATCCATTCATCCAATGCGTGAGGTATTTGGGGAAAAGAATATCTAGTAAGATTAGCAGTACTCTTTATTTGGGGAATAGTTTTGCATGTAGACTCGGAATCTGCCAGCAACTCTGACTCCGATAATCAAACACATGCACTTCTTTTTAGCTTTGCGTTTGTTTTCTAGAAGCGCTTTCCTCCTCATAAGGAGCCCAGTTTTGAAACGGTGGTGGGTAGGACTGTAGGAATTCCTGATACCATTGATAAGCTGTCCCAAAATTACGTTTGGTGGTTTTAAGGCAGTAAGGAAAGTAGTTTCTGAATCTAATTAACTCTCTAATGCTATAATTCAGAGCTTACAACTACACGGGTATTCTTTTTCAGAAAAGGAAAATGTGAAAACATTTTCGTATTTGTCATCATGTGGAGATCCAATTTTCTTGCCGTGAAGATCTAGGAAGGAGATCATCCATCCATCCATTCACTCAATGCATCAAGAAATTTACTTTTCTCCCTGTGATTTGGGCATAACTGACCACTAAAGACCTGGTCTCTCCTCCCCTGGTAAATCGTATTCAGTTAATTGCCTCCAAAAAGGTCCACTCCAAAAGGAACAAATCCATCTTTGATACTTTGTTTCATAGTAGTTTTAGAGTTATATGCGTGAAGCAGAAGAAAATGGAAAAGGAAAAGATACATGGGCCTCTATATTTTGATCTGAATACAGGTGCTAAGATCCCATCTGTTGGCCTAGGGACATGGAAAGCCCCACCTAATGTCGTTGCTGAAGCTGTCAAGTCTTCTGTTAAGGTTCTCTTTTTCTTACAATCAACTCCATACCTTGTTTCCAAACTATTCAATAATAGTACTGAATATGTACTAATTTTGGTTCCAACTCTGTGCAGGCCGGCTACAGGCATATTGACTGTGCTAAAGTCTACGGTAACGAAAAGGAGGTAACCATTTCTTACTTTCATGTAATACGAGGCCAATGAATTACCTTCTGTAACACCAGTTTGAAGACACCTGCAACATGTTTGTTGTCGTTCCTGTTTTTGGGCCTTTGTAAGAAAATGGAGATATTTCCTGCCTTGTGTTAATGTAATGCAGATAGGGAAAGCGTTGAAGGAACTGTTTTGCACTGGGGTAGTGGGACGCAGTGAGATGTTCATCACATCTAAGCTCTGGTACTTTATTATATTTTCCTGCTGCTTACTGTTCTTGATTTGGTCTTTGACTGAAATTGCTTTCTTATTATTACTGATCACAATCAAAATTTGGAGTTAAGAGTATGCATGATCTTTAGTTTGGGACCCTGATATTGGCCTAAAGCCGTCTTTACTTAGACAATCATGTCATGATTACTATTATGAATTTTTCAGGTGCAGTGACCAAGCTCCTGAAGATGTATCAAGGGCACTGAGCAAGAGTTTAGAAGATCTGCAACTTGATTATATTGATTTATATCTTGTAAGCATGTATTATGCATTCATTTGTATTCGCAAATAGTGACGACATGATGCTTCAATGACAACGAAGACTATTTTCTAGAATATTCTGAAATCAGAATTGGCACAACGTAGAATGTACCAACTGACAGTAAATTCTAAAATATGGCCTTGCTTTACAGATTCATTGGCCATTTCGGACAAAGCCAGGCTCAAGTGGATGGGACCCTGAAGTCATGGCACCTTTATGCCTTCAAGAGACGTGGGCTGCAATGGAGGGCTTGTATGCATCAGGTCAGGCACGAGCGATTGGTGTCAGCAACTTCTCGACTAAAAAGTTACAAGACCTCGTTACGTATGCTAAAGTGCCACCTGCAGTTAATCAGGTTGAGTGCCACATAGTCTGGCAGCAGCCTGCTCTTCACTATTTTTGCAAATCAACTGGAATTCATCTCTCGGTAATACTCTAGACAGTCTTTTATCACTGGATTTTATCCTTAGAATCATTTTGCTTGGTAAGATTCAATATTCGAATTGTGTGAATACAATCTCTCTTGCAGGCGTATTCCCCTCTGGGTTCTCCAGGATCTTGGATTAAAGGAGAAATCTTAAAGGAACCGCTGCTGGTTGAAATTGCTAAAAAACTTAACAAATCGCCTGCACAAGTAGCTCTTCGCTGGGGAATTCAGAGTGGTCACAGTGTTCTTCCAAAGAGTGTAAATGAATCAAGGAGCAAGGAAAACTTGAGCTTATTTGATTGGCATATACCTCCAGATCTCTTCTCAAAATTCACAGATATTCACCAGGTAAGATTATATACTTGTAAGCCGCTATGAGGAATATTTATAAATTTATCTACTAACTATCTGGTGGGTGCGTCAAGCAGCAAAGGCTCCTCCGAGGGGATTTCGCCGTCCACGAAACTAATAGTCCGTACAAAAGTCTTGAAGAATTTTGGGATGATGAAATATGAGATGACATATCCTCTGGTGATCTGCATTTGCATGTTATTGATCTCTCTTCAGGAAAACAATCCCACATGCTGAATCCTACCTCTCGAATTTTGAGAGGCTACGCGGTGCAGTAATAAATGAAGCTGAATATGGTTTACTTGATCCCTAATTTGTTTTTCCCACTGTATCAAGACAAAGTTCATATTTGGCTGTACTAGTTGCTTAGCTGCTTATCAATCTCATCACCTTACAAATGAAGTGTTTCGATCTAGAAATTTGTGTGGCACATAGAGCCGCATCATTATCCATCGAGTCGAATCAAAGACTACACAGAAGACTGGTTGTAGGGAAATTAGAATGAAAATAATTCTATGCCTTGATACTGGATTTTCTTTATATTCTGTTGTTCAGAAATCAGATCCTTGACACATTGCACTGATGGATGGCCGTAAAGATGTCGCTTGCTAGAACACCATTTGCTTAAGAAATGCAGTTTTTCGTTTTTCCAGCCTTGCCATGCCAACAATTAGCTTCTGATAGCTCGTCAAAAAAAGAAAAAGAAAAAAAGAGAACTAGTTTTTGATACAATGCTGCAGCTGTCTTCTCCGACAACACATTCACTTCGCTATCGCAATCTTTTTACATGGAGCAGATCTGCTTGTATTATTAGACAAATAGTTTTGAACTATACATTTCACACAGCTGGTGGGGTGAAAAGTTTGCCTTTCGAAGTGTGAGGCGGCATTTGCTTTTCTAGTTTGTGCCCGAGTGAAAAAATCACATGGCAGTGCCATGGGAAGATCATAAAAGAGAGAAAAAGAGGCATCTGCTCCGATAAAAACTTGAGCATTGTTAATGGCGTTGACTATATATAATATGCATATGCCACTCCATCCAAATAGTTTTGAAACAACTTGACAACAAGATCATTCAAAAGTCTGGTGCTGCCACCAACTGATCGTTAACAATGCTAGGCTTGCTACGGACTACGAGCATGAATCCAATACCATGATGATTTCAATTTATGGGAACATCACTCACCTCTGTTTCAAGTCCAAATTGGGCTCTATTGCAATTAAATTATGAAATACAACAGCACAGACATCAACCATATGATGGCATACATCACCGTAGATTTTCTTTTGAAATCCTGAGCCAATAAACCTTATCTATAACGCCCAACTACTTCATGATCTTCTGCAATGATCTGACCAGTCCGAACACTAGACAAAAGGTAGGAGGACAATTGGACAATTCATTTCGTCAAAAAGTTCACCGCTTACATCGAGAAAGCAAATACCACAGAATACAATGAAAAGAGATGCCTACATACGATATCACAATTTTCAAACATAAAAAATCAGCCACCAATGTTGCCAGTTTTCATTGCCGCCATTATATATTGTTTCCATGGCAGCTAGAAATCTCCGCCGCAGCTTCCAGCTTCTTTCGTTGCTCTGCATGGGATATAAGAAACAGTTCATTCAGGTAGGCTTCTAGATCTGCAACTGCAACTTTTTTTCGCAAGGAACAAACTTTCAGGGGTCAAGTTCTTTTCAAAAGGACAGATGATGGAGAAAAACAAAATTACAAAGCCCTAATTTACTTTCCAACAAAACTCTGCCACCGATCTTGCTGGTCTTCTGTTTCTATTGTTTCCCTTGGCTGCTGGCTGTCAGTTTCATCACTGTTCATTGGCAATTAGTGGTCCTGCTTCGTTATAATTGGCTTCTGGATCAGCAACTACTACTTTTGTCAATAAAATTGCTCTCCAGAGTCAGGTTTTTTTTATTAACTGTAATAGATGTACATGTGAGATTACAAGTATTTCAACTAATTTCTTAAAATTTTAAAGTTTATAATTATATAAATTTTTAATAATTTTAAAATTTATAATACTCAAATTAAAAAATTTAAGCTTCGACTATGATGAGTCCATCAGTAGGTTGGAAGCAAAGGCAGTTATCAGAAGGGTCAATGAGTAATGAGAAAAGCTAATGACATCATTGGAGATATCAAGGATGATTATTTTTAATTCGGTTTGGTTTTTACCTATAAAAATAATTAAATTAAAATTTTATAAAATATAAAAAATTAAATCAAAATGGATTTCAACCGACTTATTTTAGTTCAATTCAGTTCAATTATTTTATATTAAAAACAAAAAAAAACTATATTGTTTTTTGGGTTTTTTTGGACTTTCTGATGAGCTTGTAATTGATGTTAATATTGTCCAATTTTATTACAAGATTCTTAATTTTTTACCACTGAATATTCATTTATATTAAATTATGAGTGTCAATCTTGTGTTCAATATGCTGCAAGCCTTCTTTTTCTATTTTATTTGAGGGAGCAAGATTCCTTCTACATCAGAGTTTAACTAACACACATGCCATGTTAAAATTCAAATTACAAAGCACCGCTTTCAAAAGAACTTAAAAAGAAACAACAAATAACCTTGTTATAAAACACTTCGTGCAAAAAAAATAAATTTTCATTGTGCATATCATCCCAATCGAAAAACACATTAAGAACATTTTGATATCAAAACCTGGAACTCAATATCTAGAATTATAACATGATAAATTAAATTAGAAGATATAAAAATACAAGATAGTATTTTTTCCATAAAACTAACTTTTGAACTAATTATCATTTGTTGCGAGATGTTCCTTTCCACTAAATTCTATAAAATAAAAAATTAAACATGTTAGATGATTGAAAACGCGTTAATTAATAAATCACAAAATAAAAGGAGTAAGTTTATAAGAAAAATTACTTGACTCAAGGTTTTTGTAAGTTTCAAAATCATTTATTAAGGTTCTAATATCAGTTGGAATCGATTCATGAAGTAATCAGTTTTGACAACAAATGAGTGCTTAAACTGTTGCTGGAGATAAAGAACTTTGAAATTAATCTAGTATATGACCATATGTGGTAAAGGCTAATTCAAAAGCCATTATGGATATAGGAATAGCTAGAACGTGTTGTGCAACCTTTGAAAGTAACTTATATTTCGAAGCATTACTCTTCCACCAATCTAAAATATCTATCATCATTAAGATCTTTATAACCATCAACCAAATACCTCTCAACCTCATTTCTATTTTCCACATTATCCTCCTCCTGTAAATGCCTTTTGAATCGAGCCAAAGTGTTAACATCTACCTTCATATTATCAATAGCATTAAGCGTAGTTAGATGTGTCTTGACAAAACCAAAAAGAATTGAAGATCGGAAAAGGACCATGATCGTTTACACCTCCATTCAATATGGTGAAAATGGTTGTAAGGTTATCATAGATAGTGAAATTTGTATCAATGCAATATCTTCTAGTTGCGTAACCCACTTAGGCTTAAAATATGTTCCTTATACTAAGCTATATAATGTATCTTGGGTTAACAATTAATGAGAGATGTTCTTTTCTTTTAAAGTTTGTAAATTGACATGATGAAATTTGATGTGATGAGATTTCTTTGGATATAGGACATGTATTTTCACTTTTGGAAGGATTAATCATTTCTTGTTTGGTAAATCCATATTTTTCTTTAATCTTTTATTCTTTACAAGCTTACTATTTAAAGTTTTTTACGAGACTTTTTGTTGCAGTCATTGTAAAGAGAAGACAACTGTTATAACTTAATTTTCGATCCCCTATTTTTCTAAATATTTTCAAAATACAAAAAAAAATATATGTTATTGATATATTTATGTTATTTTCAGTATTTTTAATATATTCTCAAAAGCTAGAATTCAAAATCTAAATTTTTTTTCTTTAACACATTCAGTTTTTAATGTGCCATTTTCAAAACCATTGTTTGATTTTCAAATGGTTTAAAAATGGTTTAATGATATTAGAATGTATAAAATTGATTTTTGATAAAGGCAATTTTTTGGTCCAGAAAGAGTAATTGGGTCCCAGTCATTTTAAGTTGTCTCTTTCGTTAGGTCCTTAAAAATCCATCCAATTATAGTATTTACAAATCAGATGATCTGTCAATTATTATAGGTAGAACGAAAAGTTTTTTTAACATAAAAAATCTTTTCATCCGATTCAAGCCCAACTTAAAAAATATATAAATATTTTCAATATGTTTTTTAATATAAAAATATTAATTGCAAATAAAAAATTTAATATATATTTATTTAATAAAATAAATCAAAAATTATATATGCTAATAACTATAAAAAAAAGCTATTAACACTAATTAAAAACTAAATTAATTAGAAAGCAAAGAAATATATGAAAATAAAGATATGTGATCCTGTGACGAGATAGCCTTTCAAAAATTTTTGATTTAATTATATAGTAATTAATTTGTTTTTGTAAGAAGAGTTGTAATTTAAATTTTCTTGAAACAAAATGATTTGTTTGTATAACTTTTTATTTTTTTATTGATTTTTTTCTACTAAGAAATATATTTTTTTATTATATGTTTTTTATTTAATAAAAATCAAAAGTATACAAAACAAATATATAAAAAAAGTTGAATGATTTGAAATAAGAATAAGAAATGTTGAGGCTGCAGATGACGGGTCGTCCGCCCTTTAACATATAAAAAAAGATTCGAGACCTTGCACGCAGACAAAATCTCTTTTGATGGGTTTGGCACGTAAACTCACATGGCTTATATAGTTTTTCTTTTTTATTTTTTTCCTATATTTTACACTATAGTTTGTTTGTTTTACAAAATAGATTATCTCATGTTTCTGACTTTTTTTTTCTTTTTTTTTGTTATTTAATGCATTTTCAATCCTTTTTTTTTTTAAATATCATTCAATTCTTTATTATTCAATGATCTCTTTATGTAAATTAACTTAAAAAAATTATGTTTATTTTTGTTATTTCAGTCTCACATCTTTGTTATGGTTGTTTTTTATATAAAAAAAATCATGCAAAAAAATGTTTTTATTTATTTTTAGTGTTTTTGAATTGTTTTGATATTTTAATATAAAAAATAATTTTTTTAAAAAAATATTATTTTGATGTTTTTCTAAGAAAAAAACACCTTAAAAAATAATCGTAACCAGATTTCTAAATACCCTCAATGGCTGCCATTATATATGTGTATATTACCACAAAATCACATTTTGTTTATTTTTTTTTAGTATTACATAAATGCTTATGATACCCTTTGAATGAAAAAATGTACAACATGTTTATAGTAATAATTATTTATAATGAAAAAGTGAATTAATTGTTCTAAATTAGGTATCAACATCTCTACAATATCTAAAGTACAGTTGAAAGATTTGAATTGAGCCTCACAACATACGAAGACAACGACTAGTTATATGCTAATTTTCTCTCAGCAGGTTCTCAAAATGGTGGTAACTGAAGAATTATATTCGACAGTCATGTTCTTAGTAATTGCAACCTTTAGTAGCGTTCTTAATACCCCCCAGTAATGCTCATTCCATTTCCTATATTGCTTCTTTTTTTTAACCATAATTAATTCATTTCATCAATTATTACATTGGATTTAAATATAAAAAAATGATTTGTTGCTTTCGTGAAGCGTAAGCATGGTTTCATTGTTGCCTAGGAAATTGATGTCAAACAATGAACAGGGTATCAAACAATGAAAAAGGTATTGGCCCAGAAAAATAAAGCAACAGTGTTTAATTTGGACACACACACACACAATAGGGGAGCAGTGTTTTTCCCCAGTTGAATACACAAATGTCACAAGATCGCAGACTAGTTGCATGTAGTTTTAGTTACCGCTCCAACTACTCCTACCACTACTATCACCACCTTCACGGCCCTCTTCTATGGTGCCGTAATCTTCATCAACATCTCTGATCTTGGTGCCATTTTCTTCAGTTGGCTTGGGCTGCTCCAGTGCTTCTTTGCTGTTAAAGCCTACCCTGCAGAGACAGATCAACAAGAAAGCTGCTAGAAATGCAGATAAACAGGCCAGGAGCGCAATAGAAGAGGGTTCCATTGGTGAAACTTGTGCATCAATGAATATCACTGCTCGCTTCTTATAGCAAAGGATAGTCTAAGGTTGACGCCGGCTGGGTAGACCAAGCTTTGTTTAAGACAGACTTAATCCCAAGTTACTCCGAATTCCACATCCAAAGACCATCATATTTCTGGTCATTAGGAATAAAATTTGGTGTCTTGACTTTCCCGAGCGACTCAAAACTCTGAATTGATGGTATAACAGGAAATGCCATTTATTAATTGGCCCAAACTACACATAATCATTACCATCTAATTAATCCATGCCTCAAGTTTGAAGTTTGAACTAGTCCATCCTTGCATGATACAAGGGTGTCATTGACCTTTATAGGATTGCCGAAGTCCAGTTTGAATACAAATACAAATTCAATTTGTTTTTGTATTTTAAAAGTATTTTTTAAAAAAATTAAAATTTTTTATTTGTTTTCTTTACTTGAAATTAATGTTTTTTTATGTTTTTAGATCCTTTTGATGTGTTAACGTTAAAAATAATTTTTTAAAAATAAAACAATATATTATTTTAATTTATTTCAAGAAAAAAAAACATTTTGTAAAACAATTATTATCATATTTCTAAACACAGTCTAAATGAAAGGATACATGGATTTATTTCAATTTTTTAAGGACATATTAGATATAACTAAATGTTTATGGATATATTGGACACAACCACTAATCTATAAGGATATGTGAAGCCATGCATTTCCTTTAAAACACATCCTAAAAATTAAAAGTGATGGATCAACATATTTTATTTTTACACGGATCTTTATTTAAAGGAACCAAAGACAAGATGATGACCCAGCATCCTTGGGCTTAGCTAAGCACTAAACCCAAGCATGATATAAACCTTGTGATCATGCAACCCATAACAAGATTGACAATGAATCCTAAAATGCCAAAATATATCTAATAAGAGTGTGACACAATGAAAACCTACCTCAAGACACTAGCACTATTGGAACAATAACCTTTACCCTACAAATATCAATTCGTGAACGAGAAGTATAAAAAAGACACCACAATACTAATTATTCTTCGATAAGTCAATTTAGTTCGTTAAAGAACCAAAAATTATAAAAATCTCTCTCACACAATCTGAATAAATTCGACAAAAATACTATTATCAAGTCTTTTTATTTTGTGCCTATAAAGAGTATTGTACTTTTGAGAATAAAACTCTCACACTAATGGGTTAAACACAAACCCAATTTAAATAAAGTCCTAACTAATTAAAATAATAGAAATAAATAAAACAATAGTCTAAAATTATTTTTCACCCTTTTTCGCATATGATAGTGAAAAATACACGAGATAAATAATTATTGAAGAATCCTTACTAAATAAAAGTATGATGTTTTGTAAAATAAGAATTAATTTTTGACCAATTAATTCTTTTTTATATATATGAATATCTCGTAAAATAAGAAAGCCAAAGGCTGCCACATAAGTTCCCATTAGCATTAAGGACTCTTTGTAATGAATGAAATCCTTGTAAAAGGATTTTTTTCAAAAACATTTTGAGCTGGTGAGATCATGCAAGTTTTTAAAGGATGTTTATTTAAGAGAAACGATATACACAAAGAGGATTCTTAGCTGAACTTTGTTTTATTGATGAGAACAAATTACACAAATTATTTCTTTACATAATCTTAATTTACAGGTCAAATTACACTTTCTCCATCCATGCTAGTTAAAATCAGTGCCCCTATCAAGAATGATTTTTTTTTTTACCATGTAAGGGCCTTTATAGTTTGGTGCTCATTTTCTATGATTTTTATAAGGCAAAGGTAGAACTTTTCTTAACATCAGATCATCTTCTCTAAATTCTCTCGATCAAACTTTCTTATCATGTGTCTTAGCCATTCTTTTTTGGTACAACTGGTAATAACAAATTGCTACTAGTTTTTTTTTTCAGTAATCATGTTTAGCTGCTCATATCTTATCTTCATCCATTCAACTTCTTCTAAATCAGACTTCATCAATACTCTCAACGATAAGATTTTCTTATCATGTGTCTTAGCCATTCTTTTTTGGTGCAGCTAGTAATGACAAGTTACTACTAGCCTTTTTTAACTAATCATATTTAGTTGCTCATATCTTATCTTTATCCATTCAACTTCTTCTAAATCAGACTTCATCAATACTCTCAACGATGAGATTTCTATTTCTAATGGCATAACCGCCTCCATTTTGTATACTAGCAAATAGGATGTAGCACCAGTCGATGTTCTCATAGCTATTTTGTAAGTTTGGAAAGCATGAGGGAGCTATTGATGCCAATCTTTATATGTGAGTACCATCTTTCGGATAATATTCTTTATGTTTTTGTTAGCAGCTTTTACAACTCTATTCATCTTTGGTCTTTACAATGATGAATTCAAATGCTTGATCTTTCATTTAGCACATAATTGAACGATTCTTTTCCATTGAAATTCTAAGTATTGTATGTGACTATTCTTTTAGGCAGCCCATATCGACAAATTAGCTCTCTCTTAATAAACCTTTTAACAACCTTTTAAGTCGCATGTCCATATGAAAAAGCTTCGATCCATTTAGTAAAGTAATTAATTACTACTAAGATGAATCTACGTTCATTGTTGTCTTTTAGATTAGGTCCAATAACATCTATCTCCTACATTGTGAATGGTCAAGATGACAACATGTTAAATAGAGGAACTAGTGGTGCATTGATTTTATCTCTATGTAATTGACACTTATGATACTTCCTCATATAATTTATGCAATCCCTCCTTATGGTCATCTAAAAATACCTAACTCTTTGGATATGTCTGGTCATCATATGTCTATTTATATGTGTAGTACCTATTCCTTTATGTATTTCATGCAATGCTTTCCTTACTTCTTCTTCATTCGAACACCTCAGAAAAGTCCTGTCAAACGTCCTCTTATATAGAACTTCTTCATCTAGGTAGTAATCCATGGCTATTCTTCGCAATGTCTTTCGATCTGACTTGGATGCCTCATTGGGATATTCTCGATATTGGATAGATTTTTTTACATTGTAATACCAAAGCTTATCGTCTATTTCTTCCCCAACTAAATAGTAGTAAGCATGAGATTTTTTTTATTCTTATGCATACTAGTTGCACTTGATCTCCATGATCAATTTAAGCTATGAAGGCCAAAGTTGCTAGAGTATCAGCAAATTAGTTTTTATCTCTTCCTAAATGTGTGAATTCTATCTCATCAAAGTTCTCTACTAGTTTGAAAAGGTACTCTTGATATGGATTCAACTTTTCATATTTGGTTTTCTCCTTTTACCTGACAGATTATTAGCATTGAGTCTCCATATACATTTAACTTGTTTATCTTTATTTTTATAACTACTTCTAGGCCTTGTAACTACTCTTTCATATTTGGTTTGTCATTCTCCTCAGTGCATGCTTCATACTCAATTATATTGTTAGTGCAACCAAATTGCAGTTTGATTAAGATGGGGCATTATTTATCATTTAGAAAAATTATAACAACTCCAGCTTCATGACCACATACATTCACAACTCTATCAAAGTACATCATCCACTAATCATTCCCTTTTTTTTTAATTGTCAAGACATCCTCATTTGGGAAGTCAAAGCTTAAAGGTTCATATTCCTCAAAGGCTTTGTAAGCCAAATGATCAACAATGACACTTTCTTTTATAGCTTTCATAGTCATGTAGACTATGTCATACTCAGACAACAAAACTTTTCATCATGTAATCTGACTTGACAAATATGGAACTTGTCATCATGTAATATGACTTGACAAATATGGTTTCTCGAATATGTACTTTAGGGATCTATTTTGGAGATGAGTCATGTGGTGTAGTACAACATGTACTAGCGTAATCTCTTAGCGCTCCATGCTAATCTGCAACATAACTTCTTAATTATATTGTAATGTGCTTTGCAATCTGTGAACTTCTTACTGATGTAATAAATGGCTTGGTTTTTTCTCCCCATGTTATTGTGTTGTCCTAGTACATCATTCATGGATGCTTCATTGACTATTAAGTATTGTATTAGGGATTTCCTAGGAATTGGTGGTATTAGCAGAGGTGGGTTAACAAGGTACTTAATCTTCTCAAAATCCTTTTAACAATCTTTATTCCAAAACCTGAGGTTATTCTTCCCCCACCAACCTATAGATTGGTTTGCACATATAGTTGTCAACCAGGAGATAAAATGAGCTATGTAGTTCAACCTCCCTAAAAAACCACATACTTCTTTCTTAGTCTTAGGTGCTGGCATTTCTTAGATGGCTTTGACTTTGTTTGGATCTACTTCGATTTCTCTATTACTTATCATAAATCCTAATAACTTTTCAATTTTAACCCCAAATATGAATTTTATTGGATACAACTATAACTGATACTTCCACAATCTCTCAAAGAGTTTCCTCAAAGCTTGCACGTGATTTTCTTTCATCTGGGTTTTGGCAATCACATCATTGATGTATACTTCAATCTTTTTATGCAACATATCATGAAAGAGTGTTACCATTGCTCATTGATATATGGCTCTAGTATTTTTCAAACCAAATGGCATTACCTTGTAAGAGAAAGTTCCCTATGGGTTAATGAATGTTGTCTTTTCCTTGTCTTCATTGGCAATTTTAATATGATTATAACTTGAGAACCCATCCATGAAAGAGTATATAGATTTTTTTGCAGCATTGTCTACAAGCATGTCAATGTAAGGGAGTGAAAAGTCATCTTCCAAGTTAACTCTATTTAAGTCTCTAAAATCCACACATACTCTAATTTTATTACATTTCTTAGGAACTACCGCAATGTTCAACACTTATTAAAGGTATTTGTCTACTTATAGAAAACCCGTATCCTATTACTTTTTCATATCTTCTTTCATTTTAATTAGGATGTCTAACCTTATTCTTGTTAGTTTCTCTTTAACATGTTTGCACCCATATATCATAGGTAGCATATGTACCACAATACTAGTATCCATTCTGGGCATTTCGACGTGCTTCCAAGGAAACACATCAGATAATTCTTTCAATAAAGATACTAAACCATGTCCTTTCTTGGCAACAATCTACATTCCAATCTTTAATTCCTTTTTCTCATGTTTAGTGCCTACATCCACCTTTTTTATTTTTTCTTCAACGGGTTTTAAGGCCTTCTCAGACTGCTCAATTATTTATGGGAATTCCGCTGTCATCCTCTTCAAACTCTTTCCATCCATAGCAATTGTGTTTTTATTAAAATTTGATCAATTATTCTCAATACAATGGATTTACATGTTTATTGAAGTTTCGCTTTTAAATTGCTTGAAAGCGAAAAGTGTTTTTTGGTTAAGATTGGTGGGAGGGCTAGAGAGGTTAAATGGTGGGTTAAAGTTATGGCTATAGGTGTGGAGACTGGAAAATTTTAAATATTGGGAGGAAGATGAAGGTTAATGCTCTCAGTTTCTAATTTCAGTTATGGTGATAAGTGTCGAGACTTTAGTTAAATTAGAGGCTAGTGTTAATGGGTGTTATTATCGTGGTTACGGTTGAAGGTTAGCGATTGAGGGGCTCTGTGTATGATGGATGCTCTTTGGTCCCCTTTTTTTTTCTTGCCTCTGTTGGTTCTTATATAGAGAAAAGACATTGGTTTTTTTAAAATTTGAAGGCTGGAAATCGGGGATTTAATTATGATTGCTAGAATGCTGGGATTAAGAAGTTGATTCAAGGTATTAAGATCCAATCCCCTGATTATAGCTAGTGTATTGAAGAATAATATCACATGTTTATTAATCAAGGCTGTAGATTAGTTGATCTAGGATTTATTGCTAAATGGATTATGAGCTAAAATGAAATGATTGGAAATAATTAGACTAAATTGAATTAACATAGGACTAAATTGAATCAAATTAATTCAATTGGACTGATATGATTAAAATCAATGAATCAATGTAGAATAAATATAATTAAATGGACTGAAATAAAAATTCAGACAACCATTCTTTATTCTCATTACAGTCCTTAGATTTTGAATTTTTTTCAATTTCATTTAATTTGTTTTAAATCACATTTTCATTTCAATTGTTTTCCTAATTGAATCGATTTAAACCTTCAGATTTAACAACCTATTACAAATTCATCCTTGGTTTCCAAAATCATACAATTTTGATCAATTTAACTCTCAATTTTGATCTTCTTCTTCAATTAAACCCTTCTTTGATTTCTAATTTGGTTATTTGTTTCAAGATCATCCTTGTAATTTCAAATTTCTTTTAATTTTAGCAAAATTAAATTAAATTAAGCATTTTTCTTAATTCCTCTTCAATTCAAACCTTGATTAAGCCCAAAAAAATTCTAAATTCAATTTTTGACTAAGATGCTCAATTATTGGCCCAATTTCAAACCCAAGCTATTGTTTTTATTTTTTTATTTTTTTTATTTTGTATTTTTTTTATGGTTTTCAAGATTTTGTCTACACAAGAATTAAATAAAAAAATGATAAAAATAAAGAAATTAACTTAAACTACTAAAACAATATATTTTTGGATTTTTTAATTTTCAAAATATAAAAAAATAGAGGGTTAAAAATTGAATTACAACATTTTGTGCTTTGTTTTTTTCTCTTTGTGTGGTTAAGTGATGCTCATACTAAGTTCTTGATTGAACTTGCAACCTCTTCAAATGAATGATCAAATTTGTTATGATTTATATTTTTCATTCACGTCTCGTTATAGATATAGAATGAAGATGATCAATTGCATATAATTTTGGTTCTTTAATATAAAGTTTTTATTGGGTCAAGTTACAAACTTTTCTTCAAATTTCAAATTAGCAATCTAAGAGACAATTCTACATCACAAGTTATAACTCAAAAACTATCAACAGATTTACCAATAGATATTAGTGACAAGTTTATTTTGTTGATAATATTGTTTTTATTAATGACACCATCTTTTTTTTTTCATTTCTTCATTTCCAACTGTGTTTCCATTGATACATAATAAGGGATACAATGAAGAAATATTCTAGCAATAAATGCTACTATAATATACTAATGGAATAAATTTTATCGATATTATTGTTTGTATTTGATAATTTTCTAATAGTATTTTAATATACATCTAAAAAAAATACAATAGGACATATATGATTTAACCATCTAATTTATATGCTTTAAAATAATAAAAATGCAATGCTAGAAAATGCCTAGTAGCAAACAAAAATATTTTGAAGATTTGAAATATTTTTCAATTCTTCACCGACCCAAACAGTAAGGTTAATGGAAACAAAACATCAGATTATATATATATGTTAATTAGAGAATATTGTCATCTGTTAATTACATAAAACTAAAGGCAAATAGCTTTCAATTGATAATTATATAAATAAATGTCAAAATTAACATGTGTTGTTCTATTCACAAACGTACACTGCAGCAACCTCCTAACTAATCCGATTCAGGGAAAGGAAAGCAAAGAATGAATTCAAGAACAAAAGAGAAGAAACTTAATACAATTTGTCGGGGAGGAATTAGAGCTTGTAATATTGAAAAAGAAGAAGAATCAAACGCCAGCATAACCACCATCACAAGTGCAACTACCGTTTCCACTGCTCATGTCTCCAGGTTGGCGAGGTCTAGTGCTGAGACAACAGCACATAATACCTATTAATAACATGAAGCCCCATGCTGTGGCTATAGCTTGAGCCCAGATCATGAAATGCTCCATGTATCTTCTTCTTCTCGAGTCCTTCTATGTCTCGGGACTCCAGTCTTGTACACCCTCCTTTCCCTTTTCTCTCATCGTCTCAAAGTTTCAGAACAGGAAGGTAAGGGCCGTATCGGCATCAGCCCTTTAGCTGTAAAGGGAATTATGCTGCAGCAGCTGGAGAGAGAGAGAGATTTGTAGTGCACATGGGCTGAGCTTGAAAGAGGCCGAAATAACATGGGGCAGCCTGTGAATCTAACAGCGTTCCTTACACAGAGCAGAGCCAGTAGACACCGTCATCTCCTCGTTTTCTTTTTCTTTTTTCTTCAGTTTTTATTTTTCTTCTTTTATCTTTCTTTTTGAAGAATTAATTAATTCCTTGATCTGTGTTTTTTGCTTTTGATATACTCTTTAGCCCTTTACGTTCAACAAGATCCATATCCCAGTGTGTGTCCCATATTAAAGCAATCCTTTTTTTATTCTTTTTATTTCTTTGGGGGTATATTTATAGTCTGTTTATGATAAATATATAAATAAACTTGAAAATCACTTTTTATATTTAATAAAAACAACTTCTTAACATTCCAACCAAACATCAACAGTATATCAAACAAGGCATTAGTGTTGGAATACATAGGTGATTCTCTCACCAACATTTTCGTGCAGCCAGCGACACATGCCTTTAACATACGGCACCCTTGACCCTACTCAATGTTTAATGAAAAGTTGACTTTTCTTTTTGCAATCCTTTCATAAACCATATATAAGATGTTTTTAAGTGAGACTCTAAGAAATAATTGAAGAGGTCTTGTCCAAAAATTGAAAAAAAATATATGATATGTCCAAAGAGAATTGCTTTCGGGCAAGTCGAGCTATTGCCAGAGTGTGAGTAATGAGTATAACAGATGCCGTGAAGCAAACTAACTCTATAATAATTCTATCAATTCATACATATTAACATTTTTTTTCTTCCTTCGTGCAATACAGGCTAACCTCATGTGTGTGTATCATATAAACTTTCCCTGGCGGATGATTTTTGGCCTGTGTTTATCTTGCAAAACAAATTCTCTGTGTAACAAAATTTTGAGGTTGTTTGATCAAGTGATAAATACACGTAGAAAATAAAATAAGTGTTTTTAATATATAGAGAAAAGATACTAAGTGTAATATTGTTCAAATCAATCCTTTTTTTTTCCTTTCAAAACTTGAGAATATATAATCATGCGCTGTCAGGTCGATGGATGAAGCAAATTAAAAATATTTGAGAAGGGTGGTTGGTCTCTTCTCTTCTGTCTCTAATAAAGTGAGAAGCATATATAATCATCTAAGGTACTTGAAAATCTGTCATCGGAAAACATATGATCACGTTGTAAAGCTAGGCAAGGGGACCTGCCGCCACACGTCTATATTTTATTACGACAATACTGCTGATTTTGAGAAAGATCGATGGTCAATACGGAAAAGGAGCCAAAAGCTCATATATGCTTGCGCTGGTGGAAATGAGATGAGAGGAAAGCACACGAAAGCCAATTGGGAAGCTCATTGAGTGCCATTTGTACTGAGAATGGAAGCGAGCAAACGGGTCTTGTAACCCAATTTTCCTGTCATGTTACCTTTTATCGAAAGAGCTCGATCGATTCCAATATTTTTCCTTGCATGTCAAAATGATTCTCCCTTGTAGGAATTGCATTACATAACAGAAGGAACCTCTCTCTCTCTCTCTCTCTCTCTACTCTTTGTTCAACTTTTACTGAGGTCCTGGACTGACTGCTGTAAAGGAAAATAATTTGTTTAGTGCACGTAAAGCAACCAACAGTATCGTGAAGTAGCAGAAGCGTCCATAGCTTCATATCCTTAGCTAGCAAATTCTTTTATTCGATTCAAAACTTGAATCATGTAATGATTTATTATATAGCTTCCTTTTTATATAATACTTGTGATGTAACGAATCATTGTAATTAATTTAATCCTCTATTATATTACAATATCAATAATTCACAACAAAACATAGAAATATAATCAACCATTACTTTATATGATATAAAATGGATAATCTGTATATAGGAATATTGGTGATATAAAATGGACAATCTGTGGAAAACAACTCTTTTCAATACATACTACTTAATGCACCTTCCTAAACAATACAGAACCCCGAGAGCTCATCCATCCAACAATTTTAAAATGCTACTATTTTCCCTTTCTTTGTTCATATTTCTACAAATATTGGTGGTTGCAAATGGAAACAATTCACTTTACTGAAAGAAGCCCAGACAAGCAGCAATGATATTAGTAAGAGTTTGGGATTAAGAGATTTGCTCTTTCTGTGGTTTCAAGTTCGAGTCTTGTGGTTACTCATATGATGGCTACTGGAGGCTTACATGGTCGTTAACTTCAGGATCGATAAGATTAGTTGAGGTATACACAAGCTGGCCTGGACACCCAAGTTAAACCAAAAAGATAAAATGGCCCCAGACTAGTAATAGGACAATTTTTATTGTAGCGGCAATAATAGCACAGTAGAATCCCAAATAACCTGAAGGAGAATTTGTGAAACCAGCCACCTAAAGAGTCAACAATGGTGGGAGTCAACAATGGTTGTGAAGCCATCCTTCCTTAGTCATAAATTGTAGGCACCAAACTTATACCACTTGCCTTGCCCCTTTGTCCTTTGCTTGGATGCTTGCCTATAAATAGGCAATGCATCCAAGCTTATTTTGCACACAGCGAGAGAAACAAGAGAGGAAGAAAAGAGTGAGAGAGGGAAAGTAATCCCATAAAATTGTGAGGTATTTGTGAGAGAGTAAGTGAGGTGTTTTCTCCTATTAATAAAGAGATTTCAGTTGTTCTCTTATTAGTAGAGAGAGGTTGTAATCCCCACATTACTTAGTAAAATCCTTCTATACTTGCCTGTGGACGTAACCAAATTGGGTAAACCACGTAAATTCTTATGTGTCTAATTTCTCATTTTATCCTATTCTTTGCCTTTTATCTTGTCGAGTTTGCATGCCAGTATCCTAACAGTGGTATCAGAGCCTTCCTGGTTGGTGTTGTTAATACAAAAAAGTTATTTGTGTATACGGTTACTATTCACATCTACGGCACTATTCACCTATACGGCACTATTCATCCATACGTTACTGTTCACGTATGTTACTGTTGGCGTTTATAGAAAGTCAGTGCGGTGATTAAATACAGTCTAGGAAGTTTTGTCTAAGGAGATTGGGTTTTAAGCGGGACCATTTGTGACCCCTCCAATCTTTCCTGGGAACTTACTTAGTGAAGTATTATTCACACGATACTATTTCTATATACGTTATAGATCTATAAAATGGTGATAGCTGAATAGATCACGGTGAATAAAATGACAGCAAAGTATGAGATTGAGAGGTTCAATGGGAGCAATTTCTCACTCTGGAAAATGAGAATTAAGGCAATCTTAAGGAAAGACAATTGCTTAGCAGCAATTGGGGATCGGCCCGCAGAGATCACTGATAATACAAAATGGAATGAGATGGATGGCAATGCTATTGCTAACATACACTTAGCATTAGCCGATGAAGTATTATCAAGTGTGGCGGAGAAGAAAACAGTTAAGGAGATATGAGAGACTCTAACAAAGCTATATGAGTCCAAGTCTTTGCACAATAAGATTTTCTTAAAGCGGAGACTTTATACCCTTCGAATGGCAGAAACCACAGCGGTGACTGACCACATCAACACAATAAGAACTCTATTTTCACAACTCACTAGGAGATATGGGAGACTCTAACAAAGCTATATGAGTCCAAGTCTTTGCACAATAAGATTTTCTTAAAGCGGAGACTTTATACCCTTCGAATGGCAGAAACCACAGCGGTGACTGACCACATCAACACAATAAGAACTCTATTTTCACAACTCACTACGTTGGGTCAATAAATAGAGGAAAGTGAACGTGCAGAGCTTCTACTTCAAAGTCTTCCAGATTCGTATGATCAGCTCATTATCAACTTGACCAATAATATCCTCACAGACTATTTAGTCTTTAATGATGTTGCAGCCGCCATCTTGGAAGAAGAAAATAGGCGCAAAAATAAAGGAGACAGAAATAGTTCAAACCAAGCAGAGGCATTGTTGGTGTCAAGAGGGAGATCAATGAAGCGTGGCTCCAGTGGGAGTCAAAGGCAAGGGAGGTCCAAATCAAGAAGTAAAAAGACTGTGAAATGCTACAACTGTGGCAGAAAATGGCACTTCAAAAAGGATTGTTGGTTTAAAAAGGGTATAGAGAATACGGCAGAGTCATCAAAACCTCAAGGATGTGTTGCAAGCACCTCAGAAGATGGAGAGGTTTTATATAGTGAAGCAGCGACAGTCTCTACAGATAGAGAAGAGCTCACTGAGGTCTGGCTAATGGATTCAGGAGCAACATGGCATATGACTCCTAATCGAGATTGGTTCCATACATATGAACCCATCTCTGGAGGCAAAGTGTTCATGGGTGATAATCATGCTTTGGAGATTGCTGGCATTGGCACCATCAAATTGAAGATGTAAGATGGCTTAATTCGTACTATTTCAGGAGTGCGACATGTGAAAGACTTGAAGAAGAATCTTTTGTCTGTAGGACAATTTGATAGTCTTGGCTGTAAGATTCGAACAGACAATGGAATCATGAAAATTATCAAAGGAGCGCTGGTGGTTTTAAAGGCAAGAAAGACAGTTGCAAACATGTTTGTATTAATGGGAGAAACACATCATGGGGCAGAAGCGTCAATCGCATCAGCCAGTCTTGCAGAAGAGAAGACGATGATATGGCATCAAAAACTAGGCCACTTGTCAGAGAAAGGTTTAAAGGTTCTCTCTGATCAGAAGTTACTCCCTCGGCTTACAAAGGTTACTTTACCTTTTTGTGAGCACTGTGTTACAAGTAAACAGCACAGGTTGAAGTTTGACACATCAACAACTAAGAGCAAATGCATCTTAGACCTGATTCACTCTGATGTTTGGCAAACACCGGTTGTATCCTTGGGAGGAGCAAGATACTTTGTATCATTCATAGATGACTTCTCCAGGAGATGTTGGGTGTATCCAATTAGAAGGAAGGCAGATGTGTTCACAGTCTTTAAAACTTTCAAAGCGCGGGTGGAACTTGAATTTGAAAAGAAGATCAAGTGTTTGAGAACTGACAATGGAGGAGAATATACTAGTGATGAATTTGATAACTTCTGTCAACATGAAGGTATCAAAAGGCAGTTCACAACGGCATACACTCCACAGCAAAATGGAGTGGCAGAGTGGATGAATAGAACTTTATTGGAAAGAACAAGAGCAATGTTAAAGGCTGCAGGTCTAGGAAAACCATTCTGGGCAGAAGCAGTCAATACCGCCTGTTATGTGATAAATAGATCTCCATCAACTCCAATTGAGCTGAAGACACTGATGGAGATGTGGACTGGAAAACCAGCTGATTATTTTCGATTGCATATATTTGGAAGTCATGTGTATGTGATGTACAATACACAAGAAGTTAGCAAGCTAGATTCAAAATCCAGAAAATGTGTATTATTGGGATATGCTGATGGAGTTAAGGGGTATCGCCTGTGGGATCCCACTGCCCACAAGGTAGTAATCAGCAGAGATGTTATATTTGCAGAAGATAAAATGCAAATGGAAGAAAATAATAGCATTTTAAAGGAGACTACAGAAGTCTAGATGGAAAATACTTAGAATCATACTTCTTCTGAAGATGCACCAGAGCATGAAGAACAACAACAAATAGAGTCTGAAACTCCTGAAGTTTGACGGTCAACTCGTGAAAGAAGACCACCGGTTTGGCATTCAGAATATGTTACTGAGAGCAACATTGCATATTGTCTTCTAACAGAGGATGGAGAGCCATCAACTTTTCATGAGGCTATCAAAAGCACAGATGTATCTATGTGGATGACAGCAATGTAAAAGGAGATTGAAGCTCTACACAAGAATAACACTTGGGATCTTGTTCCGCTACCACAAGGAAGAAAGGCCATTGGCAATAAATGGATTTACAAGATAAAACGTGATGGCAATGATCAAGTGGAGCGGTAACGTGCAAGATTGGTGGTGAAAGGATATGTTCAGAAGGAAGGCATAGATTTTAATGAGATATTTTCCCCGGTGGTACAACTTACTACAATCAGAGTAGTCTTGGCGATGTGTGCTATATTTGATCTTCACTTAGAGCAGTTAGATGTGAAAACTGCATTTCTTCATGGAGAACTTGAAGAAGAAATATATATGCTCCAACCAGAGGGTTTTGCTGAAACAGGCAAGGAGAACTTGGTTTACAGGTTGAACAAATCTCTATACGGTCTCAAACAGGCACCGAGGTGTTGGTACAAAAGATTTGATTCCTTCATAATTAGCCTTGGGTACAACAGACTCAGTTCGGACCATTGTACGTATTACAAGAGGTTTGAAGAGAATGATGTTTTCATCATTCTATTGTTGTACGTGGATGACATGTTGGTAATAGGCCCCAACAAAGATCGAGTCCAAGAATTGAAGGCATAATTGGCTAGGGAGTTTGATATGAAGGACTTGGGACCATCAAACAAGATTCTAGGGATGCAAATTCACCGAGACAGAAGTAAGAGGAAGATTTGGCTTTCTCAGAAGAATTATTTGAAGAAGATCTTGTGACGCTTCAACATGCAAGATTGTAAGCCAATTTCCACCCCACTTCCTGTTAACTTCAAATTATTCTCAAGTATGTCTCCTAGCAATGAAGCAGAGAGGATGGAGATGTCTCGAGTACCGTATGCATCAGCAGTGGGAAGTTTAATGTTTGCCATGATATGTACAAGACCAGACATTGCACAAGCAGTGGGAGCAGCTAGTCGATACATGACAAATCCTGGTAGAGAGCATTGGAATACTATTAAGAGGATCTTGAGATACATCAAGGGTACCTTAGATGTTGCCTTATGTTATGGAGGATCAGAATTTACTGTCAAGGGTTATGTTGATTCAGATTTTGCTAGCGACCTTGAGAAAAGAAAATCCATGACAGGCTATGTGTTCATAATTGCAGGAGGAGCTGTGAGCTGGGTCTCTAAACTTCAGACTGTTGTAGCTTTATCCACAACAGAAGTTGAGTACATGGCAGCTACACAAGCTTGTAAAAAAGCAATATGGATGAAGAAACTTATGGAGGAGCTTAGGCACAAACAAGAGAACATTCTTTTGTATTGTGATAGTCAGAGTGCTTTGCATATTGCAAGGAATCCCGCGTTTCATTCAAGAACAAAGCACATAGATGTTCAGTATCACTTTGTTCGCGAAGTGGTGGAAGATGGAAGTGTAGATTTTCAAAAGGTTCACACAAAGGAAAACCCAGCAGATGCTTTGACTAAACCAGTCAACACTGATAAGTATATATGGTGCAAATCCTCTTATGGCCTAGCAGAAACGTAAGCAGCATGCAGATGGCAAGTATAAGGATAGAAGAATCACAGAAGATCATGTGTGAAGACTTGATTAAATCATCAAAGTCTTCAAGTAGGAGAATGTGAAACCAGCCACCTAAAGAGTCAACAATGGTAGGAGTCAACAATGGTGGTGAAGCCATCCTTCCTTAGTCATAAATTGTAGGCACCAAACTTATGCCACTTGCCTTGCCCCTTTGTCCTTTGCTTGGATGCTTGCCTATAAATAGACAATGCATCCAAGCTTATTTTGCACACAACGAGAGAAACAAGAGAGGAAGAAAAGAGTGAGAGAGGGAAAGTAATCCCACAAAATTGTGAGGTATTTATGAGAGAGTAAGTAAGGTGTTTTCTCCTATTAATAGAGAGATTTCAGTTGTTCTCCTATTAGTAGAGAGAGGTTGTAATTCCCACATTACTTAGTAAAATCCTTCTATACTTGCCCGTGAACGTAACCAAATTGGGTGAACCATGTAAATTCTTGTGTGTCTAATTTCTCATTTTATCCTATTTTTTGCCTTTTATCTTGTCGGGTTTGCATGCCAGTATCCTAACAGAATTCATAACTATTATCATGCTTATAAAGTAATACAAAGGCGAACTTTTTACTTGTACATGCAAAGAAAATAAAATCCCAAACTTCAAAGATGTAAACCAAAGCAGATTTACCAAACTTCACGAAATGTTTTCAGACGTGCTTTCAGGTTAGGTGTTCTAAAACTTGCATGCAGGATATATAGTGGCTGAGAGAGGGAGAGAGTGTTATGCAAAGAGCACATGAAATTTTGAAGAAAAAGTGTGAAAGATACGAGTAAGAAACGAACCAAGAAGTCCAATGGCAAGTGCCCATAGAACAGTACTCAAAAGATCATAGGAGGCATACCAAAAGGATGAAACTCACTGCAGAACATTAGTAGAAAGCAAATACAATCAGCTAACAGAAAATGGTGTTTGGTTCACCACACAAGGTTTGAGTTTGAAATTGCTTTAAAAGAAGAAAAAATCGACTGACAGTATTAAAGTATCAGAAGAAAAAACCATGACAGACACCCAACATATGTAAATTGCTCTCTTCGTCGATGGACGTTCACGAATAACAGGTCTGTCAATGCTAAACAGTGAATAAAACAGTGAAGTACCAGATGCTGCACAAAACAATAGTAAACAAAAGGACTTGCGTCAGAGGAGGTCTCATTTTTGCTGCTAAATGCGGAGAGAATTGCCTCACTGTTCTGGTTAACTTCTCACTAAAAGTACCTGCAAAGCTGTAGAAAATAAATTCCAGCAACCAAGAACGGGGAGAATAAACCAAGAACAGATAATAACCAAAAGTTGAAGGATATGGGGGTAAGGGTGAAGCAGCAATGAGATGGCAACCAAGATGCTTTAGTCGTTCAGCATTTTAACTGCACAAATCTCTTGGCTACATCAAATGAAACACTTGCTAAAAATTGCTGAAGACAATTTAATATCTCCCTCCTACCACACCGACACCTTCCACCCAGAAAAAGAAAAATGAAAAGGTGCATGCTAGCTCACATGAGGATTGGTATTGCACCCATTAGGAAATGCAAGCTCCAACAATGCAATTACTCAAGAGGCTTAAAGCCCAATTCCATCGCACAACTGATCTTGTTTCTTTAAATAGACCTTCTAATTTAAAATTTAGCTATTAGATTTTTGCACTCGCCAATGCATGTAAGATTTATTGCTTGATGCAGGCAGAGTGAGAAAAGTAACTGGGCGTGGCCACGTTACCTCCAAAGAATATACTTAGTTAGGTGATCACCGCTATATCATGCGCTTATTTTCTATGTTTATAAAAAATTTAGGTTCGGCATCCAGCCGGCTCAAAGTTATTTTAGTTCCTGCATCCATCCAAATCCAAGGTTATTTTGAGTCTTGTCTGGCCAATACTCAAGGTTATTTTAAATTTTATAACAGTTGAGACTCATGGTTATTGGGTCCTATCCCGGCCATAACCCAAGAATATTTTGAGTTTTGTACAATGTTGTATCTAACATAAATATTTATAATATTAATAATAATATTTAACTTATTTTTCCAAGTTTTTATATTTTTTTAATTATTTAAAAAATATATGATTTTTATTCGATGGTAATAATTTTTTTTTCAATTTACTGATGATGATGATGATAGTAATAATTTGTAATTCTATCTTTTAAATCAAATCTATTATTTTTTTTAATAATAATAATATTTATGATATTAATAATAATATTTTTTTTATATTAATACTTTTAATTATAGTAAAAATAATAATATTTATAACACAAACAAAACTATTTTTAATTTTAATACTTTTAATTTTAATAAAAAAATAATACTTATAATATAAATAATAATATTTGTAATATTAATACTTTTAATTATAATAAAAAAAATAATATTTATAAGATAGATAATAATATTTTATCATATTAATAATAATATTAAACTTGTATAATCAAAGTTTATACAGTAATATTTTTTTCAAATTTTTTTTAACAATAATAATAATGATAATTGTTATTATATTTTTTTTTTCAATTTTCTTCTATTCTTAATATTAATACTTTCAATTAAAATAATGATATTAATATTTAGAATACAAAAAATAATATTATCATATTAATAATAATATCAAACTTGTCTAGCTAAAGTTTGTATAGTAATAATTGTTTTTTGAAAAAGTTATTAACAATAATAATAATGATAATTGTTATATATATTTTTTTATTTTTCTTCTCTGCAGGGTCTGTCGATCCAGCCGTGTGGGTCTTTAAACCTAAGGGCTATGAGAACAGACCAAAGCGACTGAGTCTGCACCCATCGTGCGGGTCTACTGGCCAGGTGCTCGGGGGTTTGTACACCTTAGGCATGTGGGGCTGTAGACCCACTCACCCTAGGGCTGCATCCAAAAGCGTGGGACTACCCCTGGCGCCCAAGGCTAGGCAAACCACGCTAGGTGTCTGCTTCCTGGGGTCGTGGCCAAGCGCCAAGGCCAGCCCTAACGCCCTGGCTTGGCAGTTATAGCTTCAGGTGTACCTTGCCTCGCGGGTTGCAGACCTTAAGCTCGCGGGACTGTAGACCCTGCCTCGCGAGTCTGCACACCCAGGCTCGCGGGTTGCAGACCCGCTCGCCCTGGGGTTGCAGACCCGCTCGCCCTGGGGTTGCAACCAAGTGAGAGGGTCTGCGCCCAAGGCTGAGCAGACCTTGCACCAAGTGTCTGCATGCTAGGGCCTAGGCCAACCCCAGCGCCACGTGGCTGCAGCTTGGGGCACGGGCAGGTGCCCGTGGCCTACCCAACGCCCAAGCCTAGCAAAACATTTTCTATTGTCAGATTGTATTTAGATTCTTTATATATTCATTCTGCAAATACTTAAAATCTTTGCAGCACACACAACACAATAACACTAGTTCTATGTATAATAATAAAATAAAATAAATAAATATTTCTTTGTGATTTAATAATAAATAAACGTCAATGTCATTACATTAAAGTTAATTTCATCTAAAAATATTACATTATAGTTTATGGCATTACACAATCATGTTGTGCAAATTAATGAGAATCATCTTCTTTTTCAATTTCATCATCATCATATTCATCGCAAGCTTCTATGTTGATTTGATATAGATTTCATCTATATCATAATCTTCATTGACTTGTGTATATCTATTGGTTCTTAAAACACCATTTAACTCCTCAACATCAACGTCAACAAAAATATTCTCAGCGACGTGAAAATTTGAATTTTCTTCTAAGTCATTAGATGGAACAACTCGATATGAATCAACTAACTGGTCAAGTTGAAAGATATCATCTCTTACAATTAATTCATCGTTGCCATTTTGAATAACTTGGACATGACGTTTGGGTTTAGTTTTTATTACAGATAACCAATCAACTGTTGAACGATCATTTCTAAATGAAGGAGTGTATGTGTAATAAACTTTTTATTATTATTTGGTGAAAACAAAGACATTGTCAACGTTGTGAAGTCTAGCCTTTGTATTAATTTCGACCAAACTATGATGAAGATCTACTCTGATTCCTCTATCAGTGATATCATACCAATAGCATTTAAATCAAAAGACTATATTTGGCTTGCTATGATATTGCAATTCAATGACCTCTTTTAACTTTTCATGGTAGTCAACTTCAAACTTATTAGAAGTCGATCCCTTAACACATACCTCATTGTTATATGCTTTTCTACCTTGACTACACTCTTTAGTATTAAACACATCCATTGATGAAATACCCATTAAAGCACTTCACCTTTCTTTCAGGACCAAAACTTAGTAAATTCAAAGTAACACTAGCATTCCCTTCCAATTGATAAACCTGGTATATGAATTACATCTCTATCACAGTTAACGAGAAATGTATAATAAAATTAAATATCCTGAGATATAAGAATAATTAAATAGCCTTTACATGTGTTATGAAACACATGGAAAATTGTTCATGTTATAGTCGAAAGATTTAAGATTCAGTTAGCTATAAGTTTTTGGACAGTCAAAATTAACGATGTTGCCTACGAAGAATTTATCAATCTATCAATTTATGATTGTATAAGAGATAAATTGTTCGAAAGTAACAACATGTGAAGTATTATACATACTGAATAAAAGATCTCAGTTCATCACAATTCATCTCAATTCATTACTCGTCAGGTTATAAATTATATATTATAAACCAACTCTTTTCAAATGGCATAATTTTATAACAATAAATTTTCAAATGTTTGATAAAAGTAGTATCTTCTTTGTCTTTGTTTTCTTCATGGTTTGACTATACTCCAAAAATCCATTCATGAAATAATACATGGAATTCACTTTTTTTTTTATAATAGTAACTCTCCCTTTACCTTTACAAATCAAACTCCTAATTCACTTTTTTTATTGATCAATAAGAAAACACATAAAAAGTTCATAACTTTGATTTTAATTCTTGGTATTTTGTAATTTATGCGAAAATAAAATGGTAAATTAATCAAAACTCATTTTTATTGGTTTAAGTTTTGTACTTAATTCTAATTTATTTATTCCATGTAAAAGTATTAATAATTTTGTTATCCTATTAAATATCTAGAATTATACATAAATTATATTGGTATAAATATGTGTTGAGAGTATTGTAATCTAAGTCCATGGATTCATAGGATTTTCTCTACTACGAGAGTTATATAATATATATATATATATATATATATATATATATATATAAAAGAATGAGATATTATTTTCTTTCTAAAAGAACTTAGCAATGCTCTAGCCCAATATTATTGAAGTTGGGGTATTACAATTCCCATCCTTCTATTTTCTCTTACAAATTCATACCAATTTAGATATTTTTAGATAAAATTTGATTATTGTAGCAATATAAAAAAATAATAATTGAAACAAAAAATATGAAATGATAAAAAAGATGAAGATAAAACTTTATTTAATAATAAAGTATAAAACAAAGTGGTTGTCTCTGTATTTTATTTAATTAAAAGGGGACAAGACTAAACAAAATACAATATATATATATATATATATATATATATATATATATATATATTAAGATTTTATTTAACATGCAAGCAAGAGCAGGATCATCAAATAAATATTTAGTTCCCATATTAACTTAGTACTTCTAATAGGAAAAATCATTTAAATTAAAAGGCAAGAACTTATAGATTAAAAGATAGAAAAAAGTCATTTCATTCTATATACAGAAGGTAGTTGCTCATGCTATTTGAAAGAAAAGAAACTTAGTGTCTGTTATTTGGAGAATGATTGGCCAATCAAGAAAAAGAAATGGAAGGAAGAAAGAAAGAAATGAGAAATCTTTTCCATCTAATGCTAAAGGCCTGACTAGTGGTGGAAATGTAGCCTGCTTTTGAATGCACATTTACTCAAATATGTTACGTTTTTACCGGATTTATTATGATAATAACTTATTCAAACAATTAATAAGAACTAATAGAGGAGATGAAATCATTGTTCCCTCTTTGCATGTTACTGTTTATTGGAATAATAATATATTTTTTTATTTTAATATTTTAATATTATATTTATTAGAAATTGAAATTTGTTATTTATTTTGGTTTTATTCGTACAAGGCTAACATGATTTTGGAAAAAGGTCTTATGAAGTTCAATTTTATGATTGTTTTTTTTTATATCATATTATTAAATAAAAAATAAATGTAAAATCATTGTTTCCCTCCTCATGTATTACTGTTCATTGGAATAACATGTTTTTTTTCTTTTTAAAATTTTTATATTTAAATATTAGGTTTATTGGAAATTAAAATTCGTTATTTATTTTGGTTTTCTTCCTATGGAGTTATCATAGTCTTAGAGAAAAATTTTGAAATTAAATTGGTGCTTAATTTTACAATCGTCTACTTTGTCCTATCATATTTTTAAATAAAAAATGGTATATCATATTGTTAAATAAAAAATAAAGGGAAAATTATTGTTCATAAGTAACATGTTTTTTTCCCTTTTATTTTTCTCTTTCCTTTTCTTTCCTTTTTTTTTCATTTTTGTATTTCAATATTGAGTTTCTTAGAAATTATACTTTGTTATTTATTTTGGTTTTTGTTTTTATATAGGGTTATCATGGTCTTGAAATAACATCATGTCATTAGGTTGGTGCTAAGTTTTATGATCTTCTACTTTTTATATCATATTATTAAATAAAAAATGGATCTAAAATAATATTATGAATTGAGTTTAAAGATTTATTTTAATTTATTTTTTATGAAGTTATCGTGATCTTACAAAAACGTATAACAATGAGTTAGTGCTTGGTTTTTTTAGCATCTATTTTTTTATCATATTATTAAATAAAAAATAATTATAAAAAAAACATAATTATTGAGAATTAGACTTCATGATTTATTTCCATTTACTTTTTATGGGGTTATCATGGTCTCATAAAAACATCTCGGTATTGAGTTTGTGATCGGTTTCGCAAGCGTCTATTTTTTATCATATAATTAAATAAAAATAATTTAAAAAACATTATTCATCACAATGGCGTTAATGACCTAGATTACAAGTTTAGTGGGTTAACTTAGGTTGACTCGGATTGATCTAATGTATTTCTATCTTAATATTCTTTTAAAAAAAGATGTTATCTTGAAACTATTTTTAAAGTCAAACATGTTTTTACTAGTCGTCTAAGTTTTTTTTAACTCACCAAGTCATTTAGGTCATGCCAAGGCAACTTCTATTCAATTTAATTTGAACTTTGAGCTAGATAAAAAGAGTGGTTGGGAGGTTTCATGTTCAACTTGCCAAGCTGGATTTAATAACACTATCAAATAATTTCTCTTAGTATGAACAATATGTTTTACATGTAAAAAAGTCTTGGTCCTGCCACAACATAGCAACATAGGGTGGAGAATTATCTAGTTGCATCTATTCTTGTATAGTAACACAAAAACTTTAGCAAAGAAATCTTTACCAAGGTATCATCATTTGACAATTTATTTTTCTTTTTGAGAGAGAAAAACTAGAATTGATATATATTTTTTAGGTTCTCAACAGTTGCTATGATATTGACAAATGCACATGTAAAAAGACCATTGCAAATTTAAGAAAATTTGGCTTAGCATGACTTAAGAAAACTATCCTTAACTTTTAATCAAAATTATTTTTTAATAATTTAAATTATTTTTTTTAAAAAAGTACAAGGTAGAATTAACTCATAAAGAAATAAGTTAAATTTTAAATTTGAAGTGTTTTTAATAAAAATAATTTAAATTATTTTTTTTAAAAAAGTACAAGGTAGAATTAACTCATAAAGAAATAAGTTAAATTTTAAATTTGAAGTGTTTTTAATAAAAATAATTTAAATTATTTTTTTTAAAAAAAGTACAAGGTAGAATTCAAAAGTTAAAAATTGTAAGTTGCTTTCATAACAAATTTTTATTTAAATTAAAATTCATTTCTAACTAAATATATTTATGATTTTTTTCATGAATCAAAACTTACATAAAAAAAAGGAGGGAATTTTACTATATATCTCCTCACAAAACACTATTTACTTGAATAGTATCTTCTTTTCCCTTCTTTTGTTTTATTCCCCATCTATATTTTTCTTCCTCTTTTTTCAAATTTTAATTTCATTATGTAATATTAGATTTATTAGGGATTGAGTTTCATATTTTTTTTCAATTTATTTTTTATGAGGTTATGTGAGTCTCATGACCCGGATCACGAGTTTGAGTCGGTTTACTCGAGTTTTTCTTCCGTTTTCTTATTGTTTTTTTTTTTCAATTTCATCCTTCAATAGTGGGTTGATTTCAAATTAGGCTTCTTGATTTGTTTTGGTTTGAATTCAATGAGATTATCTTCATTTCATGACTCAGGTTGATTAAAGTTTTTTTTTCTTGTTTTTTAATCATTTTTTTTTAATTTCATCTTTAAATATTAGTTAATTGAGAATTGAACTTCATAATTTATTTTAATTTTCTTTCTATTGGGTTATTCCGGTCTAATGATCTAGGTCACGAGTTTGGCATGTTAACCCGAGTTGACTTGGGTTATTTTTTTGTTTTATTTTTAATTAATTTTTTCTAAATTTCATCATTCAATATTGAGTTTCTTAAAAATTAGATTTTATAATTTGTTTTTATTTGTTTTTCATGGGGTTATCATATATCATGACTTGGCATGTGGATTAGCTTGTTCACCCAAATTGACCCGAATCGATCCATTATTTTGTTGTCTCAGTATTTATATAAAAATAAAATATCATCTTAAATATTTATTATGAGTCAAACCTTATTTTTACTAGTCATCTGAGTTGTTTTTGGTCTTGTTAAATTAATAAGATCACATCACATCAATCTCATATATTTAAAATTATTTTTTACTAGAAAGAACATTAATAATACCTAAATTTATTAAATATCTTTTTATATGAAAAAAATATTTAATCCAACTTGCAAATATAACACTGAAGAAAATAATCTTATCATTATTGTATTTTATTACATAATATGTTAGGTGGCTACAAGTGGAGGGAAGACAATACATGTTAGCTTTTGGCCTGTATGTTCTTCCCTTGGTATCATTTAAAGTTTGGCACATAGATTTTTTCCACCCTGACCCAGAGTCGACTTGGACTTGGATCCTTCTTCTAGGTTGTAAGAACTTTTTGGTCACAAAACTTCAATGTGAACATAGGAATAATGGCTATGAATGTATGATATTATAGTGTCGAGTAATTTTAAAAGTATTTTCTCTCACCCGTGAACAATACGGAAGGAATTAAAATGCTCCCACTTGCATATTTGAATATAAGAATTATTAATTTAAGATTGGAGAAAGAGATTTATGTGCCTATATTAATATGATTCAGCCAATGCATAATAGACATGATAGCCTTTTGATTGTTCTTGATTTGTTGATTTTAATCAAGAAAAGTAACAATGGCAGCATGAATTTCCTACCTTGCAATAGCATTGTAAGCTTTATTCCATTCATTATATGTGCTCATGTTTGCATGTTAAATAAAATCTTAATACTTAATATAAAATAAAGTGAAAAAAATTGTAATTTTTGTTTCAAATATGTTAAAACAAATATTTTTGTATTCTGAAGTTACTATCTTAAATTACTTCAAATAGAATTTTAATGTTCAATATAAGATAAAGTGAAAACAAAATCCCTAATTATTGTTCCGAACATGTTAAGTTTCAAATATATATATATATATATATATATATATATATATATATATATATAACATATATTTTTTATATTTTATTTAGTCTTGTACACTTTTAATTAAATAAAATACAGAGATAACTATCATGTCTTATACTTTATTATCAAACAAAGTTTTATCTCCGTCTTTTATATCATCTTGTGTTTTTTATCCCAAATATCTTCATCTTTTTGTCATGTGACCATAATCAAACTTTACCTAAAATATCTATATAACTATATAACCTATATGATTTTGTAAGAGAAAATAGAAGGTTGGGATTTGTAATACCCCAACTTCAATAATATTGGGCTAGAAAGAAAATAAGATCTCATTCTTATATCATATAACTTTCATTGTAGAGAAAGTCCTATGAATCCATGGACTTAGATTATAATATTTTCAACACATATTTATACAAATATAATATATAATTCTACATATTTAATAGGATAACAATATTATTAATACTTTTACATGAAAAACTTTTATGATGCTAATATCTTAAATCTTGTAAGTTAAAGCTTTGCCGTATACAAAAAGGTATGAGTGTTTTGATTTGATGTACAAACCATAGAAAGATGGAATAACCATAAATAAATTAGAAAGAAAAAATAAATGAAGTGTAATCAATTTGGTCTTTTAAACACTTTTATTTACAATTGATTATTAACCAAATGCATTCCTTGTTAATAATCCCATTACCACTTTCAAGATCAAGAGGTGTGACTCTTCAATATCTTCAAAACATTTTCTACCGCTTATTCTAAATTCGATGTGTCATTTCTTCATTTTAAAAACATCAATTGAATCCACCTAGAGAATTACAGTAGGAAAAGAAGAAATGGAAAAAAATCCAAAAAGAAAGATGACATGTTGTTTTTACAGAAAAAATTACCGATGAATTTATATCCGTCGATTAAATCCATTAGTAAATCCATCGATAAATCCGTTTATAATATTTAATTTATGACCTGACAAATGATGAACTGCGATGAACTGAAACCTTTTATTCAGTCTTAGTATATATAATACTCCATATGTTGTTACTTTCGAATAATTTATCTCTTATACTATAATAATTTGATAGATTGATGAATTCCTCGTAGACAACATCGTTAATTTTGACTGTCCAATAACTCACAACTGATTAAATCTCAAATCTTTCGACTATAAGATAAACAATTTTCCACGTGATTTAGAACACATGTAAAGACTATTCAATTATTCTTCTATCTCAGGATACTTGATTTCATTACACATTTCTTGTTAACTGTGATGAAGATGTAATTCATGTACCAGATTTATCATTTGGGAGGGAATGCTAGTGTTACTTTGAATTTACTAAGTTTTGATCCTGAAAGATGGTGAAGTGTAATAATAGGTATTTCATCAATATATGTGTTTAATACTAAATAGTATTGTTAGGGTAGAAAGACATATAACAATGAGATATGTGTTAAGGGATGGACTTCTAATAAGTTTAAAGTTGATTACCATGGGATGTGTGAAGAGGTCATTTAATTGCAATATTATAGCAATCAGAATATAGTCTTTTCATTCAAATGTTATTGGTATGATACCATTGATAGAGAAATCAGAGTAGATCTACATCATGATTAGTTGAAATTAATACAAAGACTACACTTCGCAACGTCGACAATGTCTTTGTTTTTACCAAGAAATAACAAAAAGTTTATTACACATACATTCCTTCATTTAGAAAGGTTCGTTCAACAGTGGATTGGGTATCCGTAATAAAAACCAAACCCAGAGGTCATGTCCACGTTGTTCAAGATGGCAACGATGAATTAGTTGTAGGAAATGATGTCTTTCCACTTGACGAATTAGTTGATCTATATCGAGTTGCTCCATTTAATAACTTCGAAGATAATTCAAATTTGCATGTCGCCGAGAATACTTTTATTGATGTTGATATTGAGAAGTTGAATGGTGTTTTCAGAACTAGCAGACATACATAAGTCAATGAAGATAATATTAGCAATAAAATCAACATAGAAAATTATGATGGACGATGATGAAATTGAAAAGGATGAAATTATTTTGCACAACACTAATGTATAATGCTATAAACTGTAATGTAATATTTATAGATGAAATTAACTTTAATGTAATGACAATAATGTTTATTTATTATTAAATTACAAAGAAACATTTATTTAATGTATTTTTATATATAGAACTAGTGTTATTGTGCTCTGTGTGCTGTAGTGATTTTAAGTAATTATAGGATGGATACATAAAGAATCCAGATACAATCTAGCAATAGAAACTGTTTTGCACGAATGAAAATACCGATGGACATGAAAAATACAAAAGATACACAGATGAATTAAATCCGTCGATATATTCTAGAAATCATTGAAATTGTTCCATTCTCACTAACACTGTTTATTGTGTTCAACGCACACGGGATCATCGAGAATTAATGTCTGTCGGTATTTTTTCGAGAGGTAAGTTACTGTTCACTTTTCACTTGCATTGTTTATTTACAGTTCAGTACATACAGAATCACCAATGGTTACTGTATGTCGGTATTTTCCTGAGAGCTAAGATACTATTCCTTTCTTATTTGCACTATTTATTACTTATCAATATAGTGATTTCATATATATATATATATATATATATATATATATATATATATATATGAAATCACTGATTGTAAATGAACGTCGATATTTTTCTGAGATCTAAGGTACTGTTCATATCTCACTTGCATTATTTATTATTGATCAGTACATATGGAATCACTGGCATACGAAAAAAAGTAGTTAGTAATAGTTGGCGTGATTCTGAAAATTTTTGATTAAATTAAAAATTTAAATTAGACTTTGCAAACGGATATTAACAGAAAAATTAAAAATATTAATATTTAATTGTCCATCAGTAAAAAAGCCTCAAATTAAAATACTAAAATCCCTAAAATCAGAACAGACGGGCACAATTCTCTTCTTCTCTCTTCCTTTGCAACTTGTTTTCTCCTTCTTCCAAATCTTCATCTTTCTCTTTCTTCTCTTTCTCTTTCTATCCTCAACCCATTATCTTCTCCTCTCTTTTTCTCCACGCGTAGATATATTTTCTTCTATTCTTCTTCTCTATTTATTTAATGATTTGTTCAAATTGTTTTCTCTTTTAGGCTCGGGAAAATTCAACATTAAGGTAAGATTCTTCCTTTTCCTTCTCTTTTCATAATTTTTTTCATTTTTTGTTATTAATAATTGTATAAATTTTGTTGGGAAGTTTTGTTTTTTTTTCATTATCAATAATTGTGTAAATGTTAGTGGATTTTTTTTAAAAAAACATTTCTATTATAAATAATTGTATAAATGTTGATGGCAATTTTTAAAATGTTTTAAAGTTTTTTGCTATAAATAATTGCATAAATGTTGATGGAAATTGTTTTTTATTTTTTTATTTTTTTGTTATTAATAATTGTAAAAATGTTATTGGAAATTTTTAATTTTTATGTTCTTTAATGATTGTATATATATTTTTGGCATTTTTTAAATTATTTCTATTTTTTTCTTATTAATATGGTTAGCTAATTGATTTGTTGGTGTTAACAAACAATTAATGAATGCAATTTTAGGTTTGCAAATATTGAGGCTCTCAGAACTATAACATCAACAATGAAATCTTCAATGGAAATTATATTGTTTTAATAGAGTTAGGTTTCCAAACATTCTAAATGAAAATCTATGATTAATGCATGGTTCGGAAGGTTTAAGGTTAATAATTACTTAAATATCTTTTTATTATATTGATTTGATTAGTTTATTTACTTATTAAGAAAAATTTTCTTATATAAATCTCAACAACAAGAAAATTTTTGAATGGATCATAATATAAATATTTAGTTCCCACATATTGACTTAGTACTTCTAATAGGAAAAATCTTTTAAATTAAAGGGCAAAAACTTATAAATTAAAAGATAGAAAAAAAATCATTTCAATCTATATATAGAAGGTAGTTGCTCATGCTATTTGAAAGAAAAGAAACCTACTATATATAACCATGAGCCCAAATGGACATTTTTTTTTCTCACACAACACAAATGATCACATAACACATAGCAAAACACCACACCGACTCTATTTGTGAGAATGATGTTTGTGAGGATCAATAATGCGCACAGCAATCCATGTTTTGTATATTTTTTCATGGTATCTTGCCTTATTTTACCATGTAAAATTATTTATCTATATAGTTAATGTATTAGAAATTTATTTTAACAATACATGGTTAAGGGATACATTTGAAGTCAAATTCAAAACGGAATTTGTTCACTTTTAAGGTTAAGATTTTGATTGAAATTATGCTCTAATAAAAGTACTTTAACTTGAAATCCTAACTTGTTTAAAACAAATTATAAGTGAATTATAAATTAATTTTTATAGAATCCATAGTTAGCATGATTTGCAAACCCAGTAACCTTCAATACCATATGAATAGATTACAAGATTTTCTTGTAACTGTGGAAAGTTGGAAAATTAACATGATTTTTTTAAAAAAATATAATTAAATATTAGGTTTATTGAAAATTAAAATTCGTTATTTATTTTAGTTTTCTTTGTATGGAGTTATTATATTCTTAGAAAAAAAATCTGGAATTGGGTTTATGCTTAGTTTTACAATTGTCTACTTTTTCCTATCATGTTTTTAAATAAAAAATAATCTATCATATTATTAAATAAAAAATAAAGGGAAAATTATTATTCATAAGTAACATGTTTTTTTTCCTTTTATTTTTATCTTTTCTTTTTATTTTTTTTTCATTTTTGTATTTCAATATTGAGTTTTTTGGGAATTATACTTCGTTATTTATTTTGATTTTTTTATATAGGGTTATCATGATCTTGAAAAAATATTTTGTCATTAAGTTGGTGCTTAGTTTTATGATCATCTACTTTTTATATCATATTATTAAATAAAAAATGGATCTGAAATAATATTATGAATTGAGCTTTATAATTTATTTCGATTTATTTTTTATGAGGTTATCATGATCTTAGAAAAACATACAACATTGAGTTGGTGCTCGATTCTCTTAGCATCTATTTTTTTAATCATATTAATAAATAAAAAATAATTATAGAAAAAACATAATTATTGAGAATTAGGCTTCATGATTTATTTCTATTTACTTTTATGGGGTTATTGTGGTCTTAAAAAAATATCTCGGTATTGAGTTCGTGATCGGTTTTACAAGCGTCTATTTTTTTCATATAATTAAATAAAAATACTTTTAAAAAAAGTTATTAAACTTAATGGAGTTAATGACCCAAATTGCCAATTTAGTAGGTTAATCTAGGTTGATTCGGGTTGATCTAATGTGTTTTTATCTTAATAATCTTTTAAGAAAAGATGTCATATTGAAACTATTTTTAAAGTTAAACCATGTTTTTACCAGTCTTTTAAGTTTTTTTTAACGCACCAAGGCGTTTTGGTCTTGCTAAGGCAACTCTCATTCAATTTAATTTGAACTTTAAGCTAAACAAGAAGTATGGTTGAGAGGTTTCATGTTTGACTTGCCAAACTGGGTTTAATGACACTGTCAAATAATTTCTCTTAGTATGGACATTATTTTTTACATGTAAAAAAATCTTGGTCCTGCCACAACATAGCGTGAAGAATTATCTAGTTGCAACTATTCTTGCATAGTAACACAAAAACTTAAAAAAAAAAAATCTTGACCAAGGTATCATCATTTGACAATTTTTTTAATTTTTGAGACAAAAAAAAGAATTGATATATATTTTTTAGGTTCTCAAGAGTTGCTATGATATTGAGAAATGCACATGTAAAAAGGTCATTGCAAATTTAAGAAAATTTGGCTTAACATGGCTTATGAAAACTATCTTTAAATTTTAATCAAATATATTTTTTTATAAATAACTTATAAAATAAATAAGTTAAATTTTAAATTGGAAGAATTTTTAATAAAAATAATTTAATTTTTTTAAAGTATAAGTAAGAATTCATAAGTTAAAATTTTTAACTTGCTTTCATAACAAATTTTTATTTAAATTAAAATTCATTTCTAACTAAAGATATTTATGATTTTTTCATGAATCAAAATTTAACAAAACCAAAAAAAAGAGGAGGGGATTTTAGTGTATAGCTCATCACAAAACACTATTTACTTGAATAGTATTTTCTTTTCCATTTCTTTGTTTTTTTTCCATATATGTTTTTCTTCTTTCTATTTTTTCAAATTTCTTCAATCGAGTAATATTAGATTTATTTGGGATTGAGCTTCATATTTTTTTAAATTTATTTTTATGAGGTTATGTCAGTCTCATAACCCGAACCACGAGTTTAACTCGATTTACTTGAGTTTTTCTTCCTTTTCCTGATTGCTTTTTTTTTTCAATTTTATCCTTGAATATTGAGTTGATTAGGAATTAGGCTTCTTGATTAGTTTTAGTTTAAATTCAATGAAATTATCCTCATGTCATGACTCGGGTCACGAGTTTAGTATGTTAACTTAGATTGACTCGAGTTATTATTTTGTCTTTTTTAAACAGAATTCTTAATTTCAATTTCATCATTCAACATTAGATTTATTGGGGTCTGAACTTCATAGTTTCTTTAAATATACGTTTCATGAGGACATCCCAGTTTCATGACCCGAATCGTGAGTTTGGCGAGTTAACTCGATTGACTCAGGTTTTTTCATTTTTCTAATTGATTTTTTTTATCGATTTCATCCTTCAACATTGGGTTAATTGAAAATTAGGCTTCGTGATTTATTTGGTTTATTTTCTATGAAGTTATCGTCATCTCATGACTCAAGTTACTTATTTGATGAGTCAAACCGGGTTAACTTGAGTTTTTTTCCCTATTTTTTAATTATTTTTTTCAATTTCATCTTTAAATAATAGGTTGATTGAGAATTGAACTTCATAATTAAATATATTTATGATTGTTTTCATGAATCAAGAGTTAACAAAAAGAAAAGAGGAGATTTTACTATATGATCCTCACAAAACACTATTTACATGAATAATATTTTCTTTTCCCTTTCTTTGTTTTTTTCCCATCTATGTTTTTCTTCTATTTTATTTTAAATTTCAATTCCAATTATATTTATTTGGGATTGAGCTTCATATTTTTTTTCAATTTACTTTTTATGAGGTTATGTCAGTCTCATGACTCGGATCATGAGTTTGATTCGGTTTACTCAAGTTTTTCTTCCTTTTCCTGATTTATTTTCTCAATTTTATCCTTCAATATTGAGTTGATTCAGAATTAGGCTTCTTGATTTGTTTTGGTTTGAATTCAATGACATTATCTTCGTTTCATGACTTAGGTCACGAGTTTGTTAGAAATTAGATTTCATAATTTGTTTTGATTTATTTTTCAAAGGGTAATCATGTATCATGACTTAGCATATGGGTTAGCTGAATAACCCGACTTGATCTGAATCGATCTAATATTTTGTTATCTCAATATTTATATAAAAATATCTCATCTTGAATATTTATTATGAGACAAACCATATTTTTACTAATAATTTGTATTGCTTTTAAACTTGTTAAATCAATAAAATCATATCAGATCAATCCTCATATATTTTAAAATTATTTTTTACTATAAAAACACATTAATAATATCTAAATATATTAAATATCTTTTTATATTAAAAACAACTTGCAATATAACACGCGAGAAAATAATCTTATCATTATTGTATTTTCTTACATAGGATGTTGGGTGGCTACAAGTAGAGGGAAGACAATAAATGTTAGCTTTTGTCCTGTATGTTCTTCCCTTGTATTATTTAAAGTTTGGCACATAGATTTTTTCCACGCTGAACCAGAGTCGACTTGGACTTGGACTTGGATCCTTCTTCTAGAAATTTTTGGACACAAAACTTCAATGTGAAAATAGGAATAGTGGCCATGAATGTAGTGGTCGTTTATTTTTATCTTTTAAAAGTATTTAAAAATAAAATAAAATTTTTATTTATTTTTCTTTTATTTCAAATTAATATGTTTTTGATATTATAGTGTAGAGTAATTTTTAAAATTATTTATTTTAATTAAAATTATATTGATTTTTTATATTAAAACTATTTAAAATTTTTAAAAATATTAATTTAATATTTTTTAAATAAGTGTTAATGCAAAAACAAACCGTCAATGTAATACTCAGAAAAACTGGTCCCTGTTTCACATCTAAACAAATCTCTGACTCCTATTTTCTCTCACCCGTAAACAATACGAAAGGGAATTATAGTGAACAATACGGAAGGAATTAAAATGCTCCCACTTGCATATTTGAAGATAAGAATTATTAATTTAAGATTGCAGAAAGAGATTTATGTGCCTATAATAATATGATTCAGCCAATGCATAATAGACATCATAGCCTTTTGAGTTGTGAAATTGCTCATAAAAAATCATTCTAGAGATTGTTGATGATTTTAATCAAGAAAAGTGACAAAGGCAGCATGATAATTGTTCTTACCAAACAACATACAAGTTGCAAGCCAATCCTGGGCCTCATGGGGAGTTCTCAAACTATAATCCCTCCAAAAAAAAATTGTTTCCTCACTGTTTTGTTCTTGTTTCTTTCAACTTCAAGTGCCCAGAACGTTTTGCGAAGAGGTTCATCTCTATCAGTAGAAGATGATTCAGACATCCTTACCTCACCAGATAAAACATTCTCTTGTGGATTCTATGGGATGGGACAAAATGCTTATTGGTTCTCTATTTGGTTCACCAATTCCAAGGACAGGACTGTGGTTTGGATGGCCAACAGAGACAGACCTGCCAATGGCCGAGGTTCAAGAGTTTCTCTACGACGAGACGGTGCTATGGTCTTGACAGATGTTGATGGCTCCATCATATGGGAGACTAACACCACCTCCACTGATGTTGGAAGAGCAGAGCTTCTGGACACTGGTAACCTTGTTCTTAAAGACCCTGGTGGTAAGATTCTATGGCAAAGCTTTGATTTTCCTACTGATACACTTCTTCCAAACCAGTTATTTACAAAGAGGACAAAGCTGGTTGCTAGATTGCATAGCGGGTCTTATGCCTCTGGATATTTTAGTTTCTTTTTTGATAATGATAATGTGCTGAGGTTGATATATGATGGTCCTGATATTTCAAGCATATACTGGCCTAATCCTGATTTTGATGTGTTCAGAAATGGTAGAACAAATTATAATAGCAGCAGAACTGCAGTTTTTGATGAAATGGGCCATTTTATATCTAGTGATCAGCTCCAGTTCAGCGCTCCTGACACGGGTTTATTAAGGATCAAAAGGAGGCTAACAATGGACCATGATGGGAATCTCAGGCTTTATAGCCTTAACAATGAAACTGGATTGTGGGTGATATCATGGCAAGCTCTTTCTCAGCTTTGTACTGTTCATGGAATTTGTGGGATAAATTCGATTTGTGTAAATACACCGGACCCCAAGTGTTCATGCCCACCTGGCTATGAGATCACTGAGCCTGGTAATTGGAATAAAGGCTGCAAGCCTATGTTCAACAGCACTCTTTCACAGTCTCAGCAAGTGAAGTTTGTGCTGTTGCCCCATGTAGATTACTGGGGATTTGATCTTAATTACAGTGACACCGCAACATTCAACTCCTGCATGAAGATCTGCTTGGAGGATTATCGGTGTAATGCATTTAGCTATAGGCTAGATGGGAGACGCCTTTGCTACACAAAAGGCGTGCTTTTCAATGGTTACCAGTCCGCAAGTTTTCCAGGCAATATATATCTGAGATTGCCAGTTAGTTTTGAGACATCTCAGCTCGGTATTCTTAATGGCACTGACCTCATTTGCCAGTCTGCTGAATCAGAAACAACGATCGGTTCTCCTTCTATGTATAACTTCAACACTAAGAGGACGAGATGGGTTTATTTCTACTCATTTGCTTCTGCCATTGGACTTATTGAAATTCTCTTTGTAGTTTCAGGTTGGTGGTTTCTTTTCAGAAAGCGTGATTCGCCAAATTTGGCGGAAGACGGATATCATCTGGTATTAAGTCCATTTAGGAGGTTTACTTACACTGAGCTCAAGAAGGCGACGAATAACTTCAAGGAAGAGCTGGGAAGGGGAGGTTCTGGAGCCGTGTATAAGGGCATTTTGACAGATGAAAGGGTTGTAGCTGTGAAGAGACTGGAAAACATGTACCAAGGGGAAGATGTATTTTGGGCAGAAGTGAGCACAATTGGAAAAATCAATCACATGAACCTGGTGAGAATGTGGGGATTCTGTTCAGAGGGCAAACACAGACTCCTAGTCTATGAGTACATGGAATATCAATCACTGGACAAGCATCTATTCTCCCCAACGTTTCTTGAATGGAAAGACAGGTTTAAAGCGGCCTTAGGTATAGCTAAGGGTTTGGCTTATCTTCATCACGAGTGTTTAGAATGGGTGATACATTGTGATGTGAAGCCAGGAAATATTCTTTTGGACAGTGAATTTGAACCCAAGATTGCAGATTTTGGGCTTGCCAAGTTGTCTCAGAGGGGTGGTAATAGCTCCGACTTCTCTCAGATTCGAGGAACCAAGGGTTACATGGCTCCAGAGTGGGCTACAAATCTTCCTATCACTGCAAAAGTTGATGTTTATAGTTATGGAGTTGTGGTTCTAGAGATAGTGAAAGGAATCCCACTCTCAAATTGGGTCATAGAGGGCAGGGAAGAGCATGATGAATCAGATCTAACAAGGTTTGTCAGAGTTGTGAAAAGGAAAATTCAGTGCGGAGAGGCCTCTTGGATAGAAGAAATAGTGGATCCAAGATTGAATGGTCAGTTTAGCAGGAGCCAAGCAACAACGATTGTTGAACTTGGCATGTCTTGTGTAGAGGAAGATAGAAACAAGAGACCAACAATGGATTCGGTAGTCCAAGCTCTATTAGAATGTCTAGATGAATCTTAAACCCAGCTTTTGGACAGTCGGTAAATTCTTCAAATTTTAATTTGTTATGTAGTTTCCTTTTGGAGTTTTGGTTCTATAGTAATTTTGTGCTTCTGTCATCGAATAACAGTCGTGTTGTTAAAATTCTACCGTGCCTTCAGGTGTAAAAATTGTTTGGTCAAATCTGCGTTGTCATGCATAGGGGATTGGCCACTAGGGACTGACGCATGCCTTCAGGTTTTGAAATAACACGAGGGTTACAAACTAGCTCACTAGTTTTCTAGCTCACAATGGCTCCTAATAAAACCCAAGAATTATAAAATAACTAAATTTAAAAGATTAAAGCACACCTAAACCGAAGGGCAAATTGTTTTATTTTGAAGGGAAAGGAAGTAATTTAACTATGTTTAAATTAAGTAAAAGACCAAAAAGCTTATGAATGTTTTTTTTTTTTTTTGCAGCCAATGATAAATTAGTATTTTTCCTGTGAAAAAAAATAGCTGACCGATTTACCCTAATAAATTAAATAATGACTATTGGTTCTCATGAAAATGACAATAATATCCCCATCAGTTAGTCCAATGACTTTTAGGGGCAAAACAGTAGACATATTATTCAAATCTAGTGTTTTGTGTCTTAGAGTCTATTTGTCTAAGCGGCAACATTTACGTTTCTTAAAAACATATTGATATGTTTGGTTGCTACATGCTAAAAAATTCTAAAACATGGGTCTCATTATTTTGTTGAGGCAGGACCCTAATTTTGAAAAAGCAATAAAATACTGCTTCTTGCAAGTTCAACAACATGTTGAACTTTCTAGAGATAACAGAGATGAAAAATTTATCAGCTTATCCTCTTCTTCTTTGTTGTTGTTCTCGTCTATTTTTCGCATTCATTTCTATTTAGTGCGTATAGCAACCCTACAAGAAACCATTACTGCTAACAACAATTAAAGTGATAGATGCATCTCTTTCTATAGGAAACCATTGAATTACGGAGAAAAAACGAGGGGGTAAGGGAAGGGGGCAAGAAAGAGTTAGAAATGCAGGGCATTGCTATAGTAAAGCCATTAATTGTCTGTATAAAGACTCAAGTTCGGTCAATATTTGTAGCGGAACTCTTTTTCAATGGGTTTGAACATGTATCCCATTACATTTTATTGGTTGTAATATTATTATTTTTTATGTAATTCTTCATTAATATTAATATTAATGAAGTCCTTTTAAATAATTATATCATAATATCAAATTGAATCATAATTTTTAACCAAACACATTAAATTATTTTTCGTTCAACCTCAATTTTAACTACAGTTTTAACCAAACATATATTTTTCCAAATCAATCACAACTAAAAACACTTTTTATAAAACTATTTTTTTCAAACTACATCCTTCACAATACAAAACACAATTTTACAATGAATCAGTGACCCGGCCCTTCCAAGTTTTTGTTAAAATGAAGCATTTCCATCATTTGGATTATGTGGCTGGAGTACAATTTGAAAAATTTTTAGCAATCTTCACAGAGGCAACTCCTTCACTGTATAATAATCTTTCTCATCTCCCGACTTCTTATGAAGTTCTACATCCAGGGGCTCTCAAGGAATTGCATTAGATGAATTGTGAAACGCTACTGGTCTCTTTTTTTTGTTTCTTTATCTAGAAAGCAACTGCAGCTGTCATTTTAACCATGTTTATCTGACATTCCCTTGAATCCTTTTCTTCTAGATGAAGAAAATTATTACCAGACGAGAGGGAGAGAGTAAAAGAGTGAAACAACAAGCTTCTCAAAATCTAACCAGGCCATAATGCTTTTTAAATGACATTTTTCCTCAAGTCTAATTGCTCTTACTTACATTGCCTAATAACCTAAAACACAGGGTGATTACAGGGAACATATTCCACTAGATCAATTGATATTTTAGTAAAAAAAATTTGCTCATTGACTCAAGTGCATCACAGTCCAAAATCTTATATTCTGGATTTCCCATATGAAATAGAGCACTGTTTATACAACAGTGAGGCATAAAAGAACCAGTTTCACAATAAAAGATATGTACATTTTCACAATTGTGGTATATAAAAACCAGCTTCAACAAGTTTTACAACATAATCCTACTCCATGATTTACCAAGGGGTATGTGTAGCCAGGCACCAATTTTTGGTCGTGTATTTCAGAGGAAACATGGTATCGATTGCAAATTCAAATCTCACTAGACCACGGTCTTATATCTCATTAGGGTAGCAAAAAGAATCAGGATATGGTCACCCTCACATCATACAGCTGCCTTTACTAGTGGCCATCTTGATCAACCAAAACTCACTCAAATAGGAAGACCTCTTGTATCACATATCCTAGTCATCAGTTCTGAAGAACTAACCTAGTTGATTCCAATTTGTTTTGGCTTCATTTTTACTACAATTTTAGTAGTAAGATTCAGAATTAAACACCGATGCCTTAAAAACGTATTATCTAGATAGCATAGCAGCAAAGAATTGCAAGCAAATCAGTAAAAAATAAAAGATGAAATTTCTTCCTTTGCTTCTCCAGTTTTGTCTTTAACAGTCAATAGAGATTTTTAATTGGACATACAGTTTGTTTATTCTTGTTTCATTCTGCTTCACTGGGAATGAATAGAGGGCATGACCATAGTTTAAAAAGCTTGTGGATCTCAAATATCGCCTTTAGGAGGAATATAATTAGCCTAGCAAATTTATATTGTTTAACATGGAAGATAAAAAATTGCCCCGAGAAACAAACATCAGTTTCTGAAATATAATAGAAAAGGTTTCCAATTATGTTAATCAATTGGTCGAGATTAGGAGGGAAAAAATCAATCAATTATGTTAATTTCTTTGTTTTTTTCCCATCTATGTTTTTCTTCTTCTTTTTTAAAATTTTAGTTCCATCTTGTAATATTAGATTTATTAAGGATTGAGCTTAATAAAATTTCAATTCCATCTTTTTAAAATTTCAATTGAGCTTAATATTTTTTTTCAATTTACTTTTTATGAGGTTATGTTAATCTCATGACCCGGACCACGAGTTTAACTTTGTTTACTCGAGTTTTTCTTCCTTTTCCTGATTGTTTATTTTTTCTCAATTTTATCGATCCTTCAATATTGATTTGATTCGGAATTAGACTTCTTGATTTGTTTTGGTTTGAATTCAATGAGATTATCCTCGTCTCATAACTCGGGTCAAGAATTTGATGGGTTAACTTGGATTGACTCGAGTTATTCTTTTATGCCTTTTTTTAATAGAATTCTTAATTTCAATTTCATCATTCAACATTAGATTTATTGGGGACTGAACTTCATAATTTCTTTCCACATACTTTTTATGAGATCATCTCAGTTTCTTGACCCAAACCGCGGGTTTGACAAGTTAATTCGGTTAACTCAGGTTTTTTCACTTTTCTAATTGACTTTTTTTTTCTCGATTTCATTCTTTAACATTAGGTTAATTAGGATTTAGGTTTCATGATTTGTTTTAGTTTGCTTTCTATGAGGTTATCATCATCTTTACGATGATGGATAATCGCCTATAGGTCACTGGTTTGGTGGGTCAAACCGAGTTGACTAGAGTTTTTTTCCTGTTTTTTAATCATTTTTTTTCAATTTCAACTTTAAATACTAGGTTGATTGAGAATTGAACTTCATAATTTGTTTCAATTTTCTTTCTATTGGGTTATCCCGATCTAATGATTTAGGTTGCGAGTTTGTTAGGTTAACCCGAGTTGACTCGGGTTATTTTTTTGTTCTATTTTTAATTGATTTTTTTTTCAATTTCATCATTCAATATTGATTTTGTTGGAAATTAGATTTCATAATTTGTTTTGATTTGTTTTTTCACAAGGTTATCATGTATCATGACACGATCAAAGAGTTGATGTCTTATCCCAAGTGCTGAAGTGTCAAAGTAATAAATAACCCGGCAAGACCGGGGTCGAACCACAGGGAGATGAACTATATAAATTATAAATAATAATAATAATAATAACAACAACGATGATGATGATGATAATGGTGATGATGAGTTAAAGAGGACTCTGAGATGTAAGATTAATGTGAAGATTAAACAATGATAAAAACAAATATTAAGGTTAAAGGATTCACTAATAGTATTAAAGATAAGCAAAGTAAAAACTCTTTATAAATTATCAACATGATCATATTAATCATCTTATTTACATAATACCATACTTATAAATTTTATCAGGTATTCATGATGCTAACTTATGTTGACAACAAATCAAGTTCCTCTCATAACAACGATGTCGACCGAAGACTATGAAAGATGGAGTATTTGATGTACCAAGTGTTATACAACACAAATCTAGATTAACCATTTAACAAGTAAGGTATTAAGAATTAATAAGATAAAAATGATAAGACATGTTAATAGCAAGTTGTCTAGGATATAAGCATTGAAGTCCATATTGAGTTTATATTATACTTATCCTAACACCATTAGTGAAACCTTTTCACCTTGACATGATAAACTTAGCTAAACATTATGAAGAAGAAAAATATAAATAAACAATATAAGAACATAAACATGATACAAGTTAACTAAGTATAGTAAACGAAATGAAAAGCATAAACAAGAGATTAATGAAAGCAAAACTTAAGCATTACAAAAATATAAAGAAAGAGAGCAAGAACACGATCTTGATCTGAAAACCAAGATGCCTAAATGAATGGCAAATGCCTCATTTTATAGTCTAAAATTCAGAACTATTCATTTGGTAATTGATTATTGATGAAGTGGCCAACTATTGATTTAGTGGACTTGGTGGACAACAACACTCAAGCATTTTGGCTTGATGAAATTACATTGATTCAATCAGAATTTGACAAAGTGTTCTTCTTAACAGTTGTTGGAAATCATCTTCTCTTTGCACCCATAACATTTCAGAGCGTTTGGATCATTAGAGCTCTAGATATGGCTAAAATACTGAGTAGTGCTTCTGGTGAACATGATGGACAGACTTCAAGTTCTTGTCTGAATGAAATGTCATTGCTAACATCAGAATGGAAGCAGGTCGTCCTCATAAAAGTTATTGGAAATTGTCTTATCCTTCCACCCACCAAATTTGACGTTATTTTTCCTTCTAGAACTGCAGTTATGGGTAAAATTCTGGGCAGTGTTTGGGCTGCATTGACAGATTCTGACTTCTCTTTTTGTGGCCAAACTTTGAATTTGAAAATGGCAGATTTGGGTCTTCCACTATTCATGAATGTTGTAGGCCTATTTCTTAAATTTCTAGTCATATAAACCAAACTGAAATCCAAGATCTATAGCTCAAGATATGACCCAATGACTGAACAGTGTTCCAATTTGAATTGAATCGGCATCTCCTTTCTAAGCTTAGCTTTTTCTTTGTCCTTTCACTTTCAATAGTTAATCACAGCAATTAATCCTTTGAATTGTAAGATATGCCTGCATTTAAAATAAGTATTTACCATAAATTAAAGCTATCTTATATTATCATACTTATTTTTATAAAACATGCTATAGTTAAGAAGTTATTGATACTTCAAGTACAAAATGATGATATAAAACCTTGATAAAAAATACACTTTTAAATACTAATCATATCATGGCTTGCATGTGGATTAGCTAGTTAACCCGACTTGACCCGAATCGATCTAATATTTTGTTGTCTCAATATTATATAAAAAAATATAATATTGATTATTTATTATGAGACAAACCATATTTTTACTAGTCATTTGAGTTACTTTGAACTTATTAAATCAATAAAATGATATTAGATGAATCCCATATATTTTAAAATTATTTTTTACTACAAAATACATTAATAATATCTAAATATATTAAATATCTTTTTATATTAAAAACAACTTGCAATATAACACGCAAGAAAATAATCTTATCATTATTGTATTTTAGTACATAGTATGTTAGGTGGCTACAAGTTGAGTGAAGACTATACATGTTAGCTTTTGTCCTGTATGTTCTTCCATTGGTATTATTTAAAGTTTGGCACATAGATTTTTAACTTCGACCCAGAGTCGACTTGGACTTGGATCCTTCTTCTAGGTTGTAAGAACTTTTTGGACACAAACCTTCAATGTGAAAATAGGAATAGTGGCCTTGGCAGGCTTTGCCCTGCCTGAGTGCCCTGGTTCGAGCTCTCGTGTGTACCCAGCACATGAGGGTTAAACTGCTGTGGTCAATTCGTGTGACTTGTTCCGCCCCCGTCCCGGGTTCGACCCTCTATGTGTACGCCTGTCACCCCCGCGGTGCCTTACCTGCTCCTGGACTTGCAGGATGTCCAGCGGGCCGTGGAGAATAATCATTATTGTATTTTAGCGGGCCAATGCATAATAGACATCATAGCCTTTTGAGTTGTGAAATTGCTCATAAAAAATCATTCTAGAGATTGTTGATGATTTTAATCAAGAAAAGTGACAAAGGCAGCATGATAATTGTTCTTACCAAACAACATACAAGTTGCAAGCCAATCCTGGGCCTCATGTGGAGTTCTCTAACTTCAATCCCTCCAAAAAAAAATTGTTTCCTCACTGTTTTGTTCTTGTTTCTTTCAACTTCAAGTGCCCAGAACGTTTTGCGAAGAGGTTCATCTCTATCAGTAGAAGATGATTCAGACATCCTTATCTCACCAGATAAAACATTCTCTTGTGGATTCTATGGGATGGGACAAAATGCTTATTGGTTCTCTATTTGGTTCACCAATTCCAAGGACAGGATTGTGGTTTGGATGGCCAACAGAGACAGACCTGCTAATGGCCGAGGTTCAAGAGTTTCTCTACGACGAGACGGTGCTATGGTCTTGACAGATGTTGATGGCTCCATCATATGGGACACTAAGACCCCCTCCACTGATGTTGGAAGAGCAGAGCTTCTGGACACTGGTAACCTTGTTCTTAAAGGCCCTAATGGTACGAATCTATGGCAAAGCTTTGATTTTCCTACTGATACACTTCTTCCAAACCAGTTATTTACAAAGAGGACAAAGCTGGTTGCTAGATTGCATAGCGGGTCTTATGCCTCTGGATATTTTAGTTTCTTTTTTGATAATGATAATGTGCTGAGGTTGATATATGATGGTCCTGATATTTCAAGCATATACTGGCCTAATCCTGATTTTGATGTGTTCAGAAATGGTAGAACAAATTATAATAGCAGCAGAACTGCAGTTTTTGATGAAATGGGCCATTTTATATCTAGTGATCAGCTCCAGTTCAGCGCTCCTGACACGGGTTTATTAAGGATCAAAAGGAGGCTAACAATGGACCTTGATGGGAATCTCAGGCTTTATAGCCTTAACAATGAAACTGGATTGTGGGTGATATCATGGCAAGCTCTTTCTTAGCTTTGTACTGTTCATGGAATTTGTGGGATAAACTCGATTTGTGTAAATACACCAGACCCCAAGTGTTCATGCCCACCTGGCTATGAGATCACTGAGCCTGGTAATTGGAATAAAGGCTGCAAGCCTATGTTCAACAGCACTCTTTCACAGTCTCAGCAAGTGAAGTTTGTGCTGTTGCCCCATGTAGATTTCTGGGGATTTGATCTTAATTTCAGTGCATCCACTACATTCGACTCCTGCATGAAGCTCTGCTTGGGGGATTATCGGTGTAAAGCATTTAGCTATAGGCTAGATGGGGGAGGACGTTGCTTCACAAAAGGCGTGCTTTTCAATGGTTACCAGTCCCCAAGTTTTCCAGGCAATATATATCTGAGATTGCCAGTTAGTTTTGAGACATCTCAGCTCGGTATTCTTAATGGCACTGACCTCATTTGCCAGTCTGCTGAATCAGAAACAACGATCGGTTCTCCTTCTATGTATAACTTCAACACTAAGAGGACGAATTTGCTTCTGCCATTGGACTTATTGAAATTCTCTTTGTAGTTTCAGGTTGGTGGTTTCTTTTCAGAAAGCGTGGTTCGCCAAATTTGGCGGAAGACGGATATCATCTGGTATTAAGTCCATTTAGGAGGTTTACTTACACTGAGCTCAAGAAGGCGACGAATAACTTCAAGGAAGAGCTGGGAAGGGGAGGTTCCGGAGCCGTGTATAAGGGCATTTTGACAGATGAAAGGGTTGTAGCTGTGAAGAGACTGGAAAACATGTACCAAGGGGAAGATATATTTTGGGCAGAAGTGCGCACAATTGGAAAAATCAATCACATGAACCTGGTGAGAATGTGGGGATTCTGTTCAGAGGGCAAACACAGACTCCTAGTCTATGAGTACATGGAATATCAATCACTGGACAAGCATCTATTCTCCCCAACGTTTCTTGAATGGAAAGACAGGTTTAAAGCGGCCTTAGGTATAGCTAAGGGTTTGGCTTATCTTCATCACGAGTGTTTAGAATGGGTCATGCATTGTGATGTGAAGCCAGGAAATATTCTTTTGGACAGTGAATTTGAACCTAAGATTGCAGATTTTGGGCTTGCCAAGTTGTCTCAGAGGGGTGATAATAGTTCCGACTTCTCTCAGATTCGAGGAACCAAGGGTTACATGGCTCCAGAGTGGGCTACAAATCTTCCTATCACTGCAAAAGTTGATGTTTATAGTTATGGAGTTGTGGTTCTAGAGATAGTGAAAGGAATCCCACTCTCAAATTGGGTTATAGAGGGCAGGGAAGAGCATGATGAATCAGATCTAACAAGGTTTGTCAGAGTGGTGAAAAGGAAAATTTAGTGCGGAGAGACCTCTTGGATAGAAGAAATAGTGGATCCAAGATTGAATGGTCAGTTTAGCAGGAGCCAAGCATTGAACTTGGCATGTCTTGTGTAGAGGAAGATAGAAACAAGAGACCAACAATGGATTCGGTAGTCCAAGCTCTATTAGAATGTCTAGATTAAAGAGAATATTATACCTGCAGAGACAATTACATCAGCAAATCATATAAAATCTGTTAGTCCCATGCAATCTGCTGATTCCACTACATCAGCCTTGGAAGTCTCCTAATCCCAAGCAACTGCATTCCTTAGTTAGAATGATTAATTGACATTCCCTTTGTAATACATGTAATTGATTGGACTTACCTTACATTGCTGAGTTTCTGTAAATAGAAAAGTCTACCGATGTACTAATATTTATACTGCATACAACTTAATAGAAGACACGGTTGTGTAGCAATAATTCTCAATCTCTCTGCTCTCATCTTTTTCTCTTCCATTGAGTTTATAATCCTTATATGGTATCAGAGCTCTTTGGAGCTAACCCTTAAAATATCGATCCTACCCAAACCAATGGCCAACAACCCAAATCTGGAAAATCAAGTAATCTTGATATGTCAAAACTGATTTCTGAAATGTCAAAACTTTCCTCTCCTCCACTCTCATCCCATTCCTTGCCCACCTCCTTCAATATCTCATCCTTGTTCACTGTCCCCATGGATCGCACCAACTACCTGAGTTGGAAATCCCAATTTGAAGATATACTGGAGATGCATGGCTTTATAGCAGTCATCAAAAACAACACAGAACCACCCAAAGTGCAAGAAGATGGTTCTGTGCACCCAGAATTAGCAAAAGATAAACTGGTCCTGAGTTGGATCAAAGCAACTTCCTCCTCTTCCATCAAAACACTTCTCATCCCATGTACCACTGCTCATCAAGCCTGGACCATGCTGGCCAAGCGTCTTTCACCTCTTGCTAGCACCCGTGTACGGATCCTTCGAGACCAAATTCGCACTCTCCGGAAGGACAGCAGCACCACAGTGGTTGATTATCTCAACTATGCCAAATCACTCTTTGATTCTCTCATACAATCTGGTGCAACCATGGACGATGATGAACTAATCAGTTATGTTTTGGATGGACTTGGTCTTGAATATAAAGAGCTAGCCACAACACTTCACCTGCATCTCGATATTGACTTTGATCAATTCTATGATTTAGCTCTAAGAGAAGAGCATTTACAGAAACGCATGTCTCTTACCATGACTTCAGGAGTTGCTATGGCTGCTGACCGTATGCCCAAAGAACGCCCCTTCAATTCATATATGCCCAGTCATAATCATGGATTTGGAAGAGGACGCGGTCGTGGCAGGAATTGGAATCAAGGGCGTGGACCAAGGCGAACAGGGCATTGGGAGCCGGCTCAAGGGGCTTGGTTTCCAGACCGCAACTCTCAGCCACGTGACCCTCAATCTGTTGTCCTCACTTCTTCTCCTGCTACTCTCTCTGATGGGCGCCCTCCTCTGCTTCCAACACCTCAAGGCAGATTCTCAAATACCCAACGCAGTGAAGTCATTTGTTTTCGGTGTGATAAGCAGGGGCATATAGCTCGTTTTTGTCCTGACCGTCGGCCTCATGCATACATGGCAGAAAACTTTACCACCTCTTCTTCTCCTACAGCTGATGTGGCAAATACCAATTGGTGTCTTGATTCAGGTGCTACTCACCATATGACAGCCAACGCAACCTCTCTCCCCGATGCTCATCCTTATACAGGTACAGATACAATTGTTGTTGGAAACGGCAACCAATTAGCAATAACTCATATTGGCAATACACAATTGACCGGGTTGCATAAATCATTAAATCTTAATGAAGTTTTGTATGTGCCTGCTATTCGCAAAAACTTGATCTCTATCCGTCGTTTTTGCTGTGATAATGATTGTTACTTTAAGATGGATGCTAATGGTTTTTCTGTGAAGGACAACAAAACAGAGAAGGTACTCCTTACTGGCAGTAGTTTTGATGGCCTTTATCACATCCAGACATCCCCTTCTATTGCTCGTCAAATTGCTTGTTATGGAAAGCGTACAACACAAGATGTATGGCATGCCAGACTCGGACACCCATCTCATTCAGTTTTTACTACATTGTTGAATAAGTACAACTTACCACTTGATGGTGCAATTGTCTCCAATAAAAAGTGTCATATCTACCCGTTGGGAAAATCTTGTCGGTTACCTTTTGAAGACAGACAATCTCATGCTCAATTTCCATTAGCACTTTTACATCTTGATTTATGGGGTCCTGCACCAATCTCCTCAAATTTTGGCTATCGTTATTATTTTTCCATTGTCGATGATAATACTCGATTTACTTGGTTATATCCATTGGCTAAAAAATCAGATGTTCTTACTACATTTGTTCACTTTAAAAAGTTGGTGGAAAATCGGTTTAGCTCTCACATTAAACAACTGCAGGTTGATGGTGGAGGTGAATTTACCAGCAAATTATTTCTGACATTTTTACGTGATCATGGAATATCTCATCAGATTTCATGTCCGTACACTCCTCAACAAAATGGAGTGGTGGAAAGGAAACATCGACATATTGTTGCAATGGGACTCTGTTTATTGGCCCAGTCCCGCTTGCCCCAAAGCTTTTGGGTTGAAGCCTTCTCTACTGCGGTTTTTCTGATTAATCACCTACCAACTCCTAAGCTTGATCACATATCTCCTTATGAGAAATTACTTCAACGGACACCGGATTATGCATTTCTCAAAAGTTTTGGATGTGCCTGCTTTCCTCATATGGTCCCATACAACAGGCATAAATTATCCTTCAAATATGTTCCATGTGTATTTATTGGCTATGATAATCATTACAAAGGCTATCGCTGTCTTGATCCTATTTCAGGTCGGATTTATATATCTCGACATGTGATTTTTGATGAGGCAAGCTTCCCCTACCCACAACTTCAATCTACATCAGTTGCCCAATCCACACCCACGGTTCACCTTGATATTGGGCCCGGTTTTTACTCTCAAGAAACCAACAATTCTACAAATCCAACCCACTCTACCCCCATTATCCTTGACTCCCCATCGGTCACTACTTCTGCCAGCCCACAACAACCTTCCCCCACACCACCTCTCTCCCCTAGTCCAATAGTAGTCGTTCCTTCCCCTGTCTCCCAATCCAACCATCCTCTACAAACCAGCTCTACAAACCCCATGTCTGTCACCCACACCACAACCCCCTCACCTATGTCAACGCCTCCTCCTTCCCCTATTGACCCATCTCTCCTCCCCAACTCTCCTGCTACACCAAACCCTCCTCAAAAATTTAAGAGTCTCAAGACCATCATCCCATTTGGTCCTGAACCAAAACCCCTCTACTCTCACACCACTCCGCACCCTTTACCCCAGGCTCTCTCTACCGCTTACTCTGATCCCATGTCCCTTGAACCCACAAGTTTCACCCAGGCCTCCAAATACAGTCACTGGCAAGCTGCCATGCAGGATGAATATGATGCCCTTATGCAGAATCACACATGGTCTCTGGTTTCTGCCTCCTCTCACATGAACATTGTTGGCTGCAAATGGGTCTTCAAAGTAAAATGGAAAGCTGATGGCTCCGTTGATCGCTACAAGGCTCGCCTTGTTGCCAAAGGCTTCAATCAACAAGAAGGATTTGATTATGCAGAGACCTTCAGCCCAGTAGTTAAACCGGCCACCATTCGCACTATCTTGTCTCTAGCTATGTCCTGTAACTGGTCTCTTCAACAACTTGATGTTCGGAATGCATTCTTGAATGGCTACTTGGAAGAAACAGTTTACATGAAACAGCCCCCTGGCTTTCATGATTCCTTACGTCCTCAGGATGTATGTCAGCTCCATAAGGCTCTTTATGGCCTTAAGCAGGCTCCTAGAGCTTCGTTCCAACGTCTCAGTGCATTTCTCCTTGCTCAGGGATTTGCCCATAGTCAATCTGATGCATCGCTCTTCATTCATCGTTCCTCTTCCAGCACAATCTATCTTCTTGTTTATGTGGATGATATCATTGTCATCGGGTCTGACCTCCAACATATCCACAGGTTTCTTGATCAATTGTGCTCCACCTTTGACAGTCGCCGATTGGGTGAGCTCAACTTTTTCCTTGGCATGGAAATTGCACGGTTCACTGATCATTTATTCCTCTCTCAAACTAGATATGCAGTTGATTTATTGAAACGGTTTAATATGATTGATTGTAAACCATGTCCTACACCGTTACCGTCTGACACGCAACTATCTTGTTTGGATGGCGATCCCTTGCCTGATCCCTCTACCTATCGCAGCATGGTGGGTGGCCTCCAATATCTCACTCTCTCGCGACCTGATATTACCTTCGGTGTCAATCAAGTGTGTCAGTTCATGCACAACCCTCGTTCTTCCCATCTTCAGGTTGTCAAACGCATTCTTCGGTATATTAAGGGTACAGTTGAGCAAGGCCTTGTGTTTCACAAGTCCGATGACTTCACTTTACGCAGCTTCTCTGATGCTGATTGGGCTAGCTCTGTTGATGATCGACGATCCACCACTAGTGCTTGTATATTTTTCGGCCCTAATCTTCTCACATGGACTGTCAAGAAACAATATACTGTTTCTCGTTCTAGCACTGAAGCTGAATATCGTGCCCTTGCCCACACGGCCGCTGAAATCTGCTGGTTTGGATTCTTATTTCGCGAACTTGGTATCCCTTTTCAGACTGCTCCTTGCATCTATGTCGATAAATCTCTCTGCTATCCACATGGCTGTCAATCCAATTTTTCATGCTCGCACTCGGCATATTGAGATTGACTATCACTTTGTTGCATTAAGTGCACCTCTGACCGCGTCATTTTGCCGATGAAATTACCGACGGACCACGAAAAATATGGAGGGTCATTAAAAAGTGTGAAATTCAAAATTTACTGACGGATTTTTGACACTTCACTGACGGAATAAATTAAAATAATAATTAATTTTATATCTGTCGGTGAATCCATTGGTAAAACTGCTATATAAGTTCAAGTGACCGCCCGTTCAGTTCATTTTTTCTTCTCCTTCGTTTCTCACCTAAGATTTTGATTTTTTTCCTCTCCATTCTTCAAATCTTTCACCTCCAATCTCTAGCAAGTTTTCTTCATCATCTTCATCAGTTTAAAAGGTTAGTGTTTCCTCTATTTCATTTTACTTTAATGGTTTTTTTTGCTATTTTTTTGGTTATTTTTTTTGTTTTGGTGTATTTTATGTAATGTAGATAAAGTCTATAGTTTTTTTTGCATAATTCATTGCTAAAGTCTATAGTTTTTTTTTTGAATTTATTGAATATTTTTTATTGTTGTATTGGCATAATTATTATTAGTTAATTTGTTGAATATTTATTGTTAATGTTGAATTTACCATAGAATTAGTAATTGAATATGTTGGAATAATTATTAATTTTACTTTATTATTGCATGATTTGTGTTTAATTTTTTCCATTTATTTTGATTGTTATTCTAGAGTTTTTTTTTTAATTTATTGTTTTGTTGTATTGGCATAATTATTGAATAATTTGTTGAATTGTAATTCTTAATGTTGAATTTACCTTAGAATTAGTAATTGAATATGTTGGAATAATTATTAGTTTTACTCTATTATTGCATGCTTTGTGTTTAATTTTTTCCATTTATTTTGATTGTTATTCTAGAGTTTTTTTTAATTTATTGTTTTGTTGTATTGGCATAATTATTGAATAATTACTTGAATTGTAATTCTTAATGTTGAATTTACCTTAGGATTAATAATTGAATATGTTGGAATAATTAGTATAGATTGGGTAAATTGGTTGTGGCTATTATTAATATGTGCAGGTTTGTGGATTTGGGTAGTATCCGGTATAGGGAAGGTGCTATCGAATTATTTTTTTACATTTGAATTTAATTATATAATTATTTGTATCAAATTGTGTAGATGCGTAGAACGAAAACTAGAGCTAGTCGCTCAAGTGCGGTCGCAGCTAGTTCGTCTAGCAGCGAGGATGATATTTCCTTAGGTGCCGCTCAAGAAGAGGCACCTACACCACCTGCACCGTCAACCAATGCTGCCTCTTCCAGCGGTACTTCACAGCGCAGAGGCGGCGTGCCTTCACAGCGGAATCAATTTACCCGCAAGTACGAGGCACAGTGGAAGGACGACCTTTCAATGTAAGTTTGTTAAGGTTTTAGTTTTTTTAAAAAAAAATTACAACATAATTTATGAAGTAATCGCTATTGAATTTATTTCATTTATTTTCAGGTTCACAAACATTGAAGCCGCCCGAGTAATATCATCGGCGTTTAAATCGTCGATGGAGATTCCATTGTTTCAATGGAGCCAGATATCCAAGCATCCTGAATGGATGCCTCAACTCAATGCATGGTTTGGCAGATTTCAAGTTGATGTTAATTTATAATTTTCAGCTTATTTCTAATAAATTATTAATATAATTGTAAATAAATTATTGTTTTTATTTAAACTTGTTTATTTATACACAGCACAAATTCTGCTGGGACTGAGAATAACACTGTTGTGAGGAGGGTGTGGGAAAATCATGCGGCAACTAGGTAAGATCGAAAACAATACAGGATTTTTTTTAGACAAAAATTTATGTTTCGAAATGTAATTTTTGGTTGCGTGAAGTAGGTTGCGTGATTTTTGATATGAAGCACAAAGAAAGGCAAAAAAACCACGAGGGATAGGGGTTTTCAAGGCTGGAACGATGTTGCGGTTTGGAGGGATTTCAAACCGATATACATCCCAGAAGATATATGGCCGCACTATCTTGAGCACGTGACGTCTGAGTGGTTCACACGATCCTCACAGTTAGGTGCTGGCAACCAGAATCGGCCAATTTATGGCGGGGTGACAACGCACATTGGCGGCTCCGTTCCATTTGCTGCACATGCGAAACGGATGGTAAGATTAATTTAAATGAAATATATCGTTAAATTCAGTTGTTGTTAATATATCTTTTTTCATTATAGGCTGCGTCTCTTGGACGTGAGCCGAGCCTGATGGAGCTGTTTGTGGAGACGTACGTGCAGAGTCAAGACCGCCAAAAGAGGGCGCAACAGTTCGTTGATAACCGTGCTCAGCATTTCGTGGTATGTTTGTTCAACCATTTTATTTTGTAAGTTATTATGTAAGTTATTATGTTTATTGTATTGAATATGATGATTACTTTTTTTTTTTATTTTCAGGAGACCTATAATAATCGGTTGAGGGAGAGATACGGGGACGATACTTTGACCCATCCGGAATTCGATCCGGATTTGTGGATGGAGGTTGGCTTGTCAGGTGGACCCGATAAAAATCGGGTTTACGGGCTCTCCAACACTACGGCCGACAACTTGAGGTCGACCAGTAGTGTTTCAATCGTTGGGAGCTCCCAACCAATATCGAGCTCCCAATCTAAGGAGTCTGTGGCCTTGCAGCAACACACGGCTCAGCTCACCGAGAAATACGATAACCTAAAAACAGAGTACGCACAACTCAAAGCGTCTCAGGCACAACAAAGAGCGGAGTTTGAGCAACTCAAAGCGTCTCAAGCACAACAAAAAGCGGAGTATGAAGCGGCTCATGAACAACAAAAAGCGGCTTATGAACAGCTTCGTGAAATGATTATGAACATGGCAAATAGTGCAACATGTGCGCCTAATCGTTTTTGGCCGTATAACCACCAGCCTCCTCCAGGATCTCCTCCTCCTCCTCCAGCTCCACCTTTATATTAATTTGTAATCAACATTATTTACCTTTAAAACTTCATTTAATATTTTTCTTGAAACATATTCATTTTGTAATGAATATTATTTAACTTTGTTTTTTTTATGTTTAATATAAATTTTATTTGCATAATTGGTTTGTATTACAATTAATTTATATAGTTTTATATTATATATCCTAAATAATTTTTTAAAAACAAATTAAGAAAAAAAAACAATTACCAAGGATTTTCCCGACAGATGAATTCGGTCGGTATTTTAAACACTCACCGACAGACTTACCAACGGAATTAATCTATCGACATTTAACAGTAGCTTCCACCAGTACCGACGAATTTACAATTGGACAGATTCAGTAGGTATTTCATACACTCACCGACGTAGTTCCTGACGGATAGTGTCCATCGGTACATTACAATATCACCGACGGAATAAAAATTCGTCGGTATATTTCAAGCGGGAATCTTTTTTTTTGGCGCGCAAATTCCGTCTGTAAAACCATCGGCAAATGGTTTTTTTGTTGTTCTGACCGATATAGCGATGGAAGGGGGAATCACCGACGAAGGTAAAGCCGACGGACGTAATCCGTCGGTGATGACGTCGGTAAAAAAATCACCGACGAACTTCTAATCACACTCCGATGGAATTGTGCCGTCGGTAAAACTGTGAAATCTTGTAGTGGAGCTCGTATGTCATTCTTTAATTGATACTGTTTTGCAAAATTTCATTGCGTGAATAACCTTTGCAGATGATCCCAAACCTCTTTTGTTGTCTCATACTTTGCCAACTACGTACCTATCGAATGCTCAACAGAATTGTTGATCCAAGTAATGATCTTTGCATTATTTGTTTTCCATGTATCTATCAAAATAGCATCCCTCAATATTCTTAGGTATCATATAAGTTCCACTAACATACCCCCACGTCTTCTTACCCTTAAGAAAATTTCTCATTACATAGCTCCAATACGAATAGTTCTTCCCATCCAACCTCACACTCACAGACTAAAGCGAATCATCTCTTTTAGTAGCCATAATCAACAATCACAGAGAACCAAAATGCAAAAGCAGCAGAAAACAAAATATCAAATTTCATAAACTAAACAAATATCTTCTCAAAATTATATGATTACTCTAAAACACAAAACAAATTTGCAGAAACTGAACGCAAAAACCAAATTGTAAAAGCTGAAGGGAAGACGAAATACCAAAATAATTGCAAAAACTGATGAAATACCAAATTTTACAGAAGCAGAAGACAAAATCTCACTCCAAATAATAGTTGGATCCGCGAAGCTGTGTTCGGGATTAAGCTTCGTTCCATAAAACCAGCTTTGATACCATGTTAAAATAATTAAGATGAAACACAAAAAGGAGGCTAGAATTATAAATAATCTGTATATTATGAATGCTTAGTCTTAACCTAAATACAAATAAAATATATTATTTAATAAAACTACATAAATATTATTTAACAAGTTCCACTACCAATGTTGTATCCTATAGCAAAATTGAAAAAGACCTCTCACTCCATTGACTTCAAAACAACATAATAGCATCTTCAAGTTTTGTTCTATTTCCTTCCTTAAGTTTAGTTGCACGTACAAGGAGTTGAAAAGTAAAAACATAATGGTTTAGTGTATGAACAACTCTCTACTGTTTTCATTCATGTTCCAATGCAGCTACCTCTGCAATGATGGAGCTTTTCAGTGTCCTTTACTGGAAAATAATGTGTACAGAGAATATTCAAATGGTTTTTCTTGCATTAGATTATGAATTTATAGAAAACCACAATTTCCTACAGAACAGAACAATGACAAAAGCATGGTGTGCAGATTGTGAAGGATAATTGCCCAGTAAACATAATTAGCTCATTACACACAACTGATTTTCCATATCAAGAAGCAAGTGGCATGCTGCAAACCAAACCTTCATGAGATTCTCTAGCATGTTGTTTCTGTAGTATATAGATATCATGCGATTACATAGCTTCCATGGCACAGAATGAAGATCTCTACCAATTTTCTTCAACCAAAACTCATGTGCTTCTTTTGCTCTGTGGTCCATATCTAATGCTCGTATAAACTGCGCATAAGTTCCCATTGTAGTTCCCTGCCCCTTGCTTAGCATCCATTTAATAACCTTTAGAGATTAATAAAACATGAACAGATCAAATAATACATAATGCTAAAGAAATAACATTAATAAGTAGCATAACAAAGAATATTAAAAACAAAGTAGCATAACAAAGAATATTTTAAAAAGAACATAGAAACATCACTCACGAACATGTTGAAAGCCATATTAGGAGTTTCCCACAACGCATTCACAAATATCTTCAGAGAAGTACACATAAAACAGCTTATTAATTAGCAAAAAAACAATTGCAGCTGTCGCCATGCACCAAATGCAAGGAAGGTCTCCAATATCTCCTGATTGTACTTCCAATTCTTTGGCCTATTCCTCTTCTCAATATGTTTCTTCGTAAAACTTCTATATTATCCCTTGCAAACCACAAATGTTTTTGTGTCACCTTAGAAATATATCCATAAAGCAAAGGTGGCCCAATGTAAAGACCTTTATCTAAGCTGTAGTACTCCAAGAAAAAAAAATTGTTGTAATTCCAGGTTAATCTTTTAAACCCACAATCTGTTAAGTTCTAAACTCAGGTTCAACCAGGAAGCTAAACACCACGGATTTGACGAGTTAACTCGGTTAACTCAGGTTTTTTCACTTTTCTACTTGTTTTTTTTTCCCTCGATTTCATTCTTCAACAATGGGTGAATTGGGATTTAGGTTTTGTGATTTGTTTTTTATGAGGTTATCCTCTTCTCATATTTGACAACACCTTCTCTATACGGGAGACCATCTAAAATTTTTAAACTTGCAATTACACAACAATTTAAATTGGATTGTCACAAACCAATTGATTTTATTTCAATCCATGTCAATCAAATAATTTCAATAATGTTAATTTAACCAAATTTTCAATTAACTTTGCTACATCCATTTGCGAAATGATCATAAGACGTTAATATAAACACATTAAAGGATTTGTAGTATCAATATTTCACATTAAAAACTATTCATTTATCCTAACTAATATCTTAGCTATTTTTAAATTTTTTATTTATGATGGCTATTATTTTGTTTATTTTTTATTATTTTCAAATAATTTTTATTTTTCATGAAATTAAAAACTGTTTGTTGACACCAACAAATCAATTAGCTAACCATATTAATAAGACAAATTAGAAAACATTTCCAAAAATATATACACAATAATTAAAGAGCATAAAAACTAAAAATTTCCAATAACATTTATACAATTATTAATAACAAAAAAATTAAAAAAAAATTAAAATTTTCCATCAACTTTTGTACAATTATTTATAATAGAAAAATTAAAAAAATTTCATTAACATTTACACAATTATTAATAAGGAAAAAATAAAAAAAATTCCCAATAAAATTTATACAATTATTAATAACAGAAAATATAAAACAAAAAAAATGAAAAAAAGAAGAAGAAAAAAGAAGAATCTTACCTTAATGTTAAGTTTTTCCAAGCCTAAGAAGAGAAAAAAATCTAAACATATCATTAAATAAATAGAGAAGGAGAGGAGGAGAAGATATGTTTGCGCATGGAGAAGAAGAGAGGAGAAGATAATGGGTTGAGGATAGAAGGAGAGAGAGAAGAAAAAGAAAGATGAAGATTTGGGAGGAGGAGAAAAGAAGCTGCAAAAGAAGAGAGAAGAAGAGAAATGTGCCTATCTGTTCTGATTTTAGGGATTTTAATATTTTAATTTGAGGTTTTTTTACTGATGGACAATTAAATATTAATATTTTTAATTTTTCTATCAATATCCGTCTGCAAAGTCTAATTGAAATTTTCCATTTAATCAAAAAATTTCAGAATTCCACCAACTATCACTGACTACTTTTTTGCTTCTGCTAGTGATTTCACATGTACTGATCAGTAATAAACAATGCAAGTGAGATATGAACAGTACCTTAGATCTCGGGAAAATATCGACGTACAGTTACAATCAGTGATTTCGTATATACTAATAAGTAATAAACAGTGCAAATAAGAAATGAATAGTTTCTTAGCTCTAGGAAAAATACCGACGTACATTAACCATTGGTGATTATGTATGTACTAAACAGTAAATAAACAGTGCAAGTGAAAAGTGAACAGTATCTTACCTCTCGAAAAAATATCGACGGACATTAATTGTTGGTGATCCCATATGTATTGAACACAATGAACAATGTTAGTGAGAAGAGAACAATTCCAATGCTCTCTGGAATATACCGATAGACTTAATTCATCGGTGTATCTTTTGTATTTTATAGGTCCATCAGTATTTTCATCGGTGCAAAACAGTTTTTGTTACCAAATTGTATCTAGATTCTTTATGTATCCATCCTGCAAATACTTAAAATCACTGCAGCACACATAGCACAATAACACTAGTTCTATGCATAATAATAAAAATACATAAAATAAATGTTTCTTTGTAATTTAATAATAAATAAACGTCATTGTCCTTACATTAAAGTTAATTTCATCTAGAAATATTACATTACAGTTTATGGCATTATACATTCGTATTGTGCAAATTAATAAGAATCGTCTTCTTCTTTAATTTTATCATCATCATATCCATCACAATCTTCTACGTTGATTTCATTGTTCTCATTATCTTCATTGACTTGTATATGTCCATTGGTTCTCAAAACACCATTTAACTCCTCAACATCAACGTCAACATAAACATCAACATCAACATCAACGTCAATATCAATATCAACAAAAGTATTCTCGGCGATGTGAAAATTTGAATTTTCTTTTAAGTCATTAAACGGAGTAACTCGATATGAATCAACTAACTCGTCATGTGGAAAGACATCATATCCTACAATTAATTCATCGTTGCCATCCTGAACAACCTGGACATGACTCCTGGGTTTGATTTTCATTACGAATAACCAATCAACTATTGAACGATCCTTTCTAAATAAAAAGGTGTATATGTAATAAACTTTTTGTTATTGCTTGGCGAAAACAAAGACATTGTCGACGTTGCGGAGTCTAACCTTTGTATTAATTTCAACCATCCATGATGGAGATCTACTCTGATTTCTCTATCAATGGTATCATACTAATAGCATTTGAATAAAGAGAATGTATTTTTATTGCTATGATATTACAATTCAATGTCCTCTTCTCACTTCCCGTGGTAATCAACTTCAAACTTATTAGAAGTCGATCCCTTTACACATACCTCATTGTTACATGTCTTTCTACCCTGACTATAATCTTTAGTATTAAACACATCCATTGATGAAATCCCTATTATAGAGCACTTCACCTTTCTTTCAGGACCAAAACTTAGTAAATTCAAAGTAATACTAGCATTCCCTCCCAATTAATAAACCTGATACATGAATTACATCTCCATCACAGTTAACAAGAAATATGTAATGAAATTAAGTATGATGAAATATAAGAATAATTAAATAGTCTTTACATGTGTTCTGAACCACGCGAGAAATTGTTCATCGTATAGTCGAAAAATTTAGGATTTAGTCAGCTGTGAGTTTTTGAACAGTCAAAATTAACGATGTTACCTATGAGGAATTCATCAATCCATCAATTTATGATAGTATAAGAGATAAATTGTTTGAAAGTAACAACATATGGAGTATTATACATACTAGATAAAAGGTCTTAGTTCATCGCAGTTCATCGCAGTTCATCTGAGTTCATTGTTCGTCAGGTTATAAATTAAATATTATAAATAGATTTAACGACGAATTCAATCAACTAATTTAAATCCATTGATAATTCTGTTTGTAAAAACAACACGTCATCTTACTTTTTGAATTTTTTTCATTCCTTCTTTTCCCATTGTAATTCTCTAGGTATATACCGAAGGAATATTTTTGTCGGTATTTACAGACACCTACTGTGAGAGCATATTTAGTCAGAAAAATTCACCGTAATTTACCAAAGAAATATTTATGTCGGTGTGTCCGTTTGTAATTGTTAATTTTCTGGTAGTGTTATATTATACTCTTTAAAAGTTATAAAGAAGAAAGTTTATGAAATAATAAAAGATTTTTAAAAATTAATTTGAAAATGAAAATGAACTAAATTGAATTTTTTAAGAAAATAATTATCTAAAATTATCCAAAAATAATTGGAAAACCATTTCAACTCATCTTTTATAATTCAGGTAATTTACTCACTTCTAGAGAAAAAAATTAGTCAAAATGGTGGATTCGATTGATTTTTTAAAAAATGAAGAAATGACACAACGAATTTCGAATAAGTGGTAGAAAATGTTTTGAAGATATTGAAGAGTCACACCTCTTGATCTTGAAAGTGGTAGTGGGATTATTAACAAGGAATGCATTTGGTTAATAATCTATTGTAAATAAATGTGTTTAAAAGACCAAAACGATTACACTTCATTTATTTTCTCTTTCTAATTTATTTATGGTTATTCCATTTTTCTACGGTTTGTACATCACTCATACCTTTTTTATAGGGCAAGCTTTAACTTTTAAGATTTAACTAGTTATATCATGAGCATCATAAAAAAATTTCATGTAAAAGTATTAATAATATTGTTATCCTATTAAATATGTAGAATTATACATAAATTATATTGGTATAAATATGTGCTGAGAATATTATAATCTAAGTCCATGGATTCACAGTACTTTCTCTATAATGAGAGTTATATGATATAAGAATGAGATATTATTTTCTTTCTAACCCAATATTATTAAGTTCGGGTATTACAAATCCCAACCTTGTATTTTCTCTTACAAAATCATATAGATTTTTTTTAGGTAAAGTTTGATTATTATTGCATGACAAAAAGATAGAAATATTTGGGACAAAAAAGACAAGATGATACAAAAGACGGGGATAAAACTTTATTTGATAATAAAGTATATGACAGGATAGTTGTTTCTATATTTTATTTAATTAAAAGTGGACAAGACTAAATAAAATACAAGAAAAAAAATATATATATATATATAATGAAACTCAACAATTACAGATTTTTTTTCACTTTATCCTATATTGAACATTAAAATTCTATTTGAAGTAATTTAAGATAGTAACTTCAAAAATACAAAAATATTTGTTTTACCCTTAATATATATTACCATAAAACTTAACATATTTGAAACAAAAATTACAATTTTGTTTTTACTTTTATATTAAGTATTAAGATTTTATTTAACATGCAAACATAGCAAATATGATGCATCATCAAATAAATATTTAGTTCCCATATTGACTTAGTACTTCTAGTTACGTCTATTCTTGCATAGTAACACAAAAACTTCAGCAAAGAAATCTTGACCATGGTATCATCATTTGACAATTTTGTTTTAATTTTTGAGAGAAAAAAACAAGAATATATATATATATATATATATATTAGGTTCTCAAGAGTTGCTATGATATTGACAAATGCACATGTAAAAAGGCCATTGCAAATTTAAGAAAATTTGGCTTAGCATGGCTTATGAAAACTATCTTTAACTTTTAATCAAAGTTATTTTTTATAAATAACTTATAAAAGAAATAAGTTAAATTTTAAATTGGAAGAATTTTTAATAAAAATAATTTAATTTTTTTAAAAGTATAAGTAAGAATTCATAAGTTAAAAATTTTATCTTGCTTTCATAACAAATTTTTATTTAAATTAAAATTCATTTCTAACTAAATATATTTATGATTTTTTTCATGAATCAAAAGTTAACAAAAAAAAAAAAAGAGGAGGGGATTTTAGTGTATATCTCCTCACAAAACACTATTTACTTGAATAATATTTTCTTTTCCATTTCTTTGTTTTTTTCCCCATCTATATTTTTCGTCTTTCTATTTTGTCAAATTTCAATTCAATCCAGTAATATTAGATTTATTTGGGATTGAGTTTTATAATTTTTTCAATTTATTTTTTATGAGGTTATGCCAGTCTCATAACCCGGACCACGAGTTTGACTTGGTTTACTTGAGTTTTTCTTCCTTTTCCTGATTTTTTTTTCAATTTTATCCTTCAATATTGAGTTGATTCGGAATTAGACTTCTTGATTTGTTTTAGTTTGAATTCAATGAGACTATCCTCAACTCATGACTCGGGTCACGAGTTTGGTGGGTTAACTTGGGCTGACTCAAGTTATTCTTTTGTCTTTTTAACATAATTCTTAATTTTAATTTCATCATTTAACATTAGGTTTATTGGAAACTGAACTTCATAATTTCTTTAATTATACGTTTTATGAGGTCATTCCAGTTTCTTGACCCGAACCGCGGGTTTGTCGACTTAACTTGGTTGACTCAGGTTTTTTCACATTTCTAATTGACATTTTTTTTTCTTGATTTCATTCTTCAACATTGGGCTAATTGAGAATTAGGCTTCGTGATTTTTTTTTTGTTTATTTTCTATGAAGCTATCATCATCTCATGACTCAAGTTACTTATTTGGTGAGTCAAACTAGGTTGACTTGAGTTTTTTTTCTCTATTTTTTAATCATTTTTCCAATTTCATCTTTAAATACTAGGTTGATTGAAAATTGAACTTCATAATTAAATATATTTATGATTTTTTTCATGAATGAAGAGTTAACAAAAAAAAAGAGGAGATTTTACTATATGATCCTCACAAAACACTATTTAGTTGAATAGGATTTTCTTTTCCTTTTCTTTGGTTTTTTTCCCATCTATGTATTTCTTCTTATTTTTTTTCAAATTTCAATTCCATCCTGTAATATTATATTTATTTGGGATTGAGCTTTATATTTCTTTTCAATTTAATTTTTATGAGGTTATGTCATTCTCATGACCCAGACCACGAGTTTGACTCGTTTTACTCGAGTTTTTCTTTATTTTTTTGATTTTTTTCTCAATTTTATCCTTCAATATTGAGTTGATTCAGAATTAGGCTTCTTGATTTGTTTTGGTTTAAATTCAATGACATTATCCTCATCTCATAACTCGGGTCACGAGTTTGGTGGGTTAACTTGGGTTCACTCAAGTTATTTTTTTGTATCTTTTTTTAATAGAATTCTTAATTTTAATTTGATCATTCAACATTATGTTTATTGGGGACTGAACTTTATAATTTCTTTCAATATATTTTTATGAGGTCATCCAAGTTTCTTGATCCGAACTGCAGATTTGACGAGATAACTCGGTTGACTCAGGTTTTTTTCACTTTTCTAATTGTTTTTTTTTTCTCTCGATTTAATACTTCAACAATGGGTGAATTGGGATTTAGGTTTCGTGATTTGTTTTTATGAGGTTATCCTCATCTCATGAATTAGGTTACTGGTTTGGCGGATCAAACCGGGTTGACTAGAGTTTTTTTTCCTGTTTTTTAATTATTTTTTTTCAATTTCATCTTTAAATATTAGGTTGATTGAGAATTAAACTTCATAATTTATTTTAATTTTCTTTCTATTAGGTTATCCCGGTCTAATGATCTAGGTCGCAAGTTTGGCAGGTTAACCTGAGTTGACAGGGTTATTTTTTGTTCTATTTTTAATTGATTTTTTTTTCAATTTCATCGTTCAATATTGAGTTTGTTAGAAATTAGATTTCATAATTTATTTTAATTTATTTTTCACGAGATTATTATGTATCATGACTTGGCATATGGATTAGCTAAATAACCCGACTTAACTCGAATCGATCTAATATTTTATCGTCTTAATATTTATATTAAAAAATCTCATCTTGAATATTTATTATGAGACAAACCATATTTTTACTAGTTATTTGTGTTGCTTTTGAACTTATTAAATCAATAAAATCATATCAAATCCATCCTCATATATTTTAAAATTATTTTTTACTATAAAAACATATTAATAATACCTAAATATATTAAAAACAACTTGCAATATAACACGCGACAATAAATGTTAGCTTTTGTCCTGTATGTTCTTCCCTTGGTATCATTTAAAGTTTGGCACATGGATTTTTTCCACCCTGACCCAGAGTCGACTTGGACTTGGATCCTTCTTCTAGGTTGTAAGAACTTTTTGGTCACAAAACTTCAATGTGAAAATAGGAATTGTGGCCATGAATGTATTGGCGGTTTGTTATTATCTTTTAAAAGTATTTTTAAAAAATTATTTTTTTATTTTTTTATTTGTTTCAAATTAATATATTTTTTATATTTTTAGATTATTTTAATAAATTAATATCAAAAATAATTTTTTAAAAAAAAATATTATTTTAATACATTTCTGAATGAAAATCACTTTGAAAAATAACCACAATTATACTTTCAAACAGTTTTATAGTATTATAGTGTACGGTAATTTTTAAAAGTATTTTTTAATTTATATTGATTTTTTTATATTAGTATATTAAAATTATTTTAAAATTTTAAAAATACTAATTTAATATTTTTTAAAATAAAATTTTTAAACCACTTATAATAAATAAGTGTTAATGCAAAATCAAACCATCACTGTAATACTCAGAAAAACTGGTCCATGTTTCACATCTAAACAAATATCTGACTCCTATTTTCTCTCACCCGTAAACAATACGGAAGGAATTAAATGCATATTTGAATATAAGAATTATTAATTTAAGATTGGAGAGAGATTTATGTGCTTACAATAATATGAGGCAGCCAATGCATGATAGCCTTCTGAGCTGTCAAATTGCTCATGAAAACATCATTCAAGAGAGGATGACTTTGCCCCCCTTGGGAGGCCTATAGATGATAATTGTTCTTACCAAACAACGTACAAGTTGCAAGCCAATCCTGGGCCTCATGGGGAGTTCTCAAACTTCATTCCCTCCAAAAAAAAATTGTTTCCTCACTGTTTTGTTCTTGTTTCTTTCAACTTCAAGTGCCCAGAACGTTTTGCGAAGAGGTTCATCTCTATCAGTAGAAGATGATTCGGACATCCTTATCTCACCAGATAAAACATTCTCTTGTGGATTCTATGGGATGGGACAAAATGCTTATTGGTTCTCTATTTGGTTCACCAATTCCAAGGACAGGACTGTGGTTTGGATGGCCAACAGAGACAGACCTGCTAATGGCCGAGGTTCAAGAGTTTCTCTACGACGAGACGGTGCAATGGTCTTGACAGATGTTGATGGCTCCATCATATGGGAGACTAACACCTCCACTGGTGTTGGAAGAGCAGAGCTTCTGGACACTGGTAACCTTGTTCTTAAAGGCCCTGGTGGTAAGGTTCTATGGCAAAGCTTTGATTTTCCTACTGATACACTTCTTCCAAACCAGTTATTTACAAAGAGGACAAAGCTGGTTGCTAGATTGCATAGCGGGTCTTATGCCTCTGGATATTTTAGTTTCTTTTTTGATAATGATAATGTGCTGAGGTTGATATATGATGGTCCTGATATTTCAAGCATATACTGGCCTAATCCTGATTTTAATCCGTTCGGAAATGGTAGAACAAATTATAATAGCAGCAGAACTGCAGTTTTTGATGAAATGGGCCATTTTATATCTAGTGATTTGCTCCAGTTCAGTGCTCCTGACACGGGTTTATTAAGGATCAAAAGGAGGCTAACAATGGACCATGATGGGAATCTCAGGCTTTATAGCCTGAACAATGAAACTGGATTGTGGGTGATATCATGGCAAGCTCTTTCTCAGCTTTGTAATGTTCATGGAATTTGTGGGATAAACTCGATTTGTGTAAATACACCAGACCCCAAGTGTTCATGCCCACCTGGCTATGAGATCACTGAGCCTGGTAATTGGAATAAAGGCTGCAAGCCTATGTTCAACAGCGCTCTTTCACAGTCTCAGCAAGTGAAGTTTGTGCTGTTGCCCCATGTAGATTACTGGGGATTTGATCTTAATTACAGTGACTCCACTACATTCAACTCCTGCATGAAGCTCTGCTTGGGGGATTATCGGTGTAAAGCATTTAGCTATAGGCTAGATGGGAGAGCACTTTGCTACACAAAAGGCGTGCTTTTCAATGGTTACCAGTCCCCAAGTTTTCCAGGCAATATATATCTGAGATTGCCAGATAGTGTTGAGACATCTCAACTAGGTATTCTTAATGGCACTGACCTCATTTGCCAGTCTGCTGAATCAAAAACAACGATCGGTTCTCCTTCTATGTATAACTTCAACGCTAAGAGGACGAGATGGGTTTATTTCTACTCATTTGCTTCTGCCATTGGACTTATTGAAATTCTCTTTGTAGTTTCAGGTTGGTGGTTTCTTTTCAGAAAGCGTGGTTCGCCAAATTTGGCGGAAGACGGATATCATCTGGTATTAAGTCCATTTAGGAGGTTTACTTACACTGAGCTCAAGAAGGCGACGAATAACTTCAAGGAAGAGCTGGGAAGGGGAGGTTCTGGAGCCGTGTATAAGGGCTTTTTGACAGATGAAAGGGTTGTAGCTGTGAAGAGACTGGAAAACATGAACCAAGGGGAAGATGTATTTTGGGCAGAAGTGAGCACAATTGGAAAAATCAATCACATGAACCTGGTGAGAATGTGGGGATTCTGTTCAGAGGGCAAACACAGACTCCTAGTCTATGAGTACATGGAATATCAGTCACTGGACAAGCATCTATTCTCCCCAACGTTTCTTGAATGGAAAGACAGGTTTAAAGCGGCCTTAGGGATAGGTAAGGGCTTGGCTTATCTTCATCACGAGTGTTTAGAATGGGTTATACATTGTGATGTGAAGCCAGGAAATATTCTTTTGGACAGTGAATTTGAACCCAAGATTGCAGATTTTGGGCTTGCCAAGTTGTCTCAGAGGGGTGGTAAAAGCTCTGACTTCTCTCAGATTCGAGGAACCAAGGGTTACATGGCTCCAGAGTGGGCTACAAATCTTCCTATCACTGCAAAAGTTGATGTTTATAGTTATGGAGTTGTGGTTCTAGAGATAGTGAAAGGAATCCCACTCTCAAATTGGGTCATAGAGGGCAGGGAAGAGCATGATGAATCAGATCTAACACGGTTTGTCAGAGTGGTGAAAAGGAAAATTCAGTGCGGAGAGACCTCTTGGATAGAAGAAGTAGTGGATCCAAGATTGAATGGTCAGTTTAGCAGGAGCCAAGCAACAACGATTGTTGAACTTGGCATGTCTTGTGTAGAGGAAGATAGAAACAAGAGACCAACAATGGATTCAGTAGTCCAAGCTCTATTAGAATGTCTAGATGAATCTTCAACCCAGCTTTTGGACAGTCGGTAATTGCTTCAAATTGTATATTGTTAAGTAGTTTCCTCTCGGAGTTTTAGCTCTAACGTCATTTTGTGCTTCTGTCATCGAATAACAGTCGTGTTGTTAAAATTCTACCGTGCCATTTTCCCTACAGCATCACACTTGACATGATTTAGTGCTTCGGATGCAAAAATTGTTTGGTCAATATGCGTTGTCATGCATAGGATTGACGCATGCCTTCAGGTTTTGAAATAACACGAGGTTTGCAAACTAGCTCACTAGTTTTCTACACCACAAATTACTATGATTGCCTGTTAAATTTGAAAATGTCTCAACCGGAAATAAACAAAATGGTTTTAGTACACACTGACGGAGTTCGGACTGGTGGTTGCTTGAGGCAACTGTGGCTTTAGAGCATGTTTTATAATAACAAGTCTAATAATATAAGATACCTTTAATTTATGGTAAATGCTCAATTTTAAATACAGGCATATTTTACAATTCAAAGGATTTATTGATGTGATTAACTATTGAAAGTGAAAGGACAAAGAAAAGGCTAAGCTTAGAAAAGAGATGCTGATTCAATTCAAATTGAAACAATGTTCAGTCATTGAGTCATATCTGGAGTTGTAGATTATGGATTTCAGTTTGATTTATATGGCTAGAAAGTTAAGACGTAGGCCTAAAACATTCATGAAGAGTCCAACACTAAATTCTGCTGTTTGGAAGTCCAAATCTTAACATCAAAAGAGAAGTCCGAATTTGTCATGCAGTCCAGACACTATTCAGTGTTCAGCCCATATCTTGAGTTCTAGAAGTCCAAATGACCTCATTCTTGTTTTGTTGGAAAGCTTAGACAATTTTTCAGAACTTTCATGCAGACTATCTATTCAAATTCTAATATTAGCAATGACGTTTTCTGCAGACAAGAAGATAAAGTTTGTTACCAAGTCAAGAGGTGGTCACCCACTCAACTATTAGTCATCAAATCAATAGTTCTGAATTTTATCCTATAAAAGAAGGCATTGGCCATGCATTTAGGCGTCTTGGTTTTCAGATCAAGATCATATTCTTGCTTTCTTTCTTTGTATTTTTGTAATGTTTAAGTTTTGCTTTCATTAATCTCTTGTTTATACTTTTCATCATAACTATGTTCTTATCTAATTTATTTATGTTTCTCTTCTTCATAATGTTTAGCTAAGTTTATTATGTCAAGATGAAAAGGTTTCACTAATAGTGTTAGAATAGATATAATATAAACTCAACATGGACTTCAATGTTTATTTTCAAGAAAGTTTGTTATTAACATGTCTTATCTTTTTATCTTATTAATTCTTAATACTTTGCTTGTTAAATGATTAATCTAGATTTGTGTTGTATAACACTTGGTACAACAAATGCTTGGCACTTTCATAGCCAACCGCATGGTATAACCTACACCTGTGCTATATGAAAGGAACTTGATTTGTTGTTAACATAAGTTAACATCATGAATTCCTGACAATATTTAAAAGTATGGTGTTACTAAAATAAGATAATTAATATGATCATATTAAAAATTTATAATGAACTATTAAGGATAAAACATCTGATTGGAACCTTCTTTGTGTGTGGTTTCCAGTTGATTAATAAAAAGAGTTTATACCATACTTCTTTCTAATACTAATAGTGGATTCTCTAACCTTGACAATTATTTTATCCTTATTTAATCCTCACATCAATATCTCATAAAATTCTCATAAACTCTTTGTTTTATTAAATATATATATATATATATATATATATATTATTTGTAATTTATATAGTTCACCTTCTTGTGGTTCGATCTCGGTCTTGCCGGGTTATTTATTACTTCGACACTCTTGTACTTGGGATAAGACATCAATCTTTTGATCGTATCAAGTTTTTGGCGCCGTTGCCGGAGAGATAAATTCCTGTATAAATTATAATATTTATTTTATTTTCTCTTCACCTTTCTTGTATCTGACTTTTGTTTCTTTTGTTTTGTTTCTTTTTTTTTTTTTTTGTTTTCTTCTTCCTTTTATTCCCTTCCTACACGTGCATGAGAGTTTGGTCATGTACATTAAATGGTAGACTTTCTAGGAAATCCTCATCATTTTCAGAAAACATGGCCGAAGAGGATAATCAATCGCTTCATAATAAGAATAATGGGAATAATCAAGTTATAACACAAAGAGACCACATGAATCCAACAAGAACAAATGCATCATCATGTATAATTTTTCCTCCTGATGCATCTCATTTTAATTTTAAGCCAGACATTATTCAACTTTTACCTACTTTTCATGGATTAGATTTAGAAAATCCATACTTGCATTTGAGAGAATTTGAAGAAGTTTGTAACACCTATAATAACTTAAATTGTAGCATGAATATCATCAGATTAAAGTTTTTTCCATTTTCATTAAAAGATAAAACTAAAACATGGCTACAAAATTTTAGATCGGGATCCATTCGTGCTTGGGATGAAATGCAACAATAATTTTTAAAGAAGTTTTTTCCGTCTCACAGAATAAACTCTTTCAAAAGACAAATCACTACTTTCACTCAAAAACCAGGAGAAACATTTTACCAATGTTGGGATAGGTATAAAGATTTGCTTAATACATATCCTCATCATAGTTTTGAAACATGGAGATTGGTTTCATAATTTTATGAAGGATTAACACCTAAAAATAGGCAAATGGTGGAATTGATGTGCAATGAAACTTTTGAAGATAAAGACCTTGATGAACCAATGGAATACGTGGACTTGTTAGCTAAAAATGCTCAAAATTGGGACACTACAGGTATTTATTAGGCACCGGGTAAAACTCAACCTTATACATCTAGTGGAGGTATGTATAACCTTAGGGAAGATCATAACCTCCAAGCTAAATTTGCATCTTTAGCTAGAAAAGTCGAGGCACTAGAATTAAAAAAGAGTGGTCAATTAAAATCTGTTCAAGAAATTGTGTGTCAAATCTGTGAAACCAATGAACATTTAACCAATAATTGTCTAAATTTGCCTTCTTTCAAGAAATGTCTCCATGAACAAGCCAATGCTTTAAACAGTTTCCAAAGGCCAAATCAGAATCCATACTCACAAACATATAACCCTGGTTGGAGAATCATCCAAATTTCAGTTGGAAGAGTGGTAACAATAATGCACAAACTTCACAACCACCATTTCAAGCATACTATAATTTTTAAAATTCTCATGGATTTGTACCTCCTTATGCTCCCCCTCCTAGAAGAAATGTTGAGGAAACATTGCATGCATTCATTGAAAAGCAAAAGACAATCAACATTCAACTTGCTCAAAGCATGACAGATTTTAAAGATACTCTTGCAAAATTCACATCAGCTCTCAGTTTTCAGGAGAAAGATAAGTTCTCATCTCAACCACAACAAAATTCTAAAGGGCAATACAATTCAAGTACAAGTAGTTCCAGAAGTCATCACATAGATCAAGTCAAATCAGTCATCACTCTTATCAGTGGTAAGGTTATTGAAAACCCACTCTCAAACCTTGTGAAAAAGATGATGAGTTAATCTCTGAGGGTAAGGAAGGGGTTGAATCTGAACAGTGCAAAGAAAAGACTGATTCCCTGCCAGCACTTTCATTTCCTCATGTCATGACCAAACAAAGTAAAGTCAATCACAACTCTGAAATCTTTGAAACTTTCAAACAAGTAAGGATCAATATACCTTTGTTGGATGCTATTAAACAGGTACCTTCTTATGCTAAATTTTTAAAAGATCTGTGCACTATGAAGAGAAAACTGAATGTGAAAAAGAAAGCCTTTTTAGCCAAACAAGTAAATGTCATTCTTCAAAACAATAATGTTTTGAAATATAAAGACCCTGGTTGTTCTACAATTTCTTACTTTATTGGAGAACATAAAATTGAAAAAGCTTTATTTGATCTTGGAGCTAGTGTGAATTTACTTCCATATTTGGTTTTTAAAAGTCTCAATCTAGGTGAGTTAAAACCAACTTCTGTAACTCTTTTACTTGTTGATAGATCTGTAAAAGTGCTTAGAGAAATAGTTGAAGATGTGTTACTACAAGTCGATAAATTCATTTATCTTGTGGATTTTATTGTCTTGGACACCTGCTGAAGCATGTAATTCATTTCCTGTTATTTTAGGACTTCCATTTCTTGCAACTTCTAATGCATTGATTAATTGTAGGAATGGATTGATGAAGCTATCATTTAGAAACATAACATTGGAGATGAATATTTTCAACATTTGCAAGCAACCTGGAGATGATAATGATATACAAGAAGTAGATCTTATTGAAGAATTAGTTTATGATCAACTTGAATCTACTTTGAGTAAAATTGAGTTTGGTGAATCTGAAGATTTGCAAATGATTTATTCTTGAGAAGAAATCACGGATAAGAAAGGCACTGAAAATGTTGACGCGGATCTTTTGTCAAGAGTGATAATAGATTTGACATCTGACATCACACAAATCGATGATTACTTTCCTGATGAATCCTTACTTTCTTTTAGATCAATGTCTTGGTTTGCTAATTTTATCAATTCTCTTGCTTCAGGATATTTGCCAACTCATTAGAGTACCCAAGACAAAGGAAAGTTCTTAAACAAAGTGAAGAACTTTTATTGGGATGACCCTTTCTTATTCAAATATTGTCCTAATTATATATTTCAAAGATGCATTCCTGACAAAAAGGTAAATAGTGTCATTAAATTTTGTCATCCTGAGGCATGTGGGGGTCATTTCTCATCAAAGAAGACAACTGTAAAAATCTTACAATGTGGATTTTATTGGCCCACCATGTTCAAGGACACATATATATTTCTGCAAAACTTGTGAAAATTATCAAAAGTGGATATTGGTCAAAAAGTTTTGCTTTATAATTCTCGACTCCATTTATTTCCTGGAAAGCTAAGATCAAGATGAAGTTGTTCTTTTATTGTGAAACATGTATATCCATATGGGCCTTTGATATTGAGAATCCAAAGAATGGCAATGTTTTCAAGTCTCTCTCACCCCGGTCAAATGGCGGATAACGGTACTCCGTGACTCTTAAGTCGGTTCTTTCAGTTTCCCATGATAACTGATATCTGTGTATATATTTGTTCAATTCCTTGTTCCTTCTCTTTTCTTTGCATCTCTTTTCCACTTCTCATCTAAAAAATGGACAGCACTTTTGAAAATTTGAAAAAGTATTTTTCCGTTTTTCCTCAAAATGCAATTGCAAAAATTTATTGTGCTAGGTGTGAAAGATTGAGGTTGTTAATAAACCATGGAATTTCTAAAGATATTCGCTGGCTAATTAAAGCAAAAGTCTGATTATCAAGTGAGTCCTCCAATTCTTTCATTTCATACATGCTTGGAACATGTAAAAGCACTTTTGCAAAGAAACGTCATGCAAAACGACTGAAAGTCTGCCATAAATATGCCAAATGGACTTATAATGCAAAATGCCATTCTTTAGGAATGGTATCTATAAACCGTGAAGATAAAATACAATTCATTAAGGATGGCTTGAGTAAGGAGTCTTTAAATAATCTTCTAGTAACTCTTGAGACGCACCCTAGTGAAGATATGTATCGTGCAATTCATGATTTATGGCCCCATTTTCATAAAGAACATGATCGACTTACTCTTGGGAATTTGACTAAAAAATACCCTGTATGTCAGTTTTTAAAGAAAACTGGATGGGAAGCTTATCTCAGACCCATAGAGGGCGTTTAAGTCGTTCTTGGACGTAAAACCAAGGGAAGATGTGAGCCACAATCACAACTATAATTTAAGCCTTAGTTTGTAAGAAATTATGTCTTTTGGTTTTATTAATAGCATAATATTTGTTTTTTGTTGTTTCTTATATTTGTTTTAGTGTGTTTCAGGTTTGTCAGTAGTCATTGTTTAAGGTGATGTCTTCTATACTTCATCTTTCTACCTTAGAACATTGAGAACAATGTTTCATTTTGGTTGAGGGGAAAGGGTAGTAGTTGATATTAAAAAAAAATAACTAACTGTGTTTTCTATTTCATAAACCATTTGCAAAACTGTTGTTACTAAGATGGAACCATTTGCAAAACTATTGTTACTAAGATGACATAGTAAAGGAGTTCTTTTGTTAAAGTGACTCTTGAGACGCATCTTAGTAAACATTCTTAACAAGGTCTATCAGAATACTTCATGAAATATTCAGGTTTACAAACTCTCACAGTATTATCAATTGATTCTGCTCATATACTCATTTAACAAGTATTCTTAAACCTTCATTTTCACACACACATTTTAACATATGATTATGGGTTGCACATTGGATTATTACATTATTTATGTTCTTTTGTTAGAGGTAACAACTAAAGAAAAGGGATAGTGTATAATTTGCAAAAAAAAAATTGATGATAATAAAACCGTAGATAAGTTTGGTTTCGTAACCTTCCTAACCTGAGCAATTAAGCCTGAATAGGTGTTTTAACACCTAATACCCTAAAGTGAACTGACTTGGGAGCTATTGGCCAGTGCTTGTTACATGGGTTAAGAAGAAAAGCTTAAGGGAATCAAACATTGCATTATCTACGTATCAGTATCTGCAACCCGAGTTACTAAGCTCATAGGGGTGTCTCAACACCTAATGCCCTAAGACCAACTGATCTGGGAGTCATTAGCCGAAAGCTCGTTACATAGGTTAAAGATTCATTGTGTTTTAAGTTATATGTATATATATTAAAAAAAAAGTAAAAAGAAAAAAGAAAAAATAATAATCTCAACCCAAGAAAGTTTAACCTTAGAAAAACATTAGAACAGAATATTGTTTTCTTCCAATAAAAGTCTCATCATCTATATTTTCATATATTGAGCACATAAAAAGAATGTTTATTAATATCTTGTTTCAACAGTATGAAGTAGATATATAAATTTAATGAGAGTTTGTTTATTTAGATAGATTAATGGAAGTTGAATGATGAATTTCTTGCTTTGTGGAACTTGCAAATTGTTTTTCTATTTTAACGTTTTGATTACTAGGGACTAGTAATAAATTGATTGGAGGGTGTGATTAGTACTTTAAAGTGTATTTTTATCAAAGTTTTATATTATCATTTTGCACTTGAAGTATCAACAACTCCTTAACTAGAGCATGTTTTATAATAACAAGTCCAATAATATAAGATACCTTTAATTTATGGTAAATGCTCAATTTAAATGCAGGCATATCTCACAATTCAAATGATTGATTGATGTGATTAACTATTGAAAATGAAAGGACAAAGAAAAGGCTAAGCTTAGAAAAGAGATGCTAATTCAATTCAAATTGGAACACTATTCAGTCATTGGGTCATATCTGGAGTTGTAGATCTTGGATTTCAGTTTGGTTTATATGGCTAGAAAGCTAAGACGTAGGCCTAAAACATTCATGAAGAGTCCAAGACTCAATTCTGCCATTTGGAAGTCCAAATTTTAGCATCAAAATAGAAGTCTGAATCTGTCCTGCAGCCCAGACACTGTTCAGTGTTCAACCTATATCTCGAGTTCTAGAAGTCTAAATGACCTCATTCTTGTTTTGTTGGAAAGCTGAGACAATTTCCCAGAACTTTCATGCAAACTATCTATTCAAATTCTGATGTTAGCAATGATGTTTTCTGCAGACAAGAAGATAAGGTTTGTTACCAAGTCAAGAGGTGGTCACCCACTCAACTATTAGTCATCAAATCAATAGTTCTGAATTTTATCCTATAAAAGAAGGCATTGGCCATGCATTTAGGCGTCTTGGTTTTCAGATCAAGATCATATTCTTGCTTTCTTTCTTTGTATTTTTGTAATGTTTAAGTTTTGCTTTCATTAATCTCTTGTTTATGTTTTTCATCATAACTATGTTCTTATCTAGTTTATTTATGTTTCTCTTCTTCGTAATGTTTAGTTAAGTTTATTGTGTCAAGGTGAAAAGGTTTCACTAATAGTGTTAGAATAGGTATAATATAAACTCAACATGGACTTCAATGTTTATATCCAAGAAAGTTTGTTATTAACATGTCTTATCTTTTTATCTTATTAATTCTTAATACCTTGCTTGTTAAATAGTTAATCTAGATTTATGTTGTATAACACTTGGTACAACAAATACTTGGCACTTTCATAACCAACCGCATGGTATAACCTACACTTGTGCTATAAAAGAAACTTGATTTGTTGTTAACATAAGTTAATATCATGAATTCCTGACAATATTTAAAAGTATAATGTTACTGAAATAAGATAATTAATATAATCATGTTAAAAATTTATAATGAACTATTAAGGATAAAACATCCGATTGGAACCTCCTTTGTGTGTGGTTTCCAGTTGATTAATAAAAAGAGTTTATACTATTCTTATTTTTAATACTATCAGTGGATCCTCTAACCTTGACAATTGTTTTATCCTTGTTTACTCCTTACATCAATATCTCATAAAATTCTCATAAACCCTTTGTTTTATTAAATATATATATTATTTGTAATTTATATAGTTCACCTCCCTGTGGTTCGACCTCGATCTTGCCGGGTTATTTATTACTTCGACACTCCTGCACTTGGGATAAGACATCAATCTTTTGATCATGTCAGGGCCCCACTATTATTTGCGTTTGAAATGCAGGGTGACACAAAGCAGCTCTCCACTACTTCTTCTTCTGCCGTGGAGAGTCTCCACTATTCACGTGAACAATGGAGACTCTCTCCACTGTTCCGGCCGGACCGGGTCCGGTCCAATGTTAAATGCATTGAGCCAGGTCCGACCTAGTAAAATAAAAAAAATATTTTTTATTTTTAATTTTATTTTATTCAAAAAACTAGTGTTTAACATTATTCAATGACACTACATAAATTAGACAGAAAACGCTTGATGACGTAACATTTTCAAAATTTGATCACAATTTCAATTTTATTCCTGAAGATATTTTACTTGATGTTGTTGCGCGCTTAAAAAACCAAGGAAACAGTAGTCCTTGTCGGATGTATTTCATACGTGATGGAATTGTAGATAATTTAATGGAACAATAAAAAATATTATTTAAAATTATTTTATAACTTCAATTTGAAAAGTATTCTTAACTAAATACATCAAATTACTTTTTATTCAACCTCAATTCGAACTACAGTTTTAACTAAACATGTATAAAATGTCAAACCAACCTCAATCAAAAATACTTTTTATAAAACAACTTTTTTCAAATCATAACCACAAAAGCTATCACAATACCAAACACCAGCTCTCCATTAAATCTAAAAGAAAGGAAAAAACACAGTGCAACTGTGGCTACCATGGTAAAGGAAAATATTTGTGTAGTTTTCACTTCCCACAAGATGAGTGAACAAACAAAATGATATTTATCCTCCTTGCCACAGTAGCCTCTAATTCCACATTGGTGCAGCAAAGAATTAAACAAACAGCTCCAGTGGCTAAAATTATCTTGCTATGGTTTCTGCAATGTAAAGGGCACAATTACAAACATTCAGGGGACAACGTTATCTGCAATGTTCTGATAAACTCTGACTTAACTTTTTGTCATCCACAGCATCAGCAAGCGTATCTGAAGCAGATTCATTTTTTGGCTTCCCTGAATCATAAGAGGCAAAAGCATTTTAATTTTTCTATCGTCTACATAAAAAAAGATCACTCAATGAATTTGCGGACATGAAAAAACAAACAGCCCCGTAAAATGTAGATGATACCAAATGACTTGTGTACATCTTATTGTGACATGTCTTCTCTTATTGGACCTGTTTTAGTATTTTACATGTAATAATCCAATAAATGTTTTGAAAGTAAATAAATAATATACTTGCATTTGAAACACCATGGTACCCAGTGACCTACCCGTTACTGAACTAGTGAACCTTAGGCCCTTGGCCAGGTCAAGGTTGAGCTGGGTTTGATAATCCAACCCACCCAAAGGACCAAAACAGGCAAAACCATATTTTCAGGCCTTGATAGGTCAAACTCAACAGTCTAGTTTAGTCCCCATCCATTAATTTATGATCTTCAATTCAGTCCTCAAACTTGCAAAACATGCAACCACAAAAACATTTGAGGGATGGTCAACTGCAAAGATCTTGTACATATTACAAACCATCAGTGTATTCAATTTTCCATGATTGGAAGTGAGTTAGGAGGTTTGAAGACTGAATTGAAATATGTGCGCGCGCTTAGAAGCTAAATGATGTTATTTGCCCAGCACCAGATGCGAAGACATCAGTGATCATTTTTATTCAAAACAAATAGCAATGAAAAATAGAAACCAACTATGACATGAAAAAATCTATGAGGGATAAAATTAAAAAAAATTATAAATTATTCAAAATAAAACAAATATTAATAAAAAAAAATAGACCAAATCTTAAGGGAAAAAAATGAAGGGCTTTTCTGAAAATTTGAAAGTCCATCACAAAAATAAAGGAGAGGAGGGGAACAGGAAAAAAAAAGAGTCCATGCGTGCCAAATTGGAGACAATTAGACTACACGCACCACCTAGACATGAAGGAGTTGTTGAGACGCTTTAGTTGCCACCCCGAAACCAAACCTTCAGCAACTAGACAACACCACACGCGTTGTCAAAACCTTGTAGTCACTATTCACACACATACAACATTTTTTTTATATAATTTCCCTATTTAGCAAATGGTCCAATGGCTACTAATGAAACCCAAGAATTATAAAATAATCAAATTTAAAAGATTAAAGCACACCTAAACCGAAGGGCAAATTGTTTTAATTTGAAGGGAAAGGAAGTAATTTAACTATGTTTAAATTAAATAAAATACCAAAAAGCTTATGAATATTAATTTCTTTTTTGCAGCCAATTATAAATTAGTATTTTTCCTGTGAAAAAAAATAGCGTGATGGATTTGCCCTAATAAATTAAATAATGATTATTGGGTCTCATGAAAATGATAATAATACCCCCATCAGTTAGTCCAATGACTTTTAGAGGCAAAACAATAGACATATTATTCAAATCTAGTGTTTGTGTCTTAGAATCTGTTTGTCTAAGCAACAACATTTATGTTTCTTAAAAATACATTGATATATGTGTTTGGTTGCTACATGCTAAAAAATTCTAAAACATGGATCCCATCATTTTGTTGAAGCAGGATTATGATTTTGAAAAAGCAGTAAAATACTGCTTCTTGCAAGTTCAACCACATATTGAACTTTCTAGAGATAACTGAGATGAAAAATTTATCAACTTATCCTCTTTTTCTTTATTGCTATTCTCGTCTATTTTTCTCATTCATTTCTCTTTAGTGTGCCCAGCAACCCTACAAGAAACAATTACTGCTAATAACAATTAAAGTGATGATTACGTCTCTTTCTATAGGAAACCATTGAATTATGGGGAAAAAAAGAGGGGGTAAAGGAAGGGGGCATGAAAGAGTTAAAAATGCAGGGCATTGTTATTGTAAAGCCATTAATTGTTTATATAAAGACTCAAGTTTGGTCAATATTTATAGCGGAACTCTTTTTCAATGGATTTGAACATGTATCCCATGATATTTTATTGGTTGTAATATTATTTTTTTATGTAATTCTTCATTAATATTAATATTAATGACGTCCTTTTAGGTAATTATATCATAAAATCAAATTGAATCATAATTTTTAACCAAATACATTAAATTATATTTTGTTCAATCTTAATTTTAACTACAATTTTAACGAAAGATATATTTTTCCAAATCAATCACAACTAAAAACACTTTTTATAAAACTATTTTTTTTCAAACCACAACCACAACATCCTTCACAATACAAAACACAATTTTACAATGAATCAGTGACCCGGCCCTTTTGAGTTTTAGTTAAAATGAAGCATTTCTATCATTTGGATTATGTGGCTGGAGTACAATTTGAAATTTTCTTAGAAATCTTCACATAGGCAACTCCTTCACTGTACAATAATCTTTCTCATCTCTCGACTTCTTATGAAGTTCTACATCCAGGGGCTCTCAAGGAATTGCATTAGATGAATTGTGAAACGCTACTGGTCTCTTTTTTTTGTTTCTTTATCTAGAAAGCAACTGCAGCTGTCATTTTAACCATGTTTATCTGACATTCCCTTGAATCCTTTTCTTCTAGATGAAGAAAATTATTACCAGACGAGAGGGAGAGAGTAAAAGAGTGAAACAACAAGCTTCTCAAAATCTAACCAGGATAATGCTTTTTAAATGACATTTTTCCTCAGTCTAATTGCTCTTACTTACATTGCCTAATAACCTAATAACACAGGGTGGTTACAGGGAACATATTCCACTAGATTAATTGATATCTTAGTAAAAAAACTTTGCTCATTGACTCCACTGCATCACAGTCCAAAATCTTATATTCTGGATTTCCCATATGAAATAGAGCACTGTTTATACAACACTGAGGCATAAAAGAACCAGTTTCACAATAAAAGATATGTACATTTTCACAATTGTGGTATATAAAAACCAGCTTCAACAAGTTTTACAACATAATCCTACTCCATGATTTACCAAGGGGTATGTGTAGCCAGGCACCAATTTTTGGTCGTGTATTTCAGAGGAAACATGGTATCGATTGCAAATTCAAATCTCACTAGACCACGGTCTTATATCTCATTAGGGTAGCAAAAAGAATCAGGATATGGTCACCCTCACATCATACAGCTGCCTTTACTAGTGGCCATCTTGATCAACCAAAACTCACTCAAATAGGAAGACCTCTTGTATCACATATCCTAGTCATCAGTTCTGAAGAACTAACCTAGTTGATTCCAATTTGTTTTGGCTTCATTTTTACTACAATTTTAGTAGTAAGATTCAGAATTAAACACCGATGCCTTAAAAACGTATTATCTAGATAGCATAGCAGCAAAGAATTGCAAGCAAATCAGTAAAAAATAAAAGATGAAATTTCTTCCTTTGCTTCTCCAGTTTTGTCTTTAACAGTCAATAGAGATTTTTAATTGGACATACAGCTTGTTTATTCTTGTTTCATTCTGCTTCACTGGGAATGAATAGAGAACATGACCATAGTTTAAAAAGCTTGTGGATCTCAAATATCGCCTTTAGGAGGAATATAATTAGCCTAGCAAATTTATATTGTTTAACATGGAAGATAAAAAATTGCCCCGAGAAACAAACATCAGTTTCTGAAATATAATAGAAAAGGTTTCCAATTATGTTAATCAATTGGTCGAGATTAGGAGGGAAAAAATCAATCAATTATGTTAATTTCTTTGTTTTTTTTCCCATCTATGTTTTTCTTCTTCTTTTTTAAAATTTTAGTTCCATCTTGTAATATTAGATTTATTAAGGATTGAGCTTAATAAAATTTCAATTCCATCTTTTTAAAATTTCAATTGAGCTTAATATTTTTTTTCAATTTATCTTTTATGAGGTTATGTCAATCTCATGATTCGGACCACAAGTTTAACTTTGTTTACTCGAGTTTTTCTTCCTTTTCCTGATTGTTTATTTTTTCTCAATTTTATCGATCCTTCAATATTAATTTGATTCGGAATTAGGCTTCTTGATTTGTTTTGGTTTGAATTCAATGAGATTATCCTCGTCTCATAACTCGAGTCAAGAATTTGATGGGTTAACTTGAGTTGACTCGAGTTATTCTTTTATGCCTTTTTTTTAATAGAATTCTTAATTTCAATTTCATCATTTAACATTAGATTTATTGGGGACTGAACTTCATAATTTCTTTCCACATACTTTTTATGAGATCATCTCAGTTTCTTGATCCAAACCGCGGGTTTGACAAGTTAATTCGGTTAACTCAGGTTTTTTCACTTTTCTAATTGACTTTTTTTTTCTCGATTTCATTCTTTAACATTGGGTTAATTAGGATTTAGGTTTCATGATTTGTTTTAGTTTGCTTTCTATGAGGTTATCATCATCTTTACGACGATGGATGATAGCATGTAGGTCACTAGTTTGGCGGGTCAAACCGAGTTGACTAGAGTTTTTTTCCTATTTTTTAATCATTTTTTTCAATTTCAGCTTTAAATACTAGGTTGATTGAGAATTGAACTTCATAATTTGTTTCAATTTTCTTTCTATTGGGTTATCCCAATCTAATGATTTAGGTTGCGAGTTTGTTAGGTTAACCCGAGTTGACTCGGGTTATTTTTTTGTTCTATTTTTAATTGATTTTTTTTTCAATTTCATCATTCAATATTGAGTTTGTTGGAAATTAGATTTCATAATTTATTTTGATTTTTTTTTCACGAGGTTATCATGTATCATGACACGATCAAAGAGTTGATGTCTTATCCCAAGTAAAGAAGTGTCAAAGTAATAAATAACCCGGCAAGACCGGGGTCGAACCACAGGGAGATGAACTATATAAATTATAAATAATAATAATAATAATAATAACAACAACGATGATGATGATGATGCTGGTGATGATGAGTTAAAGAGGACTCTGAGATGTAAGATTAATGTGAAGATTAAACAATGATAAAAACAAATATTAAGGTTAGAGGATTCACTAATAGTATTAAAGATAAGCAAATTATAAACTCTTTATAAATTATCAACATGATCATATTAATCATCTTATTTACATAATACCATACTTATAAATTTTATCAGGTATTTATGATGCTAACTTATGTTGACAACAAATCAAGTTCCTCTCATAACAACGATGTCGACCAAAGACTATGAAAGATGAAGTATTTGATGTACCAAGTGTTATACAACACAAATCTAGATTAACCATTTAACAAGTAAGGTATTAAGAATTAATAAGATAAAAATGATAAGACATGTTAATAGCAAGTTGTCTAGGATATAAGCATTGAAGTCCATATTGAGTTTATATTATACTTATCCTAACACCATTAGTGAAACCTTTTCATCTTGACATGATAAACTTAGCTAAACATTATGAAGAAGAAAAATATAAATAAACAATATAAGAACATAAACATGATACAAGTTAACTAAGTATAGTAAACGAAATGAAAAGCATAAACAAGAGATTAATGAAAACAAAACTTAAGCATTACAAAAATATAAAGAAAGAGAGCAAGAACACGATCTTGATCTAAAAACCAAGATGCCTAAATGAATGGCAAATGCCTCATTTTATAGTCTAAAATTCAGAACTATTCATTTGGTAATTGATTATTGATGAAGTGACCAACTATTGATTTAGTGGACTTGGTGGACAGCAGCACTCAAGCATTTTGGCTTGATGAAATTACATTGATTCAATTAGAATTTGACAAAGTGTTCTTCTTAACAGTTGTTGGAAATCATCTTCGCTTTCCACCCATAACATTTCAGAGCGTTTGGATCATTAGAGCTCGAGATATGGCTAAAATACTGAGTAGTGCTTCTGGTGAACGTGGTGGACAGACTTCAAGTTCTTGTCTGAATGAAATGTCATTGCTAACATCAGAATGGAAGCAGGTCTTCCTCATAAAAGTTATTGGAAATTATCTTATCCTTCGACCCACCAAATTTGACGTCATTTTTCCTTCTAGAACTCCAGTTATGGGTAAAATTATGGGCAGTGTTTGGGCTGCATTGCAGGACAGATTCTGATTTCTCTTTTGTAGCCAAACTTTGAATTTGAAAACGGCAGATTTGGGTCTTCTATTATTCATGAATGTTGTAGGCCTATTTCTTAAATTTCTAGTCATATAAACCAAACTGAAATCCAAGATCTATAGCTCCAGATATGACCCAATGACTAAACAGTGTTCCAATTTGAATTGAATCGGCATCTCCTTTCTAAGCTTAGATTTTTCTTTGTCCTTTCACTTTCAATAGTTAATCACAGCAATCAATCCTTTGAATTGTAAGATATGCCTACATTTAAAATGAGCATTTACCATAAATTAAAGCTATCTTATATTATCATACTTATTTTTATAAAACATGCTATAGTTAAGAAGTTATTGATACTTCAAGTACAAAATGATGATATAAAACCTTGATAAAAAATACACTTTTAAGTACTAATCATATCATGGCTTGGCATGTGGATTAGCTAGTTAACCCGACTTGACTCGAATCGATCTAATATTTTGTTGTCTCAATATTATATAAAAAAATATAATATTGATTATTTATTATGAGACAAACCATACTTTTACTAGTCATTTGAGTTACTTTGAACTTATTAAATCAATAAAATGATATCAGATGAATCCCATATATTTTAAAATTATTTTTTACTACAAAATACATTAATAATATCTAAATATATTAAATATCTTTTTATATTAAAAACAACTTGCAATAAAACACGCAAGAAAATAATCTTATCATTATTGTATTTTAGTACATAGTATGTTAGGTGGCTACAAGTTGAGTGAAGACTATACATGTTAGCTTTTGTCCTGTATGTTCTTCCATTGGTATTATTTAAAGTTTGGCACATAGATTTTTAACTTCGACCCAGAGTCGACTTGGACTTGGATCCTTCTTCTAGGTTGTAAGAACTTTTTGGACACAAACCTTCAATGTGAAAATAGGAATAGTGGCTATGAATGTTTGATATTATAGTGTAGAGTAATTTTTAAAAGTATTTATTTTAATTAAAATTATATTTATTTTTTATATTAGTACATTAAAACTATTTTAAAATTTTAAAAATATTAATTTAATATTTTTTTAAATAATTTTTTTTAAATAAGTGTTAATGCAAAACAAACCATCACTGTAATTCTCAGAAAAACTGGTCCATGTTTCACATCTAAACAAATATCTGCCTCCTATTTTCTATAACCCGTGAACAATACGGAAGGAATTAAAATGCTCCCACTTGCATATTTGAATATAAGAATTATTAATTTAAGATTGGAGAAAGAGATTTACGTGCTTATAATAATATGATTCAGCCACTACATATATAATAGACATGATAGCCTTTTGAGCTGTCAAATTGCTCATAAAAAAATCATTCAAGAGGTTGTTGTTGATCTAAATGTAGAAAAGTGACAATGGCAGGATGACTTTGCCCCCCTTGGGAGGCCTATAGATGATAATTGTTCTTACCAAACAACATACAAGTTGCAAGCCAATCCTGGGCCTCATGCGGAGTTCTCTAACTTCAATCCCTCCAAAAAAAAATTGTTTCCTCACTGTTTTGTTCTTGTTTCTTTCAACTTCAAGTGCCCAGAACGTTTTGCGAAGAGGTTCATCTCTATCAGTAGAAGATGATTCAGACATCCTTGTCTCACCAGATAAAACATTCTCTTGTGGATTCTATGGGATGGGACAAAATGCTTATTGGTTCTCTATTTGGTTCACCAATTCCAAGAACAGGACTGTGGTTTGGATGGCCAACAGAGACAGACCTGCTAATGGCCGAGGTTCAAGAGTTTCTCTACGACGAGATGGTGCTATGGTCTTGACAGATGTTGATGGCTCCATCATATGGGAGACTAACACCCCCTCCACTGAAGTTGGAAGAGCAGAGCTTCTGGACACTGGTAACCTTGTTCTTAAAGGCCCTAATGGTACGAATCTATGGCAAAGCTTTGATTTTCCTACTGATACACTTCTTCCAAACCAGTTATTTACAAAGAGGACAAAGCTGGTTGCTAGATTGCATAGCGGGTCTTATGCCTCTGGATATTTTAGTTTCTTTTTTGATAATGATAATGTGCTGAGGTTGATATATGATGGTCCTGATATTTCAAGCATATACTGGCCTAATCCTGATTTTGATGTGTTCCGAAATGGTAGAACAAATTATAATAGCAGCAGAACTGCAGTTTTTGATGAAATGGGCCATTTTATATCTAGTGATCAGCTCCAGTTCAGCGCTCCTGACACGGGTTTATTAAGGATCAAAAGGAGGCTGACAATGGACCATGATGGGAATCTCAGGCTTTATAGCCTGAACAATGAAACTGGATTGTGGGCGATATCATGGCAAGCTCTTTCTCAGCTTTGTAATGTTCATGGAATTTGTGGGATAAACTCGATTTGTGTAAATACACCAGACCCCAAGTGTTCATGCCCACCTGGCTATGAGATCACTGAGCCTGGTACTTGGAATAAAGGCTGCAAGCCTATGTTCAACAGCACTCTTTCACAGTCTCAGCAAGTGAAGTTTGTGCTGTTGCCCCATGTAGATTTCTGGGGATTTGATCTTAATTTCAGTGCATCCACTACATTCGACTCCTGCATGAAGCTCTGCTTGGGGGATTATCGGTGTAAAGCATTTAGCTATAGGCTAGATGGGGGAGGACGTTGCTTCACAAAAGGCGTGCTTTTCAATGGTTACCAGTCCCCAAGTTTTCCAGGCAATATATATCTGAGATTGCCAGTTAGTTTTGAGACATCTCAAGTCGGTATTCTTAATGGCACTGACCTCATTTGCCAGTCTACTGAATCAGAAACAACGATCGGTTCTCCTTCTATGTATAACTTCGACACTAAGAGGACGAGATGGGTTTATTTCTACTCATTTGCTTCTGCCATTGGACTTGTTGAAATTCTCTTTGTAGTTTCAGGTTGGTGGTTTCTTTTCAGAAAGCGTGGTTCGCCAAATTTGGCGGAAGACGGATATCATCTGGTATTAAGTCCATTTAGGAGGTTTACTTACACTGAGCTCAAGAAGGCGACGAATAACTTCAAGGAAGAGCTGGGAAGGGGAGGTTCTGGAGCCGTGTATAAGGGCATTTTGACAGATGAAAGGGTTGTAGCTGTGAAGAGACTGGAAAACATGTACCAAGGGGAAGATGTATTTTGGGCAGAAGTGAGCACAATTGGAAAAATCAATCACATGAACCTGGTGAGAATGTGGGGATTCTGTTCAGAGGGCAAACACAGACTCCTAGTCTATGAGTACATGGAATATCAATCACTGGACAAGCATCTATTCTCCCCAACGTTTCTTGAATGGAAAGACAGGTTTAAAGCGGCCTTAGGTATAGCTAAGGGTTTGGCTTATCTTCATCACGAGTGTTTAGAATGGGTCATGCATTGTGATGTGAAGCCAGGAAATATTCTTTTGGACAGTGAATTTGAACCTAAGATTGCAGATTTTGGGCTTGCCAAGTTGTCTCAGAGGGGTGATAATAGCTCCGACTTCTCTCAGATTCGAGGAACCAAGGGTTACATGGCTCCAGAGTGGGCTACAAATCTTCCTATCACTGCAAAAGTTGATGTTTATAGTTATGGAGTTGTGGTTCTAGAGATAGTGAAAGGAATCCCACTCTCAAATTGGGTTATAGAGGGCAGGGAAGAGCATGATGAATCAGATCTAACAAGGTTTGTCAGAGTTGTGAAAAGGAAAATTCAGTGCGGAGAGACCTCTTGGATAGAAGAAATAGTGGATCCAAGATTGAATGGTCAGTTTAGCAGGAGCCAAGCAACAACGATTGTTGAACTTGGCATGTCTTGTGTAGAGGAAGATAGAAACAAGAGACCAACAATGGATTCGGTAGTCCAAGCTCTATTAGAATGTCTAGATGAATCTTAGACCCAGCTTTTGGACAGTCGGTAATTGCTTCAACTTGTAATTTGTTAAAGTAGTTTCCTTTTGGAGTTTTGGTTCTAAGGTAATTTGGTGCTTCTGTCATCGAATAACAGTCGTGTTGTTAAAATTCTACCGTGCCATTTTCCCTACAGCATCACACACTTGACATGATTTAGTGCTTCCGATGTAAAAATTGTTTGGTCAAATTTGCGTTGTCATGCATAGGGGATTGGCCACTAGGGACTGACGCATGCCTTCAGGTTTTGAAATAACACGAGGGTTACAAACTAGCTCACTAGTTTTCTACACCACAAATTACTATGATTGTCTGTTATATTTGAAAATGTCTCAACCGGAAATAAACAAGATGGTTTAGTACTCGCTGACGGAGTTCGGACTGGTGCTTGCTTGAGGCAACCGTGGCTTTAGCTCTGCGTCGAACCTAAAAGAAAGAAGGAAAAAACACAGTGCAACTGTGGCTACCATGGTAAAGGAAAATATTAGTATAGTTCTCACTTCCCACAAGATGAGTGAACAAACAAAATGATATTTATCCTCCTTGCCACAGTAGCCTCTAATTCCACATTGGTGCAGCAAAGAATTAAGCAAACAGTTCCAGTGGCCAAAATTATCTTGCAAAGGTTTCTGCAATGTTCTGATAAACTTTGACTTAACTTTTTGTCATCCACAGCATCAGCAAGCGTATCTGAAGCAGATTCATTTTTTGGCTTCCCTGAATCATAAGAGGCAAAAGCATTTTAATTTTTCTATCATCTACATAAAAAGATCACTCATTGAATTTGCGGACATGAAATTCAACAGATTCGGTGTCCTCAGGCTCAGCACAGAGTTCTGGCTCAGTTCCAGATTTGAAATATGTACACACCAGGATATACATTACTTATCACCAGGATCTCAAATATCGCCTTTAGGAGGAATATAATTAGCCTAACAAATTTATATTGTTTAACATGAAAGAAAAAAATTTGCCCCCAGAAACAAACATCAGTTTATGAAATATAATAGAAAAGGTTTCCAATTATGTCAATCAATTGGTCGATATTAGAAGGGAAAAAATCAATCAATATGAGGAGCTTGTATTTAAAGCTTTACTAGATAATGTAGCTTATTCTACAATGGAAAACACTGAGCAGTCAGATATGATAAAATGGAAAATAGAAGGACTATGATAGCACAAACTCTGATCAACAACTCTATCACAAGGTTTCTTAAAAGAGGAAGAAGAAAAAAGAGTGCTTTAACCCCTTATTTCTAGATAGGATAGCTTACTATAGAATGCAAAACACTAAGTAGACAGATTTGATAAAATGGGACGGCAACAGCTCAAACACTTATCAGTAATCGTATCACTGGGTTTCTCAGAAAGAAGAAGAAGAAGAAGGAGTGCTATGCCAAAAGGCTTTAACCCCTTATCGGAAGAACGTCAAGTTCATCCAGCAGGAATAACTCAATCAACTGCCAAATGATCAATGAATCACTTGCAATAAATCACATAAGTTTTCCGCTTAACTCAAAATATCAGATATATATGGCTTTTGAGAAAACTTATTGTAAATATTTGAGAAAAAATTAGATATACAAGCGCTACGAGAGGAGTGCTAAAAACACGAATTTTTAAGTAGATAAAATGACAGATCTATCCTGGCATCCATACGGCAGCTGTCTGGTGGTCTTTACATGATTTCTGTTTGTGTTCTACACTTAATCAATAAGATTATATCAGATGAATCCCCACATGTTTTAAAATTATTTTTTACTACAAAAAAACATTAATAATACCTAAATATATTAAATATCTTTTTATGTTAAAAACAACTTGCAATATAACACGCAACAAAATAATCTTATCATTATTGTTTTTTATTACATAGTATTATGTTAGGTGGCTACAAGTAGAGGGAAGACAATAAATGTTAGCTTTTGTCCTGTATGTTCTTCCCTTGTATTATTTAAAGTTTGGCACATAGATTTTTAACTTTGACCCAGAGTCGACTTGGACTTGGATCCTTCTTCTAGGTTGAAAGAACTTTTTGGACACAAAACTTCAACGTGAAAATAGGAATAATGGCTATGAATGTATGATATTATAGTGTAGAGTAATTTTTAAAAGTATTTATGTTAATTAAAATTATATTTATTTTTTATATTAGTACATTAAAACTATTTTAAAATTTTAAAAATATTAATTTAATTATATTTTTTTAAATAATTTTTTTAAAATAAGTGTTAATGCAAAAACAAACCATCACTGTAATTCTCAGAAAAACTGGTCCATGTTTCACATCAAAACAAATATCTGACTCCTATTTTCTCTCACCCGTAAACAATACGGAAGGAATTAAAATGTAGAGAAGTGACGATGGCAGGATGACTTTGCCCCCCTTGGGAGGCCTATAGATGATAATTGTTCTTACCAAACAACATACAAGTTGCAAGCCAATCCTGGGCCTCATGCGGAGTTCTCTAACTTCAATCCCTCCAAAAAAAAATTGTTTCCTCACTGTTTTGTTCTTGTTTCTTTCAACTTCAAGTGCCCAGAACGTTTTGCGAAGAGGTTCATCTCTATCAGTAGAAGATGATTCAGACATCCTCATCTCACCAGATAAAACATTCTCTTGTGGATTCTATGGGATGGGACAAAATGCTTATTGGTTCTCTATTTGGTTCACCAATTCCAAGGACAGGAGTGTGGTTTGGATGGCCAACAGAGACAGACCTGCTAATGGCCGAGGTTCAAGAGTTTCTCTACGACGAGACGGTGCTCTGGTCTTGACAGATGTTGATGGCTCCATCATATGGGAGACTAACACCACCTCCACTGGTGTTGGAAGAGCAGAGCTTCTGGACACTGGTAACCTTGTTCTTAAAGACCCTGGTGGTAAGATTCTATGGCAAAGCTTTGATTTTCCTACTGATACACTTCTTCCAAACCAGTTATTTACAAAGAGGACAAAGCTGGTTGCTAGATTGCATAGCGGGTCTTATGCCTCTGGATATTTTAGTTTCTTTTTTGATAATGATAATGTGCTGAGGTTGATATATGATGGTCCTGATATTTCAAGCATATACTGGCCTAATCCTGATCCTGAATTTGATGTGTTCCGAAATGGTAGAACAAATTATAATAGCAGCAGAACTGCAGTTTTTGATGAAATGGGCCATTTTATATCTAGTGATCAGCTCCAGTTCAGCGCTCCTGACACGGGTTTATTAAGGATCAAAAGAAGGCTGACAATGGACCATGATGGGAATCTCAGGCTTTATAGCCTGAACAATGAAACTGGATTGTGGGCGATATCATGGCAAGCTCTTTCTCAGCTTTGTAATGTTCATGGAATTTGTGGGATAAACTCGATTTGTGTAAATACACCAGACCCCAAGTGTTCATGCCCACCTGGCTATGAGATCACTGAGCCTGGTAATTGGAATAAAGGCTGCAAGCCTATGTTCAACAGCACTCTTTCAAAGTCTCAGCAAGTGAAGTTTGTGCTGTTGCCCCATGTAGATTTCTGGGGATTTGATCTTAATTTCAGTGCATCCGCTACATTCGACTCCTGCATGAAGCTCTGCTTGGGGGATTATCGGTGTAAAGCATTTAGCTATAGGCTATATGGGGAACGACGTTGCTTCACAAAAGGCGTGCTTTTCAATGGTTACCAGTCCCCAAGTTTTCCAGGCAATATATATCTGAGATTGCCAGTTAGTTTTGAGACATCTCAAGTAGGTATTCTTAATGGCACTGACCTCATTTGCCAGTCTGCTGAATCAGAAACAACGATCGGTTCTCCTTCTATGTATAACTTCGACACTAAGAGGACGAGATGGGTTTATTTCTACTCATTTGCTTCTGCCATTGGACTTATTGAAATTCTCTTCGTAGTTACAGGTCGGTGGTTTCTTTTCAGAAAGCGTGATTCGCCAAATTTGGCGGAAGACGGATATCATCTGGTATTAAGTCCATTTAGGAGGTTTACTTACACTGAGCTCAAGAAGGCGACGAATAACTTCAAGGAAGAGCTGGGAAGGGGAGGTTCTGGAGCCGTGTATAAGGGCATTTTGACAGATGAAAGGGTTGTAGCTGTGAAGAGACTGGAAAACATGTACCAAGGGGAAGATGTATTTTGGGCAGAAGTGCGCACAATTGGAAAAATCAATCACATGAACCTGGTGAGAATGTGGGGATTCTGTTCAGAGGGCAAACACAGACTCCTAGTCTATGAGTACATGGAATATCAATCACTGGACAAGCATCTATTCTCCCCAACGTTTCTTGAATGGAAAGACAGGTTTAAAGCGGCCTTAGGTATAGCTAAGGGTTTGGCTTATCTTCATCACGAGTGTTTAGAATGGGTCATGCATTGTGATGTGAAGCCAGGAAATATTCTTTTGGACAGTGAATTTGAACCTAAGATTGCAGATTTTGGGCTTGCCAAGTTGTCTCAGAGGGGTGATAATAGCTCCGACTTCTCTCAGATTCGAGGAACCAAGGGTTACTTGGCTCCAGAGTGGGCTACAAATCTTCCTATCACTGCAAAAGTTGATGTTTATAGTTACGGAGTTGTGGTTCTAGAGATAGTGAAAGGAATCCCACTCTCAAATTGGGTTATAGAGGGCAGGGAAGAGCATGATGAATCAGATCTAACAAGGTTTGTCAGAGTGGTGAAAAGGAAAATTCAGTGCGGAGAGGCCTCTTGGATAGAAGAAATAGTGGATCCAAGATTGAATGGTCAGTTTAGCAGGAGCCAAGTAACAACGATTGTTGAACTTGGCATGTCTTGTGTAGAGGAAGATAGAAACAAGAGACCAACAATGGATTCAGTAGTCCAAGCTCTATTAGAATGTCTAGATGAACCTTAAACCCAGCTTTTGGACAGTCGGTAAATTCTTCAAATTGTAATTTGTTATGTAGTTTCCTTTTGGAGTTTTGGCTCTATAGTAATTTTGTGCTTCTGTCATCGAATAACATTCATGCTGTTAAAATTCTACCGTGCCATTTTCCCTACAGCATCACACACTTGACATGACTTGGTTTGAAAATGTCAACCTCAAATTACTATGATTTTCTGTTAAATTTGAAAATGTCTCAACCGGAAATAAACAAAATGGTTTAGGACTCACTGACGGAGTTCGGGCTGGTGCTTGCTTGAGGCAACCGTGGCTTTAGCTCTGCGTCGAACCTAAAATAAAGAAGGAAAAAACACAGTGCAACTGTGGCTACCATGGTAAAGGAAAATATTAGTATAGTTCTCACTTCCCACAAGATGAGTGAACAAACAAAATGATATTTATCCTCCTTGCCACAGTAGCCTCTAATTCCACATTGGTGCAGCAAAGAATTAAACAAACAGTTCCAGTGGCCAAAAATATCTTGCAAAGGTTTCTCCAATGTAAAGTACGCAATTACAAACATTCAGGGGACAACGTTATCTGCAATGTTCTGATAAACTCTGACTTAACTTTTTGTCATCCACAGCATCAGCAAGCGTATCTGAAGCAGATTCAATTTTTGGCTTCCCTGAATCGTAAGAGTAAAAGGCATTTTAATTTTTCTATCATCTACATAAAAAGATCACTCATTGAAGCAGATGAATTTGCAGACATGAAAATCAACAGATTTGGTGTCCTAAGGCTCAGCACAGAGTTCGGGCTCAGTTCCAGATTTGAAATATGTACACGCCAGGATATACATTACTTATCACAGATACAAACAGACCATAATCAGGCTCATTTCTAGGAACATATGGAGGGCATATACATATGGATAGTGTGTGTTTGGCAACTTCTGAATATCGTGTCTTTAATAGCGCTTGGAACTTCATGTGGGGCACAAGTTTTTTTTTAATAATATCATCAAAATCATCTAGCTTTGGAAAGAAAAGAACAAACGCCACAAAAAAACCAATTAAAATATCGAATGCTTCTCAGATTCAATTAGAGAATGGGTTTTCCACAGTATTGTAAGTGACAATAAAGAAATGTTAGTTTCATCCAGAAAAGCACGAGAAAGCAAACTGTGGATACCTTAACAACCCATCTCTAATTAGGATTTGGAGGATGTTACATGATACCAAATGACTTGTATACATCTTATTATCGCATGTCTTCTCTTATTGGACTTGTTTTAGTATTTCACATGTAATAAATAATCCAGTAAAAGTTTTGAAAGTAAATAAATAATATATTTGCATTTGAACGACCATGGTACCCAGTGACCTACCCGTTACTGAACTAGTGAACCTTCCAGGCCCTTGGCCAGGTCAAGGTTGAGCTGGGTTTGATAATCCAACCCACCCAAAGGACCAAAACAGGCAAAACCATATTTTCAGGCCTTTAAATGCCAAACTCAATAGTCTAGTTTAGTCCCCATCCATTAATTTATGATCTTCAATGCAGTCCTCAAACTTGCAAAACTTGCAATCACAAAAACATTTGAGGGATGGTCAACTGCAAAGATCTTGTACATATTACAAACCATCAGTGTATTCAATTTTCCATGATTGGAAGTGAGTTAGGAGGTTTGAAGACTGAATTGAAATATGTGTGCGCGCTTTGTGTATATAGAAGCTAAATGATGTTATTTGCTCCAGCACCAGATGGCAAAGACATCAGTGATCATATACAATGTAATTGAAAAACACAAAGACAATCACAGGCTAAAGAAATACTGTTTTCAGAACATTAATTTCAACAATTTACTTTGTTTTTGCCTTTTAGTTAGTCATTGAACATATTTACAGCACATAATTTTGTTGCCATCAGAAAGTGACACTAATATAGAAAGTGACTTAAAAGTGCCTTACCTGATTTCTTATTTTTCATGGATGAAGCATTCCTAAGCTTCTTGTTCCGCCCTTTCCCTGCCTCAACGAAGATATGATTGTACTTCTCTAATACCCTTTCCTTTTCTTCAAGTAAGCCTAGCATCTCATATGAATCTGCCACTTTTTGCACTATGGATTTTTCTGGAGGTTGACGATCAAAAGCTTCCAGCCCTTTGAAAAGCTTTGCATCCAATTACAACGACAAAGCCAGGTTAATCCAACGTTTATAAGAAGTGGTCAGTTCAAACAATTTATGAAAAAAGAAAAATGCTAATCTAACATCAACCTATAACCAACTAAAAAAGACACCACATGACAAATCTAAGGAATGCGTAAATACAGTGATTTAATAGCACTGAAAGACAAGACAGATATTCCTTTCTCAAAGATAAACAACAACATGAGATGAATTTTGTAGCATTTTTTCTCCTCCTTCCACTTACTTTTTAACCAAGGATAAAATCTTCCACATCCTCCAATTCATCAAATGTTAATGTCCAACAAAGTCTGTTCAATTTAAGCTACAAATCAGTAAAGTTTAGCAATATTCTTGGGATAGAATAGAACAAATATCATACTCTACAATGATAGAGCTTTTCAGTGACTTCAAAACATCTTAAGTTTTGTTCTATTTCCTTCCCTAAGTTTAGTTGCACGTACAAGGAGTAGACAAGTAAAAACATAATAGTTTAGTGTATGAGCAACTCTCTACTGTTTTCATTCATGTTCCAAAGCAGCTACCTCTACAATGATGGAGCCTTTCAGTGTCCTTTACTGGAAAATAATGTGTACAGAGAATATTCAAATTGTTTTTCTTGTATTAGATTATGAATTTATAGAAAACCACAATTTCCTACAGAACAATGAAAAAAGTATGGTATGCAGATTGTGAGTGATAATTGCCCAGTAAACATAATAAGCTCATTACACACATCTGATTTTCCATATCAAGAAGCAAGTGGCATGCTGCAAACCAAACCTTTATGAGATTCTCTAGCATGTTGTTTCTGTAGTATATAGATATCATGCGATTACATAGCTGCCATGGCACAGAATGAAGATCTCTACCAATTTTCTTCAACCAAAACTCATGTGCTTCTTTTGCTCTATGGTCCATATCTAAAGCTCGTATAAACTGCGCATAAGTTCCCATTGTAGTTCCCTGCCCCTTGCTGAGCATCCATTTAATAACCTTTAGAGATTAATAAAATATGAACAGATCAAATAATGCATAATGCTAAAGAAATAACATTAACAAAGAATATTAAAAACATAGTAGCATAACAAAGAATATTTTAACAACATAGAAACATCACTCATGAACATGTTGAAAGCCAAGTTGACAAAATTACTTTACACTTCGATGTTGTCAAGCTAAAAAAATATAAGGTAGGTAGTCACTATAGTTCATGGGTTCATGGGTAGCTAAGGTGGGTCTTGGTAGTGTGCTTAAGACTAAAATTACCAACATAAAAAAGAAAAAAAACCAAACTGTATCCAACATTCTCTAATGACACTAAATGATAACTACTCACTAAAAGCTGAAAGCAGACTTTTGCAAAACTATATTAGGAGTTTCCCACAACGCATTTACAAATATCTTCAGAAAAGTAAACATAAAGCTGCTTATTAATTAGCAAAAAAACCAATTGCAGCTATCGCCATGCACCAAAGCAAGGAAGGTCTCCAATATCTCATGATTATACTTCCAATTCTTTGGCCTATTCCTCTTCTCAATATGTTTCTTCATAAAACTTCTATGTTATCCTTGCAGACCCCAAGTGTTTTTGTGTCACCTTAGAAATACATCCATAGAGCCAAGGTGGCCCAATGTAAAGACCTTTATCTAAACTGTAGTACTCGAAGAAAAAGAAATACTCAAAAATCCAGGTTAATCTCTTAAACCCACAATCTGTGAAATTCTAGACCCAAGTTCAACCAGGAAGCTAAACATCCAACCAATTAAATATTAAAAGATGAAATCGTGTAAAAAAAAACCAATTTAAAAAAAAATGCAAGGTAAGAAAATAGCAATAAAAATAATAAGAATCAAATTTGACAGGAAAAAAAAAAACTCAAGGAGAATGAAATTGTAAAACAAAACCAATTTTAAAAACCATCTTAAACAAAACAAATAGTAATTAAAAAATAGAAACCAAATATGACATGAAAAAATTTATGGGGGATGAAATTAAAAAACAATTCTAATTTCATAAATTATTCAAAATAAAACAAATATTAATAATAATAAAAATAGACCAAATCTTAAGGAAAAAAAAAAGTGAAGGGCTTTTCTGAAAATTTGGAAGTCCATCACAAAAATCGAGGAGAGGAGGGAAAAAGAAAAAAAAGAGTCCATGCGTGCCAAATTGGAGACAATTAGACTACACACACCACCTAGGCATGAAGGGGCCGCTGAGACGCTTCGGTTACCACCTCGAAACTAAACCTTCAACCACTAGACGGCACCACACACATTGTCAAAACCCTAAAGTCATTGCTCACGCACATCCAACTTTTTTTTTATAATTTCCTTATTTAGCAAATGGCCCAATGGCTCCTAATGAAACCTGAGAATTATAAAATAACCAAATTTAAAAGACTAAAGTACCCCTAAACCGAAGGGCAAGTTGTTATAATTTGAAGGGAATGGAAGTAATTTAATTATGTTTAAATTAAGTAAAAGACTAAAAAGGCCATGAATGTTAATTTCGTTTTTTTTTTTTTACAGCCAAGGATAAATTAGTATTTTTACTGTGAAAAAAAATAGACCACAGTGAATCACTGACCCCACTAGTTAAAGACTAAAGTACCCCACCAATCAGTCCATTGACTTTTAGGGGCAAAACAGTATAAATATTGTTCCAATCCACAGTGTTTTGTGTCTTAAACTACAGTGAATCACTGACTCCTTTTAAGTTTTTATTAAAATGAAGCATTTCTATCATTTGGATTATGTGGCTGGAGTACAATTTGAAAAACTTTTACCACTCTTCACCGAGGCAACTCCTTCACTATATAATAATCTTTCTCATCTCTCAACTTCTTATGAAGTTCTACATCCAGCGGCTCTCAAGGAATTGCATTAGATGAATTGTGAAACGCTACTGGTCTTTTTTTTAATTTCTTTATCTAGAAGCAACTGCAGCTGTCATTTTAACCATGTTTATCTGACAATCCCTTGAATCCTTTTTTCTAGATGAAGAAAATTATTAACAGACGAGAGAGAGAGAGAGAGAGAGAGAGTAAATGAGTGAAACAACAAGCTTCTCAAAATCTAACCGGGTGAATGCTTTTTAAATGACATTTTTCCTCAATCTAATTGCTCTTACTTACATTGCCTAATAACCTAATAACACAGGGTGGTTACAGGGAAACATGTTACACTAGATCAATTGATATTTTAGTAAAAAAAAATTTGCTCATTGACTCAAGTGCATCACAGTCCAAAATCTTATATTCTGGATTTCCCATATGAAATAGAGCACTGTTTATACAACAGTGAGGCATAAAAGAACCAGTTTCACAATAAAAGATATGTACATTTTCACAATTGTGGTATATAAAAACCAGCTTCAACAAGTTTTACAACATAATCCTACTCCATGATTTACCAAGGGGTATGTGTAGCCAGGCACCAAATTTTGGTCATGTATTTCAGAGGAAACATGGTATCGATTGCACATTCAAATCTCACTAGACCACGATCTTATATCTCATTAGGGTAGCAAAAAGAATCAGGATATGGTCACACTTACATCATACAACTGCCTTTACTAGTGGCCATCTTGATCAACCAAAACTCACTCAAATAGGAAAACACTAAGTAGTCAGATATGATAAAATGGAAAATAGAATGACTATTATAGCACAAACTCTGATCAACAACTCTATCACAAGGTTTCTTAAAAGAGGAAGAAGAAAAAAGAGTGCTTTAACCCCTTATTTCTAGATAGGATAGCTTACAATAGAATGCAAAACACTAAGTGGTCCGATTTGTAAAATGGGACCACAACAGCTCAAACACTTATCAGTAATCGTATCACTAGGTTTCTCAAAAAGAGGAAGATAAAAAAGGAGTGCTATGCCAAAAGGCTTTAACCCCTTATCGGAAGAACATCAAGTTCATCCAGCAGGAATAACTCAATCACTTGCCAAATGATCAATGAATCACTTGCAATAAATCACATAAGTTTTCCGCTTAACTCAAAATATCAGAGATATATATGGCTTTTGAGAAAACTTATTGTAAATATTAGAGAAAAAATTAGATATACAAGTGCTAGGAGAGGAGTGCTAAAAACATGAATTTTTAAGGAGATAAAATGACAGATTTATCCTGGCATCCATACAGCGGCTGTCTTGTGGTCTTTACATGATTTCAGTTTATGTTTTACACTTAATCCTCCAGAAGTCCATTGTTTTTCTTGATGTTCATGTAGCGCATAAACACCATCATATGAAGAAAAGCATGCATCCATGTTAAGGTTGCATAGGGGAGAGGGAGAGAGAGTATCATACCTGAACAATTCTATGCCACTGCTGTTCCTTCTCAAGAGCAATCAATACCTGCTTAATTGACGCAATAGGAAATTTTTGCTCCCATGCAACCCAGGCATCAAGAGCACCATAAACAGAATCCTTGCTGTCATTTAGATCTAAAAGCTGCATATATAAGATTGTGTCGTCATACTCTAACTACATAGTACAAGCTACGTGAAACAAGATGAATGTTTTTGGACATTGATGGCATATAGAAACTCTCAAAAATCACACTAAAATTAAGCAGTCAATACCTCATAACTGTGAAAACTAACATGCAAATGAATAGCGATTGGTAATTTGGACTTTGTGTACTTACTGTGGTAATGAGAAATTTGATCTTATCCTTCTTGGAGACATTGTCACCAATTTGGTTTCTCCTCAGATTCTGCCTTAAATTTCCATCACCATGAACCGACTGAAACATTATTACATATATTTCAGGAGATTAACATCAATCAAAATGAAACAAGAACAGCAATTATTTTGCATACCTGTAACAAAGGCGAAGCTGCTACAGCAGCAGAGTGTGTGTTAGATATTAGCATTCGAGCTTCAATTGTCGCTTTGAAGCTAAAATTCAGCAAGGTTTGAGCCCTACCCACTCCTATTCTCCTTAAATGCCCAATCTGAATCATCAATAGCAGATCGAAATGAAGTTTAATTAAAGTGATAGTAGTAGTAACAGCAGAGCAGTGGTTTCATGGATAACAAGTGAAACAGCAGCAAATTAAGTGGCCATTACAGTAAAAGGGAGAGAAGACTGAACTTTACTGAAGAGCGAAGGAAACATTGTGTAAGATTGGGAATGAAAATTTCCAATAAAATAAAATTGAGTGAAGACGAGCCCTAAACTATTTTCAACAAAATACATCAAACAAGCCAGCATTTTTACAGTGAAAGCAAAAAAAACACTTGCCTTGTTTATACAGAGTTCGAGCATGAATTTCAAGTCATAAGAAGATTCACATAATAATTACAAGTACAAGTGGAGCCTCTGCCTTCAAAAAACAAAAAAAAGGCCATACCATTGCGGGTTTTGGCTGATTTAAACTCTGAAACGAATCTTAATCACCTACTCTGCAATCTTAACAACTCTCCACTACTAAGTTCCTCCAAATGTTTGTTCTGCGAGTCCTGGTTGTCGTGGAATCGTCGTCCTGAAGCTTGAAAGTTGGTGGTAGAGGCGCGGCTCCTCTTGTTGACGGAGGCTCGAACCAAGACGGTTTTTCATGTGGGTCGCGGTTGAGGATGGAGGAGACTTGGTAGGGGTGATTTTTTTGTTCCGTTTAGTTTTTATCAAAAGAAAAGAAAACCAAATTGAAAGTATTTTTTAAAAAAAACTGAAATCAATTCAAACCGACCAGTTTCGGTTCAGTTTTTTAAGACAAAAACTTATTCAAATTGGTTTAGTTTTGTTTTATTGATTTGGCTCGATTTTCTTGGTTTTGACTCGGTTTTTTCCGGTTTTGGCTCGGTTTTTTCAGTTTTTGCTTGTTTTTTTCGGGTTTGGCTCGGTTTTTTTCCGGTTTGGCTCGGTTCGGTTCTATTTTTTTGTTTTTTGCTTATAAAACTGAAATCGAACCAAACCGGCCAGTTTTTTCAAAATTTTAATCGATTTTTTTTACGGTTTGATTTTTTCAGTTATTTTTTTTCTAGTTTTTTTAGTTTAATCGGTTTTTTAATTTTTTTCTCACCCCTGCGACCTGGTGTCTTCAAGGATTTTGATTTTGTTTATTATTATTATTATTATTATTATTGTAAAATTTCGTATTTACATTTTATTTCTATTTAATTTATATAACACTTTGGTGCAAATTAAAAAAAAAAGAAATCTAATATAGTTACAAGATTATAATTATATCAGCTGTCGTCGCATGAAATTATTCCATTTTTAACTATAGGTATAACTACTAATGTCATATAATGCTTCAGCATCTCATTCATTTTGTATCTACTATCACACCTATTTATTCACATTAACATCCATTTTTTTTATCTAAAAAATTATGGATGTTCCATTTTTTGTTCATCAATTTTATCTATTTTTTTCAAACATCTCATTATATCATTTTTTTTACTTACCCAAATCCATTCATTTTCTTAAACACCTCATTTAGTCATTTTTATCTTAACAATGCTTTTTTTTTCAAGCATTCTTTACATCACCTTTTAATACCAATCCATTTATTCATTTCTTTACATATTTATTATGCTATTGTTGGCTACTAACTCAATCATCTCAATCAACATTTATTTTTCCATTTAGGCTACCCATTCATTCATTTCATTCTAACACCATACTATGCCACTTTTTGCTTAAAATTTATTTCTTTCATTTAAGCATTTGATCAAACATTTATATGCAATTTAATCCACCTCATTTTTCGTAAGATTTTTGCATTCACAACCTCCCTAAACTCATCAACAATGACTTACACTTCATAACCCGAGTTTAAAAACAACATATTCAACCTCAACATGCACAATCATTAACATGATATACAAAACCAACTCAACCACTTCATTAGCACCTATTCATGCCCTACATTTGATACTTTCTAAACTAATTACTCATGGTTGGCCACCCATGATTTAAAAATCCATGGTTGGCCTCAAATTCATAATTTTTTTCTAATAATTACACCATTTCAAAACACTAAATCCATAGAATTTCATCAATCTAACAATTCCATAATCAATTTCACTACTTTAACATTATTTCTAACACAACATTCATAAGGATATAATCAATTTACATTTTCATAATCAAATCTCATTAACCCCAAAAATCTCAAATCAAGGTTTTTCATTCGCTCTTTAATTGACCAAGATAAATGTGAAATCAATTGAAAACATACCTCTTACCACTTATAATCAACTCAATTAAATGAGTTTTAGTGATAAATCTCACCCTTTTTCTTACAAAGTTAATCCTCTCTCACTAGCTTCCCAAAGTTCTCGCTTTCCCTCTCTAACAACATGAAATCTCTTACTTCTCTCTAATTTTAAAAGCCTTTTGATTTTATTTTTGTTCCAAAACCATACCCCCTAGCTCTTTCCTTCTAGTACTTCTTTGCAAGAATAAGAAACAAGTAAAGAAAATGAAAACTTCCCTCTTCCCTTCTCTTTCTAGGTAAAGGTTTAAAGGTACATATTTTTTATTAAATTACTGTTTTACCATTGTTCTCATGCTACCGCAACTTGTTATTTTCTTGTAAACACTTGACCATAAGTATTTTTTTCATGTTTTCTATTATTTGTTTCAGAACTAACACTATTAATCATGGGATTTACATACTAAAACTTGTTATTTTCCATTAAACCATAGTGATCTTAGATATTTTCTTCATGTCTACTTGTTATTTAAGGTCAAACTGTACACTATTAAACATAGGGTTTATAAATATGGACTAAGATGTCAAAACTGGAAAAGAAGTTGAGGCAAAGCTCTGCTTTTAAGGACAGGGTAGGGAAATTGCTTGGTGATATGGGTTTTCCATATATGAAAGGTTTGATATGGTTCAAAATATCTTACAAAACATCTCTTAAAGGTTTAATATTCTTCACATTGACTCTAGGACTAAAATAACCTTTGTGCTCCATGCTAGTGATGAAAAAAGAAAAAAAAACCCTTTTCTCCTTTATTTTAGTTGCAAAAACACTACTAAAAGACACTCTTTCATGCTCATGCTTCAAAACTAGTATGTTATCCCACCATAAAATTCATCTTTTTTTTTACCTCTTTTGTTGCTGCAAAAACATGCCAAAACACCATCTGTCCTCTTACACCAGCTGGTGTTTAATTGCTCAATTTCCTTTTCATTTTTTTTCCCATGAAAATAAAGCCAAATAAGCTCCCATCTGTCCTCTTACACCAGCTGAACACAATAGCAAAAAAAAAAAACCTAGCCTTTATAGAGTAGGTACAACTGCAAACATAAGATGATAAAAAAAAAAAACTTCATTGGGATAATATAAGGAGATGGATGACTGAGATTAACTAGAGGAAATAGAGGGCCATGATTTAGCAAAAAAAGAGATAGAGTAAGAATAAGATGAAAAAGGAAAAATACCATAAAACAAATTATAAAGGATAAAAGAGAGAGAGAGAGAGAGAGAGAGAGAGAGGATATAAACTAGAAGAGGTGATTTGAAACCATATTCGGTTTTTATAGATTATAATTGGAGCTAAATATCTTGTTTTTAAGCTTACTTTTAGCTTCATAGAAATCTAAAATATAGAACTAAGACTTTTATATAGAGTCTAAAATCCAGTTTTGAAGCTCACAATATAGCAGAAATAAAGAATTCAAAATCTGTCTAGAAATTCCCTGCAGCTCATATCTTGTTTTGATTTTTCAGCTTTCATGTGGAGTCATAGAAGTTAGAATGAATCAAGATTAGATGGTTTATCTCCAAAAATGTGTTGTTTTTATGTTTTAAATTTAGCTAGAAGTCACGATGGTAATATCCATAGTTTTTAGATCTGGTCTAATTTAAGGTTCAAGTTTCAGGTTTTAATCAGGTCGTTCAGATTAATTAAAAAAAAAACAAAATAACATCGTTTTAGTTAAAAAAATTAACGGGTTGCAACCACGTTTTTGACCGGGTCTTACTGAGTCACTGGGTCAACCCACCAGGTCGCACCAAGTTTTTCATTCCCTGTTTTTTCTTAAATCCGGCCCGATTTTAACCTCAAATCAGCCAAGTCCTGAGTTAACCTATCGAATCAGACCAGATTTTAAAATTATAATAACAACACTAAAGTGAGCAGCAGCAACAAAAGCTTCAACAATGTGGATCAATATTCTATGGTAAGATTTTCTAATGAAATACATAAGTTTGAAGGAAAACAAATCTACTATACAATGGTTTTCGTGCGACAAGGTGATATTCATGAGTGCTGTGTTTGTGTATTTAAAAATATGGTAGTGGTTAATTTTTAAAGTGTTTTTTATTTTAAAATATATTAAAATAATATATTTTTTATTTTTTAAAATTATTTTTAATATTTACACATCAAAATAATATAAAATCATCAAAAATATATTACTTTAAAATAAAATAAAAAATTAATTTTTTTAAAAACCCTTTTAAAACCTAACACGAAAGACATTCTTAACCTTCAATAATAGAAAATCTTTGGAATCATTGAAGTCATTTTGGAACATCTCCTTGTTGCTTCTTTGACAATAACACGTGTACATTATTGAATTAAAAGAACAAAACCCATCCTCACGTGATTGAGTATGACTTGCACAGCAGCTTTGCCTTTAGAAAAAAAAAAAAAAACAAAAAAAAAACCATAATTGTGAAAACTACGGCAGTGATGACAAAGACAGATTCACACGGGAAAAAGAGAAACGAACAAATACAGAAAGGAAAGCCGTTTACGTTTCCCAACTTCAATCTTTGACCGCAATAATGACTGATTAATAAAATACCTCATTGACTATTATAGAGTTACTTTTTTTCCCCACGTATAGTTGAGCTGTCGCTCTTACTATTTCTTTTTCTTCATTTGATTTCAATTCATTTTAAATTAATAATATTTTATAATTGTTAAAGTAAAATTAAAAAAATATCAAAATATCATGTCGGATATTTATGTGTGATTGCAAGCTAAAAAAATAATAAATATGATAAGGTCATGTTCAAGATTTATTTAAGAATTTAAGAATAAAAAAACAATCTAAATTGATTTCTCATTATTTTATTCGAAAACAAATGTGCGTGTGTGTGTTTAATTAGCCGTATTTGTAGAAATGTTATAGATTTAAACTTTAATTTCAATATAAATACAAAAAAAAAAAAACAGTGTAGTCATAAACTTTGACCAATTGATTTGATATACTTTTCTTCACTCGTGTGGTGTGGTGAACTTGACCCCTTTGTCCTTCTAAAGAGACAGCTGTCACCCAATGAGCCACGCATCTTCCTTGCAATAATGCACCATCCATCCTTGCGTTTTTTCCATCGATTACCATCACCATCACCATTCATATTTTACACTTAAATATATATTAAATACTTTTTTTTTTATCAATTTGATATAATTTATTTTAACATATGTTAATTTGATATAATTTAAGTTTACTTTTTATTTATTCTATGCTAAGGAAAATTAGAACATTTGCATGCCCTAAATATTTTATAAGGTTTTGCTATTAACACCTAAAAAAGGGTTTAGTCGCCTAAGCCCAATAACACCTAATTTTTTTTAAAGTTATTTTTTTTGTTTTTTTATGTATTTAATTTGAATTTTTTTCTGATTTATCTATAATTTTTATTTTATCTTTATATAAATGAATTTTATTTTTAAAATAAAAAATAATTATTTCCAGATATTTCTAATATGTGCAACCTTGTATAATTTTTTTTTCCTTTTATCTTGTTTCATTAATTTAACGTGTGTATCTATTTCTATTATCATTTGATCAAGTAAAAAATTATTTTAATAAATAAATTTAGCAATTACAAACCGGTAAATTTTTCATCTTGCAAGATTAAATATTTTAATTTATATTTGTCTCTTGATTTTTTCAATTTTATTTTTAATTATCAATTTTGGTTATTTATTAATTTATTTAATTACATATATGTATAAATTTTATAATTATAAAACTTATATATATAATTATTTTTTTAAAAATATGTAACCCATGAGGATGTCCTGGTTAAGTGTACAGTAAAAAGAGATTAAATACCTAATTGGGATTTGTTTTTAATTGATATAGATATTTAAATTAAATTTTGTATATTTCAACTAATTTAACTAATTTAATGTACCTTAAAATTAACACAATATAACCTCAACGGCACCAGGATACTCGAACTCGTTACCATTAACCTAATTGAGATTTTACTCCTCTAGATTGTGGCCTTTCTTAAGAGGTTTGCCCTTAGAGAAACGTGAAAACTAACGTCCCTTTCTTCTAATATAAACCTCCATTCCTTCCTTCAAACACTTCGCCACCAACCAAACACTAGCAGCAGTGAGCACCACCACCTCTTCATTTCCTGCCTTTACCTTCTGGTTTGTTATACTATTTGTCGACTTTGCTATCTGGGTTTCATTAGCTGAGAGATTTTCGAGATCTTGAAATTAAAGGAAGGAAAATGGCGGCTTTTCCTTCGAGTTTTTCTTGTTCTGATTTATCAAGAGCTGTCAGTTTGCAAGACGATGGCTTTGTAAGGGGGGTGACCATCAGCAAGTATTTATCAGTAAAGGAGATGGTTCCTCGCCATAGTTGGAGGAGGAGACATGTCGCCTCTAGCGGCAGTAAACAGAGACTTCTTGTTCTAGTCATGTCGCAGTCACATTCATATTCACAAGGTGAGTCGCCGCAATCAGGTGCGGTCACGACCACAGTAGTGAAAAACGAGGGTGGCAATCACAGTGTTGTTGCAGGAGGAGACGGAGAAATTAGAGTTTTGGAGATTGGGAGTGAGTTGAAAACTGATTTTGGTGGGACCGGTGGTAATGGAGGAAATGGGAAGTTCCCAAGTAATGGTGGCGGTGGTGGTGGCGGAGGAGGAGGAGGCGGCGGCGGCGGAGAAGGAGAGGATAAAGGAGAGGAAGAGTTTGGACCAATAATGAAGTTTGAAGAAGTGATGAAAGAGACTGAAGCGCGAGGGGCTAGTCTTCCTCCTGACATGTTAGAGGCTGCAAAGACTATTGGTATTCGCAAAGTGCTTCTACTTAGATATTTGGATTTGCAGGTACCATGATGATGGTTTTTTCAAGTGTTAAGAATTCTGTGTTTTCCATGTAATTGGTTGCTTATGTTTGTTTGTTTTGTTAATTTAGGGGGCAGGAGGGCTTTTGGGATTTGCAATCAAGTCGTGTGCTATGCTGCGAAACAGAATGCTGGCTGATCCATCTTTTCTTTTTAAAATTGGAACGGAGGTTTGTTTGCTTGTTTGCTTTTTTTTTTTTATATGGAATGTTTGTCCAAGTTTCTGCATCTTTGCAACCTAACAGAGATCAGGTGTTAAAATGGGCATCTTAATAAGATATCTTACTCAAATTAGGAAAGTAGTTGATAATGGGTTAGTTTGTTCTCTGGGCCTGTGTGAATTTTGCTTTGTATTTTTCGGAGAATACAATTAGTCAAAAGTTTTCCCAGCTTCCTTCATGGTCTATCTTATTTATATGCAGCGACGAGCTGTGTTTAATCGTTTGAGGGCATCTTTGATTTGGTTTTGGAATTGAAATGTCCTTTTTTTTATGTATATAAAGTCAACAGTAATGTCTTAAAACAATGCAGATAGTAATTGATTCTTGCTGTGCTACATTTGCGGAAGTTCAAAAGAGGGGCAAAGACTTCTGGGCAGAGTTTGAATTGTATGTTGCAGATCTTTTAGTGGGCGTAGTGGTTAACATTGCTTTGGTTGGCATGTTGGCACCATATGTACGTATTGGGCAGCCATCTCTATCTAAAGGTTTCCTTGGACGACTGCAACATGCATATGGAGCTCTTCCTAGTAGGTTAGTATTGATTTGTTTCCTCCAAAGAAACTTTGCATCAATTTGCAATATCTTAGTCCACATTTATATTATTGTTGTTTATTACATGGTTATATCTTAGTCTACATGTATATTATTGTTGTTTATTACTACATAATATGTAGTTTTAATAATTCTTGTGACAATCTCATTTGCAACTTTAGAATATGGTGAAATAGTGTATTTGAGTCTCTGAAGTTATTGTCTAAATGCAGTGTGTTTGAAGCTGAAAGCCCAGGATGTAGATTTTCTGTTCAGCAGAGAATTGGTACATACTTCTATAAGGTAGGCTACATATGTGATAAAGGAGTCATAATAGATTCTTTTGCAGATTTATTGCTGATAATCTACATCTTCTGTTTCCAGGGTGTCCTGTATGGATCGGTTGGATTTGCATGTGGTATTATCGGGCAAGGCATTGCAAATCTCATTATGACTGCAAAACGGTATAACTATACTCTGCATTTTTTTGTAATTGGCTAATTGGATAAGTGCATTTATTATCAGTTCAATCATATTGGGGATACTTAATACTTCAGGAGCATAAAGAAATCAGAAGAAGACATACCAGTGCCACCCCTTTTGAAGAGTGCAGCTCTTTGGGGTATGCTTTATTTTTCTGTATAGATTGGTCATAGATTGTCAATTTCATTTCTCTTATATGATCTCGAACATGTTTTCATCTTTCAAATTGTTGATTTTTCCCCCTGGATTATTTAATTACCTCTAAGTGATAATTCTGTGTGTGGCTGGGTCTCAAGCTCAAGTATCTTCTCATACTCTATGGTTGATGCATGTTGTGTTTTGTGTGCAATATTTGCATATATAATTTATGCAGCTTCAAGCAATTTTTCATCAAATTTGTCTTCAGGGTTTTGACTGTTTGTTGATTCAACACTTACCCTGTTGAGAATAGTCTTGAAAGCACTGCTATTAAACCTGGACCGGCCCGACAGGTCTACCCGGGACCTGGTGGCTGGACCGGTCCGGGTTTGTTAAAAGACTGGCCAATACAACAACCCGGCAAAACCCGGTTGACCCGGTGGGTCGATCCATAACCCGGGCGACTCATGGATCGACCCGGATGAGACCCGATTTTTTTTTCAAAAATGGTTTTTCTCCTATACCCCTTTTTTTCATATTTTTTTAGTTTGTTAATAATATTTTTTAAAGTTCACTATATAAATATTAGAAAAATATTTATTTTTTCAATGTTGGATTTGAAACCCTTTAGCATATATACTCTATGTTCTCAAGAAAAAAGTTATGTTTTTTAATGTGGACTAAAAAACTTTTTAAAATATTTTTTTAAACTTCATTATTTACAACATGTATAGTTTATATTCACATGGATTTTTTCTTAATTTTTTCATATGAAATATTAAAAATTTAAATATATTTTTTAAAATTTTTCGGTGTTGACCCATGAAACTCGGGACCCAGCCCTTAGCCAGGTCAACTCCCGGGTCGGGTTTGATAAGTATGCTTCAAAGTGAGGCATCTTTGACGCAACAGCTTTAATTTTTGCTGTCAATTCATGACATATGCTTTGTGATTGACTGACCATAACTAGTTATTAGTTATTTGTAGTGAACCAAACTTAGTAGGGGGAGAGATTTGAGCAGGCTATATGATATAAATAAATCTGCAACACTTCCCGTGTGCTTCATGGTCCTTCCATCTTAGGTTCAGTGTCCGACACAAGATTGTTACCATGTTCATCCCCTCTGATATTGTTTGCCATTTGCTACTGCTTAATGATTATCAAGCCCTCCCTTCATCTCTTGTCTGATCTGATCTACCCTCGTCCCAAATGCATGTCTGCAATACTTGCAAGGATGTGTTTTAAATGTAGAGTGCTAGAAAGATTTAAAACTTCACACTGAAGAGCGACATTCTTCTACTAATTATCTTCCCTTAGTAACAATAATTCATAGTCCAATAGTTAGGTCTATGAGGATGATGTCAATTGAGTTTGCTAATTGCTGTCATGGCCCAAGCAAGAATATTTAGACAAATGGAGGATTCTGCTAGCAAATTTGTGTAGGATTCCCTGCCTTTTAACTGGTAGTCTCTTTTATCAGGAACAATCACCTTGAATATCGACTTACCTGTTCTTTCTTCTGCCTGCTTCTCAATTTATTTGTTGTTTGGTGTTTTGCATACCTAAAAATCATCAAATTTGTTTCTGTGCTGCCAGTTGCATTTCTGTAAAGTTTTGATAAATGCTAGTTTGGCTTCTCTGTCCCCCAATGTGCAGGTGTTTTTCTTGCAGTTTCATCCAACACGCGCTACCAAATTATCAATGGACTAGAACGCCTGGTAGAAGGATCACCCATGGCAAAGCAGGTTCCACCAGTTGCAATGGCATTCACAGTTGGTGTGCGATTTGCCAACAATATCTATGGTGGAATGCAGTTTGTGGACTGGGCTAGATGGAGTGGGGTTCAATAATGACATTAAGTATTTTAACTAATAAGTTGCAGGTGCAATAACATTAGTGTTATCTCTCTTCTAATAATTCTTAAGGATCCCCACCGACTCTATTAAACAGGATCCATTTTTTGAGTTTCTCTCCTAAGGGATGTTTTAACGTGTGAATTAACCAAATGTGGAAGTTAGACTTCCTCTTTTATATAGTTGCTTACAAATTCTCGACCATAAATTGCTGAGTTTAGAGTAATATCAAAATAATTTGAGGTTTTTAGTTTATCCATTAACAACATAAAAAATTGATTTTACTCTTTAAACCATAGTTTTTAAACCCGATCTGGTGGCCGGTCCGATCCAAGACCTGGGTTCCGGGTTTTGACCAGGTCAATCTCTATTTTTTTTAAAATTTAAAGATGTTTTAGTAAAAACAAAGTCAACAGATTGCAATCGGGTTTTGCCGCGTCATTGGGTCAGTTGGGTCACATTGAATCTTGATTTTTTCTATTTTTTAATCAACCTGGTTCGGTTCTAGCCTCGGGTCTCGGGTCGAACTGCAGAGCCGGATCAGGTTCCGGGTCAACCTATCAAGCCGGGTTGAGTTTCAAAACTATGTTTTAGACTACTCATTGATAGAATTTTCTAAGAAAACCTTACACAAACGTTTTTCTCTCGTACTATGATACACTATACTATAAAAAAGGGCCAAGGTCATGAGAAGTACTTTATTATCATTATTAAATTTGGTTTAACATTGAAATCTCTTTACTTGAGTCTTTTGTCTAGTCTTTTACACGAGTCTTGGTCTGGTCCTGGTCAAATTAGATTGTGTGGATATATATATATATATAATAGAAAGTCAATCGAATTGACAACTTGATCTAAATAAATATATGGAAATTAATATTTATATATTAAGGTTGTAAATCATGCATGTAAGAGCGTGTGAAGCAAACTCAAATTATTAACGTTAAAAAAGAAGAATGACATGTTTCTCTTGTTAACATTATTAATAACACTAATCTTCATTCATTTCTCATTCAATGATGTATTAGTAATGATTCTCAAACTCATCTTCTACAAGAATGTGAAACATAATTACTAACTACCATAATTACATTTGAAATTAAAATTAAAACATATATCTAAGTCAATGTGTTGCAACACTATTTTCACCACCTCTCCCACCCTTATCATTTGTATCAACTTTCATATTTATAGCACATTCAACGTTGTCTCTTTGGCAAGTCTACCAAATAATTTGCCTACATTGTACCATATAGTTAAAAGACCTTTTCCTTAGAGTCCTTAGTTGGTCTCCTCCATATTATCTTCTTCTATTTTTTTCTAGGTCTATCTATACTCCTCTTAAGTTATGAAGGCAAAAATATTAATAAATATCCTATATAGTTCGGGTGGTTATATGTCATACTAATTTTATTTATGAAAAATATATATTTTATCATTTATAAAATATTATTCATCTTTAATATTTATTTAAGTTTGATTAATGAGTATAAAGTAAAAGTAAAGATAAAAATTTAATGGGACAAAAATATTTTGTAAAAAAAAATTATAAAGTGTTTATTTTTATGAGAACTACTATTACATCAAGACATTGTTTCTAAATATTCATAGTTAATACTTTATTAAGACTGAGCATTGATTAAAGCTGTTGAAACTGATACATATTATGCTATTTTTTTTTTATTAAAAGAAGTAACTATTTTTATAAGCTGAGATACGAGGAATATCTGGAACTAACATGTAAATGCTTATTAAATAACAAATAAATTAAACTGACCCGCATGGAAATTCCATTTAAAAAGATTACCCATGTATATGAAAAGACTCACATGTCAATTGTGTAAATGATTTTTAGATTTGAGATTAACAAGTTATCTTATATAGAGAATGCTATGTTTTGATCTTGACTATACATTGTCTTTATCAAAGGTAACAAATGGTCAAATATTGAGTATAACATTGTAATATCACACATTGAAAGCGAGCGTCCAAAGCTAGGGCCTTATTAGTAGTGCTGGTTGTACGCGTTTTGGGGCGCTAGGCTCAGAAGTGGGCTCGCGTCACCAAGAACAAAACCGTAAGGGCGGTAAGGTCCAAAGCGGACAATATACAGCATGTTGGGGCGAGCTGTTACAAACATAAACTATATAAAGGTATTTAAGTGATTAATAAATGATTCATTACCTTAGATTAATTAAGAAAAATATTCCATATGTTCTAAAATAATATTGATTGAAAAATCCATGCTTAAGGTGGAATGAAATCTAAAAAATATTTTAAATCTTATTCAAATAATCAATGACTATAATGTTGAAAACAAATATAATTTGATAGAATAGACACAATCTATGTTCAAATATTGAATTGGAACATTCTTGATGAAGGGATAATTGTTACACTAAAAATTGATCACTGAAAGGTTAAGTCAAATTATATACGATTTTTCTAATATTTTGGAGATCATGACATGTTGCTAGAGCTTGTACTTGATTTTTAAATATAAATCAATCAATTTGTTGAATTAATAACAAGTTAAATATTTGAATTTTTTTTAATCCAATTTTATTTAGGATTATGATTTATATTTAGATTAACATATTAAGAACCTAATGAGTTACATACATTAAGAATCATTGATATGAAATTAAACTACGATAACTGATCAAGTATGACTTGATTATTAATAAGTTTTTGAAATTAAGGACCAGAGTGTAATTAATATAAGGGATTACAATTCAAAACCTAGAAAAATCAAGTAAGAACTTGATTGTATAAATTTCTAATAATTATCCTAAAATAAAATATGTAATATTTTTCAGGGAGCAAAGTAATATTTTGCTATTAATAGGGATATCAAGTTTTTTTTTATAAATAGAATTTTATGTTTCATATTTTCTTGTATAACTATAAAAACAAATATTAGATTTAAGAGTAAAAAAAGAAGAGAAAAGAGCTACTACTTAAGGTATAACAATCTCTATCCTAAAAAGGTGTAGAAGATTTATAATCTGATGATTCTTGTGGATTATTGTTGGAGATATAACAATTAGATAACTTGTATTTTTTGATAACCCAACCTTGAAGAATTGATCATACACTAGAATCAATAATGTTTTTCAGGCAATCTTCACACAAATTCTAAAAAAAACCCTTATATTATCTAACAAGATCCATGACACTCCAAAAAAAATTAAAATATTTTTCCATTGCTTTTATATTTTTGAAGAAACACAACAGTAGTAGCAAAACGATCATTAAACAATTAAGATTGTTGATTATATGTTTTGATGGTTATTGATGTTAATTATCAATTATTTTTTTTTTCTACGGAACAATGATTTCCTAAAAATTGTTTTTCTTTCATGTATTTAAGAAAATATAATTTTTTTAGATATCATTCCAACCAGATCTAGTAGGGATTCTCAAAACTAAAACAAAGGAACTTGGGGGTTGCGATGCCAACTTTGTTGGCACTCCTAGTTGATATTGTGCATATTAAACACTGTTTGGAAACGCGGTGCAAAAATTTATTTATTTTTGCTAAAAAAATTTTTTATGTGTTTTGAATAGTTTTGATGGATTGATCTCAAAAATAATTTTTTAAAAAAAATAAAAAATATTATTTTGATATATTTCAGCATGAAAAAATACTTTAAAAAACAACTATAACCACACTTCCAAACAGGAGATAAACAATCTGATGATTCTTGTGGATTATTGTTGGAGATCTAATGAGATCCATGAAACTCTTAAAAAAAACTTCAAATATCATTTCCATTATATTTATATCTTTTGAGAAACCAAACAAAAATAACCACTTCTTATTCTTATGGATCAAGATGAGATACTGATGATGAATGGACCACCATTATAGGTCACCCTAAAGATCTTAATTGTGTAAAAGTAATGATAATAGTCTTTCAAATCCACACTTTTATAAGGTATACAAGGAACAATATGTCTACATGGAATTATTGTCAATGCCTATTCACCATAGAAGCAATATCTTTTCTCTAAATTCATAGAATGTCTAATCTACCCCTCAAACACTTGATATTCATCAAAAGTTGCAAGATTATTCTTATATTTTTGAACTTTTCCACTGCCTTTTCCAGCATCTTCCTCACATAAATAATGGTTTCAGTCTCCCAATTCATAGCCTTAACAAACCTATCATGGAACCTAGACATCAACTTTACGTAATCTTTTCAAGTAAAAATATAATTGGCATACATTTATACTTGCCCACTCAATGGTTTAATGATTCAGCGATGTTATTTGTCACACTATAATTCTTCATTTCAGGGTTGAATAAATACATTAATATGAAGTGATATAGATATGATTTACATGCACAACAAAACCATAATTCTAGCTTCAACCTATGAAATCCTTCTTGAAATTAGCACAAATATGCCTTATACATTGTTTGTGTGTTGTTTAAAAAAAATCTAAGCAACACCTTCATGTAGACTCTACAAAACACATGCATAGTTATACAAACATATAAATAGTTACATAAATAAATAATTACATGAATAAAGAGTTATATAAAATAGAAAGCTAATACCTTTTGTCAATCATATATTATGCACAACAATTTATTATTAATTCTAGTTTTGATGTAGCCATGAAAAACATAAATAAACCATCTCTACACATCATTATTTTTAGCCTCCACCATAAGATATGCAACTGAAAATAATCCTTTGTTTACACTTGAAGCAACTACTATCAACAACACTTCTTTATAAAGACCCTTCAATTCAAATGACAATCATCAATTCTAAAACAAATGACAATCATCAATTCTAAAACAAGATGTACAATCATTTATAAATACACCATTTATAGCTTTCAAGCAAATATAGACTCTTTGAAACTTTTTAAAAAATTAACATCAAGATTAAAATTATGATCAAACCTCAAATAAATAAAAAACCAGGGTTAAACTTTTTTAATAATCAAACATATCTTGACAATTTCTTATAAGACTTATTATGACTTCCTTCTATAAATTCTTTAGCTTTAATTCTATCCCTCTACAACTATATTATGTGAGGTTTTATTCTAAATTGATCATTTAAAATGATTTTAAGAGCTTTATTAGATAACTTAGTGCAACATTAATTATAGGTATAAGTATATAGATTTAGTTGCTTTGACCATGTTCTAATACAACTATGATTTCAATGTCTTAATCATAAAAGTTTTACTGCCATGTAACATAGAAGTATAAATCCTCCACGTGTAGCCACTACCTGAACAACATGCATCCATTTTCTTTTTTTGATTTTTTTTCCAGTTGAAAACAATGTTTAACTTTATATTCATTCAACATAATCTTAAAATAATACACATTATTGAATATTTGACATTCTTGAAACTGTACGGATCCATTAACCAAAACCATAAATCATCTAAATTTGATTTTAGAGGTTGGATTTAGATTTTTTTTCTTCATCTCTTACTCCCACTGTTTTTATTTTTTTATCATCACTGCCATCAAATTTTCCCCTCAAATCATAATCATCATCATCTTTACTACTAAGTTTCTATTCATTTTAAGAATCAGAATCATGTCATTTAGTCCTTAAAAAAAATCACAACTATGATGAATATTGTCAATCCATTCATCCTCATTTTTTATTTACAAATTCAAACTCCTTCTGATATGATGTAATATAATCATCATCATCCAAACTATCATTGCTACAATTTTATATATATATATATATATATATATATATCACACTCTAAACCATCATTGTCAGTATATGTAGTTCTTCTCAAGCTATCTTTCTTAACGGTTATACCATCATCAAATTATCTCGAAGAACATGACATTATTTACAAACACTACTCTAGGGGTTTTTTTTGGGATTGACGATTTAACATAAAACTTTCAGAGTTTTTTAAGGATGTTTTTGGGTTTTATTCAGGTCTCAAAAAATTAAATACTTAACATAAAAATTCTGCACTAGGTGTGGATTTCAACATCTTATTTTTTAAAAATCAATATTTTGGATTACGGCTTCATCATACCTTGCAATTGATGAAACAATCATGACTTTGCTTCATTGCAACTTCATTATCATGCATATTTGAACATATACAAACAGGAAATTAATACATAAAAGACAAGCTGTTGTCCGGTTGATATAACTGTGTTCGGGACCCTCCTCTGCATGGCAATGCAGATGAAATGAAGTTGATAATTTGAAGAACTCAAAGCAGTTAAACAGGACAGCCTTCTTGAGCCTGTAAAGCTACTCAACACATTGTCAATAGTTGGGGTCCCAAGAGACAGAGACAATCTTTCTCACCCATCTTATTATCAGGCCATTCTTGCTGTTCAAACAAAGTTGTTAAAAGAAAGAAACAACATCGGATGTGCTATGTAGTTTGTTGAGATTTGTTTCCTCAGAATTGGATCACGTTTTCCCTTGTGCTATTTTATTTCCTGGTCTAACATGTCAGCAATATTATAGAGATAGAGAGACACATCTCTGATCCGCATTTCTAGTCGAGGAACAGAAACAGCTTCTACTGTTAGAAATGTAACCAACGAAACAGCCAAAAACTCCGAGGACCTGAAATTGTGAACACAAATACAGGAAAGAGAAAAATAAAGGAAGGAATGAGTGAATTAAGCGAAAACCAAGGACTGTGAAATGCAGAGTTAGGCTTTAAATAGAAGGGAAGCGGAGGAGGAGGAACAGAACTCAAAAAGGCAGCAGAGAAGGAAGTGGGAGAGATGGAGAATGTCCTTACTAAGACTTCATCTTCTTCAGCTGATAGTGATATCACTCGAGCTCCTCCTAACTCTCTTCTCCCTCCTAAAAAGGAAGCTGGAGGATGGAGATCTGTAAAATACATTCTTGGTAATTAATCAGTCCTTTTATTTTGATTATAATCGTGTTTCTTTTCCATCTTCTTCTTCCTTTTTTTTTATTTTGTATTTTTCTTGTTTCGTCACTTACAATGGTGTTTTCCTTTTCCTTTCAAGGGAACGAGTCATTCGAGAAACTGGCTTCAATGGGTCTTATTGCCAACTTAACAGTGTATCTACAAACAAGATTCAACATGGATGGTATTCAGTTGGTTAATGTGTTCAATATTTGGTCTGGTTCCACCAATGTTACACCCTTGCTTGGTGCTTTCTTATCTGATACATATCTGGGAAGGTTCCGCACTCTTATCTGCGGTTCCACGGCGTCTTTCCTGGTAAAATCATCTATCTGCTATTTTCCAATAACTCATATAAATTGTGATAAAATAATAGTAATAATAATAATAAAGATGTTCTGCAGAATCCTTAATCTTCTACTTTCGTTCGTTTGCATGAACAAATTGCAAGGTTGAATGTCTCATCTAGAAATTTTGGATATGTATTCTGTAGTTATACTGGAAAATTCAATTATTAACACTGAATGAGGAACGTGAGCCACTGAATATGTTCTTTTATATTTTAACAGGGCATGGTCGTCATGTCCCTAATTGCAGGCATTCCAAACTTAAGACCCCTCCGCTGCACTGGAGGACCCAATTGCCAAAAACCCGAGTTTTGGCAGCTTGGAGTCCTCTATTTGGGTCTTGGATTGCTTGCCATTGGAGCTGGAGGTGTTAGGCCTTGCAACATTGCCTTTGGAGCTGATCAATTTGACACCAGAACTGAAAAAGGAAGAGCCCAACTAGAGAGCTTCTTCAACTGGTGGTATTTCTCTTTCACGGTGTCTCTGGTGATAGCTCTCACTGTAGTGGTCTACGTTCAGACTAATGTGAGTTGGGTTATAGGTTATGGCATACCTGCAGCCTGCTTGTTCTTCTCTATTGTCATTTTCTTGATTGGAAAACACACTTACATAATCACAAAGCCGCAAGGAAGCGTTTTTGTTGATATGGCCAAAGTGATCGTAGCAGCCTGTAAGAAGCGTGCAATGAGTCTTGAATCAACTCCTGAAAATTCCTTCTATGATCCTCCCTGGATCGAATCAGATCAGCGTGTAACAAAGCTTGCTCACACAAATATGTTCAAGTTCTTTGACAAAGCTGCCCTAATTGCTGATGCAAGCGAATTGGATGACAAAGGTTTGCCCAGGAATTCTTGGAGATTATGTAGTGTTCAACAAGTTGAACAGCTGAAACTAGTGGTAGGACTTGTGCCAGTTTGGATTACTGGAATTGGATGCTTCATTACCATGGACCAAATGAATACTTTCGGCTTGATGCAAGCAATTCAGTCCAACAACAAAATCCACAATTTTAAAATCCCACCAGGTTGGATGGGCCTTAGTTCAATGATTTGCCTTTCAACATGGATATTCATTTACGAGCAAATTTACCTGCCTTACGCAAAAAAAAGGTCAAAAAAGAATGTTAGATTGACAATGAGACAGAGAATCAACACTGGTATTGTAATGGCAATCCTATGCATGGTGGTGGCTGGAATTGTTGAGAAGAACCGCCGGGAGACAGCTTTGAAACAGGGATCTTTACTGTCACCTCAAAGTATTCTACTGCTGCTGCCACAGTTTTCCTTGTCGGGTCTGAACGAAGGATTTGCTGCTGTTGCTGTTATGGAATACTATACCAACCATTTGCCAGAGAGCATGAGGACTCTTGCCGGGGCCATCTTCTTTCTGAGCTTCTCTGCATCCAGCTACCTCAACACGGTTATTGTCAATGTAGTCCACCATGTGACTGCAAAACTTGGGAAAACACCGTGGTTGGGTGGACGTGACCTCAATAAAGTTAAACTCGACAACTTCTACTACCTTATTGCTGGTTTAGCATTATTAAATCTTCTGTATTTCAACCTCTTTTCGTGCCGCTATTTGGAGAAGAATGCTGATAAAAGACCTGGATCTAGGCACGAGGACAAGGGGTTGGAGATGAATGAAAATGTTTAACGACATAAACTCTCTGATTTTGCTGCAAAGTCTCGATTCCTTTTTGGTATCATGCACCAATCGCCAGAGTCTTGAGTTGTATCTATAGGGTGTTTCGTTACCTTGCCTCTGCAAGGTCTTTCTTCTTCTTCTTCAGTTGAGTTAAGGTGTCATTTTCTTTTTGCAATTTGAAATGAAGGTATGAATTTAGCTTTTAAGCTCTCAAACTTGCAATGTTTTTCATATCGGAGACTTTAGACTGAACTTTGACTTCGTGACTGAGTGGATTACTAACCCCATTTTATGATATAACAATCGTATTTAGGAGGAGAAAATAAACATTGAATGTTTCTACATCTTCATAATTCCTTCTTCTACTCTCTATTCCTTATTCAGCTGGATTTTCTTTTCAAGGATCATGAATTTTCCAAGTACGCGGAAAGATCAATGTGTGTATAGGATAACATTTGCACAAATCGAAGTCTATTTTGGCGAATTGTCCATGATTCTTGTGTGTTTGTTGGCACTGTTAAGTCCATATTGTTAGGACATGCCAATAATGCCTGGAATTAAGAACACACAAGTTAACATGTGGTTCAATAATTTGCTTACATTCACAAAGCTACTAGTTTTATTTACTAAAGATAAAATTAAAAATTACATCCAATGTAGGAGGAGACTCTCTCCATTCAACTCACAAACCATGTTTAACTTTCACCTTTTTTTTCTCTATCACTCAATGTTTATTGTTGTGTGATTCCTACCCTTACACCTCTTTATTTATAGTCGAAATGGAGGAGCACATACCATGATTTCTTCCCATTACTTTAGCAGACAACCCCCTAAATCTCTTCCGTAAAAATCATCTCTTCCTTTCTATCTTGATTTGCAACTGGTTATAAGCCTGATTTGTCTCCATTCATAACAATCTTCTGGAGACAAATGACTATAATTTTGTGTTTTATTCCTTGAACACCTACTGAAGTTTTGCATAGCTTCAATATGTCAAGGTTTGTCCTCTATCTTTAAAAACCTACTGAAACTTTGCACAACTTTAGTTCGTCAAATATAGTTCCCGTAATTAACATATTTGTTGGATTCTTGCTTGCACAAATCTTCTCTAGTAGATCATAAGATATGGAGTAGTATGGAATTAAGCACCTAAGTCAAGAACTCAATCATCTACTAAACTACAAACAACAAGAACCAAAGCTTTATATACCTCCTCAGTAGTAGTATTTATAGAATCAACCTCAATTGTTTTTGGATTTATGCAATTCCTCATTATATGACTAGATTTTTCACAATTCCAATAACCTCCTTGCAACACTAGAAGTTGACCTTTCACTTACATCCTTCCTTTAAACTTCTTTACTAAGAATAAAGTCTTGAATATTGTCATATTTCAACTTGGACTTTCTAGCATAGTTACTTACAACCATTCTCATAGCCTCCCACCTATTTAGGAGTGAATCCAACAAAATTAATGCACATATCTCATCATCAAACTCAATTTCAACAAATAATAATTAATTTGTGGTTGTGTTAAAATTATTCAAGTGTTGTGTGCCGGGCATTCCTTCTATTATATTCGGAGTCTAAATGCACTTACACAACACAACCAAATACTTTCAAATATGAAAGATTTGTTTCATTTCCTATCAAATATCTTTTGAAATTCTAAATTTAAAAGGAATAGAAGGTTCTTGATTGATTAAGTATACTACAATATCTACTCCATTAGGCTAGAATGATGAAGGTATCCAAGAATGCAATCTCATGCTTCGAGCTCGTTCATTGATGGTTCTGTTCATGTACTCAACAACGCTATTCTGTTGTGGTGTGCCTAAAATAGTCTTCTCCATCCACATGCCATTTGCACATAATACTCATCAAAGCTTTCATTAATATACTCACATGTATTGTTTGACCTTTCAATCTAGACCTTTATTTTATAGAGATATCAAATATAACAAGTTTATTTTTTAGATAAAACTCATACCTTCTTGCAAGAATCATTAATAAAGTTCACACGGTACCTTAAAACTTTAAGGGATGGAATTTGGGAAGGACTTTATAAGTCATTACATACCAGCTCTAATTTCTGAGGCTTTGGATATCTATCATTTTTTAGAAAGCTAACCTTTTTTTATTTCCTAAAAATCCAACCTTTACATTAAGAAAATTCAATTGACTTTAATCTAGGAAGTTGTAATTTTGAAATATGCAGCATTGTTCCTTTTTCACTCATATGACCGCATCTGTAATGCTATATTTCTGCTTGATTTTCAACTTCAATGGTGGCAACAATACCTTTTAGTCATGAGGTCATATATAAGGAATAAGTTTTCTTACCTTACAATTGCTCCTTGAGAGACATTCCACATGCCTTACATAAAACTTATTGAATGACCATTACCATCAAACTTTCCCACACAGATCAAGTTCTTCTTTAATTTAGAACATATCTCACCTCCTGTAAATTCCATATAAAACTATTTAGCAACTTGATTTTCACCTCTTATGCCCATAACATTCAATGATTCGCTACACCACACCATAATCATTGACAATATAATTCTGCAAGATTCTTTGGTGTGGAGTAATATAGAATAATGCACTTGATTCAAGAACTCAATCATTTACTAGACTATAAACAACAATATTCAAAGCTTCATATATCTTCTTAGTAATAACATTTATAAAATCAACCTAATTTTTTTTTAGATTTCTGCAATTCCTTATAAGATGACCAGATTTGACACGATTCCATCAAGCACTTTGCATCTTGGGCCTTAACATACTTTACTCTAAAATTTGGATTTTGATATGTCTTATTTAATCTTCTATCAAATCTTTTGCCTCTTGTCTTGAGGTTTAAGGTAGCATTAAAAGTTGAGCTTTCACTTAAATATTTTCTTTAAACTCCTTCACTAAGAATCAAGTCTTGAATGTCATCATATTTCAACTTGGATTTTTCAATAAAGTTTTTTACATTTGTTCTTATAGTCTCCCAACTGTTTAGGGGAGAAGCCAACAAAATCAATGCACGTATCTCATCATCAAACTCAATTTCAACAAATAATAATTAATTTAAGATGGTGTTGAAATTATTCAAATATTGTGTAATTATTATTCCTTTACTCATCTTTAGATTGAAGAACTTCTTCATCAAATACAACTTATTCACTAAAGGTTTTTCAAACATGCTGCACATGAATTTCATTAGCTTTATAGTAGTCTTTTCTCTAAACTTAGTTTTGAATGTGATTTTCACTATTGTGTTTGTCATCATATCCTTGTTGTGGTGATATGTTCAAAATGTGTTTTTTAATACTTTGATTTCTAGGAAAAGATCAAAACACACCCTTCTAAGATTTGATATTGGTTGTTAGGACCTGCCAATGATGCCTTAAATTAAAAACACATAATTTAACATGGTTCATAATTATCTTACATCCACAAAGCTATTAATTTTATTTATTGGAGAGAAAACTAAAAATTACACCAAGAGGATACTCTCTCAACTTTGTTCACAAACCCTCTATAACTTTTTCCTTACTTATTGGTGTTTCTTGTTATGTGATTTCTAATCTTATAACCACTCTATTTATAGTTGAGATGGGAGAGCACACACCATGATTTTTTTCCTAATTGATTTGATAGACAAACCGCCCCAAATCTATTTCTTGAAAGTCATCTCTTCCTTTTCGACTTAGATTTTGTTATAGGTTGCAAGTATGGAAGTTATAAGAGAAGCAAGAATAACAGACTAAGGCAACAACAAGTTTTATAAGTTTGGTATATGAAAAAGTTAAATCACACATGATTCATTAGTTGGCAAGCTAGTTAGTTAATTGTTATAGTTAGTTAGTAGTTAAATAATAGCTAGTTCGTTAGTAATGAAAGGCCAAGAACTTGTATAAGTTCTACTTGTATAATTACCTTGTGATTCAAATAATAAATGAAGAACAATTTGTAATGGTTGCAGAACTCTATCTCTCCCTTTTAATTTCTTCTCAAACATTGTTTTTTAAGTATTATCCTTAACAATTGGTATCAGAGCCACTTTTCAAGGGTGAAGAAAGGTTGTTAAACAATAGTTGATCATTATAGAAAGCAATAAAATCAATGCTCTAGAATAGCATGGTTGAAAGTTGGATAAGTAGATTCAATATTTATAAGAACTACCAGAGGAGCATAATAAAAAAAGTCGATAAAGTCAATTCACAACGGGAGGCAATCTTGGTTATTCTTTAAACAAATTCAGGAAATCAAGAAGCTAAAAAAACTAACATAGTTCCTAGAGAATTAATTTGAAGGCAGAGGATGAATCAATAAGGTGATGATCTTGTGAATCAATAAAAGACATGGTGTTGGTATTTAAGATGCATCATGGATTGGGCACAATATAGAAATGCCAAGAATCGATCTATTGAGTTTTCATAGAGAGAATGAAATAAGTTAGATACATAAATGCAAGAAGTTCTTCAGGCCAAACTATATACTAGTACAACAATGGGTTGAGTTAACATCATTATACTTAGATGGCAAGACAAAGATTTGATATAAAGGATTCTTGTATGGAGGTGAAATCTTGGCAAGTTGAGAGGATTTTACAAGGGCCTTATTTATAAGATTTGGTAATAGAGAGGATATGGTAGAGTAATTTAATAAGTTAGTACAAGACAAAAAAAAAATGGATGAATATGTGGAAGATTTGAAGAACTCAAATCTTTAATGAATGACTTGAATCCTAGCTTGCTAAAATTGTATTATGTTCCAAGTTTTATAAGTAGATTAAAAGATATAAACCCGATGCTAAAGATTCTCAAGCCTACAATACTAGTGCAAGCTTTTAAGCAATTAAAATGGTAAGAGGAGTCCAACAATGCCTTAACCAATAAGAACAAATTCTTGCTGAAGAGAAATTCAGCTTATAGATTTGGAAAGACAACAATTACTTAATTTTATAATACTTTTTCTTTAATCAAATAATGAAGAAATAGAAAATTCAAAACCACTAAAAACATTGCATGAATAAAGAAGAAGATCAGGTCAATGTTATAGGTGTTGTGAAAAGTTCACACCAGGGCACTATTGTAATGTTAAAATTTTACATATGATAAACGGATTAGATAAAGAAAATAAGGAATTTATAGATATAACAAAAAAAAATAACATTGGAACGGTAAATGAAAGAGAAATGGTAAATAAGTATGACATGTCTTAGAATGTCTGGGCTGAAAGTTAAGCCAATAATACAATTAGAATCTTGGGTTGTTACTAGGGAAGTAGTCTTATAATTTTGATTGATCATAGGATTACTCATAGTTTTGTTGATGACTTAATGGTGAATGACATTAAAGCAATTGTGAAAATGATTATTATCTTTGCAGTAATTTTGGGTAATGAAAGTATAATGAGGTGTGATGTTCATAATTCAATGTTTATTTGGTTCATAAAAGGTTATGAATTTAAGGTTGACTTGAGAATTAGAATCTTAGGTTACTGTCATGAGCATGATTAGTTTATAATTAAACCTAATTTTGAGATCTTGAAGCACTTGTTAAAACAAAAAAATTCAAACTCCAATTCAAATGAGGAGATTTACCAAACTATGAGGGCTTAGATATCAAATTATGCATAGGAAAGGAAATGAAAATGTTATAGTTGATGCATTAACACCATTATAATAATGGTTCCAATTTGGTATAAGGAATCAAAGAAATTTATGATATGATCCTTTTATACATAACACCATCATTTATAAGATAATTAAGTCAACTAGTTTGCCAGACTACTTATTTGCATAAGGGGTTTTAAGGTTCAAGAAGATAGTAGTGATTGATTATGAAGGGGATTTGAGGGAGAAATTAGTGAAAGAAGCTCATGATTCTTTCATTAGAGGGCATGCTAGTGTACAAAATTCTTATAAAAGGTTAAAGACTATGTTTTATTAGCCTATTATGAAAAAGATGGTGGAAAGTATAGTTAAGAAGTGTGATTTGTAAACAAGCTAAATTGGAAAGGATAGCTTATTCAGGGCTGTTACAACATCTTTCAATTCCAAGAGAGGTATGAAGAAACATTACTATGGATTTTATAAAAGGTTTACCTAAATTAGAGGACAAAGACATTATACTGGTGGTGGTTTATTGGTTTATAAAGTATGGACACTTTATTTTCATGTCACATCCATTTACAACTCAAAATATGATCAAAATGTTCATTGATCACCTTTATATGTTCCATAGTTTACTAGTTACCATTGTAACTAATAGTGATAGAGTTTTTACAAGTTTTTTTTAAAAGGAATTATTCAACAAGATAAGGGTTAAGTTGTTCATAAGTTTTGCTTACCATTTACAAACAGATGGGCATATTGAAAGAGTGAATAAATGATGAAAGACCTATCTCATATGCATGGTAATGCATAATCCTCGAAAGTGGCATCAATAGTTGTCTTTATAACAGTGGTGGTACAACTCTAGCTTTCATTCATCTAGAAAAGTTTCTCATTTTCAAACATTGTATGGATACCTACCTCCATAAAAAGAATGGTCTGGTTATGATAATTTTATAGTACTTGTACTATAGAAAGTTATTCAAAGAAAAATCAATGTGGATCAATTCTTAGAGATGCAATTGGAGAAGGCTAAGCATAGAATGAAGCAAAAGGCAGATAAATAATGATTTAAAAAAGAATTTGTAGTGGATGACTATTTGCACTTAAAGTTATAGCTTTATCGACAGATAAGTATGGTCTTAAAGAGGAATTTCAAACTCATTCTGCAATTCTATAGCCTTTATTTGATCACTCAAAGAATTAATGCTATAGCACATGCACTTCAATTAACAGAAGAAGCATCAATTCATCTTGTCTTCCATGTTTCATTATTGAAAAAAAAAAACTAATTAGCAATGTAGTGGTACAACTGTTTTACCCTAATTGGATGAAAATGGAAAGGTGAAAGTCAATCCAAAGACCATATTGGATAGAAAACTTAGAAAGAAAGAAAATCGGGTAGTTATCATAGGATTAATAAAGTGGTTTTATTTGTTTGATGAATACACAACCTAAAAAGATTTGGAGCTTAGTAAGAAATTTTCAAAGTTCGGAGTTGATTGTTAAGGACAAGAATTTATAAAGGAGGAAAATATTAATACATATTGCAAAATAAGCTTGGAGTTGGAAGTTTGAAGAGAAGCAAGAATAATAGACTATGACATCAACAAGTTTTGTAAGTTTTACTTATGGAGGAATAATAACACACATTAATCATTAGTTGGTTGGCTAGTTAGTTAGTTAGTAGTTAAATAATGGCTAGTTAGTTAGTAATGAAAGGCCAAGAACTTGTATAAATTCTACTTATGCACTTACCTAGTGATTTAAGTAATAAATAAAGAATAATTTCCAGTGATTGCAGAACTCTCTTTCCCTTTCAATTTCTTCTATTTCTCCCTCATTTTCTTCCAAAACATTATTTATTAAGGATTATCCTTAATAGATTTGTAACTAGTTGTAAGCTTGATTTGTCTTTATTCGTAACACATACCAAAAATATGAAATATAAAATGTTTTAAAATAGAATTTGTGTGCAAGATTTCTGCACACAGAAAAAAGACTACATGAAATATTAGGGATTGTTACCTTCTTAAACTCCCAATCTTCATCCACCAACTCATGCAATGTGGGTTTGTCCATATCTCTTTTGAGTATAGTCGGTCTAAGTTGTACTCATTCCCGCTATGATCATCCCTTATGTGAATGTTGAATTGCAATAAGAAGAAAATAGTTTTACTTTAAGGAAAAAGGTAAGTAAACAGACTCGTTTGATGTTGAAGATAATACAATCAATGATGGTTGGTGTAAGAGTCATTCTGATTGGGTTTGGTTCATCTTTAGATTCAAAGGAGATCATATATATATGAAGGCTAATTATGAGTATATGGTTGGTGGTGCTTTAATTTATATGACTTGATAAATTATAGTAAATCTTGAACTTTAGAATTGTTATGGTATGAATGAAAAGTTGTGTTTATTAAAACTCTACTTGAAATAGAGTGTGTCCTTTTAAACTAGAAAGTTGTATCATTTTCTTTTAAAAGTTATATTAAAATTAACTATCATAATTTCCTAGTTAAAGGAGAAAATTTCTAGTGTTTCTCAAACTCTCTTTTGTATTCTTTCTGACAAAATTCTTATAGAGAGTAACATATAAATGTTGGTTAATCATTTATTCTTAGTTGTGTTGCTGAAAATAATAGATTGAGACATTGAGTAAGCCTGGGAAACAATATTTTAATCACATTGTTAGCACTAGAGAGCATAGCATAAATTGTTTTAAGGCTAGAGGATTGATCATTGTCTTTATCTACTTCTTCAAGTCTATTTTTTATTAACAAGTATTGTAAGTTGATTTTTTTTATTTACATGTTGATTAATATGCATATTTTATGTTTTGTAGAAATCAGATCTTTAGAGTAAAAATGACAACAATCATAGGAACTACTTATAGTGTTTCAACAATCTTGAAACAATTTATTTGCCTATACATATGTATGATTTGATTAATAATTTTTTTATGGAAGAAATGTTTGTTGTTTATCATGCATATATATTTGTTTGCTTGATTTGTCCTATTAAAAGTAAATGAAAAACAAATATGAAGAAATTATGTTTTGTTGTTTATTGCATGCCATGTTGCTAAATATGAATTAATATCTTTTAAACAGTTCATATATAAGTAACAATCTTGATGTGTGGCTTCTATTAGTTTTGTGCAAATGTTTGCTTTTCTTGACATATATAATATTGCATGCTCGGTATATTTTGTGGAAAATAAAGTTTAGTGGAGTTGTGTGCAACTCATTACTGTGCAAATTGCATTTATTCATTATTTGTATCAATGTATTTATTAGTGTGCAATTCTACTTCTGGGTTAATTGAGTGTATTAATTATTTGCAAATATGCTTCATTAATTGTTGTTCAAATATATTTCTAAAATGTGATCATTATCATTAATTACTGGTTGGTTGTTATTAAGTTAGGGTTCTCAAAACCGAAAAAATAAAAAAGTGACAATTTACTTTGTTTTTGTTGAAACAAAACTATAAATAAATGTTAAAGAAACTATGTCGTGTGGATGGATGTACTTATTTATCTTTTTCTTACTTGTTAAATTACATGATGTGTATTGTAATAATGGCTATCAAAAATAAAAACTTGTTTTGTTTACTACAAGCCAAGACACCACATTAAAGACTGTTATTATCATAAAAGGAATATTACACAAAGCAACATGATTGAGAATGTTGATGCGAAAGCTATTAAGTTTGTTGTAGTTATGTCAAAAGTAAACTTGGTGGACAATCCTAAAAAGTGGTGGATTGATATTGAAGCCACTTATCATGTATGTTTTGACAAAATAATTTTTCTAACTTGCAACAATTGCTGATGTAGAATAATTATTCATGGATGACTTTTTAGTATGTAAAATCCTAGCCTATAAAAAGGTAGTGCTAAGGATGACATCTAGAAAAGAGTTGACTATGAACAATATGTTTCATACTTCTAATATTCAAAAGAATATGGTTTTCAGCTTATTGTTGAGCAAAAATGAATTTAGGTTAGTTTTTTAGTCTAATAAGTTTAACCTCGCCATGAATGCAATGTTTGTGGGTAAGATATATTTATGTGATAGGTTATTTAAGCTTAATGTTACGTTTATTTGCTGGGTAGCAAAGACAAGGCCTTAGAAACATTTAAACATTTCAAAAGTGAGGTTGAGAATCAACTTAATATAAAGATCAAGGTGATAAGAAGCGATTAAAATGGGGAAATGATTCACTTTTTGATGAATTTTATTTTGAGAATGATATGATCCATCAAACCATGACTTTTTATTAACTATAGTAGAATGGTATTGTTGAATGTAAAAAATGATCATTGAAAAGAATGATGATGTTATATTGTTAAGTTTAAAATTACCTTGAAAATTATGGGAGTGACTATTTTATTAGCAAATTATATTATGAAAACATACCTCACAAAATTAGATAAAACACATATGAGTTATTGGATGGTTAAAGACTTTCCTATAAATAAATAAAAGTATGAGAGTGTCTTGTCAAATTATGTTTCCCTCACCAAATAAGGTCAAAAATATTTGTTGTATTATATGAGATATCCAGTTATACTTGAAGAGTATAACAATGCTAATTGAATATTCAAAACTAAAGATCCAAACTTCACAAGTGGGTTTATTTTTAACCGTTGAAGGAGTTGTAGTTTCTTAAAAATCCTCTAAATAAACATGTGTATACAGATCCTTAAAGAAGTCTAAGTTTACAGCTTTAAACAAAGCTAAAGAAAAAGTAGTGAGGCTTCTAATCTTTTTTTTTTTTATGATATTTCAAGTTAGCTAAAACTTGTGCTAGCAATTTGTATACATTATGATAGCCAATTTATAATTGGTAGGGCATAAAATATTATATACAATGATAAGTCTTGACACAATTGTCAAAGACGTAATATTATGAGATAATTACTCTCAAATTCGATTATATTTATTGATTTTGTAAAGTAAAGGATAATATCTTGGATCCGCTAATAAAATGCTTAACACGAGAACAAATCAATAAACCATTGAGGGGAATGAAATTAAAACCTATATTCAAAGAATTCCTCCCAACCTAGTTGGCTGGAGATCTTAAGATCTAGGTTAAAAAGGACAATCAAATCATGTGTCAATTCAATAATAGCACTCTTACTCATTCTTATGATGAAAAGTGTTATTTGCAATGAAAACAAGATAAGTTAGACTTTCAATGATTTTTATAGATTGAGAAATTTAATTAGAATATTGCAAGATATTCTTAATAAGAATCGCATATGTGAATGTGGAACGAGACTACTTTTATGAGAATTGAAAATGTTAAATTCTCTAAAGTACTATTTGAAACCAAGACGTGTTAACAACCAATTATATGAAAAGGAACTATGTGATCTTTATTATTTGATTTTACATAAAATGCTAAACAATTCAAGACATTATATTCATTGATTAATCAAGTGAATCCGATAGTTTTCACTGGGGAAAGTTCAAGACAAAAAAACTACTTCACCCAATGCAGTGACTTTTCGTTGTTATTCTCAATTTCTGTGTCTACTTTATATTTTATTCTAATAAAAAAATTTTCAATATTCAAGTGGGAGATTGTTATGGAGTGAATAAAAAGTTGCTTGTTAAAACTCTATTTGAAATAGAGTTGTGTTATTTTAACTAGAAAGTTGTATCTTTTTTTTAAAAAAAAAAAAGTTACATTAAAGTTAACTATCATAATTGCCTATAAAAAAAGAGATAATTCTGACATGATTTTGATAATGGAGAAAACTTCTAGTCTTTCAAAAAAATTTCTTTTGCATTCCTTCTATCAAAATTTTTATAGAGAGTAACATATAAATTTTAGTTCGTTATTTATTATTGGTTATGCTTCCATAAATAAGAAATTAAGTAAGCCTGAAAAACAATATTGCAATCACAATACTAACACCATAGAGTAAAGAGCAAGAAATAAATTGTTTTTAAGATTGGAGGATTGATTCTTATTTCAATCTATTTTTTTAAGCCTATTTTCTGTCAATAAATATTGTAAGTTGATTTTTGATTTACATGTGGATTAATATACATGTTTTGTTTTTTTATAAAAACCAGATTATCATATTAAAGAGAAACAACAATCTTAGTAGCTATTTAAAATGTTCCAACAAGAATTTGTTTGTTCTTTCTTTATTAAGAAGAGGGGCATGACTGAAAACAAAGCGTTTTCTTGACTGAGAAATTCTTTATTGAGAATTTTGAGGATTAGGAAGTTAAAGACATGACTAATTACATTTAGTTTTTGTTACGTAGAGACTTAGAAATTGAGGTCCAATGATTAGTATTTTAGGGCTAATTCTGATAGATAGAAGAATCGTCAGGTTATGATGGTGTTTGAAATTTTATCCTATTTTTGTGTCTCAACTTTTTGGATGGTAGAATTTTTGTATCTGCACATATTCAAGGGAGTAGATATGCTTCTTTTGACTGACAGATTTTTTTCTTCTTTGATCTTTGTCAGTGCTTGTCATTTATTACTGTTCAAAGGTTTTCAAGATTTGAAAGTGGTCTGCTTCAAAATTCTTGTGCATATGATTTGACAATGTTCCTATATATTATTTGCACGCATTTTATTCAGGCAAAAAAAGACATATTGAAGTTATTGGAAACAGAGTGTTGCATTTATTCTCTGTTGGGCCAATTTGTAGTACTGAAAACATCGCTTTAAAGCAACGAGTAGGCCTTGTCGGGGCTTGATGAATGGCGTAGGATTGAGGAGATTGCCCTCCACAAAATCTCATATTCGGATCTTCCTGCCCTTTTAAAGTCTCAAATAGACCTTTTCGTTCTAACCATTTTGGTCTCGACAATTGCTGACAGCTTATACCAATAGAGAATCAAATTATGTTCTGTAACAATCACCTGTTCTTGTAATTTCTTTTGCTAGTAGTTTTTAGTCATCTATTACAGCTTCTCATGTATCTGGCAACATGGTACCAAAACTTGAGATACTTATTCTTGGCAACATATCAGACTCTTCAAGTGATAAGATACCGAGTGGAGGATTAGAGTGCAATGCCTTGGGAGCAAGCATGATTAGAAAGGTATCTTTCTTTTCAAAAAAAAAAAGGGGGGGAGAAATGCGGCAAATATAAGATTGTAGAGACTCTGCTTGCTGCCATAAGAATCATTGCTATTAAGGAGGAAATAAATAAACTGATAAGTTTGGAGCACGGCAGCTTTAGCATTTCTTTTTCTTTCTTTCCAATTTATGCAGAAATGGACGTAGTGGTGGAAAACCCACCTCTCTTTTTAAAAAACCTGAGGGAGGAGAGAAGATTTTCTTGATGTTCCCATAGTTCAGAAGCTCTTTCTTTGTCACAACTTGGTTATTATTTCATGATCTTAAAAAACAAAAAAAAATAAAATTCTGCAGAGATATTATGGTTAAGTTGATGCTCAACACTTGGTGGGGAGAATTTGCATGTTATAGAATGTAGGAAGTGATCTGCGATTGCTTGGTACGGGAAATCAGAACTATACAAGCTCTAACGTTCATGGTTTTAGGATTTAATATTAAAAGGTATCATCTTTGGAGGGACCCAAAATGGATCTAATCCATCAATCTGTCTCTTGGTAGCATTTCTTGTCACTATAATATTCACCTTTTAGCTTCTTCTCTTAAGAACAAAACTTGGAATAAACTTGACATTTACCACTGACTGGTGTTTCTGATATCTGAACTACCTGCCCGAACACCACTAGTTCAAAGTGGAAGTGTCGGTTATCTACTAACACAGTCAACCAGCAACGATGCAGGCAGACATCAGAAGATGATGATGTTAACGATTTTTCTTAATCAAAGCCGTAGCTTTGATGTTCAAACTAACAACATTTGTAATAGCTATACAGAAATTTCATGAAGCTTACGGACCAGCATGGCACTGTGTGATTGGAAAGGACTTTGGATCTTTCATTACACTCTTGTGTGGAAGTTTCATTTTCTTCCGGGTGGAGATGGTGAGATTTTTTAATCTTCAAAGCTGGCAGGGACTTCATTGAAAGCAAGGACGAAGCTATTGGGAGTGCTGCAGCAATTCAAGAAAAGTAACATATAGATCCTTCTAATTCCATGACAGAAAACCTCAATCTGCTTAAAGAAGTTGAAAAACAATAATCTTGATGGGAACTTGGCATATGACAACCAAGTTCAGTTTTCCAGGAACCAGAAATCTAGATTAGATAACTAATTACTCTTATTCATGCTTCTTTTGCCAGGGCATCAGAAAAAATAACCGAACAATTTAACCATACCTTGGTCTGGAGAAAGCTGCAGTCAGTAGGATTCCCCTGACCCTCCCAAATTCAGTATCAGGGTTGGATATGTGAACTCATTACTTTCCAGTATGGCCATACCTGAACTATTTTGAGAGTGGAACCACAAGTAAAATGTGTAGTTTTCCAACAGGATCAAAACCTAGAGCTAGAAATGGAGAAGAATTATTAGTGCTGTTGTGCAGCTAGCTCTCAGTACTGGTATCTCATGCCCACCTAACAAAGAGAAATTTGAAGTTTTAAACTAATACGTGTATATTTCTAGGAATAGCAACCAACTAAAGCAAATAAACTTTTTCAACAGACGTTTTTGACCGCCAACAAAGAAAAGGAGAGAGAAAGAAATGATCCGAAGATCGAAAGCATGGTTATTTTTTCTTTTTCCGTTTTTTTTACCTGTAGTGTAGCCACCTCAACTGACTTTGACTCGTCCAGGTTCGATAGAAAGCTCTGCATTGGCAGTGAGGAAGAGGTAATCTGCAACCCAAGGACTGGATCAAACTACTTGATGATCCAAACCTCAGGATGCAGATTACCAAGTCCTGACCCAATATATATCAAGGATGAAATAATTTCAAGGGGAAAACGAAGAAAAGGATAAGTTGATGGTTAATTGCTGGCTGATGCTCATTTGAATGATTGATTGCAGGAATTTATAGTGGTTCTTAAAGCTGAACGTGACGTGAATATTTTGTAAGAAAGGGATGCATATTTTCTTTAAAGCAACGATATGGTGCTCTACCTTGGAGATTCTGTTCTTCCTAAACCAATAATATAGACTAGTAAGGTTACTTTTCATAGACAATGAGGTTGATCTTGACTGCTTTTTTAAGACAGGAGGATCTTCTCTTGAAAATTATGAACGACTCTTTTCAAATAATGGCGAGGCTAAAAAACCCAAAAAAAAATTCACATCACAAACTCACCACCATGGTATGGCAATTCAATCAGTGTGCTTGAAGCTTACTAGAGACTGTAGCTGAAGAATCCATCCATCTCAAGCTGTAAAAACACGTATGGTCATGATTCTGTAATCCTGTCAAATTTAAAGACAGTAAACTGAAAAGGAAAGGTAGTCTAGTAAAACTGCCATGTTGTAGTATTACTATGTAGTCTGATTTTGATAGCCACCAGCTTTCCTTTTTCTTACGTAGTAGCATATTCTATCTTAATATATTATATACCAAACTAAATGGGGTCTGCTATGTGGATCCTCTCGTGCTATTCTGGGCATCAGGTAATCCTGTAATTGCATGATGGAGGAGAAATCAAGTAATTCTACGTGCCATGACTAGAACCCTAAAAGCAAGGACAGAAGGAGAGAAACTAGTAATGGTCCCATCATCCATGCCTTGTGGGACTGAAAATTGATATCCAAAACATCTGTCGAACAAAGATTCATTTCACCATGCAAGTTATCAAGCATAAATTATGGTAAATGTTAAGCAAGTTATTTCATTTCCAGGGCGAACTGTGTTCTCTGTTCTGAATTTCCTTCACTTCAGATCAACTTGTGGAATCTCTGGTCTACCTGCATGGTCCAATTCTGAAAAAATGGTCCCACCTCAAAAAGAAAAGAACACAAATGAGGAAAAAGACACGAGAAAAATATCAACGAAAAAGGTTTAGTCCACACTGTGACGCGTGCCAGGACCTTCAGATTTGCATCAGTGCATACCTGGGCAGGTTTATGTGGACTTAACCTAAAAAAAGCCAGACCTGTAAAAGAGGGGACAAGAAAAGGCATAAAATCGCATGCCAACATTCAAATTGGACGATAGTTAATGGCTTCAAAGGCAAAACTTTTAGAGTTGTAGTAGCTCCGAGAACAAATCTTCAACCCTAAATACCGTAAAGGAAAAGTATTTTTAAATTCAAATCTCCAAACTTCAAAAACCGAAAGAAAAAAGAAACAAAAGAACGATGCTGAATCGGAGAATTATTTACCAACATTGCCTGGGTCATTACCCTTCTTCACCTATGTACTCGAGTAGCTCATGTTTGACTTCAAGCAAAGTTGCAGGCCAACACGTCCAGTCTTAAAGCTCACATTAATCGATTCATTTCACTCCAATTTCATTATGTAAGTTTATGCTTTTCCCATCAAAAATCTTCGCTAATTGGTGTCATAATTTCAGTACTTTATGCATGCTCATAGTGGATAATTTTTTTATATATATATTTATGTTTTTTAATTGAAAATATATTAAAATAATATTAAGAATATTTTTTATATATTAATATATTAAAATGTATTAATTTCAAAAACATCTTAAAATATATTAATTTAATATTTTTTCAGATATAATATAAAAACAAACATTCACAAAGTCATACAAATACCAGTTTAAATCTATAATGAGTTTTGTTAACAGGGTGATCATTTATCCTCTTATTTGTTTGTTCTGGCTATAAAAAGTTTAGGATGTCTTTTTACAGAACCTAAAATTTTATTATAATTGATGGTGCCTGCAAAATATCATTATTCATTTGTGCTTTGTTGATGACTTTATAATCTATTACAGGCACATAAGAACTCAGTTAGGATTGTGAGAAAAGCTTCGAACGATTTTGTAGAGATGTCTAGTTTTGTTATAAATTCAAAGAGGAGTCTAGTCTTCTTATCATGAGTTGATAATGAGCTTGAAACCTCTTTGTAGGATCTTTTGGGTTTCAGGCAAGGTTCTCTACCAGTAAAATACATGGATGTTATTAATATCTATAAGATTGATTCACTCTGATTGCAAGTTTTTGGTGGAACGGATCCACTCTAGGATTAAGTTGTGGACCTCAGCTTCTCTTACTTGTGTCGAGTGTTTAACTTACTCTTAGATTACATGTTTTTCAAATCATTCTCTCTTTGACATGTATCTTTTGTGGGTTGTAAGTTGAAACATATGAACATTTATTCTTTTAGTATTTTTTCTTTGTTATAATTTGAGGTGTTATCATAAGCATGATTCTTATGGGTTAGCCTTTTTCAACATAGCATCAACTACTTGGATGAGTATACATACACTTGAAAAAAATAAAAAGAATTTACACATTTCTTTGCTTGGTTAGCCCTTTCAATCTCGATTTACTTCATTTGACATGAGAGAAATAATAATCTTTCATTAAAATTACCAATAAGATGTTGGCGAAGACATTTTTGATTTGGTCTCATCGTGTTCGGTAAAAGCTATAACCAAGATTTCATATCAATGCTTTTTTAGGTTCATTTAGCGTCTCCGAGAGTCTTGAGATATCATTACTCTTACTGTATTTGAAATTCTATTTAACACAATTTTAAATGCAATCAAACAATCAACCGATGAAGGAATTTCCAGAAACAAGTTTACCATCTCATCAACTATTTGTTTTCACAGTATGCTTTTGTCCCTTTTTTATTTAGCTTTTGCTTTATTTTTTATCAAATAGATCAAGATAACAAGCTTTTATACCTTTTGAGGTCGTACACTGTACCATTTCCTCTCTTTAATACAATTACTCTTCCAAAAAAATACAAAAGTTCTGTTGGCAACACAGAACATTCAACCATGGCTGCTGTAACAACTAACAAGTTCAAAAGCGAATAGCCAACTCTATCCTGGGCCAGTATCAAATCTTCAGTAATCGAAGTGATGGCACGCTGAAAATATAAAATTACGTCTTCCATAAGATTGATACTTGCGCAAAGTTGCTCAAACGCAAGTAATAAACAAGCTAGGATTACAAAACTGGTAGACAAGAAAAAAGCTAGGATAACAAAACTGTTTTGATGATGTGATATCATCAACTGCTAGCTTTATATCAGACCGGATAAACTTTGAGCTACTCTCGCAATTTTATATACCCTAACATCACCAAGTTATAGTCCTACATAAGTAGAGACACCCTTCATCTTCGAACTAATTAGTCATTCTCCAAACATGCATATCCTTGTGGTTGTCCGCCAAATTCTTAAAACATTTCATCAAATAAGTAGTCTCGCAGCAGCAACGACAAAATTTGCCACCATGGAATTTCTTGACCAGTGCCTCGAGACATTTCTCCAATCTACCTTCATGTGTAAATAACCAGTCGATTCTTTTTTCCTCCATTTTCCTCGTGTCATGGGCTCAAAAACATGGTATCCGTGAAAAATAATTAGGGAAGAATGCCAAAGCCTTCAATGCAACTATTAACTGGCAGGGATGCGTGATAGAAGCATCTTCAATGTCTCATAAGTCATGAACACAATGCCAACACTGGGAACCACCTTGTAGTACTCGGGCAGAATCCCTCTATACATTCCTCGGAACCCTTCAGTCTGGATTATATGGGCAAATGTTCCAAACAAGCCAGATGTGTAGACACGTGCTCGACCACCAGCTCCTTCCAATTGCATTCGTCTCCTCACAAGATCCAAAGGAAATGTTGCTGTAAATCATGAGAGAAAAAGTCATGTAGAGATAACCTATAAATTACTACTTAGATAGTGTTTGGTATTATGAAAGCAGTTGTTTTTCAAAGTGTTTTTCACTTGGAAATGCATTAAAATAATATTTTTTTATTTTTTAAAATTCATTTTTGACATTAGCACATCAAAACGATTCAAAAACATTAAAAATAAAAAAATCATTTTTTTTTAAAACACGGTACCAACCGCGGAAACAAACAGGCTCTTAGTATATACTTGAGGAAACTACGTTCACTAGTCAGGACAACAAAACAAAATCTAACAGAATAGGATATTGACCGGCAATAAACAAATTTTCACAACATATTGCCTATCCCAGTTGATTGCTGCAACAGTTATGCTGGCAGGATCAACAAAAGAAAAAACAAACTAGACCTGGTAGCATGATATTCAAGTAAAAATCTGAAGCTATTTAATAGATGGGACCTGATAAGCAAAAGTCACAGCAAAGAAGTTCATGTACAGATTGCTTTCTAAGGGTTTGAAAAAAGGGCTGAATTGAGCTGCTGGTTACTCACCTGTTGATGATGCAATGCCTGAAAGACTACCACAAGCAAGACTGACCATGACAGTAGAATCATTGGGCCTGAAAACAACAACAGAAGAGCTCATAATACATAGTTCAAACTGAACCACAACAATCAAGAGATAATAACATAAAAGTATAATGCAGTACATGATATTGCTCAATTCAATCAATTAAGGGAGTCTTCACCTTTTAGAATGCCAAAAAGATCTGAGAGACTCATAAACAGAAAAACTTATCGCTATACTAGGTCCAACACCCTGCAGCACAAAAAGCATCCATAATGGCCATTTAGAATTGACAAAATGGAGAAGAGAGGAAAAGGAAAGAAAAGAAATAGAGATGTGTAACAGAAGCTTACAAGTAATGTTGCTCCCAGTCCTTTGTACAAGCCAAGGAAACCTTCTTCTCTGCATATGGTATGAAATGCATGCCAAATGCCTCTGTAGTACATTGTGTTTCTCTGCAAGGTTCAGAAGCAACTGCATCAAGACAAAGTTTCAAACAGGAAAGTATTGCAATCAAGTAAGGATGAACCAAACCAGCAACCCATTAGTCATTATCCCACCCACCCAAGGGCAGTTCTTAGCCAACCAAGCATGACAGAGTTACCTGTGCTGCTATACGCGTCCTCACAAGATCCAGAGGATATGTGGCAGATGCAGCTGTTATTCCTGCCATCCCACCACCTATAAAGTGCACAGCAAGGTCTGCTGTCCCATTCACCCTGTGATTTTCAACACCAAGAAGTGGTTGCAAGAACTGCAAAAGAGCAGGACAACATGGAATTTAGAAAGCATTAAGATGACACATCAATTAATTGAATTTCTATAGGAGTTTTGGGAGGGGAAAAAAAAGAAAGATAAAAAAAGGGTTGTATGCACTTGCACTCTTGTAACGTTCATAAGCATAGAAGCTAACAGAAGAATAAGGAAGACGGTGAGCAATAGTCACTAGATTCCCTTTCCAAAATGCCCTAAACCCTTCTTCATTAATAACACGAGAAGCCTCTTGCCATATGTTAGCCTTGCTTAGTGCTGTAACATCTGAGTGCATACCTTGAACCTAGAAGAATGACCAAGTAAGCAGTCAGACAAATATTTGGTGCATGCATGGACAGCACATACGAGCAATCAATCCAGTGAATTATTTTCATCAGCAAAACACAGAGAAATATTAGTACTCTTCACGCATAGGCAGCTTGGAAAAGACATGACTTGAAATATCAAAAATAGTTTCAAGGTTGATACAGCAAGATTATGAACATAACTGGGAAACTTCAAGAAATTAAGGGGTTTTCGCTCCCATTGCCGTAAATTGGATTCTTTTGCTACAAAATACATAATACTTCATGGAAAACTACCTATAAGTTCAAGTGCATTAGGAGAAATCTAATTCAAATTCAACACCACTCCAACTGGAAAGAAGATTTAACAAAGTTTTTCAACAGAAAATAACCACGCCCTGGTAAATTCTGAACAGCAAAAAACTAGCCACTTCCTATTAAATCCCAAAACCCACAACTTCAAATATCCCAAATTCAAACAATACTTTTGAAACCCAGAGTAGAAAATCCGAAGAGAAACAACAAAAATGACATAAGAAAAAAGTTAACAACCTGAAAGAGGATAGTAAGGCGAGCCAGAGGAGCCGTACAAGTCTTACTAAAAGCACCAGCAATACCACCAGCAAGCAATTGTTGTACGGTTCCTAACTGTGAATGTTGCGGACTCTGTTTATTGTTATGCTGTTGCAAGAATTTCCTTGCACCAGCATCCACAATGCTTCCATGGGTAGAAGCAGAATTAAGTGCTCTCTGCCCTCCCTCAAGAACCACGCCAACTCTAGCTTCCATGTTCATATCTTATGTTCTGTTTAAATTAGATAAATAAAAGAAGATTTGAAGTTCTCTCTTTTATTTATTTCTGAAGTTCTGGGTGTCTCTCCTTTGGGATTGGGTTACATGGGATGGGTGAAGAGCGTTGAGTGTTGTGGAAATGTGAGAAAGAAAAGCCGTGGTGGCGGTGGCGGTGGCGGTGGCGGTACAGAAACCCTTGTAGAGTATAAAGGGTAAAACCCTAAAGGGAAGGGCACGTGGGTGTGCTATTTTTGGCACGGGGGTTGGTTTTGTGCTGTTTTAGACTTTTAGCATGTGGAATATTTCTTGGTATCTATCTGCCTGCGTGCTTTGAACGAACGAGGTTAAAACACTTTTTTTTATTAAAATTTAAATTTTATTTATTTTTAAATATTTATTTTTTATTTTGTTAGCCGGATATTAAAAATAAATATTAAAAAAATAAAAAAAATATTTTAATATTTTTATAATAAAAAACACTTTAAAAAATAATATTTTTAAACATCCAATAAATTTATTATACTTTTGAGTTTTGATATTTTATTATGTAAATTTGCGTTTATATATATAGACGTAATCTATTATATATTGAGGCGGCCAACTTCTACTAGTAGCCATTAATTAATTAATGTGCTGTCTACTTATTTTACCACTTTTGATCAAAGTTAAAAAGATATAAAAATCAACACCCACAAAATTTAGATTAACAAAATAATAAATAAAAAACAATTTATTATTATTAGTTTTTTAGAAAATTATCTTAAAACATCTAGTAATTTAGTCTATATTATGATTACCCGCTATAATTTAAAAAAACTATCATTTTAATTATTAGTTTTGTATACGTGCTAATACTTAATATCTTCACCAAAAAATCAACAAATTTTTTTTAAAAAAAATAATCTCAAAACTAAACATAAAAATTAGATTATAAATAATAAAATTAAGAACTGAAATAATGCATCCAAGACACCTTAGAGGATTTCCATATCAAATGGAGATGAGCATGTTAGACCATTTTAATACTAACATGTTTGAAGTTTGAAGGAAAGGTGTTCATTGCTTGATTTACTTACTTTTTTATTTTTACTTCTTGTTTGGACAATTTCAAATAAGGATAATGGCTCTAGAGAAATATTTTTAGACACAAACCTTGCAAGAGGTTAATATGTAATTTCTAGTCTTTTCTGGAACTAAATCAAGATTTAGTGGATGTGACTTAAAGAAAAACCATCTAAAATTTAAACTCAAGAGTCAACCCCTAATATTCATTCATCCAAAAGACTTAAAAAATAAAAGCTATATAGAAATCCCATATAAGACACAAGATTGACAAGCAAATTCTATAGCAAATTTAACATTCATATGCTACCTAAAAAAATCTAACTAATTTAGACAAGAAAGAAGAAACCTAAGAGACTAAATAACTAAAAAAAAATTATCTTTTGATTGAAACAATATGTTGTTAGTTTCTATTGGATTCGAGTCCCTCGGTTTAATTGATTGTTGATGTTTAGAGTTTTAAAAAAAAAAGATATGAAGAGAGAAGGGAAGGGAGAGAAAGTAAAGGGAAGGGGAAGGGACTAAATACTACATATGAAGGCAATTTATTTTATTAAATTTGAAAATTTATGTTGATCTGGGATGTAAGTGGTAATTTTTCAAACTATAACGGGTAATCTTAATATGAACCGAACTATAAATGTCAAATGTAATTAATTTTCTCTTTTTTTGGTAGAGGAAATGAAAAACTACAGCCTAACAGAACCCTTTTATAATGACCAAGAAAAATACTTGTGATACTACAGGGTGTTGATAAAAAAAAAATTAAGAAGTTATAGAAGCACCCAAGTTTGCTAAGAAGTTCACGATTTCTCTCTTAAAAAATTTGTTTAATAAACCATTGTCATTGCCAATACCAATAAGCAATAATGATAGCTTGCACTTATGATCATGTTTCTTTAAGAGAAGCTAAATTAACAATCAAAACCAAATTACATTTTAACTCAAGATTATGCTCAATGGCTTGTGGTTATGTCACAAATATAGAAAAGCAACACCTAAATCACTATAAAACCAGTAACTCATTGCTATAATGATCCTGGAGAAGACCTCTCATTCCTACCCTATTTAAGTTTCAAAAGGAATTATAATTTATATTGACTTTAATCACATTATGATTAAGAGTTTTCTAAAGAACCAAACAAGGTCTTGTGATATGAGTACTATCAGTATTAGTACTATTAGTATTAGAAGAATAAGCAATCTCACAATCCTTAGGTAGAATACAAAGTTGTTGTTCTTGAGAGAAGCTAGAGGTATGCACACTTGAAAGATCTCTATATTCCTAGCACGCTATATAAACGAGTGGTTTATGCCATAATCCAAGACATATAAAAGGATCTAAATGCTCTTAATAAAGGGCTAAAGTGGATAAGACTTCGAAAGTAAGAAAGATAAACATTATCTTAAAATGAACCAATATAAAAGATAACAATAGTACAAATACACACACTAGTTCACTACTCTCTAAAATATATATTTAGACGTCATTTAGGATTAACTTGATCGTTAGAGCGTCTGGTTGAGCCTCTAATTTAGTGATGCAAAATCTCTTCATCATGTGATCAAACAACCCCAACAAAATAAATAATAACTCAGAAAGCTGAAAATCAGGTTTGATAGAGCCTTGATCCAAAGATAACCTGGTATCTAAGAACCAAAGGTACTGGAAAAAAAAAACTTAGGCCTAGAGATAACCTTGTATTTAAAAACCCTAAGTATGTGAATGATGCCACAAAACTAGTTAATATTTGATAAGTTAGTGTATGATTTTTGTTCCTGCAAATAAATGTTGTTTTGCCATAAACAAACAAAAGAAAAAAAATCATATTTATTCTACAACTTATTACTGTAATTTGAAGGTAAAAAATATTGTCGCACCCGACATCACGACGACCATAAAAATAATCTCGATTGGAAAAGAAAAGAAATTTGGCATCTTTTTTTAGGGAAAATGTCTTGTTCAAGAAGTCGCCACCTAGTATTATGGTCATTAGGAACCCTAACTGGTCAACAGAGATTCTATGGTACGGGACTGATTACGTAAAAGGAAAAATATTATCACCCCTCAAGCGTCCTACCTAAGGCAGGTTGCATTGCTGCTTTTTGTCTAAAATTGCTAAGAATTTGTTCTCTTTTTCCTTTTTTATCCTTCCTTTCATGTTCTTGACTCTGGTGTCAGTGAACAATTCCTACGAATATTTCCAACTCTAGCGTTGGTAAATATCGCACAAATCCAAAAAATACGATACTCCTAACTCTGATGTCAGTGAATATTTTCGCAAAAAATGAATTTGAAGAAGAAATTTTCTATGTCATTTTTCTTGTTTATCCTTTATTTTTATTGACCCTTTTCATATGGAAATAATAATTAAAAAAAAACCTTGCACGATATATTTACATTTAACAGTAATAGTCCACAGATTAAGCACATAGATGCTAAAAAATACAAGCACAAAGAAAATAAAATAAAGTGCGAAGGGCCCACAAATAAATCAATGAATGCCCCCATATATTTTTGGAATTTTTTGATATCGAAAAGGGGCTTATTTAGCCAATCATCAAGCTACAATGGACATAAAAATTATAGTCAAGCCAGTAACTCAGCTGGGCTGCAGGCACGCGTGGTTCAAACCATGCGTGCACTGCACAGTGCGAAGGTAATTAAATTACCTTCACCCCGTTTTCTTCTCTTATAACCAATATGTGCAAAAAAAAAGAGAAAAGGAAAGCCTTACCTGACGATTCGAAGGCGAAGGCGACAACAACAATACGAGCACTCCCGGAGAATTCTCTCTTTTTCCTCCTTCTCTTGACTTCTCTTCTCTCTTTTCTGTTCGTTCTCTCCTCCCTTTACTTTCTTTTCTTCTTTTTTTCTATTTTCTTTCTTCTCTCCTTGTTTTTTTTGTATCGTCTTTTCTCTGTTTTTTTTAATTTGTATATTATGCTTGAATTTTGAGACTAAACCAAAGCTGGGTTTAGCTCTCTATTTTCTTCCTTTTGTTCCCTCTACTCTTAGGTTTTTTTTGCTTTCGTTCTTTGTGTCTCCTCTATTTTTGTTCCTCCTTCTTGTTTTTTTGTTCCCCTCTGTTTTTTGTTCCTCCCTGCGAGGTTGCCTTTACCAGGATCTTTATAGGGCTGGAGGTCGATCGACATTGTAACGACCGATAGTAATGTCGTGGGGCACTCCATTCATTAGAGAAACGTCTCTGCCTTTAATGGTGGAGCCGTTGCAGAGGAAGAAGACGAGCAAACAGTCGCCTCCCAAAACGACTCCGTTTTCCAATTCCAAAGGTTGCTTTTCAATTTGGTCCTTGAAATTCTTGTAATTTTGCAATCAAGCCCCTAGTTAAAATGTAATTGGATCCTTGCATTTTCACGCCCTTTTCAAGCTAGTCCTTGGATTTTAATTTTTGCAATTTGGACACCAATTAAACCCCAAACTTTGATTTTTCTTCCAATAATTCCTTAATTCCATTAATTAAATTAATTCCAAGTTCAATTAAGTCTAAAAACTTATCAATTCTCAAACTAAACCCTTGATTTGATTAATTAAACTAGTCAAGAGTTTAATTAATCTCTAAACTTCCAAACATGTTGCCTTTAACCCAAATTTTAATTCATTCTTCATGTATTTTATTTTTTATTTGTTTTTTATTCATCATCATTTTTCATTTTTTATTATCATTTTTCGATAAATAAAATAATAGTAATAATAATAATTAAAATAAAAAGGATAAAAAAAATTAGGTTATGACAAATATAATATAGTCTCTTATAACTAACCCTAAAGGACTTCTTTTAGGTTGCAAGCTAATAAGCATAAATATATAATCAACTAACATAAGTTCAATAATGAAATAAACTCCTAAACAATATCTAATGGATTAGAACAAACTCAAATTAAACATAATTATTCAACATTAACTAAATAAATAAAATAGGATAATAAAATAAAGTTTTCATGCCAAAATTTCTCAATATAGCCTGAATTTCCAATTTTTGCACATTTTTGATAGATTTTCAGTCCTAACTTCAAACATGTCGTTCTCTCTCATCTGGATGAATTATTGGGTTTAATATATATGGTTGGAAGTCTTATAATGTCTAGTTTCCATACCAACTTGAATCACAGAAACATTCCACCTATATCTCTATATATGTCTCGAATAGTACACAAAGGTTTAGTTTGGTAGATTTGACAATATTTGTCTAATAACTTTGACTTTCTAAAATAATATGTTCCTGAATTGCATTTGACCTGAAACTTTATCAAAATATAGTTTTATGTATCTAGTATCTCTCTGTAAAATTGCAAAAGAAGTGATATAGAAAAAAAAGGTTCAGATGTGTCAAATGATCCAAAAATTGAACATAACCTATTAGGCTTTAAGGAGCAAGCATAAATAGATGTATCGACAACAAAACAATAGGTTGTATTTTTTAATAGAATTGGTGGTCTAAGATAAAAAATAATAAGTTTAATTAAAAGAAAGCAATATGTGAAAATAGAGGTTATCTCAGTTTTGGATAGACTATTATATTGGTATATCAATATAAATAGCACAACATATTAATAAAGTTTCAAAAATGATCATTTAGCTTGTAAGTGATTTGAAAAAAGTTTGATTATATGTCAAACATCTGAATCACATAGGAAACATTTCAACTTGCTAATAAACACACCCTCTCACTTCTTATATGTATATATAAAAAGTTGCAACTATTTTACTAATATAAGAATAATACTTTTTGACTTTTTCTCTACCATCACTTTTATTGAAATAGTAGGTTGTATTATAAGATAAAAAAATCTAGAATTTTTCTTTAAAAAAATAAAAAATGAATAGATAGATGGACATATAAAAAACAAGGGTCTTAGATAGCTTACACAAATAAATTGTTGGAGTTTATCTTCAAATTTAACTATAACTAATTTAAAAGAATTTGAATCTAAGAGATATGAAATATGCTTGAATATCTAAAATGAATAATCAAACCATATATAAATGTATCATAAAAGCTTAATACTACCTAAGCTTCTTTGACATAAGAACTTGATTGTTATGGTCATCAACTATTTTTAGCTCATTTCAAGTTCTTCTTATTGTCTTGTATAAAAGATCTATAATTTTTAATCTCCAAGGATTTTCTTTAATAATTTTAAACTCGAATTTGCATTTTTCAATTAAGTTTTTTTATTCTATTTTTTGTATCTTGAGTAAGAAAATCTCTAATGCATACCTAATCTAATTTTTATACATGTTTAATATATATCTATGAAACTCGTAACATTCAAGCACAAGTTAATAATAACAAATATTTTATTATCATCAAAATTCCAACCACAAAGGTTATAACAAACCCTTGGGATTAATAACTTAAATTTCCTATATGTCCAAGGATTTCTTACCTAATACTATAAGTATTATTTTTAAAATTTACCTATTTATGCTTCTTCTTATAACTTGGGTTAAACTTTCTCTTCTAATATCTTGAAAATAAAGCTTCATTGACACTTGAATATAAAGCATCTTAAAAAATAATATCATTCATGATTTCATTTAAAAAGCTTTTTGATCAGAGGGCATGCTCTTTAACCCTTTAATTTAGGTCAATCTACTCATTCTTGAACTAAAATTGAGTAAGAATTATTTTTACAAACCTCAAATTGAAATATTGCCATAAGTTATCATCATTAATTTTTTTAGCATAACCCAACTATATCGTTTTAGAATATATATATATATATATATATATATATATATATATATATATATATATATATATATATATATATATTTGACCTTGAGAAATATCAATTGAAGTGTGGCCTCACTCTTCTCTATCAAGAGTGTCTTTAGTTTTTACAACATCTTTTGCTGAATCAAGATCATGCATAATCTCAATAAAATATTTGTTAATTAAGGCATGAAAATCAAACAACATATTGCCGCACTTTATCTTTCTTTTCTTCTTATCATCTGGATTTTTTGGCACATCCTTCAAAACTTTTATATCATTTCCAACAACCATCTCTCGTAAGTCCTGATCTTGAATGTACTTATATACATAACCTTTAGTATTGATAATTGGAGCAATTAAGCTTTTGTATCCCTAATTGATTCAAACCACCACTAGAGTCTATATTTAATGAAACAAACAACCTTTATAAATTATTATTTTTCTCTACTTGATCAAAATCAAGACTGAGTCAGACTACTTAGCTCCTCTACTAAGTTGAAACAAATAAAGAAGTATGAGAAACTTGCAATTATAAATAGATTTACTAGATTATGAGAAACTCATAAATATTTCTTGCCATAAGAAAACAAATATAAAATGACAAAGTAAGAACAAAATTTTCATTATAGTGAATGAACACGCTAAAACACAATAATGAAAAATATTTCTTGCCATGGAAAGCAAATACAAAATGCATATGTGTGTGTAAAAAGGATTTGTGAATAATATTAGGATTTGTTGCCTACAGATTTTTTTTAATTGAAATTGGAGATGTAATCACAAAGGTTATCTAAGTATTAAATGCCTAGTTGAGGCATTTAACTCGTATTATTTGTGATCTTTCTTTATGATATCCATTAGATAACTTTAGTTAAGCTACAAATATCTATTAATCATATCTTCTGACCTACTAGTATCTCTAATATCTCATTCTCCATCTTTTTTATCACAATCTTCATCGTCTTTGTCCTTAAGATCTAGTTCAGTCTTTAAGCTGAATTATTTGTATGAAATTTCTCACCTACATGAAGATTCAATCATTTCTGTTTTAGACATCTTTTTTGTAAACTCTTACAAAATCCTTGAGAAAGATAATTATTCTTTTCTCTAAAAAAGACCTTTAAGACTTGTTAAAACTCAAATCTCTTCATGTAAAGGAACTTGTACAAGCTTCTAGATTTGATCAATAATTAATCTCATATTCAACCACAAAACACCTTATCACCCTTTATTTTCCACACGAGTTAATTTCTCAATGGTTATCTCAAGGATATACTTATGTCCATATAAGAGTCATTCGTCTATCTCTTATTTTTCATGGTCGGAAATGACTTCCTACAGTTACCAGAATAACAACGTTGGATTCTCACTTTGTACGATACTAGTAAGAATGTATAGCAACTCTCCAAACAACACTAAATACAGGAACGATATTCTTGACAACCCTTCTTAATTTTTGCATTCCTTCTACATGTCCAAGTTTAGTTGAAGCTCTTAAAGCAAATGTATAGATCATAAGTGCTCATATGATATTTAATGTCTATTTTGCCACTTTCTATGCTTAACTTGCTTACAAAGTCCAAACTCATGCTTTAGGCTTGTCAACTCCCTTTCTAATAAGGGATTCTTTCTTGTTAGTCATTGAAACTAGATAAACTCTAACTTATTCCTTTGTTCCCTAATAGTTCAATATATATGAGCTCACTCAAATATTGCTAGACTTTTGGGAAACGAACTATGAATAGTTCTATTCCATAGTTCAACCTCCTTAAAGTTCTTACCCTATTTTCATAAATACACACACACACACACACACACTTCAAGTTATAATTAAAGGAAGATGATATCATCCAAGATCACAACTTAAATCATGTGAAGAGAGCAATTAGTAAAGGTAGGCCTATTAAATTATCCTTCCCCCCTTAAATCCTACATTTTTCTCAATCTCCTTACCTTGTGTAAAGAAAAGGCTAGAGATTTTTTTTTGAGGAATGATCTAAAGGCTTAATTTTTGGAGATTAGATTGAAAAAACCAATATGGGTTTTGATCGAGAGATTTTAAAAAGCTAGAATCTCGGCTGATATCTAGGATTGAAAAGCTAAAATTAAGGGATTGTGATTCTTAACTTAATTCCATGATTTAATTGGACTCAATTGAATCAATTTGGACAAAATCAATGAATCAATTAGACTAAATTGAATCAAATGGATTCATTTGAAAAGAACAATGTAGGAAAAAGATTTAATCTAATCCTAGAATATTTCCTCTTTTTCATTACAACCCTTGTATTTTTAATTCTTCATTTTTAAGTCAAATCGACTCCTAATTTTAATTTTCTTTTTCAATTAAGCCCTCAATTGATTTCTAACATGGTTATTTATTTTAAACTCATCCTTAAACCTCTAATTTCTTTTAATTTCGCCAAATTAAATTGAATGAAGCCTTTTCTCAATTTCCTTTTTAATTCAACCCTCAATTATAACCCAAGATTTCACAAACTCAATTTTTGCCTGAGATACTCAATTAATAGTCTGATTTCAACCCCAACTATGAATTATTTTATTATTTTTCTTATTTTTTTATGATTATTTCTAACCACAGAAAAATTAATAATAAAAAAAGACCCAAACAACAAAATGATTAAATTCATTGAAAAAATATATATTTTTTAATAGAGGGTAAAAGATTGTGTTCTTAACATATTTCAACAACAAATACTAGGAAGTGTGATTGATTGCACCCCTTTCTAGTGTTGGTTAAATAAGTATTTCATTTTTTGCTGTGTTGGTTAGAGTAATATTAAACGTAGCTCTCTTGTTGAAGATAACCTTTTTTTTTTTATTTTGAAAAAAGCATATGCCTAGAGGGGTCTAGTAGCGTATCTTTTTGGCAAACGATAATATTCTTGTAGCCTTTTTATATATTTAATAATATAAAACTCTTTAACTTAAATAATATTAATTCAATTTATCTTAAAATAAAATAAAACAAAAACTGATCAAAAGGCATCCTCTATTGGTGCACTCACTTTAGCTTTAATTCCACGATTCCAAAAAGCTACAATCGAGTAAGCTGCCGTTAGATTTATGTGTGTTGGAAATGGTAATTATTTCTCACTTCTGTTATGTGCTTCCTTGTTCTAGTAAATTAAAATTTTATTTTAATAATAAAAATGAATTAAAGTCGTAGACTGCAATTCCAGTAAAGAAGTACAAATTTATACACGCCCACAGTTTATAACTTCACACGTACGACATTATTATTAGTATATTTTGCTTTTAAAAAGGTTAAATAAAAATAATTAATATAGTTAAAAAAAAATACTAACTTCCACTTGGCACTGGAATATAGATAGTCAGATGTAAAAGTTTGGGAATAAAAAGTTTGTTTTTTTTGTAATTTCAGGTTTGAATTTTATAGTTGTTAATATGATAACCACTAAAAACTTATATAATCATTAATTTTTAAACTCATGAAATTAGTTAAGTTATACGTAAACTAGCCTAGAAATCTGGTTAATAAAAAAATATTCTGGAAAAAAGAAGTGAAGAAAGTTTAGTATAATATAATCTGATTATTACGAAATTTGGTAAGGCCACTTTTCGCAGGCCAATAATAATTTATTGAAGCGTGATAGCAACATATTAATTATTAATTATTGAAGAATTGTTTTATACGTGTCTTTGAACACATTGCAATATATATTAATATCACTTCACAGAAGAGGACTTAAATTTTATGATTGTTGATCATCATATCCCCGACTATCTGCTACCTTTTTCAGTAATTATTAAAGTCTACCTCCCGGTAGAATACCAATCGAAAGACATTATTAGAAAATAACTTAAATTTATGGAAAAAAATATTTTATAAAAAAAATAATTATAAAGTTGTTATAATTATAATATTTTTATTATATTAAAATATTGTTACTAACCGTTTCTTATTAATATTCTATTAGAACTAAATATTAATTAGAGTTGTTGAGATCGATATATGTTATGTCTTTTCTTTTATGAAAAAAAATAACTGCTCTCATAAATTAAAGTACGAGAGATAATTAAAATTAATATACAGGTGCTTGTCATATAAAATATATATTGAATTGACACGCAAGAGGATTTCAAAAATTGAGGACTATAATTTACATTAAGAAATTGATCACCAAAAGGTTAAACAATAATTACATGAAAATAATAATTACATTAAGAAAATGATTACCAAAAGATTAAACAATTATGACTTTTCTAATATTTGAAAGATCATAACAAGTTGCTAGATATAGTACTTGATCTTCAAAAATAAATCAATTAATTATTAAATTGATAATAAATTAAATTATTTATTATTTAATTTTATTTTATTTAGAATTATGATTTATATTTAGACTAACTTATTAAAGAATCTAATGGGTCACATATATAAGAACTATTGGTCAGAAATTAAAATATGATGATTAATCAAGTATAACTTAATTGTAAATAAATTTTTAAAATTGAGACTATAATTCTAGACTTAGAAAAAATCAAGTTGGACAAATTGTTATGTTGTCATTTATAAGATTTTTAGATTTCCCTATAAATAGAATATTATACCTTTTATTTTCTAAACATTACATGACAGTAAAATAGTATAGTACAAAAACATCTAAACACAAAAGAAAAGAGTCCACTCAAAGGTATAACAATCTGTCTCTTCTAAAAGAATTTAGGAGATTTCTCACTAGTAGTTCGTGTGAATTACCGTTAGCGGTTGAATACTTTGACGGCTTGTGATTTGTGACAATTCAATCTTAAAGCAATTATTTAAAGTAAAAAAAAATATTTGATTTTTAAGTATTCTTCATATAAATCATAAATAACTTTAGAACTGTCTAACGGAAACATTAAGACTCCCAAAAAAATTTAAATTTATCGTATTTGTTGTGTTTATTCTTTTCAGAAAACATAATAATCTCATCGTTGGTATACAATGCTAGCACTAGCAAATTATAACAAAAGCTAAATGGTGTGGAGTTTTCATTGTTTAATATTTTACTGTTTACCAAGACATAGGTCATTGTGGATTGGAGCACTTTAATGATGTAGTTGTTCTTATCAAAGAAACTTATTGGGTATGTAGTCGGGGGTAGGGTTGTTTTTTCCATGAGATACATTTGACATTGAAAGAATGATTAGGGACAGAATGGTCCATTCAGGTTTTTTGGGCCCTAGCGTTGGGGAATGGCATGGCTGCCAGAGCCTAAGAGACCTGCCCACCTGGGTCTGTAAACCTACGCGACCCACTCACCTTGGTCTATAGACATTGAAATAGTTTTTTTTTTTTTTATGTTTATGAATTTGTTATTCCTTCAATAGAAAATTTATTTTATGGTTGTTACTGATATAGTTTTTTTTCAGATTTTTTATTTTAAAATATATTAAAAGAATATTTTTTTTATTTTTTAAATTTATTTTTAATATTAATACATTAAAATAATTTGAAAATATAAAAAAATTTAAAACAAAGAAAAAAATTAAATTTGTTTTCAAAAATATTTTTGAAGTGCAATAAAAAACATGCTACATTAATTATGTTTTTTTTTTATATATATAAATCTATAATTAAAAAAATAATTTATAAACTATCATAATTAACAAAATCAAGGAAATAACACAACTTGATGTTGCAACCAAGTTGTGCTACTTTGATTGAAGCCTTTTAAAATTTTTAAGACATCACATCCCTTAACATTTAATTATTATTAATAAATTTGAAAAAATATTATTACTTTGAAAAAAAAACTATAAATTTTATTTCAAGGGTAAAACTATTATTACTATTACTATTATTATTATTAAAGCAGAAAAACCATAAATTTCATTTGAAGGAATTAAAAACTATAAGAACCTGTATATGATAAATTTGATATTATTATTAATATTATAAATATCATTATTTTTATTATTATTAGGGGAACATACCCAAGTAAGTTGGGGTTGACAAGGACGCTAGACCCAACTGTCTTGAGTCTGGCATGACTATCAGATCCAAGTTTTTTAGGTTGGGTTTGACAGATGGCGAGACCTAAGGATCTTGAATCTGACGATCTCAAGTCTCTTTTAAAAATATTTTTTAAAATATAAAATATTTTTTTTATATTTTAAAAAAATATTTTTTATTAACTCGCCGCGGAGTACGGGCCAATACATTAGTATCAATATAAATCACGTAGTTGGAGATTATTTTTATATTTTTTTTTCTATTTTATTCAAATTTAGATATCAATACTGTGTTGAATACAAGTATTAATTAGTAACACTAAGGTGTCCTCAACTAAACGTTGCTTATTTTTTTATTAGAAAAATATAAGGAGATTTTGATATTAATTTGAAATTGAAAAATGTTTATTTATAGTTTTTTTATATATAAATAACTACATATTAATTATATTTGGTTTGCTAGAGTGGACAAGTGAGTGAAAATAGAACTAAACTAGACTAAAGTAAATGAGAATGAACAATACATATTCTTTTCTTGTGTTTAGTGCACGCTATGATGAAATGATTTTTTTATAAAATTTTATTTTTTTATTATAGATTTTTTCAACAATTAAGTTTAATTCTTATATTTTATTTTTATGACATTTTGGTTCTTATTAGAGAGTTTTTGGTCTTTTAGTTTTTATAGTATGTATAATTTCATCTCTAAATAAAAAAAGTGAAATTAAGTCCCTGTATATAAATATTTATTTTAATAAAATTGGTCAAATTTTAGTATATTAAATTTAAAAATAAATAATAAAAATCAAAAAATATTTCACAACTTGTTTCGTGATATTTTGTAATATCTTGCCTAACATATCAAACACAAAATGTATATGAAGGAGACTTAAAAAAAAAAAACAAATTGAATTTTAAGAATATAAAAATAAATTATTAATTAAAATAAAAAATTAACTAAAGTGTTTCTATTTATGTAATTTAGTTATAAAAAAATAAAATAAATGTGATCCAAGTAATGAATAAAAATGCATTTAACTCTAATGATGGTATTTGATAGCAGTAGATTTGAGTGTTATGCAGCTGGGCCAAATGACAAAAGGCATTTGAATTTCCATTTGGCCTTTTGTCATCCACTTCATAAAAAACATTTGTGTCTGTTGATAAGATTACGTAAAGAGGACAACTCACACATTCTCTCTTTCTATCCTTTTCTTTTGTACTGTTTAACTAAGGATGGTTTTTTTTTTAAAAAAAAACAATTATCACGGTTTAAAGAATTTTAGCAAAATAAAAAGAATTAATTTTTTTTAGTGAAATAGTATAGTTTGATTTATTTCTCGATTGAAAAATTATAATATTTAAAAATATCACAAATCAAAAACATAGTATTTCAAAAAAAATTATTAAATGGGCTCGAAAAAATTACAATGAGGAGAGATGAGAGAGAGGAAAATAATGATCCTAGAGGCACATCGAGACTCTGATTACTACAACACAAGTACCATCACAAAGATCTCAATAAGACAAATTAAATGACATCAAGCTCACTCTGATCACTATTGTTGATATTTTTTTGATGATGCGGATCGGTCCATAACACAACCTACAACACTAAAAGATCCATCAAAAGTGTCAATTGGAACAACACTACATTAAGTTACAGAATACCATTTATGTGCAAAAGGGACCTGGTCCATCTACATCATGGGTCTAATTATTTTAGAATGGTGGGTTGTCTAAATGGAGCATGTGAAAGCCTTGATTAATTAAATGTTTCCATGTACTTCATTGATCTCATATAAGTTTAGGAGTCCTTAGTGTATGTGGAAACATTTATGGCAACAAAGAAGTTCATATTGGATAAGTTTGATAACTTAGCATTTCTTACTAATATGAAAACAAAGTTGAAAAAAAGTCCATGTCCTACAAGAAAACTAAGGGGTAACATCAAACTTATTTGGAAAGCTTTCCTTCTCATTCAAAGACATTAGAGGTGGTTTTGAGTTTATTTTTTCTAATGTATAGTTTTATGCTAAAAGACATAACTTGTAATTTAATTGTTGGATTGAGCTGAAATTTTTTCAAAAGATTTCAGAGGCCCTATTTTATATATAGTAAAAATTTCATAGTGGTCGGACTCCGAAAAGGCTTTGCGATAAGGTCCAAAAGCTACTATGCAACAATTGTATTAGTTTCCTAGTTGATTTAGGATTCTTTTTTCTATTTTATTTAAAAATATTTTGTTATTTTTCCAGCATTTTTAAGAAATTTTTACCTAGTATAAATATGATTATTTAGCTTATAATTATTTTTCTTTTATAGACTTTGATGCCAGAATTAAATTTGTGTGTGTGTAAGCAAAACTCGTACCTTTTGATCTTCATTGAATTATCTTGACTTATCGTAGAATAACTTTCTTTGTGGCATCTTTCTTATATTTCTCATTCATGATTCTCTATAATTGTTGGGTGGGGGTTTCATTCCAATAGTTTCACTATTTTGACTTAGACAATTGTTATGTTGAGCTTTTATCAACCAAATTTGATTTTAGCTTTCTTAGATTTGTTCTTTCTTGCATGTGAGTTCTAGGTTCTTACCCTTTAGGTTCCATCAATTGGTATAAAAGCAAAGCAATAAAATCAAATTATATCAATTAATCTTTAAGTTTTCATGTTATTTTTATTGTTTTTGTTATTTCTTAAATGTAATCCGTGGCAAGTAGTATATAAAAAAAATCCTTTGATTTTGTTATTGTCAAGATCATAAGTGTAAAAAAAAACAAAAAAAGAGAGATCAAATCACAAATGTTATAAATTATATTGAAAATTAAAATTGTCAAAAGATTAAATTTGGAAACTAAGAGATATACACCCATAATCTGATATTCTTTGGGGTTTTTGGTTTCTTAGTATAAAATCTTGATTTTAGGTTTATTTGAACATACTTTGGTTTGGGTTATTCTGAAATTGCAAAATAAATCATATTTGGTAAGTTTGCGTCAACAAAATTTTGCTTTATTTGCTACAGTTATATTCAGTATTCTAAAAATAATTCTTGATTAATTAAGTTATATTACATTAGTTTTCTTGCTTACACATTTATTTTCGTGTCTTTATATTGTATTCATATATGATTCGTAATCTTTAGTGTTTTGTATTTGCAATTCATTTTCTTTGTAGTTTTTGGTTATTTTTTGCTTATTGAGTCTAAAATACTAAGGGTTTTTTTATTATGTTATTTCTCTTTGGTTGTTTGAGATTAGTTCTTTAAAGAGATGAAAAGGTGACTATGAGAGGTAAAAGGTGAAAAGATGAGCATATTATCATGAAAAACCATATTTGAGTGAAACATGAGAGAAGTGCATCTATTTGTGTGTAAACACATGAGGGAGTGAGTGATGACATATTTTTCTTGCAACTAACATGATTTTTTAGATTTTATCAATGTCTATCAAAAGTGATTCATCATCGCAAAAGGAGAGAGATAATCAGGCTTATGTAACAACAATGAGAGAGAATAAATTTGAAGTTTAGAGATGTTTTTGATATATTTAAAAGACATAAGATTGAAATAACTGGTTTATAAGAAGGGATAGATCGTAGGGGTCACGAGGTGTTATAAGTTTAAAGAAACGCATTACTCCACTTATTGAATAGTTTACTAATGAGACTGTAGATGAAGGAGTAAAGGGTTATGATCATGTATTAGTTGGTTATAAAGAGAGATTTTGACACCCTAACCAAAGGGTTGATGGTTTTTTGTTAGGGTGATCAATTCAGCCATAGGGGTGAGATTCAAGATTTTAGGAATCATGATGGTTTTGATAGAAACTTGGAAGTATCAAGATAAAAATTCTAGCATTTCAAGGTAAAAATGATCTTGAAACTTATTTAAAGTGAGAGAAAAAGGTTGAGTTGATTTTTGATTGTCATAACTATTCAGATGAGAAAAAATAAGACTTATTGTCATCTAATTTACTAACTATGATATAATTTGGTGGGATCATCTTATTTTAGGTAGGAGGAGAAACCATGGACAACTTGTAAATACTTGAGAGGAGATGAAAGCAATCATGAGGAAGAGATTTATTTCAAGACACTATTGTTAGGAGTTACATTAGAGGTTACGAAGTTTGACTCAGGGCTAATAAAACAAAGGATAGGAAAGTTATAATGACAAGATTTTTAAATGGACTGAATTGAGATATTGCCAATATTATTAAATAACAACATTATGTTGAGTTAGAAGATGTGGTTCACATGACTATAAAGGTAGCAAGGCAACTGAAATATAAAGGTAGCACACGACAAGTAGGTAATTCAGGTTCTTTTTCATCATAAAGGTCAAATTATAAAAGAAAGAGGATTGCCTAACCAAAGCCTAGTGTTAACACAAGCTAAAATCTAATGGTACAACTAAAAATTAACATACTTGTAATCATGATATTAAGTTTTTTAGGTATATGAGAGTTTGATATATAGCTTTACAATGTCCAAACAAGTTAACCATGATTTTGCAAGATCACAAAGAGATCAAATCCAAAAGTGATAGAATTGAAAATAATGAGATGCCATCAATTGAAGATTGTAATGATAGGGATATATCCAGTTGAGAGTGAATCATGAGTAACTCAACGTGCATTTAATATTCAAATCAAGAAAAATAATGTGAAGCAACAAAGGGAAAATATCTTCGATATGAGATGTCATATCAGTAACAAGGTATGTAGTATAATTATAGGCAATGAGAGTTGTGCTAATGTTGTTAGTACTATACTTGTCAGAAAATTAAATTGGGCTATTAAACTTTATAAACCTTATAGGGTTCAATGGTTGAATGAATATGGTGAAGTAAATGTTACAAAAAAAGGTATTAGTATCAGTTTTAACTGGGAAGTGTTCTGATAAGGTTTTGTATGATGTGGTTTTTATGCATGTGAGACACTTATGATTAGGGCTTCCGTGGTAGTTCAATATGAAGGCAATATTTGATGGTTTATGAATAGGTATACTTTTACAAAAGATGAAAAATCCATCATCCTTGTACCTTTATCACCAAAATAGGTATACAAAGACAAATTAAAGTTAAAAAGAGAAAGTGAAGTCAAGGGGAGCAAAAATAAAAATAAGGCCAATGAGAAAAAAAAAAATGAGAGCCACAAGGAAAAATGATTTATTTGACCAAGAAAGTAAAAGAAATAATTTTGGCCAAGAGTGAAGGTAAACACAAGAAAAGAAGAAAGAAAGGGTTAAAAAGAAGAGAGTTTGGAAAAAAAAAATAAGTTTTTATGCAAATGAGAGTGAGATCAAAAGTGATTTTTATTCTAACAAGACGATGATTGTACTTTTATACTAAGAGACTTATTTTAACACTAACAAACTTGATTCTTGTCTTCCTAGTATGATTGTTTCTTTATTAATGTAGTTTGAAAATGTGTTCGCAAGTGAGATTCCTAGTGGCTTGTCACCGATAAAGAGAATCGAACATCAGATTGATCTTGGGCATGATACTGTGATTCCTAACCAACCAGCCTACCGAATTAATCATGAGGAGACCATGGAATTTTAAAAGCAATCAGAGGAGTTGATGTCAAAGAGATACATAAAAGAAAACATGAATCCATGTGCTGTTCTGGTACTATTTGTGCTTAAAAATATAGAATTTGAAGGATATGCATTGATTATCGCGATGTCAATAATATTACAGTACAGTATAAACATCTCATCCATACACTTGATGATATGTTAGATGAATTGTATGGGTTTTGTGCATTTTCAAAAATTAATTTGAAAAATGAATATCATCATATTAGAATGAAAAGGAATAATTAATGAAAAACTAGTTTTAAGACTAAATATGATTTGTATGAATGAGTTATGAGCCTTTTAGTCTTACTAATGTACCTATTACATTCAAGAGATTGGTAAATCATGTGTTGCGTACATTAATAGGCAAATTTATAATTGTTTATTTTAATGATATTCTGATCTATAATAAAAGTTTGGATGAGCATGTTAAACATTTAAGTAATATGCTTGATGTTTTGAATAAAGAATCATTATATGGTAATCTAAAAAAGTTTACTTTTTGTATGGAAAAATTATGTTTCTTGGTTATGTTTTTAGGGTAAAAGGTATTGAAATAGATAAGGAAAAGGATAAGGCTATCCAAGAATGACCTACACCTAAATCGATCATTAAGGAAAAAGTTTTTATGGTTGGTCAGAGCGGGCATATACCAAAGGTGAATACCCCTGAAGCTACGGGTAGAGTTTGACTAGTTTTTATAGATGATTTTTTAAAAAATTTGGTACTTTAACCGCACTTTTAAGTGAAATTATTAAAAAGTCAGTAGGTATTAAATAGAGTATTGAACAAGATAATGCATTTAAACTTTTTAAAGAAAAACTTTATTCAACACCTTTATTAGTTTTACCTAACTTTATAAGAACTTCTAAGATTGAATGTGATGTTTTAGAAATATGTATTATAACTATTTTAATATAGGAGAAATGACTTATTATCTATTTTAGCAAAAAACTCAATGGTATAATATTGAATTACAGTACTTATGATAAGGAGCTATGCATTATAGGGAGAACTTTATAGATTTGGCAACATTATTTATAGCTGAAAGAATCTATAATTCATTAGAATCATGAATCATTGAAAAATCTAAAAAGGACAATGTAAATTGAATAAATGAAATGCCAAGTAGGTAGAATTCATGGAAATGTTTCCATATGTGATCAAATTCAAGGTAACGAAAATATAACGGCTAATACGCTATCACAAATACATGTTCTTCTTTATGGTATGAATGCAAATTATTAGAATTTGAATATGTGAAAGAATTATATGTCAATGATAGTGATTTTACTAATGTGCATGTTCCTTGTGAAAAGTCAACGTTTGGAAAGTTTTATAGATTTGATGGTTACTTGTTTAAATAGAATAAATTATATGTGCTTTATAGTTCTATACGTGAATTACTTGTTTGTAAAGCTCATGAGAGCGGTTTAATAAGGATTTTAGTTTCATCAAGACTTTAAATGTGTTGTATGAACATTTTTATTGGTCTAAAATAAAAAAGGATGTGCAAATAATCTATGGTATATGTATTATATATAGACAAATTAAGTCTAAAGTCTTACCATATGGTTTGTATACTCCTTTGCTTGTATTTAAAGAACCCTGAGTTGATAGTTTTATGGACTTTATTTTAGATTTACCTAGGTCAAAAAGAATTTTTTCAAAAAATTTCAGAGGTCTTATTTTATTTATGGTCAAAACTTTATAGCGGTCAGACTCCGGGAAGGCTTTGTAATAAGGTTCAGAAACTATTATGTGATGATTGTATTAGTTTTCTAGTTGATTTATGATTTTTTTTTTCATATTTTATATAAAATGTGTTTTTTTGTTATTTTTCCAGCCTTGTTTAGGACTTTTTTTACCTATTATAAATTGAATTATTTGGCTTGTGATTAGTGCTTTTTTTTTTTGTTTTTTTTACAAAAATTTAATATCAGAATAATATTTATTTATGTGTGAGCAAAACTCATACTTTTCGGTTATTTATTGAACTGTCTTGACTTATTAAAGAATGACTATCTTCGTGATGACTTTCTTTTTAATGATACTAGTGGTCTCGTAATCGAAGCTTGATGTGCCTTCGAGTTGTCTTTCTTTTATATATATATATATATATATATATATATATATATATATATATATATATATATTTTTATCTTTTCTCATTAGAATTCGTGACAATCAATTTAACAATTTCTATCAAATATTGTGTTTTTAATTAGCAACATCTTAAAATATCATGTTTTCTACTCATGACATGTATCGATTATGATATTTTATCAAAAAAAATTTATAATTATTAAACTCGATTTAGGGGTTGACTCAGCCAAAGAGTCGAGTTTTGAGTCATACGGGTTGGCCCAAGTCAACTCGGGAAAATAAGAACAAATATGCTTGAGATTGTGATATCTCACATGAAAAATTTTGAAACAATGCATGTGGATGTAAGTTGTAAAACAAAAATGTGAGATATAAAGTGTAATATAATTATCTATGTGTGTGGATGTAAGTTATATAGAGTTATTCCATATTGAAAAATTAAAAAATAATCCATATGAATATATACTATATAAAAAAAGAAATGTAAAGTATGAAATGTAATATAGTTATTATAAATAAAAAAGATTAAGAAATAATCCATGTAAATATAAGTTTTATATAGTTATCTTATATTGAAAAGTTATGAAATAATCTATATAAATATTGATTATAAAAAAATATAAAATTAAGTATTTATAAATTAATTTTATATTAAAAAAGTAAAAAGATTAAAAAAATTGGATATCACTCTCGTTATTCCGAGTCATCCAAATACCATGTCAATCCCCACAAAATGAATCCATGTTTCATAACTATATATTTTTTGTTTTTTTAATCTTTAAATGGTGTTAATAAGAGAAGATATTAAAACTTCGCTTTCCCCTTACGCCACCCACCTTCGTCTTCCAAAAAAATCCAATTAACACGATTGCTTACGTGTCACCTCCACGCTCCTAAAGCCGACACCCATTTCCTTCCCGTTCGTCACCTTTTAAATTTTGGGAAAATAACATATTCATCCTCTACCAGTCATTCAATTTTCAATTAGGTTCCTAAACAAAAACAATTCTCAATTGGGTCTTCCATCTATTGGATAATCATAACTGAATCAGAAATTTCCTTTGGAAATAAGACCTATTTGTCCGAGAAAGAACTAAGAAGCCTTTTCGTTTTTTCATGATTCATAATGGCTTTGTAATTTGGGTAATCCTTGTTAGTTGAGGGATCTATTTAGATATTTTTCTTTACTTGAGGTACCTAGCTGAGAAATAATAGGTAATTGAGAGACAAATGTGTACTTTACCCCTAATTTTTCTATTCTATTTAGAAGCACCAACTTCGACTCCCTCTCCACTACCATCCTGCTCTCTCCCCCCCCTCGTCTCTAATGGAGCTTCTAATCCTCTCAATCTTCACTTTCTTTTTCCTCTCACGAGCTGAGTTGCCCGGCACATGGGATCTCCTAGTCCCTAACGCAGGCATATCCTCCATGCACACAGCAGTTACCCGCTTCAACACTGTAGTCCTTCTAGACCGGACCAACACCGGCCCATCTCGTAAAATGCTACGAAAAGGCCACTGTCGTCTCGACCCCCACGACGCCGTTCTCAAGCGCGATTGCTATGCCCACTCCGTTCTCTTCGATCTCCAAACCAATCAAATCCGTCCACTCATGATCCTCACTGACACCTGGTGCTCATCAGGTCAGTTTCTCCATGATGGAACTCTCTTACAAACAGGTGGTGATCTGGACGGGTTCAAGAAGATCCGAAAGTTCGACCCGTGTGACATTAACGGGTCTTGCGATTGGGTCGAGCTTGATGACGTGGAATTGAGCGAGGGGAGGTGGTATGCTAGTAACCAGATACTGCCCGACGGGTCGGTGATTATAATTGGTGGTAGAGGAGCTAATACTGTGGAGTACTATCCGCCTCGAAACGGTGCCGTGCTGTTCCCATTTCTTGCTGACGTGGAAGATAAGCAGATGGACAATTTATACCCTTACGTCCATCTCCTCCCCAACGGTAAATTATTTGTGTTTGCTAATAATAAAGCGGTTTTATTTGATCACGAGACTAATAAAGTTGTGAAAGGATACCCACCGTTGGATGGGGGCCCAAGGAATTACCCATCCGCTGGATCATCAGTTATGCTGGCATTGGAGGGTGATTATTCGACGGCTGTGATTGTTATTTGTGGAGGCGCCCAGTATGGCGCTTTCATTGAGAGGAGCACCGACACCCCGGCGCTCGGTAGTTGTGGGCGTATTGTAGCTACATCACTCGACCCGATTTGGGAAATGGAGGACATGCCATTCGGGCGGATCATGGGTGATATGGTAATGTTACCCACCGGCGATGCCATAGTTATTAACGGAGCTCAAGCTGGGACCCAAGGGTTTGAGATGGCATCAAACCCGTGTTTGTATCCACTTCTATACAGACCGGGTCAACCCGTTGGGTTACGGTTCATGACATTGAATCCGGGAACTGTACCCAGATTGTACCATTCAACAGCTAACCTTTTACCAGATGGGCGTGTGTTGGTAGCAGGGAGTAACCCGCATTTTTTCTACAAATTCGAAGCTGAATTCCCGACTGAGTTACGGATTGAGGCGTTTTCACCCGAATATTTGTCACCGGATCGGGCTAACCTTCGACCCGTAATTGAGGAAATACCCGATACAGTGCGTTTTGGGGAGGCTTTTGATGTGTTTGTGTCCGTTACGTTGCCTGTGGTGGGGCTTGTAGAAGTAAATTTTGCAAGTGCACCCTTTGCAACACATTCCTTTTCACAAGGACAAAGATTGGTTAAATTGACGATTACACCCTCAGTTCCGGGCAGCGGCAATCGGTACAAGATTGGGTGCAATGCGCCCCCTAATGGGGCGGTGGCTCCGCCAGGTTATTACATGGTTTTCGCAGTCAATCAGGGTGTGCCAAGTGTTGCACGGTGGGTGCATTTGGTGGCTTAATTGGTTGTGTTTTTATTTTTAATATTTTTTATTTTAATTTATTTCTGGGCCAATTAGAATGCTGTATAATTGTTGATAATAAAAAGGGTACACTATACCGTGAAGAAATTCCGAGAAAGAACAGGGGAGGTGTAAGTAATTATTGTTGGATGCTAGTGTATTATGCAAAAATTGGCGACACTTCAATAACCGAAGATTCCTTTTGGGACCCCTTCAATTTGTATTATCCTTTGTGAGGAAGCTGGCTATATTCAGCTGTCAAGACCCGGTGGGATTCCCGTTTATGAACACACAGACAATGCTTTGAACTTGAGAGGGACCTCGCTGGCTTCAATTATTTGATTGCCCTCGAGGCCTATCCTTTTGCTCATCTCCTTGCTATCAATAAGGTTCTCAAAAAACACGTTTTTTATACGAGTTTTTGTAAAAATAAAAACACGTATAGAATTCAATATTTATATCACGTGGCCATTCCACATAACTTTTTTTTTTTTCAAAATGTAATGTTTTACTATTAAACACTTATTCTAGCTACACCCTTACGTGCGCGCGCACACACAAAAGCCTCCTAATGGATCCACTGAAGTTTTACTATTAAACACTTATTCTTGTAATGAAAAGAGAAAATATTATATTTATCATGAAAATGTAAAATTGATATTGAAATGGTGAGTTTACCGAGTTTAAACAATTTAAACAGTTTAGTTTTTAAATCAATTTTGCTTGCTTTTTAACTCGTAGAATTATATAATTTTTTAAGTTAATTTATAATTTTAATAATTATAATTGAGATGAACAATATGATATAATTATTTTTGTAATACATTTATTTTTGTAATGAAACGGGACAATATTATTATATTTCCCATGAAAACAGAAAACTAATATTGGAATCACCAGTTTATCAATTTTACTGAATTAAAATGATTTCAATCTAATATTATTAGTTTTTTAAATTTTAAATCAATTTTGCATGCTAGATTTTATGAGTCAATTCATAACTTTTGGCTGCGGCTGTGAATGGTAAGTGCAGTTTATTGCACCTTTTATTGCTGGTAGCCGTTATCATTGAAAATTGCCATTAGATTATTGATAATTATAGCCAGCCCTGAAAGCAGCCATCTAAACTCAATTTTTCTTCGAGTAAATCACACAGAATGCATCATGAAGCATGAAAATTTGAAAATTATACCCAACAAGTGCAAATTTCCACAGGTAATAATAAGCCACAACATCAAATATAATTTCTTGATCATACACTATTACTATCAGATAGTATGCCTTAAGCACCAGTGATTATTTATATACTGGCTTAAATATTTCAGGCCATTGAAACTTCAAAACCATCTTCACAGCAGTCAGCCACAACCACACTCCTCTGAACGTTTTTGTATGAGTATCGCCGAGCTAAGAACACATATACAATCAAGTTTGCTGCGGTCATGCCGGCTATAAGCCAGTAGAAATAGTCGAGGCGGCTACTGTTCAAGTCTTTTCCAAACCAACTCTTGCCAAATCTCCCAGTCACATGATCAATGGCTGTTATCAGAAGACTACTGATGAAGTTTGCAGCTCCGATCACACTAAGGTAGAAGGCAATGCCTAGGCTTCTCATAGAATCAGGAACTTGGTCATAGAAGTACTCCTGCAAGCCCACCAGAGTAAAGGCATCTCCTACACCGATAATGATGAATTGTGGAGCCAACCAGAAGACACTCATTGAAAGTGAACCCTTCACTGGATCCTTCTCTACAACACCCAGTCTCTTCCTCTCAACCAATGCTGAAACTACCATTGTGGAGATCGAGAAAAGCATTCCAAAGCCAATTCTCTGCAGGATTTTGATGCCTCGCTCGTTTCCTGTAGCCCTTCGCAACACTGGGACAAGGATCTTCTCATAAATCGCCACAGCTACTATCATTCCAAAAGCGGAAAGCGCGAAGATTGAGGCTGGAGGGATCTCCAAGCCATTACCAATATTTCTGTCCAACATAGTGCCTTGCTTGACGAAGAATGTGGCTGTTTGTGCTACAGAGATTCCAAATGGTAACGTAGCTAGCCATATTGGGATCAAATTGAGAATAAGCTTCATCTCTTCAACCTTGGTCACGGTTGCTAGTGTCCAAGGATCTTGCTTTTCAGCACAATCCCAATCCTCCACTATAGCGGCTTTGTCAAGAAACCTGTAATTCATATGGGATCATTAAACGAGCAGTTTAAGACATTTTGGGTGATATATACGAGCCAAATTAATTACAAGGATACGCACTTCAATTATTCAATGGAAACTATTATATCAATCAGTTCACTTAATTGCTTACTTGAGACTTTCGGTATGGCAGAGAAGCCTCCCTTTATTCACTCGTGACTTGGGAACTTCATGCAATTCAGCAGGATCAGAAGGATATGGCAGGTTTCTCTTCTTAATGGCAGCTACTAGGACCTGCAACATTGGGGTTAAGGGGCTCCCAGGTGGCACATGATAGCGGTAAAATGGCCTTCCTATAATGAAGATGGCAAGTGATGAAGCCATAACTGTCGTAAGAATGATATCTGCAGCACCCCAGCCAACACGATCTTGCACGTAAACAATTACAGTCACACCAAGTAGAAGGCCACAACAAAGGCCAAAGTTCCACCAGTTGAAATAGGACATCTTTTTCTTTCTTTCTTCACTGTGATTCTCGTCGAATTGGTCTGCTCCAAAACTCTCTAGCGAGGGTTTGTGCCCTCCGGTTCCAATGGAGATCATGTAAATGGCTATAAAGAAGACCATTTCATGAACCTTCCTAGGCTCCAGACACACAGCTGCGTCACAAGCCTTTAGACTTGGTACAAACGTGGACATTGTTAAGAGAATCAAGCCCTGGGGGTTCAAATAGATAAAAATAAAACTCTCAGAACAAATTTAATAAAAATAAATGTTCGGAATAAACTATGAAATTAACAAGTAATTAATTTTTGGCTTTTTTCAAAGACGATGATGGAGTGTTCCGAGAGATTCTGCTTCTGCTTTTAGGTATTCTTTTGCCTTTGAACATCACTAAAGAGGGATGGGTGGTCATTAACATCATTTTACATGGGCTTTGCCTGGCTACTAAACTGGATCAACAAAAACTTTCAGGAAATCAAGGAAGCAAAATGGACATAAAGCCTGAATTTGGCTTTCATGGTCTACCTTAACTTTGTAGGGCTATCTTTATCACCGTAAGTTTTTTTTTTAAATTAATTAAATCCTTTATATTTTTTTTTTAAAACTAATTAAACCCTTTGCATATTAGGTTGTGTATTACGAGATAGAAAAAATTATGGACGATAATTATGAAAAAATATAAGGGTAAATCTTCACCCTTTTTATTACTAATATTTTAACCTCTTTAGACTCTACTAATATTCTGAATTTTAAATAATGGAATATTTAAGTATGGTTAAATATAAAACCTTACCAATTTTTTTTATATAGAAAAGACATAGAAAAAGAATTTACCAGAAGGTAGACAACAGACGAAAGAAAAACAGTTGTGAATCGGCCGAAGTAAGCATCAGCAAGAAAGCCTCCAAATAAGGGCATCAAGGTAGTCACACCAGCCCAGTAGTTTACATTCCTAGCGGCTGTCTTGAGGTCTTGATGAATCACCTTGGTAAGGTAAATGATGAGGCTCGTCGCCACTCCAAAGTAACTCAATCTCTCACTAAATTCAATGGCTGCCAAACAGAAAATAGTTAAAAATCATAACCCAAAGCGAAAGAAACAACCAATGTGCCGTAGGGTTTCTGGGCCCTGACCCGTTTCTGTGACATAGATTTCTTCTTTTTCTCATGAGATTCTACAAGTAAACAAAGGATTTGTGCCGTTTTTGTGGACCTTACCACGTATCTTTGTAGCCCATTAAAGGCTGCATTCATTGGCCACATAAAGCAGAAGAAGGACCCCATGCAGAGCATAAGTTCTTCTCCATATTTGTGATTGTAAGCGAAGAATCAATTGTATGCAACTTTTACTGATGTTGACAAGAACATGTAGGAATAATTGCATCTCACTAGACAAAAAACACAATGACGTACAAGTTGATTTATTTTTCCTATTGTTAATTAGTTGGATAACTATTCGATCTTATAAGCTCTTATTTTGAGAATCTTTTATATGCATAATTAAGATTCAAGATGTATTCACAAAAAAAGAAGAGGAAATAAATAATGTTGAAATCCGGATTAGATTTTTGTATTCCATGGCAAACAGCTTTTTGTATATCTTATAGCGACTATATATATACATATAGACACACCCACAGGTACAAGAAAGGCTTGAGTATGAGCTTATAGGAGGTAGGCTTACCGATGATTTTCTTAGCCATCAACGACGTCCCTTTTATGAATCTAATCTTAGTTTTCTGTTTTTTTTTACTTAGAAGATCAACACATATATTGCCATACTCTTCTCCTTGAAATAAATACATTACAAACCATGCAAGGCATGCAACCAAGAGATTGTTTTTGCCTTTTTGAAAGAAAATACGTTTAATCCAAGGATTGCTAAAATGCAGACTAGGTCTCACTTTGAAGTGAGAAGAATATTGAGTGCAGTTGCTTTCTGATTTTAAATATATTTATGAGCTTCACCATGTAAGAACTTTACCCAGAACCCACAAGAAAGGAAATTAGTAGTACTTGAGAGATTAATATTTATGCTATATATATTAATTAGCATGAGTCCACCAGCTTGTCCTCTAGCAGACTTCAGGTTTTATCAACATTACCGATTAGTTTGACCATTTGTAAGAACACAAAAAGAAAAAAGAAAAAACATGGTCATGACAAAAACTGTATCAAATACCTAGCTAACTTGCATGGATAGACATTCTCGTTTCGGAATCATGAGAAGAAAAGTGATGAGTTCCAAGAAGAGCCATCCGCCAGTATTTTGTTTTTCAACAATAAAGGAAGAAGAGTCCTATTTCTGGGAGTAATATTCATGGCTAAATTAATTTTCCTAAGTAGAGTTTAGAGAAGCTCGATATTCTAGCTACGGCTGATAAGGAAAAGAAGGCATTGACCCTCTCCGTGGCTTCATCCTTCTTGTAGGTAACCAAACAGAGCATAAAATACAAAGAGAATAATAGTATAAAGTACAATAATATGTCGGCAACTCTTAATACTTCATTGCATGAAAATGTTTAGTGCTTACCGATGATGAAGAGTGTTGCTTTCCAAACACCAGTGGAGGCCCGGAGGGGAACCCTTCCTTTATGATCCACTGAGGAATCATAAACCCATTTCTCTTCATCAACACCTCTTGTTTCTACTCCCTTGTTAAGCTCCATCCCTTAGCAGATACTTGATAATGTTTTTCCAAAGCCCTAATATATATTTTCTATGCAAGAGTGCTGGCTACCATGGATGTGGATTTATGGAAGAGAAGCTTGCTTTGGGCGTCTTTATATAGAGGAGGATTTGCTTGGTTGACTCATTGGGGAGAATTCCTTATTCCCTGCACACTACAAAGAAGGTAAAAATATTTATTTGGAGATTATCGTGAAAGAGAAAATGGTCATTTTATCCTTCTACTTCCACTCATCAGGATGTCGTTGTCAGTCTACAGATGGGAATGGCATCCAAATGTTAGTTTTTCCTTTCTTTTTAGTCCGGGGCCAATTCGACCCTTTAAACTAGTAAGGAATCTCGTAACCTCGTGATATTCCTTTCCACCACTAAAATGACAGTGAAAATCCGAAGCAAATGCTGCCTTCATAGCTCGTTCCACCGGATTAAATGTCTTCTCGTAACCTCGTGATATTCCTTTTCATGGATTGTTGCCAGTGATCGATTGTTTGTAGTTTGTATTTTTTCGTTCTTTTTTTCCTTCTATTAACTAAAATGTACAATTATCCTCTATTTATTTGTTATTTGTTTGGGCCTGATGAATACACTAGACCCAAGCTACTTGAGTCTGAGTACCACATCATACCCAAGGTCCTTGACTTTGACAACCATGTTGATGTCAGACTCGGGTGCGGCCAGACTGAAGCACGGGTCTGGCATGGTTGCCAAACTAAGACATAGATGTCTGATATGATTGCCAAAACAAGGTGCGGGTCTAACATGGTTGTTAGACCCAGGCGCGTGTCTGGCATGACCCCAAACCCAAGACTCTTAAATATTCTCTCTATTCTTAATATTTATTTTTACATTTTAAAAAAATAATATTGACCCGCTGCGGAGCACAAACCAATATACTAGTGATACTCTAAATTCACAAACACATGTAATTTGTAATAGTTTGGCCCAATCTGTCATATATTGTCCGTTTTGGGCCTTACCGCCCTCACGATTTTGTTCTTGGTGACGCGAGCCCATATCTGAGTCTGACGCCCCAAAACACGTATGACAAATTGGCAACCAACATTCTTAATAAGGCCAGTTACCAAACCTTCACCCGCCGATGTGGGATATTACATAATTAATTTAAATTTCTATACCAATAATTTGAAAGGCTAGGGATGTTTCATTTGCAGAAAATCCTACCTTTCTTCAATTGGAATGGCTAAGAGTATGTTTGGTATTGTGATAACGGTTGCTTTTCACTTGGAAATGCATTGAAATAATTTTTTTAAAAAGTTTATTTTTACTATTAGCATATTAAACGATATGAAAACATAAAAAAAAGAGTTAATTTAAAGTAAAGAAGAAAAATAAAATAAATTTATTTTAAAAAAATACTTTTTAAAACGTAAAAATAAATTAACTCTAATAACCCAAGCTTATTAGAGCCAGTACTACCTCCTAATTCTATCCTTTTCCAAATAAATAAATAAAAGTTAAGGTACAAAAGTCACAACCGTTTGAAGCTTAATAGATGCAATGCTAGGACATTGCAAATTTAGTAAAATGGTGATATTTGTGGATTTGTTTCAAACTTCGAAGATATAATTTTTTTTGAATGATACAGTAAGATAATGAAATTGCAATGCTTGCAAAATTCTGAATCCCGAAGCTTAATAGATGTAATCAATTTTCTGTAGTTCCACAAATGTTGAGATATAAGGTAAGGTCATCCACATATATATATGGGATTTTTCTGCTTGACGTTGGTGCTCCCCTTTTCTAATACACCAGGATTTTGTTAGGCATTCCTAAGGCAATTGAAAGACAGAAGAAAGGCATACTTAACCTCCGTGCTTTAGTCTTGTTTCGAGTGGATTGCTATTAGGACAGTTTATGCCTTTCCTTCTTCCATATTTTCCATTACCTTTTCCCTCAAAGTAGTATTAACTTGGAGAGTAAAAACAAAATGAGGGGTGGTTGGGGCCCCGGGATAGCTCTAACCTGTGGATGACAATTAATGGTGGTGGTTTTAGTAAGAACTAGTTTCCTTGTCTGCCTGCGAGCATGAATTCAAGGTGTAATAGAGTGTTTTTTTTGATAAATTATGTAAAATCATAACGTATAAAATTGAATTGATCCAAACTCTATGTGAAAAAAAAAATCATTAATCGATGATGTTCAAATTCGATTGATCATAAGAAAATCTAAAATAATGGGTTGATTGTGTGGAACTCATTGACAATGCCAGTAAATCTTGGCCAACTACCAACCTTGAGAAATCTCAATCCGATTGCTTGCCCAGAATGAGCTTCAAGTTAAATGTGAGAGAGTTGCTTGATTTGAAAGATACAAATCCAACTTGAAAGATTGATAAAATTGTGGGTCGGCCAATGAAATAAATGCATAAGGACCAAATAAAAAAAAAGTTCAAGGGCAAAAAAAAAAAAAAAAATTCAGAAAAATATGAAATAGTAGTTGCAACAATGATTTACATTCACAAATTAGTTTTTGTTAATAGTTGGATATATAATATTAATTATAAGTACTGTATTAATGTTCTTAAATTATACTATGAAACTTTACGAGTTTTTTTTGTTAAAATTTAATATGGTTTGTATGTTTTGAATCGTTTTAATGTGCTGATGTCAAAAATAAAAAAATTATTAACATATATTTTGATAGAAAAAATTATTTAAAAAACAACTACTACCATATTATTAAACATACTCTAAGTGAAACCCGCGTATCTTAGTGGCATCGCCAAAGTCAAACTCATTCCAAAATAGATATTGGTGGCCCTTTAAGCATAGCTGCTAATTCAAATGCGTTGGGAGATTTGGGACTGTTAGAATCATATAGAAACTATTTATTTCTCAAAATCTTCATTGCGAAGAAGAATGGAAATATGAACCATTTGGTGAACAAAGCTTTATGTAATATAATCGAAACCAACTTGATTCAAAATGCTCACTGAGGATTAACATAATCTAATAAAAAAAAAGTAAAAAAAAATGTGACCTTTCACCTTTTCAACAAACTTTTCCCAACATGATCGCCACACAAACAGACAATTATAATAGTGGCAAAAAGTTGATATGATTAGAAAAAAATGTCAGATTAAGTGGAGATCAAAGCATACTATTGATATACTATTTAGTTGAAACAATTCGAAACTTTTCTCTGTCCAGTGAGCCTATTATTGGGTTTGTTTCTGAAATATGCAGATATAACAAAAATGATAAGTTTTAATTTTTTTAGGAGTTATAACTATTCTGTTAGATAAATTTAGGGTTATTTAGAGTTTATATGTAAATTACTTGAAAATCAGATGTTCTTTTCGGCTTTAAATAATTACTTCAAGGCTGAGTTATCGTAAACCAGAAGTTGTTCAAGTGCCTGGTCTCTAACGATAATCCACACGAATCATTGTACTTTGCTCACCTTTTCATAATCCACATGAAATACAAGGCATAAATTTCTATTTATAGAAAAACCTAAAAATCCTATAAATTGTAAAATATCAATTTGCTCCTTAAATAATATTATATATATTGTTTTAGACTAATTTTAGAAATTTATTCAATCAAATCTCTACTTGATTTTTCTAGATCTAGAATTGTAATTTTCTATATTACACTCTAGTCCTCAATTTCTAAAACTTATTTATAATTAAATCACACTTGATTAATCATTTCATTTTAATTTCTAACCAATGATTCTTATGTGTGTGACCAATTAGGTTCTCTAATAAATTGATCTAAATATAAATCACAATCCTAAATGAAATATGATAAAATAAATAAATTTATTATCAATTCAATAATTGATTGATATATATTCGAAGACCAAGTATAATGTCTAGTAACCTGTCATGGTCCCCTAAATATTAGAAAAGTCATAAGTGATTTGACTTAACCTTTCAGTGACCAATTTCTTAGTATAATTATTATTTCTTTATCAACAATGTTTCAATTTAGATATTATAACATTGAGTGTGTATACTATGTCAAATCATGTTTATTTTTAACACCACAGTCATTGATTCTTTGAATAAGAACTTTATACAAATCTTATTCCACCTTAAGTAAGGATTTATAATAAATACTATTTAAAAACAGATGAAATATTTTCTCTAATTTATCAAGGGTGATGAATTCTCTCTTGATTCATTGATTCTTTGAATAAGATTTGAAACTCTATACAAATCTTTTTCTACATTGTGCAAGGATTTACAATCAATTTTATTTAATAACAAATGAAATGTTTTCACTAATTCATCAAGGGTGATGAATCCTCTCTTGATTACTTAAATATCTTCATGTAATTCATGTTATACCCAATATCTATCCATTTGTTACCATTCATTAAGATAATGTGTAATAAGATCAAAACATAACACTCCCTATATAAGATAACTTAGTGATCTCAAGTTTAAGAATCATATGACATTCTCATGCAAGTCAATTCAATGAACATGTCATCTGAAAAGTACCTACATATTAGTTTTAGGTATCACTTACACCTCAGCTTATAAGAACAATTGCTTCTTTTTATAGAGAAAATAATATAATATGTACTAGTCTCAATAACTCTAATTAATATTCAGTCTTAATAGAGCATTGACTAGAAACATTTTAGGAACAAAATAATAAATGACCTCTCTATACTGAATCTGAGAAAGAGTACTAAAAAAATAGATGATCATAGGTCTTCATATATGAACCACATAAGATACATAGCACAAATGTGATGATCTAAAGAGTCTGTAGTATGTTCATAGTGTGTAGACGACCTAAAGAGACAAGCTATAAGAAGAAGGAGTGTCGTGGGACATGTCTTTGAAACCAGAGAAGATGGTGCATAGTACTTTTGGGCCTGATATCTCGAAGTGCCTCTCAAGCTGAATAAAAAATGAACCTCCCTGTAGAATGACCTGTCCTGACATAGTGTTCTAGAAAGCTAACTTGAGGATGGAATCTAATGCGGTTCTACATCTACTAAAAGTCTTGATTACCTAAAGGAAAGTATCAACCACCATCCTCAATAATATCTGCAACCTTTGCATTCCAAGACAATTCAGAAATAATGATTTGATATAATAAAAATCTCATAATTATAATAATTTTATAATTTTCTTTATAAAATATCTTTGTCCCAAGAGTTCTTTATCTTTACTTTAGATTCGTTAATCAAATATTTGATGAATATTAAAAATAAATAAATTTTTGTTAATAAATTAAATATATTTATATGTACAAAAATTAATGTTACATGAAAATAATTGAATATATATCATATACAGTAATACTTATCCCATTAATGAAGAATGTGGTTTCCGTTTAAAGATCAACACAAATAATTCAACTCTGTAATTGGACTCAATGGCAAGCTCAACTAGTCTGTGCTTCTGGTCAACTTTAAGTTCATAACATTAAGTACAATATTCAGTGGCTATAGTGATGAATGAGTGCGTATCTTTTTATTGGTGGTTAGAGCACTCTGGCTTTATATATCATGATTAACCTCTCTATAAGTTATAAAACGACGCAGGGATTCGCCATCCAATTATTTAAATATTTTTAGAGCTAATTAAAGCTAGCACATTATCAATTGCAACATTTTTGGGCACAGATCATAGCAAGTTTGTAATTGAAGCAAAAAATAGAGGGGTCTAATGATGGGAAACTCCTTTTTCCAATGAACCATGTGTTTTTCGTTTGCGTTTTAATCTCTTCTTTTTGCTTGTATTCGCACCTCTCCGTAATTTCAATCAGATCGTAGAATGCAATGCTGTCATTGCTTAGCACAAGTGACAGAGATAGGCAATGCAGGTGCAGAATATAGCCCCAGTGTCAAGTAGTCAGCTTATGTTTTGATGCGTGTCAGAATCCACTATTTCCCATCATAGTCCTTTCATTCTCAGATCACAGCCATTCTAGGCTATGCCTGAAGTTTTGGACAATCAACAGTATCTTGGAATTTCTTTGGGGGGCGTATACATTCAACAACAGCGGCCTAAGAAAATAAGTAGCCGTGATCTTGGGAACATATTCGAAGATCTTCCAGGAAAAAGAACGTAGCACATGTAGCACATGCCATGTTATAAATTTAATGCATGCCTCTCTAGTGTTTCAAGTTTGGAAGAATAAAGTTTAGGCACTGGTCACTATAAATGGCGCTTTCACACAAACAACTGGGTACTTCAGGCATAGCCTAGAATATTTACGTAAATTAGGTAGAGAAAAAATGTGTGGAACCATGATCAAATTATCAAACTTTAAATCACTCGATTTGGAAGCCTAAGATAAACTATTTACTTTATTACTATGATTTGTTTGATTCAATTGAATTGAAGAAAGTCAAAACCAACATGCAAAATAGCTGATGCTTAGAAATACGAGCATAGGAAAGCTTTTGGAGCTATCAGAACATGGGTGTACAATGGTGTGTTTCACCATATATTCAAAGAGATAGATGTATAGAAACTACGAAAACAATTAGGGAGTACATAAATTGCACGGAATAAAGCTTAATTACGTGAGAAGGAAGGTTATGAATCTGAATCAATGAGATGAAAGGTCTGTAGCTGAACACTTTAGTGACTTCTAGTATTTATTGTTTGATTAATCAACTAATAACCATGGAAATAATTTTAGATGATGAGTTGCTGGCACAAATGCTTTTGAAGACTTTGCTAGATAGTTGAGAGACGTCTTTCGTTACAATACCAGGTAATTATGCTCCAAATACTGTTTTGTCACTATCTTTTTTCTTCATTGGTGATAACTCATTCAATGAAGAAAAAAGATGAAGTGAAGTAGTAGCAGATGATGCAAAGGCTCTTGTCATAGAAAATAGGTGGAAGAGTAGGAAAAAATAATTCAATGAACACTAAAAGATCTAGAGGCATACTATAGCTTAGTGGAAGTTTCAAATGTTATCACTGCGAGAGAGGTCACCTCAAGAAAAATGGCAAGACATGGGAAAAAGAATAGGAAGAAGTAACGAATTAGGAAAAAGACAGTGAGAACACCATTGTAGTCATAACTTGAGATTGAGATGTGGCGGTGCTTTCATTTGGAAAGAAAATTGTAATGTTGCAGATCTTTATATTGAATAGGTTATTGACTCATTAACTACATTTAATATACTACTTCATATTTGCATACAAGCTTTGATGACCAAACGATTCTGAATTTCAATCCTATTATTACTAGAAAATTATCAAATAAAAATAAAAACATCGATAGAAAAAAATACCATTGATAAATTATAGTAACAATTATCGATAACAAAATGATGTTTTTGTTTCCATTAATATTAGTGAACACCGAAGAAATTACAGTTAAGAATTAAGAAATAAAAAAAAAAGATCATGTTAGTATTTAAGTTATAACCCAATAGACCCCCTCCCTCTCCTTTCACCCCATTTTTTCCTCTCTTTTTTTTTTTTTGCAGAAAATAGCACTCCCCCTCCTTATTTTGTCACATATTAAACTCTCATCATCACATATTCAGCCACCCCAACACCCAGTTTATTAGTATTCATGTTCCGGTTTAATGTGTTTTTGAAGATTCATCACACCAAGTAAGAAAAACTACTTATTTTTTTGTAACTTTTTTTTATGTCAATGTTTTGGAATTTTTTATGCAATAAATATAGTTTATTTGTGTGTTTACTTGTTTTATAGATTTTTTCTATAGAGATTTGTTGTACAAATGTATGATTTGTACATGTTAAAGTTTGTTTGAGATTTTGAAAAATTATATTGTTTTTCATTTTATGAAATTGAGTTTGATTTTGTAACTTAAGTTTTTTTTATAATAAAATAAATAATGTGTTAATGGGTATGTATCATATTTTATTGTTAAGTTAAAAATTTAAGTAAATTTGGAGGAATTTGAATTTTTTTTTGAGAAAATTGACAATCATTAAAGGATACTATTAAAATAGATTGAATAATTTTAAATTCAACCAATGATAGCAAATTAACTTAGTACCGATAATTTGTTTAGTTAACTTTATTAATTAAAACATGTTATTATTAATATTCTATGTAAGTTTCATTAATAAATAATCATTCTTGGATGTATCAAGTTTCACCTAAAGAGTTGCACATGATGGATTATTGTAATGAGGTCGAGAGTTTTATTAATTACATACTATTTAATCCAAAAAATATTAGTGGAGACAATATTAGAGGTGTAAAAGTAAAATGTTTCTCGATCTAGATGTTGTTACAATGAATCTTCTACAAAAATGTTCATTAAAAAAATACTTGTGTTGGTTTGCACATGGAGAACTATATGTTCCTTATAAGATCATAGTCGAAATGATGGTTGGGTCAACTTTTAGTTATAGCAACATGCATAAAGTTTTAGATGATAATAGTAAATATTATAGAGAGTATGGTTATGAATGTAAAAGAATGAATCAAGGTTATGCAAGTGAATGTTCAATCATAGATAAAGAACCAAATGCAAATGCAAATGCAACCAGGTTTTTTGAACTTATAAAAGATTTCGATGAACCATTATGAGATTGATGCATAAATCACAGTATATTACGGTTATTGCATATTGTACTACTTTGAAAATATACATTTGACAAAGTGCAAAACCTATGTCAATGCTTCGTATAAACCTAGAATCGGTAGGGGAAAGACTCTTGTCGCACATAGAAAACTGAAATACTTCCCAATCACTTATAGATTGCAAAAGGTTATTCATGTTTTCAAAGATTACTAAACACATAATATGACATCATTCACATGATACAATGGATGAAATTATGATGCATCATTTCGATGGTGCATGGAAGTAGTTTAATAGGGTGTGTTCTCAGTTTTCAATAGAACCACAAAATGTATGTGTTGGGTTATATATAAAAGGATTCAATCTATTGGGGTAATTTGCTACATCATATTTTTATTGGGTGATGATATTCACAGCTTACAACTTGCCATCAGGGATGTGAATGAGATTGAAGTTCATGTTCTTATCTATGGTCATACTCAATTCTAATAGTCCGGGTGGAAATATAGATATTTATCTTCAACCATTGATTGATAAGTTGAATCAGTATTGGTTATTTGGGACTTTAACACATGATGTCATGAGGAAAGAAAGTTTTCTGATGATGATAACTTTGATGTGGACTATCAATGATTCCTATGTATGAGATGGTTTCTGGTTAGAGCATGTATGGAAAAGTAGCATGTTCATACGCTATAGAAAATAACAAGGCTTTCATCTTAATAAATAGTTGTAAAACATTTTTTTTATTGTTCTTGAAAGTTCTTGCCAACTGATCACAAGTATAGAAAGAACTAGGTAGAGTTGTAGATTGCCATAATGAATTTGTAGTTTGCCTCTCAATCCAAAAAGCCAGTAAGGTCTTTTCATTTTTTTATGAGCAGTGTAAAGATATAAATGCCCTTGGAGACAAGAAAAACCAGGCTTGGTGCGTAGGAGCAGCTTTGGATTTTCAATTTTTCTTATATAATGTAAGGAAGGCAACTTCTCACCTTCCCAAACTAAACTTCTTCAACTTTCTCCTCAAGGATAACTGGTTCTTAAATATGTAGTTAGTCTGTAGGGAGCTTCAGCTAACCACAACTTTCACATGATGAATGTCCTGTCCTTGATAATTGATTTAGAGAAAATCTTAGAGGCCAGATCGAAAACAAGTTCCTTGTTCTTTTCAAAATCTGCCCTTGGATCGCTTCTATCCTTTTGCTGTCAAATATGTAACAAGCGCCTGCGTCTTAAAATAAGCCCATGATTGCTCTAAAAGTATCATGGAGCCATAATTCTTTTGTTTGCTGAGTCAGGCAGGATCATGTTTGACCTGAAAAAAGAATGTTTTCAAGAATGAAGGTTTATAATGTGGATGCCGATTGCCCGAAGGCGGCCCTTCAGCCACTATAATTTGGCTTATGGTGCCGGCAACTGTTGCCAGCGCAATATGAAGCACGTATGTCCTTTCATTTCTTTTAGGCAGGTCCAAAAGAACACTTAACAACAACAGCATCAAGCGACAATTTTCCTGTTAAATAAACAAAATCAGAATACTCACACATATGCATTTAATTTCCAGTGCTCAATTTCCTTCCAATAATAAGCATCCATATATAGTTCACACATGTTCTGCATCCACTTATGGATCCTACACATTCCCATCCCTAAAAGGTAACAGCACTGAATAGTGTAGACCATAATAACTTTCCCTGTCATTACTATTAACCATAATGATCGCATGAGTAAGGTGTCCACTGTAATCTTTAATCATTGAATAGGTGATGAATTCGAGATAATGACCCCATATGTTTAGTCAAAAGAAAAAAATAATAATAAACGAAAGAAAGACCTGGTAAGTTGAGTTCCTAAATGGTCAAATTAAAATGGATCCTTCATGGCTTGAATCATATGAAGCACGCATCAATTCTATGATCAGCATTGAAAATGTATAAAAGCAGAAAACCATAAACAACCATGAAAGTTCTTGTGGCTCAACACAAAGAGAATCATGCCTGCGCCAAATCTATAAGAACATCCAAATTTATCAGCGGGAAAAGACAAAGCATACATACGATCACCCTCTGTATGAAAAAATCAAAACAGACGTCTTGTTCAGGCACCGAAGAACAAATGTAAGTGTGGCGACCCACAAATCCTCAATATGAAGTCAGATTTTAAAGATAAATGATGACGGCAAGTTTGCGGATAGAAAAGGGAATCCACTAGCGTGAACATTAGTGGGTTGGAGAAGATGAGTGCAACAGCCCACTAAATCACTCGTGCTTTTGAAAAAAACAAAAAGTGGAGGTAGCAGAACTGATCATATGTGTTGACTCATTACGAACAAAAGTGCAATGAGGATATCACCATGAGATTTTGACTTACATTAGAGGAAAAAAAAACTGAGTGAACATGTATCGAATGATGAGATTTATACTTTGATAAAGAGGAGGAGATGAGGAGTCTTTGGGGTGGAGAAATAGCCTGTATCTTGTTTGGGAAGATACCAAGGACGAATAGATGTATTCTCATCCTACATTCCACAATAAGACTTTCTATGATTTTTTATCATGCAAAATATTAAAGCAGGAGGATGCAACTCCTGTACTCCTAATTAACAAAGAATACCCATTCCTTCAAATTCAGGAACTATCATCATTATTAAAAAAAAAAAAAACTAAAAGAGGTAGAGAAAACAATGTAGCAAATTCTATTATAGCTCCGCACAAGAAAACAATGTAGATTATAATTAAATATTAACAATGTATTTTTTTTCCGACTACTGATTTTCTTTTTCAATCTCATTCTTTTTATAATTGCTTAATTCATAATCAAACTTAATGATTTACTTTTAGCATGAGATTCTCACGGTACTAGAAAAAAACAAATCCAAAACTTGGTTGATGCTCAGCTAGAAAAAAACAAATTTGATTTTATTGATTTAAAAAAATTAAAATTTTAGGTGCTAAAACAAAACTTTCTAAATCAAGTATTGATTTGAATGAAAAATGAGAAAATTTGAGAAAAGTAGTTATCGTGTGCAACACACGAGGGAGAGGTTGTCGTCTTTGGGAGACACGTGTGGTGACCTACAAAGTCCATTTTAGCCCTTCCTTAGTGTCAACTGAATCAGCTTGCTATGATCTACCTTCACGTGCGGCCCTTTATAAGTGACAGAGCATTCATTTGATTTCAACAAACCATTCTTCTTTTCTTTCTTCTCACCTCAATTCCTATAATTGACTCTATCCAAAAACAAAACTGGGCAACCAAATTATTATTTTTTTAATCAAATTTAGTCTTTATTTTTTTAATCTATTTTCACCAAATATGTTTTTCTTCAATCTCATCCTTCAATATTTTTTTTTAATTGGGCTTCGTAATTTTTTTTCAATTTCTTTATAAGGGAAATTTTGTGGGCTTGTTGAATTGACATGAGTTTGCTTAAGTCTTTATTTGTCATTTTCTTTCAATATATTTTTTTATCGATTCATCTTTAATATTGAGTTGGTTGGAAATCTTGTTGTGTAACTTGTTTTTCATCTAAGAGGTAATCCTGGTCTTATGAGATGAATCGCGGGTTTGCAAAGTTCAGTTAGGTTGACTTAGGTTTTTTTTAAAATGTATTTTTTTTAATTTCATCCTTTAATATTGGTTTGGTTGAGAATTGAGTTTCATAATTTTTTTTCTCAATTTTATTTCTATGAGATTATCTTAATCTCATAACCTATTAATTAGTACTTAAAAGTGTATTCTCATTAAAGCTTTATATCATCATAGTGCACTAAAGTATCATTAAATTCCCTAACTAAAGCATGTTTTATAATAACAATTCTGATAATATAATATATCTTTAATTTATGGTAAATGCTTGTTTTGAATGCAGGTATATCTCACAATTCAAAGAATTGATTGATGTGATTAACTATTGAAATTAAGAAGACATAGAAAGGGCTAAGAGAAGAGATGTTGGTTTAAACTGGAACACCATTCGGTTATTAGATCATAACTGTAGTTGTAGAACTTGGATTTAGGTCTGCTTTATATAGATGGAAAGCTAAGACATAGACCTAAAATTTTCATGGAAGTCCAAGACTCAATTCTGCCGTTTTCAAGTTCAAATCTTAGCAACAATGAAAAAGTCGGAACCTGTCCTGTAGGTCAGGCACTGTTTGGTTTTAGCTCATATCTTGAGTTCTGGAAGTCCAAATGAGCTCTGTTTTTTTTTTTGGAAAGCTAAGACAATTGCCCACAGCTTTCATGGAACAAAGGGTTCAAATTCTGATGTTAGCAATGATGTTTTGGGCAGCCAACAAGATCAAAAATCAGCCAACAATATCAATAACCAACAGCCAACAATGTCAAAAACCAGCCACCAAATCAATGGTTGGCCACAACTATTTTCTTAGTCAACCAATCAATAGTTCTGAATCTTAGCCTATAAAGAGAGGCATTTGTCATGTATTTAGTTATATTATTTTTCAGATCAAAATCATCTTCTTGCTTTCTCTATTTAATATTCAAGTTTTCTTTCATGTTATATTAATATCTTGTTTATGCTTTTTCATTTCCTTTCCTATACTTAGTTAACTTATATAATGTTTATGTTCTTATATTGTTTAGTTATGTTTTTCTTCTTCATTATATTTAGCTAAGTTAATTATGTCAAGGTGAAAAGGCTTCACTATTGGTGTTAGAACATGTATAATATAAACTCAACATGGACTTTAATGTTTATATCCAAGAAAGATTGTTATTAACATGTTTTATCTTTTTATCTTATTAATTCTTAATACCTTGCTTGTTAAATGATTAATCTGGATTTGTGTTGTATAACACTTGGTACATCAAATGCTTGATCCTTCATAGTCTTCGGCCAACATCACTTGATTTGTTGTTAACATAAGCTAGCAACATGAATACCTGATGATATTTATACGTATAGTGTTACTTAGATAAGATGATTAATATGATCATGTTAATAATTTATAATGAGCTAATAATGATAAATCATCCGATTGGAACCTCCTTTGTTTATGGTTTTCAATTAAGTAATAAAAAGAGTTCATATTATATTTATTTGAAATACCATTAGTAGATCCTCTAACCTTGAAAATTGTTTTATCCTTATTTAATCTTTTTATCATTATTACATCTCAAAGTTCTCTTCAACATCAATATCATTTTATTGTTTGTAATTTATATAATTCACCTCCCTGTGGTTCAACCCCGGTCTTACCGAGTTATTTATTACTTTGACACTCCTGCACTTGCGATAAGACATCAACTCTTTGATTGTGTCACCTATATCGCAGGTTCAACAAAATGATCTATGTTTACTCATTTTTTTAAGATTAGATTTTTCTTTTAATTTCATCATCTAATATTGAGTTACTTGGGAATTTAGTTTAGTAAAAAAAATTAATTTTTTTATGGGATTATCTCATTTTCATGATCCATGTTGTGAGTTTGGAGATTTAACTCGGGTTGATTCAATATTTTTGTCTTTTAAATCTTTAAATTAATTTTTTTTTAATTTGAAGAAAACCATAAGAACACATGGTTATCTGCCTAAAAGTACAGTTGGTTTAGTCTTCTTATGGAGTAGGTCGCAGCATCAAAACTTGACAGTTGCTCATGCTACTTGTAATCAAACCAGATGAATAAATTTACTCGGCTAAATCCTTGCAATGGATATCATTAGTATAGATATACTGTCATAGTTCAATTTTTTATAATTTTTCAAAAATATAAAATATTTTTTCTTCTAAGAAACACATTTTTAGCTATTTTCGCATCTATTTTGCGATTGGAAGGTCAATTTCAACCCTTAAACTAATTTTTTGAATAATTTTATTATGTTTGAATTCTTTAGATATAGCTTTGATTACTATTATGAGATTTGTTGGATTTTTTTTTAATTTTTAATATGCTATCACATATATTGATTCAATATTTCGATAATAGGAGAAGGTCTTTTGAATTTGAAGTAGAGAATTAAGTGTTTTTAAAAGTCGTGCCCTAAAATAATATCATGCAATTTAGCATGAAGGGGAAGCAAGCACTGAGATACATGGGATCTTTTCAGATTATTCAGAATATAGGTTTAGTTGCTTATATGCTAGCGCTGCTCTCGTATTTGGATAAGATACACGACGTGTTCAATGTATCATTTCTTTGAAAAACAAAAATAGATCCACTTGAATATTGTCACAAATTCCCCTAAATATTAAAGAGGACTTGAATTTGAAAGTGAGACCAATAAAAATTTTAGATCAAAGTGAAAAGGAACATACAAGAAAAAACATCCTTATGATAAAGTTTTTTTAGATAAGTTTCCAAATCAAAGAAGAAGCTTAGGAAGGGGAATTGAAAATGAGGAAAAAATATCCTGAATTATTTTTGGATATAAGTATGGAGTTTAATTTTGAGGAAATAATTTTTATTTAGAAGGTGAAAATATAAAACTCCAGTTAAAATATTGTAGTATTAGTGAAATACTAAAAACTTAACTTGATGGTCAAAGAAATTTATAATAAAAATAATAAAGTATGTGAATTGAATTACTAGAGATGAAGATTCACAAATTTAAATCTTAAATTATGTTAAGTTTTAAAAGTAGCCAAGATGAAATGCCTAGTAAAACAAAAAATGACCTCAATTAACAAACAAAACAAGAGCATGATCATAAATATGAGTTATGAGGAAAATATAAATTGAAAGCTTTGCTTCCTAAATAAGCCAAGTGACCAACCATGCTATAGGAAAAAAAAAAAGGAAATTGAACTAAATCCATGAAAAATTCTTATTAGAAATGTTGTTACCTATTTTTGGGTTCACATAAAAATGAGAAAATACAAAAAAAAATATATCAAAAGAAATCCAAAAATAATAGGAGCTAGAAAAGGATTGCTGGAATGCCGAAAGAATGCCAAAATTGGTTGAGGAGATTCAAAAATACAAAAGGTTGAAATTTGACAGTGAGAGCCCTGTTGATGAGGAAAATTCAATTTGAAGAAGAAAAGTCCAAAATCAGATGTTTATGAACTCAATTAAATTTTATCCAAGGTTTAATTGAATTTATGGAGGGTTTGATTGCAAGAAAATTGATTTCTTAAGTCAATTTAGGCTTTTATTGGAAGAAATTAAACTTATGGGGTCCAATTATAATTTTGAAGTGTTGATTTGGTCAAATCAAGGGCTTAATTGCATAATTATTGAAGTTTGATAGTCAACTAGGGACTTAATTGAAACAATCCAAAACCAATGACCAATCCGGAAAAAGTTCTAAAATCAAGGGATCCAATTACAATTGTTCCGGGGGGCTTGATTACAAAATTACAAAAAATTCAATGACCAAATCAGAAGTATCTATTTGAATTTTGAAACGGCGCCGTTTCGTGAACACTATTCATTGCCTCCTTCGGAAGCTGTTTTAGCAGTAAAAGCCGAGATACGTTTTTTCAGCAAATGCGCCAAATTGGTTCAGTTATGGGGCACAGTTTAAGGCTGTGATCCCTCTATCCGTTACCATCTTTCTGCATTAAAAGCATGCATCCTCTGGCTATAAAAGCCAGAGGAGAGACACATGATAGAGGAGGAGAGGGGAACGTAAGGAGGAGAGTCGCACCAGCACTGCCAACGCCATCGTCAGCTCATCATCTTCTTCGTCCAGCAGCCACTGCCATTCTCCATCACAACCGCACCAGCACTGCACAACGAAAAAGAGAAAAACAGAGGGGGGAAAGGAGGGGAGGAAGGAGACAGCAGAAAAAGAAAACAGTGGGGGAAAAAGAGAGGAAAACAGGGAGAAGAGGGAGAATAAAAGCAGAGGGAGACGTGAGGAAGAGTGGCAACAGACGGGGAAAGAAAAAGAAAAGAGGGAGAACCCGAGAGGAGAGATGGAGAGAGCATAAGGAAAACAGAGGGAGGGAAAAAGATTTAAAAATACACAGAAAGCAAAATACAGAGAGAAGGAAGAATAGTGGAAGAACTGAACAAGAGAGTAGCTTCGACCCATCAGCTTCACCATCGTCTACGTCCCCAAGCAACAGCTTCACCTCCAGCTGCACCAGGGAACAGGGGAGAAGAAAAGAAAAAAAACAGAGAGGCAGATCGAGAAGGAGCAGAGAGGGGGCAGGAGGAGAAAACGAGAGAGACGGCAGAAGGGAGAAAGGAAAGGAAAACAGGGAAACCAGTAGAGAGAGAAGCAAACAGAAACGGAAAAAACAGGAAGAATCAGAGCATGTTGTTGCCTTCGCTTCCAGGTAAGCTTCTCAAACTTTTACACTGTGGACTTGAAGATTAATTACACCGTGACTGTAGCAGCTTGCTAGCAGGCGTGCGTGAATTGTTCACGCACGCTTGCGGATAAAAACCAGCTGGGTCCAGCCCAGCCCAGCCGCACAGGCCACGTTGGGCCCAGCCCGAAAAAAATTCTTTTCAAAAAAATATGTGATTTATCGCAAATATTTTATTGTATTTTGAAATATTGGTTTGTATTTTTATACTATAAAGATATAAATTCAGTATTAAAATACCTGGTTTTCATAAAAATAATAATAAAAAGTTTTGTTTTCATGCATACGGTCAAGTCTCTAAAAAAATCATATTGTATTTTCATATAACAAATAAAATTTCAAAAATATATATTAGCATGCATTTTGGCTTTAATAACCAGTTTATTAAAATCATGAGAACTAGGCCAACATTTCAAAAATTCCAAAAAAATTATTTTGTTTTCTTTTAATATCTGGGGTTACGACCTTATACGTAAGACGTATTCTGGATATTAAATTCTTTTGTTGACGTCAGAACAGTTAGGTTTTACCCGATAAGATAAGGATCTCCTTACCAAGGAGGACTTTTCTTAAACCATAGACGGACCAACAACTAGAAAACACGACAAGACCTTAGATTTTATCAGACAATAAAACAATGCAACCTACCTTAGGTAGGGCGTATTTGAGGTGCTAATACCTTCCCTTTACGCAACCAGTCCCCGTACCCGATCTCTGAGACCAGTTAGGGTTCCTAGTGACCAAAATACTAGGTGGCGACTCCCATTCCATTTTTCCACAGATAAAGACAAGAATTCCTTGTCTCCCCATATCCACATCATTATATAAAATTTTAAGGGTGAATGTTTTCGCCAGCCGACACCGCGCAGGTGACGTGCGACAAGAAACACCAAATTGAGATAAATTAAAGTACTAAAGAGAGTTTAGGAAAGGATTTAAGAAAGAAATGGAAGAATATCAAGGGTTATTTTGATTAAGAGGGGCTCGTTTCAAAAAAGAAGAAAAAAAGAAAAAAAAGTAAAAATTGTTCTTTCTTGTTCTTATTTCTTCAATTTATTATGCCTAAGAAGTAAGGAAGCTTAATTTGAACTATGTTTGAATTAATTCATGAAACTTTATGTGTGTTTACCTATGGAAATGTATGTAGATTTGTGTTTGAATAAATACATGACTAAATGGATATTCTTATAATAGAATGAGGTTTGTAAGCATGAAAAGGTATTGGGTATTGTGTGAAAAAACTAAAAATTGAACTGATGTCTCATGTATTACAGAACAAGTCGATCATGTATTACATAACAAGTCGATCATTTAGGACAAATTAATTAAACTTTATGTGTTTTGCCTACGGAAATGTCTGTAGATTTGTGTTTAAATAAATGCATGATTAAATGGATATTCTTATGATAGAATGAGGTTTGTAAGCATAAAAAGGTATGGGTATTGTGTGAAAAAACTAAAAATTAAATTGATATCTCATGTATAAACAACAGGTCGACCATTTAAGACTACCAAATATTCTGATAAAATGATTAATAGAAGGAACAATGAAATGGGGTAATGTATGATTTGGTTGATCAAACCAGTTGACCATTTGTTTGATAGTTAAGGGCATCAATGAAATTAGTAATAACCTTTACAATAAGGATCTTGGGTTTGAAATGATTTTTTCTTATTGTGATGATACAAGAGAAGCTGTAAAAGTTGCACGGCCATCAGGGAAAGTCACACGTTAGTAGACCTCAGGTAAGTTCTTAACACCTCAATAGTTAATAATCCTTCCATTAAACGTCAATAGTAAATGCTATTTTTTTTATATCAATAATCTTATAGAATTCATAGTGACTGGCAATTTATAAGTTAAAGAAGGAAATTATGATGAAAGAAATAAATAATTGGCATTCGAGTAAGGTTATCGAGTTGACTGGTATCCATTGAGGATTACTAGAGTTTGGCTTCCAAATAGAAATTCCAGAATGATTGGCATTCAAGTAAAGATTGTCAAATTGATTGGTATCCATTTGGAAGCTACTAGATTGATTGGCTTCCAAATAGGAATGCCAAAAAAAAATACCATCCAAGTAAGGTTGCAGATTGATTGGTATTCATTTAAGATAATCGAAGTTATTAACTTCCAAATAGGAATGTCAACATAAATAGTAATAATAAGGATTTGTTGAGTTTATAGATAACCAAATGAGGGTTATTGGACCAATTAGTTCTCACAATAAATAACCGGATTAATCAGCTATAAAATAGAGTAGTCAAGTTACTAAGTCATTCAAGTAAGATGGATAATTAGGCAAGAAAAGAAATGAATGCAAGAATTTATTTAAGTCATTAATGGTATGATCAAAACAAAAAGGAATGAAGTAGAATCAGGAATGAATTCTTTAAAAATTAATTAAATTATATGAAACCATATTAAATATTGATGTATTGTTATGTTAATTCTTGTTCCAGGTTTGCCCTAAGGTTGTCAAGAATTATTTTTTTGTTACTTTCTTGTTATAGTTATTAGGAATGATTTGAAAATAGTTTTGTAATTATAGATGTCGCGCGTCTGCGGTGTCGCGGCAAAAATTTCCACTTTAAATCTAAAATGTATCTATCTATCTGGCAAATATGGGGAAACAAGAAATTCTTGCCTTTTATCAGTGAAAAATGGAATGGGAGTCGTCACCTAATATTTTGGTCACTAGGAACCCTAACTGGTCTTAGAGATTGGGTACAGGAACTGGTTACGTAAAGGGAAGGTATTAACACCCCAAATACGCCTTACCTAAGGTAAGCTGCATTGTTTGATTGTCTGATAAAAAGCTAAAGTGTTATTTAACTATTGGTCTGTCTAGGGTTCAAGAAAAGTCCTTCTCAATAAGGAGGTTCTTATCTTATTGGGTAAAATCTTAATCGTTCTAATGTCTATACAAAAAAAACTATATTTTTATATATCAGGAACACGTTTTACGTATAAATTCATAATCCTAGATACTAAAGAAGAAAAAAATATATTTTTAGAATTTTTGAAATATTGGCCAAGTTCTCATGGCTCTAACAAACTTGTTATTAAAGCCAAAGTGCATGCTAAAATATTTTTTGAATGTTTTTGTTTCATGTGTAAAAAAGACAATATGATTTTTTTTTGTTATAGGAAAATACGATGTGATGATTTTTTTTAATCTTTGAAAGACTTGGCCGTATGCATAAAAACAAAATATATTTTTTTTGTTTTATAATTTTTTACAATGTTTTGACGAAAACCATGTATTTTAATACCGGATTTGTATCTTTACGGTATAAAAATACAAACCAATATTACACAAAATAGATAGAAAAATACACGATAAAAACACCAATTTTTTAGAAAAGATTTTTGGATTTTTTTTTTAAAATAAACACTGGATTACTCTCCACTGTTCACGCAACGTGAACAGTGGAGACCACCGAGGAAGAAGAAGAAGAAGAAGAAGAAGAAGAACAAAGGGAAGGGGAAGGAGGCTGACCTGCGATGGAAGCTTGGCTGTGACAAGAGGCTCTGCTGGTGGCTCAGTGGGCTTTGGTGGAAGGAATGGTGACCGTTGTCGGTTGTTGGTGAAGGAAGAAGAAAAGTTGCAGAAGAGAGAGGCTCGGCAGCGCTCTCACTATATGAGGTGTTCGGGCGGTTGCTTGTGATGGAGATGGAGGTTTTCAAGCTAGTGCGACGATGTTGGCGGCTAAACACCACGGTGGAGAGAGAGAGAGAGAGGCAGCTTCTGCTGGCAGCAGGAACCGGGTTTGGGAGGCTAGTTTTTTTGCTGTCTTTGGACCCAAATTTCTCCCTCCTTGAAGCATGAAAATCACATCTATTTATACTTGATGGAAGAGGAACACTTCGTCTCTTCTAGTGTCAAATTTCAGTCCTTGGTTCGACCAGAAAATACTTCAACCACTGCTTCAAAGAAGCAATGATGAACTGCCAGTTTTGTGCAGGAAAATGGCTGGTCGGGTTGGCCACTTTGGGGTGGTGCCACTGCCTCTACAGCCTGGATCAGCCAAAACTATTTATACCAGGGTGTATTTAGGTGTCAGGGTATCCTTTTCATGCAAGTTTCATTTAATTTGGGGAAGACATGAGGCGTCAAACGCCTTTGGAAGGAGGCCCCTCGGGCAGCCTCTCTGAAGAAGATAATGAATAGTGATTTTTCTACCAATTACAGTTTAGTCCCTTAATTTGTGATTTATCTCTAATTACACCCCTGATTGGCCTCAAACTTTCAATTTTGTTTAATTTCACCCCTGCCGAACTTCAATTCGAACCCCATATTTCCGTGTCTTTTCCAGTTTGGTCCTTGATCTTTGATTTATGCAATTTGACCCTTAATTGATCAATAAACTTCCAATTTCTTCAATTTGGCCCCTGATTTGGTTAATTACAGCCTCTCTATTTACGTGCCTTTTCCAATTTGGTCATTGGTTTCGGATTTCCTCAATTAAGTCCCTAATTGGCCATCAAACTTCAATATTTATGCAATTTAGCCCCTGATTTGACCAAATCAACTCTTAAAAATTATAATTTGATCTCAGAACTTTAATTTCTTCCAATTAAAGCCTAAATTGACTTAAAAATCTATTTTCTTGCAATCAAATCCTCTATAAATTCAATTAAACCTTCAATAAAATCCAATTAAGTCCATAAATATCCAATTTTGGACTTTTCACCTCAAATTAACTTTTCCTTTTCCAACAGGGCTCTTATCATTTAAGAATATACTGTCAAAATTTCATTCTTTGTATTTTTTTAACCTCCTTAATCAATTGTTTTGACCATTTACCGCGCGCTCCAGCTTTCTACTGCTATTATTATTTTCCAATTTCTTCTGACTATATATATTTATATTTTCTTTTTCTTTTTTGTGCGAGGACCCAAAAATGGGTTACAACAATAGATAATGAATTGTAATGTTTTAAGCACTTTCTCTTGGTATGTAAATTGGAGGATATGGACTTTAATGTTTTACTTGAAAAGAACTTTTAGTTAAAGTAGTGACCATATTTTATTTTACACCATTTCATTAATTGACTATGAAATAGGGTAGTCAAGTTACTAAGCCATTCAAGTAAGATGAATAAATAGACAAGAAAAGAAAGAAATAAAAAAGTTTATTTAAATCGCGTTGGTATGATCAAAATGAGGTATGATCAGAATGAAAAGGAATGAAGTAGAATCGGAAAAATTCTTCAAAAATTAAATAAATTTTATGAAACCATATTAAAGATTAATGTATTGTTATGTTAATTCTTGTTTCAGGTCTATCCCAAAGTTATCAAGAATGAATTTTGTTGTTACATTATTGTTATAGTTATTAGGAAAGATTTGTACATAATTTTGTAATTATGGATAATGAATTGTAATATTTTGAGTACTTTCTTTTGGTATGTAAACTAACTACATATAAACTTTAATGTTTTACTAGAAAAGAACTTTTAGTTAAAGTAGTGACCATGTTTTATTTTACATCATTTTATTAATATATAAATTCTTATATTGCTTTATTAGTATACTAGATTGGTTATATTAAAATGAAGTGATGAATGTCATGGAGAGATTCGAGTAAATTACATTGATGTAAACATTTGGAATTGTTATATATTAGGGGAAACACTGTTGAAATCTCAATAGGAATGCACAAAAAAGTTTTCTATTTCTTTTTTAACAATCACGAGTAGATATGTTGTCAAAAATTGATATAAAAATTGAGATCATTACATGAATTGATTATCAAAATTTGATGAATGGTTTTGAAAGATATCATATGAAAGTCTTAAAAAGCCTAAAGGGGGTTTGAATTAGAAATTTATCGTAAATTCTAAGACTTTGGACTTTAATCTTTAAAGGTTTAAAAATCGACACCACATATAATATCAAAGACCATAAACTAAAGAGATAACCATAGAGAAAAGCACAATAATTTTTATAATGATTCAAACAATTATGTAGTCCTCTCCTTAAACCTTTGTCAAGTATTTATTACTAATTCGCAGTCTTTTCAGTTGGTGAGACCTTACTAATTACATTAATCTTTATTTGGGATCAAGATTATAAAATCTTACACAATATTTTTTAAGAATCAAGATTTAAACATATCACAATCTTTTTCAAGGCTCAAGATTAAACCTTTCACTTAATGGCTCACAAACAAACATTGCCCACATGGTTCACGTGTCATTTATATTTTTTCAATAATTATAATCCCCACAAGAATTATCAAACTTCACAAGAAAAGATTATAAAAGATTAAGCTCAAGTACTCTTTATAAAATTTTAATCCAACTCAAGAATGAGAAAAATAGATTTGATGCAATTTAGGGTTCAAATCTTTAAAAGAATTAAATGAGGAATAAAAGTTTTTTGAAGGATTAAAACACAAGAGTGTAAATTATAAAGTTGTAAGGGTGTGAGAGTGTTTTCTTATAAAATCAAAAGGGTATTTATAGGAGTAAAACCTATTAATGGGTGTTACTCATACAAGAGAAGAGAATAAGAAATTTTAGCTCCTCCAAGTGTTTTTTCTCTTTGTTAGAAATAACTAGGTCACAAATTTTGAGAGAAAACGAAACAACTTGAGTATTAAATACATTTCTTGTGAAGTCACAAGTTTGTCATTTTAGCTAAAAATAGATAAAAGTTTAAGAGCATATGTGACAAGTTTGTTAACTAAAATGGATAAGAAGCTTTTGCTATTCATATAAAATGAATTAAGTGATAGTACAAAAATATACAATTAACATGATTTTTCATAAGGTATCCATCATTATATAAGTTTTAGTGGTAAAAATGCATTGGATGATGAAATGCGGTAATTTTGTTATTTTTTTTAATAGAAATCATTTCATTTCATGGTGTCAAATTAAATTATATAAAGACTTGATTATAATTAAATAAGCTTACACATCTTCAAGTTTATATTGCATCCAAGGAGTCCATGTTGCCTCAAATGATGTGTAGGAATTTCTACAACATTAAATTTTTTTTACAAACATATTAAATCCATTAATTCTTGTTATCTTTAAAATAAATAAGTCATAGGTGATTAAATACCTTTAGGGTAACATGAGGTTTGGTTGATAGGAGCTAAAAATTAACATGATAATTTCCCAAGAAAAAGGTATGGTGTGAGATCTCTATGTTATGTGACTCGAAGGTTGTTAAGTAATTGTCTTCTCCACAAAAGAGAAACTCTTTGATTGTTTTGTACTCATCAATCTTTCTTGAAGTCCTCTCAATCACTTTGTGGTTTTGTAGGGTTCTCTCTTCTAACAATTAGTGTGTGTCAAGTTTCCTATAGTCTTCAAAACATGCTAGTCATCTTTGAGATATGCTGGACATGAATTGGACTCGATCGATGGGTTTATGACTAGAGGCTTGGAATTGGATAGGGCTTGCACTTTTAACTTTTTTTTTTTTTTTAGAAATTTAGAGAGACAATTGAATTCTCTTAGTTTGTCCTTGATGAACTAGGTAAGTCTGTTATAAAAAAAAATTATTTCTTTTTTCCTTTTATTTCATCCAATTCTCTTCTTTTCAACAATATCTACTCTTTATTATCATCGATGTCCTTCTCCTTTGAAAATAAAGCTGTCATTGTTTCAATTCCACAACACCACCCTGACAAGCTTGATGAGAAATTACCTTGAACTACTTGATAATTGCTTTTTTTTTTTTGCATTACTACTAACAACTACTTCTATTTATTGGTTTGATTTGCAGGTGCTTCTCCCTTTTTATTTTTTATTACTCTCTGCATTACTGTTATAAATTAGTAATTTTGTTTTTCGTTTGGAATGTTCCTTTTAAATTTGTAGCAAAACACTATAGCAATTCACAGTGTTTTATGAGGAACACTACAATGCTTACCTCATATAATTTAGTCTTACTTGTAATTGTAATTCTTAACTAACTCAATATTAAAAAAAAATCGACAAATAATTTTATGAAAAAACGAAGAAAAAAAACATGTGGAGAAAACACTATAGCAATCTACAGTAATTTGTGACGAAAGCTATAGTGATTTTCTCATATATTGTAATTATAATTCTCAACCAGCTTAATATTAAAAAATAAAATCAACAAATATAATTTTTAAAAAAAATCATAAAAAAACAAAAAAACAAAACCATGTGAGGGAACACTATAATAATCCACAATGTTTTAAAAAAACATTACAAAGTTAAATTCTCAACCAACTCCATATTAAAAAAAACAAATTGACAAATACAATTTTAAAAAAAATCATAGAAAAAAAAAATAAGTGGCGAAACATTGTAGCTATCAACAGTATTTTGTGAAAAAAACTACAGCCGTAATTCTCAACTAACTCAATATTAAAAAAATAAATTGATAAATATTTTTTTAAAAAATCATAAAAAAAAAACTATGTGAGGAAACACTGTAGCAGTTCACAGTGTTTTAAAGAAAAAAATTACAAAGTTAAATTTTTAACCATTTTAATATTTAAAATAATAAAACCGACAAAGACAATTTTGTGAAAAAAAAAGAAAATAATTGGAGAAAAAAAAACAAAAAAATAAAATCGACAAACAATTTTGAAAAAAACATCATAACAAAAAGAACTACGTGGGGAAACACTGTAATAATGCATAGTGTTTGAAAGAAAAAAAATTACAAAGCTAAATTTTTAACTAGCTCAATATTAAAAAAATAAAATCAACAAAGATAATTTTATGAAAAAAAAATTGGGAAAAAAACAAAAAACAAATTTGTGAAAGAAAATGAAAAAAAACCAAAACATTTGGGGAAAAAAACTAAAAATAAAAAAATAATTGTAACAATTCACAATAACATGCGAGGAAAGCTAAAGTGTTTTCCCCACACGTTTTAGAATATTACTTAATTCTTTTGATTATTTTTTCTATTTACATTTTTGACATACATTTCAATTCTACCTGTTCTTTTCCCTTTTGCTACATCTCCTTTTCTTTTATTTGTGTTTGGCTTTTTTGGTTTGTGTTCATTTAATTTTACCTTTTCATCTTCCTATCATATAAATTATAAGAAATTCTTGTTTCTTTTTACAAGTGAGATAAAGAGTTTTATAAAAACATGTTAACCAATAAAATATTTTTTATTTCTTATTCACAAATATTTTTTTAACAATATTAATATTTCATATTAAAGAATTTTTATTAGAAAATAAATTTCAATAAAATTTAAACCTTAAAATTAAATGAACCCACTTTTAATTTTACCTCAAACATTCACATTAACCATAATTCTAAACAAAATGTCCAATATAAGGAAACATAAACAAACCCATTTTGCCAAGACATTCTCTGGCGAGGGTCACCTGCCCATTCCTTTGGCCCTCTCACCTAGTGTTTTAAAACCCAGCCCAGCGGGTCAATCTAGGACCCGGTTGACACGAGGCTGGAACCGGCTGGGTTGATAAAAAAACCATCCAGGAATTTGGCCCGGCAAAACCCGGTCGACCCGGCGGGTCGACCCCGGTAAACCCAGATGAAACCCAGTTGTTTTTTTATATATATAAATAAAACGTCACCGTTTTATCTTTTGACTGTCAAATTATCAAACCATTTGCATTACAATGTGAAGACAGAATCACAAATTCACAATTCACATAAACCTAATCTCTTCAAAGTTCAAGCCATATCAGTTGCAGAGAAATCTCCACCCACAAGAAACTTCAAGGCAAGTCATAGCTGGTAAGTTCCCGTCTCTCTTTTGGTTATAATAACAAGAAGAGGCCCTCAACAAACTCTAACTTTTGTTGTTTCTCTTCAGTTTTCTTCTCTCTCAAATTTTTGTTCTTTACTTATTGATGAAGCAAACTAGTAACTATACACTTGGAGAACCGCGTTTTGCAGGTAAACTATATATCTTTTTCTTCTTTACTATTTTTTCTTCATTGTGGCTTTTTGGATTTTCTGGGTTTTCTAGTTTTTAATTCGTTGTATTTAATTACATGGGCAATTCATGTTTTCCTTTTTGTATTTGAAAATTAAGAAGATGATCCACCATACTATTGGATGTTGATCCATACCTGTTTAAAATGAGTTTTCCTTTTTGTATTCACTGGTTTCGTTTCTCTTCATGGATGTAAGTTTTATGTCAATCATTTTCTGTTTCTTGCTAGCGTTTTTGCTTGAATCTACGCTCTGTTCCTTGCCCTGTTTTTGTTTATGTTAACAACAAATTGAGAGAAAATTAAACTATACTCATAAACAACATATTTTTTTGGGTTGATCCGGGTTGGCCCGAGTCTACCCATTTGACCCGTGACCCGGTCATTGTACCAGGTCGACCGCCGGTTTGGGTTTAAAAACTATGCTCTCACCCCCTCAATTAATATAGTTGGAAAATCGATTGATTCAAGCATAATGGATTCATGCTACTTTCCCCAGTTGCTGGACAAAAGGGCAGGTTATGAAATTCTTTCTCATCTATAACAAATATTATCCCATTCACAGTGGAAGTTGTTCAGCCATGCTATCATAGCTTCCAGCGAGTGCTTATTCATGTTTTAAAAACTAGTACACTAGAGTTAACATAAATACACATTATAGGGTAGCTAAATCACCATTAAGGCTTGTGATGAACAGTCAATTAGAGATTGTGATTTGTAATAAGCATGCAATCTTGGTCATAATAGCTAGCATATAATTAGTTAGTTGAGGGCTTTCATTGACTTTTGTATAACTGTATAACTATAAATAGGAATTTATGATTTAGAGAATAATATAAATTATATTTTAAAATTTCACCTAATAGTTTAAGTTTTTTTGATTAAATTAGTTTTTTAACATGATATCAGAGTCTTAATGACTAAGTGGTCACGAGTTCGAATCTTATTATCTTTATTTATTTGATAAAAATTAAATATAAAGTAACATGTGTTTGTACAAGTTTTAAGTCCAAAAATCTTTTATTTGAAGAAATGTATTAGAGAATAATATAAAACATATCTTGAAACATCATCTAATAACTTAAATTTTTAAATTAAATTAATTCTTTGACATTATGTCCATACTAAACATGGGATAAAGAAAATCCATTTTTTTTCCTTTTAAATTATAATGCTATTAAAGCCCAGGGGGATTTTGAATTCTTTAATTTGTGTTTTTGTAGTATTGATTGCTACTCGTGGTTGGTCGTTTCTCAGCCAGAATTGCTCTCCTCTGCTCGGAACGAGGCCAGTGATTGTTCAAAAAACACTTTTATAGTTCAACAAATTCTCTTTGCATTTCAAAATTGATTTTTCCCTGTCATGTTGTATTATTTCCCCTCATTGATTTTTTTTCCTGCAAGAAAAATGTCGGGCAAAAGAGAAATTATACCATTTGTTTTATAAGACTGTTGAAGACTATTATTCTTGTTTTATATCTCTTTCGAATGAAAAGACATCTCCTGTCGATGCTAATGTCTCCATATATGCACTTCTCATGGTACAAAAGATTCATCAAATTTCCATCCAACTTTGGAAGAATTTTGAGCCTCTTCGTGACATGTTAATAAGCAAAGAACCACCAACGAGCTTAGACATGTCTCCAATAATTATCAGGAAGAACAACTCCTCCAGTCATTGAGCATAATGGAAACATGACATCAAAATATTGGGTGGCTTTTTAAACATAGGGAAAGTAAAAGTATTGTGATATGAGAGATATCCAGTATTTGTTTTTTAGTTTAATATAGGTGTCTGGACCAGTTTGCGCGCACCTCAACTAATTTCATGATCCCTGAAGTTAATGACCATGTAATCCTCCAGTGGCCATCATATGAGCAACCATAGGGCTCGAACCTGAAACCACAGAGAGAGCAAACTTCTTGGTCCCAAACTCTTACCTCTGGGTCACCACCTAGATGGTTATATCCTGTATTTTTCATGCAAAGACTATGGGCACTTTGCCAATTAATTGGACAAAAATAGTAGAAGAATACTAGACATGTTGCTGGGGATTGTATATGACGGCAATAAAATAGTACAAATCGAGCATGCAATGTGGATATGCTCGATTTATTCAATCATTTCTTCTTTTGCCCACAAGTTTTGTCCCTGTTACTGCTGCTATGGTCTAACAAGTGATTTAATCTGTATTTATGCACTGAATTTCTCAGGTTTTAAGAAAAAAAAAAAACCCTTGTCTTTGTATTTATACTTCTCTGCTTCAAATCATATGACTTGGTCCGCGTAGAATCTGACCAAAATTGTTCCCTACCATGTTCCTAATCAAATTCATAATGCAAGAGGATAATCTATTTCTATTTTTGGAATTTGAACTTTTTATACTGACTCCTTCAAGTCCGAGAACGTTTCTTTTATCCCACAGTTAACTGACAGTTTATTTTGTGTTCGTCAATTTGTGGAATATAATTGCCTTGACGTTTCTTCTCTTTTTGGTTGAGTTGTTCGAAATTTGGACACGAATAGGGTGATCATGAAGGGTATTAAACTAGAAGATTGTTTCATTTGATTCTATATGTAACACCCCCAAAAACAATTTATATAATTTTCATTTTTTTAAGTGTCTTGTTATAAAATTTAGACGTAATATATGCATACACACACACATACCAAAAAAAAAAACTATATTAAAACTCAACATCTAACAATTTCATTAATAAACATAATAATTCAGTCTCTATTTATACTTTTGTATGGGGACAATATTTTCCAATTTATTCACGTGATATTTATTCATTGGACAATACCAAGATCTATTCAGTATAAAAAAAAAACTAAGTAGCTCGATAGCGCTGTTTAAGGAGTTGTGGTCTCCTAGGAAAAATACCTATAAAACATCATGCTTAGTGACAATTATCAATGATACTAGGAAAATCAATTCTACTAACTCTTTGTAAGTACATCAATCTATATCAAATTCTAATTTAATACATTTCCATTATTCTTTGATGAGCTCTCTATCCAACCTTGTACACATTAAACTATCATACTCACATCATAACAATTCTTGTTCATAATACTTTGATTCATACTATAATATGTTTCCTCAAAAACATATAATTTGTACAATTGTACACATCTCATTAACACCTTGAGTCCATAGTATATTTTATTTCTCAATCACCAGAATTTCTCAATCACCTCTAGTTCACACCGTTATTTCATTTCACAATTATATTTAATTTCTCTTGTCATATATTTTGCCATTTAGGCTTTTTGTGCAATTATTTTCCTAGTTCAATCTCTCAAAATCCATTCTTATCATCACCATGATTCATCATTTCATTTACTTTCACATAACTTGTGTTATTACCATTCACACTATTTTTTCACTCTTTTCACAAAGATTTAAGATCTACACTTTGCATTGACTTATTATTTTTAAATGGAAGCTTCCACAATTTAATAAAATTTTGTTAGAGTTTTCCTTATACAAAAACTCTACCCAAATTTCATCCTGTCATTTCTGGTATAAATCATGTCATAAAATGCCAACATCATCATCATACAGGATGCTTCAGGTATACCACCAGTCATTTTTTAACATTTCTTTAATTGTTCATTCCTAGTCATAATCTTATAACCTTTTTTATAATTTCATAACAATTCAATTTTGAATCTATCATGCTCTTTCTAGTTTCACACATGACATATTCCATATTACAATTTCCTCAAAGGATATTAAAAGAGTTATAACGGTTGTCACAGGAAACTTATAGTCTTACACACGTACTCAAATGGAATTTTAAAACATCTTATAGTCAAGATTTATATCAATTAAAATCTAGTGAATACAATACAATGACAATGTTATCTAAGATATCAAGATAAACCTACAATAAACATAAAAATCATAGAACTACCTAACATTCACATACATATCTCGTAAATAATGAATTAACAACGTCTTTTTCCATTTATGTTAACAATCTCTAACTTAGATGATCTCACATAAAAATATAATATCCTTATATCTACTTCCAAAATTGTATGATAAAATACACCTCAACCATTACATTTACTCAACCAACGACTAACTTAGTTATTCATGTTATTAATTAATCTCTATCCAAATGAACATCTAAGTAACATTTCAATCACCGTAGTTATCATCCACCTGTTCATTAAGTATTATATCAACTACCTCAGTCACCTTCAATTCAGTTGACTATGTATTAATTTCATAACCTTGGTCCTGTTAATATGTTACTTGGAAAAATATTCACATAACAATATTGCAATATCATCTCATAACACACAATTGAACATAGTACATATAATTTCTATTGCATTCTAGCATTACAAAAAAAATAAACGATTAAAGAAGAAAGGGGGCAACCCTTACTTGAAACTCCTAGTGAACATCTCCTCTCACAGCATGTCTTTACTATAACACTTCACATTTGAATGTTTTGTTATTTATTTTTTGAAGTCATCTTAATGTCCACATGACTTAATTTTTTATCAACGAATCTCAAGGTCTAAATAACTTAATTTTTCATCAACGAATCTCAATGTCCAAATGACTTCATTTTTATCAAAAAAATTCAATGTTCAAATGACTTAATTTTTTGTGAATGAATCTCAATATCCAAATGACTTAACTTTTCATCAATGAATCTCAATGTCTATATGATTTAGTTTTTCATCAATGAATTTCAACCATCTTATACTTGGCATTTGAATATACCCAATGTCCTCCCCTTAACATCTTAACAACCACTTACACATTCAAAGTAACTCCTATAAACACTACTTGTTTAACCCAAATATGGAAATCATCTTCACATCTCTATTTTCTAATTTTCCTACTTATAACCCGTACTTGAAAGTATACTAACAATTTTAATTCAATGAATAATTTTAGTCAATACCTTTTCAAATATTATCACATCAACAATACATAAAAACTAATCACAATTCATAAGGATTATCATCAATTAATCCAATTCCTTAAGACCTCATATATGGTTGGCCCTAAAGTGTCAAAATTTCTATGTTCTTTCCATCAACTTGTTTCATTTCTTATATCTCATTCATTCACACACATCCAACTCATAAATCCATTTGGTTTACAACATTTTCACACATCAAAAATACTTCCTACAATTTCCTAGTTATCATTTTTTATCATATACAAAACATACATTTTTCATACTTAGCTCAAAGATTATTTCATTACAATTTTGCATACATACTCATTGGATAACCACATATCTCCACAAGGTTTAACATATATCTTAAAACTTCCATGCATGTAACTCTTATTCTCTAACAAGAATTGTGTCGTACACATTATATAAGGTTTTACCATTAGTTTATAACCACCAATATCACAAAATTAAGATAAATTTTAATATCTTACCATTTCTCTCATATGGTCGGCCCTATACCACAAAAAATTCATAGTTTCCATCCAAATATTTTCCTTCAATTTATTGTTATTCTAACCATCATGCAAATAAACCAAAAATGCACATAAACAATAATTCCCCCAATTTTTTTACAAGAACCCTAGACGACAAGCATATTTAGGATTTTCATCCTCCAATCCATAACATAAGAAAAACAAGACAATACAACATAAAAATCAACTTGTCCATGAAATTTGAACTCAATTTGTGAATTACTATGTAAATTTTCTCTCAAGTCTTCTTTTTCCCTCAACTAGTGCTTGTCTCTCTCTCTAGGTTCTTATCCCCCATTGTTCTTCTCATCTTACTCCTTTTTGGTGTAAATTTCTCTACAAAACTTCACTTTTTATGTTTAGGTAGAAAAAGGAAGAAGATGCAAAACGTTTGAGCCCTTTCTTTCTCTTTTCTAGCTATTGTACATTCAACCAGATCATAAAGAGAATGGGGGGTTGTTTTCATTTATTTACAAAAATGTCATTGCTTAGTTCATGTGTCATTTTCTGTATTTTTGTTCGACCAATAATACCTGTGCAAGGTCTTATAAAACTCTGATTGACCTGACATTTTAATCCAAAATATAAAAATATATCAGGAGACTCCTTATAAGACTTCAACTCGATCCAATGGTGAAATCAAGATATATGCTCAATACATAAAACTAGACAATCAATAATTTTACTCCAAAAATATAAATTTTTTCATACTATTTTATTTACTCAAATCATCAAGATTCCAAACTAATTAATTGAGGACTTTCATCCCTATTCATAATAAAAAAAAATATTCCTTTCAGATTTCGTCCTCTTTAGGTTAAAAACTACGCGATTATACGTGGGACTTATATCGGCGATTAATGTTATTTGCGTGTAAAGTCATACATTAATTTATTTGGAATTCCTTTTTTATATTTTATCTAAATATTTTCACTCCAAATTTATAAAAATTATTTCTTTATAATAATTATTTTACTTGACCGAGAAGTTTACATGATTTATAACTAATTAACATTTTGCATATCAATTTTATTACTTTATTTAAACAAAAATTTATGTTAAATTAATAAAAGTTTTTATCCCCATCTATAACAATTTTTCTTCTTAATTATCATTTCTTAATTTGAATTCACCATTTCCAGTACTGATTTACTAGTTTTAAGCACAGTTATTAAACATGGACCAGCCCGGCTGGTCGGCCCGGGACCCGGTCGACCTGGTGGCTGGACCAGTTAGGGTTTGTTAAAAGACTGGTCAGTGCAACAGCCCGGCAAAACCCGGTCAACCCGGCGGGTTGACCCATGACCCGAGCGAACCCAGACGAGACCCGGTGCTTTTTTCCTTTTCAAATCTAGTTTCTGTCCTTCGGACTCCCTTCTTATTTCTTCATCTTCTCTACAATGAGCTGTTGTTAGCATCGAAGAAGAAGAAGGGAGAGGGTAGTTGGAGGCTGGTCAAAGGAGAGAGAGTCGAGTCTCGGTTTAGCAGAGATGAGGGAAGCTGGAGACAACGTATGTGGGGCTGGTCTCCTGTGTCATTGGGCGGCGGCTCTGGTTTGGCCAAGAGATGGAGGCGGCTGATGAAGAAGAAGGAGGGGCTCTCTAGTTTTGACAAAAAGCCAGGGGGATGACTAAGAGAGGGATGAGGGAAGCTGTGGCTAGGCATCTGTGGCAACTGCTTTGGCCTGGAAAAGGGAAGTTGTGGCCGGTTCTGGGAGAGAAAATCCATGATTATTCGAGGAATTGTTGTCTGATAGTCGGTGGGAACAAAAGGGTTGGCTCTCAAGATGGTGATGTCGCTAGCAGTGGTGGCAGAGAGCATGCAAGCTATTGCAGGTAGGTGCGAGTTGTTGTTTATGTGGTTTGTTTTTGGTATGTGGTGTGGTGTTCTGATTGAAATCTTTCTATACAGTAAGGGAGTCATTTGAGAGGAGATTGTAGAAAAAACAGTGTAAATGATGTCATCTTTGACTTCCAGCATCTAACTTTAAACCCCAGCTCTCTTGCCACTGCAACTTGGTCACTTGTATTGCTTGATGTGCTCAGCGTTGGCAGGTATAATATTAATGCATTAACTTTAAATAATTTTTTTAAAATTTTTCCGGGTTAACCCGAGTTGACCCATAAAACCCAGAACCCGGCTCCTTGACCAGGTTAACCTCCGAACCGGGTTTGATAACTATGGTTTTAAGTCAGTCATTTACATTATAACCCCAAGGTTTACCTACCGTATTTGCTTCTGTTATATCTAGTTTGAACAACAATGACTTATATGCCTTTGTGACACCGTCATTTAAGATATATCCTCGTTCAATAAGATTGTTACACATGACCAATTTAGGATTGATTCTTAATGAAGTTTATGTTATTCTAGTTGTTCATTGAGTAAGAACAAGACTCTTTTATTCCTTACTCGTGTGATTGAAACTAAAATCTACTTTAAGTTAGTATATTTTGATATTTGAGTTCTTATGACTTGTGTTTATCATACTAGCTGTTGTTATCTATTTTGAGGTCCCACACACAAACATGTAAAAATATCATAAAAAAAAAAAAGAAAAAAAATTGAAAAGTGTTGAAGAAAATTAAAAAAAATTATCGGTGAGAAGAATATATCAGAACACCTAGGAAATTGTCAAAGACTGATTGAGGAAGAACAAAAAATACAGGATTAGAAAATTTGACAGCATATTTTCGACTGATAAAGGCCCTATTGGCAAAGAAAAATTAGTTTAAAAAGGAAAAATCAAAATTGAAAGTTTAAGGACTTAATTGAATTTATTGAGGGCTTAATAGCAAGAAAAATGATTTTTGAAGTTAATTTAGGCTTTAATTGGAAGAAATTAAAGTCTAGGGGTCAAATTGCAATTTTAAAAAGTTAATTTAGACAAATCAGGAGCTTAATTGCATATATATTAAAATTTGATGGGCAATAAGGGACTTCATTAAAGAAATCCAAAACCAAAAACCAAACCGAAAAAAGGTATGTAAAAACAAGGGTTGGAATTGATCAAATCAGGAGGGGGGAATTAAAGAAATTGGAAGTTTATTGATCAATTGAGAGTCAAAATGCACAAATTCATAACCAATGACTAAAATAAAAAAGGCGACAAACTTTGAGGTTGATAATTGAGTAGAGTGAAGTTGCATGAAATTAAAAGTTGAGAAGCAATTACAGATATAATTAAAAGTAATTGGAAGAACATGGACTAAATTGACATTTGCCTAAATCCTAAATTAAAAACCCTAAACAACGTATCATTCAGACTTAATGAAGAGAGTGAGTGGCACATGGTTTGTTAGCTAGGCATCTCTACTTTGATAGTTTTAAATGATCGAATTGGCAACTTCAAACAAATAAATATGGAGCTACAGACCTCCAAATTAAGCAAAGTTGGATCCAAATGAAAGGTGTGCATCCCCTGTACAAGCTTCAGGTGGTCTCAAGTGACGATGACATCGGAGTTGCTTTGACGAGGCCTCGAAAGTAGGCAACTTAGTCAAACATGACTGTGACACCATTATGCAAAAAACGACCTTCTTTTCATGTGTTCACACTCAAAGACTTCTAAGTAGGTTCTTATCAAAGTTTTACAACCCTTCCATCAAGATCAAAATGCCAGAAATGGATTGAGAACCCTTTAAAACCCTACCAAAACCCTATAAATACCCCTAGAAAATCAGAACAGGGGAGAAGAAAAAAGAGGAAAATCTTGATAAGAAAGCTAAGTGTGAAGGTTTAAAAGCCTAACACAAAGTTTTCTTAAGTTTTGAAAGGGTAGCAAGTCATTAGAGACATAACTTTCCAAATATAAGAAAAAAGAGAGTAGTTGTTCTAGGTGTATTTTCTGATCCAAAAATAGAGTCCATATGGCTTGCATGAGGTGTTTTTGATTTGTTTTAGTTTATGTTTACAAGTATGAAAATAAGGTTTAGAATGCTTAGTAAGAAATGTTATGTTTACCTCTTTTATTGTCGTGATAGTTTGATCTAATTTTTTTTATCTAGTTTTTTAAAATTCCTATGAATGTTCCTTATGTTTTAGAAGCTTTCTAGTTTAGTTGTTTTTTATAAAATAGTTTTGCTTTAGTTTTTGTTTGTTTATACAATGCATGTTGGAGTAAGGATGTTTATTCTGAGCTTACTAGGTTTGTGTATGACCAAAATGTTTTAAGTTGTTGTGAATTTAGAATATCTAGCATGATTTTGATGTTTTGACGTTACTATTTGAATATATTTGTTATGGTAGTGTAACTTATTGGGATGAAGAAAGCATGTTTAGATGTAAAAAATGTCAATTTCTAGGGATGATAGTGGTTGGGTTTTCCAAGCATTTTTCTGGGTTTAAGGTAGTGTTTTTGGAAAGAACATTATCTTCATCACGTGATTTAAACTAGTTTTGGTCTATTTATTTGTACTATATAATTTGTTATGTTTGATTAGTTAATAATCTAACGTTTATTTGCATTAATTAATTTTATTTATGAGTTTTATTCTTAGGGTTTCGGTTTTGAACCAAAACCTTCTATGATCAGATCATGATAATTAATTGATAATCAAAGTGAATAGATATCAAATTAAAGAAAGGTTGTCTAAAACAATCAAGATCGAAAAAGATGAAGTTGCAAACAAAATCTGAGCTTGTAGCAGTTCAAGTCAAGAATGAAATAAATCCGATTCTCGCCAGTCTTCTTAATATTTTCTGGAAATTTATAGATCTGGGTTTATATTTCACCAGTCTTCCACGTCCATCCCCAATTTAATTTACAAATCCTAGAACACTTTCTTCTTTACCTAAACCCCATTAATCCCCTATTTTCCAAATCCTAAACCACCATAATACAGGACAGTAATCTAAAAAACCTAAACTGTGTCCACAAAGTATCCAAATTTAGCCAAATTTGTTCTCCACACAATCTTCAAGTGATGGTGTTCGCTCCTAAACTGTTTCCCCTTTCTAATACACTCAATGTCCAAAATGCCAGAAAAGTGACTCTATATAAGGACTGTTCACAAAAATCAAATAATGCTTCTTCACTTCTGTCAAACAAGAATTACACCCAAACATGGATATTTTCTTTTCTTTTCTAAACGGAAAACCTAACCTGCTCAACTTGTATCAACTCTTGAACATCAATGTTATTATCATTTCAGGTCAACTGTTTTATGTTACACCATACTGCATGGTACCATGCTTGGCACACAAATGCAGTTGCTGACAGATAAAAATGCCAATATCCTCTCAGCTACCACATGCACACAAATGCAGTTGCTGACAGATAACAATGCCAATATCCTCTCAGCTACCACATATCGTCACGGATCTTTATTAATTTGCAACAATAAAACAACAGTGTTTGTTATTGCTCTTACTCTATGATAACCTAGCGAATTTCACACATCAAAGGTTAATTGTTAATCTGATTTACACCTATCTTTTTCGACAAGGGAACAGCTACAGAAGTTCTTCGGGTACATAATGGTTCCATTCAATTCATGTTTATTTGGAAACATAAAAAGTGAAAAATACTAGACTATTCTTCACCTTCCTTCTGTTATTTCAGCAAAGAGTGAAAGACTCGGTATACCAGAGCACAACACATTAGACACATATACACATCAATCAATTATTGAAAAGGTGACAATGAATACCTGATCATCATCCATAAACTGACATCCCACCACTTCAAAAACCAATTGCTATACCTCGCTGGTTGTCACAACAGCGCATATATGGTGTCAAAACTCCAAGGAGACCAATAATACAACAGGGTTTCCCAATTTAACAGAATATAAAATTACTGCAACTGGAATTCACTATATCCAGTCCAATTTCTTCACAACCCATTGATGGCATATAAAGCTAAAACGAATCGAACTCAAATGCCTCCACATCCCAAGAATCAGAATCAAACTTCTCATTCTTGACTTGGAATCCATAACTCCCATCCCGTTGCAAGCTCATAACATGAACTTCAGAATTTGAATCTCTCCGATTCTGCAAACCTCTAGTCTTACTAATCCTACTACCATTTTTACTCCTATTATTACCACCAGCATCGAAGTTGGAAATCCCCCCCACTCTTTTCTCTTTCTCAAAACCAACCTGCCCTGAGTCAAATGCATTAAAACCACTCCCAAATCTCCTCTTATTCCCCTTCTTCCTGTGTTTAACATTAATTCTCTTTGCATTCCTCTTATCCATCCCCAATTTTCCATCAGGATTCTCCCCAGACGCGCTCTCTAAAACCGACCCATCCTCATCTTCCCTGCTTAATTTACCACTAACGGACATTCCATCAGTCTCATATTCACTTTCCGCTTCAGTTTCGCTTTCAGTATAGCTTTCTAATTCAGAATCCGGCATTTCACCACTCAATTCACCAAACCCAGAAGCAGAAACCTTCCCATAAGGTTTCACACTATGAACAACACCTTTAGGGAAAAACCGGGCGGAGGGAACCCCATCAGGGGTCTCAAACAACTGGGGTCCATCTCTTTCACTCCACAAATCAAACCCTCCTGGTTTCTGAAAGCGGTCGGCCAAAACCTTAACTTGTTCATCAGCACCAACAGAAAACAACTTGGGTGCTTTCTGAACAACTTCCCAAGGACGCTCTAATTCAGAAACAGAGGCTTTGAGCTCTGCCCTTTTTCTCATTTCGTAAATCTGTCTCTCCCGAGAAAGCCTAGCCTTTAGGAGTTGTTTAGCTTTGTTTTTTTGCATTCGTTTCCACTGCCACTTGGAGACTCCTCCTGGGTATGTTCTTGGGCCTCCACCCATTCGAATTATTGAGGTTTTGCGAGGGAGAGTGAGGCTCAAGGGTTTTCGAAAGAAGAGGGGGTTTTGGGATGAGAGGGTTTTATAGAAAGAGAGGTGCGTTGGGATTGAGAGAGAAGATGACATTATTGAGGGTTTTAGGATGCTTGATTCTTTCGGATGTTTGCAGTTGAAGGAAATGCAATGAAGGGAGAGGAGGAGGAGGTTGTGGCTTTTGAATGTTTTTCTAGTAGATAATATTGGGGTAAATTCAGGAACGATAATGGATATTTGAATTTTTTTTATAATTATTTTATTTTTGGGTAAAAAAAATAAATAACTATAAATTATTTATTAAGTTTTGGGTATTAATAAATATTTATTATCTACTATTATTTATTAATCAATAAAAATAATATATATATATATATATATATTAAATAATAAAATAATAAATATCATATATCATATATCATATATATATTAAATGATAAAATAATAAATATTATTTATATTTATTTATTTTATGTCAATATATATATATATATATAATATTGTGTTAAAAAATATAAATATTTTAAAAGTATATTTATATAATATAAATATATACTTGAGTTAGATTTGGACGAGTTTCAAAATAGGTTTTATAATATTCATATGCTATCAAAAACAATTATTCATTCAAATTAAATATTCATCAAATTTAAATTAAATTGTCAATCAATAAATCAGCTGCTGTAATTTTTTAAAAGAAAGTAACCTTAAAAAAGAATTAAAATTTTATATATATTATAAACTTACCTTTAATATCAAATATCTTTCCACTTTTTGGTTCTTTAATTAATATTTCAATTTAATTGAAGGGAAAATTGTTTTTTAAAACATAGTATGCATATATTAGTAAAAACAAAAGGACTCCAGCACAAATAAGTATGATTGTAGTAGATGTTGTCCTTCCTTTTTTTATCTTTTTATTGATATATTAGTTTAATTATTTGGTTTTTTTAAAAGAAAAACAAGAGAAATGGCATGGGTAAGGAAACAAGGCTCATGCATACCTTGTAAAGAATTGTTTTGAAATATGAATCTTCCATTTTCTTGCTTCCAAACACCTAAAAACTATATATAATCTTAAACATATCTTAATTAATTTATATTAGAGTTTCAATAAAATCTAAATTTTTAAAAAATAATTTTTTATATTTTTAGATTGTTTTAATATATTAATATCAAAAAAAATTAAAAAAAATTAAAAATATATTATTTTAATATATTTCAAAACTAAAAACACTTTAAAAAACAATCATTACAATACTTTTAAACACCTCAATCCAAATTACATCTAAAAACTAAATTACTTTGTCAACATTTAGATCTCATTTCTTGATTATATAAGCCTTGCCACTATCATCAACCACCTTCCCTCTCTATCTTGAACATCTAAATTTCAATTGTAAATATTTTCATGGTTATGTCTCTTTAATTCTCTCATCTCCAACCATTAAGGACTAAAATATAAATTAAAAAAATATCATCAATTAATCATAAAATCATAGAAAAATAATGACACAATAAAAACATAAACTATAACAACAAACAAAACCTCTTAGTAAAGAAATAGTGTTTTGTCTCTAGATGATTATTACAATGGCATTGCATTTTATTTTTTTTAATTCCTGCAAACCTTAAAGTTATTGTTAATGTTTTAGGAAAAAAGGGGAAAACATAAATACTAATAAAATTTCTTAGAAATTGTTAAGAAATAAAAAAAACATTAACTATTTAAAAAATCAAAGTTTCAAAATGTTTTAGGTATAAAAAATGAAAATAGATTAAAATAAATTTTCAAGATTTTAATAAAAAAAATCCCAACAAAATAGGGTCATACAATTTCTAAGGAATATTTAAGAAATAAAAAGATAATTTTTTGAGGATAAACTTGAAATTTTGAAACTTTTAAGGAAGAAAATAATCAGAAATGTTTAGATTAATAACTTTAAAATACTCAATCATTAAAAGTTTTTAATATGTTTAAGAAATTTAAAAATCAATTAAAAATGATACTTTCAAATATCTGAGTGATAAAAATTATCAACAATTAAACTTTTGAAAAACTTTGAAATAAACATTTGGAAATTCTTGGCATTCAATTTTCCAAAAACATATTTTTAAAAAATTGAAAATAATGATTTTTAATTTCTAGAACATTCTCCAATCATTGAAAACAATGATTTTTAATAATTTTAATTTTTGTTTTAAATTATGAAAAGTTTGTTTCTGAAAAAAAAAACAATTTACTTTTCTTCTTAAACAATTCTTATCAATTTTTACAAAAACTATTTCATTGTTTGTTATTCCACTCAAATTTTCCAATATGTTTTTTTGAAGAAATTGATATTTTTTGTTTCTTAACAAGTTTTGAAAATGTTATGGTATTCTTCTTAGAATTTAATGAAATTTAGTTCAATGGGGTTAAATTGATTAAAATTTGCAAATTACTAGGTAAATTATGATGAAGTATATATCTCTTTTCTAAAAAAAACTTGTATATTATTACAATATAATTGGCAACTAGATATACAAGAAAAGTAATAACAATCCTTATGATACAATATAATTGTATTCCCAGAAGGAAATTATAATCAATTGTTATAATTAGAAAAATATGAACTTGTGACTCATGTTAATACTTTCCTTTTAATAAGGTGCATACGTATCATTCAAGTCCAACTTAACAAGTGAGTCACTAAATACTCAACTAGCAACCATCTTCATCAGAATATCAGCCAACTGTTTTATAATCTTCACATACATAACTTTAATTATTTTCTCTTTAAATATTTCGTAGATGAAACTTCAATTAATCTCTAAATGTTTAGTTCAATCCTATTGTATCGGATTATCTACCATCTTTATAGATGATTGATTATCATAATATAACTTCATAGCTTCTTTTAGAGAAAAACCAAGATTCCTCGTAAGCTGTTTTAAACCATAATAATTCCTGAATATTTTTTTTACCACTATTTTGTATTAAGCTTTAGTGTTAGATAATGAAAATACCCTTTTGTTTCTTAGAACTTGATTACCTTTAACAAAAGTGATGTACCAATTATTGAATGTCATTTTTATCCTTTTACATCACAATTTGAATCATAGTAATCAATAATATTTGCATGATTATTCTTAGAAAACATAAGACTCTTTCCAAGTATCAACTTCATGTGCCGCAAGATTCTACTTGGATTATGCATAAAATGACTTATCACACTAATAATATAAACAATATTTGATCGAATATGTGAGATGTAAATCAATCGACCCACTAGTCTTTGATATGATCTTCCCTTCTTAGCTAGAACTTGATCAAGAAGTTCCTCAAGGCTAATTCTGCTTTTATAGGTGTATTGATAGGCTAACATCCAAGCATACTTGTCTTCTCTAATAAGTCTAAAATATATTTTTATTGTGACAAGAATTATCCTTATTTGGATCTGATAACTTCAATGCCCCAGGAACACGTTAAACTTCCAAGGTCTTTTATATCAAATTTAGATTCTAAGTAAGTTTTCAAATTTTTCATCCTATCAGTATCATTACTCATAACAATCATCTCATCTACATAAATAAAAAATGCATTTATCTTTTTATTATATTTTTTAAAAAATAATATATGATTTGCGTTACTTTAAGAATAACCATATTTCTTCATAGTTAGTCAAGATTTTTTAAATAACGGTATTGATGATTGTTTTAAATCATTCAAAGACTTTTTTAACTTGCACACATGGTCATACATTTTCATTTTCATTTTAGAAAACGTGACACCCATAGTCATACAAAATCATCAAGTAGGATGATGATAGCACTTGTATCTCTTTTTATGCGACATATACCCAACAAACACACTTCAATGCACATAGATCAAGCTTTGTACGCTGATATTTATGAAGGTGAATAAATGCAAAACTCTTAAAAACTCTCATTGCTAATGTCAAGTTGGAAGGAATATTAACATAAGAAGAGAGTTTTTTCAAAGATGTTTTGAATATGAGAGAACTACTGGGTACATGTTTCATAAGATAAATAACATGCAACATAGCCTCTTCTAAAAAAGTAGATTGTATATGAGCTACAATTAGACACGCACGTGTAATCTCAAGCATACAATGATTTTTTTCTTTTTGTTATACCATTTTGTTGAGGTATAAAATAACATTATATCTTACTACCATGATCTTGGAAATAAGATTGTAACACATGACTGATAAATTCTCCATCATCACTGGACCTTAGAACTTTTATATTAGTAGAAAATTGAGTTTGTATCAGAGAAAACATTCATAGACATCATTTTATTTTTCATCAAATAAATCTAAGTCATATGACCACAATTATTAACAAAAATCACAAACTAGCTATACCAAAATACAAGGTAGAAAGTAGGGTAAGATCCCACTTATTAAAATGAATTAAACTCACTTATTAGAATGAATCAAACTAAATGATACGATTATCTTATTGGAATTCAAGGAATAAGCAGTAGAATGAATTTATACCAAAACACAAACATTATAATGAAAATAAGGATATGAAAATTTTTTGTTTGTTAGGATGTGAAAATTGAATGCTCGTAAATCACGCATATGGATTTTACGACGTTCCAAAGAGCTTTTTTTGTCTCGCTGCTAAAATTTTTGTTTGTACAAGTTTCGAGCCAGCTAGGTGCTAGCTTCCTACTACAAATGCCTAGCCACCACGATGATTTTGCTGCCAAGGATACCTCAAATTGATCGATGACATAAATTTACATAACCCGAAACGACCACAAGAAGCACCAGTGGTCTAGTGATACTTATCCGGGCTGGTGCAATTTTTTAGTTGCCTCTTTTTAAGAGTTGCGAAATGTGACTTTAGAGTTTCAGCAGTGTCTCTCTACTGTACTGTTAGCACACACCATAAAAAATCATGCGAAAACATGATTTTACCCAGAAATTTTCAAATCTCGATTCATGCGTTTCTGCCTACGATGATGCCAGTACTGACTTGTAAGGATCCACTTGGTGGACCTCTCCAAGTAACCACTCCAATTGTAAAATTTATGATTAAATCAGGCAGCCCAGAGAACTACTTAGCCACCGGCTTCTGTACAGGTCATGGGGGGCGCCTGGACTTAGGATTTAGGAGCCGGGGCTCCCTTTTTCCTGAGACATCTGCACGTGCAAGTCACCAACATGTTACCTCACTGGGTTTGACAATCACTAATTAATTAGCTGGCACAGGATCTCCAGCAAGCAATTCTAGTTTAGAATTTACTTGGAGACAGGAATCTGACATCGACCTTCTTAATCAAATTAACATCTGCTACTGTCTCTTGATTCCAAGGTGTCCAAAACGTCGATTGCCTCCTCTATAACAGGCATTAACTTATTTGTTTTTTCTTCTGAAGTTCCAATACATTAGTGATATAATAGCAGATTGGTTGGTATTTAATGAATTATATATGAACTCCCCATCACCATGTCTCAAGTTCTCAAAGCACTCACCATGAGTATAGATTTCCAAGTTCCCATATGACATCAATGGTTATTGACTCAATATTTACGTACAAAAATCACAATGACACTCACCTGCAGACATGCCTATATTCCTCGAACATAATATGTAGCGTACAGTATCATTGCATGCACCAACCATTTTAATTCATTCAGAATCAGTGTTTCATTTCAGTAGACATTTATGCATAAAATTCCCAAGGCATGCAATAACAAGTACATTGAATTTGGCTTGACAGTAAGCAAGAATTATAGATCCTGTAAAAATCTAATTTGCTTACTGATTGCTTCAGAATGTTAGCGGACAACAGATATTTCTTGCAGTTAGAGTCAACAGCATGATGTTAATTTTGGTCTGTTAAACCCTCTTGTCTGAAATTTTCTATTGATAATTCACAAGAGATGTGTAAATTAAAAGACAAAAATCGGGGAAGAAAATCTCTAGGCTCATGAAAAGGGAACTATTCCATTGTTTGCAATCGCTTTTCTGAAAACGATCGACAGCTTCCATATGTTGCGTTTAATTATTATTCTAACGATATGGGAATTGGATTCCAAGTTGCTGTGTAGCTATGCTACATTCAAAGATAAACACAGACAGAGCACAAGTTTCTCCATACCTTGTTCTCCTTTGGAAAAGACAATGGAACACTCTCAGTTTTGATTCAAATTCACGTAAAGTGCTATTTTCACTGGTCAGTTAATTTGCTCTTATGACAACCCGGCCGGGACCAATCCAGGGGTGGCCCTGGCCGCTCCCAAAGTTTTTAAAAGTTCCAAAATCAACCTTGAATTTGTTAACTTTTTAAACTAATCCTACAAAATCATCCTCTCAAAATGAAAGCTATATATACCGATCCTCCCGATATCACAACTCTAGTTTCGTCTATGATTAGGAAACTAACGGGTACCCATAAGTCGGGTTTTTTTATATTTATATCTTACACATTATCTATAAGATAAGAAATTTAGTTATTCATACTCTATTTATTGGATTTTGGGTATTTATATGATATCCATTATTTATAATTTAATAATAAATAAATAAATATACATGTGTGTGGGGGTGGGAGGGGTGAAAAATAAAATTTTATGTTTAAATACATTATTTTTACAAATAAAAAAAAATGGTGTTTGTTTTATATTTTTCACAACAATGTCTTGAAAAACATGTAAAAAAAAATTAAATAAGTTGATTGAATCAATATTCATTATCTTCAAATTAAATTATCATTCAATAAACTTAAGCAACTTCTCACCATCTTCTAAGTAGAACCTAAAATCATTTGTTAAACATTATTTATTTAAGAATTCAAATAAAACCAGCAAGCAAATGCATGAAAGCTCTACAAATAAACATGTTAGAGATCATGTTCCCTTGATTGAATTCGTTGTTGAGTTTCTAATATCTTAATGCTTCCACGTGTATATCCCTTAAGTTTCTCCTGTTTAACAGACAACGCAATAATAACAGATAATCTATTGAAATAATTATCAATGGAATTCTGGCAAGGGAAATTTCCGTCATACCACACGCTTGGATCTCCTTTTTCGTACAATCTCCTCCTATATATAATAGCTAAAGCCTCTACTTGGCCTCCACAGCCTCTAAAAGACCAAGCATTGATCTAAAAACATTAATTCAATCCCTCAAAATGGCTCAACTTCTTCTTCTTTGCCTTGTTTTAGCAGATGCTTTTGTAGGGCTCGCAATGGCCAGTGAAAAGGTTCAGACCATTGTTCAGTCTAGCCCTGCGCCATCCTCCCACCCACAAGCTCCCACTCAGAATTTATACGATGCTCAAGCGCCCAATATCAGGAAACTTGGAAAACACCATCTCCATAAAATGATCCAGTCCTTCGTGGCCCCAATACATAGCCCATCTATAGCTCCTCACCAAGCTCAAGAAAACGTTCATTCCAAAAGAGAAACCAGTTCTTTGCACCAAATCAGGTCGTCCTCTGAGCCCGGCAGCACTGAAGAGAGCGCGAGCATCCATGTGCAAGATATTCACCTTCCAAACCATCATCATTCAGTGGACAAGTCAATAGCTGGGGGCGGTGTGATTCTTGGGGGTCTTGCCGCCGTATTTTTAGTGGCTGTTTTCCGTTACATTAGAGCTACTGGCAGACATAAAGCAGGAGCCACTTCTTGAGTCAAGTTATCTAGAGTTGTCTTGTAGGTATATGATAGGGGGAAAACATCTTGTGTTTCAACACTTTCAAGAAAATAAACACTAATATTCTGAAGGATATGGTTTATAACAGTGAAAATGAACATATTTTTGTTTTAAATATACTTCATTTGAATCTCGGGTTGGAGCATGTTACCAGTGCCAGGCGTTGTGGTTGTTGCTTGAAGTTCAATGTTTGTGCAGACCCTCTAATATACTTTCCAACTATTCAGACATATCATCCAACTCATATAAATGATATTATTAAAGAATAATATAAGTTATTTCTTAGTACGTTTAAGCTATGGTATCAGAATTTTAATAACTAAACGGTCACAAGTTCGAATCTCATCATCCTTATTTATTTGATAAAAAAATTAAGCACAAGACAATATGAACCTAAGCAAGTTTCAAGCCCAAATGGCTTTTACTTGAGGAGGTGTATTATAGAAAAATATAAATCATATTTTGAGGCCTCACCCAACAGCTTAAACTTTTGGGTTGAGATGGTTCTTTGATATAGTATTAGAGTCTTGATGATCAAGTGGTTACGAGTTTGAATCTCACCGTCTTCATTTATTTGATAAAAAATTAAGCACAAGGTAGTATGGGTCTGCAAGTTTCAAATCCAAAAATTTTTCACTTGAGGGGATGTGTTAAAAAATAATATAAATCATATCTTGAAATCTCACCTAACAGTTTAAGTTATTGGGTTGAAATGATTCTTTGACAGATATCAATTTTATCCCCTAACAAAATTTTGCATCCTTAAAAAAACACAACATTGAGAGTTGCATGTTATTTTTAAGGTTTGCTGATAGTCATTTGATTTTTAATTTAGAAAAGAAAATACACTATATCATTATATTGACAAGTGTAGATTAATTATGAGTTTTAAATTTCAATTTTTTTAATCAATTGTTTCTTTTAAATTTATATATATATATATATATATATATATGAACTTTTCACTTATTGAATATGTATACTTTTATTTTTTATTTAAATTTATATAATTTATTTTAAGTGTTGGCACTTTTAGAAATTTATCAATTAATTTAATGTAATTTTAAAATCAAATAAATGTCTAATCCAAAGCCCTATTTGACAAAAGAAAGGAAACAGTAAAACCAATTAAATTAACTTTAGCACATAACTTTAAATGGGTATTTTTCAACTCTAACACTATTCCATTGAACTAATCTATTTTTATTAAACCAAATATGAACATAGCTCGTTAAAAATCAACAACACATCAAAAATATTCATAATTTTAATAAGTCTGATCATATAATCAAAATAAAATCTAAATGATTAAACTAAACTTTCAAACAACATTGTTGATATTTAAACAATCAACTAACATGATAAATAACGTCCATAATAACATCAAATATTTATTCAAAACACCTTTAACTTGTTTCTCAGAATCATGCAAATCATTTTTAACAACTAAATATGCCCTACCAAAACAATACACATTTCATTTAAGACTTTTAGATAATCATCACAAACAAAAACTAAACATTCAAATATTCAAATGCAATAATGATTAAAAAGAGATGTGCTAATTAAGCAACATCATCTCATCAAAGTTTAAGGTATACCTTCTTCAACTGATGATGCCTCTTTGTTTGGAATTTCTAACCTTTTTTTAGCTTCAGATCCTTGGTGTTTTTAGCTCCTAATATTTGATTTGTATGTTCCTCTTTCTTTTTCTTTCTTTTCCTCTTTTGAACAATATGTTTGTGGTATCTTTCTCTCAATTACTTCAATAACTTTCTTTCCTTTCTTTTTTTCTCTCCTACTTTCTTCAGAAACACCTTCCTTTAATAAGCAAAAAATAAACCAGGAGGTTACAAAACCATGGTGGATTTTGTTTTAGAATCTAGATGGTTATGTCATGTTCTCTCTTCTATAACATATTTCCGAAGGTTATGGTGTTTTCTGTCCCTTTTAAGTGAATCCCACCTAGAGAAAGCATCTTGAAAAGCTAATTTTTATGAGTGTTTTTCTTTTTCAATCAAGGCTAACTGGGTAGGGTATTCTATCTAAACCATCATGGAATTTGGGATGTCAACTTTCCATTAATAGACTTGCATCATGTAGAGGGGATGTAATTATATCATTGGAAATAAACCACACTTGATTTAAAGCTCTATAAATCCATGTTTATTTATTGAAAGATTGGTTCTCGATTAGCTTAGATATGTCAATGCAGAGGATGATGGGGGATAAGATGTTTTTTATTTTATCAAGCCAAATAGGGTATGAATGTTTGATGTAGATGACTGGAATTTATAGATGAAGTGTTTCTCAGTCTTTTAGTGCCAATTAAATCCCTTGAGATTCTCGGAGTTGACATATTCATTCGTTTGAAGATGACTTCTTAGTTAGCTTTTCGAGTGAAAGAAGAATAGTGACCGAACAATGCATCATCTGGTTTCTTCATTGAGTTTTGAATGAAACATCACTTGTTACTAAACCTTAAAAATTAAAGTTTTTAATAAGGGTTTTTAAATTTTAAATTTTATCTTTGTATTTTTAATTCCAGCATCGGTATCTTTAATTAACCCGAAAACTTCTTAATTTTTGCTTTTGCATCCTTGCAAATATTGATCAAAATCCTTTGATTTACATGTCTTTTCTATCTTAGTCCTCGGTTTTTAGATTATGCAATTTGACTCTCATTTGACTATTAAACTTTTTATTTTTCTCGATTTGACCTCTGGTTTAATCAATTACGATCCCTACATGATGTACGCGCCTATTGCTTCTTAGTCTTTGGTACTAAAGTTCTTCAATTGGATCCCTATCCAACCTTTAAACTTCAAATTTCTTTCAATTAAGCCTTTGATTGCAACAATTAGACTTTCTAAAATTCAATTGGGTACTTGATATTTTAATTATTGCAAATTGACCTAAATTAGGCTTCCAAACTTAATTTTTCTTCAATTAAGTATTTGATTAAATCAATTAAACTCATTAAAAATTTAATTAAGTCTTTAAATTTAATTAATTGTTTCAACTTTGGCCTAATTGACTTTAAAACTTAATTTTACTTCAATTAAACCCTTGAATAGGTCAATTAAACCCATTTAAAGTTTAATTAAGTCTTAGATTTAATTAATTATTTCATTTTTGGCCAAATTGACTTGTAAACTTAATTGATTTAATTAAGTCAATTAAATCCATTAGAAATTTAATGAAATCCTTGAACTTAATTAATTCTTCTAATTCTAATCCAATAGACTTTCAAACTTAATTTTCTTTCAATAAAGTCTTTTTTCAACCTATTTGGCCAACAGTAGTCCGACCTGATTATCTTTCTAGCATTTTGACTTTTTATGGCTCAAAAGCTCATCTATTTATGTCCCCAAGATATTTTTGGATTTTGAATTATGATTTTTTGGATTATTTAAATTTAAATAAAAAATAAATATATAAAACAATTTTGGAGACCCAAAAATTGAGTTATTACATTGAGTACAATAATTGTTTAATTGTTCTAATCAAATGCTTCTCTTAGATTTTGTCATTTATTTGTTGATATGATCCTTAATTTGACATCGAACATGTTGAGATATATGAAAGTGTATGAACTTTTATTTTGGTTTCAATTGAGTATTTAATTATTTTTTATTTAAATTATGCAATGTATTTAAATCTTGATACTTCTATAATTTTATCAATTAAATGATTTTTATTTTAAAAACCAACAAGTGTTTACTCTCTATCAAGCCATATTTGCTTAAATAAAAATAAAATGTATTGTTTTTATAGAACTTGATGTATATTATTGCAGGGGATACCTTAGTGAAATTAGTTTAAAAAAGAAAAAAGAAAATTGCAACCTAGTTTTATGGACTATGAACTCTAATTGGTCTTTAAAGTTCTAGACAAGAGGTTGATAAAATAAATATCATATACATTTTATCTAAGATAAGTTGCATTATGCTTATCTTTGATGATAAAAATGCATGTTGTGCTCTTGTATTTTTTTTCCTTAAAAAGTGGGATTTTTTCTTAATTTTTCAAAGTTTTTTCACTTGTAAAAGCATTAAATTCATGCTTTTAGGTGCTTTTCAATGATTTTGATATGTTTATGTCAAAAATAAAAAAAACAAATGATGCATTTTCAATAAAAAAAAATCTCTTTTAAAAAGCATATTAGACCACATTACCAAACATACACTAAGATATAAATTTGGAACATGAGCCTAGCAACAAGACTTTATCCTTATTTTTAAAATACACACATTGGACCTCATAAGATGATGGTAAATGATAAATTGAGTTTCTAGTCTATTTTACTTGATTATTTCTAAAATGAACCTGAAAGCCTTCACTCACATTTAATAAATCATGTTGACCTAGCCCCAAATCCATTTAATTATAGGGAGGAACATATCGCAAAACTTAAATATTCATAAAATAAAAACAACCAAATAACATTTACAAGAAAATGGTAAGAAAAAGGATCAATAATATCTAGAAATTAGTACATATAAAACTTATATAAAAAAAACATCGCTTTGTTGTATAATAAATTTTTATTTGAGACATTATTATAAAAGTATTTAATATTTTTATCTCATGAAAATAATACGAATGAGGACCAAATCTTACAGATAAGAAAGTTGAAGAATGATGAAATTAAAAAAAAATCTAATTTCATAAATTATTTTAAATAAAATAAATAACAATCAAAATAATGAAGACTAAATCTAACAAATAAAAAAGTTAAAAGAAGATGAAATAAAAAATATATATAATTTCATAAATAATTTCAAATAAATTAAATAGTAATAAAAAGAATAGGGACTAAATCTGATAGATAAAAAAATTATTTAAGAAAAGAATATGAGAAAAGTAAATAATAATCAAAAGAACGAGGACCAAAGTTGATATAAAAATCAAATTAAATCAAATTCTAATGGATAAAATTGAAAAAAAAAGTCATAACAAAATACATAGCAATCAAAAGACTAAGGATCAAATTTGATATAATCAATAAAAAAATAGTAGTCAGGTGTTTACCAAATTTGATAGCTCAAAACTAAGGACATGCTTCAGTTTGTTCAGTTTGACACTATTTGTGTTCTTTGTCAAGAAGAAGAGGAAACTCATAGCCATCTTTTCTTTGCTTGCACCTGAACTTCCCTATTATGGAGGATGGTAAAGACTAGGCTAAAAGTTCACAGGCATATGGCAACCTTGAGTAGTGTCATTAGAGGCTTAAACTCTAGTAAGAACAACCTTGAAGCTAGAATGAGGAGAGCTTTCTTAGGCCTTCGGGTTTACTTAATATGGGAAGAAAGGAACAAACGAATATTTGAATCAACTTGCAAGTAGATTGATCTTATTTTTCACAAATTTCAAGTTATGTTTTACATAGCCCTGCACTTTCATGAAAAAAATCATCTCATTTTTAAAGCTAACTGGTAGTGGCCGCCCATGTTTCTCTATGGTTGGGTTGGTTGTTGGGTTTTCTTCTGCCTAGTTCGAGGTCAGTGTTTTTGCTATTGTTTATTGCTTCTTTTAGTTTGTTTTGCTTTTTATGGGCCTCTGATATAGTGGAGACATTGTTGTGATCTGATGTCACGTTTTGGAAGGTCATATGGTTATTTATGTATATATTTTTCATCTCTACAGGGTTGTTAGTCTCCAACTATTGCTGGTTTCTATTGTGCTGGGTTTCAGGTGGTCCACCCTATCGGCATGACTTTCTTTTGTTAGGATGATTTGATGTTGTTAGTCCTTTTGGATTGACTGTTGGAGCTTCAAGGGTTGTGTTATGGGTTATGGTGCTCTAATTGGAGCATACATAGGTGTCCCTTCATTTTCTAGTTATTCTGCTGATCTGTTGGGGTATCAATTACAGCTGCTACTTTTGTAGTCGAGCTTCTTTATGCTCAGCATAGTTCATTGGCTGCTCTATGCCCATGATTCTATGGTTTGTTGTTTGCTACTATGGATAATGCTTTTTTTTTGTCTTGTGATGCCAGTTGGGTTAATTTTGACACCTGCAATCCTTTTTTGGTTTCTTCCTTAACCGTTGCGGCTCATTAGGTTGTTGGGCCTTGCATGGCTAGTATTTGATGGGAGCATATTCCCTCTTTGACTTTGTTTTTATTGTATATCATATTTTTGCTTCTCTTTTACTGCTTCTCGAATAGTTGGTCAATGTATGTATGACCTGACTGTATTCAGTTTTGTTCTGATTGAGAGTTTGTTTCCTCTTTAGTTCCCATATATTTTGTACATGTATATGAACTTACTAGTTAAACAACATGGTTATTTTTTTATCTTAATACATTTTTTCATTCTGATTAAAAAAAACAAATAACAAGATATTTTTTAATTCCTTAAAACTTTTGAAAAGTGTTTTCCGTCCAAAATAAAAGGAAAATACTTTCCTGAAAAATAAGCCAAATTTCCTTAGTCTAGAAAGTGGTTTCCAAGAAACCACTTTCCATGAAACAAATAGACCTATAATGACTAAAAATCTCTTATATAAAGTATTACAAAGTTGCCAATGAATAAAAAACTTAAATGTTACAAATTTTCCATTGAATAAAAGATCTCTAGTCATCTTCTTCCTTTAAACACCAAACCTAGTTATCGTCTTCCCTTCCTTTTGATCCCACAATAGACACCATCAATATTAAAGTTTGCCTTTTTATTTGAGTCATGTAACACCACTTAATTATCATAAAAAAAAATAAAGTTTTTTGCAATTATATATTGACCCATTTCATATCTTGATAGTTTGTACTCTATAGTTGTTATTCTAATATTAAGGAAACAATAACACTTAAAAGGGAGTGAATTCGGTGTTTCACTAATAATAACAATAATTGCAATTAACTCAATTAAATACAATTAACCAACAATATAGTTTAAGTACTTAAAGTAAAGAGTATAAGGATATAAATTATAACCTCAGTTTTTTAAGTGGTTAGGCAAACCTTCATCCACATCTCATATACCAAACTGGTCTTGAGTATTGTATTATTTATTAATCCAAGTCAAATATTACAATATCCTTCATGAATTCTTACCAAAACCTTTACACCACTTGAAGAAATATCATCCTCAAGATTTATCATCTTAGTGATGTACCTCACCAATAACCGAGAGTTTTTCACTTAAACTTTTTTTTGAAATGTTACAACACTCTATAAAATAATAGATAATACAATTGAAGCTTATATCTCTATAGCTCGTTTAATAGCACTTAGAATATATGAAGGTGTTTAAGTGTAGTAAGTATGAGAATTTATACTTTTGTGCAAAATTATGAAAGTTTTAATGCAAAAATATAAGTATGATATAAGATTGATGATTTGAAGTTGTTTTTCTCTTAAAATAGCTTTTTGTGTGTGTGTGTGTGTCTATATATATTCAATTTTGTACCTGATTCTGCAATTAGACAAGTTATATATATGTTTCTAAAAAAAAAACTAGTCATTTATAGTCGTTATTGTTCATTTGAAAGCTCAAGTGATCAACCAAATCAAATTGGTCAAGTCAATCGGTCGACCGATTCCTGCAAATTCCCAATTGGTTGACCAGTTTATGTAGAATTTCATATTTATCAATTTTAATTTTAGTGAATTCTTAGAACAGTTTTATCAATCCTTTTTAAATGTATGTAAAGTGAAGTGTGAAGTGCGTGCATTCATTTTAATTTGTGTTATCAAGTATAATATACAAATTTATATTTAAGCACTAAAATGAACACTTAAAAACTAAGTTTTTACTTGTTTTGTATCCTGGACTTGTTGATTAATTTCTTCTTTCAATACCTCATGTTTGTTGATGTGATCTTCATATAAACTTGTTTAAACTTAATTTCATCTAAGCATATCATTAATCCATTTCTATTTAATTATTATCATCAAAATACAAAAAATATTAATACGTGACCCAAAGGTCAATAATTTCTCCATTTTCGATGATGCCAATTAATGTATATATATATAAATATAAAAATATTAATCTCCCACTATATTTTGCAATGTAGTCCCTTAGAGACTTCAATTAAAAACAATCTATAAATATAAATTTCTCTAATCCTTAATCATGTTTTATATCTTCTTCAATTCTCTCACAAATCTCCTTAAATCTCTTCCCTTTGTCATCAATGAAAAGTAAATAGGAAAAATATAACAATCATAGAGAAATAAAACATAAAACCATTGTAGAATGTTCAAAAGATAATACTCATTATGAAGTCAAAAGTATTAAAAACATAAAAAATAAATAAAAATGTGTAAATATTAAATGATTGTGGTACAATCTTCTAGGGTGGTGGATAACGAGAGAGCAAGCTAGTCATCATATCCTTGATATCGCACACATTCTCTCGAATGTGATGCACCTCACCTTTAATATTCTCTAGTTGACCTTCCATCCTTGATTGTCAAGAGCTTGTACAACATCTTCTAAAAAGGAAGTTGTAGGTGGCGTCTCAAACATATCAGCAAACTCAACATCACCACCGACTTTATGCATTTCTCCCTCATCATGCTTTTCTTCAGCAAGAGCACCAATATGGTCTTTAGAAGACATCCAAGTACTATAATTAGTCAAGACATACCTCATCTTATTAAGTATTCTAGTGTCTATTTCCATTGTCTTTGAGTACGGATTCATATCTGTATCCGTGAGCAAGCTATTAAAATACTTATACTAAAAAACAGTAGTCAAACATTGACCATATTGTAAAAAATTTTGTTTGTGATCATGAGCCATAATGATATTCTTTATCATAATATTAAGAAGATTAATATGACATCCTCTAATCTTACATTTTATCAAGCATATATCTATAAAAGTGACCTCGTCATAATGCCTTTTTTTGGGTAGAATATTATGTGTTATTATGCGGTAAAAAATCCTAGGACGTAAGAGCAAATTGTGGCTTTTAATTTTAGCACATGGTGCGAAATCCAATCAATCAATATATTGTGCTACGACCTCGTCATACATAAAATTTCCAATGGTTGGTATGATTTTAACTTTATAAAGCCTAGGACCTTCATTGCTTATGCCCAAAATATTTCCTAGAGTATCACAATCAAATTCAATTCACTTATTTTGCAAATGGCTTACTATTTTAGGCTCCATATTGATTTGCATATTCGAGAAAAACATTTTAATGAGTTTAGGATAGGTGAGATTCTTCAAATGAAAAAGATTTTATATAATCAAATTGTATTTATCCTAAAATCACTTAGCATGCTTCTTAAACCTTTTTCGACAACTATAGATCGATTAGCAAAACAAATCATATACTTCTCTATATTATCACTTAGAGGGATATTAGGATCATTTGCCTTTTTTTTCTCCTTGATTCCACATCTTTAGTATATCTTTTAGGTGCTATGCAACTTTAATTTCCAAGAAAGTAACTCGAATTGAGCTTAATATGGTGGAATTTGAGTGATTTGAGAGTGGATTTTTGGTTTAAGGTTAGGGTCCTTGAATTGAGGATTTTACATTGTGCTGGAAAATGACAACCCCTTTTATACCATCAAGCAATGGGTTGGCCAGTTGCTTTAAATTAGTTAAATCAATCGATCGATTTAACTTAAACATTGAAATTTCTAAAATTCCTCTTTTGATCCTTCTTATACACTTGTAAAGGATCCGTTTGATGCAATTTTTTTTTGTTAAAAACTGAAAGAAATCAGGAGATTAAAAATTAAAAATTTAGGTAGTAGCGAAGGGTTTCGTCTTCTGTCTCAATCAAGTGGCCAATTGTTTCAGATGTATGAATTGGTTAACCAGTTCACATGAAAACCATATTTTTCCTACTTTGATCAAATCAGATGCTTTTTTATACTAACATATACCATTTCATCCAACTTGTTTTCTTAAAATCTAAATCCTTTATTTCATCTAGTGGTTAACTCTCTATTCTTGTGTTTCAACTAGTCGGCCATTGGAAATGGTATGATAAACTGGTTGACCAGTTCATCCCAGATTTGCATTGTCAGAGAATTTTGCAGCAAAGCAGATTTTTTATGCGAATAGGATATACATTTCATCACTTGAACATGTCCAACTTATTTCGAATAGTGCATACACATAAAGATAAAACCTCAAATGCTATTAGCATGAATAAAACCTAAATTTCTTTGTATTTTGCAAAAGTGATCTTCACCTAAAGGCTTTGTAAGAATATCTACAAGTAGATGTTATGTGCTAACAAAATCAAGTGCACTGTCTCTTTTCGACATATGATCTCTTAGGAAATGATGTCTCAGTTCAATATGTTTTGTACATGAGTTTTGTATAGGATTCTTAGATAGATTTATAACACTTGTGTTATTACATATAATAGCTAGGAACATGATCAAAATCTAGTCTAAAATCTTTTCTAAGGTTTGTTTCATCTATAAAATATGAGCACAACAACTACCCGCTATAATATATTTTGCTTCAGTTGTTGATAGAACTATTGAGTTTTGTTTCTTACTAGCCCATGATATTAATGATGATCCTAAAAAGTAACTTGCTTAACTGGTACTTTTTTTTAATCAACTTTACATCCAACAAAATCAATATCCGAATAATTTATCAAATGCAACTCACTTCCTTTCGGATACCACAACCCTAAATTAATTGTACCATGCAAATATCGAAAAAAAAAATTACAACACTAAGATGAGATTCTTTAGGACTTGCTTGAAAATGTGCACATAGACAAACACTAAATATAATATCGGGTCTACTTGCAATTAAATATAACAATGAACCAATCACACCTCGATATTTGGTGATGTGTACATTATTACCGTTTTCATCCATATCAATCTTTGTTGATATCCATATTGGTGTGTCGGCTTCCTTAACTTGTTATATCCCAAATCTCTTTAGTATATCCTTGATGTACTGGCTTTAGTTGATAAAGATGCCATCTCTAGTTTGCTTGATTTGCAACCCAAGGAAGAAGTTCAATTCTCCCATCATGCTCATTTCAAATTTGTCTTGCATGTACTTTGCAAATTCCTTACAAAGAAATTTGTTAGTAACACCAAATATAATATCATTAATGTATATTGTACAAGTAAGATATCTTTACCTTTTATCTTTGTGAAAAAGATGGTGTCAATCTTGTCAATGTAGGGATCATTTTAATGAGAAAAGTCTTTAATACATCATACCTTTAATTGCTTGTTTTAAACCATATAAAACCTTTTAAAGTTTGAAAACATGATCGGGTAAATGAAAGTTTTCATAACCTTGAGGTTTCTCAACATACACCTCTTCTTAAATAAAACCATTTAAAAATGCACTTTTGAAAAAGCGTAAAATTATCATAACATGTAAAAGCTAAAAGCATTTTTATTGATTCTAGTCTAGCCACCGATGCAAATATTTCTCTATAATTAATACATTCTTCTTGATTATAACATTTGACAACTAGTCTAGCTTTATTTCTAATTATGATCCTATGATACTTTGTCCCTAAGAACACATTTTGTTCTCATAATGGATTGATTTTTAGGTCTAAAGACTAGTCCCTAAACATCATTCATTTCAAATTAGTTTAGCTCATTTTGCATGTCTAAGATCCAATTTGCATCCTCTTTTGCTTATAGGAAGGATTTAAGCTCTATATGCGAAACAAATACACAATGCTCATTAATGTTTCTAAGAAATGTTCTAGTCTTAGTTTCTTTAGAGGGATTACCAATAATTAACTCAGGAGGATGAGAGCTTATATAGCTTAGGTCCTTTGGTGGCATAAATAAGTTACTTACAATCTCTTGTTAATTGTTTGTGCTTGGTTGATCTTTATCCATTTCTTCATTGTCAGCCTCCATGGGGTCTTATTATTAAGACTTAAATGTTGAACACTTTTATTAATTTTATCTAAAATCTCAATAATTTTTTCGTTTTTGAGTTTCCTCAAATATGACATGCATGGATTTCTAAAGACAAAGTGTTCTATTATTATATACTATATAAGCTTTGTTAAAGAAGGAATAACCAAGAAAGATACCACCATCAGATTTTGAATCAATTTATCCAAATGATCTTTGGTGTTAAGAATAACATATTTTGAACAAAAAACTTTAAAATATAAGATGTTGAGTTTCCTTATCTCTCTAAAGCTCATAAAGAGTCCTTTTCAACTTTGGTCTCAAGATAACACGATTTAAAACATAGCAAAATGTGTATACAACTTTCACCCAAAAGCATTTATGGGTATCAAATTCATTTAATATTGTTCTTGCCATTTATTGGAGAGACTAATTTTTTCTTTTCACAACCCCATTTTATTAAGGAGTTCTAGGTGTTGAAAAGTTATGGTGGTATCCTTTTTGTTTACTAAATGTTTCAAATAACTCACTTATAAATTCACTTTTATGATTAGTGATAATAATGAATATGACATATTTCTCTTGTATATTTTATAGGCTAATTTGTTTCATTTAATGTCAAATAGACTTGGATAATTTCTTTATATAGATTTATGATCAGTCATTAGTTATGGATAAGTGTAGTATTTACAACATACGGGGTTTGCAAGATGACTCTTTAAAATAATAGCTATATCTTCAAGAACCATTGAAATAAAAGCAAACAACATTCATTCTTTATAATTTCATTATATATATATAAATCATAAATAGGCACACCCAACAACCCACATAAATCCCTCGTTAACATTTTTCTTAAATCATAAAATCATAAAACACAATTACATAATGTACATTGCAACACAAAAAAGAAGAAGATCAAGACATGTATGGAAACGCCTAAACACCTAATTTTTCTTCTTCTAAATAAGTAAATAGTTGAATGCATCATACTTTTAGTCATCATCACTACATGTTTTTGCATTTGTTTTAGTGTATTATTGTGATATGATTATAATGATAATATATCTTGTTAAAAAATCATTAACCATTAGATGGATATTAGGTCATAATGTACCATTTTTTTTTGTTATAACATAAAATAAATGCCATCTACACTAGTTATTTTACCCAATCATATTGAGGGAGCTAATTATGTTGGCCAGGCATGATAATATTAAATTATGTCTTTTTAAGGTTTAATCTTAACGATAAAACCTTAAAAGTATAGTTATTAAACTTGGATCGGTCTTGCATGTCGATCTGATGGCTGGATGGGTTCGGATAAGGCAAAAAGACTGAGATGAGCAAAAACCTGACAAAACCCGATTGACTCGTTAGGTTGACCCATGACCCGAACGACTCGGCAAAACCTAGTTGAAACCCTTTTTTTTTCAAATATTTTTCTGTTAATTGTGAGGATAAAAAATGACTTGTATTTGGTTGTATTTCCACCGTGCTTTTCATTTTTTTTAAATGAGTAGTATATGTGTAATAAAAATTAATAATTTATAATATGTATAACATATATTCACATGAATTGTTTCTTAATTTTTTCATATGAAATATTAAAATTTTATTTTATTTTTAAATTTTTTTTGAATTGATTCAAATAAACTCGAGTCAACTTATATAACCCAAAATTCATGTTTAAAAGAGGATTGAGGGGCACATACATCCATAGTTATTAAACCCAGACCGACCCGATGAGTCGACGCGGGACCCGATGGCTGGACCGATCTGGGTTTGTCAAAAGACCGGCCGGTGCAACAACTCAGCCAAACCCGATCGACTTGGCGGGTCAATCCATGACCCAGGCGACCTGGCGGGTGCGACACCCGATGTTTTTTTTCCTTCAAATATGGTTTTGCTCCTATACCTTTTTTTTCATGTTTTTTTAGTTGGTTATTAACACTTTTTAAAACTCACTATATAAATATTTGAAAAGTGTTTTATTTTTTCAATGTGAGATTTGAAACCCTTTAGTATATATATTCTATGTTCCAAAGGAAAAAAAGTTATTTTTTTAATGTAGGATTTGAGGCACTTACGTATGTATATATACTTTATGTTTATAAGAAAAAAGTTATGTTTTTTCAATGTGAGATAAAAAGTTTTTTGGTTTAAATACTTCAACTTAAAAGGATAACATAATATCTTTTTAATGTGGGATTTGAAGCCCTTTAGTATATCTATTCTATGTTCACAAGAAAAAAGTTATGTTTTTTTAATGTGGGATAATTTTTTTTTAAAATATTCTTTTAAATTTATTTATTTATAACATGTATAGCCTATATTCATATGAATTTTTTTATATAAAATATTAAAATATAAATATTTTATAATTTTTTTTTAAATTAACTCATGAAACCCGAAACTCGATATCCTTAAAGGTTAGCCCCGGACCGGTTGGATAACCATACGTACATCTATAAAAGTTGGCGTGTCCTCAAAGCCAACTCGACACGCGCGCCCACCGCCCGGTATATAATCGCGAAACCTCTGTCAGTATCTTGAAAATTTCCTCCCTCCCTCACTCTCTCTACAACAGAACCAATCCGTCGATCTTTTGGTCTTCCAGTCTTAAGACAACAATGGCGAACGAGAAATCGGTGATGGCTGTGATTAGAGCAGCGAGGCCTTCCTTTAAAAACAAGCACGACAAGGTCGCTTTCGCTGTTCACGCCGCTTTCCTAGCAAGTGGCTACGCTCTCACCGCCACTGGTCTTGCCGCCTTCTCCGAATCTGCTGCCCTCTCCGCTCCGTCAACTAGTAAGCTCTCAATTTTTTTTCTTCGACTTGTTTAATTGCTATTAACAAAACGAAAAACTAATATATATATATATATATATATATATATATATATATATATTCTGTGTAATTTTTACCCTCTGCCTCTGTTATAGATGAGGTAGGAACTGAAAATTGGAATGAGGTAGATGGAGAATATGCATTTGTGTATGTAAATCCTGATAAAGAAGGAAAGAGGGTGATACTGAAGTGTTTGGCTTTGAATGGGAAATTGGCGGTTAGTGCCATATCTGATGGGATTTCAGAGCCGGTCAATCTGGAAATCGAGTAGGGTTTTCTTTTAGTTTTTATTTGTTTATTTTGGTATTCTAGGGTTAGGGTTCTGAATTTGATTACTGTTGCAGTGTTGGGGATTATGTTGCGGAGAATGAAGGTACAAATTACTCGGAGCAATATAGGAACTTGGACAAGATTTATAAGAAACTGGATGAAGAAATTTTGTCTAAATTGGATGGCTCTTCTACTTCTTCTTTGAAAGCGAGTTCATCAGGCAACCGTAATGGGTAATTGAGCTCTCTTATTCTGTTTAAGGATGTATATTTGTGCAATTCATTGCCTTTAACAAACTATGATGCTTGTTGCTGTTGTTTTAATTTGACTGCTTAGCCTTTTTCCCTTTTACATGCCACACTCTCCTTGTACTTTAGCTTCGTTTGGTTGGAATTTCAAATGTTCGGCTGCAGAATTTATAATTTATTGTTCTTAATCTTAGCATTTAAATATTTACTTTGACTGCATTAATTCTATTTCTTAGCTGTTACCTCATATTCTAAAACATCTATATGATAAAATTCTTCATAAGTGTAGCCATCTATTGACTTGGTTTTTCTGTATTGATTTGCCGTGTTTGTAGGCGAGAAGCAAGGCAGGGATCAAGACAGAATAATGAACCTGGTGTTGGATTTTCTGAACCTGCTAGCCCTCAAATTCCTCTTCCGGGGTATGCTATTCTTTTCATCACTGTACCTTTCTCATATTGGGGTACATATTATATCTGTGATATTTTCATTCCCATAGGGAACTGCTGCTCATATGATCTTAAATTTTGTTTGCAACTTTCATTTGCTATGATATATTAGATCACTACTGTCCTTACGAACTTTGATTTTTCTTGTGGCTTGCATTTGTTATGATATAATGCAAGTGCTTCGATCATTCAAGTAATCTCCTCATATGCATGAGAAACCTTGTCCTTAAAGTTGATAATCTCCTCATATGCATAAGAAACCTTGTCCTTAAAGTTGATGCTTTATGGCAATCAATTAGTTGTATAAAGAAGGGGAAAGTTGCTGTTAACTTTCTATTCCATGTGCTTGATTATAGAAACCTGCTAATACTACTACGAATATCACTGGCTTGTTTCTGCTACGAGCTTTGAAAAAAAGAAGACATGTTTGTTGCAAGAAAAGTATCTGGTTGTTGTAGAAAGTGCTTAAGATGTTAAAAATGACAAAAAATTATTTATTACAGTAAAAATATAGTAATATGAATGTTGTATATTGCCCAAAGGTTTGAGGTCAATTTCAACCATTTTTAGCTTTTGATTTTCTCTATTAACCTTTTGAAGTTTCACAAATGTTATAATAGGAGGTTTTTGAAGCCATTTTTAAGAATTAAGGTTAAGTCGATGGAAAATAAGTGAGATCCATGTGTGCCTAGAATAGTTAGAAACAGCTATTATAATGGATCAAGTTAATTATTTCGCTTATGAAATTATGGGGAAGATAATATAGCTAAAAATACCATCTGAAATTGCTTTTTCCTTTTGAAAGCACCATTAGAGAGTGTGTGATTCTTGTTATCAAACACTATTTGGTGGTGTGGTGGGGACCAAGACTTGAACTCATCTTGCATTCTTGCTTCAAATTGCATTAAGAGGTCATCATAGGCAAGGCCCAACTTGAATGTTTCCTTCGGTTACCAATGTTACCAAGTCCACAACACCAGCCATTTTTATTTTTATTTTTTTAATAAAAAACAAGAAGAAAGCTAACCATACTTATCAATACATCATTTTCTGGAGCATCTAATGGAGTACCTATTATTAATTTGGGTAGTGATAGTCTCTTCCTTGTTTTCATCTCTTTTCTCAACATGACTTCCTAGTGAGGGAATTCAGTTTGATAAGATGGAACTCTATTTATTTAGTAAATATAGTCTTGCAGTTATTTGGTAAGTTATATAATATTGTTGTTGTTGTTAAAAGATTATTTTTTACTAGGATTTATGTTTACTATTTAGTTTAGATAACTACTAGATCTTTGGCTAGCGCTACGCTGTGGATCAAATGATTTTTTTTTAAACATAAAAAAATAGCTAGGTGTTACTAATGTTTTTTCTAGTAGAAAGAAATTTTAAATCATGTGAGGATTATATAATATGACCTGATTGACTTTACAGGTACAAAGGCAACTCGGACAACTGGTAAAAACATAGTTTGACTCAAAATAAATATTCAAAATGATATTTTTTTATAAATATTTAGATGAAAATATATTCGATTGATTCGGGTTAATCCAAGTTAATATGCAATCTACATGTTGGGTCATAGGACTTGATAGGAAACAAATGAAAAGAAATTATGAAGCTCAATTTTCAATAAACTCAATATTGAAGGATGAAATTGTAAAAAAAATCAATTAAAAAAAGAAAAATAAACCTGAGTCAACCCGCTATACTCGCAACCCAGGTCATGAGATTAGAATAACCCAATAGAAAACAAATTGAAATAAATTATGAAGTTTAATCCCTAATAAATCTAATGTTGAAGGATGTAATTGAAATTGAAAAATTGATTACAAAAATGATAATATACAACTTGAGTTAACTCGGGTTAATTTGCTAAACTCGTAACTCGAGTATGAGATGAGAATAACCTCATATAAAGCAGAACAAAACAAATCACAAATCTTAATTCTCATTCAACCCAATGTTGAATGATGAAATTGAGAAAAAAGGTCAATTAGAAAAAGAAAATAAAACTCGAGTCATTTGATCAAATTCACAGTTCGAGTCATGAGATTGAGATATCCTCATAAAAACTAAATTGAAAAAAATTATGAAACTCAATCCCTAATAAATTTATATGAAATTGAAATTGAAAAAAAAAATCTCTTTGTTTTAAATTAATGGTTTCTTGGTGTCTATATGAACAAGTTTTCTATGTATTGAAAACATTTTATGATGAATTAAAATTGTTGTTAAAATTGTTTATTCTACATTTTTCTAACCCTCTACTATTGGGTTGTCTTTTGGTTTATTATTCCCCTCTTGTCGGGGACTTTGCTTAATTAGATTTTAATTTGCTCATACGATGTTTGAATACAGGAATTATAATTTTAGGAGCAAAGTTAATGCCACAAAATACATGAAAAACTTTAATTGCTATATGTATTCAAGATTGTTTGCTCTGTTGGTGTTGCTGTGTTTGTATTCATGACATGACTATATTAAGCCAATATTTATCGATGCTGTGCGTGATTCTTGATCTTGTAATATGTTAAAGAAATTATGTTTATCTTTCAAGTATCCTAGATGAGCTTTAATTGTCACAGGGTCAATTTTCTTGTCAAAACTTTCAATCTCTATGCGGTAGTTCAGTCCTGCTAGGCTCAGCCCTTTCGCTCACCGTTTCACTCATGTTTGCTTACAACTAGTTTGTCCCACAAACCCAAGAGGTTACCCGCTCTTTCAATGTTGTGAACAAGAGGAATACACAAATGAATATGAACAGAAATAAGCACACAAGTTATTACAGGAATCAATCCCAACCTTTTATTAACTCAAAAGGATATACACAAGTCTGTCTGCGTGTGTGCTATGCACAATGTTCTGCCCTCCAGAACTTGCAATCCCTACATCCTGCTGGAGCGCAGTCAGTTTCATTTAGTTCCCTGCTATTATGATGGTTCACTTTCTGTTTTCTGATTTGCTTTTCAGATATGTAGTTCCTCCAGTTCCTGTAAATCCAATGAGCGATCTTTATCCTGGAGCTGGAGCTGGAATGTATCCAACAGGGTATGCATCTTAAAATAGCTGTTTGTATTCACTAATTGGTATTTGTCTCACCATTTTAGTTCTCAATTTTAATGATATATTTTGTTGTACTGTTTTTCAGGGCTGGCAGAGGTGGGGGCATGCTTATAGGTTTGTACTTTTTAATTGCAATTAATGAAGCAATAAACAGGCATGTTTCATTTATTTCGGGATTGCTTATTTTTACCATGTGCTTGCAGGGCCTGATGATCCTAGCTGGTCTGGTTTATTTGGTGATGACCCTGGTTTCCTTGGGAGACGACCGTGAGATCTCCCTCTCTCCCTCTCCCTCTCCCTCTCCCTCTCCCTCATGTTGCTATAATATGGTATCATCAACAGAACTAATAGTGTGTGAATTTATGAACGCAGGGGTGTTCCTCCAGGTGCTCGGTTTGATCCCTTTGGCCCTCCTGGGGTACCTGGTTTTGAGCCCAATCGATTTACAAGGTACATTGATTGTTTTACATCTGCCAAAGCCCATTTGGGATTTACTTTCTTAATCTTTGTTAAGAATAACAAAACAGTCTGTAACATTATTTGATTAAAACTGAATTACTGCAGTAAATCAAGACCATTCAGTTAAATTGGATTTCTTTTACGCCATGTGCTTGGGTGTGTTTTAAAAAAAACCCAGTTTTGGTTTTGTTCTGAACAGTAAGGACCTTGCTCACAATGTGTTTGGTACAGACCAAAGTAATGTGTTTCTGTTGTCTTGGTGAGCTGTTGCATGCCAAGATCTTCTTTTGAACTTTTTCTTGCAAACTTGATGTTAAGCTCTTGGTTCCCAAATTACTGATTCTGCTTTCATTTTGAATTTTTGTCTAAAAAACTCTGGTACTTTCAAGTTTACCAAAGCACTGATATTGTATGATGTAGTTCTTTCTGAGGATTTAGCATACTTTGACTCGTATCTTTCCTTCTTTTAAAGAGCTTGATTAATGGATCATAGTTGTCTCCATGCGTAGTTTGTGTATGAAGAGTCATATTGGCATTTTAATATAGACTCTATCTGGTCCAAATCATCTCGTACAAAAAACCAAATGTTGGAGCCAGCCTTAGCTTGGTATTAAGAATTAGTGGAATTGTAAGGGTGGCTGTTCTGTAAGCATGATACCTGTTCATATGAATGAACATTTGTTCAAAAACCAGAATGAGGAATTTATATGAGTGGGGAGGGGTGGTGGAGGAGGGGCATTTTGTCACATTTGCATGTGATTTGGTGATAATAATAAATAAATAGATAAAGATAATAAAGAATTGAACGAAAAGTAGTTACTTGGTTTGAAAGAAAACAAGCAGATATTAGCTTCAGGCATTTGTCTATATTAAGAAAACATGCAGAGATAGAACATCAGAAGTTGCACATAATTTTCTATGAACTTGTAACCATACCCAAATAATCTATATTCTAGATTTGTCTGGTCTTCATTATGGTTGGCCCAAGTTTTTGGTTTCTTATGCCTACAAATAGATTTCGTGTGCTTATGCATCTGGAATGTATTCAAGGTTTATGTTCAGACATTAGCTCCAGGCATCTAATTTTTCTGCTCTATTTGTCCTGCAGAGGCCCACCAAGGCCTGGGAGCAATATTCATCCAGACCTTTCGCCAATGGGGAGGGATCCTGATTTTATTTAGGCATGTCCAGGCTGTCTTATTATCCTTCCTGTCCCATTTCTTTTTTGGTTTGTGTGGATGTGAGAAATGGTAAAAAAAATAGGTAGTATAAAAGATATGCTCCTTGCGGATAGGGTTTCCTTCCAACTTTTCTGTTTCTATGCATGGAACAAATGACATTTTGTATATTACTAAGTGAGATTTTGGCATGTACATTTGTCCTTTCAGTGGTGATTCTTTGTATTTATTTATTTTTATTTATTTCGTCGAACTAGTTAGTAAAACTTTGCCACTGAAATGAGCCAGAATATCTAGTATTCTTCCCTGTTCTCAACAACTGTGCTTGACCTTGTAGCACGTTCCACCATGTAAAGACTGATGACAATTTAGCTTGCCCTTTGTCCGTGGTTAATGATTGATTGATTTGGAACCAAATATGCCTGAAGTAATAATTGGGAGGAGAATTTTTAAGGCTGTAAATCTAGTCGGATTTGCGTTGGTCAATATATAGGTAACATGCTTGTCTTCTGCACTTGGATGCCAAATCATCTTTCTAGGACTTGATTGGAAGTTCTTGTGTAATGCTTGTGATTTTCTGCGTTATATTCTGGTGTTCTGATTGTAAGGCGAAATCACTAATTAAAAGAGAGTTTATTAACAGGGTAAATGTAAATGTTGGCTTCTTTACGTAAAGTGACTTTGACTTTTGGAGGTTTGCTTCGATAAGATTGTCTATTTGTGGCAGTTCTTGAAAATAAGTTCAACTCTTTTTTTTTTATTATTGTTTTTCTAATTAAGTCGTAGTCTTTTAATTTTTAACTATTGAATTTAAATTTGTGTTATTTTAGAGCTAAGCTTGAATAGCATTTTTATTCGCCAAACTCCCTTAACTATCGAAAGCATTTCAGATTTTCAGTGCATAAAATGGCTCAAAGCAAAGCCAAGGGATTTGTTGTTTGCTTCTAAAGCAAAACAGATCTTTGATTATGTATGCTTCAGAACGAAAATTAACAGTGTTAGGCTGCTGTGCTTTGGAAAGTACTATAGTGCATCAGGTCAAGATGATTCATTCAGGTTACGAATCAGGCTAGATTTTAAGAGTTCATCTAGTATGATTTGGTAACACAACTCACCTAGTCATAACTCAATTTGATTTTTTTTTGAAAAAACTAAAGCACTGATTTATTTTTTTATATAAAAAAATATTGGAATAATAATGTATTGGAGTGATTCCGATTGAACGAGGTTAACCGGTTCAATTCATGAAACTGAGTTTAATAACAATGTTTTTCAGAATCTATTTTTTTTATTCAAATAATTATAAAAATAGATATTTATAGGAAAGACAATGAAAAACTTATTAAGGAGAAATGTATTTCTTCATCTTAAAGTTTATTTCCTTATCAATTCATCTTTTGATTGTTTGGATGCACGTTTTTTTTTTCAATTGTAAGCATTGTGTTTTGAATAAGAACATATCATTATTTAAAAAGCTAGTTTTAAAAAAATTAAGACAATTTCTCAATATTTTGTATGTGATTGAAGGAAAAAACACTAATAAATGTGATAAAACAATGTAAACATTTCATCAAAAAATTTTAAAAAGTAATTTTATTTTGATTAAATATTCATGAGCAATCATTTTTTTTATTGCATATATTGGGCACACAATAATAGAACAAAATTGTTAACACTCCAATAAAAACCTACACTATTATTGACGAACTATGGAAAAATATAACAGTAATTTTAATATCATATTCACATTTTTTTTCATAGTGCATAAAAAGACATCAATGACACTTCTCTTGTCAAAAGAAGCACATTGACACTAAATTTAATTTTTTTCCTCATGAAATGTGGGTAAAGAATCACTTTTTTCTCTTCTTCATCATTTCGCGGCGACTCTCTCCTCTCTTAAATTCAAGAATTGAAATATGAACACAATAAAGTTTTTGATCAAAACATAAAAGATCTAAACTAAAGGACCAAAAATGAAATTGAAAAAATTCCATAGGCAATTTTCTTAAAAAAAATTTGGATGAATAGTACCCAAAAAGAAAAAACTCTTTTTTACTCCATCAACAATTTTGATCCTTGAATTTTTATTTTTTCATAAGCAACAAAACTATATTTTTTCATTCAAAATCAAGCATCAATCCAATACCGAGATTGTTTTTTGAGACCATGACAATTTGATAGAAAACAATTCGAAAAAAATTATGAAGTTCAATCCTAAGTCAATGAAATGCGGAAGAATGAAATTGATAAAAAAGATCGATGATTATAGCAGGAAAATATTAAAAACAAAAACTATTAAAATCCACAATATTTTGTGAAGTGATAAACAATGATTCACCACCACTTTTAGGATTCTTTTAATTATAAATAAATTTTAAAACATATCCTACCAATTACCATAAGTTATTGAATGAATTTATGGGTGGACAAATTTATAGGGCCAAGTTATTGAATGAATGACGACTCAGTGGAATGCGTTCACTTTTAAAAGGGCTAATGTAAGATTTTATTAAAAATAAAGATTTCTTTTCTTAAAATTAGTACTATTTAAAAAAATAGCAAAATAACATAGTTTACAAAAGTTTTGGTAAAATAATAACTTCGTTACAAGTGGTAATTTGGAAACGTGACATCTTAAGATATCGCTAATGGAAAGTGTGATATTTCAAAGAAATTCTTATATGGACTCACACAAATTAAAATAAGAAGAGAGAAGAGAGAAAAATAAAGAAAAAAAGAAAAAGACCCTGAAAGCATATTAAAACTCTGATTACAACATTGCCAGTATAATTAAAAAAATCTTTATAAGATGAATATAACGACAACAAGAAAGGCCATAAATAGTTATGAAAGTTAGTTGCACTCTCCATCCAAAAACAAGTGAGAAATTACAATGAGTAGAAAGGAAAGACAAAAAGAAAAAAAAAAAAGACCTTAAAGGTATATCGAAACTCTGATTATTACACCATTAATACTATTAAAAAGATTTCAATAAAATAAATCTAACAATATAAAAAAAAAATCACTAATGATAATCAGAATGAGCCACACTCTCTAGGTGAATCCTTTGCCTTTCCATAGTACGTGTGAGTTTGTGACCCACTTCAGTCATACTTGATAGCCTTCGTTGTAATGATTTTATGGTATTGGAGTATAATAAAACTAATGGTCCTTTTTAGACATAGTCGGCCAAAATAGCCATAAAAGGGGGAAGGATATTGATATAAAATATATTTGTAATTATAATGTAAATGTGTTTTTGAAACTAATTGTGTTAAGTTGAAGATGAAACATAAATAAAAAAAAATTGGAAAAGGCAACCATGAACAATTTTAATGGCCATTCGACCAAGGTAGAAAAAAAAAAAGGGGGATTAGGGATGTTAGCTTGGTTTGCCATGGTATGAAACTTGAATATAGATGTATAAATTTACACACACACATTTAATTAGCAAAATTCAGATTTTTTGTATAAAACATTTTACTATTTAATTTTATAATATTAAAATATCTTTTAATCTGATTCATCAATTAAGATGAAATTTTATAAGAAGTCTATATGCTTATTATTTTATTTTAAATTAAAATTTTAAGTCAATCAGAGTTCAATAAAATCTTAAAAAGATACTAATATTTAGATAAAAAGATAGAAAATAACAGATAACTAATTAGTAGAATTTTTGTAAATAAATACAAACACCCCCTCACTCTTTATGCACTACCAGAATATTGAGTAACGAAGGCTAGAGAGAAAAGAAAACAGGGTTGGCGCTCTGGAAGCCATATCTCCACTATTCACCGTCGGATTAAACTAAGTTTTAGATAAGGTGTGCACATCATTACCCTCTATAATTGTACTTGAGGGATTGAGAGTATCAACATTCATTTGAGAGATATGATAGGCGAGTATATTTTACAAAACCCACACCGACTTAATCACGGTCACCAGCTTGTTTTTGCTCTTTCCATCATTGGATTCGCTTGAAATTTGCATGAGGAGGTTCCCCTAAGTGTTTTCTTCCTTCTAGTCAGTGGAGATTGTAAACAAATATCCTAGCAAAAACTTGTTCTTCTTAAATTGTAACTTGTCATTTTCCAGGTTAGTTTGGAGCTTTGCCTATATTTGGTCATTTAATCGTTGGATGGAATTGAATTTCGGATATGTTGTGTATGATATGATGGTCCACAACTTCACCGTTGGGATTGTGCTGGCTTTGAGTGTACACTGAGTTATAGCTATTTGAATATACTGCTCCTAGACTCGCTAATTCACTATTCCAACTCGTTGAGTCATTGTTCCAACTCGTTAGTCATTGTTTCAACTCATTTACTGTTACAGTTCGATTAGCTGGTTCATTATTCCAAGTCAGTGGATAATATGAAATTTAAAAAGGGTTTAAACAAAATTGAACACTTATTGGGTATATCTTACTCTAAGTATTGTTGGTTGATAAGTATGTTAAATAATGCTTAAAGTGAGATATTTAATTGATAAAAAATTTAAAATAGGCAAAAGCTTACATGGAAAAAATTATGAATATTGTAAAAGGAAAGATTAACTTGAAAAAGGTAGTATGGACTATATCGAACCTGGCTTGAATTATTATGTAGAATTTATCAACGAAAAACTAAGTCATTTGAACATAAAAAATTATCGATGAAAAACCGAGTCATTTAGACTTTGAAAATTATCAATGAAAAATAGAGTCATTCAGACATTAAATGTCATTGTAAGAAGATGCTAATGCAATTGAATTGAAATGATTAAAAAAAATAGTATATTCATGAGCTGTTTATGAAAGTATTTGATAATGTGAATTAGTAAATGTGATTAATGGACTAGAAAGGTTTGAATATTGATTCTGAATGTTTTATTGAATGTAGGAGAAACGTTTGAACTTAAGATTTGACTTCTTAAGAATGTGAATAATAGGATTTCAAGGAAAAAGGTTTCCCCCTTGCTTTTTTAAATGTTTAAATTTTTAAAATGCTAGAATACAATATAAATTATATATATTTTGTATTATTATGTATCAAGAAAATTATTGCCTATGAGTATGACAAATATTGTTATATGAGTATTGCTTATGACATGATGAATATTGTTATACGAATATTGCTTACAAGCAAGTGAACTATTGTTATCGTGTGAATGCTGCCTACAAGTAGGAAAGATATTGTTATGTGAATATTGCTCATGGGCATGAGAAATATTGTTATGTGAATATTGCCTATAACATGATACGGGCATGATAAATATTGTTATGTAAATATTTCCTACGGGCAAGAAAAATATTATTATTGTATGAATATTTTCTAGGAGTAGAAAAAAATATATATTGTGATGTGAATATGACTACGAGTAGGAAAAAAAAATATTGTGATGCGAATATGCATATGAGGCTGGAAAATTTTTTTGTGTGTGTGTGTGTAGATGATTTGTGATCAATCATAATAATGGATATCTCTATGTAAATTAAAATTAATTGAATAAATATTTAATTTGAATAGTCGACCTGTTTGGGGTTAGTGGCATCAACTAGGTTGATGGCCGACATATTTAATTTGACTAGCCGACCTGTTTTGGGCTGGTGGTATTAACAAGGTTGATGACCAGCATGTTTAATTTGACTAGATGACAAGTTTAGAGCTAGTTAAATCAACAAGGTTAATGATCGACATATTAAACTTAACTAGCCAGCCTATTTGGAAGTGGCATCAACGAGGTTGATGACCAACATATTGAACTTGACTAGTTGACCTGTTTGTGGATAGTGACATCAACAAGGTTAATGACCAACATATTTGATTTGACTAGATGACCTGTTTTAGGCTGGTGGCACCAACAAGGTTAATGACCAACATATTGAATTTGACTAGTTGACTGGTTTGAGGGTCGTGGCATCAGCAAGGTTGATGACCAATGTATTTAATTGACTAACTGTCCGAAGTTGAGCTAGTGGTGTCATTGGTATTGATTCTCAAGATACTTGATTGACTAAGTTGCTCAGAATGAAGTTGGTGGCATCAATACAATTGTATTGGCAGGTTATTAGTGGGTTATTAGAAGGAATAACGTAGCTGGCTAATAAAATAAAATGATGTATTTGTGTTAAAGTGTTAATTGTGGTTTAATGAAATAAAATAGCAGAGTATATGGTTTGTTATATTATTGCTCAATTCTATTCAAGATTAGTAATATAATGGTAGAGGTCCAGGATGGAAGGACCATAGATTTGTTTGGAATGTTTGTGGATTGTTGATGTTGACATTTGGGATCACTTAATTTTTAGGGGAGACACTGTCAAAGGCTTAAAATTTCATTAAATTGAGAAAGTTTATATTTGAAAGTAATAAGTCGAGGTAAAGTGCAAGCCTTAAATCTTTTTGAAAAATAAGTCAAAAATAATGTGAAAGATAATAGCATGGTCTATGTGAAAAGGAAATGAAATGATGAACCATGATGATGAGGAATACGGACTGCATGAGATTGAACTAGGCAAATAATCGCACAAAAAGTTCAAATGACAAATTATGTGTTAAGAGAAATGAATGTATATTTGAAATGAATCATAAGAGGAAGCTAGAATGATATATAATGAGTTAAAATAACATGAGTATTGGTTGTAACAAATTGAATACTTGAAAAGCCAAAAGAACATAAATATGTTTGTAAAACAAAAAATGTCATAAAGTAAATGTATTAGGGATTGAAATAATAGTGTGAACTAGAAAGGTATATATACAATAGTACAAGTTAAGTGTATTTGAGAAAGTGAATCAAAGTATGAGTCAAACATGTTGTGAACAAGAGTTATTATGATGTGACTGTGATTGTTAAATGAATACTATGATGAAATAAAGTTCATCAATGATTGATGGAAATGTATTAAACAAAGTTAGTGAAATTGCTTTTACTTGTATCGTTGATAATTGTTGATAATCCTGATGAAACAAATATTCATTATGAGTTTTATAATTTTGTATATTTTACAAGTATTTTTAGGATATCCCGACTCCTCATGAAATATTATCGAGTTAATTATTCTTTATAAATTGAATATGTTCTAGTATTATCTAATGAATATTTGTAAATAAATCTCATGTAAATAAATTGGAAAGTAATCGTGTATTTTTTAATGAAATTTTTAGATGTGGAGTTAAAGTAGTTCTTATGGTTGTATAAAAACAATATCCCTAATTTTCACGTGTAGGATAATTTAGAAAGATGAAAATCATATTTAAAGTACGGGGTGTTACGGGGAGGGTCAACCCTAGTTGGCTCGGGTAAATATAAGGATAAATGTTATAATTATCATAGTTTTAAAACCTGACTCGGAGGTCAACAAGGGCAAGGCTTGGTTTACGGGTCGAGAGGGTTAACCTAAGTTGACCTGAGTCAACTTATAGATAAAAATGATTATTATCATCGTTTTAAAACTCGATTCAAGAGTCGACTTGAGCTAAGGTTCATGCCACAGTTTGGGAGGGTCAACCCATTTGACCCTAATTTTTTTTAAATAATTAAAGCAACCTTGTTTTTAACATGTTCTTTTTTTAATCTCAGGACCACTTGGGTTTTTGATCGAGTCAAGTTGAGTCAATCATTCTTCTATTTTTTCTTAAACTTGGACTAATCCAGACCCTAAGTTGGCTGTTTTTCGAGTCAACCAGCCAAGTCAGTTCTGGTTTTATAATTAGGGTTATTATAATATTATTAATTTCAACTCAATATAAACTAAAGAAAAAAATATGTATGTTTGATAGTAATATAGATTAAGGGTAAAATAGAGTTTTTCATATTTTATTCTATTTTGTCCACCATAACCATACATGATACAAAAATAATTAATTTGTCTTGTATACCACTACTACACATAATTCTATCTTTGTCTCTTTTATGTTTTGTCTCATCTATCTCCACCATCTTAGTCTCTTCTATCCGAAGACATATCCAAATGTTATCTTTTTATATAAGATAACGTAGTGATCTCAAGTTTAGGAATCACTTACATAACTATCACATGAATTTTTCTATAGATACATGTGATCTCCCTATAGACAATCCTCAAACGGGTCAGTTTAGTGTACATGTCATCTGACAAGATCCAACATATTAGTTTTAGATATCCATTATACATCAGTTTATGAGAATAATTATTTTTATTTATATAGGAAAAGAACATGATATATATCGGTTTCAACAACTCTAATTAATGTCTAGTTTTAATATAGTGTCGATTATAAATATTTAGAAACAATACTTTGATGCAATATTAATATCATAATTATAACTACTTTATAATTTTATTTACAAAATATTTTTATCTCAATTACTTTATCTTTATTCTAGATTCAATAATCAAATATAAATGAATATTAAAAATAAAAAACTTTTAATAATAATAAATATTATTTTATATAAACAAAGTCAGTAACATATATAACTAATTGATTGACTAAAACAACTATACACTAAAATGTTTACCATTCCATTAAACAAAATTGTTTTTAATGCGTCATGAAGATAAATACGAGTACATTAACTTGTAGGCAAAATCAACTGGATCTATTCCTATTTTTGTACGATAGCTAGACATGTCCTACGATAATGCTCTGTCCCTTGCCCAAAAAAAAAGGCAACTCAATACTTTAGGAATGCTTCTATTAGCAGATCCATTGTTATAGCTATCTACTTTAGTTAAAAAGATTTACAGTTTCATCAATGATCTGGGAATCAATGAGACTTGTTAATAAGCTTGGAAACTGGTATGATATTACCTGATGCGTATAGAAGACATTCATATCAGATATGCTCATAGACCCTGTGTAATATAAGATTATGATAATTAAGTGTATATAAGATTAATTTTGAGACCTCACGTCAAAGTCACACACAACTCGAACAACTTCTAGCCTAGCTACCATTCTATGCTCGTGAGACATTTTCTGGATCAAGATTCCGAACCACACGACAAAGTCTACATAGAAAAAAGCTTTTTAGTGCAGAGATTGTAGACGGTAAAGGCTGATTTCACTGTGTGATCTGATATAGACCTCTTTAAAAGTTTAAATTAAAATCACAGACAAGCAATAAAACCAGACAAAGGCCCAGATATGTCAAATATTGAAGGTCTATTAAATGTCAATATCAATTAAACCGTGACATGAAGGTGGAAGTTTCCACCCAATTCCTTGGCCCTTGTGTGGAAAATTAAGCAATTTGGAAACGTGTGGCACGATCCTAGTGTTTGATCTAGAAGCCCACTTAAATCCCATGTAAACAAATTCAAACAGAAAGAGCCAGCCCAGCTTCTAGACAAAACTTACCAACTTGGATCAATTTTTCCACAATTATTAAACCAATCCACGATCGCTCATTCTGTCTATATAATATGACATGATGACGTTTCTTTCAAATTGAAGCCACCCCACTTGCCTCTGTGATTATTATTTCTGGAGGTCGGAAAATACAGCTGAACTTCTCAACTCCATGATTCATGCGCGGGTATGTGTGTTTATATATAAGTCCATGTTTAGCTGTCGGAAAACAAAAGGATCAAACATGGGTATGCCTAAGCCATTTTTGCTTCTGTTTCTGCTAATAGTCACTGCATCTGCATCCCAGAAACAAAGAACCATAGAAGCAAGGGCACTTTCATCCCTACCTCAACAAAGTAAGTACGTACATATATATCGCAATTTTACACTTAAGATCATGTCTCTCAAACGTTGATTATAAATTGATCGATTGTTCTCTTACTTACCATGAGCATGCGATTTGTAGAATATTCCAAGATTTTTCCGACGCTGGGAGTTGTTTGCAAGTGCTGTGATTCAACAGGACCTGAATGCGCAACTACTTGGACGGGTTCATGCCATGATCTCCAATGCCTTCCCTGGAAGATATAGACTACACTAATCCGTGATTTCCTTGTGCTTCTCTTCTTAGCGGTTGTTGTAGATATATTTAGTCATACTCGATCGATTATACATAAAATTTTGCATTTTAAAATACTGTAACAAAGTAGAGGCGTTCAGCTTCCAGCTTGGCCAAGTTCTAGCTTCATAAAATGATCCTAACATGACAAGCTTGATTTGGTCGACAGACATATTAAAGACTACATAGAATTTTTATGCTTAGCTTCACTCAAGACATAATATAATTTGAATCCTGTTGGAAGTGTTGGAAGTAAGACAAATATGGTATAAGATCAACACAACAATGCAAGGTTAAGAATTCAAGACTAAAAAACAGATTGAGAGGAAGATATACTTTTATTAAGTGTTTCTCTCTAAGTTTTCTTAGCTACTCTCTTTATTTTTATGTTTATTAATAATTCTGAATTACAAGTATTTTTATAAGCATAAAGTTCTAAATAATTAAGGAATTAAACTAATATAAGGTAATCCTCATCTAAACAAGAATTGTATTATGTCGACTAAATCGGTCGATCATTTCTGATTTTTTAGAATCTAAAATCTGATTTATTTTCAAACCCCCCCTTAAACTTTATTTTTTCATAACTCCCAACACATCTCTCATTTTGATTAAAAAAAAATCATATTTGAGTGGCTTTACGAATATATCTGTGACTTGGTCTTGTGTCTTTACATACTTGACTTTTAACTTCTTTTTTGTAATGCAGTCTTACAAGTAATGAAATCCTGTGTGAATATACCTACTTGTATCATGAAATACTGGATTCTTTGATAATGCAATGACTGATGAGTTTTCCATATATATTTCAGTAGACTTCTCTTGTGGTATTCACAATTCCTTCAATAATCTCCTTAGCCATATGGAATGACAAACACATGATATTGTAGCTACATATTCAGCTTCATATGTTGAAAAAGTGAATATATATAGATTGCTTCTTTGAACTCCATATGAATGTTTTGTCTCCCATATAGAAAACAAAACCTGTAGTGCTCTTTCTATCATCCATTTCTTTAACCTAATCACTATCACTATAACCCAAAAATTCAAAGCTATTAGAACAACAATAAAATAAGCCAAAATCAATAGTACCTTTGATATGCCGAATAATTCGCTTTAAAACTTTGAAGTGGGTCATAGTAGGTGTCTCCATAAATCTACTCACAAGTTCCACTCTAAAAGGAATATTCAGACGAGTGTATAAAAAATATCTCAAACTTACAACTAATCTCTTAAATGTTGTAGAGTTTATTCTCTCCCCTTTATCATTCTTAGACATCTTCACTCCACACTTAATTGGAGTATTCACTTTTGAGTAATCATTAATCTTGAACTTCTTGAGAACCCCTTTATAAACTTCTCTTGATTCACAAAGATTCCATCTTCTCCTTGTATGATCTTAATCCCTAAGTAGTAGGACATGAGACCAATATCCGTAATCTTGAACTCCTTGGTCATTGCTTGCATGAAGTCTTCAGACATCTTTGGATTATTTCTTATAAAGATTAAGTCTTCCATATACAAACATACAATGAGAGTATCACTACTCTTTTTGATCTTTATATAGATAACATATTCATGAAAGGATTTAACAAATTAATTTTCTAAGAAATAGCCATTAATGCAATTATACCAAGCCCTTGGGGCTTGTTTCAATCCATACAAGACTTTATTCAAGTTTAAAACCTTGTCTTTATGTCTTTTTACTTCATAACCCATAAGTTGCTCAATGCAGACCTCTTCCTCAAGAAAACCATTAAGAAAGGCTAATTTGATATCCATTTGATAGATTCTTCATCTATATTAGGCAATAATGACAATTATTAATTGAATGGTCTCTAATCTAGCAACGGGAGCAAAAACCTCATCATAGTCAATCATATGCTTTTGACACCTATTTGCTTTTTTCTTTTAGCATTCTTATTTTATTTATAGATCCACTTGACACCTCTTGGCTTCTTTCCATTTGGTTTAGAAACCAATTTTCATGTGTCATTCTTCTCAATTGATGCAATCTTCTCATCCATAACAATTCTTTATTTTGCATTTTTTATTGCTTCTTCAAACACTATAAGATCACATGTAGTAAAGTGACAATATAATGTTACATTATCAATAGGATTAGTTACCTCATATAATTCATCAAGGCTCCTCATCTTTTTTGGTGGACTTGATGGAGTGCCACTACTTAACCTTTCACTAGAAGAAGAAGAAGGAGAAAGAGAAGGAGAAAGAGAATGAGAAGTTAAGCTCATTAGTATAGATGAAGGTGTAACTATAGGTTCTTGATGATCTTCATATCTTTCTTCCTCTTCATTAAGAACTAATAGGAAGTAATATTTCTCACCATCATTTAGCTTCCAATCCCATGCTCCTTCTTCATTAAACTCAACATCTCTATTAATCACTATTTTTTCTTCGTTAGGGTTGTAAAGTTTGTATCATTTGGACTTTTGATCATAGCCCAAAAAGATCATCTTTTTGCTCTTGTCATCTAGCTTGCTCCTTACTTGATAATCTATATGCACATAGCCAATGCTCTAAAAAACTTTCAAGTAAGAAACACATAACTTTATTTTACTCTATGCTTCTTGTGGAGTTATGTTATCAAAGCCTTTGATAGGACATCTATTTAACCAGTAGATAGCATAATCTACAAATTTGGCCCAAAACTCTTTAGGTATCTTCTTGGTTTCAAGCATGCTTTTTGCCATATTAAGGATGATTATATTTTTTCTCTCCACCATCCCATTTTGTTATGGGGATGTAAACATCGTTAGGAGTCTCGTTATACCATGATCTTCACCAAAGCTCATTAAAACCATTAGAACAAAATTCACCCCTTTATCCGTCCTAAGTGATTTTATAGAATCATCACTTTTTTTTCAACTAATGCCTTAAATTTCTTAAAGTAACTAAATACGTTAGATTTTTCTTTTAAGAACCATACCCAATTTTTTCTACTATAATCATCAATAAAAAGTAGAAAATATAGATTTTTACCAAACAAACATGATTTGATAGGAACATAAACATCAACATGTATTTCTTATAGGGGTTGACTTGCTCTTGATGTAGACTCCTTCAAAAAGCTCTTGCAAAATTGTTTGCCCACTAAAAATCTTTCACACAACTAATTTAGATGTATAATGGATGGTAGACCCTTCAACATATCCTTTTATGTTATCATATTCAATCTATCAAAGTTTATATGCCCAAATCTCATATGCCAAAGCTAAGTTTCATCATTCACACATGCATTTAGGCACATCCATCTCTATGTTTAGCAAGAACATTTATTCTTTGTTATGGCTACTTTTGCAATTATAACTTCTTTAGTGTCAAGTAATGTCAAAGTATGATTTTTCATCTTAATCTCATACCTCTTTTCTAACAATTGTCCTAAACTCAATATGTTGTTTTTTTTTTTTATCGTTGGTATATAATAGACATCACCAATAAATTGATGATGTCCATCTTTTAGTTTCATCAAAATCGTACCTTTTCTTTTGATGGCAACCTTTGAATGATCTGTAAAGGTGACATTCAAGGTTGTCAAAAACGTATTTTTGACACGGCACGGAAAATGTAAAATAAACTCGGATTGTAAAAATGGATCGTAAAATCATAAAATCATAAAGAATTTTTTTTTCATACATAGTTCAAGCACCTTAAAATACATGCTTCAAATAAAAATTTATACATAGTTCAAACATCTTAAAATACATGGTTCAAATAAAAATTCATACATAATTTAAGTAACTTTTCATTAACTAACAAGTAACAAACTTAAAACAAACAATATGCTGGCGTGTCATGTAAACGAAAATTAGCTTCATTGCCTTCATCTTGCTCATTATTCCTCAGACATTCATCAATATCATTATCATCAAGAGGATTATTAGTGTCACTACTAGTACACCAACACCAATATTATGAACATTAGTGCTACTACTAGTACCAATACAAATATTATCAATGTTATTTAACTTAAAACCCCTTGAATTCTCTAAATTGTCATCAATTTGAATCTCCAAATCATCTTAAGTATCATTATTCTCCATTTTAGCATCATTAGGAATTTCTTCTTCATCACTTTCATCTTCTTTACCATTTTTTCTTCATGTTGCACTGTTAATAGCACCAAGCAAATCAAAGTTTGAATGTTTTTTTTCTTCGATTATCCAATAATCATCAAATGAAAGAGCATCTACTACACCAAAATCATCAACTTGCCTTTTGACTTGGTTATCATTCAATTTCAGATTGCACATTACAAATACCAAGTCATTCATTTTTCTATGATCCAAACAATTGCTTCGGTTTATATGAACTTAAATAAACAATTCAAATTTATAAGATTTTTATCAAATATTTCAACATTTAAAATAAAAAAATAAAAAAACTCACCATTTCAAATGTACTCCAGTTACGCTCACATCTAGATGAAGTACAAGTCAAGCTTAGAACTCAGATTGCAAACCTTTGTAATTCTGGACATTCATCCCCATAAGAATCCCACCATTGAGCTGGAGGTTTTTTTTTTATATCTTGTTGTCTTGGCAGTTTCAATGCCAAACAACCCATTTGCATCCTTGAATGATTCAAGTTGTTGGTCGATTTTGCACCTTTCAATTGCATCAGACACCATCCTTTCTAAGCATTAATATAATCCAATTTTAATGTTGGCATTAACCTTAAAATTGGGATTATAATGATAATAAGGATTCAAATAATAAGTTGCTGCATGTAAAGGTCTGTGGAGTTGAAGTTCCCATCTTATATCAACAATATTCCATATAGGTATATAACTATAAAAAAAAACAATAAAAATATTATTACAATCGAGGAATATCTCAATTGGAAGTATCTCTAAAGACATTCATATTACTAGATGACAACATTTGAAATACAAAATTAGCAAAACATATACCTTTTTTTTTCACAGAACCAAAATTCACTTGTATCTTCTCTTTTGCTTGATCAATTGCTTTATATATAAAATCCATAGCTGATTTCTCATCTGAATCAACTAATCGAAGAACTTTAATTAAAGGATATGCTGCCTTAATACATATAGTGACATCATGTGAAAACCTGTTGTCCAAAATATAATTTTGAATTCGTTTCCCTTCTTCTATTTTTGCAAACCTACATGAACTCCACTGTTTGGAAGTAAACATAGTCATCAACTATATTTTATGATCATTCAAACATCCTAGAGTCAAATATGCAATAACAGGTGATTCTCCTCCCCTTAGCAATAGTTACTTGATGCACCTCTAACTTCTTCTCAAAATCTTCCAATATCAAGTCAATATAATAGGCAACATATGGTGTCCAAAACAAACTCTTTCTTTTTTCCATCAATAATTGTCCTATTGCCTTATAATTTACAGCATTATCGGTGACTAGGACAACATTTTCCTCCCTAATCCTTTCCACAATGGCATCTAACATCTCAAATACCTTATCAGCAGTGTTGGACATATTAGAAGTATCCACCGATGACAAAAAAATTGTCCTTTAGGATTATTAACCAAAAAGTTACAAATACAATGTCTTTTTTTATCTGCCAATCCATTAGACATTATTGAACAATCTATTTTTTTTTTCCATTATAGCTTGTACTCCTTAAGCAAGTTCATTGTTTGATCCACTTCTTGCTTCAAATACTTCTCTTTAATATCATGGTAGGATGGAGGCTTGAAACCTGGCCTATACTTTGCAACCAATTTAAGTGCCTTAAGAAACTCAAGGTTTTTTACACAATTAAATGGAATTGCACTAGTGTAGAAAAACCTTGCAAATTATCGACATGCTTCTTTTCTAATATCCTTTTTTAGCAATTGATTTAGGGTTGTTTGTGTACTTCCACTACCACTAGCTGCTCTCTTTCCTTTGTCTTTGGAGCTAATTTCTTTTATTTCATCATCATTATCATTTCCAATATATTGATGAGCCTCTTTTCAGTTGCTTCTAGATTTTTCACCAAAACACCCAAAATCATCTGTTTAACATTTTCTGGTACTTGTTGACATGGCTCAACATCCTTATGAGTGCAAACCAAATATTGTTTGAAACGAAAAATACCTCAACTGATAATTGTTTTTGCAATACTTGCATTGAACTTTTCTAGAATTCTTATCAATATCTATACTATATTGCCATCCCACATCAAGCCTATTACTAGAAGAATTTTTTCTAGATGCCATAAGTTCAACAATTTAAGAATCAACTCAAATCATCCCTGTAATCAATCCAAATATTTTATGATTGTAATTAAATTTTTGTTAAAAAAGAAGTACCATAATACATGTGTTAGAACAATAATGCAGCCAGTAATGGGGACATTTGTAAGGTTAAAACAAATAAACTTTAAATCATAGAGAATCAACATTTTTATCCATATACAACTTCAACAATTTCCAAAACCATTTGAATTCGAAGACAATTATGAAAATTGTAGTGACAATTTAGAAAACTATAATCATGACCAGGAATATAAATCCCTTAAGCAGAGTGCATCTAGACATTAAACATCCCATATGAGCTATCTCATTGAATTAAAGTTTGTTGCACCACCAACATCTAGGCAAGAAAAAGAAGATATCCTCTCCAGTCAATAAGCTCAACTATAAACAATATAATTTAACACTTAGACTATAGTTTAAGCAATAAACTATCCACAAAGCCAATTAGCCATAAACTGCAAATTCAGTTCCATCAATTATAACTTATTCACATAGCAGAACCAGATAAGCAGTAACTAAAGATATGGAGAACACCACCTATGATGCAGAACATCAAATTCAGCCCATCAAGTTAAATATAGCCCCCTTTATTGAACAAAACAAATCTAGCAATATTCTATAGATTCACATATAATTAGGCAGTTGAATTAAGAGAAAACCACTATCCATCAATATTCTATAGATTCATAGATAATTCAATCTTCAGTACCATGACTCTTTATTTTCACATTTTGACTCAATAGACATTTTGTCGCTGTTGATAAAGAGGAAGTCATGAGCCATTGATGATGGGGAAAAAAAGAGAGCATTGCCGCTGTTGATGAAGAGGAAGCCGCGAGCCGTTAATGATGGGAAAAAAGGAGAGCGTTGCAGCCTACTATTATTGATGAAGATTGAAGAGGAAGCTATGAGCTGTTAATAGAGAAAGAGATTAGGGATTTAGGGTAAATGTTCTATAACTTATGTTCTCTCTATGTGTGTGTGTATTAGCTAATAAAAAGAAGTGAAGAACATTTACCTAATAACCAATAGCAATTGGAAAATTAGAGCCTGGAGGAAACAATAACTGCAGTTTATTTTTTTTGTTGAAATCGTTAAAACAATCTTTAAATTGTTTTTTTACACGATTTCACCTGATTTTAACCATTTTTGAGTTTTTAAAACAATTTCACACGTTAAACATATACTGACTCATAAAATCATACAATTTTACGAGTTAACTCGCAATTTTAACAACCTTGGTGACATTACCTTTAATTGCTTCATCAAGTTCTATGAACTTGTCTTTATCTCCACACATGTGGTTTTGGCTCCATTATCTAGATATCACATGTTCTCTTTGTCTTGCATTCTCTCTATGACCTTAGTAAGGTAGCTTCCTTCTCCTTTTCTATCATAAGATTTGCATTCTCCTCAACCTTCATGGTTGAAATCCAATAATCCATAGAATAATGACTTGTCTTTTGACAATTATAGCATTTAACTTTTGATTTGTCAAACCTAGATATCAAATTGCTACTGTTAGGATAATCGGTCGACCAATTTGCTTCATGTGGTTGACCGGTTTACCTGTTGAGGCTACTTGGCCTCCTCTTCTAAATCTGTCTCTTGCTCCTCTTCCTTTACTTTGTCCATGTCCTCTACCCCTATGGGAATATCCAAAACTATTTTGCTTTGAAAAAAGTGCTTGTGCACTCATATCCTCTTGAATCTCATTGACTATTTTCTCATGGGCTTATAATTTTCTTATGAGACCTTGTATTAAAAGGACATCCATATTTCACGATTCCTCTATCATACAACCATATAATGAAACTTCTTTTGCATTGAGCATAGGATCTTCTTTACCACATGTGTCTCTTTTATCTTCTCTCCATATCTCTTTATTTTATTGTATATGACCATTACTCTTGCAAAGTATTTTGAAAAATTCTCTGATTCAAGCATTTGTAACTTTTTAAAGTAACCACATAGCTTCTGTAGATATACCTTTCTCACATTGTCAGCTCCTTGGTTTGATTCTTACAAAACTTCTCATGCTTGCTTGGCAGGTGGTTACATTGGCCACTATCTTGAAAGTGGTATCATCCAAACATTGTTGGATGATTTTAGTGCTTGTTGATCTTTTCTTTATGCATTTTGCATGGTCTTTTTTAGGCTAAAGTCAACATTGCTCCATCTATAGGCTCCTCAAAGCCTTTTTCAACTATCTCTCATGCATCTTGGGAACTTAGCCAAGTTTTTACTAGAATACACCAAGTTTCATAGTTGTCTTTTGTCAACCTAGGACATTGAGTAGAAAGTTTGGATTGACTTTGTCAAATAATCAAACTTAAACTCTGATACCATTTGTTGGAAGAGGTATAGGTGTGGAATAAGATCAACACAACAATGAAAGGTCAAGAACTCAATAATAAGAAGAAGATTGAGAGGAAGGTATATTTTTATTAAGTGTTTCTCTCTAAGCTCTCTTAGGTATTCTCTCTATTTTTATGCTTATTAATAATGCTGAATTACAAGTTTTTTTTATAGGCATAAAGTCCTAGACAAAAGGGTTGCTAATAATTGATATTGTTTGATTAATCTTTCATGATGTGGAGACTAATGACATTAGTGGTAACTGATAACTGATATTGTTTTTATCTAATTAACCATATGAGTAGTGACATGATCAAAGAGTTGATGTCGTATCTCAAATACAGGAGTGTCAAAGTAATAAATAACCCGGCAAGACCGGGGTCGAACCGCAGGAGGTCAACTATATAAATTACAAATAAAGAGAAAGATTTGAAGAGAATAATAACAGAAAAGGAGTTGAAGAGAGTTTTGGGATGTGATATTGGTGTAAGGATTAAACAATGATAAAATAGATGTCAAGGTTAGAGGATTCATTAATGATATTTCAAATAAATATAATATAAACTCTTTTTATTACTCAACTAGAAACCACACACAAAGGAGATTCCAATCGGATGATTTATCGTTATTAGCTCATTATAAATTATTAACATGATCATATTAATCATCTTATCTAAGTAACACCATACTTATAAATATCATCAGGCATTCATGTTGTTAGCTTATGTTAATAACAAATCAAGTTCCGATCATAATAACGATATCGGCCGAAGACTATGAAGGATGAAGCATTTGATGTACTAAGTATTATACAACATAAATCTAGACTAACCATTTAACAAGCAAGGTATTAAGAATTAGTAAGATAAAAAGATAAAACATGTTAATAACAATCTTTCTTGGATATAAACATTAAAATCCATGTTGAGTTTATATTATACCTAATCTAACACCACTAGTGAAACCTTTTCACCTTGACATAATTAACTTAGCTAAAAATAATGAAGAAGAAAAACATAAATAAACAATATAAGAACATATACATGATATAAGTTAACTAAGTATAGAAAAGGAAATGAAAAAAGCATAAATAAGAAATTAATATAGCAAGAAAGAAAACTTGAACATTACAAAGAGAGAAAGCAAGAAGATGTTTTTGATCTGAAAAATAGGATGACTAAATAAATGGCAAATGCTTACTTTTATAGGTTAAAATTTGGAACTATTGATTGGTTGACAAACTATTTAGTTGGTGGCCAACCATTGATTTGGTAGCTGGTTTTTGACATTGTTGGCTACTGGTTATTGATATTGTTGGCTGGCCAAAACATCATTGCTAACATCAGAATTAGAGCCCATTGTATTTATGAAAGTTGTGGACAATTGTCTCAGCTTTCTAACAAAAAAAAAATCAGAGCTCATTTGGACTTCTAGAACTCAAGATATGAGCTGAATACCGAACAGTGTCTGAGTTGCAGGACATATTTTGGCTTCTCCGTTGTTGCTAAGATTTGAACTTGAAAATGGTAGAATTGATTCTTGAACTCCCATGAAATTTTTAGATTTATGTCTTAGCTTTCCATCCATATAAAGCAGACCTAAATCCAAGGTCTACAACTCTAGTTATGATCCAATAACAGAATGATGTTCAAGTTTGAACCAGCATCTCTTCTCTTAGTCCTTTCTTTGTCTTCTTAATTTCAATAGTTAATCACATCAATCAATCCTTTGAATTGTGAGACACACCTGCATTCAAAACAAGCATTTACCATCAATTAAAGATATATTATATTATCAGACTTGTTATTATAAAACATGTTATAGTTAGAGAATTTAATGATACTTTAGTGCAATATGATTCTTTATTGAATAATAATTGAATAATGGATTGTAAACATCCAAAAAGAGAGAGAAGTAAAGTTGAAATGACTCCACCATCGCTGCCGATTTTAGAAATCGGTAGCGGCACAGTGCAAATATGTCTTTGGCTGCCGATTTTTGATTTAGTAGCGGCATAATTGGCTGCTAATTTTTGAATTGACAGTGGTAAAGTTTTTGGTTACCCATTTCTGAATCGACAGTGAAACAGTTTTTGGCTGTCGATTCGGCAGCGGCATAACTGGCTGCCCATTTCTGAATTGGTAGCGACACAATTTTGCTATCGATTTATGAATCGAAAACGATGTAGTTATTGGCTACTGATTTCTGAATCGATAGTGGCACTGTTTGGCTATCGATTTATGAATCGGTAGTGGCACAGTTCTCGCTGCCGATTTAAAAATCGGCAGCGACACTATAAAACTTAAAAAAAAAATTATGTTGGACCGGCCTACCCTAGGGGAGAATGGGAATAGAAACCAACCCAAGGATAACCCAAAAGGGGGATAAGGACAATCTTGGTCCAATATCCAAACACCTCTTTGCATTTAAGAGGGGTATAAATGCATTAAGGAGAGAGAAAGAGGCACTCTTTCCAAAACGAGCTGCATGCTCTTGCCTTCTTCCTCTCCCTAAAAATCTGCCTGCAACAGTTGCATACCCAGTTGCATGTACCACCTTTAAATGCTAGAAAAAAAGGATGACTAAGGGAAAGACAAAAGTGGCCGAAGCCATGGAAGAAGAAGGAGTCCAAACCCCTTCCTCATAATCGGCCAACAGTTATGATTGCAACAACAACCACCCTCTCCAAGAAGAAGACCCACTTACACTAGTTGTATGTCCCATGCCTTGAGTGTTTGAAGAAGAAGAGAGCTAGGGAATTACGTTAATGACTGAAACCATGAGAGGAGAGGGAGTGTGACAGACCCGCTATACAACATAGATGGAAGAGAAGGAAAAACTGAAGTTGAGGAAAGAACCATGTCACCAAAAGCTGCTCAAAAGTTGTAAAAAATGTGAGGTAAAAGAAGTATTCTTTCTTGGCTGGTTGTTGCCTCACGATTTCAGAACAAGGAAGGGATGAAAACCCCAAAGTAGAAGGTTTAATATGCATGCACTCATAGTTTCAAAAATAATTAAATGGAAGATCTAAGTGGAATGATTGATGAACTTGAATGAAATGTAGAATGAGATGAAGAAATGCAAAAATTATGATCTTGTTGAACTCTTAAGGACATACTTGAACTAAAACAGAATGCATGATGGTGTTATTATCTTGATGCTTGCATGTATGATAAAAGAACTTGTGTTAGAAAGGGTTATGTACAAAATTATGTAGTCATTGGGACCTTGACCCTGTTGAAACAAAGCTGGAACTATGTTGGTGTTAATGACATAAATTTCTGCTTGTGTTTGATGAAATTGTAGAATAATATGTTAAGATGATGTTATGTGTAGAGTTATGTTGTTTGTAGTGAATTAGTTCGCTGCCAAATTGTGTGGTATGTAGAGAATTAGTTTCGCTGTTGATTTGTGTTATCTGCAACGAAGGAAATTTTGTTGCCGAATTGTGTTGCCTAAAACAAATTAGTTTTAATATCAAGGGTGTTGTCTGCAGTGAATTAGTTTCGCTGCCAATTTTGTAACGACTCGACTTTTTCAAGGCCAAAATTGATGAATTTTTTTTATCGTCTGGTTTCTGAATGTTTTTCACCATATCATTCTTTAGATTTATCATTGCATTTTGTTCATTAACAAGGCACAATCTATGTAGGATAACGTAAATCAACATTCTCATAAAACAGATTCTCAATACACGTGTCCATAATATTATATTTCCATACTCATAGGTTTACATTACATCATGTTGACATGCTCATAAATTAACATTCTTGTTCTAGTCTTGTTAACATCACGAGATCATACAAGAGTGTCGAATAACAAGTTACACAACTAGTATTGTTATTATCCTAACCTCATGTAATTTCATAACATGACATCCTCATTAGATGAATACCTCATATGTATATTTATACACATCATATCAACTTGTTCGCACATTCACCTCCTTGTCCTATTTCAATTTTTCATTACTAATCTTTACAAAAGGGGTTGGACAACTAATTTAGTGATTAACATGTCCGTTCAAATAGAACTCATATCACTCATAACATGCGAATATATAGTTCTTTTCAAAATATGTGAGTTGCGAAACGGATTTCCCTACGCACCATGTTGGTATGATGTCCCTGTTATAGCACAAGATAATTTCAAGCATTATAGGCAATTTAAGGAAGCATAATAAAACAATATTAACGTTACATTTCATTCATGGACCAAACGAGCATAATTCTATCATTTCTCTTTACTTCTGTAAATACCACCGTTGATAATTCATCAATTACCAAGGCTAATCACAATACTCAAACCCAATCAATCATCTCGAATACCATTAACCAAACTAGCGTTATTCTCTGTTTAAAGCATAATAATCATAGTTCTTTCAAATACTTAGTATACAAAACATAGTGTACATGAATGCATCAATTCTTGAAACTAACTCATAAATCTCAAATCTGGCTATCCTCTTAGGATACCATTAGCCGAAGCCAATCATTTATTCATCTCGATCATCCACTTAGGATGTTATTAGCTGAAGCTAATCATTTATTCATCTTGGTCATCCACTTAGGATGTCATTAACCGAAGCTAATCATTTACTCATCTCGACCACCCACTTAGGATGTTATTAGCCGAAGCTAATCAATCATTTATCCCGGTCATCTATTCGGATGCCATTAGCCGAAACTAATCAATCATTTATCCCGTTCATCCATTCGGATGCTATTAGCTGAAGATAATCAATCATTTATCACAGTCATCCAATCGGATGCCATTAGCTGAAGTTAATCATTAACCAATCAAACATTCTAGAGGCGGTTTATGAAATCACTATAACATGGTAATATCCTTTGAATTGCCCATTCAAATGATTCATAACGACTTGACATTCACTGCAATATAATAGCAAACCCTTCGTGATACTCGTACAGACGTTTCATAATAGTTTAACATTCAGAAAACAAGATAACAGATCATTTATAATACACAATCAAACATTCCATAACAGTTTAGCATTCAGTAACACAACAATACACCATTCATATTACTCATCCAACCATTCATGACAACTAATGTTCAATACAATACAAAAATAGATCCCTCGTAATACTCATACAACCATTTGTGATAATTAAAATTTAGTATAATACAATGGTATATCTTTTGTAACGAATCACAGATTCGGTGCATAACACATAATTTCAGCAACGAATCACAGATTCGCTGCATAACACACTTTCAACAGCGAACATGGATTTGCTGTAGACAATGCAAATTTAGCAGCGAATGTTGATTCGCTATAGACAACATGATTTGGCAATGAAAATTGATTCGTTGTAGGCAACACCATTCGGCAGCAAAACCTTATTCGCTGTAGACAACACAATTCAACAGGAAAAATTCCATCACTGCAGACCATTTAATTCAGCAGCGAAACTAATTCGTTGCATTCAACACAATTCGACAATGAAACTGGTTCACTGCAGGCAACACAAATCAATGGCGAATGCTAATTCACTGCAAACAACTCAATTTCAGCAGCGAATCACACATTCGCTGCAGAACACACTTTTAGCAGCGAATGCTAATTCGCTGCAGCAAACACACTTTTGTGCAACGAATGTTAATTCGTTGTAGACAACTCAATTTCAGTATTGAATCATAAATTCATTGCAGATAATATGATTTTGGCAGCGAAACACAGATTCGCTGCAGACAACACCCTTTCAACAACGAACTTTGATTCGTTGCAACCTACACATTTTTGGCAATGAATCTTCATTTGCTGCAGACAATTCAACATGAACACATGAATTTCAATTCCAGCATTAAATTTGTTCATAGAACCCAGTTGAATCACACAATTTCAAGCATGAACACATGCATTTCAGTTCCAGCATTACATTTGTTCATACAACCTAGTACAATCACACAATTTCAAGCATGAACACATGCATTTCATCACACAATATGTTCTGTTCAGCCCCCCCACTATGGCCGGTCATCTTTCCAAGTTCATGAATTTAAAATTTGTTCATTTCCTTTCTTAAGTATTCTAAAATTTCACCCCCATTCAATCCCATTTTCGTCCCTCTTCTTAGTCTAGTTTTTCCTTAATAGCTAGTGCAAGAATCCTAGGCTATTTACTTGGGGTTTCCTTCTCCCTTTTGGTCCTAAGCTCATAACAACAAGAGAAGAAAGGTTCTAGTTCATACCTTATGATTTTAAGTGGTTTTAGGAAAGGATTTAATGGTTTTTTTTTCCTCTTTTTTTGTTCAGTTTTCCTCCCATTTCTTCTTCTGTTCAGCTTTCTATCACAGCCCCTCTCCCTACATTATGAAATATATTATTTTTTAATTAATTACAATTTCAATCACAGTTTTAACCAAACATATATTTTAATTTAACAGATAACAACTAAAAATATTATTTTTAAATTTATTTTTTTAAAACCACTACCATAAAAAGCTATCGCCCCCCTCAAAAAAATATTTTTTAATTATTTTTTATTTAATTGCAATATCAATTGCAGTTTTAACCAAAGTTATATTTTAATTTAACTGATAACAACTAAAAATATTATTTTTAAATTTATTTTTACACACACATACACACACACACACACACACACACACAACCTTTGACTTCTAAGCTCTCTAATATTTATGCGTGTATATCATTAGCCATTGGGGGCCTGAAAATCCATTTATTTTAAAATAAATTTCACCCCCATCCTACCCTCTAGCTCTCCCTTTGCTTGCACATGTAGTGAAGTGAACATGCAATTGGGTTGTGAGTTTTTCTCTAGATAGAGGGAAGGGTCTGCTGCAACTATTAGGGTTGGTTTTGGGAAGAGAAGGGTCACCTTCTCTCTTCTTCTCAACTCTCTACACATTCTTCACTCAAGAGGGTTTGCATGTAGGTGGTCTGGTCGGTTTTTCTTGGGGGGGAGAGAGGTTCAGTTGCAACTGTTTCAAGGGGAGAGGAAGAGTCACCGTTTCTCTCTCCTTATATTTATAGCCCTTATAAGTGTGCTGGGGTGTTTGGGCACTTGACCAACACTGTACTTACCCCTCTTTAGGGTTATCTTAGGCTGGTTTCTATTCCCATACTCCCCTAGGATAAGCTAGTCCAACATAAATTTTTGTTAGGCTTTACAGTGTCGTCGTCGAATCAGAAATTGATAGTCAAATTGTGTCGTTGACAATTCAGAAATCAGCAGCCAATAACTGTGGCACTGTCGATTAAAAAATCGACAGCCAAAAACTTTGGCGCTGCCGATTCAGACATTGACATCCAAAAACTTTGTTGCTGTTGACTCAAAAATCGACATCCAATAATTGCGTCGCTGCCGATTCAAAAATTGACAACCAAAAGCTTTGCCGATGCCGATTTAGAAAACAACAGCTAAAAAAACTTTGTCGCTGTTGATTCAGAAATTGGCAGTGACAATGGAGTCATTTTCGGCTTTAATTTACTTGTTTTTGTGTTTACAGATTTGGAGTGTTTGCAGAGAATTAGTTTCCTTGTCGATTTGTGTTGCCTATAGTGAACCAGTTTCGCTGTCGAATTGTGTTGAATGCAGCAAATTAGTTTTGCTGCTGAATTAAGTGGTCTGCAGCGAATTAGATTCGCTGTTGATTTGTGTTATCTACAGTGATGGAATTTTTGTTGTCGAATTATGTTGTTTGTAGCGAATTAGGTTTTGCTACCAAATGGTGTTGCTTACAACGAATCAGTTTTCATTGCCAAATCATGTTGTCTACAATGAATCAGCATTCGTTGCCGAAATTACATTTTCTACAATGAATTTGTGCTTGCTGCTGAAATTATGTGTCTATAGTGAATCAGTGTTCGCTACTGAAATGTGTGTTCTGCTGTGAATATATGATTCACTGTCGAAATTAAGTTGTCTAAAACGAATCAGCGTTTGCTTCCAAAAGTGTGTGTTATGGTGCGAATATCTGATTCGCTGTCGAAATTAAGTTGTCTACAACAAATTAGCATTTGCTACTGAAAGTGTGTGTTCTGCTGCGAATTTGTGATTCGCTTTCAAAATTAAGTTGTCTGCAGCGGATTAGCTTTCGATGCTAAAATTGAGTTGTCTGCAACGAATTAGCATTCATTGCTAAAATTAAGTTGTTTGCCATGAATTAGCATTCGATACCGAAAGTGTGTTGTCTACAACGAATCAACATTTGTTGATGAAGTTATGTTGTCTGCAGCGAATCAGCATTCACTACTGAAAGTGTGTTGTCTATAGGGAATTTGTGATTCATTGCCAAAATTGAGTTGTCTGCGATGAATTAGCATTCACTATCGAAATTGTATTGGCTGCAGCAAATCAGCGTCCGCTGCTGAAAGTGTGTTGTCTTTAGCGAATTTGTGATTTGCAGCCAAAACTGAATTTTCTGTATTGAATCGGCGTTCGCTGCCAAATTGAGTTGTTTGCTATGAATTAGCACTTGCTGCCAAGAGTATGTTGGCTGCAATGAATTAGCATTTGCAGCCGAAAGTGTATTGACTATAGAGAAATTGTGATTTGCTGTCGAAATTGAGTTGCCTACTGCGAATTAGCATTCATTGTTGAAAGTGTGTTGGCTTCAGTGAAGTAGCATTCACTGCCGAAATTGAAATGCCTACAGCGAAACAATTTTCGCTGTCGAATTTTGTGGCTTGTAGCAAATCAATTTCGCTGTCAAATTGTGTGACTAGCAGCGAACCAGTTTTCGTTGTCGATTTTCTATAATAGACTTCCCGATCAGAAATGACTTAAATGCTTGCAACAATTTCATTATATGATAGTGTAAGATGTGGGACATTTGAATGTGAACATATGGATTCTTGAAATAAGTATGGTGATGATTGTGATTTAAGGATGCGAAAATACTGATTTGTGGCATTGATGTCTTAGGTGGTGCGGCTGGGATCGGACCATTATCAGGACAAGGATAAACCATAGATGGAATAGGTAGGTGGTTCCCACCTTTTTCTCATATGATGTTTGTGTTTTGAAATGATTTACTTATAATGATATATTATTAAATCCTTGATAAATGATGAAACGACAATGAAGTGTTTGATTGAATTCTGAATGATTGTCGAAATGACTATGAAATGTCGATCGAGTTCTTGATGAATGTTGAAACAATGAAAAAAATGTTAATGTTCTGAAATGACCTGTTCAAGGTGGATATATTTTCGTGTGGCGATGAATATTAAACCGACTATGACATGTTGATTGGACTATTATGAATTTGGGTTGCTGATGAATGATTGTTTGAGTATTACGAAGGATCTACTATTGTAGTTTATTGAAAGTAATTGTGACGAATAGTTATATGAGTATTACGAAGAATCTACTGTTGTATTTTTATGGAATGTAATTGTGACGAATGATTGTATGAGTATTATGAAGGCTCTACCATTGTATTTTATTGAATATAATTGTGATGAATTTTTGTATGGGTATGACGAGGGATATATTGTTTTATTGTATTAAACATTAACCGTCATGAGTGGTTGGATGAAAAATATAAAGGGTTTATTGTTGTGTTATACTGAATGCTAAACTGTTATGGAATGTTTGTTGGTGTATTACAAAAGGATATAATATCTTGTTATAGTGATTACATAAACTGCCTCTGAAATGTTTGATGAGTTAATGATTAACTTCGGCTATTGATATCCTAAGTGGATGATCAGGATTGAAAAATGATTAACTTCGGCTAATGGCATCCTAATTAGATGACCAGGACTGACAAATGATTAGTTTCGGCTAATGACATCCTAAGTGGATGACCGGGTTTGATAAATAAATAGCTTCGGCTCATGGCATCCTAAGTAGATGACCTGGATGAACAAATGATTAGCTTCGGCTAATGACATCATAAGTGGATTGCCGGATTTGAGAGTTATAAGTTAGTTTCAAGAGTTGATGCGTTCGTGGGTACTATGTTTTGTATATACCAAGTATATCAAAGAATTACGATTGTTATGCTTTAAACAAAGAATAAAATTAGTTCGGTTAACGATTTTCGAGATGGATGACCAGGTTTGAGTATTGTAATTAGCCTCAGTAATTGACGAATCATTAAGGGTGGTATTTACATAAGTAAGGAGAAATGAAAGAATTATGCTTTTTTGGTTCATAAGTGAAATGTAACATTAAATTGCTTTATTAAGTTTTTTTTCTAAATTGCCTATAATGCCTGAAATTGCCTTGTGTTGTAACAGGGACATCATACCAACATGGTGCGTATGGAAATCCATTTCATGCCTCACTCATTTGAAAAGAATTATATATTCGCATGTTATGGGTAATATGAGTTCTGTATGAACAGACATATAAATCGCTCAATTATTTATCCAACCCCTTTTGTAAAGACTTGTAATGACAAAATGAAATGGAACACGGATGTGAATGTGCGATCATGTAGATATGATGTGTATGCATATACATATGTGGTATTCTTCTTATGAGAATGTCATGTTGTGAAATTACATAAGGTCAGGATAACAAAAGTACTAGTTGTGTAACTTGTTGTTCGGCACTCTCGTATGAACTTGTGATGATAACGAGACTAGAACAGGAATGTAAATTTATATGATATAATGTAAACCTACGAGTATGAAAATGAAATATTATAGGCATATGTATTGAGAATATGTTTTATGAAAATGTTAATTTACATTATCCTATGTGGATTGTGCCTTGTTAATGAATGAAATGCAATTATAAATTTGCAGAATGATATGGTGAAAAATTCTAGAACCAGACGGAAAAAAAAATTCCATTGATTTTGGCTCTGAAAAAGCCAGGTCATTACATGGATACTTGAAACCCGATGAATATTGTATGAATATAACAAAACCCAACATGTAGATACCCATTGCCATCCCTATTCACATCTTTAACTAATTGGTAATTGATCTAGTCATATTCTACATAAGTAAACTCAATTCTTCCATGTCCTTATAAAGTATGCTAGCTTGAATGTTTAGTTCAAGCATGTTTAGTTTCGATTGATAAGTGAATTTAATGTTATATTATTATCTAGGATAAAAAATATTAGAATAAACCATATGAAAGTAATTTTTTAAAGAAATATTTTGATAATTTAAATTTGAATACATAATTGATTAGAAAAAAATAAATCTCAATTTGAAAAAACTAATTTGGAAAAACCCTTACTATTTAGTTAAAAAATAAAAAAATTATTATAAGCATGTAATATGTGATATGAAAATTAATGCGTGAGTATGAGTACTAAATTCTACAAGTTATCTTCTCTAATTTAATCGAAGTTCAATTTTTTATTTGATGTTTTGGTGATCGTCATGGCGTAGACAACATGCATCTATTTGTGTTAGAAATACAAGAACGACAACTTCATGCTAAAACTACTCATAGGTAGGCTCGCTTGAAATTATATATATATCATTTTTATGCATCGAAGGAAGTGATTTATGGCTATTAGTAGGGGTGTTCAAAAAAACCGACCAACCGATTAAACCGAAAAAACCGAGAAAAAATTAACCGAAAATACCGAACCGATAGAAAAAACCGAATAAACCGATTAAAAAATACTCAAAACCACTCGGTCCGGTTCGGTTTCGGTTTCAAAAAACTTAAGCCGATTGAACCGGACCGAACCGGACCGGTTCAATTGAATCTGAAAAACTTAAAAAACAAGGTATAAAAGCAAACATCCCTAACCCTAATTCATTTCATCACTTTCCAGCCGCCTCCCTCTCCTCTCTTCTCCTCTCTTCTCCTCTCTCTCATTTTCTCTCCTGTTAACCTAACATTAAATCCTCTTTTTGAAAGTTTTACACCAGAGCTTCTCACCTCCTCCTACCATCACTCTCTGGTCTTCCATATGGTAGCGTCATCCAAAACCTTCACTTTACTCTTATCATTAACCACAGACAACAACCCACACATCAAGAACCGGTTTCAGTTTTTCAGGCCCGATCTAGATCGTCTTCCATATAGCAGTGTCGTCCACAACCTTCACTTTTCTCCAATCAACAACCACCGACAACAACCAACACATCAAGAACCGGTTTCAGTTTTTCAAGCTTCATCTAGATCTTTTCATCTGAATGGAGTCCTATTTTATTGAGTGGAAAGTAATAGAAATTTGTGTTTGTGAACTTTATCTAGTGTTGGAAGAGCAGGGATTGCACCTTTTTTGGTGGTTATAATGGCTCCACATGCATTTGCAGATCTAAGCATCTATTTGATCTTTGATTCATTGTGAAATGAAGGAATTACAAGGCTTTGGTATAACAACAGCTGTAAAAGAAAAAGCCTATTTAATTGGTTTCCGGTTTTTCCTGCTTTTAATAGTAAAAAACCGACCCGAACCGCACAAAATTAGTTCGGTCTGAACCGGTTCTCGGTTCGGTTCGGGTCATATTGATAAGGAATATTATTTTCCGGTTCGGTTGAATTTTTAAGTTCAAACCGAACCGGACCGGACCGGACCGTGAACACCCCTAGCTATTAGTGATCCCTATGTATTATTTTGTCATAATTAAAGTACATTGCCCTGATCAGGTAATGTGTAACATCCCATATCAAGAAAAAAATGTTTAGAGTCAGGGCATATTAAATTAGTTGGTACATAACCTTAGGTCAGGCCTTACATAATGTGTTAGTTTGGATTTCATCAATACATACCTGATGATTTTGACACACTTGATGACCTAAATGATGTTATTCATTGAGGTAAAGGAAAAGATTATTAGTCAATGGTTCATGCACAATTTGTCAATTTGAGGCATGTAAAGATATCGTATATTTACAAAGTTGTATCTGGCTATTGAGTTACATCTTTACATGTCTTAGTAAATGAACATAATAAGGTGATTCATAACACCTTCATAGAAATGTGTTACGAGACATCCACATGACACTCTGTATCAGCCAACACGTAATCTAGATAATTATGAGCCTCGTGCATCAAGATGTAATATATTGGTATGTATGAATTAGTTTTTTTAACATGTAATAAAATTCTTATTTATATCTTAAAAATAATAATATAATCTTCTCTAATATATTATGTGAATTTTTTAATACGCGAGGGTCGGAGAGCTATGGTCGCAATTTGTTATGCTACCAACGATATCATGTGTGGTGCTTTCAATACTTGCTTCTCATCGTGTTGTTATTCACTTGAAGAGTTTGGGGAGGCTCAGCATTTGGATAATGCAATAAAAGAGGATGATCGTGTTTATCATGCACGACAATAACATGCTCGTGCTTCTAATGGTGCATGCCTATCAACAGGTTAATTTGTTAGATGTTTAACGATGTAATTTAATTAATTTGTAATTGAATTGATATTTTTTTATTATAATGAATTATTTTGATGTTAAGATTAATTTTTTTTATTTATAAATTTATCTATTATGAAAATTAAGTGATTTTGTTGGTTGTTGGCTATTATTATTGTTTTTGTGATTATGTGAAATGTTGGCTTGAACTATTGTTGTTGTTTTTGTGACTATGTAAAATTGTGTTTTTGCTTGGCACGGAGCTGAAATGGTTGAGATCGAGAGCAGTTGGTATTTTAATAGGTTACGCATATAGTAAATGCACTACTTATAAGTTTGTGCATTTAATATATGGCACATGTAGTATATGCAAAACCATTGTTTGTGTACTAAAAATGTAAATTATTTTTCCGGGAAATTATTTTTTTTTCCACAGTGGTAATGTGGAAAAAAACTCAAGTTTACGGGGGCCATATCTTTCCAAAGGTTCGTTAAAGTTATGGTTGTGAACAAGATTTTCTAAGCTGAGGACAGATCCTACAGCCACATTTTGGTATTAATGAAATCTGAATATGATGTGGAATCTAGGGTCTCGGAAGACCCACATTTTTCTGTCATTTCCTTTTTGCCCATACATATTCAATCAATTGGGGTTAATTTGGAGCGCTGTGTTCTTGGCAACTTGTTGCTAGTTTTTTGAGGGAAGAATAAAGAAGGAAAAAAACAAAACACAAGTCAGCCAATGTTCAAAGCATAACATATACTGATTCTGCATACATTATTTAGATTAGATACATTCCACCTGCTAGCTTTTATTCATTGGAAGGAGAAGTAAAGCTACGTAGTTGCTAGTTACAGAAGTAGCTACCAGCTTTTAAGTACTTTTAAGTTCATGGTCGCTAGCTATGGTCTTCAATTCTGATGTGCTATCCCATCATGGAAGTGTATAACCTACAAGAACAGCAATGTTTACCTTACGATGAGTGAGTAACGAGTGGATGCTTATAACTTAAAGAGGCAAGAAAATAACGAAGAAATCAAATGTTTACATCTAGGAATGAGCTGACTAACCTCCACACTTGTATCCCACTGGACGGTTGGCAATGTTGCAACGTTTGGGGATGGTAATGGCAGTTTCAATCTTGACTCCAGATGCCTTAGCAGTGTCTGAAAGCATTACAGCACAAAGACAACTTGGTTTCTGGCCCATTCTCTTCACCTGAAGGCAGCAACTGTCTGACACAGCAGCTTTCTCATCTTGTGCTGCTTCTGCACAAGGAGCCAGCTTCATTGCTTCATTGTCTGGGGAAGATTTTCCACATTCCCCCGCAGCCTCAACCCCTCCAGCAACACTCAAAAGCACAAGCAATCCCAGAAGACCGATGAATTTAAGAGGAGCCTCCATATTTCTGGATCTCAACTATATATATGAACAAATTGATTTTCTAGCTGTATGGGAATGCAATGCTCCTACTCCTATGGACAGCTTTTATACTGCAAGATGAACCTCAACTCGATGCCCAGTCCACTAATCAAAATGGGGCTAGCACTACAACAAGAGACTAATTGATATTATTGCAGCACTTGGCTTTAGAAAATTAGTGTTGTAAATTATAGTTCTTTCCAGTCCAATCAAAGGTTGGTGATTTGGGTGCCATATCATCCCATTCCATTGCATATATCCAGATGTTACCATTTTAATGCAGCGCAAAACCTTCAAAGCTCATTATCCAGCCATCTCAGTGGGTCTCTAGAAGGCTAGAACTCCAATATTACCACCACCACAAAGCTCCCCTTTGAGCCAACTACCGCAACACAGACATGCCATTATGTTGGCCAATATATTAATGGCCATTACCTTTCGCAACACCGCGTTCCTTCCACCCAAAAGCATGCGCCAAGAATCAAGAAAACTTAAAAAAAATTAAAATTAAAACTGACGCCGTTGCTGGGGGACGAACCAGGGTCACCTGCCTGGAAGGCCGAAATACTCACCAATGCACATGAAGATTAATAAGACATAACTATTTTCGACCTAATAAATACCTTAAAGGATGTTTTGTACGAGGATATTAGAGCTTACTTAGGAAAAATATCTTGAGATGCCAAAGATTCTTGTATTGTTGAGAATTCTTGAATTATTTAAAATATCAGATGTCATTGAACATTAGATTATTCATGAAGCTTGGAATGTGAGTCTTCTAAAAATAGGGAATTTTAGATGGTAAGGCATTCATTATTATTATTATTATTATTATTATTATTATTATTATTATTATTTACTTAAGTACCCCTTAATTTTTTACATTAAATTGATTGTTTATTGATCCGACATATAATCATGCATTGATTTTTCGAATAATTATTTCGAATAATTATCAATCTTCTGATTGATTATGCTATCGGTTCTTCATTTCATCATCTCGACAAGGAGAAATTACATCTGAGAATTTAATTCTATACTGATGCAAGTAATAGCTTCTCAAAATCAAACAAAATATGGGTGTTCCAAGATTTCAAAATTTTAAAATTAAAGGTATATCTATCCCAAGAAACACCATTTAAGAAGAAAATAAAATAAGAAGAAATTAAAAGAAAGAAGATAAATAAAGGTATAAATAAAGTTGTAAGCAAAGGTAAATTGAGAAAAAAAAAAGAAATACAAATTGAAAAAATAAATTTCAACTACCGAATAACCTGTTTATATCGATATAATGTTTGAATTCAATCTAAATATTTAATTTTAATCTTATAATATTATACAAATAACCTATATCAACAACAACTATTTTCCATAAAACCGACAGAATACTCCATCAATATTTAAACACTAATTCTATTAAAAAAAAACATTTACTAATTGGTTGTTGAAAAAACTTATCATCTATCATTTCTATTATGTCGATCATTCTGTCGGTAATATAATTACCGATGGAGTTACAGATGAAAAAAGCGTGTCAAAAAAATTTATCGACATCATTTCATCAGTAATTTCATCAGTGAGTATGACATATCACCGATAGAAAAGACTATTTGTAATTTTATTGGTGATTGAATTCATATTACCGATAGAATTAACTCGCCAGTGATTTAAATATTTTTAATGGAAATTCTAGTAATGTTTTCCAACTCTCTAAAACTTTCTGATGGGCTTATTTTGTCTGTCATTCCATATATGATTAACATTCAATCAGTAATTTCATCAATATTGTATTTCATATTTTATTAAAAGATAAACTAAACAAAATAGAAAAAAAAATTAAAATAAACAAAACATAAAAAAAAATTAAAAGAAAAGAAACTAAAATAAAAAAAACAAAATATTTATTATTAATTTTTAAAAATATCAACTTTAATACAACTTATCTAGAAGATAAGAGCTAAATGAGGAGGAGGAGGAGGAGGAGGAGCCGGATTTTTAGTCGAGACCTAGTGGACGATGAGGTAGACAACATGTACCACCAAGATTTGACAACAACTCCTTGTATAATCGCTTAAGTTCACTCATCTCAGACCTAAAGCTGGGCCATCTCAATGCTAAGTTAGGTTGTCTGAGTTTCAACTTATTCTCACATAATTGATTGTATGGCCGAAGATTGAGAGCTTGAACCCAATGACGAGGAACCAATAGTTGATATACTACATCTTATACGCATATCCTCAACCATAGTATTTGAGATACGGTAAATCTGATTTTTATAAGCTCCACTGAATGATCGAACCACAAATTCGGATCAATTCACGGATGGGTCAAATGATCGTCCCTGTATTTTTCCTGTAATTGTGTGTTATATGTTTCATAAAAAAAATAATTAGTAAATTTTTTTAAAAAATAATAATAACTTAAGAAAAAATTTATTGAAATCCAACTCACCAAGAACTTTTAAGCTTGGCTATCTATAAGCTACTGCACATTTTTTGACGGTCCTCATTTCACATATGAGTTTCTACAAAAAGCTCCATTGATTTGGATTGTGTCTAAGAATCGTAAACTAAAAAATGAAGTTATTGTTAGTTATACATTTTCATATACTTTTTTTAAAAAATATGTATGTGATAAAACATAATCTTACTATCCGCTTCGCATGTGAAACGAATAAAATGGATCCATTAGTGTGTATGGTAATTCAATCATGAATCTCCATGTTTTGGTTCTTTGCACTAGACTGCAACTGCTATACAAAATTTTCAAACATCACGTGCTAGATATAAGCTTCTTAGATAAGCTCTAAGATGTGCAGAGGTCTAAAATCCCTTCCCACAACCATGTCTTCCTAGCTTGAAAGACCTAAATGGATTGAATATGTCTATACAATTCGTGGTTCCATTGAATACTAAGGATTCACCCTATTAAACTGCTTCCAAGCTTCAACATCAAAAAGGTACGCCATTACTCCATCCAATGTATTAAGTGAATGGTGCCATGTCTATTCGTAGTAGTTTTTGGAGACATGAATAACCTTTGCAGTTTAGGAGTAATTGGAAAATATCAAAGTTTTCTATATGTAACAAAAGTTCTTCTCCTGCCAGTTCTAGGTTTATACCAAGAATGCCCACAAGTTCTATACTCTGTCAAATTTGTATTTTTTTAGATAGTACAGTATGTAAAGTTTGGACACAAGTGTTAATTTTCTAGTATCCTAGACCAAGGAATGTCATACTGCATTTAGTAGTATATAATTTCCCTTTCAACTTATTCCCTCCGAGTAATATGCTTCTTGCATATTCGATAACTCTTTCATAACCAACCTCACTCAGCCTATGATCTAACTTAATGGTGAACACATGTGCAACAACCGATAATTTACAGTGATTTGTACACCCATCCTATAATGGTTCATCGAAATTTTTTGAAAGATCAAAAAAACCTGTTGCATTTGCATTTGGTTCCTCATCCACGATTAAACATCCATCTCCAACTCTCTGATTAATTCCTATTGCATTTATAATCATACTCCTATAACCTTTACTATTATCATCTAGAACTTTATGCACATTGCTAGAACTAGAAGTTGACCCAACCATCCTTTCTACAATAATCTCTTAAGGTACATATAGTTCTCCGTGCGCAAAACAACACAAATATTTTTCCATGAACCTTTTTTGTAGAAAAAGTATTATAACAACATCTGGATCGAAAAACATTCTATTTTTACACCTCTTACATGGACGTCTAATGTTGCCTCTATTAAAAAAAAATTAGATTAGATAGTACATAATTAATAAAAACCCTTAACTCCATTACAATAATCCATCATGCACAACCTTTTGGGTGAAACTCAATACATCTTAGAATGATCATTCATTACTTATATGAAACCTACATGGAATATTGATGAAAAGAAATATTAATTCATAATTTGTAATAAACTTATTCAATCTACTTTTAATAGTACCTTTAAATCATTATCAATTTTCTCCAAATTGACTGAAATTTTCAACTTAACACTAAAATTGATAAAATGTGAAACATATACATTGAATAAGTCACTATTTATTTCATTAAAAAACACCTAAGTGACAAAATTAAACTAAATTTCATCAAATGACAAACAAATACAATTTTTCAAAATTTCAAACAAACACTAACATGTAAAAAATCATATATTCATACAACAAATTTCTATAGAAAAAAGCTATAAAACAAGTAAACACACAAACAAACTACATATACTACATAAAAATACAAAAAAAAAATTAACATTTTGAAAATGGGATACAACAAAAAAAAGGTAGTTTTGCTTATTTGATGTGATGAATATTTAAAAAAAAAAACACAGAATAGGGTTGTTAACAGACTTAGTGTTAGGGTGGCCGAATTTGTGATTATAAAAGCTTAATTTGTGACAAAATACGGGGGTGTTATGTGCTATTTTCTGCAGAATAAAGAAGAAGAAGAAGAAGAAATGGGGGAGGGGAGAGAGGGGTAGTTTGTCATGTTATAAATTAAATATTAAAGACAGATTCACCGATGGATATTAGCAACATGCATATTTTCTCAGTAATTCTATTTGTAATAATGACACGTCATTTTTTTCGTTCCTTCATTTCCAACTGTAATTCCCTTATTATTCATTGAAAGAAAATTTAATCGATGAATACAAATGAAAATAGCGAGGAAATATTCAATCGGTAAATGTCACAGTAATTTATTGACAAGTTTTTTTTCGTCGGTATTTTTGTTTGTATTTGATAATTTTCTGATATTGTACAAAATCCTAATGTAAACTAAACTTCTCATTTGTTGATAATCATGTGAAGTCCTAGTTAAGCTAAATCACTTTGTTAGTTTAATTTGTCATTCCCACTCTGAGTAGACCCTTCTAGTTATTTGTATAAACACAAACTCGTACGGTTGATCATTTTTTCTTGGTTGATCATGAAATTTTTTTAGTATTGTATAAAATTATGACGTAAGCTAAACTTCTCCTTTGTTGATGATCATATGAAGTCCTAATTAAACTAAATAACTTTGTTAGTTTAATTTGGCATTCCTTCTCTAAGTACGAATGAGCCTTCTGGTAATTGGCATGAGCACAAACTCCTATGGTTGATCATTTTTTCTTGGTTGATCATGACTTTTAATCGTCTAGTTTACTATGATATAGTTTTCTTGGTCAATCAGAACTCTCTTTTAATCGTCTAGTTTACTATGATCTAGTTTTCTTGGTCGATCAAAACTCTTTAAGCTTGGTTGGTTTCAATGCTCATGATCGATTTTAACTTTTGTTTTCATATTTAAATATGAATAATTATTGTTTTTATTTGGCTAACATGTAAATGTTTATTTTTTATATAAACAATAATTATTCTTACTGGTATAAACACCAACATATAACCTTGTTTTTCTCAATAATAAAACAAATAGTTTAGATTATGTGTATTTTCTTTAGATAACCAATATGTTTGTTATTTAATTTGTTAGAAGATATGTTATTTGACTTGGTAATAGAATCTTATAAATTAAATTTATTATTGATTTCAACATGTTAGTTTTAAACAAAGATAATACGTGTGTATATATCTTATATATTGTCAAATTAGATACTATTTAAAAGCAAAATAGTAAACCTGCTCATTTGTCTCGTGAATCTTTTCAATGATGAATCAAATATAATTAGAAAAAATTGCTAGGAATTTTTATTTTAAAGATTTAACCAAATACTGAATTGCAATTACAATATACAAGTTGATACATAATGTTTAAAAGGGAAAAAAATAATATTAGACCTTAGGTTGCACTTGTTATATAGGAGGTTAAAAAATTAATGAAGGAGAAATGTTAAGTTCATGTTTGGCGAAGGGGGTGAAGTTTTAAGCGTTTAAAAGGGGTTAAAGGGTGAAGTGTTATAATATTTAGTTTCCTTACTCTTTGCAATTATGTTGTGCTTTTTTAAAAAAATTAATTTTTTTATTTAAATTATTTTTTTAATTTTAAATTTATTTAATGTGCCGATATTAAAAATAAATTTAAAAAATAAATAAATAAATTATTTTATTGCATTTCCAAATAAAAAACACTTTAAAAAATAACTATTACCACAATATCAAACACTATATTATTATTAATTTAAAAATCATGAGAAAGAGTGGTACTCACATTTAATAAATTATATCCATAAATAATATAAAGGATCCCACACCTTAAAGTGGACCCATTAAGAATTAAAAATAGGATTAAAAATGATATAAGATGGAGTACACATATATAAATAAATGTTAAAAACAAAAAAATAATTTAATACCCTCCACGGCTGGGAGATAACACTTGACCCTTCCTTGAGGTTAAATGTTACTCGATCTCAATTATTCTCCTTCTCAAACTATAATGTATTAATAATGCATTAAATTATTTAATACATTATAGTTGAGAAGGAAAATAATTTAAATAGGGGGAAAGGAGGTGAAAGATTACCCTTACAATTTTAACCATACAGAGAATTTAATTCTATTCCAGGACTTATGCTTGGATTTTTGCCGTGTATTTGATCGTTGAGTTCCATGCAATTACTACAAGATTAAGGGATTGGTTTTCTAGTTTGCGGAGTAGAAAGGCTGGAGATTTAAGATTTTTTATTAGCGTGGATCAAATTATGTACCAAACAGAAAAAATATATTATTGAGTATTCTGTCCAACTTTTTAAATAATATTTGAGATTGAGATGGTAGTATAAATTATTTTTTAAAATATTATTTTTTTTTTAAATTAAAATAATATTTCTTTTAATATCGGCAACAATATAAAAAAAAATTAAAATCTTTAAAAGCATGGATGGGCACATTAATTTTGAAGTTCTTCAGTAAAACAACAGCACTTTAAAAGTAAGGTAATTCACAAAGAAAAACATGTAGGGCATTTGGTCTAGTGGTATGATTCTCGCTTAGGGTGCGAGAGGTCCCGAGTTCAATTCTCGGAATGCCCCTGAACCACTCTTTTAAATCAATTAAAATTTGCCTTTTTTTTTTGTGCGTGTTCCGGACCAGTAAATGTGCTGCTCAGTTGGGGCTGGGTCAATGAAGGAAAGTTCAACAACAAACAAGAAGTTCATCACAAGGCTTGAGCAGCATGAATGAAGCACTCAACTCATTATCAATACAGAGATCTCGTTGCTACTAAGATTTAAATAACACCATCTATGGGAAAAAAAAAAGAAGAAGAAGAAGACATGCACAAAAGAGCTAGCAGCAACTGATTTTAACAGATATCAGAAAATCTGTTCTCGGGTGTGCTGATTGTTTCTAATATAGACCCAAAAGATTCAATTCCAATTTGAGAAGCTGGGGTGTTTCGAATCACATTGTCTGTTCCCTCGATTGTAATGCCACCATCCCTGCCTTTTGTATCAATACTGAGATAATCTGTCAAGACCTTTTTCACGCCTAAACCATGCTGAGGAATTTTTCCACTGGTCATGAAGGGTGATCGGTCTCCCTTTACAGGGCTTATTCGTTGCCCAGGTGAAAAGCTTGGTGTGGTGAAAGCTGTTTTATATGGACTGTTTGAGGCTGGGACTGAGTATGGAATTGTTACACTTTTGTGAGCAATCACACTGACTTTAGAGATTGAAGAGAAATGATCCGAATGTTTTGTCAAATCATCCACGTAGAGCAGGTCATCAATTCGTGCCACAATATTAAATGCCAAGCTCTCCAGAACTCTTGAGTAGCTCTCCAAAATGGATTTCCCAACATCCTAAGAAACCAAGTGAACTGATTATGAAATTGATATTAACAGACATTCACGATGATAAAAATGTTTTATTGGGCTAAGAAATCAAAACCTTGTTGTATTGGATTTTGCTCATATCTAAAGTTGTCTGTGGAAGACCAGGGAATCGCTGCTTCAGGCAAAGCAGGAGGCTTTCTGCTCGATCAGCAAGCAAATCCCTCTTGTCTACATCAATCATCAGCTCCTTCATCAATTCCCAGGATGACTTTGAACTGGAGCGATTTGTACTATTGACAGGTTTAGAGTTGGTCTTTTTGCGCCACATGTAGATTGAGGCTTCCACTCGGTTCGCAAGTTCTATAGCTAAATGTTCGGAAGACAAATCTAGGCAATCAAGGAGACATTCTGGATAAAATTGATCCGAAGAGATACATCGATAGATGAGGTCTCCTAAACTGGATTTTCCATTCTGAAACAAAGTTTGGGGTAACAATTTTTAAGAAAAATGTCTTTCTGATGTCAAAAATTGATTCATTGATCTAAGGTGATTATACCTTTGGAAGAGCATCCATATATGATTCAGGGATTTCCATATCAGATATAGTGATGCTGTTGATAGCCATAGCAGCTTTCAATATTTGGTTTGTAGAATCACGTTTGTGCTGCAACTGCTTTCTTGAATTTTCATGGAGGCCTCCAGGAGGCACCCTAGGCACAGGTAGCCACCACTTCTCTTCTTGGCGCTGCAGGGTTCTTCGGAAAGAAGCTGATCCATCAGCATCAGGGGCCAGGATCCCTTGGTCTATGTACCAGAACTCAGTATTGTCAAAACTATCTAAGATATCCTGCATAAGAAATTCACATTCAGAATGAACTCGTGAAAATACTAGCATTTATGAACTAACTAGTGTTGATGAATCTTACAAGAAGCATGTTATCCAATTTGCGCAGAGCTGGAAGATTTATGTAAAGATCCGATCTAGGCCTGCAGGTCATAACCTGGATCACAAGTTCACAGCATTAATAAAAAAACCGAGAGAACAAATACCAGAAATCACTTAACCATTTGAGCTCTAAAGAGAATTCCTCTCTCCAGCCTTTTGCCCCCAATAACAATAAAAAAAATTTGTCACTCGTTCTATTGTCCCAAGGAGCTGTTCACTTTTAAGCATCCATGGGAATGAGATTTTTCCATGTTTGACAATAGGATTCAAATTACAAGTCCATTAATCACCAGGAAAAACAAAATATGGGGTCATTAGAACATTACTGCAATTAATGGTATAGCCTTAATTACTCAAATCTATTCTTTTGAAGTTTGCTTCTATTGGTTATAGTTTCCCAACAAACCATAATGAATTCCATTCTGAACAATTATCAATCTGTTAAACCAACAGTCTAATTCAAAACAGATGCTCAATATTCGAATTTGTCAGATTTGCAAAGACTTGCAGCATTGCACAAAAGAGAAAATTGAAAGAAATTCATGGCTGGCCACATTAACCAGGGTCCGTAACAAATGAAATGGACTAGGAAATGTGTCTATTCAGAAAAATAAAAATACAACCACACACATTCACAGTTATACCTCGAGCTTGCTCCCATCTGGAAATGTCTGCCAAGAAGGCATCAACTCCACAACGTGATCACTCACACAAAGAAACCATTCCATCTCTCTTCGCCACATTGCTTTCTTCTCTGGTGCTAGAGGCTCCAACCTCCATAGTTGCCCGAACAAGGTAGCTGCAAAATTGAGGAGAGAAAGGGCAATAACCATCAAAATAAAAGCCAATGCGTACTGTAAGAAAGTAAACTGATCAATAATACCAAAATAACCACACACACGCTCAAAAAACTTACCACATAGATTAGTAATGGCATTTGATATAGCCAAAGCTGTGCAAACCCCATTTCCACAACCAGACATATCTTCTCCGAGTAGCAACTTTGAAAACCTTTCCTTCATCATCTCAGTCTCTATCACACCGTAAACCATACTCATAACATTAAACACGTTATCACGAACTTCAAAGAGTAAATATAGAAGAGGAAGAAAAAACCAATCAATACCTGAAATTGAAGACCCTTGTTTCTCCAACTTCCTATCATCGAAATGGGATTTTTCTTCATCATCAGTTGCACTATTGGTACTTGTGCAGTCAGATACTTCATCTTTCTGTACAGGCCAACCCAATGTACGAGGAGAAGATGAGTCCTCTTCAGAGCTGCTATGACTATGCTCCCCATGCCCTGTGTTCTCAGAAGTTAAAAATTCAGAACTTGAACTGCTTTCTCTGCCCTTGTCTTCAATCAAATCGCCAAATGTCTGGACTTCACCTTTCTTTTCACCAAAGTTCGTATCTTTCTCTCTGTTACATTCATTACTCTTCTCAATCAAACCCTCCATTTCTCCTTTCTCTTCTTTCTGAACCACCCCAGGTGAATCACAAAAAGCAGAGTTGTTCACTACCATACCATTAAACTGTAGTCTTTTCAAGCAACACCCATTTGAGAACCTAGCTTTGCAATATAAGTTTCTAAGAGATTTTGAGACCCAGAAGCCCAATAGAGAAAACGATTTCAGGTTATTGGAGCTTCTTAGCTTCACTACTACAGGCGCACACAGCTTGAGACGGTAATGACAATGTTGCTCTTCTTGTTGGTGAGCTGTTTCTCTTTCTTTCTGGTGGGTGAAAGCTCTATCCATAAGGTCTTAACCATTTCTTCTTCAGTGGGGCAGAAGTTAGAACATGGAAACAAAAAAACAAAAAAAAAATCTTTGGTTATTGATTTGGAAATGTGAGGGAGCTTCCTATATAAACTATGTGTCCTGTGTGGGGTGAAGCTAGTTATGATTACTGAAACTTGCTCCAACACATGACATGAAAGAGACAGGAAAAGGCTCATCCTTCATGGTGATGATTCCATTATTTTTAACTCAATTTTTTTTGTTTTGAAGAACACAATAAAAAACGCTTCTTGTCTTGGCCTGGCTTTGGCTTGCTTGAACAAGGGTTAAAAATGATAAGTGCATTAATAATTCCGACAGTTGGGTTTGAAAAATATAATAAAGTATGGCCATGGGAGCCGTGCAAGCAACGGATCAGTCAATGATGGTCTCCTAATTTAGGTAATCAAGGACAGGAATATCCTCTCGTTCTTTCAGTTAAAAAATCCGAGCTCGTCATCCTTTCAAGAAAGAGAATATATGTAGCAATATTAATTTAGCTATCGTTAATTTACCATTTGCTGAAGACCACGACTTCAAGAAATGGAACTCGAATATTTTGTAGAAGAAAGCAATACATGTGTATATCTTGGCGATGTTATAATGTTACGTGTGGATTACCACACTGTAAAATGTGAAAATTGTTCGTTAGGCAAAGTCATTGTTTGTTTCCAAATATAGAACTGTCTTATGGCCCAGTGAACACACAGGACTCCTCTAAGCAAGCACAACACAAGATTGAACTATTTAATGCAAATGTAGTTTGCGAATGCTAGTTTTTCTCTGCAAATCTCCATCGTTGGCACCAAAACGAACAAAAACTAAATTTGTGCCCGCTAATGGCAACCACAGCTTCATGGTGTTAAAAAAATCGGATATATTATGCCTTCAAGGCTGATTGCGAGATGTATAGCGCGAATAAAAATTAGAGTTTTTAATTGATAGAAAAAAAGTTTGTAATTCAATAACCCAATCTGAAAAAATAGTCTACAAGATTATTTACATATAAAAAAAACATTTTAATTAGTAAAATCTTAATTAAATTAAAAGTTTTAATCTAAATAAAAAAATTCAATACATAATAAAATTATAAATAATCATGAATAATAACCTATAGGCTATAAAATCTTTTCTCAAAATTCTATTTAGATCTAATGGTCAAATAAAATTATGATAATTTTTATCAAGTTACATATTTAACGCATCTTAGCTTCTTTATGGATTTGACCTTGTTTATACGATTTATAAATATATTCCCAACACGTTTCAAATCAGTTCTCTCTATTAGTGAAAGACTCAACCTTGAGTCATCTCTAAACTCTGGATATAAGGACTTATCATCATAATAAAGATAAATATCATAAACATCAAGGGTTTTGGAAATACCAATATTGTTAATTATTAATTTTTTTGTTATGATGTAAGGACCATATTTATTTTACTACAGCTTTCTATACATCCCCATCAAGAATCTCTGTTTGCTTAGAAATATCATTACCTTATCTCTTTCTTTGAATATCTTAGCATGAAGATATCGATCAATAGTCTCCTTATATTTAGCGTTGGTTTTCAGCAAGTTCTGCCTCACGTCGTCATCTTAGACTGAGCATCTACAATCATCTTCTCACCAACAATGTTATATCTAGCACTTTTCTGAATTGGTACCAAATCTAACATATACCTAGGACATTGCAAATATACATTCTCGAATGATGATTTATTAGTGGCACTATGCTTAACAATATTGTATGTGAATTCTTCTTGTGTAAGGGAACAATCCCACCACTTTTTCTTATCAACACAAATGTTTTGAATCAAGTTTCTAATTGTTCAATTTAGCAACTCTATTTGCCCATCCATCTATGGATGTGTTGTACTACTAAACTGTAATGATGAATCATATATCCTCCACAACATTCACTAAAAATAATTAAAGAACTTACTATCTCAATCAGAAATGATTGTCTTCATCACCTCATGCAAACAAACCGTCTTTCAAAAGAAAATTCAAGCAATTGTAAAAGCATCGTCTTCTTGCAAGAGATAAAACACGCCATCTTTGAGAATCTGTCAAATTTAACAAATAAAAAATTCACTCTCTATTGTGTATGATGTAAAACAAGTATAAAATTCATAGAAAAGTTCTCCTATATATTTTTAGGAATAGACAAAGGTACATATAAACCTATATTATATGCTTACCCTTTGGCAATTTGACAAAAATAGTATTTCTACACAAACTTACCAATATTTTATAAGTAAGACTAATGTTATATTTCAGTGATAACATTAGTAGTCTCCTTTCAATCTAAATGATTAGCCAAACCTTCTCCATCCAAATTCTAAATCACAATCTCTCATAATGAAGAACAATGAATGCAAAGTTGATTACCTCTTATGAAGAATCCATCAAAAATATAAAAGTCACCAACGACAAGTTTTGACTTTAATCCTTCTCTCATAGCTTACAAAAATCATCATCATGCTCATATATCTCTTTTAACACAATTAAATTAGTGATCTCTCATTTTAAAGTAACCAATAAGGCTACCTTTCAACTCAAAGCATCAACAGTTTTATTATGAACCCTAGTTTTGTACACAATTCTTATTGAGAATTGTTGCAAGTAAGTTACTCATTTCGCATGCATGTCATTATAAATTTTCTTTTGACTTTGTAAGAATTTCAATGGCTTATAATCTTAATAAAACATAAATTCCTTACCTATTAGATATTGCTACTACTTCTTCAAAGTCTGAAAAATTATATAAAACTCCTTTTTATATGTGGATCAATTTGATATGGACTCACTCAACTTCGCATGAAAGAACATCACAAATCTCTTCTCTTAGTATAGTACACCATAACCATCACATTTTACCTCAAATAGTTTGTTAAAATTTAGAAGTACAAAAAATAGAGTAATGCTTATTTTTTATTTGCTAAAAGCAAAGCTCTTTCTACCTTTCTTCTCAATTGAACTTCCTTTTCTTTGTGTATTTAATAATTAATACAACTATGTTACTAAAATTTTATATGATTCGTCAATAAAATATAGAAAATCCATGGAAACTACGCTTCTCAAATTATTTAAGGGACATGCTAATATCTAATAGCTCTAACCTTTTTCTCATCAATATGTATGTTATTTAGATTAATAATAAAGCCTAAAGACAATAGTCTATTAGTCATAAAACTATATTTTTTAGGTTCATATATAGTTTGTTCTCTAATAAAACCTTAAACACTTTTCTCAAATGTCTCGCATGGTCAATTTTAGATTTTCTATAAATCAAAATAGACAACCATAATTTTTTTCTATAAAAAAATATAAAACCTGATTCATCAATCTTATAAAAGTGCCCAGCACATTAGACAATCTAAAAGGCATATCCAACCATTTATATAATCCCTCTCTTGTCTTGAAAGTCATCTTCAACTTATCCCTTAGTTGAAATAAATGATGATAATCACTTCTTAAATCAATCTTCGTAAAAATTAATACTTCATATAATTGATCAAGCATCTCATGTAATTGAGGAAGAAAAAATTTATAACCAATTGTTATTTTATTGACAGTGTAACTATCCATATATTTACATCAACTATGATTATTTTTTGCAGTCAACAAAGTTGGAATTGCACAAAGATTAATGTTCTCTTGAACTTTTAGCTGAAATCAATTATGATAAACTTTTCCTTCAATATCTCACCCTTAGGATTCATTCAATAATGTGGAAGGTTTGAAAAGCTAGATCTTAGCACCAAATCAATCCAATGTCAAATCTATCTCATCAATAGTAATTAATCCCACAACTTATCAGGTAAAATCTTTTTAAAATCAACAAGAAAAATTTTAATTGCGTTAGAAATGTCTACATTTTCCCCTTTTACCCCCCCATCAACCAACACCTTAATAACCAATGCATAAATCTGTCTAATGTCTTTTACATTTGATTAGATCTCATGTTTTGAATTTTCTATGGTAAAGAAAACCTTTCCCTTTACTTTGGAAGCCTTAGGTTTACATTCCTCTTTCAAAGTCACAAGGGTAGAATTCACATAATCCTTATTAAGCTTATATAAATTATTTGTATCTAAGTATCTAACATCTACATCATATTGTCAAAGCCTACCAAATATCAAACTGTATGAATCCATATCTACCATGTCATAATAAATCGCATCCCTATACTTTCCAATAGAAAAAGGTACTTTATAGCCTTAGGTTACCATTATCACTCATACTAACTTAATCCACCTAGTTTTGTATGGTTTAGGATATGGTTCTAATAACAATCTCAATTTATTAGTAGTATATTTACAAATAATATTTTCATAGCTTTCCCTATCAATAATCAAGATCAAACAAATTATTATTTATTATTTATGGTGCATCGAGAATAAAATAACATATTTCACTATGAATCCTTAGCAACCTTAGGTGTTAGCGGTATCTTTCTAAAAACATAGATTTTCCCATCATCATCATCATCATACGTATGCAAATCTACCTCATAGCCTCCATCAGGTTCACAAAGTTTTCCCTGAACTTTAAAAAGTTCTAGCTCATACTAACTTTCAATTATGTTGACCAATTTGTGTCTTCTACAATCACTAGATGAGTGCCTTACTTCCTTATATTTAATGCAATTTTCCATTATTGGCAAATTTGGCTTGGAATAAAGGTTTCTTATTTTATTCAAGTCATATGGGTTTAAAATTTTGAAGCAATCGGACATTGAAAAGGTCTTGGATAAGATCCAAAAGCTATTGTATGGGGATTACAATATTTTCTTAGTTGATTTATGATATTTTTTCTAATTAGATTAGTAATATTTTAATATTTTTTTAACCTTGTTTATGATATTTTAGTATAAATAGAGTTATTTAGCTTGTAATTAGGTTTTTTTTCTTTTTAGATGGTTTATTCAGAAATATTTATGTGTTGGAGAGGAAAACTCATGCTTCTAGATTCTTTAAGAACTTTTCTTGAACTTATCAAAGATCAAATGTCTTTGTGGAATTCTTCCTTTTATTACTTATTTTTGTACTTGCTCTTTTATTTTCTAATTAATTAATTTAATTAATATTCTTTAATTAATAATAATAATAAATTAAAAAAGGAAAAAAGAGTATTAAAATAATAAATAAGAGCAGAAATTATCTTATCTCGTTAGAAGGATATCATCACATAATTATCTATGATTGTCCATGTCTCTAGCAAGACCACTTGATTAAATATGGAGAGAAGTGAGATAAATGACCGATACTATTGGAAGGATTCCTCTTTAGATAAGAGGTATTGTAACTAGTATTCCTTGATCGGTTTAATATATATTTTCTTTTATGGCTACTATTCTGGCTTGGGTTCATCCCTGTAGTAATAGGATGAACTGAGTTGTAGACATGAAAACGTAAGAACTCATCGGCATCCCCGTCAAATTAGACAGAAAAAAAAGGGCGCTGCTAATTTCTTAATAATTATAATACTACTTCTCGTTCGTAATTCTTTATAATTGTTGGTGGGGGGTTTTCATTCTAATAGTTCCAATGCTTAATTTTAGGTAATTGTTATGTCAAGCTTTTATTAACCAAATCAGATTTTAGTTTTTTTGGGTTTGTTCTTTTTCTTGCATGTAGTTTCAAGGGTTTTTACCTTCCGAGTTCGCATCAGCTTGGCCTTTTCTATCCAATGTATAAATATATTGACGACACATTCCACACTAAGAGATTGACATTCACTAATTTACATGTAAGTCTTGAAATTTTCTATTAAATATATGGTTAGTTTTTAAACAAATTGGACATGAGTTTTCATTTTATTATATGGCATAGGGTTTAAAGGGCATGCCATTGCTGTTATATTTATATTTGTTTTTGTCGATTCTAGTTGCACTAGGACCTTTTTAGGGTATTTGGTAATTTGAGGGTATTTTGGTAATACAATATTGACACTCTTTAAGTTTTTAACAATTTTTTCCTTAATTTCTATTAATTTTTTTGTTTTAATATTTGAATAAATAATCACCTTATTTTATAGTTATAAGACATGATTCGGGTAATAATTTGTTTTAAAAGCTTATGACTTATTTTTTCTTAAGAAAGAAGGCTTAAAAACAACTTTTTTTTTCATAAAAGACCCTGATTTTTTCATTGGTCTAACCTAAACCAAGCTTTAAGTCAATAGATCATCAAGTTAACTCATCAGGTTAGGCTACGAAATAAAGTTTACATTCTTCATATTTAAAAGGTTTTGTTAGGAATATATCAAAATCATATATAAAATAAAAAAAATCCAAAAAACATGAAATTGATTCTTTTCTTTTTTAGCCTAAATACACTTTCAGAAAAAAAAAACTTGTATTTCAATACAAGAACTCACTTGAAGTATATGACCATATAGGTGTAAAAGCAACAAACAAATCAGAATATTTCTATTATAACTAACGCTAGGAATGATGGCGAAAATGACATTAGAGTTGTGGTTGAGATCTTATGTACTAATTAAAACACCACCATACACAAAGAAAACTAGTTCTAAAGCCTCTGCAATATCCCCCACTTTCTTTCTTTCTTTGTGACTTTCCTTGCAAGACTTTAAGTCCTTCACATTTCTTAAACTTTTCATGGTCATATTGCTGGTTGTTCCACCTGAAATGTGTGAAGAAAGGCTCCTTCGAACAGCTACTACAGAGAGTTGTTCGGCTGATGTTGACTGCTAGTTTGAAAACAACCTTGGAGGGAAAGGGATGGCTTTATGCCAAGATGTTCTGAGTTAATTATAGTAAAGCAATATATGGTCCATCACTTTTAGTAAAGCTTATTCTACCATGTCTGTCTCTTTTCCCTATCTGGATGCTCCATCTGCTTCTTGTAGAAAAATGGAGTCCCATGCAATTATTCTGGGCTCCATCTGTGAGAACGAATATGTTTTTCCCACTTTTCGGATGTTTGGCTCATGCTGGAAAACTTGGTTAATTGAAATATGTCCCTCTCAAAAGCAGAACAAGGCTTAAAAGGTACATTTCTAACGGAATATTGTACCTAAATATTGCCTATAAATGCTTGGTAAAAAATGCAGGACATTACACGTTTGTGTCTTCATTACTCAATGTACACTTGCCCCAATACGTGAAAGAAGTGAATGAGAGGCTCCACCAGTTTTTGAAATTTGAATGCCTGAAATGTGACCTCCTATTATGAAACCCGACATGGCCATGACGTTGGTTAATGTTTTAATTTATTTTTTCAAGTTAAAATAATATTATTTTAAAAAAATAAACTAAATTTTAATTATGAATTAATTAATTGAGATGTTTGAATTTAACCGATAGATTTCTACATAGTTTTTAAAACTCATGTAAATAAGAAAGGTGACTTGGGTCAAATGATACTATAGTTATAAGACCTGGCCTGACTCAGCAGATCAATTTAGGACTTAGTTGACCCGAGGTTTTAACCGAGTTTGTTTCATTCAAAAATCGGGCCAGTAATTAGCATAAAGAAAATTATTTGACTCACTAGTTAACCCGGAACCTGAATAATCAGACAAAACCTGGTAGAGACTTTTTTTTTTTCAAATGTGTTTTCTCTCCTAGTTATAGATTTTTTTCATATTTTTCAGTTGGTTATTAATCCATTTCAAAGTTTATTATATAAATATTAAAAGAATATTTTATTTTTTTAATGTGAGATTTAAAATCTTTTAGTATATATATTCTATGTTCACAAGAAAAAAATTTATATGTTTTCAATATGCAATAAAATGTTTTTTGATTTAAATACTTCAACTTAAAATAATAAGATAATATTTGTTTAACGTGAGATAAAAAAAATTAAATAATCTTTTAAATTTTATAATTTATAACATGTATAGTTTATTTTCATATAAATTGTTTCTTTATTTTTTATATAAAATATTAAAATTTTAAATATTTTTAAAAATTTTGTGAATTAATTTAAATTGATCAAAATTAATTCAAATCGACCTCTATAACTTAAGAAATGACCCCTTAACCGAATCTGCACCGGGTTTGATAATCATGAAGGACACTGCTATTTCTACAGCATCTCGCCATTGCGTATGAAGCTCGTAAATGCATGATAACAATATTTCCACTCGTAAGCGTTATCATGTCTGTTTGCCAAGCAAGGTGGTAAGACTTGAATGAGTAGCAAGCAGCTGCGCAATATGATGCTGATGTCAAATCCAGCAACTGATTTGCAAATAGTAAATTTTTAGAGCGGTTTGGAGGTGTGTGATTGTGATTGTTTTTTAAAATATTTTAAAATTAATGTATTAAAATAATTTAAAATATAAAAAATATTATTTTTAAAAAAAAAATTAATTTTTTTAAAAATACATGCAGTCATTTTCAAATACTCCCTTAATATTAGACTGCAGTTACTGGAAGTAGGCATAATTTGGGCCATCAGATCGGTCTCAGCAAGGCCAACCACTTCTCGCGATTACATCCCTAAGCCCATAAAACTATTTCCTCACTTCTGTTGCTTCGGAGATGGCAGGAATTACTTTTACCATGCCTTTTAAAAAAAAATTTATTTAAAAATATATTAAAATAATATTTTTTTATTTTTACAAAATTTATTTTTAATATTAATATTTTAAAATAATCTACAAATATTTAAAAAAACTCAAAAAAATAAAAAAAAAAAAAAAGTATTTTCTGAAAAAAAAAACACACCCTAACATAGCATGATTTTCAATTAAATTACTAAAAAAAGAATTATCGACGTTGGGCCTCAAACCCATCATTAAAACTAATGAAAAAGGTGATGTTATTTTAAGGCAAATAAATCCTTTTGTTTTATGATTTTAATGAAAAATATTAAAGCTAATGGCTAATTGGGCAACATTAGTTACATGAAGGGTCGGATTGTGATTTGTTTGGGGGGCTTCAATTGAAGATTTGGGAGATAATTGGGGGATAAATATATCCTCTGTTCATTTTTAATATTTACAAGTGTGGGAATTTGTGGGATATTTGGACCATCACAACTAGTACATTATAGCTTTGATTATGGTGGTATTTGAAAGTATAATAATAATTATTTTTTAAAATAATTTTTGTTTAAAAATACATTAAAATAATTTTTAATTTTTTCATGATGTATCATAGGCTTTGAGTGTCTAATGATGTGTTCATCTCGTACTGTTGTCATTTTAAAAAATTAATACTTGTTCTTAAACAAAATATGATATCCTTTGCTTTTAATGAAAAGCATGAGCATTTATCTGAGTTTATTTTCTAATTACAATGATAATTTTCTTTATTAATTACTTTTTTAAACTTGTATACACCTAAAAGATGCTAGTATTTTACATAACTCAATTTTAAATTAAATCTTTTTTCTATGTCATTGATTGCATTGAGTTTTTAATTTTTTTAATTAAAATAGTGTGTATGTTACACAATTTTACTTTTTTTATTTATTTTTCATTTAAAAATTATAAAATAAAATATACATACATGAGACATATTAAAAGGTTATAAGTCATTTGATATAAATAAAATATATATGCTATGATGTTTTAAATATGTTCTAGTCTTTATTATTCATTTTTAAGTTTTAGAAGCTCAACAATTGAATCTAATCTAGCATTATTTTAGTTACTGCATTTATAAACACAATACAATAAATCATCACCAACTTTTATCATATAACAAAATACTTTATGAGACAACACAAAATAACACAGCATATATAACATAACATAATAATAAAAATACATCACTACACAACAATATTAATTAGTCCAATATTGTCTTGATGATTTGGTGTTGTGTTGCCACTCTTATTGCTTAGCAATGCTTTTTTTTACAAGTTCACTACAAGTTCACCAAATAGCTTGAGTTTTGATCTTTAATAATTTTTAAGACGATGTTTTTAGTTGAAAAGAAAACAAGAAAAAAATCATGCTTAACTTTTTAGTCAATATATAAAAATAGTTGCAATACCTTACATGCGCATAGATAATTGTTCTTCATCATTACTCCACGCTCCACGAGGTAATTTCATGTGATCAAGGTATATGAATACCTTATGTTACCAGGTAACAAGAACACAACTACACATAATATTCAAATAAATATACTTTTAAACTCTCGCTTTCTTAGTTATACATTCTTTCCCTCCCTCGTACAATTTACTGATTTAATGATAATGGTGGATTGAGTTCAAACTAAGTATAAAAAGCTTTGAATATTCATCACATAATGGAAAATGTTTTTAGCCCAATGATGGATATGAACCTGATTGCATCTTGTTGCTAAATTAAAACATTTAGACCTTAATATGGATTGAATCTAGTTTAAAGTTTACATTTAATTTTGTTTAGGTTTTCTAAGTTTCTTTATTCAATTTTTTTTTCTACTTGGGTTTTCTATACTTGGAGTTTTGTTCCAAACATCAAATTTGGTCATGAATTTAGCTGGTGTGTTTATTGTGGCTTTTCTTATTCTTGGAAGGTTGTTCCAAGCTTATTTATCTATATTTTCATATTGTACTAAAACAAGTTATAGTTAATGAATTCTAGTACCTTTTGAAGTATTTTTACTATCAAATTCTAAAGTTTGGCAGACAAGTATCTATCCCTGAACTTATGGCCAATAATTGGATCTTTTATAAAATGTATTAGTCTCAAAGGAGATTAAGGAAATTTACTAGCTCCAATATACATACATCTAGGTTAGGTTGGCTTAGGAGAGAGAAAGAGTGGAAATTAAGATAAAATAATAAGTCAAATAAATTTTCTAATCTTCAGTCAAATTAATTAGCTTACAACACTAAGATCGATAATGTTTAATATAATGATGTTGGTTGTTTTTTTATAGTATTTTTTATTTAAAAATATATTAAAATAATATTTTTTTAATTTATTTTTGATATTAGTACATTAAAATAATTTAAAAATAAAAAATTAATTTAAAATAAAAAACTAAATTTTTTCCATTTGAAACAAAAACCAAACAAAAATGCCAGATTATTGAATTTGAAAACCAATATAAAATGCATTCAGTGATGCATTCAGTGAGGTATTAAAAGCACTTCTACCCACCACCGTTTACTATTATCAAATACCATGAAAATGTCAAAACTCAAAGAGTAAGAAATTGGGTACTTCCTTTCTGATTAAGTAATCTTGATCCCCATAACTCGATAAATAGGCATGCAGAGAACCTGGAAGCAGCACAGCACTTTAAAGTTGCTTACAAATATTCAACAGAGCAAACAGGCAGAAGTGATAAATACTTGTGATATGGCTGAAGTGAAGCTGCTTGGAGCATGGGGAAGCCCTTTTAGTCGCAGAGTGGAGATGGCTCTTAAATTGAAAGGTGTTGAATATGAATACATTGAAGAAGATTTAGCTAATAAGAGCCCTTTGCTTCTCAAATACAACCCCATTCACAAGAAAGTCCCTGTCCTCATCCACAACGGAAAAACAATGGCAGAGTCGCTTGTTATTCTTGAGTACATAGATGAAACTTGGAAAAGCAACCCCATCTTGCCTGAAGATCCTTATGACAAAGCCATGGCTCGATTCTGGGCTAAATTCATCGACGAGAAGGTAAGACCATTAATTTCTTCAGTTTTTCTTTAATTAAAATACTATTAAGCTGACCTCCTCGCCAGAAATACTTGTTTACGTTACTTCGGTACTTCATTTTCCACATGCTTCATGAAATAAAAAAGGAGGATGAAGAAAAAAATACAACTGAAATTCGGTTTTTAATTTCCCTTTCTATAGTGTATGCCTGCAATATGGCAAATCATGTGGTCTAAAGAGAATGAACGTGAGAAGGCCATAGAAGAAGCAATTCAGCACCTGAAAACTTTGGAAAATGAGCTCAAAGACAAGACATTCTTTGGAGGAGAGACAATAGGGCTGGTAGATATTGTTGCCAATTTCATAGGCTTCTGGTTGGGAGCCGCTCAAGAAGCTACTGGGATGGAGTTGGTGAATAAAGAGAGGTTTCCCGTACTTTGCAAATGGATTGATGAGTATGTTAACTGTAGCGTCGTCAAAGAAAATCTTCCTCCTAGAGATAAACTGATAGCTTTTCTGCAACCCCGCTTAAGTGCTTCCTCCTGGAAGTATTAGAATTGATCACTGAAGGGCAATGTTAGCCGTGTGAGTTTATGATATGATCCATGTTCTTCTTTCTTTGTAATAACATCATGTGGATCTGTGTCCTCTATTGTTGCTTCTGTTTACCTTAGGCGTAGGTCATATGTACCTATTTGGATGACGAATAAGAGACAGTGTCCTTCAAATCCTCGTGATCATTTTGAGTTCTCTATGAATCTTTATTGCTGCTTTTTCCTTTTTCAATTTCATGTTTAGAAAATTTCTTTTCGAGACATCTAATTCAGATAATCAAATGGCTAAAAGAGCTTCTCAGCTTTGGTACTTCAAATCCTGCTATTAGAAATTTATGTGCAACTATATATATGAAAATGAAAGGTTAGGCCGTGGCTGCAAGAGTTTTCCACAGGAAATTGAGAATTCATAAACAAGACAGTCCACAAGAGCATGTTGAACGAAAAAGGCTTAGGATTAAAAAATTTATCAACTTGATTAGATTAAGGATTCAAAATATTTGAGATTGATAATCGAGATAAGATTCATCACTCTCAAAGTTACTTCTTTATTGTGCATGTTTAAAAAAAAAACCAGTATATAAATTCAGTATGTGTGGCCATGTTCCAAAGAGAGTGAAATGAAAACAAAATCACAAGTAGCTTCTCCACTTTCACACCGACGCATAAACATTTTCACCTATGCAACAATTCTCCCTATATTTATTTGTTGGATAATTAATTAATTTTCTTTATTCAAATCTATTTTCTCTTGTTAAAGTAATTAGTAGTCAATATTTATACCTAGAAGGTCAAAATGACTTGTAGCTAGTATATGTAAAAATTTTCATTTAATAAATTTAAGGACTCTCAGATGCTTAATTAAATATATTTTAAAAGAGAAAAGACAATAATATTTTAGAGAGAAATATTCTGAAAAATATATATGCTGAAAGTAAAGATTATGAACCTGAAGCTTGAATGTTCAACATAAGGTTGACTTGGTATGGAAAATGAGAGATGAGAGAAAAAAAAAGAAAAAAAAAACAAGTCACTAAGGATAAACTAGAGCTCTCTTTTTTACACCACCAACAACATTAGAAAAAACTTGACGAGATAATCCCAGAAACATCTTAGAAGACAAGCAAAAATAGCTAGAGGGGGTTGCACGTGCCATCTAAAAAAGACAATGTGTCCATTCACCTAGCTCGTGTAGTGCACGTGTCAGACGTAAAAAAACATATCAATGGTTGTTTAGGCTTTGACCCAAACAACCACTAACCTTTTATGTGGCTACTTTAGCCAAAGCACAAATAGGCACCCACCTTTTTTAACCATTCATTCTTGGCTTAAATGGCTACCCACTCGAGGTGAGATGATATAATCAAAATCTATAAATACATTGGATCACCAGATAAATAAGACAGGTTCTTATAAGTCATAATTTTCTTAAACTCAGCACTTCTTTACACTTAAATTTTCTCTTAATCTTCTTGTATGTTATTTTTCTCATGGACCTTCTAAGTTAAGCATTGAAAAATTCTTCATTCCAAGAAAGACTTATTTTTTAAAAGATAATCAAGCTTATATTCAAGCCAACACATCTTGGTATAGAGTCGTAGCCCATCTTTTTTTTTATGAGAAGTTTTTCAAGACTTTATCAATGGCACTGTATGTAGGAAACAAAATAAAAAACTAGTTCTTTCCCTTCACTCCTCATGAAAAATACTTTTCATAACTAATGAATCTCTAGGACAAGGGAGAATAATTGATCTCTCTACCATAGGGACTCCAATCTTGTTAGGTCTCCAACAACTATCCCAACAAATACAAGTGGAGTCTATAAGATACGAACTAGTCCACTAATACAAAGAATCCATTAGAGGTGTCAATTGGGCTAATCATAAGGTCAAGGAGTTAAATGAGACATTAAATGGGCTTGTTCAACTTATTTAGGACAAGAATGACTTTAAAGAGGCTATAACACATATGGGTCAGCCTATAATCAATCTAATTCAAGTGCAAGAAAGGTCTAATTCTTCCATAACATTGGCTTAGGGCTGGTATCATGATGACAACCTTGTTTGTACAATTAATCCTAACATTACAAGGATATTTTGGCATAATGTTTTAGGATTTTTCATATTCTACAAGGAAACTAAGGGGCATCAGCCATTACAATGATTTCAAGCTTATTTAGGAGAGTTAAAGGTGGTTTTGGACCTATTTTTTCTAATGCATAATTTTACGCAAACAAGTATAATTTCTAATCTGATCATTGGATCAAACTGAAATTTTACAGAAGTTTCTAGAGGTTTTATTTTATATACGGTTAGAATTTCAGGTCAATCTAACATTGAAAATGTCTTAAAATAAGGTCTAGAATCTACTGTATGAAACTTATATTGGTTTCCTTATTGATTTAGGATTTTTTTTTCTTGTTTTATTTAGAACTATTTTATTATTTTTCCATAATTATTTAGGATGTTTTTTTACCTATTATAAATAAGGTTATTTAGCTTGTATTTAGGGGGTTTTTTTTATAAACTTTGATTTTAAAATAATAGTGCTTGTATGTGAGAGGTATTCTCGCATTCTTTGGTTCTCTAAAGAACTAATTTGACTTATCAAATAATAACTATTTTTTTGGCATATTCATTATACTTTCTGTTTGTGAATTTGTATTTATTGGGTAGAGATTTATTCTAATAGTGATGGTGCTTTAGTTCAAATAATTTTTATATCACACTCCTATCAAACCTAATTCTTTAGCTTTTCAGGATTTGTCTTTCTTGCATGTGGGTTATGTGATTGATCATGAGTTTCACATTAGGTGGTAATAAAGCTTGGCTCTATTTTTTAGGTTATATCCTTTTCTATTTTTTTTCTTATTCTCCGTGTTGAAACTCATTATTTCTAATCTTCATCTATTCTTCTTGATTTGTGACAACAACTACTCAAATAAAAATAAGTGTTATCTTATTTCATTATTGTCACAACATGTATTAGTAACATAAAGAGTAAAATAAAAGAGATAAAAGTCATTCATACAAAGACGTTATAGATTCTGTTATAGAAACTAAAATAAGGTGAAATTAGATCAAGCAATATTGAAATTACATAAAAATTGATATTCTGTTTATTTGGAGTCTAATCAAATTATATATCAAATTTGAGGTCATTTCAACATTGTTTGGTTTAGGTTCTAGATTTGTGTCAACTATTAAAACTTACTTTACTACTGTTGAAATCAATTTGACTAGTGTAGTAAAGTGTGATTTGGCATATTTAGGTGTCAATCAAGTTATTTCATGATTCTAATTTTTTTCATTTACTCAAAAACATCTGTATCACATACCATAATCTATTTTAGGTTCTTCCCCCAAATTTACCATTTTCCTTTCAAATTAAAAATTTAAAAAAATAAATGCAATAATAACAAGACTGACAATTTGAAAAGGCATGCTAAGAAAGGTTTCATATATATATATATATATATATATATATAAGAATTAACCTAAAAAAATTTATGGAATTATGAGCCCAATCATACCTGATTAGTACTTAAAAGTGCATTTTTATCAAGGTTTTATATCATCATTTTGCACTTGAAGTATCAATAACTCCTTAACTAAAGCATGTTTTATAATAACATCTCTAATTATATAAGATACCTTTAATTTATGGTAAATGTTCATCTTAAATGCAGGCCTATCAAATAAATGAAAGAATTGATTGATGAGTTGAAGTACTGAAATTGAAAGGACAAAAAGATGGCCAAAGAGATGCTGGTGCAGTCCAAATTGGAATACAGTTCGGTAATTGGGTCATATCTGGAGCTGTAGATCTTGGATTTAGGTCCATTTTATATGGATGGACAGATAAGACATAGGCCTACAACTTTCATGTGGAGCCCAAGATTTAATAAGGCCGTTTTCAAGTCCAAATTGTAGCAACAAAGAAGAAGTCCGAATCTGTCCTACAGCCCAGACACTGTTCAGTTTTCAGCCCATATCTCAAGTTCTAGAAGTCCAAATGATCTCAAATTTTTACCCTGGAAAGATGAGACAATTTCCTAGAACTTTCATGATTCAAGTTTGTTCAAATTATGACGTCATCAATGACGTTTTTGGCAGACAAGAAGATAAGAATTGTCACCAAGTCAAGATGTGGCCATCCACTCATCAATTAGTCAACAAATCAATAGTTCCGAATTTTGGCCTATAAAAGGAGGCATTTGCCATGTATTTAGGCATCTTGGTTTCAGATCAAGATCATGCTCTTGCTCTCTCTTTATATTTTGTAATGCTTAAGTTTTGCTTATATTAATTTCTTGCTTATGCTTTTCATTTCCTTTCCTTGTTTATTTATGTCTCTTCCTTTCATTATGTTTAACTAAGTTAATTATGTCAAGGTGAAAAGGGTACACTAATGGTGTAAGAATAAGTATAATATAAACTTAACATGGACCTTAATGTTGGATACTAACATGCTTTGTATTTGTTATCTTGTTCACTTTTAATACTTTGCTTGTTAAATGGTTAATCTAGATTTATGTTGTATAACACTTGGTACAACAAATACTTGGCACTTTCATAGCCCATACTGTATGGTATAACCGACACCTGAGCTATGAAAGGAACTTGATTTGTTGTTAACATAAGTTATAATCATGAATGCCTGACAACATTTACAAGTATTAGCATTATTCGAATAAGATAACTAATGTAATCATGTTAACAATTTATAATCTGATTGGAACCTCTTTTGTGTGTGGTTTCCAATTGAATAATAAGAGTTTATACTATACTTGTTTGAAGTACCATTAGTGGATCCTCTAACCTTGACATTTGTTGTTATCATTGTTTAATCCTTACGTTAATCTTCCATCTCAAAGTTCTCATCGACTTCTTCCTCTTCTTCTTCACTATTATTATCATCATCATTGTTGTTGTTGTTGTTGTTGTTACTATTGTTGTTGTATTATTGTTGCTTATAATTTATACAAGTAACCTCCCTGTGGTTCGACCCCGGTCTTGCCGGGTTATTTATTACTTCGACACTCCTGCACTTGGGAAAAGACATCAATCTTTTGGTCGTGTCAAGTTTTTGGCGCCGTTGCCGGGGAGGTAAATTCTTGTACAAATTATAGTATTTATTTTATTTTCTCTTTTCTCTTTTCTCTTTTTCTTGTATCTAACTTTGTTTCTTTTGTTTTGTTTCTCTTTCTTTTATTTTCTTCTTCCTTTTATTCTCCTACACGTGCATGAGAGTGTGGTCATGTATATTAAGTGGTAGACTTTGTAGGATATCCTCATCATTTTCAGAAAATATGGCTGGAGAAGATAACCAATCGCTTCATAATGAGAATAATGAGAATATTCGGGTTAGAACTCTTAGAGACCACATGAATCCCACAAGAACAAGTGCACCCTCATGCATAGTTTTTCCTCCTGATGCATCTCATTTTAATTTTAAGATAGGCATTATTCAACTTTTACCATCTTTTCATGGCTTAGATTTAGAAAATACATACTTGCATTTAAGGGAATTTGAGGAGGTTTGCAACACGTATAATGACTCAAATTGTAGCATGAACACCATTAGATTGAAGCTTTTTCCTTTTTCATTAAAAGATAAAGCTAAAACATGGCTACAAAATTTGAGACCTGGATCCATTCGTGCTTGGGATGAAATGCAACAACAATTTTTAAAGAAGTTTTTTCCATCCCACAGAACAAACTCTTTCAAAAGACAAATCATTACTTTCTCTCAAAAACCAGGAGAAACATTTTATCAATGTTGGGATAGGTATCGAGACTTACTTAATACTTGCCCCCATCATGATTTTGAAACATGGAGATTAGTTTCATATTTTTATGAAGGGTTAACTCCTAGAGATAGGCAAATGATTGAATTGATGTGCAATGGAACTTTTGAGGATAAAGACCCTAATGAAGCAATGGAATACCTAGACTTGCTAGCTGAAAATGCGCAAAATTGGGACACCACAGGTACTTATGAGGCACCAAGTAAAACCCAACCTCATACATCTATTGAAGGTATGTACAACCTTAGGGAAGATCATGACCTCCAAGCCAAGTTTGCATCTTTAGCTAGAAAGGTTGAGGCACTAGAATTAAAAAAGAGTGGTCAACTAAAATCTGTTCAAGACATTGCATGTCAAATCTGTGAAACCAACGAACATTCAACCAATAACTGTTCAACCTTACCTTCTTTTAAAGAATGTCTCCATGAACAAGCCCATGCATTAAACAGTTTTCAAAGGCCCAATCATAACCCATATTCGCAAACATATAACCCTGGTTGGAGAAATCATCCAAATTTCAGTTGGAAGAGTGAGAACAATAATGCTCAAACTTCACAGCCATCGTTTCAAGCACATCATAATTTCCAAAATTCTCATGGATATGCACCTCCTTATACTCCACCTCCTAGAAGAAATCTTGAGGAAACATTGCATGCATTTATGGAAAAGCAAGAGGCAATTAACACTCAACTTGCTCAAAGCATGACAGATTTTAAAGATACTCTTACAAAGTTCACATCTGCTCTCAGTTTCCAAGAGAAAGGTAAGTTTCCATCTCAACCACAACAAAATCCCAAGGGGCAATACAATGTAAATGCAAGTAGTTCTGGAAGCCAACACATGAATCACGTAAAATCAGTCATCACTCTTCGTAGTGGTAAGGTTATTGAAAAACCCATTCTTGAACCTTATGAGAATGATGATGAATCAATCTCTGAGGGTAAGGAAGGGGTTGAATCTGATCATTGCAAAGAAAAGACTGATTCTCCGCCAGCACTTCCATTTCCTCATACCATGACCAAACAAAGGAAAGTCAATCACAACTCTGAAATCTTTGAAACCTTCAAACAGGTAAGGATCAATATACCTTTGTTGGATGCTATCAAACAGGTTCCTTCTTATGCTAAATTTTTGAAAGATCTGTGTACTGTGAAGAGAAAACTGAATGTGAAAAAGAAAGCCTTCTTAGCCGAACAAGTAAGTGCCATTCTTCAGAACAATAATGCTTTGAAATATAAAGACCCTGGTTGTCCTACAATTTCTTGCTTTATTGGAGAACATAAAATTGAAAGAGCCTTACTTGATCTTGGAGCTAGTGTGAATTTACTTCCATATTCAGTTTTTCAAAGTCTCAATCTAGGTGAGTTAAAACCAACTTCTGTAACTCTTTTACTTGCCGATAGATCTGTAAAAGTGCCTAGAGGAATAGTTGAAGATGTGTTAGTACAAGTTGATAAATTCATTTATCCTGTGGATTTTATTATCTTGGACACACAACCTGTTGAAGCATGCAATTCATTTCCTGTTATTTTAGGGCGTCCATTTCTTGCAACTTCTAATGCATTGATTAATTATAGGAATAGACTGATGAAGCTATCATTTGGGAACATGACATTGGAGATGAACATTTTCAACATTTGCAAGCAACCTAGAGATGATAATGATTTACAAGAAGTAGATCTTATTGAAGAATTAGTTTGTGATCAACTTGAATCTACTTTGAGTAATACTTTTGAAGATTTGCAAATGACTTATTCTCAGGAAGAAATCACGGATGAAAAAGGCATTGAAAATGTTGATGCGAATCTTTTGTCAAGAGTGACAACAGATTCGATATCTGACATCACACCAACCGATGATTACTTTCCTGACAAATCCTTACTTTCTCTTAGTTCAATGCCTTGGTTTGCTAAAAATATCAATTTCCTTGCCTCAGGAGACTTGCCAACTCATTGGAGTACCGAATACAAAGATAAGTTTTTGAACGAAGTGAAGAAATTTTATTAGGATGACCCTAACTTATTCAAACATTGTCCTGATCAAATATTTCAAAGATGCATTCCTGACAATGAGGTAAGTAATGTCATTAAATTTTTTCATTCTGAAGCATGTGGGAGTCATTTCTCGTCAAAAAAGACCATTGTGAAAATCTTTCAAAATGGATTTTATTGGCCCACCATGTTCAAGGACACGCATGCATTCTGCAAAGCTTGTGAAAATTGTCAAAAGTCAGGATTTATTTCAAAACATAAGGAATCTTTAGATAATCTTCTATTGACTTTGAAGACATATCCTGGTGGAGATGTGCATTGTGCATTTCACGACTTATGACCCCATTTCCATAAAGAACGTGATCGACTTAGTTTTGGGAATCTGACTGTAAAAGACCATGTTTGCCAGTTTTTAAGAAAACTGGATGGGAAGCCTATCCCCGACCCATAGAGGGCGTTTAAGCCGTTCTTGGACGTAAAACCAAGGGAAGATGTGAGCCACAATCACAACTACGATTTGAGTTTGAGTATGTAAAAATTTATGTCTTTCAGTTTTATTAATAGCATAATATTTTTTTTTTCTGTTTTGTTATCTCTTATATTTGTTTAAGTGTGTTTCAGGATTGTCAGTGTTCGTTGTTTCAGGTGATGTCTTCTATACTCTATCTTTCTATCTTATGACATTGAGGACAATGTCTCGTTTTGGTTGGGGGGGAGGGTAGTAGTTGACATTAAAAAAAAAAAACTAACCAACTAACTGTTTTTGTTTTAAAAACCATTCGGCAAAACTGTTATTACTAGGATGGCAGAGTAAGGGGGAATGACTCTTGAGACGCATCTTAGTAAACATTTTCTAATGGTTATTTGCAATATTCATAACAAGGCCTATTAGAATACTTCTTGAAATATTCAGGTTTACAAACTCTCGTATTGTTATCACTTGGTTCTGCTCATATACTCATTTAACAAATATTCTTAAACCTTCATTTTCACACACACACTTTAACATATGATTGTGGGTTGCACATTGGATTATTACATTATTTATGTTTTTTTGTTAAAGGTAACAACTAAGGGATAGGGATAGTTTATAATTTGCAAAAAAAAAAAAACAACAAAAAAAAAGAAAAAAAATGATGATAATAAAAACGTAGATAAGTTTGGTTTCGTAGCCTCCCTAACCTAAGCAATTAAGCCCGAAGGGGTGTTTTAACACCTAATACCCTAAAGTCAACTGACTTGGGAGCTATTGGCCCAAAGCTTGTTACATGGGTTAAGGAGAAAAGCTTAAGGGAATCAAACATTGCACTATCTACGTATCAGTATCTGCAACCCGAGTTACTAAGCTCGTAGGGGTGTCTCAACACCTAATGCCCTAAGATCAACTGGTCTGGGAGTCATTAGCCGAAAGCTCGTTACATGGGTTAAAGATGCATTGTGTTTTATGTTATATGTATAGATATTAAAAAAAAGTAAAATAAAATAAAATAATCCCAACCCAAGGAAGTTAACCTTAAACATTAGAACAAAATATTGTTTTCTTCCAACAAAAGCCCCATCATCTATGTTTCATACATTGAGCACATAACAAGGAAGGTTTATTAATATTTTGTTTAAGAGATATTGAGCAGATATATAAATTTAATGAGAGTTTGTTTATCTGGATAGATTAATGGAAGTTGAATGATGAATGCCTTGCTTTGTGGAATTTGCAAATTGTTTTTCTATTTTAACGCTTTAATTACTAGGGACTAGTAATAAGCTGGTTGGGGGGTGTGATTAGTACTTAAAAGTGCATTTTTATCAAGGTTTTATATCATCATTTTGCACTTGAAGTATCAATAACTCCTTAACTAAAACATGTTTTATAATAACATCTCTAACTATATAAGATACCTTTAATTTATGGTAAATGTTCATCTTAAATGCAGGCCTATCACATAAATGAAAGAATTGATTGATGAGTTGAAGTACTGAAATTGAAAGGACAAAAAGATGGCCAAAGAGATGCTGGTGCAGTCCAAATTGGATCATATCTGGAGCTGTAGATCTTGGATTTAGGTCCATTTTATATGGATGGAAAGATAAGACATAGGCCTACAACTTTCATGTGGAGCCCAAGATTTAATAAGGCCGTTTTCAAGTCTAACTTGTAGCAACAAAGAAGAAATCCGAATCTGTCCTACAGCCCAGACACTATTCAGTTTTCAGCCCATATCTCAAGTTCTAGAAGTCCAAATGATCTCAAATTTTTACCCTGGAAAGATGAGACAATTTCCTAGAACTTTCATGATTCAAGTTTGTTCAAATTATGACGTCATCAATGACCTTTTTGGCAGACAAGAAGATAAGAATTGTCACCAAGTCAAGATGTGGCCACCCACTCATCAATTAGTCAACAAATCAATAGTTCCGAATTTTGGCCTATAAAAGGAGGCATTTGCCATGTATTTAGGCATCTTGGTTTCAGATCAAGATCATGCTCTTGCTCTCTCTTTATATTTTGTAATGCTTAAGTTTTGCTTATATTAATTTCTTGTTTGCTTTTCATTTCCTTTCCTTGTTTATTTATGTCTCTTCCTTTCATTATGTTTAACTAAGTTAATTATGTCAAGGTGAAAAGGGTACACTAATGGTGTAAGAATAAGTATAATATAAACTTACCATGGACCTTAATGTTGGATACTAACATGCTTTGTATTTGTTATCTTATTCACTTTTAATACTTTGCTTGTTAAATGGTTAATCTAGATTTATGTTGTATAACACTTGGTACAACAAATACTTGGCACTTTCATAGCCCATACTGTATGGTATAACCGACACCTGAGCTATGAAAGGAACTTGATTTGTTGTTAACATAAGTTATAATCATGAATGCCTGACAACATTTACAAGTATTAGCATTATTCGAATAAGATAACTAATGTAATCATGTTAACAATTTATAATCTGATTGGAACCTCCTTTGTGTGTGGTTTCCAATTGAATAATAAGAGTTTATACTATACTTGTTTGAAGTACCATTAGTGGATCCTCTAACCTTGACATTTGTTGTTATCATTGTTTAATCCTTACGTTAATCTTCCATCTCAAAGTTCTCATCGACTTCTTCCTCTTCTTCTTCACTATTATTATCATCATCATTATTGTTGTTGTTATTGTTACTATTGTTGTTGTATTATTGTTGCTTATAATTTATACAAGTAACCTCCCTGTGGTTCGACCCCGGTCTTGCCAGGTTATTTATTACTTCGACACTCCTGCACTTGGGAAAAGACATCAATCTTTTGGTCGTGTCAATACCCCATTGTACTCAAGACTAAAAAGAGAATGCAGATTCAATGTCAAATTAACTAATTATTGAACGAGCTTGCATAAAACAATTAAGCCTAAAGATTTAATTAGATTTTTAATAGGTCAATTTGATTTAATTATGGACCAAATTAAAAGTTTAAATATGTTTAAGAATTAATTTGGGTCAAATTAAAAAATTTAATCCTTGAAAGGACTTAATTGGTCAAATTAATGTTATTAGGGACGTCGTTAGTGAAAAAATAAGTTTAAGACCTTCATTTGGGCTTAATCAAGAAGATTGAAATTTTAGAGGGTGAAACTTATTTTTTACAAAGTCAATTGATTGAAATCAGGGACAACATTGCAAGAAAATCAAGGTTTAAGGTCAATTCGTTTTGAAAAAGGTTTAAGGGTTAAATTAAAAAAGTTTATAACTAAGGACCTTTTGAAAAAGGTGTTAAACTTTGAGGACTCAATTCATTTGAAAACATGGGTGAAATTGAAGTGAATTAAAAGTTTAATGGTCAATTAAGGGTTAATTTGTATAAATCCAAAATCAAAGACCAAAATAAAAAGGCATTGAAATTCAGGGTTGGTATTGGAGTTCGGTAAGGATAAAATCGCATAAAATTAAAAGTTCGAGGTTAATTAGGGATGCAATTAAAAGAAAAAACAAGTTGAAGGGCTAAATTGAACTTTAGTTAAGTTCCTAATTAAAACCCTAAGAAAATCAAAATAATGTCGTTTCACTTAAAAAAATGGTGCATTTTGACCAAAATAGTTTGTTTGGTACAAAACGTCGCTATTTTGACCAACACAGGAACAAAAAAAAAAGCCACACAACTTATTGTCTGGCTATAGTTCATCATCTTCAACCTTTCATACTAGAAAGGTTGCTCGGATGACTACTTTTTTAGAGCATTTAATGCTTCATCTCTCTACTAATTCGGACAGATCATACACCACTATGATAGCTTGACATTGTACTACACCCCAATATAATTCTTACCAACTAATTACCCCTATAGCCACGGCGGTGTCACCCCAAAGAGGCTAACATGACCAGCCATTAGTAGTCAAGTTTAGCATCTCCTTATGATGACTTTGAGCCAACAATTGAGATCCTTCCTAATTGAATCAAGGGCCAAGATTGGTCCCCCAATAAAAACTAGATGCCCCTCTTTCCTTCTAGAAATAGAATTGAATTTTTGGCATTGATGAGCAAGAGAGGAGTGCAAAGTGAGCAAAACACTAGTTTTTTTTAACATTTTCAACATTGTTTTCTCTCCGTCGTAAATCCTAGCAGCTTCAGCCTCTACGCCATAATCAACAATAGTCGAACACCCTTTCAACTTCATCTTTTCACCAGTAATAGAGGTAATCTCACCGATGCCTAATGTCTTTTTCTAACATAGCTGGCCATTTCAAACTAGCCTATCCGCCACTAGCTTCTCAACCAACAGCTTCATTGTGAGCCACTAGCAATAACTCATCCAGCCCTAGTAAGCTTCTTCGTCCTTTCTCCCTTGCATTTTCATGCCTGCATGCAGGACATCACATCCTACAACTGCTGGCTTCTGCAAGCAAATGTAAATTGAGTTGAACCTGTTTCAGCCTAGCCCATATGGTTGCACTGGGTCCGGCTCATTAAAAAAAAAAATAAAAAATGATTTTGTCTAATATCGGGTTGTAGACTTACACTGTAAGATACAAACTCAGTATCAAAATATCTATTTTTTCCCGAAAAAATCCAAAAGTTCTTTATTTTAAAAAAAAATAAAAAAAAAATGTTTTGTTTTCATGCATACGGCTAAATCCTAAAGAATTAGTTTTCTAATGACTATAATACTAGGTGGCGACTCCTAAACCCCATAATCATAACTTTACAATTAAACCTAAAGCCCTATTTAATTTTCAAGATGCAGCACCGCCACGCGACGCAGTGCATGTCATGATAGGATGACGACTCCAATGTGAAAGCCTTGTTTGGTTAGACTAAGCTTTGTTTGATTGATTGTTTGCTTATTTATTTTGGGCTATTTAATTTTAGCATATTTTTCTTTTACTGCTCTAACATGTATTTTATATACTGCTCATGCATAAGTACATCGAGTATGGAATAATGCCTTCACACATCTTGATTTTTTAACAAACTCAATTATAGGTTAGTTGGAGAGTAGCGATCTTCCTCATAACTTTCAATCGAGGTTTAGATTCGTAAAACATTCAACTAAAAGCTAAGTGCTTACTTAGTAATAGCAATCACACTGTGCCCTAACCATTTAATGTAAACCTCTATACTGCCATTATGAAAGGTAGTCACTAGTAGATCATTAACCTTTTTTGAGACCAGGTAGAAAGTTTGCCCCTCATATATTAGCCTAGAACCTTCCCTTAGGGTATGAACTCCTTAATAATTCATTTTTTGCAAACCTGAATAAAATTCTGAACTCTGCAAGATTTCTTAACTAAGACCATGACTTTTATGACCTTTTCTGAGTATGGGAAAAGATATGAGATGATGTAATTAGTTAAAGGAGAATGCCTAAAGACCGAGGTTGGGGAATTAATGCACATGACCAAAGTACATTACTCTATAGACAACATAAAGAAGTTTATGTTAGTCTTGGGGTATGTGGATGAAACTTTGTTTGAGAGAAAGTATGGGAGAATTTCCCACCTAATAAGGATCTTTGTTCAGATTTCAATAGTCAAGGCTTTAATGCATTTCTGAAATCCGGGTTGTAGATGTTTTAGCTTTAGAGATGTTAACATGACCCCAACATTGAAGAATATGCCTAGATTTTAAATTTCCTAAATGATCTTGACAAAGTATATTCCAGAAAAGAATTGAGAATACAACTGTCGAGGTCATAAAATTATTATGTCTAGATCAAGTTGACCAGTACAGGATGTCTAATGAAGGATTTAAATGGAAGTTGATTGAGAATAGGTTGAAGACATATAAAGCAAAGGGAAAGAAGGGTGAAGAGAAATACCAGACAGTTGTTTTTGCCATCTTCAAGTTAGTTTTGTTTTTAATGAACCTTATCATTTGTTTTTTTCCCCTTATTTCTTTCACTCTCCTCTCATTGTCTTTCTTTCTCCCCTTTATTGTGGTTGTCCATACCAGCCTCTTCCTCATTCTCTCTTCTAGTTTGAGTGTTTGTATATGTCATTTAGAACATTATAGGACCTCTCTTCAAAACTATTGATCCCTAAAATTTGATCCCTACCATTAAACCATGTCCAACCACCTTAGTATCAAAATTGTTGTTATCCATTTTTGGGTTCCCACAAAAAAATTTTGAAAATAAGAAAATATAAAAAAAATATATCAAAAAATATTAAAAAGAAATCCAAAAAAAATAATAGGAGCGAGAAAAGGACTGGAATGCTAAAAAAAGGACAAAATTGTTTGAGAAGGTTAAAAAAATGCAAAATGTTGAAATTTAACAGTATATTTTTTACTGATTAGAGCTCTGTTGACAAATAAAATTCAAGTTGAGAAAGAAAAGTCTAAAATCAGATGTTTATGGACTCAATTAAATTTTATCTAAGGTTTAATTGAATTTATGGAGGGTTTGATTACAAGAAAAAATTGATTTTCAAGTCAATTTAGGCTTTTATTGGAAGAAATTAAAGTTCTGGGGTCCAATTATAATTTTAAAGAGTTGATTTGGTCAAATCAGGGGTTTAATTGCATAATTATTGAAGTTTGATGGCCAATTAGGGACTTAATTGAAACAATCCGAGACTAAGAACCAAATCAGAAAAGGCGCTGACATTAAGGGATCCAATTAAACTTTTGTCGGGGGTTTGATTACAAAATTGTGAAAACTTCAATGGCCAAATCAGAAGAACCCAAGCGGCGCCGTTTCCACCATTCACTGTCTTCAAACAGCTGTGAATCTGTGACGATAATGGAAGGAGACGTTTAGCATCGATACTGGAGCTATTCTCGAATCAATAGGGCGGGTATCGCGGCTGACATCCCTCGCTACCATGATACACGCTGGCTTACCAAAAATGCTGGCGTCCTCTGGCTATAAAAGCCAGAGGAGGAGCCGCACCAAAGAAGAGGAGAGAACGACAGAAGGAAAAAAAAAAGAACAAAGGGAGAGAGGAGAGAGGAGAGGTGACAGTGGGGAGAAAAAAGGAGGGGAGAGAGCCGCACCAGCACTGCCAACGCCATCTTCAGCTCATCATCTACTTCGTCCAACAGCCACTGCCATTATCCATCACAAACGCACCAGCACTGCACAAAGGAAAGGACGACATAGAGAGGGAAAGAAAAAAGAACAAGGCAGAAACACAGCAAAAAAAGAACAAGACAGTGAGGAGAACGAGAGAGGAGAAAGAAGAAGAGTAAGGGAGAGCAGGGACAGAAAGAAAACTGGGAAAATAAAGGAGGAGAGCAAGACGAGACAGAGAGGAGGAAGAGAGCAGAACAGAGAAGGAAAAGCAACGGGAGAGGAAAGGAAAAACAGAGGGAGAGGGGAACGCAAGGAAGAGAAAACAGTGGGGAACGTAAGGAAGAGAATAAGAAACTAAAGAGAAGAAAGCAGAGAGAGGAGAACAACCCGAAACAGAGAAGGCAGAAGAAGAAGTCAGCATCACCATCGTCTTCATCTCTCCAAAACCAGGTATGTTCACTTCTCTTCTCATTCCCTGTAATATAAATAATGCATGTTAGTATGTAAAAAAACAAACAAACAAAAAGATGTAAGGAAGCCAAAACCTGAAATCATCAGTTGCAGCATCTGTTTTTTTTTTCGGTCTTGCTACCTGCAAGAAGGAGATGAACAGTACGAAGGTAATTTAATTACCTCCGGACTGTTCATGCACGCGTAAAACATTTCGCGTGCATGGATGGCTGGGTTTTGGTCACTGGCAGGGGCCAATGACCAGGCTGGGCTGGCTAGGTCCAGCCCAGCCACACGGTCTGGTTGGGTCCAGCCCCGTCACATGGGCCAGGCTGGGCCCAGCCCGAAAAATAATAAAAATAAAATAAATTTTTCTTCAAAATTATTTCAAAAATAATCTGTGATTTTTTTAAATTTTTTTTACTGCATTTTGATTTTTATATTGTAAAGATACAAATCCGGTATTAAAATATCTGGTCTTCGTCAAAATAAAAAAATAACAAAATATTTTTTTTTCATGCATACGGTCAAGTCTCTCAAAAATATATATAAAAATCATATTGTATTTTCATATAACAAAGAAAATTTTAAAAATATGTATCAGCATGCATTATGGCTTTAATAACCAGTTTATTAAAGTCACGAGAACTAGGCCAATATTTCAAAAAAATTATTTTGTTTTCTTTTAATATCTGGGGTTACGACCCTACACGTAAGACGTATTCTGGTTATTAAATTTTTTTGTTGACGTTAGAAATACCCGAATAGATAAGGATCTCCTTACCGAGGAGGATTTTTCTTAAACCATAGACGGTCCAATAACTAGAAAACACGACAGGACCTTAGATTTCATCAGACAATAAAACAATGTAGCGATTATGAAGGCGTATTTGGGGTGTTAATATCTTCCCTTTATGTAATCAGTCCCCATCACCCAATTTCTGAAACCAATTAGGGTTCCTAGTGATCAAAACATTAGTTGGCGACTCCCATTCTATTTTTTTCACTAATAAAAAATAAGAATTTCTTGACTCCCCACGTTTGCCACATAAAATAAGATTATGAAGGTGGATGTTTTCACTGTGACGCTGCACACGTGCGATAAAAATTACAACAGTTTTTGGTGTGTATGTGGTTGGGTTTTGCAAACCGTTTAGGGCTTTAAAATGCATTTTTTAGCTAGGATTGTTGGGGTTATATCATGGTGCAAAGTGGTGTGAGTTTTGTCTTGCACCAGGTATGAAACAAAAAGATCGAAGCGGATAAAGTAGGTTGCTCACACTGCCAAGAAAGCCAAAATTCTGCAGGAAACTTTGCAAGAAAGGAGAAAGAATGGAATGTTGCTCTTTCATTTAGAATTAGAATTTGGTTTTTTAAGAAAAATCAATTTGGTCCCTTTTTTTGCGAGATTTTTTAATTGTGATCCTTCATTTCCAATATTCTCATTTTGACCCATAATTGAACTTTTAACTTTGTATTTTTTTCAACTCTATCCCTAATCCACTTTGATTTAGTCCTCATGTTTAGCCAAGTTTTAATTTTGGTCATTAGTCTTCTAATTTGTGCAATTTTATCCAGTTCCCCCCCTAAATTCTATTTTTTTAATCTACAATTAAGCTCTTAATTGAATAAAAAGGGTCCCCAAATTCTAGTGCACATTCCACTTTGGTTCTTGGTCCTCCAAGTCTTCTAATTTGATTAAACTAACTCTAATTTTGTTTTCATTAATTAAGACCTCAATTGAAATTGGACCTCCAAACTTTTTTGTCTCTTTCATTTTAATCATTGCTTTGCATATTTATCCAATATTTCCTTTAATTTTATTTTTTCTCTTCAATGAGGCCTTCAATTGAATTAATTGGACTTCTAGACTTTTCTATCTTTTCTACTTTGATCCGTGGTCTTTAATATCTTTCAATTATGACCAATCTCATCCCTTTTTTTATTTTTCTTCAATTAAATCTCAAATTGTATGCATTTATGACTTTTTGACTAGGAGCAAATTATATTCTTGCCCAATTGCAACACGAAACTGTATTTTAGTTTTGAAGTTTTTATTTTTTTAGATATTTTTTTAAATGAATTTTTAAAATTTTTTCTTTAAACATGATTTTTGAAAATGATTATGAAAACAATTGTTTTAGAAATCTTTAGGGGGTAAAAATTAGGTTATGAAAGGTTCAAAGATATATAGGATCGCTTATTCAGATCTTTTTAAGCTTACTACGTTAACATTGTCATTTTAATGATTGATCTTATTTCAATCTTAGTTCTCCAAGTTCTAACCCATGCTTTGTTATTGATATTTTGTCTTCAAGTTTGAACTTTGCACTCATAAGGGACGCTTTAAAAAGCTTTTCATCCTCTTTTATTTTTTTTATTTTTCTTTTCCAAACTTGATCATTTGAATTTTTTTTATTTGGCCATTTATTAGCTATCTTTTATAGAGCTTATGTTGCTATCATGTTTTTCTATAAAAACAAATCACATATTGTCATTAATTGTCCATAGATTTTCAAAACATGTCCCCTCTCCTCGAGTGCCTGTAATTGTTGCTCCAATAGACTACTGAGTTTTACAACCTCTCTTTTAAAGCTATCAATTTCTTTTTGATAATTCATCTACAATTATGCTTTATCCTCGTGTTATGTCTTTCATTTCTAAGCCTTGTGTTATAGATCTTAAGGGGAAGTTGGATTTTAAGGTGACCTATATTTCTCCTGCAATTTAAATCTGGCTTATATGCAAAGAAAAGTAATTAAAACATGTAATGAAGCATACTAGACATTGAATTTATAGTAGTAATAGTACTGAGAGATGCCCAAACGGGGGATTCTAGCCATTATCTGCATGGGGGTAGGTTTACTACTTGGTCATAAAAGGTTTGCTATTACTTAGTGATAAACCTCTAAAGGCCAATATGAAGCCTAAAAGGTTAGAGGAGGCATATGTCTTAATCATATCATATTTGTATATTAACCACGTTCAAATTGACAATAAGATGGGCAATATTAGTTTAACGAGTCTTACCCAGGCTAATGGCTACTAGAGTATTGTTACTCCTCTACCTAACCTGAAACAAAGGTGTGTGCTCTAAGATGGTGTTGTGTATGTGTGAAAGCATGAATTCATATCCAACATAAAAATGACAAAATAAAACATGAATGTTAGGTTAAGAAAATTGTAAATTAAACCAAATTAAACAACTGGCACAACAAGCACATTAATGATAAAAGACAAGAAAGCAAAGCTTATTCCTAGGATCCCTAGTGGAGTTGTCATTTTATCATACCCAACATTGCAGTGACTCACCCTCTTTCCTAGAAGAGAAAGGCTTTTTTATGTTTTGAGAGGGGATGGATTTGTAACTTATAAAAAATGTAAAGGAGTCGTCACTTAGTATTATGGTCACTAGGAACCCTAATTAGTCTTCATAGTTCTAAGCATAGACAGATCCAACATATGGGCACTTGCCCATACTACCCAAAAAAATCAAATGAAGTATATATCATGCTGAAATTGGTTATAAGTTCTAACGAAAAGAAGAATTAAGAAAAAATTAAAATAGATGTGTTTTTTTAGAAAGAGAAAATAGTTCCAAGAAATTATAATGGAAATGAGAAATAAAAATTAAGAAAGAACTACGCAAAAAAATATTGGTGTAAACCCTAGTTAAAAAATCGATAATATTACCGTGAAACTGTAGTAAGTATAAATAAAACAAATAATGAAAAAGAAAAAATATATATTTTGAAATCATAAAATAGTCCTAAAGACTTAGTAAAATAACTAATATGGTTCTAGCAATGATTAAATAAGAAAATTCAGATTTTAACATAAAATCACATATTGATTAGTTTTACGCTATCGAGTATAACTTTCAATCTAACTGTGAAATTGTGCTAAAATTTTACAAGAAGCCTCCGACACATTTGTCTATCTTGGGTTAAGATTGTAGGGTAATTGAAGTTTGGAAAGGCTATATGTGAATATCAATAGTCAAACCAAAAATAACAAATGGGCTCATTAATGACATTTTCATAAACAAGCTAAAAAATGAAAATTTAGCTTATTTTTCCCTTTTAAACTATCAACTAATGCTAAAAGACATTATAAGAGAAAAAATAATTTGAGAGCTTCCTCACTAAAACCATGTAGAGAAATCAAGAATTAAGGCAAATAGATGAGGGAGTGAGTATTAAACACATTTAACTCAAGAATTAAAAGGTAAATCAAGTGAAGAAAAGAAAGTAGAGAGAGAAAACTCACAACATTAAAAGAAAAAAAAAGAGCAAAAACCTTCAACTGGTTTTCATTTAAAGTTCATATAATCATTGGGTAAGATGTTGTAAACTCGATTGTACAAGTTTGAGTAAAAATTAACGAAATTTATGCAAAATTCTTAAATTTTGAATTAGGGTTCTTAAATGTTAAATTGGAGAAAAGTAAACTTGTGAAAATGTGATGTTCTTATGATGGGATATGATGTAAATAAATCTTAATAAAACATAATTAAAAAAGAAAAATTAGGTGTATATGGTGAAAGTAGGGTTGGTCATTTAGGAGGGATTGAGAACTTTTGAAACCAAAGTAGATGTTTGTTAGTTATGTGTATTTAGTGTGTTGTTATGTTGATGAGGATTGAAATGAATTTTATTATGTTGTTGTAGTTGAATTTTTAATATAACTTGAAAAATGGTTGTGAGAAATTGATGAAATAAGGTTATGGTATGTCTTTTAGTCTTTTTAGTTGTAAAATTATGGTAATTGTACTAGCAGTCACTACTTTAATAGAGAGAATATTTTCAACGAAGAAATTGGATAAAATTTAATTACGCAATTAAATCGGGGATGATTGATTGAATGATTGTGAATCATAAGAAAAAAAATAAAATTTTATGGAGCATCTTTTCATAATATATGTAATTTTTTTAACTTATCTTAGAAGTTTATAATTTTTGGACTTTTTGGATCTTAATTAATTTAGTTATATATTTATATTATTTTCTCCCTATTGAAATTAGATCATGGATCCGTCCTTGTTTTAAGATAAGGAATTGGTTATGTTAGATGAAAGATATTATCATTTTAAAAGCATCATATCTTAGATAAACTGCATTGTTACTTTCTATTCCTAGTGGTCTATTATGCCTAATATCAATGATTTATCTACATCGGTGAGAATGAGCCTACTACAATGAGTTAAATCTTGAGTGAATGTGTGGATTTAAGCCTATCCTTTCTAAGTGCAGGTCATTTTTATCATTATCAATTGTTTGTTGAATTGATAAGACTTATGACCGGTGATAGTCTATTGAGAGATGTTAGTGAATAATAGAGTGAGCTTTATATTAGTCTCATTAAATCCAACTCAAATCCTAGAACTTTAAAACATGTGCATTAAACCTAAAGATGACCACTCATACTTAATGGACCTATGTAGAATCTTACCAATTCAGGCCAAATTATCTTGTTAAATTAAATATATATATCCCTCAATGAGAATGTATGAGTACTTTCCAACACATGATCATGGAAAACTTAAATGCATACAATAAAGGGTTCGTTGTTATTTTTTTCAAAACATATTTTTTAAAAAATCAAACAATCAAAGGGCCTAGATTTTTTGAAAAAAAAAAATTCAACAGCTGACGTCACTTGTTGAGGCAGGCGATAAGATAGATTATTGTTGCCAAGAATTCATCTAGCACCATAAAACCAATTGTGGGAATCTTTTACCGAAAAAACTGTCTATCTATTTTCACTAAAACAAAATCTAAAAAACTTCTTTAAAACCTAAAAAACCAATTTAATAATGTAAAAACTCAAAAAAACAATCTAAAAATACAAAATCAAACCAGAAAAAATTCTCTTTTTTCATTAAATAAAATATGTTGATGCTAAGAACAACAAGTTTTGTTACTGAAAAGCAAAGAAACCAGTTATTTTTCTCTCCTTATCATTTTCAATTGATTGTCTCTCATCTCTAACTCAAAAACTAAAATGTAAAAAAATAAATTTTTAAATTTAAATTAAAATTATAAAAACTATAATGTCTATGGAAGGGAAAAAAAAGTAAAGTAAAATAAGGAAAATACATTCCCCCATAATTTTTAATTTTAGATTGTCCAATAAAATTAAGTCTTGATTTATACTTTGGTCTTGTTATTTCATTTCTAACAAAAAAAAATTTTAATTGGTTTAATGTTTTAGCCAGCCTAACATAACATAATTGTAATGTAAAATATAGAAAACATGTAAAATATAGAATATAGAAAACATGTAAAATATAAAAACAATGTTCGGTATTATAATAATATTTTTTAAAAAAATATTTTTACTCGAAAATACATTTAAATAATATTTTATTTATTTTATAAATTTTATTTTTAACATATCTTATTAAAATAATTTAAAATCATTAAATAATTTTTATTTTTATTTTTTTTTTACAAACTCAAGACTAGCCGCCATGGCAAAGAGGATCTTTCAGAGGCGGCATGATGGAAATAGAACACTAAATGCCCAAAAGCATACTTAATTGGGATCAAAGTTAACGTACCAAGCAGGACATTACTTTACTCGTCATAGCTGTAAATCATGGGAATTATAATAACCGACATACATCCATAGCCATCACCATTGATTAATTAACCAAACAATAAACATTGGATTAAAATACAAAGCATAATAAAATTGGACCCCTCCATGGAAAGTGTGAGAGCTAAGTCCAGATTATTTCATAATTCGACGGGCAGAAATGTGTTCGGATCGAAAAAGCTATTTCAGTTTATTTATTTATTTATGATTTTGATGTTATTATATTAAAATCATTCAAAAAACCATTTAAAAAACACATCTATTTAATATTAAAACTGCTTTTCCTTGCCATCTGCCAAACTCATCAGAATCCTCATCAGTGCTTTTCCTTGACGATGGTCACAGGGCATGGAGCATTGGCCATCACATAAGCGCTCACACTCCCCAACAGAATCCTGTTTTCACAGCACAGCCCCACAACAATCACAAACAAATTTTATTTATTTATTTATTTATTGCTATAAATGTGAACGTTTTGGAAAATCAACTCATATTAATATTTGTTTACTTAATTTGTATTATCTATTTGTTAAAAAAAAAATAAAGCATGCTAGTTTTGAAATTATAGGGGTACCTTTGAACAGTGCCAAGTCCCCTGCTTCCCATGACCAAAGAGTCCAGCTTCAGATCTTGGACTGCATCAAGAAGCTTCTCTCTGGCATCTCCTCCCCAATACAGTTTTGAAACAACTCTCACCTACGATCAAGCATTTTTTTAACAATTCAATAACATCAAATTCTACCCACTAAGAGCACAGATCAATCTGTAAAATGGACTGCTCGTATTACTAGGAATACCTTTTTCTGTCGTGAAATGGTGTCAAGCATATCAAGAACTTCAGCATCTACTTTAACACCATAGTTTTTCAAAACCTCGGGATCTTTGAACTCATCCAGAGGAATAAGAGCTAATCAAGACATCCAAACACATATCAGATTAAAAAAAAGAAGAGAGGGATATATCATGTAAAAAGAAAAAAGGGATTTAATTACTTACGACACCCAGACTCAGCCCAAAGTTTGTTACGAGACTCGTCAAGGGAGTTGGAATTGACGTTGATTAGGTAAAGTGTGTCCCCATCATCGACCAAGTTATCAATGGCCCATTTGAGAGCGTTCCTGCTGCTCGGCGAGAAGTCCATAGCCACACCAAGATTTCTGTCTCCAGGCATCTTGATTCGCTTCTCTGTCTTGGGCTCTGGGTATGTATGATCTTGTGAGGGCAGGAAGAGACGGAAGAACTACGGGTCGCGTGAGAGTGCCGAGATCGAGAAGAACGAAGACGTTGCGTTTGGTTTTTGTTTTTTACTTTTCAGAGTGGGGGAGGTAGGAGTCTTTTTTTTCTTTCCTCTGAGTGGAAAAAACAAATGAAATCAAAGAAAATAAGCAAAATACATGGTGTGCTGGGTGATTGATTCTGTTTATATGGGCCCGATCCTTTATGCTTTACATCTGAGCCGTCCATCTTTACATTTGTCTCATGCCATGCTCTGTCATTTTCTTTGGAATCCGTGTTGGCGACGCTGCTTCAGAAATTTGTTTTTATTTAATTATATAAAAATCAAAACAGATATTTATACAAAAAGTCAGCTATTGATTTTTTAGTATAAAATTTATTTTTTAATTAAAATTATCTTATGTCATTCATAATTTTTTTATTTTAATAATAACATGTCTATTTTTATCCGTAGCATAGTTTATTAAATAAAATTTATGGCAATTCAAATAAATATTTCTAAAGATTCTAATAACCTATATCTTGTTCATAAAAAAAAACATTCATGTTTTATTTATTTTTTTCTTAAAAAATATTTTTAATTAGAAGTATTTTTTTAAATAAAGAATTATTATAATTATAAAAAAAATTTCAATAAAAAAAATCATGAATCGAATAATTTTTGCATAGTTATATAAAAAAAAACTAAAAATAACAAATATGAGAAAATTATATAAAGATATTATGATAAAAAAATAACAAAACATATATTCTATTTTTATTCGATATCAATGAGAAGAATTTATTTAAAAAATTAGTATATATTAGTTTAATTTATAATTAATTAACAAATAATAATTAATATTACTATAAATTAACCAATGTAATTAAAAGTTATAGTTAACCATGAGAGTTAGAAGACGTGATTGACTAGAGAAAAGTAATTGACCATAAATGTTTGAATTTATCTAATCAAATAAAAGGTTCAATCTTACTCAAAACAGGGGTACTCAAAAGATTAAACTAGTCAGTATTAAAGATTAGTTAAGATTTGCATGCTTATCAATAAAAAGAAGTTTATATTGTATTAGAATTCAAAATGTAAGCTTATTTGAAATAGACAATTTATATAGAATTAAAATTAGATGAATAGATAAAACTATAACATTATACCAATATAAACAGGTCATTCAATTATTTATACTCTTCAATTAAAGATTCTAAAACTGTCTTAAATCTTGGCTTAAGATTCAATTATTTATTCTTAACTTAAGAAGGTAGAGATTTCCTCATAAAAAAAAATCTGTCTTAAATCTTATCAAATACCAATAGATAGAAACACGACTTAGAATAACAATCAATTAACAGTGCAGCTTACCTTAGGTAGGGTGCGGTGCCCTAGGAATGACACGTTTTCTCCTTGCACAACTAGTTTCTTTACTTAAGCTTTTGCAGACCATAGATTTTCTATTAACCATGATACGAGTTGGTGAATCCCTCGAATCATTATTTTATGATTAAACTCAACCCCCCTTCAATATCATGAGATAGCTCCGTCATTCGAAGTCGTGCATGTCATGACAGTTATTGTGATTAAAACTGGTTCTGATGAATAATGAAAATTTTTTGATAAAGACATTGTTTTGTGAGAATAAAAATCAACCTCTCAAAAAAATAATTGGGTGGATAAGATGTGATAATTGTTGTTGTTAGGTCCAACAACAACAATATTGAAAATAATTATGAGAAAAGTAATTGACAATAAATGTTTGAATTTATCTAATCAAATAGAAGGTTCAATCCTACTCAAAACATGGGTACTCGAGAAATTAAACTAGTCAATATTAAAAATTATTTAAGATTCACATGGTTATCAATAAGAAGAAGTTTAGATTGTATTAGAATTCAAAGTATAAGCTTATTTGAAATAGACAATTTATATAGGATTAAAATTAAATGAATAGATAAAAATATAACATTGTATCAATATAAATAGGTCATTCAATTATTGGCAAAGATGGCTAGCCTCAAATATACAACTTCTTTATGCAATTTATAACTTTCTTGTAATTTATCCTTTTGTTTTTTTATTACCTTTTTTATAACTTTTCTTTAAATTCAAGTTATTTGTTTTATCTTTTTCCTTTTTACCATGCAAAGGTTTAGAATAATAGATGTTTTTTAAGGATCAGAATATTAGACATTCACACTCTATTTGATTTATGAGGTTGCTAATAGTAGGTTTTTCTTATTAGAAGAAAGAAACAATGAATATATAACATAATTAATCCATAAATTATTTGATTGAGCAATAAATTGGCACGTCTAATGGGATAATATTTACTATTATTTCATTAATCAGTAATGATGCCATTAAAAAAAACACAAATAATATCATTGTCACAACTCCTGATGACTAATTAGTACAAGTAATGGATAAAGGCCATATTACTAGTCATGAAGAGCCTGGTAATCTTTCATCATCACAAGTCTTTTAGGATGACCTATGTTAGACAAGTCATGAAATAACACTTCATTATTTAATTCTTTACAACAATTGAGAGTTGCATTAGAAAAAAAAAACCTTAATGTCCCAATACACGCTCTCATGTTCGTACTTTTCTCAATGTCTTTACCTATACAAGCGTCTAGTATAAGCAAGGTTTATATCTCAACCACAATCGTATGTTTACCCTTTATATGGGTTAGAAGGCATGGTTAGGTTAACATAATTAGTTGTACCAAGTTTCTCCTAAAAGAGTATCCTTTTTATCAACATTTAAACTTGTTCAATTCTTGTATAAAGGTTATCCAAATAGAGATAGAAAACATAATAAATATTATTTACCATAATAATATTGTGATGGCTAGTATAACCATGCAAACCATGGTCAATTAACTCATCAAATTTAGAATAAACTAAGAGAGAATTGGTCTTTTACTTAGATATTTAAAAGCAAGTATTGTGGTACTTTCCCATGACTAATGCTTTGATGGGAATGTATAAAGATTCTCAACCATATCTTGGGTATCACATTTTAGTATAAAAAACACATCCACAACCCTAACAATATTAAATTATGATCATACATGTAGTGCCACCTACAACATAAGTATACATATAGGCTCGGGACAATTATGTGGCCTCATAGTCTTACCAATAAACAACCTAACATATACCTACGCGATACAACACCTTATGCATGACCTTTTAAAAAAGGAAATATCAACATTCATACACTTCAAGGACATGTTGTTGAATAGCAAATAGGAGGGCGAATAATAAGGTTGAACTAGCTCATCACCCAAGAGAGCTAAAGCAAGACATTAAATGGATAACTAGGTTGCGTATACTCATCTATATCCTAAATGGGTGGATATGTTACACCTAATTTTTAAAGGTATAAAGATAGCTTATTTGAATAGTTCTCTAGGAAAATAACCAATCTACAAGGAAAAACATTATTAAATTCAGTAATCAATATGGTGATGTGTATCAAATCCCTTTATGAAACTAAGATTATTTGGTTCATTACTTACAAAAATAGTTTTTCATTGGTTTTCTATGCATGCACTTAACTCTATCAATAATTGAAAAGAGATATAAACTTGTTTTCATAAATATTTCTCCAAAACAAAACTAGAGGTGATATTGGTTGACTAAGCCAAAATAGTCCAAGATCGAGGGGAGTATATATAAATTTATGCTCTTCAATTTAAGATTCTAAAAAACAAGTGCACTATAACTATAATAGAGAAAGATAACATTAAACTCATTCTAAAAGGGTTATAGTGGAACACCATAAATAAGCTTGTAGGAACCAAATACTTGGATATCTACGCCACTTATAAATGATGATGCTTGTTATAAAAAGATATTGGCAAAACAAATAAAAAATAAAAATAAAAGCAATTAAGGGGAGCATACCTAACTAGCTATTTAAATGACATTATAAATGAGTATTCAATTATTGACTTAAACACTCATAATGAGTTAAAGAAAATAAAACAAGAATTCATATCGGTTATAGTTTTTTTTTTAAAAAAAGAAGTACCATTCGATATTATTTATTAAAAAAGCTTAAATAGGCTAGTAAATATGTCAGCAAAGATGCAAAAACTACTAATATGATCGATAATAATAAACAGTACTCTTTTGACATAAAAAAGCTAAGGACATTTTCAATCAACTAATATAAAAGAAAAAATCAAGATCCTTAACAACCATATAATCCTTATTGTTGATTAGATCAAAGAGAAAAGAACTACAAGTGACATGACTCATAAAGACATGATACTAACAATTATGTGTTCACAAACTAGATTTAAAAGGCATTAGAGTTTGGTCACATTCGCTTTCTAGAAAATAACTTGAAGGTGGATAATGTTCCATTCCTTTAAGTCCACTTAGTAAAAGGGAATTACAAAAAAATCAGACTTGATCAACCACGATATAGGTAAGAATTGGTTACATATGCTACTATTGAAAAACATACATTGGTTGTGGCAAGGCCAAAGAGTTGGCACTATAAGTATAATGAATTCTTTTATGTGAGGTATATAGATATCTTACTTGACATACCAATTTTCCTAAAGGAAAAGACTTAGAGGGAAAACTAATAATAGGTGGCATATACACCAGCTATAATAAAAACACTTAAACCTAGTCATGAAGATGATGATTTGGTTATATATTATAAACCCTCGCATAAATGTAAGATCGAAGTAAGGAGACCCCGATGAGTAATGGAGACTCAAAATGAAAAGAAATCACTCATTTCGGCCCAACACTTTTCTCCTTCAAAAATCACTCATAAAGCTCTAACTCACTCTTTAGGAAGGTGTTTGTAAGCTCTAAAAATGAAGGATTTTTTAAATGGTTCTCTCTCCCCCTTTATTTCTTATGTCTAGCGTGAACCATAGAGAGGATTAGTGAAATTCTGCCAATTTACAAAAATACCCTTAATGAGTCCATGTGTAAATTTTTGTATTTTGTTTTCTTACCATCATCAGTGTTGTAATATCTTTTTGAACTCCGATTACTCTGAAATTTTAACCTAAGATAAAACATTTAGTCTAGAAAGTCTCTGCTAAATTTCAACTCGATCCAATGGTTGGATTGAGAGATATAATTGATATTGTAAACCTGAACAGTCGGTATCTTTTACGTCAAAACCCAAATTTCATGCTTTAATTTATTCACTTAGAACATCATAAAATTTTTCCTAAATTTTTACTTCTTAAATTCAATATTACCCCATCTTTTCAACATGTAAGCACTAAAGATCAAATTGGAGAAGTCCTCTCTTTATCCTTTTTTTTTGTTGAAACTTACATGGCCTTGGAACCCAATTGTTATCATCAATTTCTTATAATTTCCAACATATTATATGTCAAATGGACCTCTATTTCTCACCCTTATTCATAATTTTTATTTTCCTCAAATTATGTATGAACCCTAGAAGTTAAAATTTGGGATTCTTTCAAATTACTCACCAAAACCAACATAATAAAGAAAAGGGTTAAAGAATATGTCTCACTCTTTGATTAAAAAAAATACTCATATTTTTACATACCAAACTGTAGGAAAGTAACTACAAACATATATGAAAATGTGGGGTGTTACATATATCACCAACATCTCATAGACTTAAAAAGAATATTGAAACAGGGCTAGTTGTTCAAAACTCAGTTTAGGAGAATGCAGTGCCTAAACACATTAGTAAGGAAAGATTAAGCAAAATCATACATCTTACCATAAAAACAAGTTTTGGACATAGAAAAAGCCACTTATATGGCCAACAACAAATAAATTTAGACACCTTTCAAAATACCAGCAAGATCATCCTCGATTAATGCTAGATATGATTAAGTTGAATCCTACATAAACTAGAAATGTTATGCAGTGATTAAAAACAAAATAGCACTATAAACTTGGGGGACCTTGGTTGAAAGAATGGATAAGGTTCAAACTTAAACAATGTATTCATCTTAGTAAAGGGTTGCTTTAGACCTTGAACAACTAATGAATTGGATTTATGAAGAAGCTTATACAAAAATAAACAAGGTTATCACTAAGATAGTAAATATATCTATAAAAAGCAAACAATCATGCACTAATAAGTTTATAACCAGTACCAAGAATAAATCAGAAGTTGATCAAAAGCACTAATAGGATAAATTTGTTTAACATGATAAGCTAATAATTGAAAACCTTGAGCAAAGAAAACATTTCATTTTAAAATGGTTTAATTGGCTAACATGACAGATATTGCAACAAGGTCGTTGCTTTAAGTATACACTACTTGAACTTATGATGTCATTCATGGTCGATTTTGTTGATCGATTTTTGTAGAAGGTAGTTAATATTCCTTTATTTGTCTTAAGAATAAATGACTATGTGGAGTATTGTTTACTCTAAAGTAAACATCCACGTGTTGACTTTGTAATAATAGTAGTTGTTCACCACTAACATGGAAATGAAGGCTAAAATTGATCATTAATACTAAGATTGACCTGGTTTACGAAGAGTCTAAATCGACAAAGGGAACTAGAAGTTATGATCATTTAGGAGAGCTAAAAGACAAGATCAACAAGAAAAAAACGATCAACTATAGAAGCTTGACTTTGCGCAATCAACCGATATGTTCAATCCTACTCATAACGGGGGTCCTAAATAGATTACGTTAATCAATATTGAAGATAAATTAGGATTCAAGTAGTTATCAATGATGTGAAGTATAGATTAAATTCAGATCCAATGTTTAAGCTTCTTATCTAACATAGACAATCTATTTAGGATTCAAATTAGATGAATAGATAAAACTCTAACATTATACCAATATAAATAGGTCATCTAGTTAATAGCATAGATGGCTAGCTTAGAAATACACCTTCTTTATGCAATTCACAACTTTCTTGCCATTTACCCCTGTTTTTTTTATTACTTTTTTTTATAGTTTTTCTTTACATTCAAATTATTTATTTTATCTTTTTCTTCTTTACTTGGAAAAAGCTTATAACTTAGGATAAATATTGGAAACACATTTTGTTTCATTTATGAAATTGCTACCAACCTCTACTCAAGATTAAGTTTTTATTATAGTTTCTTCTTATTAGAAAAAAATAAACAATGAATATATAATATAATTGATTTAGAAATTATCTGATTGATACACATTCTAACTCCTGGGCCCATTAATCAATAAGGTCACTTGGTTGAGTTCTTAATTATCTGTTAATACTAAAAATAATTATTAATATAATATAAATGTCAAATATGATTCCTCATACTTTGTATTTTAAATATAATAATACTAGATATGATAAGGTAAAGGAATTAAAAGCAATAGAAAATTTTAAAAGTTTTTTTAGTTTCACCATAAATAACATTTGAAATTACAATTTGAAAAAAAAAAGTCATCTAGTTTATCTTCTTTTAGTTATCATCATAATCCAATTCTCGACCTCCTGTTTTTCTAAATATTTTCAAAATACAAAGAAAAATCAAAATAATATGTTCTTAACGTATTTGTGTTATTTTCAACATTTTCAATGTCTTTTCAAAAGAATTCAATATTCAAAAACTTGTTTTCAATGTGTTCAGCTATTAACGCGCACATTTCAAAATTATTGATTGGTCCTTCTCATTGAGTCGATGTTGATGTTGTTTTTTTTAAAAAAAATCAAAACACAAAAAAATAATAAAAAATATAATAAATGGGCAAAGAGACTAAAAACAAAAAGGAAAAAAAATTAAGGATGAAAAAATTTAAGTTGCTTAGGGACTAAGCAATTAGGAGAAAAAGACAAATCATTTTGCCTATAAATAAATGGTTATCTCACACACAAAAAGGAGAGGAAGACCAGAAAATAATAAAATTAAAAAAGCCAAAAAAATATTTTCCCCACACTTTTCTCTCCAAATCTATAGGAAAAAAATGATTTGTCATCTATAAAATAATAATAAAAAAAACCCTTACCCCAATAATCCATAGGAAAAAAAGAAAGACTCGTCATCTTCAAGCCCCCACTATCACCATGTATGTCCTAAAAGAACCAACAACACAACCCTATCACCTAGACTAACCATTCATCTTCATATTTAACCTCTCTCCTAAAAGAACTAAAAACACTAGCATTTGCTTTCAAAGTCGCTAGTTATTCAAAGGAGAGAACAAAAAATAGACTTATTTTCTTATTCCTCACTGTCACCTACACATTAAAACCTCATCTTCAATAATATCTCCTCATCAACAACACGACAGCCAACAACCACAATAGCCACAGTAGCGTCACCAAGACAAACAACCCTTTTACTTTTTTTACTGACAATCTCCTCTTAGATAACAATCAATTAACAATGCAACTTACCTTAGATAGAGTGCGGTGCACTAGGAGTGACACGTCTTCCCCTTACACAACTAGTCCCCTTACTTAGGCTTTTGCAGACCATAGATTTCCTAATGACCATGATACTAGATGGTGAATCCCTCAAATCATTATTTATAATTAAACCCAAACCCCCTTTAATTCTATGAGGTAGCTCCATCATTCGAAGTCGTGCGTGTTATGACAGCTAATGTGATTAAAATTGGTTCTAATGAATAATGAAATTTTTTTATATAAAGACATTGTTTTGTGAGAATAAAAATCAACCTCTCAAAAAATTAATTGGGTGGATAAGATATGATGATTGTTATTGTTAGGTCCAATGCAATCAGGTGAACAATTTGATTAAAATAAAATGCAAATTCTTAAAACCTAATTGAACTTTCATATAAGGATTAAATGTTTATTATTGCTACTCGGAGTTTAACAACTAAAATATAATCTTGCCAAAAGTTTTGGAATCAAGATTCATTGTTCAGGCTCTCAACATACCCTTACTAAGATTTTAAACTTTTTAACATTTAAAGTCTTGCAAAAGTTCAAAACCCGATTGCATTTCTTATACAGACTAAAATATTATTGAGATGAATGCATGGACACCTCTTGAATTCTGTTTATTTGAATGGATAACCTTTTTTATTTGGATTAACACCCCTTTAATATTTTAAAGAATTTAAAGATATTTTTATGGATTTATTTTTATTAAACTTTGATTTTTTTTAGTTTGATTCATGTTTAAAAATAGTTTTTTATATCAAAATATTATTTATGAGGTTTGAAAGGATTGTATAGTGATTTTTTTAGTTGATTTAATTATCATGAAGATAGAGTTTCAATGATGATGGTAATAAAAAGAATTTCAATTTAAACACATCATGTTTTATAGTTGATGATGTCCCAAAATTCAAGATGCTTATGAATAGAGTTCTTAGGTGATTGAATTATAGGTTAATCAAGTATTTATTCAATTAAATCCACCATTCATAGTCAAGAAAGATCTATCTTGATGAAAGACTTTTACTACCTACAAGAAAGTCCTATTTCTATTTTGTGACTTTAGATGCTTAAGTTACTATCTTTATAGGGGGAAAGTGTAATAAATACATTAAAGAGCATTAAATTTTAAGAATAAAGTTGTTTGGTCTTGTTTTAGTATGAAATGAATGTTATGTAAGAAAATAGTATGTGTATGTTTGAGAATGAAAATTATGAACCATTTACTTATGTATTTCAGAAGATATGTATACCTCATGTACCTTGTCTTTTTGCTTGAGAAAGAGAGCTAGAAAGTTATTCGACCCTACTAACATTAATAGGGGATAAATATCCCTAATATAAACATTAATGAGGAATAAATATATCTTACACATATATTAATAAGGGATAAATATCTCTTATGTAAAAATTAATAAGGCACAAATATCTCTTATCATGTATTAATAGGGGATAAAGTGGTAGGCCATGAGAGTCTCTTGTACACCTACGGGTGAATGTTGAGTACAATCCAGGAAAAATGATAAAGACTTGATAAAAAAAAACTTTGAATGAGAAAAGTGTTAGGTTCATGCCACAAAGTCAAGCCTAAAAGGAGCTAGAACATGTGTCAAGTCCAATACCATCTAGAAATGTGTTTAGGCTCAAGCGCGAGGCTAAAGCCCATGGTGCGCTAAGTGTGTGCCTAAAATTTACAATCTTCATGTATGTGATAACTAATAAGCCTATAGAAAGCTTGCAGAAGATAGGGATCATCAAGTTTTTGAGCTGAGCTCTACTCTATAAAAGGTTAGCTTGGAAGAGGATGTGTCATCCTTTCTTATGCAATCCTTGAAAGGCTGAAGTGATAGCCTTAAAGGCAAAACTAGCAGAAACTAAGGTAAAGATGGGGGCCTCTTAAGAGGAGTATGCTCGGTTAAAGGCATTAAAGAACTCATCTCATAAGTTCTTCATAGTGTTTAGAGGATCTCAAGCCTTGGATATGTCCATTGCAAATAAGTTATTTACAGTTATGTCCAACCTCTATTTTTATCATCTTTCAACGGGGTTGGTCGTGGGCTTCTCGATTATATTTGACCCCGACCCTATTCCTGACTTTGCTAACATCTACTTGGATTAGGAAAGTTGCTGCCTATAGCGAGTACCTAGCTAAAAAGCTTGAGGATCGATCGGATCCTGGTCTTAGTAGGGATGGTAATCCTAAAGAGTTGTCCTCGGTATTGTGGGTTTTCCTTTCTTTATTAAGTACCTTTATTTTTATTGGTTAGTTTGTATCAAATACATTGATTTTATTAATGTATTAATATATGTTTTGTGATTTTATTTTGCCAAATATGTTTAATCGCTCTTCATGTTTGTTATAGTTTAGATTTATAAATATCCAAAACCCCATATATGTTGTCTAAGGTCTAAAGTCTTTCATGGTAAGGGAGCCAATGTCCTCCACCAAGCAACCCTTTGATTTGAGAGAAAATGGAACTACCAATTCTTGGTGGAACCTATACTTCAAAAAAAATTAAAATTTTAAGATTGGTCTTAGGCCATGCGTGAGGATCTGAGGGTGGTCAGTAGGCATTGTCACCCCAAGTGGTGCTAGTCACTCACGAAACCCAAGCTCTAGAGGTGATAAGCCATACTTAAGAAAAGTAATGTTTCAAATCAAATTAAAATTGTTGTCAAAACTAAAGTTATTATCCCCTCAACTATAACCTAAAAGAGACTCTTGAGATCAGTTAATAGCTTGGGGCCTAGAAGCCCTATTAAAGAGTTTTTCCGATCTGAGATCACATTGGCAAGTAGGAGGCCTATGGCCTTCTTAGTAATAATATAGGGCCTAGAAACTTCACTAGAGAGTTATGTCAATCCCATATTACACTTGAGAGTTGTGCCGATCCTAGATTGCACTGATGAGTGGGAGGTTAGTGGCTTCCTTGGAAATAGCGTGGGGCCTGGAAGCCTCACTGGAGAGTTGTATGGATCCTATATCCCACTAGCGAGTGGGAGATTCATGTCCTCCCTAGAAATAGTATGAGGCTTGGAAGCTCCACTGGAGAGTTATGTCAATCATAGATCGTACTGGTGACAAGTAGAGGGAATGTACAATAAAGATACAATATATTTCATTTCTGAAATGACTATATTCATGTCTCTTATGATATATTTTTGAGATAATCTGAGTGTCAGGCATGGTTGAGATTCTTCCTTTCAATATATTAGAGGTCATAGATGTTTGCTTTGACTATCCTGATCACTCTAAAATGACCATCCTATTTTAGACCTAGTTTAAACTTTCTAAGTACCAAGTCTCTAAACTTAAACCTCTTGTTTTTTACATTGTTGTTATGATATTGAGTAGTTCTATATCGATAAGCTTCACTCCTCACTGCTGCAGTCAATCAAGATTTTTCTAGTATATCCAGGTTGTTTCTCAATCTTTACTTATTAGTTTTGAGGGAGTAATTGGTGACCCTAAAACTTGAGCACCCAATTCTAGCTAGTATCATAACCTTAACACCATATATAAGGAGGAATGGATATTCCCCAGCGTATTTATTTTAGTTGTTCTGTAGACTCATAAAATCTCATTAAGTAGTTCTACCCACTTTTACTTGGCTTCTTGAGCTTATTGAGTAGAACTATGTTGGGGAGCTTGACTTGATTATTAGTTTAGGGATATGACACTGAAAAAAACTTGTGATCAATATGGAGTCTCTGACATTGCTCTTTTATTTTGTGGTTGTCAAACTGCATCATATTATCAATTATCAAGACTGTAGATAGTCTAAATTAACATGTAATGTTATTTTAAATGAAAAAGATCACTTTGTTAACTATTATGTCTGCCCAGGTCTTAGCCTCCCTCATTTGATGAAATAGTTAACTGCTACCAAGATAAATTGTCAATTACGCATGGCCTTAGAAAAAAACCCAAGACACCCATCACTTACTAGGTGAAAGACTAAAGGGAGGCTATAGTTGTCATTTCTGCAGAGGGTTAGTGGGAGAACAAGATGAATCTTTGACATTTATTATATCTTTTAGTCAAATATATGGCGTCATGAAATATGGTTGGCCAATAGAAACTAGCTTAGGTGGCTTTGGTGATGAGAGCTTTGAGACCTAAATAGAGGTCATATATCCCTTCATGAATTTCTTTTAAAACATATGTGCTTTCTTCGGGGGATAGGCACTTAAAGAAGGGAGCTGAGGTGGATCTTTGGTACAGGACATCATTAATGAAACAATACCTGACTCCTTATCTACTCGGTTAGATAGCCTTATTTATATTTGAAGGTATCTATTCGGTAAGCAGGTATTACATTATAGGTTTTCTCCAATCCTCATTAATGGCAATTGTGGCAGTTAATAATTCCTTCCCCCCCCCCCCACCTCGATTTCTCTAGAGTTCAATCCATACATCTAGGGGGAGTTTTGCAAGGTCAAAGCTTGTAAATTTGGATAAAAGATCTTCCCAGTTATTGTCTTCCCTTGGTCTATGAGCAATGGTGATGTCCTTGCCTTTATTTTTTAAGAGAAGTGATATTAGACTTCTAGAGATACCTGAGCATGGTGGATTCCCTAGCCTTATATAGACGTTAGCATTGGCCAACAACAAACTGAGAGTCACTATGAATGTGTAGAGAATATGCATTCCAAGCCTCTACGAGTTCCAAACACGCTACAAAAGCCTCATATTCTAATACATTGTTAGTGGTTAGGAATTCAACGAACCATATATTCAAAGACATGTCCCTCGAGACTTGTGAGCACTATCTTCGTACCATTCCCTTTAGCATTGGAGGATCCATCCATATATAATTTCCAAGCAAAGATTGACATGAAAGGTTTCGAGGAAACTTCTGGATTAGTGAGTGATGTTTGAACTCTTAATGAAGACTTCGATTCATCAAGTATAGGCTTCTTAAACACTTAGCAATGAAGTCCATCAAAGCTTGTCCTTATATAGTTGACTTTGGTTTGTACTAGAGACCAACTCCAATAACTCAATTGTTCATCTTACTAAACATCTAGATATATCAGGCCTATAAAAAATTACTAAAAAGGTTGATTTGTCAATACTATAACTTGGTGAGCCTGTAAGTAAGGCATAAGCTTTCTGGAGGCACTAATCAAGGCTAGTAATACCTTCTCTATTTTCAAATATCTGGTCTTAGCATCTTGAAGCATCATGTTAAAGTAATAGACCGGGTGTTGAATCTCACCCTCGTCTCTTACTAGCAGTGTACTAATAGTTAAGTTTGTTACGCCTAAATAGAGAAAAAGGTTCTCACACTTCCTTAGTTGTGACAAAACCTTAAGAGATTGGAGGTATACTATGAGTCTTTCAAAGGCCTCTTGAAATTCGGGTGTCCATTTAAAGTTGGAATATTTCTTAATGGACGACAAGTTATGCTCTCCAAAATGACCAACCTTCCAATGAGGCACTGAACTTCCTTTCTAACTATAGAGGAGTCATGTCCAATAAAGCTTGAATCTTTTTGGTTTTAGGCTTTATCCCCTTCCTACTCACTAAGAAACCTAGCAAATTTCATCTTTTTATGGAAAATACACATTCAAAGAGGTTGAGGTTTATCTAATATTGTTTAGGCATAAAGAAAACATCTTTTAGGTCCAAAAGATGTTTCTCAAATTTCATGTTTATTACTAGTATATCATCCACATATACTTCTATAATCCTCATCTTGTGCTTGAACACCGTGTTTACCATTTGCTGGTAGGTGGCTCAGCATTTTTTAAGTATTAAAGGCATGACCTTGTAATAATATGTTTCTTATTTGGCTATGAAAGATGTTTTCTCCTCATCATCTAGGTGCATAGAGATTTGATGATACCTAAAGTTAGCATCAAGAGAGCTAAGAAATTCAAAACCCACCATGGAGTCCACTAACATATCAGTCTTGGGAAGAGGAAAACTATCATTCACCATGTGAAGTTCACACATATCCACCATTTGCCAATGGTTTTTCTTCACCATTACCATGTTTTCCAACCAATCAGGATACATCACCTCTCGAATGAATCTAGCAACGTGTAATTTTTCCACCTCTTTTGTTATTGTCTTCTTCCTTTCACCTCTAAAATTCCTCTTCTTCTGACGGATAGGGGAGAAGGCTAGGTTGACCTTTAATTGGTGTCTTGCTACCCTAGGACTTATCCTTTGTACATTTTAGTACCTAAAAGCAAAATTGGTTTTTAGATATTAAAGAGTTATGTCAAGGCTTACTCTTGTCTTAGTTCTAAAATAGACTCTATTTTTGTGGTTGCCCTTCTTCCACGAGAACACATCCTTTAATTCTTCAGCAACCTCAATCCTTGCTTACATCCATTCTTTTTCAAGACTTTGTTGGTCTATTACCAAGGCCTTCTTGCCTTTCATACATGAAGAAGCACATTGTTTTTCCCCATATTATGGCTATCCCTTTCTAAATAAGAAATTTCAAGGCCAAGTATCTAATATTGACCGTTGCGTTGATTTGTGTTGTTATTACATCTAACTCTGTAGAATTAGGTTGTCCTTTATCCCACCAACTTGTAAACTTTAGTTTTATCTAGATCATTGGCTTTAGCTGATGCGGGTCATATTATTTTTTTTAACGTAAAAAAATATCAAAGTGTTGCTAACGTGTTTTCTAAAAAAATAAATTAAATTTGAACTCAAAATCTGTATATTAGATGATATTTTTTATAAAATGTTGATACAATGATACATTAGTTGATATTGTTTTTCAAATATTAAGACAATGAAATATTATATCGACGCGAGTTAACATGTCAAATCTACAATCCATGTTATGAGATTGTGATCCCTATAAAAAGACAATCAAAATAAATTATTTAGGTCAATTTGTATTCAACTCAATGTTGAAAGAGAAAATTTGAAAAAAAAATAAATAAATAAATTACCCAAGTCAACTCAAGTTAATCTGTCAAACTTGCAACCTGATAATAAGATTAGGATGACTCCATATAAAATAAAAAACATTTACAAAACTTAATTTTCAATCAACTCAATGTTAAAAAATTAAAAAAAAATCATTTAAAAATATATAAAAAGAATCAACCCAAGTTGATATGTTAAACTCATAATTTAGGTCATGAGACCAAGATAATTTTATAAAAAAAATAGAAAACTTTATTTTAAAAAAAATCAATATTAAAAATTAAAATCGAGAAAAAAAACAAACTAAATCTGTCAGACCAGCATAACTCCATAAAAATCAAATTGAAAAGACTTACAAAAATCATTTCTTAAACAACATAATATTAAAAGATAAAATTAAAAAAAAATTGAGTTGTTAGATAGTAAAATTAAAAAAAAATCAATTAAAAATGAATCAAAAAAATTTAAACTAAATCAACCCGATTCAAACCTGCAATTCAAGTCATGAGATTAGAATAAGCCAATAAAAATCAATTCAAAATAATTATGAAGCCCATTTTATATATATAAAAAATTAATAATCATCTATCAAATTTGTAATGCGTATTATAAAATCGAGATAATATTATATAAAGTAAATAAAAAAAACTTATAAATCTCAATTTTCAACCAATCTAATGCTAAATGATAAAATTAAAAGGAAAATCAATTAGAAAAAACAGCTTAAAAAATAACAAGTCAACCTGAATTAAAATTAAAAGGAAAATCAATTAGAAAAAAAACAACTTAAAAAAATAACTCAAGTTAACTCAGATTAACTTAATAAATCCACAACATCCACAACATGGTTTGGTTTATAAAATCAGAACAAATTAATAAAAAGCAAGAAAAAAATATTTTTTTTTTTTGAAGGAATGGACAAATGAACGAATCTATTTGAATGCACTTCAGTTTTGTCTCCAGTTTCTTTGATGAACATTAATAAAACAAACAATATATCACTGACCAGCCTAGCGAAAGAGTTCTATAAAGCGCTTGGATGACTTGCAGAGCAAAAGGGCATCTCATCTCAGCATAGTTCAGATCAAAAGACATCGTGATCTGTTGCAAGCATTATGAAGAAAACGTATGCAAATAATATTGACAACTTTGATCTTGATAAACAAGACTGGAAACAAGTTAAATTACAGGAGAAACTCAAGTCACCAACTCCAATATAGCACGAATTCCCTTCTCTATGCACCTCGAAGCCAAAATTTAATTCAATTCTCATACAGAAATATTTTCACCTAAAACACACAAAATTGTATGAGACGGACATATTTCAAACTCGAGCAAAATCCCATTCCAACTGCTATTAGCCATATTTCATCCATATAGATGAATACAAAAGAAGGATTTAACTATCACTACAAACAGTGAGAAGGAGCTTCTCAGTGGGCCAAAAAATAGGAGCCTGTAAATGGGCATCATCAGCATTTTTCTAGTTCGACCAACTTCCCAAATCCTGGGGGAAATTGTTGATCTGTCCTTCCTCCAACGTAACTTTGTTGTCAAACTTGTATGACATCCTCGTACGCATCACGAGGGATTTCTGAAAACAACATGATTTTCATAACGATCTAATATCATCAATAAATTAAGAATATGTAAATAAAATGAAATGTGAGACATGATTCAGGCAAACAAAATGGACCAATATAGCAGTTGTCCCTAATCCCAAGAAGCTTGAATAAACTTTTGTTGAGAATTCAGAAATATCATTTAATATTCCAGTAAACTCCGCTCACATATCAAGCTTCTAAATAAAGCATGATGCTCTGTCTGCTTGAACTAACGTTTACTGGATAGGCTTGTTCCCAAGCTACAAATACAGTAACTACTTGGACATTTCAATTGCCATAGCACCAAAACTTGAGCATTACTGGATAAAGGGAAGAATAAATAAAAGCCCAGAACAAAAACCAAAGATGTTAATCAGCCAACCAAAGAGAGATCTCCAATGTCGTCTCACAGGTCACCATCATAAAATGCTGTCTCAGTTGAGATAGATTTTGTATAGCATTAATTATCAGTGGTTGGAATGAACTTCGCTAGAGTTTAATGGGGCAGGAATGGTGTTCTCCTGCAACTTCAGCTACTCAAGTTGACAGCAGTTCAAAATGATACATCAAAGGAATTCAAGTCGCTCGTTGAACCCTCATTCATAAAATCACAATCCAGTAGAAGGTACTAGTTCAATGAAAGCTGATTCAATTATAAGGCTGGGCAATGGCTCCATATGAAACATCTAGGTGGGCCAGGAAGTACTTGTTTTATAGAGAATATTCGCTAAACTCAAAACTACCCCAGATTTGAAGTAGTTAACCACATCGATTGACATAAATTTCCGCAGTACACAAACAAAATTTGTTGCTTTTATCCGAAAGTCATACTCCTACTTATAAGTAGCCAGGTTTCTATTTTAGTTTGACCTGAAAAACATTAGTTAGAATTTATATTTATTTCTCATTTTACCCATTGAAACTAAATTTTAAAAATAAATACTGATTAAAATAACAAGTCCAAAATGACACTCAGCGGGACAAAGGGAGTGTTTGAGAATGTTACATAGCAATACTATAACTCAATCATATGATGCCATGAAATCCAGAAACTGAAGAGCATGCAATTTTAGATGGCAATGTATGAGAAATACCTTCCCATGTTGGCTGTTAGTAACTCTCAAATTTTGCGTGATGGATCCATTACCACTTGCAGGTAGAATATTGCTGCTAGCTGGGTCCAAGTGCAGTTGAAGAAACTGTAAATGGACACCAAAAGCAAAAGAGAAATATCTTAACACGAAGTTCACCAAGAAAAAGATAGTGGTAAAGGAAAAGAAGAAAACTAGCTTACTGAAATACATCAGGATTTACCTTTGGAACTGCTGCCTGGAAAATAAAATCTGTGAAGACATTAGGTGTCAAGTTTGTGAAAGTTGCCTGGATTAATGTTGTTCGCGGGTTTCCTGGTTGCTTTGAGAAGTTGAATGTTATTCTCAAAGAGTTGCTCTGAAATGCGACCAAAGGTGGATAAACTGAACCATTATCCTCTGTTCATAAAAAGAAAGGCAAATCAACAATTTTGCGAGCAACAACTGGGACAGCAACCAAGCAGCAAAACAGAAATTCAAGGTGGACAACTTTACCAGGCTTCAGTGGGCTGGGACCAAAGCCATCCAGCAAATCCATCATTGGAGCAGCTCTAGCAGAAGATGTTGCTTGTGCAGAGAGTGAAGAGGGTGATGAGAGAGCATCTAGTGTGGCAATTGGAGATTTGTCATTTTGACTGGACGATAAAATGTCAGTTATAGGTGAGCTGCTTTGTACAGGGGTTCCAATTGACAAAAGATCCAGTAGAACATCTGTGCCAGCTTTCTGAATCTGGCCTATGCCTAAGAAATGCAAACAGAACTTATAGTTAAGACTAGACAAGTGATTGACAGCAGACAAAATGCACAATCAGCAACAGAACGCTGAAACAGTATAGCTTCAAATTAAGTTCTTCACTCAACAAAAGAACATCCAAACAAGTACTAGTCCAACGAAAAAATTTATTAAGCATGACAGAGCATGGGTATTTTTTTTGTTTGGGTGAAGAATGGTGACACAAACTGATAGGATTGAAGCCTTGTTCAAGTTTTGCTTTAATGCTTTCATGTTTTAGAAAAGTTGGAAGAGATTAGGTGGTCATACACCCCAAATAACTAGGGAACAGCCTGCAAAACTTTAGTCCATTCCCACAAAATTGTTAAGGCTTAAACTTTTTATGCCAAGCTCCACACCCAATAACATGCTATTAAAATGATAGAATCCCCTCTAGATTTTAGAGTCCAAGAGTTGGAGGTGCTTGTTCAATTATCACAGTTCTGGGACAACATAAATTCAGCCTACAGAAACTCAATTAAATTTAGCTAATGTCTGCAAAGGTTATCATAGATGGTTCCAAACTCCAACAACAATGACAGCAAAATGAGCAATGATAATGCAATCAGACTTTTCAGCTTGTGAGGATGATTTGCAAGAAGACATATTGCAGGTTCTTCTACACTATAAATACTCTTCCAAGGATGTGCATAAGCAAGTCATGCCTCACAGCTTGCAAACTAACCTGACTGTGTTGGAGCTGGAGACAAATCAACACCTAGAAGATCCTGAAGAAAATCACCACCAGAAGAGCTGGGTGCTGGAAGGTCATCTGAAAGATCAAGTAAATCCACAAGAGGAGCTGCAGAGGGCTTCGCAACACCATTTGGAAGATTAAGGGAAGCCCCACCAGAAGTTGAAGCAGCTGCTGGCAACGAACCAGCTCTCCTTGTATTGAAAGTAGCGTCATCCAAAATTGGCATCCTTTCAACCAGCGCAGATCTGCACAAACTCATATGGTAGTAATTAGTTTCCTAATCCATGAAATTGATGCAGCTATGGGGAAACTTTACTAGGTTAACGAGGTAAAGTAACAGAAATTTTAACTTCATACCTTATATTCTGATGCTTCTCGATAATGGAATTAAATTCAAGGGATCTTTGCTGCAATTCAAGTACAAAGCTGCCTTTATGTTGAACAATTATATCTTTGATCCTCCTAGAAATTATTCAAACATTTCTGCATAATTAAATTCGAGATCTTCCCATAAATATTATCCAAAATAACAATTACATTTTCTTGTTGTGTGAAGAAATAAAAAGGAATTGTCAAATTGGTTGTATAGAAACAATGACAGGCAATAATAACATACTCAAACTGACAGCCAGAACCTCATTCCTTTCTGCTGCTTAAAAAAAAGCAATGCCTCTAGGAGAGAAGCCTAATAAAATTGCAGGGAAGGAAAGGTGCAACAATAACATAGAAACTGAGAAAAACATACTCAGAACATGATGGGAAACGGGAAGAAAGCTTTAAGAGAGCTATTAGAGCCATTGCTTTAGTAGTGAGGTCCAAGGCATGATGTTTTATAGCAATCTTGACAACATCCACAGTGTCAGACTCAGTAACCTGCTCAGAAAAAAACTAAACTTAGCAGGCCATTAAACAAGACAGACAGAGACAACCAACAACGAATAACTACCATCCACAAAACAACAGATATTTTGTGTTTGTGTGGCGCACACAAATGATAGTTAATCTCGCTTCATGCCGTTCCCCACCTTTGTTGGATCAAACTGACAAGCTGAACTCATCATGCTTTTTGCAAGCAAAACAGAGAGAACATCCCATTGGCAAACTAATATGTCCAACAATTCAACTTTTATTACCAAACATCATAGAGAATGGGATCAATTTACGTATAACAAATTAGTTGGGAATGATATTATCAAGAGCTGATTCATTTCTATACCTACGTGGAACTTGTGTATTCACTAAATGCAAGGGAAAGTACAGGAGAGAAACAATTCTTATGTGACTGCTTTCAGCCGCTAAAACATATTTTACCAACACTTAGGTATAATAGCAGCAAATTTGTATTAGTTTCCTCCAGAAATTATACATCATATTTTTCCAAACTTTAGAATACTAGCAACATATTTGTTGATACAATCTGTGCAATGAAAGAACAATCAGATTCAGATTCTGCCATAATGTTTTGAACTGTCCAGTTTTACAGCAATAATCATAACTCTCAATCCAACCATTGAATCGAGCTAAAATTTGATCAGGAATATTTACAGACATATTGTTCTACATTGCATTAAAGTTTCAGGTAAATCAGAGTTCAAAATGGCAACACAACACAAACCAGAAACTGCTGTACGGTTCCGTTATCTGGTTCCTTTTGACTTGTGGACATTTTATATGAAATGGATTCTCTTCCTAATGATATAGGGATATTCTGCAGCAATGGGGCAGCAAACACAAGATTTTCTTAAGCTGTGTTTTGATGATTAATGGCAGCAAACACAAGTTTTTTCCTTGAGAGGGACACAAAGTTGGCAGCCTTCTTAATTCCAATCATATTTTGACTTTTGTATTTTTAATTGGTTTATGTGCAGACCATTAGCTCTTTAGATTTAGGTTATTTTGGTAAACTATAAATACCCGTTTTAAAAGGATGTTAAAAAAAAAATACTCTTGGTTCCAAAATTTGATGAATGAACTGTGTGTTTGAGAGGATTTTCACACTTTGGTTCTTTAATGAACTAAAAATCGACTTATCGAAGAATAATTGTTTTCGTAGCGTCATTCCTTATACTTCTCGTTCACGATTCCTTATAATCTTTGGGTGGGAGTTTTATTTCAATAGTCTCAATGTCTCGGTCCAAGTAATCATTGTGTCGAGCTTCTATCCTCAAATCTAATTTTTAGCTTTTTGGGTGTCATCAATCTTCGTTGGAGGTTACGTGACCGCATGATCATGAAGTTCGCATCATTTGTATTACATTCCAATAGAGATTATACATCATACAAAAAGGACTCAAAAAAGTAGATCAATAAATACTTCCATTGTGGCAGAGCCATAGAAGTTTGCTTCATCAGCATCGCATATCTTAATCTTCCAAGTCATGTGGACATCGCAATACACAACACAAAGAAGATATTTAGCATATCTTATCATACACAGAATTACACAACACAAAGAAGATATTTAGCATATCTTATCATACACAGAATTTTGATTTATTTAAAAAAAAAATCCATATTTAACATTCCACTAGAGATTTTTCATTTTCTACAAACTGGTCATAAAAAATTATTTTAAGAAATAAATTAAATTTCTTGTTTTGAGTAGTACAGAAATATTGACATATGGAGTAATTTTTATCAGAAGTTCCTATTATTGTTACCACGTGTGCTAATTAAGTAATAACAATACCCATCGAATTCAATGTGGCAGAATGAAGATTACTTAAGTGCATAACCAGCAGTGTGTGTAACAAAAATGCTTACAGTTATGGGATCCTCTATGTCAAGCATTCCGACATTATTGACCAACATGTCACCATATTCTCCAATGCACCAAACTGCAACGCGAACAAGGCTTTCCTGGTGGAGAAAAAATTTCAAAGTGGATTGAAATGACATCTCCTTTATGGGACAAGTACAACATGCAAGATTAAATGCTGAAGCTCATGGGCTGTCAAATAAAACATCCACTTTTATCAAAAGAAACTTTGAATACCTGTTCAGAAGATGTTTGGAAAGCTTTGTATAATGCCCTGACTGTATATCCATGAAGGTCAGGAGCACTGCTGATCACAGCAATAAGGGCATGCCATACTTCATCTTTTACAAAGTTTCCAGCCTACTAAGCACAATATTAAGATCAGAAAACTGATATGTAAAAGATATTGTTACTTAAGACCCGGAAAGCTCAAATCAACAATTACAGATTCATGCGCTTTGAATTGATCTTTCATATACTCGATTAATTCTTTCGGGTCTCATCTTTGACCATGTTTTAGTTTTCAGAAAAAAAAATTAAATAAATAAAAACAATTCCATATATGTATCAAAACAACTTCATTTTGCAAGCTTTAATTATCTAGATTTACTGGTAAACAACACACTGCATAGTCATGGCTGAAGGAAGCTCAACAATGAATTCAATGGAACAAATCAACCAAGGGGAGTGGGTCAAGTATGAGAGATTATAAACGCCTGATCATAAATGACACAAAAACAGTAACAAGATCGACCCAATCTTCCAATCAGAGACTATCATGCACATTAAAAAAGCAATGGTATAAGCAGCAACAATGTAATATGATTATAGTACAATAAAGAAGTGAAGCAAAGACAATCAGCCAAGCTGAAAATGTCTCAAGAGGACGGCTACAAGACAGGAACACAGGTGGTGGCTGTGGGAAAAGATGTGGCTTAAGCTGATAGAACATGTGCTTTCATAGTGTTATAATACCAAACATGAAAATATCCATCTAGCCACCTCATATGGTGATAATAGAAAGCTCTTAGAAAAAATATGACAATAACAATATTGAAATGTCCCAAACAAGGTTCAAACTGGCAGCCAAAAATGCAGTGATAAACTTAACATTTAACATTTTTACCTTGTTAAGAACTTTGAGCATCTGATCAATGTACCAATTTTTTTCAGGGGAGAACCTAAAGCATAAAAAAGAAAAAGTAAATTGATGAAACATAGCAGAAAAGGTAGTTCTAAATGATCATGATTTATGAATCCCACTCTATACTACTGAGCATAACCATATAAAAAACTCTACAATCCTGCATTTGAAGGGGAGGGGAAAACAAAACTTGTGCAGCATGGCATGGTCCAAGTCAATAAATCAACAAATTTGTCTCGGATGATTTCAGAACAGTGAAATATCAATACATTGCTGTTTAGATGAAAGATTCAGATCCAGCAATCCCATTTTATGCTTTAGTCCCATGATAGTTTGAGTGCGACAGGGAAGCAGCCCAATATAAGGTTTGAATCCCAAGAGGAAAGATGCTGACCTGAGGGGATGGTAACATAGAGCGTGTTGATTTTTATGTTTCATTAGTTATATCTCTTTTTTTTTTCTTTTATTTACTTAGATTGGACACACCCCCAATTTACCTTTCAATGAAATTATTTTGCTTCCAAACATATTAAAAAAGTGCACCCAAAGCAATAGAGGTATATATAGCTTCAAATGAAGGAAAATATTTTCTAGGAAGCATTGTTTCAAGTCACTTGCTATCTCAATAAGATAGCACCAAGAAGCATTATTGATTCAAAGCAAGTCCAAATTCAAGCCAGTATAAATTTCTGCTTTTAGTCAGGCAAGAAATGGTGGAACTAAGAGCTACATTCATAAAATAAATAAAAATTAAAACAGCACAATGCAAGAAAAGAAGAATCTAATAAATCCAATAATCAGGGTAAACAATTGCATATCTTAGTTCAAGAACTGCCCAACTTACTTTTCAATGATGGAACAAATTTTGGCAGTAAGCTCCCCCTTAAATTCTTGATCACTTACTTCCAGATAATCAATTAGCTCTTTTGTTAAAGGCTTTACATTGGTCTCATTCACCAGAACGTAAACAAGTTCAAGGGCCCTTTTCTGGATTGAAGCATCTGAATCCTGAAAAAAAAAGCCAAATCACAAGCCTCTGAATTTGCAATCCTTGTTCATTTTGTAAATAGCATAAAGAATGAAGCACAAAAGTAATGCATTGAGTTCAGCTTCAACAGATCAACTGAAATATTTTACTTACCATTTGCTTATTACCAAACACAAGTAACACAGAAAAAATGAATAACAGTCATATAAAAGAAGAAAAAAGAGTTGATGTTAGACAAAGGGATTTGACGATGTTGAAAAAGCAGAATAATAGTCTCCGACAGATTAGTTGTAGTCTCAGATGCAATAGTTTTTGTCTGGTCCTGAATGATAAAACTATCCTCTTTATCTTTTCAAATCAAAGCCATAAGATAGAGAACCCATGTAACCAAACCCATATTTTTTAGATTAAGGCTTCTTGAGTTGAGTTACTTATACATCCCACAATAAGAAAAGAAATGATATATCCAAACCCAGATCCACGACACCCATTCAAGTTTGTTTGGAAAGTTATACTCTAGCATTAATAATCCTTATTCTTAACCATAACCAGCTTATTCCATTCATGGCCTATGCTAAGCCAGTATATGGTAAGAAGCCTAATCCCCTTTCGCGTTAACCTATCTTCATTCTTTGCAGATCAATTCCAGATATTTGAGAAAATTATAACACTTACAATACCTTGTAATAGAACAAGCAAATGAAAAAAGAATTAGAGTCCAGAGGTGAAAATTTTGTTGATGAAAAAAGATACACACCCAAATTTTTTAATAAATTCAAATTCAAATGGTAGTTTTGGAATTTTATAAACATATCCACTCATGATGGTTTTAGACAAGGAAAATAATATTTAGCGTGTATAATAGATATGATTTATGTAGATTATAGAATTTGTAACTTTCTCTATAACTACCAGTTGTTCAAACATAAAAAGAGATCAAGATGGTGCAACCCCATACCTTTACACATTCCAAGATTGTTGCCCGATGCCTTTGTACAGCTTGAGCATCTACAGTAATAGCCTTCATCAGCATGTTTAATGCAACATATCTGAAACAAGAATGGAATTCGGTTTTATATTTAGTAAAACAAGGAAAATAAAGCAAATCAAGTTTATTGATTTTAAAATAACAATTAAATACATGCGATGAACTACTATTATCTAGATGAAGCACGACAGAGCAATAACAGAGCATGTGTCTGGTTTTTTATCCATAAATTGAAAGATAAAATCACATTATGCATGCGGGTATTATAAAAACATTTTTCTGTTACCGACTGCCTTTCCTATTTTTGTTTTTCCATGAAAGTATAGAAAATGTGTTGACCTATTACTCAATTTTCTGAAATACAAATAAGAGACTCAATTCCTTCACTTCTAAATAGCAAAATGCTAAAAAAGAAAAAAAATTGTAAGACACAAGTTGGCAGAATTTGTCTTACAAAGAGAAAATTCTAGTAATGTAATTTTTAAAAACAATTGTTTGGAAAATTGGAAAACTAGAGTTTTTACATTCTATGTTCAGAACTTGTCTTCCAAATAGAAATATTTAGAAAATAATTTAAAAAACAATGCTAGAAAATTGAAAAACACAAGTTGGCAGAATTTGTCTTACAAAGACAAAATTCTAGTAATGTAATTTTTAAAAACAATTGTTTGGAAAATTGGAAAACATAGTTTTTACATTCTACGTTCAGAACTTGTCTTCCAATTAGAAATATTTAAAAAATAATTTAAAAAACAATGCTAGAAAATTGAAAAACTAGAGAACAAAAAAACCAAGCAGTTGTCCTGAGTTGTGTATGTTTTATTATTTCACTTCTTTAAAAAAAATAATGTCCCAAATTTGTATGAGAATATCAGGATAATGATTGTCCATAGTCCAAAGGCTCGAGCAAGTGCATCAACACCTAAAGTCACCCTCTAACAAACAACTACCTATATTTATTTAGTAGACAATGATGATAATCACAGAGCAAATAAACATGCCAAAGTTTTCTGTTAATCACTACACCTCGCTGTCTATAAAGCAATCATCTTATATTTTGTAAATCATATGGATAATCATATAGGAACTTGCCAAATCATTTCCTATAAATCAATAAATTCAACAGAACATCAGAGGAAAAAGAAAACCACATGCAAATGGCAGATCAATTCTAATTGAATCAAGAGAATATATCATAAAACATGTGCCCAACAATATTTAATGCAATTAGTTTATTAAGAAACAGCATGAAAAGGAATGAAACGACAGGCCATGAAATCATATCCACATTATAGTCTTACAAAACAAAACCTGATGTTATTGTCGCGGTTAGACAAGAATCTTCCTAGGATATTAATAGCAAGCACTCGTAAGCCACCATTATCTTCAATGCTCATGATAGTTTCAACACATTCATATAGAATAGCATTTCCAGCATTTTTGTTTGACTCTGTTTTTGTTGCCACCTAAGGAGACATCAACCAAACAAGAAAGATTAAAATGTTGTCGATTTATGAAGCAAATTTCCCAAAGATAAAACAGTTTTAGGGAACTGTGAGCATGTATAACCATGAGTATTTATAACCATGTACAGGGTGATAACAAGTTGACAAGCTAGAATGTATGGATCAGTGAATCAGGTTGAGAAGACATTCAGCTTCACATGTTGGTCAGTTTACTATCAATCATTGACCAAATATTTTTACACAGACACAGTTTATCCCAGTTAATAGAATTTTATCCAATTAGATTACTCAAGGTGTCAAACAAGACTACAGAAGGGTTTAGGTGAGGCAGACAACTGGCTAGCACTTTACAGAATCCTACTTTTAAATGGAAAATAAATATTAAACCCACTGGTACCAAAAATATTAATTATATCTAAGCTTGACTTGAGTATCCCAAAGTGGTTGAGCTTAGCTACCTGGATCAACTTCCTTCATTCAGTTGTTATTGGCAATGAAAAATTAATTATTGGTTAGGCAAACTGACTTCAAATTCACTATCGTCAAGGAAGTTCAAACCAACCTGCCCTCTTTAATGATTTTCATCCATCATCAAGGGAACAATGAAAAAGGAAACTCATCACTCATCAATAGACACCGCCAATCACCAATCATCATAAGACCAAAAAGAAAACCTGAGCAATATAGAAATTAGGGGAAACAAGATGGACCTCCATTAGTAATAATTCTACCCATACACTCTACAACGCAAGTCTCATTCTATTATCAATGCAAAAGATCCCATTTTCTTCCACCTGCCACTTAATTTATTCATAACGTTAGAATTCAAATATGCACGAGGAACTTTGTAGCGTACAGAGACTTGGTTTAATTCTACTTAAATCCATAAGATTTACCATAGAAAAAAAGCACTGAAAGTAAAACAAAAGTTTATCATGTTGATCAGACTCATACCATCTCTATCCTTCCCTGATCTCTAATTCAACTCAACAGAAGTGATCCGAGCCATCAACAATTGACACATTGCTTATGAACCAGCATTTCTTGATCAATAACAGAACAAATAAGACAGACTGATACAAAATGCAAATGGAAACTGACCTGCGCAAGTATGTCATTCATAACATCACTAGCATCAGCATCTCCTTGTCCTAACACACGCAAAAGCTTAAGCAATCTGATATGGAGGAAAGGGTCCGCAATGCCAGAAATGTCATATTCTGGTGTGTATGGACTGTTCACAGCATCCTTTAATGTTTTGACCAACCCATCTGTGTGCTTCTACAAGAATGATTTATAACTTGTCATAGTTAAAGAATAAAAACCATATGGACCATAAATTTACCTTCAAAATTCAATTCTCCCAAAACATTATCTCTATACTATAAGCATTTATATAAAGAACCAGGTTGATATATGCATATTGAAGAGTTCATTTCATTCATGCCAAATGAAAAGCTCAGCAATATACCATTTTAGCGTTAGTCAGTATGTTGGTTTCCTAATACTCTCTACAAATCATACAGGTCACGATAAATACCTTTCTCAAAAACTCAAGGGCTTCTGGACTGACTTTACATAGATCTGTACAGAGTTGAATTCCCGTTATTAAGACTCCATGATGCTTCTCTTTAAGCAAGGCAGCAGCAGGATTTATGAAATTTTCTGACAGATCCGGGACTTTCTTTATAATCCGTATAGTGCATAATGCTGCCTATGTTTGAGCAAGAGTGCAGTAAAAATTAGAAGAAAGCAAAATAAAGCCACAAATCAGTGAAGCCAAATGAGAGACAAGCATCAAACTTAGAGCAATTTAGGAGAACACTGCTCAACCATCTACCTCCAAAATGCCACATGTGATTAAGCAATTAGAATGACGTGGATTTTTCAATACTACTGGTCTAATAATGTTTATTGCATTATTTCATTAATGGTTAAGGTTTTGAGGAGTTTGAAAAGTCCAAGACATAGTTTGGTAAATCAAGCATAACTTTTAATCCGACCGTTGGATAGAAGCTAAAATTTTGACAAAATATTTTGAAAGCCCTATTTCATATTGGGTTACAAATTCATGATGATCGAAAATTGGGAAAGCTTTTATATAAGGTTTTGAAATTACTATGCGGGCCTTTTTTATTTATCTTGTTGAATTTAGATTCTTTTTCCTATTTAGATTAGGACTTTCAATTTAACTAGCATTTTACTAGTTAGGAGTCCTAATGCTAGATGAATTCTATTAGTTAGATAAATTTTAATAAGCAATCATTTCCTATAAAGGATTTTAGGTCTAAAACTAATATAAATAAGGATGTCTAGTTTATTTTGAAAACAGTTCAGACTATTCAGATTTTTAATAAAATACTAGAGAGTTTTCTCTAAATTTCTTTATTTCTTAAGTCTATATAGCTTTAGGGCTTGAGAACCCTGGCTTTTACCCACACTTCACACCTCATCAATTGGTATCCGAGCAAGTTGGCCTCTTAGATGGACAGAGACGGCAGCAACCCACTTCTCGATGCAGGAGTTGAAGCCCTCTGAGGCGCTATGCTGGCTCAAGAGCAAAAACTACATTGTTTTGTGCTAGCTTAGGAACAAAGAACAGATCATTTGGAGCAAGCCATAGCAAATCTAACTCGGCTAACGGGTAACGGAAATAGGGATCGTGAAGAGGAAAGGACCTTGCTTGGAGACTTACCTCGAGGCTGGCTAAAACCCATATCTATTCTTGAATATGACGAGATTCCATTTTATGATGGAAGATTTTCAAACAAAAGATTTATTAAGTGATTGGCAAAATTGGAAGCTTACTTTTATTTCAACAAGGTTCCTTATCAAGGTAGGACTTGTCACATGCAAACTTTTTTATGGTGTTAGAGAATTATGGTTTGAGTTTCTAGACTTTAGAACTTGTATATGCAAACTTTTTTATGGTGTTAGAGAATTGTAGTTTGAATTTCTAGACTTTAGAACTTGTATTGATATGTCTTTAATTCAATCTTGGCAAGATTTGAGACAATCATTAATTTTAAAGTTTATACAAGATGATTATGAAGAGATTTTATATTGAGTAGATAAACAATTAGATTGTTATTATATTTTTTCAACCTTCTAAAAGAGCTAGAAAGAAAAATATGAAGGAGGTTTCTTCTCTTTAAAGTAGACAGTTTCAATGTCACTTTAGTGATAACAACAACATTGCGACAAATATTACTCTACTTGTCAGTGTTTCATCTACTAATGATGAAAAAGAAATCAGAAAAGCTCTTTGGCGTCAAAAAAGCTCCTCGGTATCAAGCAGTGATTCTCAAGGTCTTAAAGCACTAAAAAAAAGCCAGATCAAGTTGTTGAAATTGCTCAAAAGGCTGAAGTTGACATCAAAGAGGACTTAAGTATGGACGTGTCATCCAAACCAAGCTTAACTATGTTGGATCAATATTCTAAAATTATCAAATCAGTTGATGACCAAACACGTCAACTAAAGTTGTCATCATCTCAAAAGACAGTATTATGCGAGGTTGATTTTTTAAATCTTGAGAAGTTTTGACCTAGATTCAAAAAGATTTAGGATATTTGGTACAAAGTTATCTTGGGAATACATTGGTGACAATGCTATATTCGAAGTATCTATTCCTTTAAAGTAGAAGAGTTCAATTTTTGACAAATAAATTGAGGGCTAGTTTTTCAGAAATAGAGGGGATTAGCGTAGGGAAATTTCTTCAATATTCTTAGCCTAATAATATTTATTGCCTTATTTCATTAATGATTAATTTTTTTAGATTTTGAGGAGTTAGAGAAAGTCCAAGACACAATTTGGTAAATAAAGCATAACTTTTAATTCGATCATTAGATCGAGCTGAAATTTTGACATAAGATTTTAAAAGCCCTATTTTATATTGAGTTAAAATTTCATGATGATTAGAGAGATCAGGAAGGTTTTCAAATAAGATTTGGGAGTTACTATATGAGATTTTTTTTATTTACGTTTTTCCTAGGATTTTCAATTTAATTAATATTTTATTAGTTAGGAATCCTAATGCTAGATGGATCCTATTAGTATGGTAAGTTTTAATTAGAAATCCTATAAAACATTTTAGTTTTAATTAGGAATCCTTTGTTGAATTTTAGGTCTAAAACTAATATAAATAGGGATGTCTAGTTCATTTGGAGAATTTTTCAGGCTATTCAGATTTTTAATAAAATACTGTAAAGTTTTCTATAAATTTCTCTACAGCTTAGTTTTAAGTCGGTAAACTTATGACTTGAAAACCCTAACTTTTATTCTTGTTATATGCCACGTCAATCCAACATTAAAACACATTCTTTCATTCTTTCGTTACATATATATTTGATTCGCTCGGTCATCATCTAATTAGGGAGGATCGAAAGCTTTTCTAGACTAAACCTTCTCAAACTTTCAACTTTCCACCCATTAACTACTGGAACCAAAACAAATAAACAATAATTCATGGAAAAAAATTATCTACTAACCATGGAAACCACATTCTTTCTGCTGCCAAGAAACTAAAAATTTATTCAAAAAAGCAACTCACTTTTTTCCGAACATTCGGATCCCGAAATTGCAGTAATCTTTCCACTTCCGGTGCGAGATCACGAGCCATTTCTGCTGAACAAATATTTCCCAAAGCACAAAGTGCTAGTCCCACGATATACTGGTTCGAATGATTAAGATCTCTGCATATAAGTTAAGGCAACTAAAACAGACATGAATGTTTTGCCTTTCCTCATTCATTTAGCTCATCCAGCAATTCCCAAAATATCATAAACAACAGAAACAGATAAAATATAGCTTGCAAATTCGGATACTGTTTTAGCGAGTTGGTAACAAGCATCAGAACTTCTTGTCTTTCATCAAGAAGCAACATGAGGCCAAGATATCCGATTCTCTTCTCCGGGAATCCGGCGGACGCAATCAACTTTAAGCACTCCATTTGACCAAAATGTGTTGGATAGCCAAGCATATGAATAAACATAAGCTTTGCCAGATTCCGGTGCCTATAATCTTGATCGTTTTCATTCATCGACGTGCGAATTGCAGCACATTCTTTCCTTACAACAGCCCTTTCCTCCGCCGCCGTTTTGCATGCCCGTATTGCCCGAATCATGTCCCTTTCATTTCAAAAAATCATCCAGTTCTTGCTTAAACTAAACCAGAATTGAATAATTCCAGCTGCCAAACAGGTCGGAGGATTTCATGAAGCAAATGAGAAAAAGTATAGAAATTGTACTCACCTTAGACGCGTACCGGAGGAGAAGGGATTCATGATTGGGTCCGGTTCCGAGAATTTCCTGAGAGCTAAATCAGATCCGAGAATGAAAGTTAACTCTCGATCAAATGACCCGGGGACTCGATCGAGAGAATCCGAATACTTTAATCAAGATCCGGATAGATAAATTTAGAGATCTAAGAGAAGAGAAGAAGGAGAGGAGAGATTTGGATCTGAGAGAGACAGAGTGTGTGCGTTTTTTTATTTTTTTTTTCACTTGTAAAAAGAATGCTAGTAGTGTGGGTGTTCGTATTTTGTCTCTGTGAAAGAAAAAAAAATAGAAAAAATAGGAAGAGTAAATATTTTATTTAGTCCTTGGCCTTTGAACATGATTACAGATTGGTGCTTTAGTTTTAAAACTATAATTTAGTCTTTTATATCTTGTTCGTTGTTTTCTTTTTTAAAATATTCATTGGTTTTTTCTGAATCTGAATGTAGCGGGCTACAATTTGAATTTTTATAAAAAAGAGAAAAAAAATAATTTATAAATGACTCTGTGTAGACGAGATTGCATAGGCAAACAGGCCTTTATTTCATACTTTTAAAATCGATTAGGTTTAAAATTTGAATTTTGAGTTTTTATCAGGTCAACAGATCAATTAAGTTAAAAAAAAATTAATTAAAATAATATTATTTAATAAAAAAATAAAAATCAAAGGATTGCAACCTAATTTTGCTGGCTCAACAAAGTCAGCTGGATTTTTTTTGTTTTTGTAAACCAAACTCGATTCTAGCTTTTGGTTGGTCGGGTCCCGAATTGACCCGCTAGGCCGAGCTGGATTTCAAATCTATGCTTTATCTATATACAATATTTCGTTATTTTTTATTTTATTTATTTTAAATTAATTTGTTTATATTTATTATTGTTTTAATGTATCAATATTAAAAATAAATTTTAAAATATAAAAATATATATTATTTTAATATTTTTTTAAATAAAAGTTATTTTAAAATATAATTTATAGCAGACTCTCAAACAGTTCTTCAACCAATTACATTTTTTTTTTTTGTCATTATTTCTTCAAAAATAGGATGCTAAACTCATAGTTTCTCCCTTGTGTTACCCTCAATCATACAGTTTAGCTTCTTTTATTGTTAATTGAACTCCATATTGGATGAATGCACTGAAATAAGACCAATTGAGCTAATTAGCAAGATTTTAAAGGTTAATTTGGAATTGGTTTGTTAATGGACACATAGGTTGGGAACTATCTACTTAATCCATTTCTGTTTTTCTTAATTAAACATATTTATTGGTATTTTAGATATGCATGTTTAGAAGTGTGATAGAGTTTATTTTTTAAAGTATTTTTTGTTTAGAAATATATTTAAATATTTTTTTATTTTTAATATCAACAAATCAAAACAATACAAAAACTCTAAAAAAAATAATTTAAGATAAAAAATAAATAAATTTTAATGAAAAAACAAGTTCAATCTCAATATCAAATACCTTTAAAACAATAACAAAATTCATATATGACAGTACATGACAGTTATTTTTGTGAAAATTATTTGGTGTTTTTTTGGACAGTACAAATTTTTTTTACCCTGTCCAAAAATGCTATAGTGAAAAAATTTTTGTCTCACTAAAAGAGTTAGAGCAAGTTTATTCAATACTTCTACACAAGGGTTAATTAGTTAATTTAAGTTAATGTAAGAATAAAAAAATAGTTATTATCATAATTTTAAAATCTTACTTAAAGATTGATCTGGGACCAGGTTAGAATCACGACTCGAGTTGACCATTAACTCAGGTTATTGTAAAGATAAAAATAATTATTATCGTAATTTTAAAACTTAACTTGGAGTCGACCCAAAATTAGGCTTGGGTAACTGGTCTGATTGACCATTGACTCGTGTTAACCTTAGAATAAAAATAATTATTATTATTATAGTTTTAAATCCTGATTCAGGGGTCGACTTAAGGCTAGGTTTGATCGACCATGTCTAGGTCACGGTTCAAGAGTTGATTATCGACTCAGGTCAATATAAAAATAAAATTGTTATTATCATAGTTATAAAAACTCAACTTTGATCAACTTGGGGGCATGTTTGGGTTATGGGACGGGTAGACCATTGACTCAAGTCAACGCAAAAATAAAAATGATTATTATCATAATTTTAAAACATGATTTGAGAGTCAATTCGAAGCCAAACTTGATCACGGGTTAAGGTGACCATTGACCCGGGTTAACCTTAGAATAAAAATAATTATTATCATAGTTTTAAAATCCAACTCGAGGTTAGGCATAATCAACCAGCCCCAAGTCACGGGTCGGGTTGATCATTGACTTCGGTTAACATAAGGATAAAAATTGTTATTATCATAGTTTTAAAACCTAATTAAAAAGTTGACCTGGGGCGAGACCCAAGTGGTTACCAAAGTAATGTAAGGATAAAAGAAATTATTATCATATTTTTAAAATTGACTCGAGGATTGACTTAGAGTAAAGCCCAAGTCACGGGTTGGGAGGGTCAACTCGGGTTAACCCAAATAAAAACAAAATAACCTTATTCTAACAAAAAAAATATATAAAAAAGTCAGTGGATGTTTTACTTATATTTTATCTTAAGTTGACCAGGTCACATACTGATTTGAGTTTTTGATCGGATTAAGTCATATCAATTCTTTTATTTTTGTTTTTCTTAAATTTGAACTGGTCTAAATCTCATTTCAACTGAATTTTATTTAATATCTACCAAATACAAAATAAAACAAATTATTTTATCCAATACAAAGCATATAAAAGACAAAGCAAAACAATTATTTATTCAATCTTATCTAGTCTAGTTCAATCAATACTCTCAAGCATGTCAAACATTACCATAAAAAATGGCGTTGGCAATTGAAATCAATGGTTAACAATTAGAACCAAATTCAATGGTTAAGCTTTCTAGTAAAAACAGTAACTGTTAATTACCGAATGACTAATTTCGGCTTTCACGATAACAAAATTCAAAACGGTAATTGAATGGTTCTAATTATTTGCTATTAGTTTTCATTTTAGTTATGGATTAAAATATTTTTAATTTTTAATATTATAATAATAGTTATTTTTTAAAATATTTTTTTACTTAAAAATATATTAAAATATTATATATATATATATTTTTTTTTTAAAATTTATTTTTAATATTATTACATAAAAACAATATAAAAAACCTTAATTTAAACAAAAATAAATTTAATTTTTTAATAAACATGCTATCTACCACGTTATCATGAACTGTTCGTACCTCAAACCACACCACAACCGTGATTCACTACCGTTATCCTTATCAACATTGAAAATCTATTTGAGAATATGATACAAACCGTATTTTTTTATATTTTTAAATTATTTTGATTTACTAATATAAAAAATAATTTTTAAACAATAAAAATAATATTATTTTAATATATTTTTAAATAAAAAAATAATTTGAATCAAAATCACTGTCACAATCTTCCGCACCTAAACATTAAACCTTGAAAAACTTTGTTAATCGACTTTATTTGACTACAATCAATTAACTCAGGATACTGGCTCAGTTAATATCACCCCAATCAACCCTAGAGATGCTGGACACAAGACAACTTTGTGAAGATGATAGCTAGCATGTCTTTCCTCGGCATGAGAATCACACCTCGGGAATAATGAAAATAAGAAGAGTGTCATTCTATCTGTGCCCAGACTGCATGAAGCAAAAGACAACACAAAAGACGGAAACAAATGCACATTGCTTTCTTCCTTTCATTTTATTTTCCAGGGTTGCCTAATTATTCTTTAAATAACAGACACAGGAAAGATGCAACATCCTTTCCACACCCACCATTATACACAGGTTAGCCTCTAACAAGTCCCATTCACTCAAAGAATAACTGTACAAACAAATTATTTTACATGATAAAACAGAGCAGGGCACCAGAAACAATGGAAAAATCTTGCCCTATGGCTGGCATTGTTGATCCTCGCGTTTGGGAGGTGCCATCCTTGGAGGCCGTGAATGGTTTTGCCTATTATTAAGGATGTCTATGTAACGGCGGAGCCTATACCGATCCGAGTTTGTGAGAGAAAATGGAGGGTTGAGGATAAGGGATGGTGCTTCCACTAGAAGGAACACTAACAAACGAACTGCTTTTGAATATAGCAATGCTGCCTTTTCCAAATCACCCATGAGTTCATCAACCTGCCATGACATGAATAAAACAATTTTTCTTTAGCACTGTCCAGTTACTTGAAAGCAACATTTTGTGTCAATAGCTTCATTTTGACAATTGCATACATGCTTCTTTGTGTGAAGGAGATGAATTCAAGTATCAATGGTAATTAGACAACTGATACACAAGTTAAGACTCGAGTCCAGAGAACATTCATTAGTACTAAATGCTGTACAAACTCAACCATCTTGTAACTCTTTTCTCCCAGTTCACTGCACAAGCAATTTCCCCATTCTAGATGCACATAGCATGGTTATTAAAGGCTGTTGTTCATCTGAACTAGTAGCCACCATTCCAGAAATTACACTCCAGTTTTTCAAGCCTATCTGAAGTAGAGACCTCTACTCCAGAAGAATCTCTACAGACCTACATTTTATTCATATCCCAGTACAATATTAAAGTGTTCAACAATAAGTGACAACTAGAAAGCGTTAAGAAAAAGTTGGAAAAGATGGGCGATGCCATTGGCACAACTTCTTTTAAATGAAATGTCAAAATTATCCTTAAGTTTTATAAAATATAATAAGTCGATACAATTTGGGGAAGACATTTTTTACATCACTTCAAAATTCTGTGCCAATAGACTTGTGGGTGTGCAAAGGCATTACCTAGAAAAGAAAAAATATGTGGAGAGGAAGGAGCAATTCATGGTTCAAATGCAATCATCAAAAATTAACTCACCCCTCCAATTCTTCCCAGATAAAGGGCAGATTGAAATATTGTCTCCATTGCATCAGGCATCACTGTACTTCCTGCAAACATTATGAATAATTGAGAACCCTGTTCGTTTTGATTTTTGTAACATCACAAGAAAAAATTCTGAAGAGTTATCATTTGGTACCAACAAGGTGCCATTTCAAGACGAGCACGGATTACAAGTGCCATTGATTGACTCAAAAGTAAATGTGTGTCAACTTATAGCATGTTAAATAAATGTTTGAAACCCATCGCACTTTGCAACTTTGTATAGGAACAATGCTAGGACAATCAGGTGCGCCATTCACCTAACTTTGGGATCACATATTCTAATGCTGGGATAAAAAAGGTACAAGGAAGACACTAGACAGAAAACTTGTACAAATTTGCAGAGAATACAGAATATCAAACACATACCAGGTTCAATAGCCTTGGAAAGCTCCTCTGCTCGCTCAACTTCCTGTAAAAATTCCCCCTCAATCTCAGCGGACATATTCTCTGGCCCAACATCAGGACAATCTTCTGTATCAGGTGTCCCATACTTCTTGCTGCTGCTTCTCCTCAGTCTTGAGCTCTCTTGGCTTGGACTTCCTTCAATAGCTGACGCAGCCTGTGTATGGCAGATATGAAGTGCTTGCTTCCATATTGCAAGAATTACAAGTTGGATCGAGAATGCTTCCAGTAGCTTACTTGCCTTTATCTATACCAAGGACAATGACAGTTTTAATTTGAGAACACCAACAGTATTAAGTTATGAGTAATAAAACTTGTAGAAGAAAAGAAAATTCATGTCAATTTATTGCTTGGAAAGAAAGTCAACAGCAGAGGCAGGTATCACACGTGCAAAGCAAGACCATCACTTAGCAAGGTGCATCAAAAACTCAAGTGGTCTTCCAATGCAATGGGTATACTAACTAATGTTAAGGAAGAAATAGAAAAGGTGTGGTGTCCTCCCCCCAAAAAAACCCCCATCAATGGTGCCATTAACGTTTCTGTATTGGCCATGTGAGGCAGAAGAAAATGTCTTCTAACTCGAAAGTAACCCGCATGAAAAGTTTCAAAATAATAACAAAATGAGTAGTAGCAGTACTATGCATATAAAACTCTATTGTCTGCATGAGCTAATTAACCATGCATATGCAACACTATTTTTTTTTAGCCAACAGAGGCCTATAAAATATTCTTCTTTCATTTCTCTGGTTAAACTAGAAACATGATTTTCAAACTTCCACAGGGAACTTTAAAGAGAATTGTATAAAAACTAGTTCAAAAGAGAGTAAAGACTTTACCTTTTCGAGCACTAATTCAGTTATGGCAGATGCACACTGCTGCAATGACTTAATCCTAGTCATGCAGTGAGTTGATGGCTGCTCCAAAGCATCTCCCAGATCAACAGATCCTTCAGAAGTCCCAGGAGCAGAGCTCGGGATTTCCAAGCTTCCAAAGAGGCAAAGATTTTTATTGGCAGTGCTAATTATGGGCATGGGGACACTTGGAGTAGTGTTTATGTAGGCAGGTGCTCGAGGAGGACTCTCTGACTTGCATTGTGCATTGCTTGGTTTGGAAGTACTTGCTGTGGAAGATGACACGTCCAAAGGGGGTCCAGAAACAATAACATAATCTTGATCTATCAACTCCAGTGAATCCACAACTGTATTACAATTGTAGAGTAAGTAAAAGACTTTCATCCCTTGATATGGTATTATTAGGACTTCTAAGTACATTATTATGAAGAAAACAGAACACAATGAAGTTCATGCTACCTCTTGATCTCAGGTTCGCTGATATTTGGTTGATGGATTTTGGAGGTTCATTTAGACTTTCATCCAATGCTTTATTGATACCAGGCCTAAAACTAGCATTTTCCAAGTTCTGTCTGGCACTATCATATCTCGAAGTAAAATCCACATCATTGAGAACATTAGATGTTGCATCCCTTCCCCCAACTCTTGAATTAAGAGAAAATCCATAGGTGGACTTCATCGGCGACATCCTCTTAGAAACAAAAGGGCTACACTCTAGACCACTAGAATCATCATCCAAAAGGAAAGGCAGACAATCCTCCTGAGAATTGTCATCAGCATTCCTTCCAAGATTGCTTTCAGAGAAAGGAAATCCATCTACTGACCTTGAAGATCTCCTGTGACTGCATAACACATATCGTTTAAGGTCTGAAATAAACATATATTAAGATCATGGACATGAGAGCTTTTTCTCGTTGTACCTTAATGATTCGTCTTTTTTCCTTTGAGAAAGAAAAGGGTGATTAAAGAACTCCTCAAATGTAAGTCGTTCCACTGTATAATATGAAGAGAGAATTTTTACAAACAAGAAATAAGATGCTAAGCAAATATTTGTAACACAGTTAACAAATTTTCTAACACAGGTAGTTGATTGAGTGCATGTGGATAGAGGGGAACAAATTTGTGATACCAATCTGACTCATAATTTTTTTTATGTTGTTCTTTATGTTAAAAAGTAATATAAAACTATTTTTGAAACTTTACACAACTTAGCTTTTGGGTCGAGATGATTCTTTGACATGATATCAAAATCTTAATGATAATCTCACCACCTCCCCCTCTCTCTAATTGGATTAATAAAATTAAGCACAAGGTAGTGGCAGACTTGTACAAGTTTCAGGTTCAAAAAGCTTTCGTTTAAAAGAATATGTTAGAGTAATATAAAACTATTCTTGAGACCTCACCAATAGCTTAAACTTTTGGGCTGAGATGGTTCGCTGACATTATATGCAACCATTCAACGTAGTTGGTAACAAGGTTGAGGATTATGATGGTAAATTTGGATTTTGCATGTAGTTGTTCAATACTTGGACTTTGAAATAAGAAAAATATTTCAACTAGAATTAGAAATTTATGAATTCAAATTGAACATGATATGCTAACAAAACTTTTATTTTTTGAACAAGTGACTCAATCTCTTGAACATCCATAAGCCTTTCAATAAAAAAAAGAAAACAAAGAACAAGTGACTCAATCTCTTGAACATCCATAAGCCTTTCAATAATTAAAAAAAAAAGAAAAGAACAAGTGACTCCTTTGGTCCATCTCTTGAACATCCATAAGCCTTTCAGCTGTATGCAGATGAAGACATGCATCAAACATTTAATCATGCAATTATATGAAATTTGATACAACATGGCATTAATAAAAAATATATTAATGATCACGTGTGCGTAAACATGGACTCCTTTTTCTCCCAACTTCTTGAAGCTTTCACTTTATAACCATATAAATTCAAATTTCAAGCAACATTGCATGTTATACCTGGACTGCGACGCAACAATTTCTGGCATAAATCTTTACAATCGGCACTCAAATCCTTATTATCCAAAGGAAATTGCAACTGAGTTGATTTGACAATGTTCTGGAGCAACTGTGCACCACAAAATAGAGAATATACTGGTAAGGCAACAATAAACGCATGGAAATCACTAGGTTAACAGTGGTTAAGAATTATTATCAAACCCATGGAATCTAGAAGTTTACGTGCTTATCAATCCAAAAAATCATTTGGTTTTGCACATAAACAAAGCTAATCCAACCTGTATTTGATTGTTTCCAGTGAATGGGGTTTTTCCTGTCACAAGCTGAAATAAAATGGCACCAACACTCCAGAGATCTGCCTGTGTATTCAGCTCAAGGTTAATAGGAAATATTTCACAAACATATCATTAAGACTTCACATATTACAGTGAATTTCACCTTCGCATCATACTTCTGAAGTTGCATTATCTCTGGAGCCATGTAGAGGGGTGAGCCACACAAGGTTTCTGCAAGGCCTCGAGGTTGTAGAGATCTGACAACAAGGAACTAGAATCTTTTAATTTCGGAACATATGTTAATAAAAGTCATAATAAACAAACAACTTATTATCACAGGTTTGTTTGTTACAACACCTCTAGCATGGACACACAATTGGCATCCATAACAATTAGTTCAAGCTAATACTTAATATATTTATTTGTGTGCGTGTGAGCGCACACTAGTTTACATTAAAATTAGAGAACTTCAGTATCTAAACATGTTGAGGTGTGTTTCTACTTAGATAGGAAGTCAACACAAGTGGTTTTAGTTTAGGTCCGAGTTGCAAAACACACAGGGAAGGGAGGGATGGCGCAGAGGACAATATTCAACCAATTCTCTATAAAGAAAATAATAACACTAATCACTGATTGGACCAAGTTAAGAGTAAGGAACAGAAATAATAAGGAAGATTATGATCATTAGATACCTGGCAAATCCAAAGTCTGCAATTTTCAGGACTGCATTATCGTCACTTGTGGAGAGGAGGAGATTCTGTGCATATCACAAATGAAGTACAACACATATAAAATCTTTCTTCAGGACAAGATTAGTAGACAAGAAACTACATCCTCGTACATCAACAAACCACTCATCCTACAAAAATGTGCCGGTATACTTTTCTTACAAATTTCCAATTAATATATTGCTCTACATTAAAGCTGACAAAACAGGGCTATAATCTCATGATCACGCAATCACCTAAACTGTAGTGTTTCCCTGCATGAATATTCTGATTTGGCATATCATTATTATAGCCAATGCAATCAAATACAACAGACTATCTATACATAATGTAAACTAGAAGCAGATTAATGCAATAATCAAAATCGTCCATCCAAGGAAACAAGGGATTAACCAAACCTGTGGCTTAAGATCCCGGTGTATCAAATTATTGTCCCGGAGAATTTGCAAACCAGCAGCTGCGAAACACAATACTATCAGACTCCGCCGGCCATCCAAAACGCAACAAAGTTAGTGAGGATATAATACCTAATTGTTGCATGAAATGGTTAGCAATTGCTTCTGGGACTCTCCCATGGCGTTGGATATACATAGAAAGATCACCACCCTTGCAGTACTCCAATACTATGTGTATTCTCCCCGGAGCCTAATTAATTATCATATTTAATATTAACACAGAATAATTAAACTAATGAATAATTTAAATAATTTAAAAGCAGCATACTGATTTTCCAAAAAAAATAATAATAACTAGATATGTTTTAAAAAAATAAAAAAAAGGAAACAAAAAGACAAACCTACCTCGATAATATCGTGCAAGCGAATAATATTAGGATGGTTAATCCTCTTCAAAATAAAAATTTCAGACATAAGACTCTCTTGTAATTTCTTATTAAGTCGATTCGTAACGATCTCTTTTATCGCTACTTCGGTTCCATGGACTCGGTGTCTCGCGTGCCAAACTACCGAGAAAGAACCCGACCCGATTTGCCTGCCCACCAAGTAGTCTCCAACTACCCTGCCGTTCCTCCCCGTAGCCTGAGCCATAATTCAACTCCTCCTCCTCCTTTCTAAGAACCCTGGCTAGGATACAAACCCGGTGTCGGCTCCAGGAAATGAAGTTTGACCTTGGCTTGCTAGAGAGGGTGTATTGATGTGATTTGACCCAAATTTGAAGGATCCGACGAATTGGATTGGGTTAAGAAACGATGGAGAGAGAGGGGGGGCGAGGATTTTAAGGAAACAAAGGTTATTAGCTTTTCAAGATTATTTATTATATGCTATTATTAATATTAGCATTTCATTCTTGAAAAAGATTTACCAAATTTCTCTCACAAACTGTATTTAACATCAATATTATAAACTTTTCTTTTTCTTTTTTCTGCTCAAGGCTTTTAAACGATAAATTTTGGAGGAGGCAGGCAGAGATAGGGCCGCGATAAGTCGAGCTGAGTCGTGATTTTAACGTGACAAAATCTGACTCACCTAATTTTAATTTTAACGAAGAAATTGTGTTCATGATGATATAATAATGAGTCTAAAACACGAGGTCGAGTCAACTCGTCTGGATTCAAATTTGATTATTTGATGAGGCCATAAAGAAACTAACATTAAATTTCATTTGTGTTATGTTTTATACTAATCAATGAAAAATAAGAATATTATATAAAAAGAAAAAAGATGAGATAAATAAATAAACAACTCGTTTCATTATAACTTTCATGACATGTGTTCTTATTGAAAAATCGAATAAAAAACCATCCAATAATTTCACTTAAGAAAAACTCATGTTGTCTAAAGGACAACTTCTTTACATTGGACATTACTGTGGTTTTAATTATGGATTTTAGGTTTATTTTTGTGTTTAAAAAAAAATTAAATTTTTTTTTATTTTTTTCAAATAAAGTTTTTTGGCGTTTTCAAATTGTTTTAATGTGCTGATATCAAAAATTATTTTTAAAAAAATAAAAAATATTATTTTAAAGCATTTCTTAGCGAATAACTTTGAAAAAGAATCGCTATCACACTTCCAAACACCCCCTGAAACTAATTGATAAATATTTTTTTATTAACTTAGTATTATATGAGGGGATAGTAGTTTTATTTTACCATTGCCTTTTTAAATCATCACTAGCTACATGTTAGCACTATGTTGTGTACGACTCAACTGATAGCATTTTGAAATGCATAAATCAAATAGTTAAAGCATGGATGTTTCAAACGAATATCATTATATAAATGTTGATATTCATATCAAAATATACAAAAATTATCATTTATACCATAAAAGGTTTATTTTTTTGATAGTTTGTTATAGAGATGATATTGGGGAGATAACATGTGAAGGATTCGATGAAAGCCCTCGTTTTCATCAGCAGCTTCATATCATTCAAGGTTTGATTTTTTTTTATCAAAGTAGCATATTATAACCAACCTTTGTTTGTTGTTTTAGTTCTATATTGTAATTTGAAACGAAATATTGTTATGCGTAATTAATACTAAAAATTTTTGTTGATCTTTAGTTGACTTCAAAGATGTTAAGATCATCAATCTTTCTCAACAAAGACTGCTTTAGATCGTTAACAGTGATGAGTTTAACAATACTAGTAAAAAAAGAGCTAGTAAAAGAGAAGTTGATGTTTTACCGAGTTCAATTGCAAAGTTCTTTTGGTTGCTGGTTTTGCACCTTATCAGTGTGCCAAGCCCAGCCACGCAAGGGCTTGGTGGTGTGTTAAGTCCCAGGCATGTTGGGTTTGGCGCTAGCTAGACCTAGACGCTATTGGGCTTGGTAATATGCTAAGCCCCAGGAACATTGAGTCTAACACTATTCAAACACAACAATTATTGGGCTTGTCATTGTGCCAAATCTCGACACGCTAGGTTTGCTCTAGCTAGACTCACATGTGATTAGACTTGGCAGTGTGCCAAACCCCATGAATACTAGGCCTCACTCGAGCCAGACCCTGACACTATTGAGCTTGGTAGTGTGCCAAGCTTCGGGTATGTTAGGCTTAGCAGTATATCAAGTCTGTAGCACGTCCATTGGAATGTGTATCCTTTCTTGGCATGCCTAAGAGAATGAGGTAATGTGGGCTTAACAAACTTGCCAGATCCAAGGCACTTGGACCTGGCATTCCGCTAAGTTCATTGCTTATGGACTTGGCAATCAACCAAATCCATGATAACGTAGATCTGGTAAACATGTCGGGCCCAAGGTACCTGGACTTGGCCATTTACCAAGTCCAACCTACTTGGACATAGAAGTTAGCCAAGTTCAAGATAATATAGGTCTGACAAACATGTCAACTCCAAGACACTTGGACTTGACAGTCAGCCATGTCCAAGATAACATGGGTCTAGAAAATATGTCAGATCTAAAGTGTTTGAACTTGATAGTTAGCCAAGTCAAAGGCAACGTGTGTCTAACAAATATGCTAGATCTAAAGTACTTAGAGTTGGCAGTTAGCCAAGTCCAAGGTAATAATCATCCTCCCTTGACACACCCAAGTGAATGAGGTAATGTGGGTTTGGCAAACATGCCACACCCAAGGCACTTGGACTTGACAATCATCTAAGTCCAAGATAACATAAGTCTGAAAAGCATGTCTGATCTAAGATACTTGGATCTGCATTTAGCCAAGTCCAAGGTAACGTGGGTCTGGAAAACATGTCAGATTCAAAACACTTGGACTTGGCAGGCCTCCAAGTCCAATATAACATAAGTTTGATAAATATGCTAGACCTAAGATATTTGGACTTTGCAATCCTTCAAGTCTAAGATAACATGGGTCTTGAAAACATGTTGGACCCAAGATACTTGGATTTGACATTTAGCCAAGTCCAAGGTAACATGAGTCTGACATACTTGCTAAACCCAAGACACTTGGACTTGGCAGTCAGCCAAGTACATTACACTTGGACTTTGTAATCAGCCAAGTCCAAGATATCGTGGGTCTGGCAAACATGTCACACCCAAAGTACTTGGACTTGATAGTTAGCTAAGTCTAAGGTAACATGTGTTTGGCAAACATGTCAAACCCAAGGTACTTGGACTTGACAATTAACCAAGTCCAAGGTAACGACCATCCTTCATTGGGCACCCCCAAGGGAATGAGGTAATGTGAGTCTGGAAAATATATCAAACCCAAGGCATGTGGACTTGGCAGTCAGCCAAGTCCAAGATAACATGAATCTGACAAACATACCAGACCTAAGATACTTTTTGCTCACTTTACCCTTCACTTTCATGTCTTTTAAAGCTCAAAATCCACTCCTATTTACAGGGAAGAGAAGAGGAATAATTTATCTTTATCAAGGATCAATTCTGGTCCTTGATTAAAGAGGAAAAGATCCTAACCATTGGCTTAAAGGTGTCATCATGGTTTGTAAAAATTGGGTTACTAAGGCTAGTCGGGTTAGTCTTTTTAAGGTGGTGCTACGACGGCTGTAGAGGCAATCAAATGGGAAGATTTACGTTGGGGTGTAGCACAATGTCAGGTCATCATAGTGGTGTATGGTTTGTCCGATTTGGTTGAGAGATGAAGCATTAAATGCTCTAAAAACATAGCCACCCGAACAGCCTTTTCGGGTAAAAGGTAGGGGATGATGAACAAGATGTCTGGGTTTCCCTTTTTTTGTTAATGTTTGGTCTAAACAATGTCTTTTTTTTTTTGTCAAAGTGTGACATTTCATTTAAATGCAACGATGTCATTTTGGCTTTCAAGGATTTGATCAAAGTTCAATTTAGTCATTCGACTTTTGATTTCTTTTAATTACATCCCCAATTGACCTTAAACTTTTAATTTTATGCAAATTTTCCCCTGCTGAACTTCAATATCAGCCTCAAATTTTAGCGTCTTTTTCATTGTGGTTCTTGGTTTTAGATTTATGCAAATTGAACATTAAATTTTTAATTTCTTCAATTTCACCCCTATTCTCAACCGAATTAAGTCCTTGAAGTTTAACGGCTTTTTAAGAAAATCATTAGCTATGAATTTCTTCAATTTAACCCCTAATTGATTTTCTTGCAATATTATCCCTAATTCCAATTAATTGACTTTGTAAAAATTAAATTTAGTTCTCTAAAATTTTAATCTTCTCTATTAAGTCCAAATTAGGCTCCCAAACTTAAGTTTTCACCAATTAAATCCCTAATAAAATAAATTTGACACATTAAAAGTATAATTAAGTCCTTACACATAATTAAATCTTTTAATTTGGCACATGATTAAATCAAATTGGCCTATTAAAAATCTAATTATGTCCCTACACTTAATTTTTATGTAGACTCGTCCAATAATAATTTAATTTGACCTTGAATTTACATTATCTCTCCAATCTTGAGAGTACAATTGGGTATGATTAGACTCTCAATTCCATCCAAAACTCCAACTTATATATATGAAATCTTCCCCAGCTAGCTTTCGCCAATTGTTAGTTTTTTTATTATTATTGCTTTTGTTTTCTTTTTAATTTCTATAAGGAAAAAGGGTAAATTTGGGGGAAAATAATCTAAAAATGGGTCATTACACCCTTATTCAAATCTCTGAAACCAATATATATTTTAGAATTTTTAGTTTCTTTAAAAACCAGGTAGCGACTCTATTTTTCTAATTTTCCTTTATTTTTGGAGATCCCAATTCATGTCACGTAATGATATATCCCACTCAGCTTTTTAAGACTAAATGTTAAGCTAATCTAGACTTTCATAAACTAGGATCTTTTATAAGTCATAATTGTATACCAACTTTAAGATGCACTAGTTGAGCGTGGGGTTTGCTATTTTTAATTAGGTGATGGAATTATGTTTGAAAGGTCAATGTTATGCTGAACGTCAAAAACAATTTTGAAAAGTTTGTTAAAATGTCATTCCCTAAAAACAAATCTAGAACATAAAGGAGATTTTGTTTAAGAAATTAGTTAATGGGTACATTTGAGTTCTTCATGCATGACATTGATCCAGTTTTCATCTAGCAGGCATCTTCAACATTATTAGGTTTAATCTTTGACAAATAACACACGTGCAAGACTTGATTGATAACTCCTTTTCTTAACCTCATACCTTTATTCATTTTTCCAATAATGTTCTTTTTAGGATGGTTGTGTTTTATCTTCGAGGATGGTTCTTTCTCTCATAACTGTTCAGAAACGTGTGAAGAACTCTCCTCTTAGTCTTTCTTATCCTATTTTGATAAGGTTTCTTTAGTTATCCCAATGATGTTATCGATATCTTTCTTGAGATTCTCATTAACAACCACTTTGAATGATTCTATGACATTTAAGTTTGTAAGTTGTAAATGTTTCTCAACTAGAGCTTTGCGAAAAGCTTTCATTCTCATCTTTCAATAGATATAGTTATCACAATTGAATTATGATAGTGAAGTTAGTGTTGATATGTTCATTAAAAAAAATAGATCTCACTTTAGAATGAGTGAACTTGCTTTGATACCACTTGACATTCTTGTTTAAATTCCATATATCCTAAGAAACAATCTGCTACACTTTGAGAACACTAATCAGTAACTAAATAAATATAAGTGCAGAAAACTTAAATGAAAAGTTATTTGGTTATGAAAGGAAAACCTTTTGAATAACTTTTTAAAAAATACACCTCCCTTAAAAGCAGCCAAATCCAAGATAGATAATTCTCACTAGTTTAAAAGATTACAAGATGAGTATTTTCAACCATAAATTCTTTGTATCTATATTACCTTACTTGTCAAGACAAACACTTTATTTTGTCTTCTACCACGGTAGCTTGCCAAAACACATAATGATCTTCAAACTATTGCATCCTAACTAGAATTTATAATTGCTAACAATTAACACAAAAACTCCCCCATAGGAGTTTGTAGGCTCTCCACTCTTCAGCAAACAATTCTCATTGAGAATTTTCTTTAAATTTCGTTCGTGTGTCAAAAGTATATGCTGCAAAACTCTATGTTACTCTTTAATTGGTTGGTCACTGTTGCTTTGTTGTTAGTGTTGCTTTACCAAATGTTTCTAATTGTCCTATCTTATATACACATCTAATTGATAAGGATAAAAACCTTTGATAATCAGTATCTTCAAGCTTTCTAGGCTATTACGTTCTTAAAAAAAATGCTAATGTGTTCCACAAAAACACTTATCTTACAGTTATCTTTGGATAACTTATATTTATCTTTTTTTATATAAAACTTATTTGAACTTCCTATATAATTTATCCAAACAAACTAGATAATTATAGAAATATTCATATTATATTCTATAAGATAAACTCAAGTAATTCTTTATCTAATTTAGGTAAATTAAAAATCTAAACAAATTTATCTTATCAATGCAAATAATCATTAACTAATCAAAGTAAATCACTTCAACATTTACAAATACAAAAAAATTATCTAGAAAAAAATTATAAAACACTTGAATATACAAGCAAACAACAAATACTACAAATAAATTTTGATAAATTAACTTGAAATATAAATGGGTTACAAAAAAATAGAAGGTTTTACTAACTTGATGGTATGAAACTTGACAAAAAAAAAAAACAGAACTAAGAGATCAAATTTGATGCTATTAACAAATATGGGTCGACGCTGACAAGTTAAGTGGCTGAAATTGCAAGAGGGTTGTTGCAATGTGAAGAGATTTGAAAAGGGGATTATTTTTGTGTTTTTTAGAAAATGAAGAAGAAGAAGAAGTAGGGGAGAGAAAACTATCAGGTTTTAATTCACTTAAAATTATCGATGAAAATTTTGTCGGCAACTCTATTAACATTACCGACGTGTCACATTATTAATAGAATTTTAATTGATTTTTTTTTTATTTTATTAATATTGTTTTCAAAAATTATCAGCATAATATTTTTTTCAGCATTTTCATTGCTACTTGATAATTTTTTTGGTAGTGGGAAATCTAGTAGAGTCATAAAACAATTGCTAAAATTTTCAAGGTGTTGTTAGACAATGTCTTAATCTACTTAAACTCTTTTAATTAATTTATTTAAGCTCTCTCTCTCTCTCTCTCTCTCTCTCTCTATATATATATATATATATATATATATATATATAATAACATACACCTCTTTTCCTTAAACCAATTTAAATTATATGAATAATTTTCAATTTTTTTAGTCCTCATAATTTTTGTAAATACAATTTAGTCTATGAATTATACTTTTTCAATTAAATCTTTACATGTTAAATATTAATAATTGGTTTAAAGATAAGATAAGAGTTTTGGATTTAAATAGATATATCTGTTTAAAAAAATAAAATTTTTATTTCTTATAATATTATATTTTTATTTTTGTAATTTTAGTTTTTTCTTCATTTTAACTTAAAAATCAAGATAAAAGTTAAAAAAATAAATACAAAAATAAAAAAGAATGAATAAATTCTCGATAGATATATGATACCATAGAAAATAAATTAAAAAATTATTAAAAAGACTCATTATTAGTTTCTGCTTTTTTGGAACAACAGTTAATGCAAGATAGCCAACTGGAACACCATGTGTCCGAGGAAGATGAGGAAGAGGAAAGTGGAGAGGGAGACTGCCCACTAATAAAACTATCAATGGAGGAGAAAAAACATATAAGGGCACCCTGACGTCAAACAATCATCGTGAAAGTTATGGGTTGACGAGTAGGCTACACTTATCTCTTACAACGACTATAATCACTATGGAAGATTCACGGGAATTTAGGACTTATGGATTTGGGTAATGACTTTTTTCTGGCAAAATTTTCAAATTCAGATGATAGAGATTTTGCCTTTTTTTGGAGGACCGTGGACGATTGCTGATCATTATCTCATTATGAGACCGTGACATCCAAATTTTGATCTATTTGAAGCCACGATTGATAGAGTAGCAGTTTGAGTGAGATTGCCTGATCTAGCAATGGAATATTATGATAATGGGGTGTTTTGGAAGATCGAAAACCATATCAGGAGAACGTTAAAGATTGACCAAACAACTGCTATTGGCACATAAGGAAACTATGCATGAATATGTGTAGAAGTTGATCTTACGAAGCCGTTGTTATCGAAGTTTAAATTAAGACGACGTATTCAATAGATAACCTATGAAGGGTTGTATCTGATATGCTTCCAGTGTGGTCAATATGGGCATAAAAAAAAGAATTGTCCTTATGGTGAAAAGCATGGGGAGACAAGTCATGAAAGCACTGGAATGGATCAAAGTTTGAGGGAAACAGTTACAAAACGTGGTGTGAGCATTGATGTTAAGACACTAGAGATCAGACCAGAGATTACAGATCAGTATCCTCTATGGATGGTGATTAGTACTTAAAAGTGTATTTTTATCAAGGTTTTATATCATCATATTGCACTTAAAATATCATTAAATTCCCTAACTTAAACATGTTTTATAATAGCAAGTATGATAATATAAGATATCTTCAATTTATGGTAAATGATCATTTTAAATGCAGGCATGTTAATCAATTCAAAGAATTGATTGATTTGTTTGACTATTGAAATTGAGAAGACAAAGAGAGGGCTAAGCTTAAAGAAGAGATGTTGGTTCAATTCAAACTAGAACACCATTCGATTATTGGATCATAACTGGAGCTGTAGAACTTGGATCTAGGTCTGGTTTATATGGATGGAAAACTAATACAAAGGCCTAAAACTTTTATGAAGAGTCCAAGATTCAAAATGACCTTTTTCAAGTTCAAATTGTAGCAACAAAAAAGAAGTTGGAATCTGTCCTATGATTAGTACTTAAAAGTGCATTCTTATTAAGGCTTTATATCATCATATTGCACTAAAGTATCATTAAATTCCCTAACTAAAGCATGTTTTATAATAACAAGTCTGATAATATAATATATCTTTAATTTATGGTAAATGCTTGTTTTGAATGCAGGTATATCTCACAATTTAAATGATTGATTGATGTGATTAACTATTGAAATTAAGAAGACAAAGAAAGGGCTAATAGAAGAGATGCTGGTTCAAACTAGAACACCATTCGATTATTGGATCATAACAGGAGTTGTAGACCTTAGATTTAGGTCTGCTTTATATGTATGGAAAGCTAAGATATAGGCCTAAAACTTTCATGCGGAGTCCAAGACTAAATTCTGCCGTTTTCAAGTTCAAATCTTGCATCAATGGAGAAGTCAAAATCTGTCTTGTAGCTCAGACACTGTTCGGTGTTCAGCTCATATCTTGAGCTCTAAAAGTCCAAATGAGCTCTGGTTTTTTTTGTTGAAAAACTGAGACAATTGCCCACAACTTTTATGAACTCAATGAGCTCTAATTCTGATGTTAGCAATGATGTTTTAGCCTGCCAACAATATCAAAAACCAGCAGCCAACAATGTAAAAAATCAGCCATCAAGTCAATGGTTGACCACCAACTATTTTCTTAGTCAACCAATCAATAGTTCTGAATTTTAGCCTATAAAAGGAGGCATTTGCCATGTATTTAGTCATCTTGGTTTTCAGATCAAAATCATGTTCTTGCTTTCTTTCTTTATATTTTGTAATGCTTTAGTTTTGCTTTCATTAATCTCTTGTTTATACTTTTCATCATAACTATGTTCTTATTTAGTTTATTTATGTTCTTCTTCTTCATTATGTTTAGCTAAGTTAATTATGTCAAGCTGAAAAGGTTTCTCTCATGGTGTTAGAATATGTATAATATAAACTCAACATGGACTTCAATGTTTATATCTTTTTTAATCTCTTGTTTATACTTTTCATCATACTATGTTCTTATCTAGTTTATTTATGTTCTTCTTCTTCATTATGTTTAGCTAAGTTAATTATGTCAAGCTGAAAAGGTTTCTCTAATGGTGTTAGAATATGTATAATATAAACTCAACATGGACTTCAATGTTTATATCCAAGAAAGTTTGCTATTAACATGTCTTATCTTTTTATCTTACTAATTATTAATACCTTACTTGTTAAATGACTATCTAGATTTATATTGTATAACACTTGGTACATCAAATGCTTGATCATTCATAGTCTTCGACCGACATCGTTGTTATGAGAGGAACTTGATTTGTTGTTAACATAAGTTAGCATCATGAATACCTGACAATATTTACAAGTATGGTGTTACTTAGATAAGATGATTAATATGATCAGGTTAATAATTTATAATGAGCTAATAATGATAAATCATCCGATTGAAACCTCATTTGTGTGTGGTTTTCAATTGAGTAATAAAAAGAGTTTATATTATATTTATTTGAAATACTATTAGTGCATCTTCTAACATTGACAACTGTTTTTATCTTTGATTAAATCTTTACATCAATATCACATCTCAAAAGTTCTCTTCAACTTTTCTCATTTTATTATTGATAATTTATATAGTTCACCTCCATGTGGTTCGACCCTGGTCTTTCCGGGTTATTTATTACTTCGACACTCCTGCATTTGGGAGAAGACATCAATCTTTTGGTTGTGTCATCCTGCAGCCCAGACATTGTTCAACCCATATCTCGAGTTCTAGATGTTCAAATGAGCTCATTCTTGTTTTGTTGGAAAGATGAGACAAATGCCCAGAACTTTCATGCGGACTACCTGTTCAAATTATAATAGCAATGATGTTTGGTTCATACAAGAAGATAATGGTTGTCACCAAGTCAAGAGGTGGGCACCCACTCAATAATTAGTCATCAAATCAATAGTTCTGAATTTTAGCCTATAAAAAGAGGTTGCCATACATTTAGACATCTTAGTGTTCAGATCAAGATCATTATCTTTCTTTGTATTTTATAATGTTCAAGTTTTATTTTAATTTATATTAATCTCTTGTTTATGCTTTTCATTTCCTTTACTATACTTAGTTAACATATATCACGTTTATGTTCTTATATTGTTTATTTATGTTTTTCTTCTTCATGATGTTTAGCTAAGTTAATTTTATCAAGGTGAAAAGGGTACATTAATGGTGTAAGAATAAGTATAATATAAACTCAACATGGACTTTACTATTTGATACTAACATGTTTTATATTTGTTATCTTACTCACTCTTAATACCTTACTTGTTAAATGGTTAATCTAGATTTGTGTTGTACAACTCTTGTTACAACAAATACTTGGCACTTTCATAGTCTACTGTATGGTATAACAGACACTTGTGCTATGAAAAGAATTTGATTTGTTGTTAACATAAGTTATCACCATAAATACCTGATCACATTTACAAGTATTGGCATTACAAAAATAAGATAATTAATATAATCATGTTAATAATTTATAATCCGATTGGAACCTCCATTGTGTGTGGTTTCCAGTTGAGTAATAAAAGGAGTTTATACTATATTTATTTGAAATATCATTAGTGGATCCTCTAACCTTGACAATTGTTTTATCTTTGTTTAATCCTTACATCAATATCACATATCAAAAGTTCTCTTAAACTCCTTTTTATTTGTTGTTTATAATTTTATATAGTTTACCTCCCTGTGGTTCAACCACAGTCTTGCCGGGTTATTTATTACTTCGACACTCCTGCACTTGTGATAAGACATTAATCTTTTGATCGTGGCAAAGTTTTGATGTCGTTGCCGGGAAGGTAAGTTACTGTATAAATTATATATTTTATTTTATTTTTCTTTTCACTTTTATTGTTTTTCTAATCTTTTTTCTTTGTTTATTCCTTTTTCTTTTTCTTTTCTTTTGCACTTACATGAGAGTTTGGACACACACATTAAGTAGTAGACTTTCTAGGAAATCCTCAGCATTTTCAGAAAACATGGCCGAAAAGGATAATCAGTCACTTCATAACGAGAATAATCGAGTTAGAACACTTAAAGACCACATGAATCATACAAGAACAAGTGCACCATCATGTATAATTTTCCCTCATGATGCATCTCACTTCAATTTTAAGCCATTCATTATTCAACTTTTACCTACTTTTCATGGTTTAGATCTAGAGAATCCATACTTGTATTTGAGAGAATTTGAAGAAGTTTGTAACACTTATAATGACTTAAATTGTAGCATAAACACCATCAGATTAAAAAAATTTTCCTTTTTCTTTAAAAGATAAAGCTAAAACATGGCTATAAAATCTTAAGTCAGGATCCATTCGTGCTTGGAATGAAATGCAACAACAATTTTTTTTAAAAAAATTCCATCTCATAGAACAAACTCTTTCAAAAGATAAATAACCATATTCACTCAAAAGCCAGGAGAAATATTTTACCAATGCTGGGATAGGTATAAAGATTTGCTTAATACATGTCCTCATCATGGTTTTGAAACATGGAGATTAGTTTCACATTTTTATGAAGGATTAACACCTAAAGATAGGCAAATGGTGGCATTGATGTGCAATGGAACTTTTAAAGATAAATACCCTGATGAAGCAATGGAGTATCTAGACTTGGTAGCTTAAAATGCTCAAAATTGAGACATTACAGGTACTTATAAGGCACCAGGTAAAACTCAACCTCATACATCTAGTGGAGGTATGTATAACCTTAGGGAAGATCATGACCTCCAAGGTAAATTTCCATCTTTAGCTAGAAAAGTCGAGGCACTAGAATTAAAAAAGAATGGTCAATTAAAATCTGTTTAGGAAATTGTGTGTCAAATTTGTGAAACTAATGAACACTCAACCAATGATTGTCCAACTTTATCTTCTTTTAAGGAATGTCTCTGTTGTAACCCATTTTTGGGTCCCCCACAAAATATATATATAAAAATATATATATAGCCAAAGGAGGTTAAGAAAAAATAACAGGAGGCAGAAGCACTCAGAAAATGGTCGGAAAATTGGTCAATGAGTTTAAAAATACAAAGATTGGATTTTTGACAGTATATTCTTGAAGGAGGAGAGCCTTGTTGAGGAGGAAATTTGAAATTGGAGGAGAAAAGCCCAAATTTGGATGATTATGGATTTAATTGGATTTTTTTAATGAATTTATAGGGGATTTGATTGCAAGAAAAATTGATTTTTAAGTCAATTTGGGCTTTAATTAGAAGAAATTTAAGTTCTGGGGCCAAAATATATTTTTTAGGAATTTATTAGGGCAAATCAGGGGCTTAATTGCATAAATATTGAAGTTTAAGGGCCAATTAGGGACTTAATTGAAGAAATCCGAAACCAGGGACCAAATTGGAGAAGGCGCGCAAGTAGGGGGGCTGGAATTAATTGATTAAGGGGCCTAATTGAAGAAATTGGAAGTTTATTGATCAATTAAGGGCTCAATTGCATAAATTAGAGATCAAGGACTAAAGTGAAAAACGCGGCCAACAAGAGGGACGGAGACCGAAATTGGCAGGGATGCAATTGAAAAACAAAAAAAAGATTGAGGGGCTGTTTTGAAACTTAAAAAAAAAAAAAAAAAAAAAGAGGGCAGGAATCAGGCGACGCGTCGCCCGGTACTGTTCATTTTCTTCCCCACCAAGCTGCCCGAGTGGCCGACTTCCAGACGTGTTTTCTTCCTCGTTTGGCCCCCAAATCCGACAAAGCATGCACCAACATGTCCACCTGGAACTCCTTTATCCCGGGGAGTGGTCCGGTCGGGTCGAAAAGGTTTGGAACGGCTCCATTTATTGGGCCAAAACATGCACCTCGGGCAGTCTGCAAATTTGGCAGTTCGAGGTGCACACTTTGAACCGACGGTTTGGATTGCTCAAGTCGAATCAAGGGCTGAGACTTTTTCCCCATTGAAGACAAGATTACCCTCTTTCCAGCCCTATAAATAGAAGGAATTTTCATGGTCAGACGGTTGGAGGAACGAAGCTCAAAGTTGGCACAAAATAAGCTTTTCCTGCCCGTTTTTTCCTGCAACCATTTTTCTTTTTCCAGCTTCTTCTCCCTCTGCTCCGCAAGCCTCAGCGCTCAGACAGACCCACACAGCCGAACAACCCTCACACACATCTCCCCTCCCCTTTGATTTTCTTCTTCCCCTCAGCAGCCAGCAACTAGGGACAACCCCCTCTCTTGCAAAGCCAAACCGGGGCAGCCCCCTCCCTTTCCTCTCATTCTCTTCCAGCAGTCCCAAAACACTGTCCCCTCTCCTTCCCCTCAACACAAAGCCAGTAGCAGCTCCTCCCTCATCTTCTCCTTCACCGCAGCTTCAACAGCCCCAGCAACGCCTCCACACCGACAGCAGAGGAATCTGCTCCTTCCAGCCGGGACCAGTGCACGCCAGTGAAGCCACCAGCCTCCACCGCAGCACCACCGGCCTCCCAGCGACGCACCAACTCCTCCACGCCAGGTGCTCTTCTTCCCCCCCCCTTTTTTGTGCCTCGGTTTGTTTCCTTCTCCTGCATGCAGAACGCACCTTCTGCATGCAGGAAGGGGGGAAAATAATTCCCCCCATGTTTTTTTAATTACGCTGGGCCAGATTGGTTCTGGCCCAGCAAAAAAAATGGGTTTCCTCCTGTGGGCCGGACTGATCCTAGCCCAGCCCAGCCCAGCGGGTTGGGCTGGGTCCGGCCCATGATAAAAAAATTCTGGTTGGGCCGATATCGGCCCAACACATTTTGGGGCTGAGTCCGGCCCAATTCATTGGGCCGGCTTGGCCCAGCCCAGCCCAATTATATATTATGTACATTATATTGTGTTTTGTATTATTTATATCTAGATACATATAAAAAAATTAATAATTTTCTTCAAAAAATTATTTCCAAAAATATGTGATTTTTCTGTAAGTTTATTACTGTATTTTGATCAATATCGGTTTGTATTTTTATACTGTAAAGATACAAATCCGGTATTAAAATACCCGGTTTTCATCAAAACGTCAAAGATTTTCAAAATAAAAAATATCTTTTGCTTTCAAAAATTTTCCTAAATATCTTTAAAAATATTGTTGATTTTTCTGCATTTTTGTTAAAGTGGATTAATATTGGGTTGTATTTTTATACCGTAAGGATACCAACCCCGTATTAAAATACCAGATTTGCGTCAAAACATCAAAGAAAAAAAATACATAATTAAAAAATATTTTGTTTTAAAATACGGCCTAGTCTCTCTAATATATATATATAAATATTATAACATCATATTTTCATACAACAAAGAAAGTTTTAAAAAAAACAATATATGTACTAGCATGCATTTTGGCTTTTATAACCAGTTTATTCAAGCCATGAGAACTAGGCCAATATTTCAAAAATTCTAAAAAAATCTTTTTGTCTTCTTTTAGTATGTGGGATTACGAATTTATACGTAAAACGTATTCCTGATTAAATATGTTTTTTACATTGACGTTAGAACGGTTAGGCTTTATCCGATAAGATAAGGATCTCCTTATTGAGGAGGACTTTTCTTGAACCATAGACGGACCAACAACTAGGAAACACAACAAGACCTTGAATCTTATCAGACAGTTAAACAATGCAGCTTACCTTAGGTAGGGCATATTTGGGGTGCTAATACCTTCCCTTTACGCAACCAGTCCCCGTACCCAATCTCTAAGACCAGTTAGGGTTCCTAGTGACCAAAATACTAGGTGGCGACTCCCATTCCATTTCCTACCAACAAAAGACAATATTTTTTGTCTCCCCACATTTGTCAAATAGATACCATACTTTTTCCTAGATTTAAAAGTGGAATATTCGCCGCGACGTCGCGCACCCGCGACAGAATGGCGACTCCACTGGGGACCTTGTGGACTAAGCTTTGTTTTTTTGTCTGATTTGTGTTTGTTTTCATGTGTTTATTGTTAATTTGCCTTTCCTTTTGTTATCTGCTTATATTACGCAATATTGTTCATGCATTTGTATAGAACTGTCACATGCATCACATACTTTGATTTTGAGAAGCACACACAAGCTTTAAGTTAGGAGGGGGAGTGGCGATCTGCCCTATGACTATTGGTCAGGGTTCAGATGCGTGAAACACCCAACTCATATCTGAGTGCCTGCTTGGTGATGGTGGGTATACTTACCTTAACTATTCCTTGCAACGCCCCCATACTGTCTTTATGAAGAACGTCACTGGGCAGATATGAGACCCTTCGAGACCAGATAGAAAACCTACCCGCTCTCACGTAATACATAGAACTTGTCCTTAGGATATCTATCTTACGTTCATTCGCATCATGATTAATAATGCTAAATTCATCAATCCAGGTTTTTGAGCCGAAATCATGACTAAGTACCTATCTTTCCGAGAGTTTGGGCAAGAATCTGAGTTGACTCAAGTAGCTGAAGGAAAATGTCCAAGAATCAATGCTAGTAGGTTGCCTTGCATTACCAAGATAAATCACATGGTAAATGACTTGGGGAAGTTAGTGTCTATTATGGAATATATTGATGAGACTATTTTCGAAAGGCAATATGGGAGAATTGCACAACTAATGAGGTTACCCGTACAAGCAGCAGCAATCAAAGCCCTACTGAATTTTTGGGATCCTAGTTATCGGAGTTTTACCTTTGGGAACATTGATATGACACCGACTTTGGAGGAATATGAAAGGATTCTAGATTTTCCGAACAACAGCCACAGGATCTACCTAAGGCGAAGATTTGAAGACACAGCTTCAGAAGTAATCAGTTTATTAGGCTTGGGAAAGATCAGCCAATGTAGAGTCGCCGAGGGGGGTTTTAAATGGAAGGTCATTGAAGCCCGAATGAAGAAAAATGCTGAAGAAGGCAAGTTGGGAGAGGAACGATACAGGTTGGTGGCCTTCGCCATTTTTGGGCTAGTATTATTCCCCTCCGAGATCGGAGTCATCAGTTTGGAAGCAGCAAGTGTCTTCGTAGAATACGAGCGTGACCGGATCAATCCCTCGTCAGCCATTTTGGGAGAAACCATGCTATCACTCAACCACTGTAGAACACATGGAAAAGGAGCCATGAGATGTTGCACCCCCATGTTGTATTTATGGATTATCAGTCATATCGAAACACCAAGGGACATTTTTAACAACTTTTGGTGGTTTGACCTTCGACCGTTAAAGGTTACCATGGATGAGACTTGGAAGAATTGGGATGAGAAAGCATGGATAGATAAATATGCAGCATTGCCAAGAAGCAACTTCAAATGGAAAGCACCATGGATGAACAACGCCATCTGCACAATGAGCTGTGGAAGCAAGATATGGGTTCCTTTGATTGGTGTAACCGGGTACATCAGTTACGCGCCCGCCTTAGTAACAAGGCAGTTGGGTGGAATGCAGTATGCACCAAGAACTCTGGGGTTAGCTGATTTCGTCGGTTTATTCAAGCACCAACCTTTCCTCGAGGAGATGGAACTTATCCGACAAGATTGGGAAAGACCCTTGATGGTGAAAAGGCAAGAAGGGAGCACATTTGAAACATCATTCAGCCAGAACTATGCAGTTTGGAGGAACGAAGAGCTTTCTGAAGTGAGGGATTTCTCAACACCAAAACATCCAGAATCCACAATTGAGCAACAAAAAAGGAAAAGGATTGATATTGAGGAAGAGTTGAGAAAGCAGCTAGAACAATGTAGAATCGATCTCAGCAAGAGCAAAGGGCAGCAACGCCTGTTAGAAGATCAATTAGAAGAAGAAAACAAGATGAGGGTTTACTTGAACCAGCAGTTGGAAAAAACAGGATAAACGATTAACGTCCTTAATGGAGTGGCAGAAAAAGGCCGAGGTAGCTGAAGAAATAACAAAAGCGGTTAAAGCTGAGTTAAGGAATCGAATAACTGAGTATGATGAGCTGTCTAACAAAAACGGGCTCATACAAAAAGAGTTGGCTAAGGTTAAGAGATCAACCAAAGGCAAGATGAGTGTCGATAAAGAGATGATGGATTCCTTGGAAAAGGGAAGGAGCCTGCTTTTAAAGAAGCTAGAAGTTGAAAAAGAGAAAAATCGGCTAGCCCATCTCGACATAGAAGAGGAAAGAAGGATCAGAGCTCAATATATGATGCAATTGGAGGAAGAGAGAAGTTCGAGAAAGGCGGCAGAGTCTGATATGAGAGATTACCAGAAGAGAGCCGAGTCTTCGAAAGGAAGGATGATGGCTTTACAATCGAAGATGGAGATACGAGAAGAAGAGTTAAAAGAGATGAGAAGCCACTACTTCGAGATGGAAGAGGAGCTCAGTAAGGCTAAGCAAGAGCGTCAAGAATGTCAAGACTACATGGACAGCTTTACAGTTCAAATTAACTCCAAAATAGCCGAGCTGGATATCGAAAAGGAAGAACTACAGAGGGTAAGGGATAAGTTGGCCCGGTCAGAGGATATGGTCCGGGTGTTGGAAAGAAGTAATGAAGCCCTAGGAGCCAGCAACGAAGTGATAATTGCAGATAACACCGTTTTCCATGATAAGATAAGGCACGTAACGAAGCAGGTAGAGCAAGCAGCCCGCTATGCAGAAAGATTGCAACAACAAGCTACCCAAGTTGGAAATGACGCTTCAAAGTACCGAGAATATATGGCGGCCATCACCTGTTTTATTGGGGACTTAGCTAATAGAGGAAATGCCTTTTAAGGGTAGCAGTGTATAACGCCCTGTTTTGCAAGCATTGTACGAACAATTTCTATTTATAAGAAGGCCATGACCTATCTTTCTTTTTCTAATGTGTTTGGTGAGCTACTATGATAAGAACTTGGCAAACCCTCCTTTACAGTAATCGGGTCAACTCAGAAATTTTGCCTAAAGGATTACGAAAGTCATGAGTCGACTCTAAATTATACATTGCACGAGCATCATATTTTCATCAAGCATTCATTTTAATACATCATATGCACGCCAGATCGTGAAACATAGGTCCTACATCCAAAATCCACAACACCCGGTCTCGAGCAAGAATGGAGAACGAAGAGAGAGCTCACTTAGAGTCACATTATCAGACCGAGTTGGAGTCCGTGAAGAATGAAGTTTCTAGGCTAACCGACTTACTGGAGCAGCTTCTAAGAGCTAAGAATGGGGAGGGAACATCAGCACAACAGCTTGAAGGAGCACCAGCAGTTCACATTCCTCAAACATCTCAAAACCAGGGGGCAAACTCGGCCAATGGACAGCAGTTTGTGCCTATTACTCCTATTCTACCAACTCATGCTCCAGTCACTGTTGACTTAACAGCGGAAGGAACCCCGGATAATAGGTCTCCCAGTCTGATGGACCAGGACAAGTTGTTTGCTTTGGAAGAAATGTTAAGGGCAGTTGAGGGTAATGACTGGTTTGACCCTATGCGAGCAGCCGAAGTATGTCTGGTACCAAACATCGTGGTACCAAAAGATTTCAGGATACCAGAGTTCATTAAGTACACTGGTTTGGAATGCCCAAACACTCACCTTCGTTCCTACTGTAATAAAATGGCAGAAGTGATCCGCGATGATAAGCTGCTAATCTATTTCTTTCAGGATAGCCTCTCAAGGTCCGCTTTGAGTTGGTACATGAGGTTAGATAGTGTCAAGATCAGAAGTTGGAGAGACTTGGTGGAGGCTTTCCTCAAACAGTACAAGTTTAACATGGAAATCGCTCCTGATCGAACAAGTCTAATGGCAATGGAGAAAAAGAGCCAGGAGTCGGTAAGGGCTTATGCGCAAAGATGGAGGGATGAGGCAATGCATGTCCAACCCCCTTTGATAGAAACAGAAATGGTGAGCTTGTTTGCCAATACCTTCAAGGCACCTTATTATGAGCACCTAATGGGTAGCTCCTCTCAACATTTCTATGATGTGGTACGCATAGCTGAAAGAATAGAACAAGGGATCAAAGCTGGGCGAATAGCAATGCCAGTGGAAAAGAAGGGTTTTATTAGAAGAAAGAGAGAAGGCGATATTAACAATTTGGAAGGCGGGTATAAGGGCAAGAAAGTATATTCCCACAATCCACAAGTACCTACCTCTCCATTCTCACACATGAACTTTAACCAACCTTTTTCCCCTAATCGAACAAATAACCAGTCAAACCACCAAAATCAAAGACCCTATATAAGATACCCTTCAGAACAACTACCGCCACTACCCATGCCTTTGAAGGACTTGTACGCCAAACTATTGAGCATTGGGCACATCGCTCCTATCCCTACACTACCATTACAACCACCATTCCCAATTTGGTACAAGCCCGAGTTGACTTGTGAGTACCATGCGGGTAATCCCGGGCATGGGATTGAAACCTGTTACGCTTTTAAGAAAAGATTGTTGGAGCTTATTAAGATAGGATGGGTATCATTTGAAGACAAGCCCAACATTAATTCAAACCCGTTGCCTAAACATGCCTCAAGTAGTAGTGGAATAAGCATGATAGAAGTTGGAAATCAATGCAAGATGTTGAAGGTGTCTATGGAAAAGATGTACGACATGTTAGTACGATCAGGATTTCTAGAGGCGAATGTGGAAAGCCATCCGGCGGTGGGTGATTATTGTGAGTTCCATGGAAGAGATGGACATCATATTGAAGATTGCATCGAGTTTGGGGAAATAATTGCAAAAATGTTAAAAATGGGGCAATTGAGAATTGAACCCATGGAGAGCAGGGTTGAGGTGAGCATGATGGAAGGTCAAGATGAGATGACAGGAGTATGCAGGATCCAACAAACGGCTAATGGGCCCCCAAGGCTAATCTTGGTTAAACCATCCTACACAAAAGGGAATCACAACGCCATGCCTTATAATTATGGTTATACCTCCAACGTTCGAGCTCCTTTTCCTTTGTTCCAGACTGAGATAAGTGGCTTAACCAGGAGTGGTCGTTGCTTTACGCCTGAGGAGTTGAGAAAAGGAAAGGGTAAAGAAGTGGTGGATCTAGACAAAGCACTAGAAGTCAATAAGCCGGTAACGGAAGAGGAGTCGAATGAATTCTTGAAGTTGATCAAGCATAGTGAATATTGCATAGTAGATCAACTAAAGAAGACTCCAGCTAGGATCTCCCTGATGTCCTTGATACTCAGCTCTGAGCCGCATCGAAATGCTTTGCAAAAGGTATTGAATGAGGCATATGTACCCCAAGACATTGAACATAAAACCATGGAGCATCTAGTGGGGAGGATCCATGCAACTAATTACCTATACTTCACGGCTGATGAACTTGATGCTGAAGGTACCGGACATAACAAGCCCTTATACATTACGGTTAGGTGCAAGGACTGCCTCATAGGAAAAGTACTCATTGATAATGGCTCGGCCCTTAACGTGTTGCCAAAGCACATTCTGGAAGAAATGCCGATCGATGAATCCCATATAAAGCCCAGTACTCTGATGGCTAGAGCGTATGATGGCTCGCCTAGGCCAATAATTGGGACTTTAGAAGTGGAGCTATATGTGGGACCACAAATGTTCCTAGTAACACTTCAAGTTATGGATATCCACCCTTCCTATAGTATGCTGTTAGGAAGACCTTGGATTCATGCAGCGGGGGCAGTAGCTTCGTCATTGCATCAATGCCTGAAGTATATCATGAATGGGATGTTAGTAACTGTCAAGGCCGAGGAGACAGTATCCATGATAAAGAATGTAGCTGTGCCTTTTATCGAAGCAGATATTTGCAAGGATACCAATATCCACGCCTTTGAGATTGTGAACACTGACTGGGTACCGGAGAACATAGTATTAAGAAGGCCAAGGATCTCAGAAGCAGCAAGGATGGCAAGTCTATGCTTCTTGAACCGCGGGATCCCATTTCAGTATAACCTTATTATCGGGATACCAGGAGGGGTTAACCAGGCAAGGATAAAAAGTGCTGCTCAAAGATTTGGGTTAGGGTATCAACCTAACCAGGAGGATTATCGGTGGGCTGCTGGTCGAAGAAGGGCAAGAAGGATGGCTAGAATTAAAGGAAGAGAGCCTGAAAAAGAAAAGCTAGAAATCCCTCCCCTTAGCGTGTCGTTCCCAAAAGCTGCATACATAATGCAACATGATAAAGAAGCCGAAAGTCTTGATCAAGAGCTGTCCAACATGAGTATAAATACCTTGGGGGCAAACAAGATAGAAGAAGATGATATGAAGACAGTAGCAAGAAAGGGAGATGAAGCACTCCCACAACTGACGGTCTACACCATAGAAGACGTCTCAGCCAAGACCTTTGTGCGCAAGTTGGCTCAGGACGAGAAGTTTCAGAACTGGGTGACCCAAGAAGCTCCAGTAGTTTTCAAAATGTAAACCAACTTTGTTTGCCTTAACGTGCTTTTGTCATTGCTTATGTTTGCTTTTATTTCCTCTAGTTGACAATCAAGGCTCATGATGTCAGCTAGATTTTATGTTTGTCATGGAGCCCACCTTTTCTTTAAATAAATTGTGAGATCATGCACTTTTCACAAATTGCTTTCTTTGTTATGCATTTACACCAAACACTTCCCGCTTTCAGGAATCCTGAAAGCGGATCTCCTACAACATTACATACATTCAGCATCAAGAATAAATGGCCAAACTTGAATGAACATGTGATAACTATGGAAGAAGAAGAGTGGGATGAAAGCAATATCAGTGAATTCACCAGGCTAGTAGAACAACAGGAACAGACTTGGAAACCTGCCACAGAGGAACTCGAAACCATCAATGTAGGCAGTGATCAGTTCAAGAAGGAGTTGAAAATAGGTACCCTAATTACTTCGGAACAAAGGATAAAAATGATCACCCTATTACAAGAGTATTCAGATGTTTTTGCTTGGTCCTATGAAGATATGCCCGGTTTAGATACAAATATTGCAGTACACAAGATACCGTTGGAAGAAGGTTGTAAGCCAGTCAAGCAGAAGCTGAGGAGGGCCCACCCGGATGTCTGGATGAAGGTCAAGACAGAACTCGAGAAGCAATGGGATGCTGGCTTTCTAGAAGTAGTTAGGTATCCACAATGGGTATCTAACATTGTTGTGGTGCCTAAGAAAGAGGGGAAGATTAGAGTGTGCGTGGATTTTCGGAATTTGAATAAATCCAGTCCCAAGGATGATTTTCCGCTACCGCACATAGATGTTTTAGTGGACAACGCTGCCCGGAGTTCCACATATTCCTTTATGGATGGTTTTTCAGGGTACAACCAGATAAAAATGGCTTCGGAGGATAAAGCAAAAACAACTTTTGTCACACCTTGGGGGACATTCTGCTACAAGGTCATGCCATTTGGATTGAAGAATGCAGGAGCAACCTATCAAAGAGCAATGGTAACTTTATTCCACGACATGATGCACAAGGAAATTGAGGTGTATGTAGACGACATGATTGCCAAGTCTAAAAAGGGAGAGGATCATGTTGAAGTTTTGAGGAAGTTGTTTGAGAGGTTGAGGAAGTATGAATTAAGGCTCAATCCTGCAAAGTGTTCATTCGGAGTTAAATCGGGCAAGCTGTTAGGATTTGTGGTAAGCGATAGAGGTATCGAGGTGGATCCAGATAAAGTAAGGGCCATCCAAGGTATGACATCCCCTAAGACGGAGAAAGAAGTAAGAGGATTCTTGGGAAGGTTGAACTACATTGCTCGGTTTATAGCTCAGCTAACAACAACATGCGAACCTTTATTCCGACTACTAAGGAAAAAGAATCCGGGAACCTGGAATGAGGAGTGTGAGGAGGCATTCAATAAAATCAAGCAGTACTTACAAAATCCACCTTTACTGGTTCCTCCAGTATCGGGAAAACCCCTCGTATTGTATCTAACAGTAACTGAAGTAGCCATGGGATGTGTATTGGGTCAGCATGATGAAACTGGAAGGAAGGAAAGAGCTATCTATTATTTGAGTAAGAAATTCACTGAATGTGAGTCTAGATACACTGAGATAGAAAGGCTCTATTGTGCGTTAGTATGGGCAGCAAAGAGGTTACGACATTATATGCTTTACTATACCACATGGTTGATTTCAAAGGTGGATCCTCTGAGGTATATTTGTAACAAGCCTTTTCTCTCAAGCCGAATTGCAAGGTGGCAAGTTTTATTAGCAGAATATGACATAGTGTATATGACAAGGAAAGCCGTAAAAGGGAGTGCAATTGCGGACCATCTAGCTGACAATGCTGTTGAAGATTACGAACCTTTGGATTTTGACTTCCCCGATGAAGATATATTGTCAATAGAGAAAGAAGAAGAGAAGACAAATTGGTGGACGATGTTTTTTGACGGGGCAGTGAATGTATATGGTAATGGGGCCGGTGCAGTAATAATCTCTCCTGATAAGAAACAATATCCAGTTTCGGTTAAACTGCATTTCGAATGCACCAACAACACAGCTGAGTATGAAGCTTGTATCCTCGGTTTAGAAGCGGCACTGGAGATGAGGATAAAGAAGATAGATGTATATGGGGATTCAATGTTGATTATCTGCCAGGTTAAAGGGGAATGGCAAACCAAGGAGGAAAAGTTGAGGCCGTATCAGGAATACCTATCCACACTAGCAAAGGAATTTGAAGAAATTAGATTCACCCATCTAGGAAGGGAAGGGAACCATTTTGCAGATGCTTTGGCCACATTAGCTGCTATGACTAACATTGATCTCAAGTGCAAGGTACAACCGGTACACATTGACATTAGAAATGACCCAGCTCACTGTTGCTTAGTTGAAGGAGAGATAGACGGACAACCTTGGTATTATGATATCAAGAACCTTGTGCAAAATCATGAATATCCGGTGGGAGCTTCCAAAACGGATAAGAAAACCTTGAGAAGGTTGGCTACAGACTTCTATTTAGATGGAGAGATTTTGTACAAAAGATCATTTGATGGAACCCTGCTAAGGTGCTTGAATGAGGCAGGCGCTAGAAAGGCATTACGAGAGGTCCATGAGGGGATTTGCTCAACCCATGCCAGCGGGCATATGATAGCAAGGAAAATCCAAAGGGCTGGTTACTTTTGGATGACACTAGAGAAAGACTGTATCGACTATGTCAGGAAATGTCATAAATGTCAAGTTTACAGTGACAGGGTCAATATGCCGCCAGCTCCGCTATTTAATCTGATATCGCCTTGGCCATTTGCAATGTGGGGAATTGACGTAATCAGTCCTGTTAACCCAAAAGCTAGCAATGGTCATAGATTCATCCTCGTAGCTATTGACTACTTCACAAAGTGGGTGGAGGCCAGTTCATATGCCCACGTAACACAGAACGTAGTGAAGAGGTTTATAGAGAAGGATTTGATTTGTCGATATGGTCCTCCGGAAAAGATAGTGACAGATAATGCACAGAATTTCAATGGCAAAATGATAGCAAAGTTGTGTATTAAATGGAAAATCAAGCATTCGAATTCTTCACCCTACCGACCAAAGATGAACGGCGCAGTAGAAGCCGCCAACAAGAACATCAAGAAGATTATTCAGAAAATGGTAGTCACATATAGAGATTGGCATGAGATGTTGTCATTCGCCTTTCATGCATACCGCACTACAGTCAGGACCTCGACAGGGACTACCCCATATTCTCTGGTGTACGGTATGGAAGCAGTGATACCTTTGGAAGTAGAAATCCCGTCGTTAAGAGTGTTGATGGATTCCGAATTAGAGGAGGCCGAGTGGGCCAAAGTGAGATATGAGCAACTGAACTTGATCAGCGAAAAGAGGATAGCTGCGATATGTCATCACCAACTCTACCAGAAACGAATGGCCAAGGCATATGATAAAAAGGTTATACCGCGGTTGTTTCAAGAAGGGGATCTAGTATTGAAGAAAATATTGTCACTGCCTGGAGACGATCAAAGCAAATGGGCACCAAATTACGAGGGTCCTTACGTAGTAAAGAAGGCATTCTCAGGAGGAGCGCTGAAGTTGGCTAGAATGGATGGAGAAGACCTAGCTCAACCTGTGAATTCTGACTCTGTAAAAAGATATTATGCTTGATGTAGGCTCTTAAATCAATAAAGCAAAGTTTGGCCATTGACTTCTTTCTCTTTTGCATTGATCTCACAACAATCATTTTTGCATTAATCCCAACAGTGCATGTCTTGTTGTTATCGCACCTAAAAAGTTTAGCATCGGCTGAACGAATTTCTTCTCTAGACAAAAGCCTAGGCTAGAATCACACCCCTACACTGGGGGCAATAAGAGATTTTTTCATGAAAAGTTTTACTTGTTTAAAATGTACGGAAGCCTATAGATTTGAAAACCAAGCTAAAGCATTTGACAAAAGCATGACAAAGAGGCAATAACAAATCATACATTTTGGGAAAAGGACTACTCGAAGAAAGTCAGAGACAACACGAGAGATGAATCCAGCATACGACTTCAAAAGCAAGCTCAAGCAAGAGGGAGTCTCACGAACTAGAAGAAGAGGATGGGGCCTATGTTTCAAAACCAGGTACGAATGCATGCATGGCATCTAATACTAAATCATTGCATATATGCTTTCTGGATCATTACAGGAGGAGTTCTTAATACATTCCAGCAAGATTGGAGACGAAGAAAGAATCATAGTGGGTGATAGCAAAGAATTACGGTTTCGAATCGTAGTGGATTCTGGAACAACAAGAAGAACAAGAAAAAGAGAGAAAATGAAAAGTTTTGAACCCTGCCATCAGGAAGAACAACATCGTATTCCAGCTTTGAATAAAAGGAATCGCCAGATGGGATTCCAAGTTGAATAAAGGAGATCGCCAGAAGGGATCTCACATTTCGCTATTTGGAGGTCACCAGATGGGACCCCATTTTTTTGAATAAAAGGGATCGCCAGATGGGATTCCAAGTTAAAGGAGATCGCCAGAAGGGATCTCGTGTTTCGCTATTTTGGAGGTCGCCAGATGGGACCTCGTTTTTTTCGTAAAAGGAATCGCCAGATGGGATTCCAAGTTAAAGGAGATCGCCAGAAGGGATCTCGTGTTTCGCTATTTTGGAGGTCGCCAGATGGGACCTCGTTTTTTTTTTTTTTCGTGAAAGGAATCGCCAGATGGGATTCCAAGTTAAAGGAGATCGCCAGAAGGGATCTCGGGTTTCGCTATTTGGAGGTCGCCAGATGGGACCTCGTTTCTTCATGTTGGTTAATAAAAGGAATCGCCAGATGGGATTCCAAGTTAAAGGAGATCGCCAGAAGGGATCTCGTGTTTCGCTGTCTGGAGGTCGCCAGATGGGACCTCGTCTTTTTTTTATGTTGGTTATAAAAGGAATCGCCAGATGGGATTCCAAGTTGATTAAAAGAGATCGCCAGAAGGGATCTCGTGTTTCGCTATTCAGAGGTCGCCAGATGGGACCCCGTATTACATGTTGAATAAAAGGAATCGCTAGATGGGATTCCAAGATTGAAGGAGATCGCCAGAAGGGATCTCGTGTTTCGCTATTCGGAGGTCGCCAGATGGGACCTCGTATTACATGTTGAATAAAAGAAGGAATCGCCAGATGGGATTCCAAGTTGAATAAAGGAGATCGCCAGAAGGGATCTCGCATTTCGCTATTTGGAGGTCGCTAGATGGGACCTCGTAAAAAGAAAAAAAGAAAAAAGAAAAAGGGGAATCGCCAGATGGGATTCCAAGTTGATTAAAGGAGATCGCCAGAAGGGATCTCGTATTTCGATATTGGTTAAATGAGGTCGCCAGACGAGACCTCATATTTCATGTTGGTTAAATGGAATCGCCGGATGGGATTCCAAGTTGAGATTGCTATAAAAGACAAGTTTCAGATCAATCAAGCTTCAATCAGATCAGTTCCGGGAGTTTCCGTTTTGGGTTTATCTTTATAAAACTTACTGCGCAAAAACCTTGCTCCGTAAGCATTATAAAGAGGGGGCATCTGTTGTAACCCATTTTTGGGTCCCCCACAAAATATATATATAAAAATATATATATAGCCAAAGGAGGTTAAGAAAAAATAACAGGAGGCAGAAGCACTCAGAAAATGGTCGGAAAATTGGTCAATGAGTTTAAAAATACAAAGATTGGATTTTTGACAGTATATTCTTGAAGGAGGAGAGCCTTGTAGAGGAGGAAATTTGAAATTGGAGGAGAAAAGCCCAAATTTGGATGATTATGGATTTAATTGGATTTTTTTAATGAATTTATAGGGGATTTGATTGCAAGAAAAATTGATTTTTAAGTCAATTTGGGCTTTAATTAGAAGAAATTTAAGTTCTGGGGCCAAAATATATTTTTTAGGAATTTATTAGGGCAAATCAGGGGCTTAATTGCATAAATATTGAAGTTTAAGGGCCAATTAGGGACTTAATTGAAGAAATCCGAAACCAGGGACCAAATTGGAGAAGGCGCGCAAGTAGGGGGGCTGGAATTAATTGATTAAGGGGCCTAATTGAAGAAATTGGAAGTTTATTGATCAATTAAGGGCTCAATTGCATAAATTAGAGACCAAGGACTAAAGTGAAAAACGCGGCCAACAAGAGGGACGGAGACCGAAATTGGCAGGGATGCAATTGAAAAACAAAAAAATGATTGAGGGGCTGTTTTGAAACTTAAAAAAAAAAAAAAAAAAAAAGAGGGCAGGAATCAGGCGACGCGTCGCCCGGTACTGTTCATTTTCTTCCCCACCAAGCTGCCCGAGTGGCCGACTTCCAGACGTGTTTTCTTCCTCGTTTGGCCCCCAAATCCGACAAAGCATGCACCAACATGTCCACCTGGAACTCCTTTATCCCGGGGAGTGGTCCGGTCGGGTCGAAAAGGTTTGGAACGGCTCCATTTATTGGGCCAAAACATGCACCTCGGGCAGTCTGCAAATTTGGCAGTTCGAGGTGCACACTTTGAACCGACGGTTTGGATTGCTCAAGTCGAATCAAGGGCTGAGACTTTTTCCCCATTGAAGACAAGATTACCCTCTTTCCAGCCCTATAAATAGAAGGAATTTTCATGGTCAGACGGTTGGAGGAACGAAGCTCAAAGTTGGCACAAAATAAGCTTTTCCTGCCCGTTTTTTCCTGCAACCATTTTTCTTTTTCCAGCTTCTTCTCCCTCTGCTCCGCAAGCCTCAGCGCTCAGACAGACCCACACAGCCGAACAACCCTCACACACATCTCCCCTCCCCTTTGATTTTCTTCTTCCCCTCAGCAGCCAGCAACTAGGGACAACCCCCTCTCTTGCAAAGCCAAACCGGGGCAGCCCCCTCCCTTTCCTCTCATTCTCTTCCAGCAGTCCCAAAACACTGTCCCCTCTCCTTCCCCTCAACACAAAGCCAGTAGCAGCTCCTCCCTCATCTTCTCCTTCACCGCAGCTTCAACAGCCCCAGCAACGCCTCCACACCGACAGCAGAGGAATCTGCTCCTTCCAGCCGGGACCAGTGCACGCCAGTGAAGCCACCAGCCTCCACCGCAGCACCACCGGCCTCCCAGCGACGCACCAACTCCTCCACGCCAGGTGCTCTTCTTCCCCCCCCCCTTTTTTGTGCCTCGGTTTGTTTCCTTCTCCTGCATGCAGAACGCACCTTCTGCATGCAGGAAGGGGGGAAAATAATTCCCCCCATGTTTTTTTAATTACGCTGGGCCAGATTGGTTCTGGCCCAGCAAAAAAAATGGGTTTCCTCCTGTGGGCCGGACTGATCCTAGCCCAGCCCAGCCCAGCGGGTTGGGCTGGGTCCGGCCCATGATAAAAAAATTCTGGTTGGGCCGATATCGGCCCAACACATTTTGGGGCTGAGTCCGGCCCAATTCATTGGGCCGGCTTGGCCCAGCCCAGCCCAATTATATATTATGTACATTATATTGTGTTTTGTATTATTTATATCTAGATACATATAAAAAAATTAATAATTTTCTTCAAAAAATTATTTCCAAAAATATGTGATTTTTCTGTAAGTTTATTACTGTATTTTGATCAATATCGGTTTGTATTTTTATACTGTAAAGATACAAATCCGGTATTAAAATACCCGGTTTTCATCAAAACGTCAAAGATTTTCAAAATAAAAAATATCTTTTGCTTTCAAAAATTTTCCTAAATATCTTTAAAAATATTGTTGATTTTTCTGCATTTTTGTTAAAGTGGATTAATATTGGGTTGTATTTTTATACCGTAAGGATACCAACCCCGTATTAAAATACCAGATTTGCGTCAAAACATCAAAGAAAAAAAATACATAATTAAAAAATATTTTGTTTTAAAATACGGCCTAGTCTCTCCAATATATATATATAAATATTATAACATCATATTTTCATACAACAAAGAAAGTTTAAAAAAAAACAATATATGTACTAGCATGCATTTTGGCTTTTATAACCAGTTTATTCAAGCCATGAGAACTAGGCCAATATTTCAAAAATTCTAAAAAAATCTTTTTGTCTTCTTTTAGTATGTGGGATTACGAATTTATACGTAAAACGTATTCCTGATTAAATATGTTTTTTACATTGACGTTAGAACGGTTAGGCTTTACCCGATAAGATAAGGATCTCCTTATTGAGGAGGACTTTTCTTGAACCATAGACGGACCAACAACTAGGAAACACAACAAGACCTTGAATCTTATCAGACAGTTAAACAATGCAGCTTACCTTAGGTAGGGCATATTTGGGGTGCTAATACCTTCCCTTTACGCAACCAGTCCCCGTACCCAATCTCTAAGACCAGTTAGGGTTCCTAGTGACCAAAATACTAGGTGGCGACTCCCATTCCATTTCCTACCAACAAAAGACAATATTTTTTGTCTCCCCACATTTGTCAAATAGATACCATACTTTTTCCTAGATTTAAAAGTGGAATATTCGCCGCGACGTCGCGCACCCGCGACAGTCTCAATGAACAAGCTAATGCTTTAAACAATTTTCAAATCCTAAATCATAACCCATACTCGCAAACATACAACCCTGGTTGGAGAGACCATCCAAATTTCAGTTGGAAGAGTAGTAACAATAATGCACAAACTTCACAACCACAATTTCAAGCACACTATAATTTTTAAAATTCTTATAGATATGCACCTCCTTATGTTCCCCCTCCTAAAAGAAATCTTGAGGAAACATTGCATGCATTCATTATGTAATAGTGGATACTCGCAGGGTAAAAAAAAGTAGAGGGAAGACCAGTAGATATGAGAAGGTGCAACATGTTCAGTAACTAGATACAAAATTGTGGATTAATTGACTTCGGTAGTATTGGACCAAAATTTACCTGGCGGGGTCAAGAGATCAGGGGATATGGTAGAGTATTTAAAAGATTGGATATGGGTCTTGGAAATCATCTCTTTAAAGTTAGATTCCCTAAATTAATAATAAAGGTGCTTCCTAGAATTAAATTGGATCATCATTCGATCTTAGTCCAGACTCAGAATAGAGGTTTACTTTATAGAGGTGCAGAGAAGCCTTTTAGATCTGAAGTAACTTGAATGTCCAATGGTCAATTTGTCGATATCGTCCAGCAGAGTTTGGTGAAAGGAGCTGAAGTGGTCAGTTCAAGACAAGAATTGACAAGTAATTTGAAAACTTGGAATAAGGAAGTTTTTGGGAATATCTTTTACAGGAAAAAAAGAGTAGTGGCTCGATTACAAGGCATTTAAAAACATCTGAATGGGAAAAATCAGCCTTTCCCATGCAGGTTGGAAAAGGAATTAAATAGTGAATACAACCAAATTCTCAAGCAAGAAGAAATCTATTGGTATAAAAAATCAAGGTGCCAATGAACCTCTTTTGGTGATAGAAACACAACTTATTTTCATACCAAGGCTATAATCAGAAGACAAAAGAACAGAATTTAATGCTTGAAAGACAATGACCACCAGTGGATATAGGATGATATGAAATTAAAGGTGATGGCTAGTGAGTTTTATAAGAATTTATTTTTCAAATCAGGGGATTTCCACCACAGAGAACACTTCTTTTCGAAATTTCTGACCATTAATAAAGGGATTAAAAACTAATAACTTGGGACCGTGACAAATGAGGAGGTGAAACGGGCTTTGTTTGATATGAAACCTTTCAAGGCACCAACCAGATGGATTTCAGCCTATGGTTTTTCAATCTCAGTGGCAGTTGGTTGCTGATGATGTGTACAATTTTATCAGAAAGGCTTTTAAGGGTAGACAAAATCTATCAGAAGTCAATTACTCACTGATAGTGATTATTCCTAAAGTCTCAATGTCGGAGTTTATCCATTAGTTTAGACCTATCGGGTTATGTAATATAGTTTTCAAGATTCTAACTAAAGTTATAGTTAACAAAATCAAACCATTAATGACTTTTCTGGTTACAAAGAATCAATGCAGCTTTGTACTGGGAAGGCATACAGTGGATAATATCATTGTGGCCCAAGAAGTTATCCACTCGATGCGCAATCTGAAGAGAGGAAAGAAAGGTTTCATGGTAACAAAAGTTGACTTGGAAAAGGCTTGTGATAGATTGAATTGGGACTTTATTAGAGAGACATTGGTGCTAGCAGGAATTCCACGTGATATGGTTGCTCTTATTATGGGATGCATCAAAATAAATTCTCTAAGTGTGTTGTAGAATTGTATTGTTACTGACAAATTCCTTTCTATGAGGGGAATTAAACAAGGAGACTCTCTCTCCCCGTATATTTTCATGTTATGTCCTGAAAGGTTATCATATCTTATCCATCAATAGGTTGAGATAGGGGCGTGGAAAGCTTTCATATTTGGATGAAGGGCCTTTTATTTCACACCCACTTTTTACAGATGATATGCTTCTATAAAGGCCAATGAGAATTAGTCATCCAAAATGTTGGAGTGCTTGAACTTATTTTGTGCGGTGTCGGGTGCGAAAGTTAGTCACAGTAAAACAAAGATGTATTTCTCTAAAAATGTCTCTCATTCTTTAGCTAGTTGCCTCAGTCGATCGAGTGGTTTTACTATCACAAGGGACTTGGGAAAATATTTGGGGGTTCTAATGCTACATCAATGGATAACAAGACAAACTTTTGGCTATATTATAAAAAATATCCATTAGAAATTGGCCACATGAAAAGCCAAGAATTTGTCTTTAGTGGATAGAATTACACTTTGCAGATCTGCTCTTGCAATGGTGCCTTTATATCCAAGCAGTCAACAATGCTCTTAAAGTCTATTTGCTTGGAGATTCAAAAGATCTGTTAAAATTTTATTTGGGCTAATAGTGAACATGATAAAAAACCTTATCTTGTTTAGTGGAAAAAATATTGCCAACTAAGAATGGAAGAAGGGTTAGGTTTACGCAATATACACTGCCTAAACAAGGCTTTTATGATAAAACTAGGATGGGGTATATTGAATGATAATACCACCTTATGGGCAAAAGTTATACATGTCAAGTATGTACACAATCAAACTATTAGCTCTTATATAAAGGCAAAAGGATGTGACTCTCCGTTATGAAAAGCCATTTGCAGAGTGTCACCTCAAATCGATGCAGGAATTGGGTGGACTATAAGCAATGAAAGCATGCTTAGATTCTAAAAAGATGAGTGGCTTGATGGTTTTGATCCTTTGATTCAGTATGCCCTACAAGAAATGCTACATGAGGGAAGCAACACTCAGGTGACAGATATGGTGGAGAGAAATAACACATGAAAATGGGAAGATTTTGCCCATCTTCTCCCCATAAAAGTTCTAATGGTTATTGTTAGTCATCTCGTGCCAAGTACTATAATGGGGATAAACAATATGTATAGGAAAGCATCTTCTAATGGCCAATTCACAATTAAAATGGCTTATAAGCATCAAGCTAATAGTGAGCTTCATGGTACATCAGGGGATCCAACTTAGAGGATGGTATGGAAATGGGTTGGACCTGAAAGGATTAGAAGTTTTCTATGGCTAATGGCTCATAATTCATTATTGACAAATGAACAAAGGGCTGCAAGAAATTGGTCTGACAACCCCTATTGTCATTTGTGCCAATCAAAAGTAGAAGACATCACTCATATCCTTCGAGGTTGTCCAACAACTATCAATATATGGAGATAGTTACTACAATAACAAAGCATTGATGATTTTTTCAGTACAAGCCTAAAATCATGGCTCCTCAACAACTTATCTAGTAAAGTTATCACTACAGAGGGATGGAAATGGTCCGTAATCTTTGAGGTAGCAGTGTGGAGCATTTGAAAAGAGCGAAATAATTCGATTTTCAGGCATCAAAGACAACCCACAACCAGTATAGTTACAACTATTAAAGGGAAGCTAACAAATATTGAGCATGCGAAGTTGCCTATACGGATCAAGGTAGCAATAAGAAACAAGTGCAATATGTAGGGTGGCAGTATCCTCTCATAGACTTGACAAATTAAAATGTGGATGGTTGTAGCAAAGGCAACCCAGGAACCGTTGGAGTAGGAGGGATCCTGAGAGACAACTTGGGTACATAGTGTAAGGGTTTTGCTATTAATACAGGTATTTGTTCATTAGTTAAGGCAGAATTGTGGGATGTTATCACTGGTTTAGAACTAGTCTAGTCTATTAGGATTAGACGAGTCATTTTGGAATCGGATTTTTCATTGGTGATTCAGCTAATTACATGGCCAACTATTAAGGTAGATGTAAATTATACCCTAGTTATAAAAGCACGAGAGCTTATAGCTAAGGACTGGGAGGACCAAATTCAGCACGTATTCAGGAAGGATAACGCAACATCAAATTGATTAGCAAATTATGGTCTTACCATAATCTTATTGGATTCAATATTCCTCGTTAAATATAGTTTTTTTTCCTCTCCAGGCTTGAAGCCTTGATTTTCAACATGCATCTCTCTTTCTTTCTTTCTTTCTTTAATCGTGTATCCACTGCATTAACTACTGAGAACATTATAGGAAATTTCTTCATTGACTTGGCGTAACCATGTTTGTGACCTTATTAAGAAATTTGAAGTAACTTACTGTTAACATTATGTTAGTTTCACCTTGTTGTTACTCATGCAGAATATGGTTATATCAGTTAGGAATTCGTATGTAACAAACCGTAATTGTAGGGGTCTTTCTGTAAAAATTAATGAATAGTTTCTACTGCTTACTGCTATATAAAGGTAGATTTATTGATGAATTTAGATAACTTGAAATCTATATACAAATATTATGAATAAAATTCGTAGAGTGAAACTCATTTTATCATGGTATTAGAGCATGGAAATGCACTACTAATATATCTTTCCCCTGAAATCTCCTTCTTGATAAAACTTTCATGTACTTGTATCGTCTCTTTCTTAATTTGTGTATCTTTCTCAGTTTCCTTCACCATTCTTTTCACCATCCAATCCTGCATTCTCTTTGTCAATTTTGCATCCTTATCACTTTTCTCTCTTTAAAAATAAAGAGAGGGGGGGAAACAAAATAAACGTCGGCCTATGCGATCACTCACCTGTTTTTCTGTACTCTAGATCTTGCAATCTGTTCTTGAATATTTTCTGCATTTTGATCTTGAAATCTGTTCTTGAGTATTACCTTTTCTTGCATTCAGATCACTTTCTTTGCATCCTGAGATCACTTTCTTTTCTATCATTCTTGTATTTCCATTATGAATGATAAAACAACAGAATCGACACCCATTATCCATGTACAAACTGAAAACTCTGGATTCACAACCAGTGTTATTCTCACTAAAACTAATTACGATGTATGGTCTCAGATCATGGAAATGTAGATTGCAGGAAGAGAAAAGCTTGAATATGTTATGGGCAAAACACAACCACCACAAGATACTGATGCTTCTTATTCAAGATGGTATACAGAAAATCAAAAGGTTAAAGGATGGCTGCTAACATCGATGTCACCAGACATCATGAAAAGATACATCCGACTACGCACTATACGAGAAATTTAGAATGCCTTGTCTAAAACCTTCTATGATGAATCAGACAAATCACAACTCTTTTCACTTAACCAGAAAGCCTTCTCCAAGAAACAGATGGGTCGACCACCATCAACATATTATGGTGATCTTATGGAAATCTTCCAAGAACTTGATCATCTCGACAGAACTGAAATGAAAGACCCGGATGATGTTATTACTTACAGAAGATCTGTTAAAAGATTACGGGTACATATTTTCTTGAATGGATTGGATGCAGAATTTGAACAAATCCAAGAGGAAATTCTTAGAAAAGATCTAATATTGGATCTTAAAGAAGCTCATGATTATGTATGTCGTGATGCTATTCGTAGAGCTACTTTAAACAATGAAGCTAGAGCTGGTCATTCTGAATCATCTGCAATGATAGCACGATGAGGTAAGCCTAGAATATACCGATCAAATGGCCCTAGCATTGAAAAAATCCAGACATCAGAAACTCAGAACAATATCTAGGAAATTGGAAAGGCAAAATCAGAATATGTCTGCACACACTGTGGTGAGACTAGACATATAAAGCTGAAATGCTATGAACTAATTGGGTATCCAGAATGGTGGGATCCTGTTGAAGCACCTCGTAAACAAAACTCAAAACCAAATACTCATGCTTTAGTTACAGTGGCAGAACATCCTTCAACCAAAACAATGACCAGTCTCATAACAAAGGAAGAATCTGTGGCAGAACATCCTTCAACATTCACAGAGGAAGAATCTGGTAAAGTCTTTCATACCTCCACTCTTAGCAGTAGAAATGAATGGATAATTGATTCTGGAGCTACTGACCATATGACCTTTGACAAGTTGTGGCTTCAATCTTTTAAACCATCAAAACAATATATTATATCCTCAGCAAATGGTACCTCATCCTCTGTTAATGGGGAAGGTTCTGTCATCCTTACTAAAAATACAAGTCTTGACTCTGTATTAGTTGTTCCAACTCTTAATTATAATTTACTTTTAGTTGCTCTGCAATGCATTGTTATTTTTTGGCCTAACCTTTGTGTTTTCAAGAATATTCAAACTCGAAAGACAATTGGTTATGGTGCCAGAAGGGGAAAGCTCTATGGATTTAACACCAGCAAGTTATCACCAGTTAGCTCAAGCATTCTCCATGAATAAATCTACTGCAAACTTTGAATTTGCTGCAAACTCTAAAATTTGGTTATGGCATAAACGTTTAGGTCACTCATCCTTTGGATATTTAAAGAAATTAATGCTGAAACTTTTTGTTTAGCTGCCTGACATAGAGTTTAAATATGATGTGTGTGAATTGGCTAAAAGCCATCGGGTTCCATTTCAAAACAGCATAAATAAAAGCCCAGCACCATTTATGGTTGTACATTCAAATGTATAGGGTCCAGCAAATACCTGCTCTCTTAATGGTAAATGATGGTTTATTTTCTTTATTGATGATCACACACGTATGACATGGATTTGCCTAATGAAATGCAAAAGTGAAGTAAGTTCATTATTCAAACAATTTCATAACATGGTAGCCACACAATATAGTTATGCAATACAGGTTCTCTGTAGTGACAACGGTGGAGAATTCGTTAATTAGGAGTTTAAACAATATCTAATTAATCATGGAATTGTTCACCAAACCACTTGCCCTTACACCACTAACAAAATAGGGTTGCGGAACATAAGAACCGCCAGCTTCTTGAAGTTGTTCGAGCTTCTTTATTTGAAGCTCATATGTCAACTAAATATTGGGGTGAAGCTATCACAACAGCAACATATCTTATCAACCGGATACCCTTAAGCACATTAGGATTTCAGACCCCATTGAGTGTTCTTCATAAAATAATAAATTCTCCTGCTGTGTCACATTTGCAACTAAGAGTTTTTGGATGTACAACTTTTGTTCATCTTCACAAACCATTAAGGAATAAGCTGGAACCGCAAGCACTCAAATGCATATTTATTGGTTATGCCCAGCATTAGAAAGGTTATCGTTACTATCATCCACCAACTCAGAAAATCTACATCACGCTTGATGTTGTATTCCATGAAAATAGAATGTATTACTCTGCCCTTGAATCCTCAAGTCAGGAGCACAACAAGAGTAACTAGCAGACATGTTATGATGACCTATATGTTACAAGAGATAAGCATTATAATAATACATCTTCACATACCATGCAAGATGGAAATAATAAAGAATATATAGAAGCAGAACCACAACAAACCACTGGCAATGAAGAAAACTGAATAGAGGTACTGCAACAAGAAACTCAGGTACCTCAGTTGCCAGCTTCCCCACTTCGATTGTGTCCTGAGTTTGAATCCGTAACTGAACCTTAAGTAAGTTCTAAAACTCAACTCAAGGTTTTACCCCACATAACCACAAGAGCAAAACCCAAAACTACGTATGAACCACTTCTCCCCTCTAAACCTCATTATCCTATGAGTAATTTTGTGTCCTACCATAGATTATCAAAGGATAATGAAACTTTTATGAATCAAATATTTGCTATATCTATTCCTAACAGTGTGCAGGAAGCCATAACAGATTCAAGATGGAAAGAGGCCATGAATGAAGAAATGAGATCCCTTCAAAAAAATTTCACATGGGAAGTGGTTAAACTTCCTACAGGAAAGGTATCGGTTTGATACTAGTAGGTGTTTGCCATTAAACATAAAGCGAATGGCACCATTGGAAGGTTTAAAGCAAGGCTTGTTGCCAAAGGGTACACTCAAACTTATGGGATTGATTATATGGAAACATTTGCACCGATGGCCAAGATAAACACCGTTCATATCCTACTATCGCTGGCCGTAAACCTTGATCGGCCCCTATATCAACTTGACATAAAAAATGATTTTTTGCATGGGGATCTCCAAGAAGAAGTATATATAGAATTACCTCCTGGATGTATTATGCAAATCACAGGCAGCACAAAGGTATGTGGATTAAAGAAATCCCTACACAGGTTAAAGCAATCTCCAAGAGCATGGTTTGGGAGGTTCGCTAAATTCATGAAATCCATTGGATACAAGCAAAGCAACTCAGACCATAAGTTATTCCTGAAAACAAAAGAAAGGGAAGTTACAACTCTAATCGTATACGTTGATAATATAATAGTAACCAGAAATAATCCTGAAGAGCACAAAGCATTGCAAAATCATCTTGCCCAGGAATTTAAAATGAAATCTCTAGGTTACTTAAAATACTTTCTTGGTATTGAAGTATCAAGATTGAAAGAAGGAATTTTTTTATCTCAACAAAAGTATGCCCTAAATCTATTAAAAGAAACAGGTATGATAGCCTGTAGTCCCGTCAGCACTCCTATAGAAGAAAACCTGAAACTGAGTATACATCCACAATAAATCCACACTAATAAAGAACGTTATCAAAGACTAGTGGGAAGATTAATGTATCTTGCACATACCATACCTGATTTAGCTTATGCTTTAAGTGTAATTAGTCAGTTTATGCACTCCCCTAGTGAAGAACATATGAAAGTTGTCACCCGTATCTTGCGCTACTTGAAATCATCTCCAAGTAAAGGAATTCTATTTAAAAAGGAGGACAACTTGAAGATTGATGGATATACCGATGCTGATTGGGCAGGGTCAATACAGGATCAAAGATCTACATCGGGATATTTCACATTTATGGGTAGAAACTTGATCACTTGGCGAAGTAAGAAATAAGAAGTAGTGGCTAGATTCTCGGCCGAAGCTGAATATAGAGGAATGGCCAACGCGATATGTGAATTATTATGGATAAAAAATTTGATACAGGAATTACAGGTTGAGCAAACAAGTCCTATGAGATTGTATTGTGATAACAAGGCGGCATGCGACATTGCTGATAACCCTGTCCAATATGATAGAACTAAGCATGTTGAAGTTGATAGACATTTTATCAAGGAAAAATTGGAAGCAAAAATTATCGAAGTTCCTCATATTCAATCTCAAGATCAGCTTGCAAATGTGCTAACGAAGGCAGTATCCAGCCAAGTTTTTCATACCAGTCTTGACAAATTGGGCATGAATGATATCTATGCACCAATTTGAGAGAGGGTGTTAACATTATGTTAGTTTCACCTTGTTGTTACTCATGCAGAATATGGTTATATCAGTTAGGAATTCGTTTATAACAAACCGTAATTGTAGGGGTCTTTTCGTAGAAGTCAAGGAATAGTTTCTACTGCCTACTGCTATATAAAGGCAGATGTATTGATGAATTTAGATAACTTGAAATCTGTATACAAATATTATGAATAAAATTTGTAGAGTACTTATAATAATTTTTTCCATGACACAGTATTTTAATTTTTCATGTGAAATTATCATTTTTCAGTGTTGATTTTGGAGAACTAGCTCAATTTTTTTATATATATTTTAAATTTTTAGTTTAAGATATCCTCCTATAATTTAATTAGCTTTCAATTTATTTTTATATTTTAAGTTATTTTTTAATTTATGCTTTATATATATATATATATATATATATATTCTCATCCAAAATAATAAAATTGCTAGCATATGAGAAACTTAAATCTAACCCAATTTATTATTAAAAAAATTTTAAAAAAATGTATTGTTGTGTCATTAAAGTTTTTTCATATGTTTTTTAATAAATTAGGTGGGATTTTCTTAGTTTTTTATGGAAATGTATTTCCATCGGTTTAGATGGGAATTTTTTTATTAAAAGAAATAAATTGAAAACTAACTTTGAATTTAGAGATAAATTTGAAACAATTCAAATTTTCCTAAAATTCTCTCTCTAGCTTTACTCCCCCCAATAACTTCCGCAGACTTTCATTAATTATCGAATAGGTTCTAAATATAATGCAAATAGAGCTTTGCACTCGAATGGTCCTATCTTTGCATATGTTACTTACTAAATGTTACTTCGAGACATGAGTAGTTAGTAAAGATAGGTATTGTTCATTATATTAGTTTTTAGTGTCATTTACTTGACCATTCATATATATATATATATATATATATATATATCATATTCTTTTAAATAAAAGCTCTTTGATCTTGAAACATATACACTACTTTGTGTTATTATTAAAAAAATAAATTAGGATAATAATGAGATTCGAAGTTGTGACTATTTGATTATTAAAATTGTAATATTATATCAAAAAATCAATTTGACCTAATAATTTAAACTATTAAATAAAACATTAAGATATGAATTCAGAGAACATAGATTTATTATATAGATATTCTTTCTATTTACTCGTGTTTTTTTACACATAACAACCATTTTGAAATTCCGATCAACAGGAACCTAGTTCCCAATCTTTTTTCATATTAATTCCATTTAAGTTTCTAATCTATTAAATTTAATTATTTTTTTTTTTAATCTCAATCCACGCTTCACATTATAAAAAGTGCTCGTGCAGTCAAATTTATCATATTACATGGTCACATATAGATAGAGGGATGGTAATGCACAGAAAAGAAAGATTAGAGACCTGAATAAGATTAAGAGAAGATAAGGACTAAAGTTTCTGTTAATTGAGATTTCAAGATCTTTCTTTGACCAATTGGCAATTAGCATTCTAATTGTCGTTATTTTTAATTATAATTTAGCGATTGGGTATAAAACGACAAAGTGGTGCTGCTGAAATTTGCCGTCTTGCAGTCCTTGGAGAGGGAGAAAAAAAAGATAAGTAGAGGGATCCACTGTCGTCCATTTGGCAACAAGGGAGCACACAAGTCCTTGGTCCACCAGGCACCACGGCCTGCCCAGGCTGGATTAGCCATCGGATCACCGATGACGTTGACATAGAATTGAATGGTTGCATGAACCACATTTTTTTTTTCTTTGGAGATTACTCGCCACATGAGCTGTACTACAGTAGAAGGGAAGAAAGAAAAATCCAGTGAGAAAAACGGCAAGAGCTGTGTGTGGAAATCGTAGGGTTTTACACACACAACTGCATAGTTAGCTATGTATTGTGTTCACAAATGATAGATTGTCCAGGGCATCATGGCTGCAATGAAAGCGCATAATTACTTGTTTTGGACAGAGCACAAATTTACTTGACCAATAATTTATGATGCTGCTTATAGCAATTATTACTGTGAGGGTATTCATAAAAGTTGTTAATTTTTTAAAATGTTTTTTATTTAAAAATATATTAAAATAATATTTATTTTATTTTTAAAAAATTATTTTTAACATTAACACATCAAAATAATTTAAAATAAAAAAATTAAATTCAAAATTAATTTTTTCAAAAACTCTTTTAAAATATAAAAATAAATAGCTTTGCATGCACCATTACAAGATTTTATACCACATCCACATCTTTATTATCAAGACTGTAATGTGAAGTAAGATTTACGTACCACTACAAGATTGGACCACGTCAATGATATTACGAAGATGTTTGTAAATGTGGTATTGATTGTTTTTCAAAGTGTTTTTTATTTAAAAATAATATTTTAAAAAAAATTATTTTTAACATCAAAATAATCTTAAGACACCAAAAAAAATTAATTTAAAGCAAATAAAAAAATAAAAAAAATTAGTTTTTTTCAAAAATATATTTAAAACACAAAAATAAAAAGAGCATATATAAGTGTCATACACAATGTCCTAAACTAAACCATGTATGATTTTCTATAAGAAACAAAACAAGTAAGATACATGGACTTGTCTGTCTCCTTGTGCTCTGTCGGTGCGTGCACGTAATGTTGAGGTGAAAGCATATACAAGTCATTCAAGATTTAGGAAAACTGTTTGGAATATTTCCATGCATGCTATCGTCAGATTTTGTCTTCTCTACTTCGTGCCATGAAGTTATAGCGATTCCGATCTGGCTATCTCTTTTAAAGAGAGACATGCTGCCCGCATAGCATGGGCATGGCATGACAAAGTGAGCATATCCCGCATTGATTTTAAATCTATAGAGAAATTGTTTAATGTTATCCATATCATCCAATCCAATTCATCTAATACAGAACATGTAAACAATATAATAATAAACTCATACTTATTAGTGCTTCCTTGTCTTCCGATGTCAATGGTGGCATGCACCAAGAGCCGGATAGTTACTTATTAAAAAATCTATTTGGATCATGTTACAAATTTTAGAATTATTAGCGAGTTATATAATTATTAACTTTAAGATCTTGAGAAATTAGTTAATATGGGTATAAACTGATCTGAACATCATCTACTGTTAACAAAAAAAAAAAACTCCTTGGCTACAAGTGTTTTGCATGCACCGCCTGGTGGAAAGTTAGGACGGCATGCTAGCTTGCAATTTTTCCAAATTATCGGAATTTACTTAGTTGAAAAGGTGAGCAGCTCGAAAAAGAGATCGATTTCACATTATTCTTATCCAATTTTCAGGCACGGATGTGCCTTACTTTCATAACAATTCTCTTGCATTCTGATTACTTTGTTTAAAAAGTGTCAAAAGAAACATAGTCAATAACGAAAAGATCTTATTCTAAGATACTTGTCTAAGCAGAACATATATGCAACTTTTTATTATTATTACTAGAAAAGCACTTGTGGGTTTCCATTGCTATCTACAACAATTGATCCTCAGCGGTTTAAAACTTATTGCACCAAGTCTCATCAATTCTGAAATGGACAAGAGCCATTGTTTTTCGGAAATAGTTCTATGCCAAATACTCATGATCCATCCAAAAATAGGGTTTGAGACGCGCGCGCGCGCGCACAACATCAACCTCGTACCTTTGTATACCAACCCTTTTGGCAATTTCCAAGTGGAGAAATACTAGATGAAAAACAATATCCATTCACTACATTGATTAACGTGGGAGGGTGGAGAAAGGATCATTACAAGGGGTGTGAACTAGTGGGAACCTGCAGTCAAAATTTCTGTTCCTTAGGGTCAAATTTTGAATTAAAATCTTGTTGGTTGCTTGCGCTAGTCAAAAAGATAAACGAAAAATGACATTTTATGTACACATCCTTTCGGCAGAAAAGTTGAAGAATATTGGCCAAGTTATTTTTGATTATTTGTGCTTTTACACTAGGGAACAACAAAATTCCGGTGCTTTCGCACGGGGGAACAGCTAAAAAGTTTTTCATTTCCCCTCTTTTTTCTATATTTCTTCGCCAATTCCACTCCCGAATTGAGATCCACTTAGAAATCATGAGGCCACGCGCCATCAATGAATGAATCACACGACAAGGTCACTGAGATGAATAAGCGGTAAAAAAAACGAGTATACGTATAGAATTCCTTTTCAATTGGAAAAACTATTTTTTGCTCCGAGAGATTCATCAATGCTTCATTTTCTCGGTCTGCCGTATTTAGAAATAGTTTCGATGTTAAAGAGTTTATAGAATCAAATGAAAATTTCACCACTTTCCTGTTCTTTTTTTTTTCTTTCATATTTTACTATATTTTAAAAAACATGAAAACAATATATTATATATTTATTATGAACATAAATTATTGTACTAAAAACTACATTATAGATACAAAAAAAATAGACGCCATTATAGTGTCAAGGAAGACGTTGTCTTTTCTATGTTTAGTCAAAAATTGATGTTGGGTCTAGTTACACAGCTAGATATTAGAAAATTGAGTTAATAAAAAAATAAAAAAAATCAATAAATATTGTGCATTTACTGTGGATATAGACTCGTTGCACTTTGAACTACATTATAGATATAGAGTGTTTACACTATGTACGACACTGTAGCGCCCTCGGAGGTGTTGTCTTTTCTGTGATTAGTCAAAAATTATTGTTGGATCTTGCTGGGTAGCCGAACCCAATAGCATTGGGTCTGACTTGACTGTTAAACCCAAAAGCATTGAGTCAGGTTATGCAGTTAGACCCAAGGAAATTGGGTCAATAAAAAAAATAAAAAAATCAATTAATATTTTTTCTTTAATTCAAATTACTATGTTTTGATGTTTTTGTATTATTTTGATGTGATGATATAAAAAATTAATTTAAAAAAATAAAAAAAATATTATCTCAATATATTTTTTTAAATAATATTTTAAAAAATAATCATTACGTAATAATATAATAACTAGCATATGGGTCTGCGCTCCGTAACGGGTCAATAATAATTTTTTTCAAACGTAAAAATACTCGAGTTTGGTTAAAAGCACGAAATGTATTTGTATCATCACCATCTTTAAATAAAATATTTTCTATAGTAGCACCATGAATTGCACATAGCAGAGGAGCGCCCAATACACTGACAACAAATTTATTTCCCTTTAATTTTTTCCTCTTAATATATTTTCAATGTTTTTCCTCTTTATTTTTTTTCTTTTCTCTAATTGATTTTTTTTCATATTGTAAAGAGGAAATAAATTGATGTGACTTTTTTTTATATTGTACAAAAGTTGGGTGATGATAATTTTTTTTCATTTCAGGTTGAGTTGAATTTTCTTATTAAAATATGTTTGTTTTTGTGTTTCAAAAATAATATTAAAAAAATTTGAAATTTTTTTATTTTTTTCTTTACATCAAATTAATATTTTTTGATGTTATTATATTATTTTGATGTGATGATATAAAAAATAAAAAAATATTATCTCAATATATTTTTTTAAAAAATAATATTGTGGACATCGACTCATTACACTGTGGATCACACTGTAGATATAGAGTGTTTGCGCTTTGAACGACATAGCACCTGGGATGCGTTGTCTTTTCTATATATTAGTCAATATGTGTTGTTAGGTCTAGCTCCCCATGTGACCAGTTAGTTTTTATGTCTAGCTTGTAGAGGTAGGCCAAAGCCTAAACCGAATAGCTTGTTGTTTAGTGTTTTTTAATGGTATTATCATTTCCCCTCTAATTTTTAAAACATTTTATGTTTGAAAGACTTGATAGGTAAATGAAATAAAACACTCATTGTGTTACTGTAACTTATGATCTTGAGTTATACGTCTCTTTTTTATATATTTTTTTAATGCTTTGTTTGCACTTTCACATATGATTTAATTTTGTTTGGCTTATGTGACCTCTTTGTTTTTTGTTAGGAGGTCACCAGGAGGAAAATAAAAGATTTTTCATAGAGTTTTTAGTCGTCATAAGTTGTTTTAACATTTGAATTAGAAGGAAAGGATACCCAGAAATAGAGAATGTTTTTACATAAAGTGGAGAGCCAGACTATGAAAGTTGGGTCATCGTAAGGATTGTGCAAATGATATTGGAGAATCAATAAAGAAACTGCCATGATGAATATTTAGATGAATGTTTAGGGAATCACTGTGTGGAGACATGAAGATTTAGTTAGAAGTGTGAAGATTTTTCATGGAAATTTTGTTTGGAGACATAAATATGAGTAATATCATTGGAAAAAATATATGGATAGTATTTGGAGAGATAACATTGCTTTTTTCATTAAAAAATTCAAAAGATTTTCTTATGCAAGTAAAGATATAATTTCTAAAAACTATCTAATCTCGAGGAATGTATTATAGGATACGCCAACCTTTTTTCTCTTTTTGTTTAGGCTACATTTCCTTCTTTACAAACTATTAGATGTAACTCTTGGTGATCAATTTTCTATCTTTTTTTAGAGCATAATAGTCCTTTGTATCATAGTTGTTGTTGTGATGAGTAAGATAAAATTTATTGGGTTTTCAAGTGTTGGGAATGCTTTTCATGGGAGAAGGGTATTACATAAATTCTTTTTCTTCAATGAAAATTAATATCTAAGTGCGTGTGATGGTTAAAGGTGGTGCATTTATAAGTTCAAGAAATGTCAGTCAATCACAAGTGAATCTCTTTGTACTCTTTTTGGATACCCTAGAACTACCAGGAGATTGATGAAGTTCGAGAGATTCTATTCTTGAAATCGAGAATGTCCTTGTCTGATCACACTTGTTTTTTTCTATTTAAAAGCAGTTTTTCATTGCTTATTTCACTTTAAAAAAAGTTCGATCGAGAAGAGCGTATAGTTGTTTCCACAAAGAATAATTGTAGACCTTACTAATTAGAGCTTTAGTGAAAATAGAATTGAGAAGACTTTCCATGTTGAGCATTTCATTGTCAAACCTTTAGAGATATGCTTTTATCTTCTTGTTATGTGATGGTGAAGAGCTTAGTTGTGCTTTTTTTAGTTAGTATCTTTGTACTAAAATGAGAGGTTAGTTTAGCATAGAGATCATTAAAGTCAGGGATGGAGCCAAGTTTTAGGCTATGATACTTTATTCAAGTAGATCCATGGAATATTGTTGGAAAGTTTATGCACATATTATTACTATTTAGTGTTGCTAGTTCCAGGTTGTTTCATATTTTTTATAAGTATTCTATTGGGTTTGCAAATCCATCATAGTTATTTCAGTTCATCTTCGTAGACATGTAATTTTTAGAGAGACATGCATGTAGTAACCAATGAAAAATTAGAGAATATCCCACTTGGTATGAGAGGTGTTCATTCTTAGGATCTCATACAATTCTGATCTCTTTTAACGTCGAGATCTTTTTCAATAAGAAGTACATGAGTAAGATTTGAAGGGAGATCGGTGGCGGTAACTACTAATAGAAACTAGGACTTGTTGAGGCTCTACTTTTTATATTTAGAGTTCATATTTGGAGCATCCAATTTGAGAACATTTTTCCTAGTAGGAGTGGCTTTTTTAAAGGGTTAAAGTACAGATGTTCTAATACCTATTTATTTACTACCTTATTCCTTCAAGGAATTAGAGTTGTCTACATGTACTTATGATACATAAAGTGGAGCTACTTAGAGTACATGTTCCTTCAAGAATTGTTTTTAGAAATGGAGTGAGATGACAAGTCATCTTCTTTGGCAAATGATGCATCGTCTTTCGTTCATTTGCAACAACCTGAAGTGGTCAAAAAAGTCAGGATTTCAACTTATTAGGCTAAAAAACTTGGCATTAATAAACTAATTTATGGTCTTAAACGTTGAAAAAAAATCGATCCTAAAATGCAAAATCAACCTAAATCCAAAAATTTTCCCAAGTTTTGATATACCTTTTCAAGCAAGATAAATATCAAAAAAAATATCTCAATGAAACTTCTCTCATTGAAATAAACCCATTGACACCAAAAAAAGCCTTTTATGGTCAGAATACACTCAACAATAATTTTCTTTCTCCTTTATTATTTCTCAATGATTCTTTCTCTCCTCTTTTAAACTAGGAATTGAGGTGGGAACAAAATAAAGTCTTAGACTAAATGTTTGATCCCTAAGACTGAAAAGGAATTTTAACAAAAACTCAAGGCAAATTTTAGCAAAAAAATAGAGGAACTCGGGGGTATTTTTGTTATTTTACTGTTATTAAAAATATTGAATATACAAAAATACCTCCAGTCAAATCTATAATGACTAATATGCCATGAGAAAATATAAAAACACTCATGGCTCCATGGCAAGTCCTTTTTTTTTAAGGTCATAGACATCACTTTACTATTGTAATGAATAATGAATTATCTTTATAGCTATAGGAAACTGTCTTCCTTTTTAATTGTTTTTTTATTAGTTTCGTTGTTGTTGTTGTTATTATTATTATTATTATCATCATCACCAACACCATAACTATAACTATTATTATTATTATTATTATTACCACCACTATCACCACTACTATCATTATCATCATCATAATCACCACAACCACCATTATTATTATTATTATTAGTATTATTAGTACTAGTAGTAGTAATAGTATTATTATTATTATTATTATTATTATTATTATTATTGAAATAATGAAAAAAATAAACTTGATTTGAAAGTTATTACAACCACCACCACCACCACCACCATTATTATTATTATTATTATTATAACCAACCATTCAACTATATCCGATTTTTTTTTTCTTGATATTCACATGCACTACATGGATTCTATTTGTGAATACCTACACCAGATATTGTTTTAGGACTATTTCTATTATATTCATTTTACCTTCTAATATATTCCTACTATATTTAATTAATAGACTACAACTACTACATTTAGATTTATATAATACATTATATATATATATATATATATTTTATTTTTTATTTCATTTTATTTTAATATAATTAAAATTTATATTAATTTAGAATTTATTATTCTAAATTAGAATTCAGAATGATAATTTAGAAAGATTTATTATTATTATTACTACTACTACTACTACTACTACTACTATTAACATCACTACTGCTACTACTACTATTATCGTGTCTTCTTCATGGAAAATATTTTTTTACCATTCAACTATATCCATGTTTTTTTTTGTATTGATATTGACATGTACTCCCTTAATTTTATTTGTGAATAGCTACACCAAATATTCTTTTAGGACCATTCCTATTATATTCTTATTACCTATCTAATATATTTCAACTACATTTAATTAATAGACTACATCCAAGACATTTAATATATATATATATATATATATATATATATATAATATTTTTATATTTATATTTTTTAATTCATTTTATTTTAATAAAATTCAAATTTATATTCATTTAGAATTAATTATTCTAAATTAAAATTTAGAAAGATTTACTATTACTATTACTATTACTATTATATAAAAAAACATAAACTTTATTTGAAAGATAAAATTAGAGACCATAAAAACTTTGATAAAAAAAAGAAAAAAAAAGAAATCAAAATAAAATGGGCCAAATTGAAATTAGTATTATTCTTATTAAAAATTAAAATTTAAAAACTTGATATTAAACAAATCTATAATGACTAATGCACCATATGAAAAAGATAAAAAAAACCCCTAGTTTAATGGCAAATAATTTTTCTTGTGAATGATAAAAAAATCATTACACTTTAGTGTTGAATAAAAAATGTAAAGAGGGATATGAGGTTTTTGTCTTCTATTTTAGTTGTTTTGTTATAGTTTGATTTTAATGAAAGTTTTTTCTAAAGTCACCTAGACTAGGCGTGAGGTTTTTTTTTTTGGAGTTGTTATGTCGGTGGTGAGCTTATTTAATTGAAAATTAAAAATTCATAAATTGATTATTTATGCCTAATGTGTTAATTATTGTTAATTTATGTATCATGTTTAAATTTTTGTTTTTATTGTATTTTGGATTTCATGTTAAATTAAAAAGGGGAACTAAATATAAGGAGTTTTTTTAATTTTTAACGAATATGAAAAAAAAAACTAAAAGGGGAAGGGAAGTTAATGTAACGCAAAAGGCATTTTATTATTTATTAGAATAATGAAAATGATGAAATTGCTCTGGACTAAAAAAAAAACTTTGAACTAGACATTGAGGGCAACATTGCATTTTGATTGTGACACAATTATCTTTTACAAATTATGTGAGAATAGATTATTTATTTAGTTTTTTATTAAACAATAAAATTACTAATTTAATCACAAAATAAAATAATACAATGCCTACTACTGAGGGTTATTTTTATCTTTGTGGTTTTTTAAGAATAGTTCAATTACTTTTATGCCTTTAAAGAAAGAAAAAAAAACCAATATAACTCTCCCACAATGGTTTTTTATTATTTTTTATTGATTTTGTTATAAAAATAAAGGTTACTTAGGAGCGTTATTGTAATTGATATATATATTAAATATCATTAAAAAAATCTTTTGGTGTGTGCATGTGGACGACCCCCGTGTCGTTCAAGCGGCGCGTACAGGGTCGTCCGGCTTGGATGGTATTGACGCCCTCAATTTGATGAGATGACACGTGCTCAAAATGCTTATTTAGTTTGACGCTAATGATTGTTTTTTTCTCTCTTCGCCTTAAATTTTATGTCAACATCCTGCAATTTATTTTTTCTTTATATTTGATCTTTATCATTTTAACTATTATTTTTTTATTTTTGGATTATTTATAAAATTACAAATATTTTTTAATTTCACCATTTACTATTTTTTAATCTATGAATAATCTAACAAATTAAAAATGCTTTTAAATTTCACCCTTGTGATTTTTTAATCTTTCAAATTTGGTCTCCATTCTTTTGATTGCTATTAGTTTTGTTTGTGATTATTTTTTAAATTGTTTTTCAGTTATGATTTTATCCTTATTGGGTTTTTTTTTCTATTAAATTTTATACTCATTCTTTTTGTTGCTATTTTTTTGCTTTTGCAAATTGTTTTTATTAACATTCTTTCACAATTTCATTCTTCAAAATTAAATTGGTTAGGAATAAAACTTCTTGATTGAATCCGAATCTAAGATTTCATGGTTTTCAAGTTATAGATATTAGATCAGGTTTAGAATTACAAATATTTTTTAATTTCACCATTTACTATTTTTTAATCTATGAATAATCTAACAAATTAAAAATGTTTTTAAATTTCACCCTTATGATTTTTTAATCTTTCAAATTTGATCCCCATTCTTTTGATTGTTATTAGTTTTGTTTAGGATTATTTTTTAAATTGTTTTTCAGTTACGATTTTATCCTTCTTGGGTTTTTTTTTCTATCAAATTTTATTCCCATTCTTTTTGTTGCTATCTTCTTTGCTTTTACAAGTTGTTTTTTATTAACATTCTTCCACAATTTCATTCTTCGAAATTAAATTGGTTAGGAATTAAACTTCTTGATTGAACTCAGGTCTAAGATTTCATGGTTTTCGAGTTGTAGAGATTAGATCAGGTTTACAATGTATGCTCATGTCTGCTTGTTTTTGCCCCTTCTTTCAAACTGATATTTTTTTATTTTTATCCTTTGTTTTTTGAGATTTGCTTTGTTATTTTTTATGGTTTGTCTTCTATAGGATTAGCTCCGGGTTCATGAATAGAATCATCGGGTTTAAAGGTTAACACGAATTCACTTTGTTTTGTTTGTTCCTTTTAAATTGATTTATTTCAATTTCATCTTTTGAACTTTTTTTTCTAAGAGATTATTTTAATTTTATATCCTTGGTTAGCTTGTGAGTTCACTCGGTTTAATAGAGATTTTTAAAATTATTTTTTTATATAGTTTCACCTTTTAATATTGTGTTGTTTGATATAACGAATGAAATCAAGTCTACTTTTTTTTACTTATTTTTCTTGTTTTATTTTTTTTTGCTAATTTATTTATTTATATTATTACTTTAATCAATAACTCGGGTATTATTATATTGACTCAAATGTTTTTCAATCTTGCTCTCGGCAGAGGGCCAGCAACAAATCTAGTAATTTGCTATTTGCCTGAGCAACATTAAAAAACGTAGCAATCATCATCCATTTGTTTTCTTACTATTAGATCTTGACTGTAAAAGTATGATCGGAACACTTTTCATGCATTCGATAATAAATTCCGTCCTGATTAGAGGTTAATCGGGCCTTTCTCATTCGAATGAATCCATTCATATAAAATTAATTTTCCTGTTATCTGGCTAATTAATAAATCAGATTTAATCACAACATCGCCATTATCATGAACTCATTTAAGGTTTATGTGACAAGGTGACATGACGTAGTTAAAACTCCATCTTATCTCCAGTATACTTTTAAAAAATATTTAATTAATCATATTCTAAAAGCATTATTTTAAAACTTTGATTAAAAAAATTTATAATAAATATTTTTTTTTTCAAATCACAATCACTAAACCATCATAATACTTAATAGTGGTGATTTTGTAGTAAATTAACCTGTATTTTAAAGGAATTTTTTTAAAAAAATTAGTACAATAAATTAAAAGTTTTGACATAATAACATAATTTGAAAAAGATTTGGTCAAAAACATACTTTTACGTTGTTGCGTTTCAGAACAGTAATATTGAAATACGTCTTGTTTTTTAAACACGACAACTACCAACTAGTCAGCCGGTTGTATATAGTTATATAACCAGTCGATTTTTTTACACAAAATCATAATTTTATGAATTTTTTCTTTCAAATATGCTTTACGATTTAAAATATACATATTTGTCCAACTTGTTGGCTAAAAAAAGACTTCAATTAAAATCTTAAAAAATTATTATTCACACATTAGTTCTCACAAGTGATTCTGAGCAATTAAATGTGAGTTTATCATAACTAGATAAGAATATGCAATAAACAAATTACTCAGATAGCCTAACAGATGTATTTATGTACCAATAAGATAAGTTTAGACCCATGAGGAGGTCTGGTTGTACTAGACCAGAATGATGACTCAAAATAACAATAATTTTTTATTCAACTGTTGGATCATGCTTAAAAATTTACTGGAGTTTCAAGATGTCGTTTTCAAGTAGCCATGAAATCGTTACTCCAACAGACGAATCTTTAGAACTTAAAAATCTCACTCCGGAATCCTAATTTTGATAATTATACAATTTTTATTATGATTTAGTTGACCAATTTAATAAATCAATCTATTAATTAAGTCTGAATTTAAATAGATATTGGACCATATATTAATTAAAGTTTTATTACGCTCACATCCCAAAGTGTGTTTCTCGCCAAATTTTTTTACTTGTGTATTATTTCAGCATTTATTTACATTTTACAAGCTAATTGCCCAATTGGTGCATTTTACAATAGTGAAATTTATTTTACTATTGTAGCGTGTACTCACGTGAAAAACCAGGAAAACATATCGTTATGCGCTCAGTCGACAGTGTCCAAAGCCAGAAGAACACAGGGCATTTTTCGTAAAATAATGCCTCATTAAAAGAAGAAAAACTTGAACTGATCAAACCGAAACAGCAGCAAAACCAGAACTCAAATAGCAAAAAACAGCCAGTCTTGTCCAAAGGGTAAAACGATCTTTCACCATGGTAGGATAAAGGTAAAAGCTTAACCATTGCCTTGGACTCTGTAATGTTTATCCCAATTTCAAAGACCCATCATCCTCTACGAGGGGAGATCCTTCTGCGCCAAGCTTGATCCTAACACAAGCCTTGTCTGCAGAAAAAGGATGTGTGCCGTGCATGGCGTCCTCCTCCTAGTCGCCGATCAGAGACCTTAGGGTTTCAGAAACAAAACAAGGCTACTTTTGTAACTTTCACTACCCCACCTCTGTAAATACGTGGATAAACGAAGGGCAACCAAGTCCAAAGAATCTTGATTGGGATCAATAGCTTACTGGCAAAGCATCCTGGCCTGCCAAGTGGACCGCAAAGAAGGACAAATGTCTGTCACGCTGACAAGCGAATGAAAGTTTCATGAGGAGCCACTGCTTCCCACGTCGTGCAAAGCGGTTGAGATTTGTTACACCACCCCTACATCCATTAACCCACCCCACCACCAATCACAGTTCACACCTCCTCGAAAATTAAGCAAGAGCATTTTGGGTAAACAATATTTCTCTCCTTGTACACTTCTATCCTTCTTATTTTTTTAATTTTACTAATCTTACTTTCCACGGCATATAGAGACATCTTTTCATGTTTTTGTTTTGTTTTTCTTCCTTTCTTCTCTTTATTTTTAAGATATAAATAGCCAAAAGATAATTTAAAATTAAAAAATGTTACATGATTTTTAAGAGTGTGGTTGCGGGTGCTCCTCAAAATACTTTTTTATTCAGAAAAACATCAAAATAATATATTTTTAAAAAAATATTTTTGATATTAGTACATCAAAATAATTTGAAAACATAAAAAAATATTAATTTAAAAAAAATATTTTTTTTAAAATACTTTTGAAACTCAAAAATAAACAAACTCGTAAATTATTTAATGATCAGCTAAATAGTGATGTTGAGAAAGTTTAAAATAACTGGGTGTTAGTATGATAGCGGTTGTTTTTTAAAGTATTTTTTCCTTAAAAATACATTAAAATAATATATTTTTTTAAAAAATTATTTTTAATACCAGTACATCAAAATAATATAAAAACATTAAAAAATATGAACTTAAAATAAAAAAACTAAATTTAATTTTTTAAAATATATATTTAAAATGCAAAATCAAACAAAGAGGTTTTAAGGGAGGGGAAGTGAACATCCATGAGGATGCAAGGACAAGAATGAAGTTTGCTAGAAGAATTTCTAAAGAAAAACCCTGGCCTGTCACATGCATGCCAAATGCCTCTCGGCTCTTACATGGACCCCACTCACTACCTCTGCCCTCTAATACCTTACCTGGCTGCAACTCTGTACGGGCCCCACCTCTTTGACCCTGGTAGTAGGAGTACTGGAGAAGTGTAGAGCCCGCGCGTGGTCCCCGCTTTACTACTTTGCGATATGGATTTAATCATTTGTTCTCTCACAACATCTCTTTACCCTTCTCTTCTCTTTACTGCTTTCGGGCTCTACAAGTACAGATTGCTGCGACCGCTCTTCTCCTCTTTCGCCATCTCTTTTAATTCTCCCAAGTGAAGTTGAAAGATACGAGATTTTTGTGTTACAAGAAGGGCCCAGAGAGGCCAGGGTTTACATTTGATTAAGCACAAGCACAGGTCTCTCCTCTCCTCTCCTCTTAAAGCCCCCTCTGTTCTCTTCCCTAACCTTGCAAATCCAGCGAACTCCAACTGGGCTAGTTATCATTAAAGCTTGAGAAAGCAGCAAAGAAAAACTCCCGATACTTCAAAAGCACCAACACTCACCAATTCCCACTTCCACTGATATTTTTGTTTTGTTATCGAGGTGCTACTTTTTCTGTATTTTAAATATGGCAGAGAGTTTGGATAACGGTGAGTTTTGGCTGCCTCCTCAGTTTCTCTTAGACGACGATACTGTACTTATGGAAAATAATACTGCTAATAACTTGAAGAACTGGAGTACCAAGGACGTCTTTGGCTACTCTGAAACTGAGTATGGCAAATCTTCGGTCCCATACGAGATTCCTAATGGATTTGGTTCCTTTGGGTTTTCTTCGGATCTCAGTTCACCTGTTGAGTCTGTGGTTGGCTCTACTGAGACAGAGAGTGACGAAGAAGATTACCTGGCTGGGTTAACTCGCCAAATGGCTCACTCCACCCTTGAAAATGATTTCAAGAAAAACGACTTTCCTTGCGGCACCGAAAAGACTAAGGTATTGCTTCCTTTATATTTCTTTTTAAAGTAGGACAACCTACTCTGGTTTTTGTGATTATGTTTTTTGGGGCTAATATTCTGGTCTTGGATTTTTTGCCTGATTTGCAGGGTTGGGTTTTGTCTGGATCGCCTCAATCAACGCTATGTGCAGTTGGAAGCAGCTGTGGTTGTAGACAAGGGTCTAGCCGTGGAAGCCCGAATGGGTCTTCACCTCCAGCAACTTGGGATCTGCTGTACGAGGCTGCAGGGGAAGTAGAGAGGATGAAAATGAACAACGAAGAAGGATGTTGCTTTAACAGTCAAAGTAGAGGACTATCAGGTCCACCAAGAAAACCCCCTCCAATCTCTATTCCGTCGAAAAATCCCATCTCCGACGTTAGTCTCTACCAACAGCAGCAGTCTCTTGCTTACCAGAAGTTGCAGGCATCTCAAGTAACATGCCAAACAGTGCCTTATAGTACTTTCACTTATTTCTTTTTAAAGATAGAAGAGAGGCTCCTACTTTTGCTGATTACTAATTGAGGCCTGTGCTCTGTTTGTTTTTATTCAAATTTCAGCAACTGAGACGACAAGTGATGCAGCAGCAGCAGCAGCAGCAGCAGCAGCAGCAGCGTGTTTGGGGAGGGCAAAACAACATTTTGGGGACTGGAGTATTGTTTCCTCAAAAGCCGCATCAGACTCAGCCAGTGGTCCAAAACAGAGGGAGGAATATTACTAGTGTTGGTAGAGGACCATTGGGTTTGTCTGCATCTGCTTGGCCGCCTCTACAAAACATAACACAGCAACAGCAACAGCAACATCTCCAACAGCAGAACAACAATCATGGTGGTTCGGGCATGCGGGCTGTTTTCCTTGGTAATCCTGGAGGGAAAAGAGAAAGTGCTGGTACTGGGGTTTTCTTACCTCGTCAAATCGTTACCCGAACTGAATCTCGCAAGAAGCAAGGTCTGCTTTCCCTCTCCTTTGCCTTCTGTTTCATTTAACTCTGATTAAAAACTTTGGACCCCGGTGTCATTTATTCATATTTTCTTTTAACCCTATTTATTCTGGAATATGTTTAGGTTAATACTAATTTTGGTTCTTGTGACTGATATTATGACAGGGTGTCCCACTGTTTTGCTTCCAGCGAAAGTGGTGCTGGCTCTCAACTTGAATTTGGAAGGAATGGGTGCTCAGGCCCAGTTCCAGCCTCGTTTTAATGGAAGTTTCACAACTGACAGTGGTAAATATTGTCTGCCTCCACATTTTGATGTAATTATTAAGTATTTCTTTCTTATTACAGGATTAACCAGACTAATTTTTTGTTTTGTTTGTTTTTATATGGTGTGTGAAGATACAGCTGCTGCAAGGCCTCGCAGCAATAACATTCTCTCTCATCAGAAACATCTCAATGGCAGGCCACAACCAGTAATGAGCAACGAAGTCAGCTTACCCTCGGAATGGACTTATTGACCCACCATTTCTTCTGGGTGTTTCACAACTAGTGTTGGTTTTTGTTTTTAGTTAGGAAGCCTAAATGAAACTTGGAAGGTTAGAAGAAAAAAGAAAAGAAATTTGGATGATGATGTTAGAAGGTCACTCTAGGAAAGATAGTGAAAGGAGAAGGAAAAAAGGAAAAGAAATTGATTCGATGTTATGGTTGATGAAAGAAAGATGTGAAGACATGTTTTTTGGGGTAGAACTAGGAGAAATAATTTAATTTTCTATTTTCAGGAAGTCAGCAGCAGCAGCTTTTTGTTCGTGTTGTATGGCTCAAGGGACGAGAAAGTGGACTGGGGATGCTATATTTTGTTGTTTTTCTTGGGGGGGATGGGCGGAACCATGTTCTGCAGCGGAAAACACTACACCATCTTCTCTTTCGATGAACATGGTATATCAACAAATGTTTGTTAGTCCTTCTCTGTAAAAGCTCTTTTCAGCCTGCCCTGTCCACCCACTCCAAAGCCATTGATGAAGTGATAAAAGAATATATTTTTTCTCAAGTTGCTCTCTCTCTCTCTCTCTCCCTCTCTCTCCCTCTCTCTGTGGCTGGCTTGCTTCTTCTTCCAGATAGCAATTGCCTTGTTGTTGGTGATGAAGTTTTTAATTGTGTGCGCCTGTGTCAGCTGTTTTTGTTTTCGAATATAATAGTAATTAGAGCAGTATTCGTTTATTATCTACTTTTTAATGCCTTCTGTTTTCCCGGAGGAATGGCTGCCCACACGGCGCCGAACATGCTTTAATGAGGAAACTAATCACAGCTGTACTTCCAGTTTCCAATCTTCTTAAAAGGTTCTTTCTTTCTCCTAGGTCCGGTCGTGTTCGCAATTAACCTTAAAATCTTTTGGAGCGTGCTTGTGAATCATAAAAACATGGGAAAAAATTATTTTTGATATTAATATATTAAAAAATTATTATGTTTAATATTAGGATATCAAGACTATAAATATAAAAAATATAATTTTAATGTTTTTTCATTTAAAATAAAATGCAGTTTCCAACATGAAAACAAACAAGGTTTTGTCTAATTAATTTTTTAAAGTTGTAAGTTATAAAAAAAGATAAATATATTTTTTTTTATTTTTCAAATTATTTTAATATATTTTTAAATCAAAAATATTTTTAAAAACAAGCTCTATCGTCATCCACCCGGTAAATGTAAATGGTCTCGTGAGCCAACATTGACAAAACAAATAAATGCAGTTTATCAATATCTGTAAAAAAGTCAAATGTAAGTAAATATGATTTTTTCTCAAGACTGAAGGATAGGGAGTAAATGAGCGAGGAGGCGTTGCTTCGAAATGAAGTATCTTCTCCAAGTAGTAAACTAGACTAGCCAGTACTCAGTAGTCCCTACTGCAACTAGCCGACTTGAGCTGTAAATAGAAGTGGGCCATCGCGTGTATGTTTCGCTTTTACACGTGTCAAACACATCTTCTTTTCGTATCTCAATTTTTTCACGCTGGAGGCCTGATTTTTTTCTCTGATTTGCCGCTGGGAAGTAGACTATGAACAGAAGCTAAAGCATGCCGGGTTGCTTTCACCGGATGGCCATCAAGCACCATACGTTGCCGCCGAAGTGGTGTGTGTACGAGGCTTTAGCCACGTCGTCGGCCGTGCACTTTTGATTCACGTGGAGCGCACTACTTTTGTCTTGTGCTGTGGGGTTGCCTTTTTCTTGCTGCGTCGGTTGATGTGTCCTTTGCGATGGTCGTGCATGTTGTGCTTATTTCGTGTGTTTATGCTTTGACTAGGTCAAGTTCATGTGCCCGTGCAGCCCCCGTATTATTCACAGTTTTTTTTTTTTTTCAATTCTAAGTATAGCTGTAATTATGTTTTAAAATATTTTTTTTATATTAATATATTAAAATGATTTGAAAATATTAAAAATATATTAATTTAAAATAAAAAATAAACTTTTTTTTATTTTTTAAAAAATATTTTTAAAATATAAAAACAAACAATACCGATCACCTTCATCCAGTTTTTTATTCAGGCTGAGATGACTTAGGTTTAGAGAATTAAAATTATTGTTAATTCTCACCTTTTAGTTTGAGCTAATTTTAAAATAATTTTAGTTTTGACATAAGAAAATCGATCTTAGTTATTTTTTATTATAAAATGAAGAAAGAAAGAAATACTTAATTTTAAATGCAAGTTTTAGAAATAAAAAAATTAGAGAGAAATTATTGAAGCTCCAAATTAACGAAACTATAAAACACACACAGACATAAAACATTGCAACAGTGAAATTGTGTTTGTCCTTGGAAGAAAAATTAAGAGGCCTCGAGGTTGGGGTATTAGATATTAAAGGATTGTCAAAGGATATACGTATCTTTTCAGCTTTTCAAAGCACTAAAACGATTAAATTATCTCCTAAAATAAAAAAAATAAAAAAGAAAATAGAAGTATTTATCAAGGGTGTTTCTAACTTTCTGTTTTTTTTTAAATAAAAAAACATTTTTGCTCTTGAATTCAAGAAAAAATAAGTCATTCATACAAGTTTTCATTTTCATTTCATAATGATTTTTTCATTAATTCCACGTTAACAAAAGGTATTTTAATCCTTTTATTTTGAATAATTAATATCAATATTCAAAATGCTACTAGTGCATGCTCTTTATGCGTTAGCGCACAAAGAGCGTCATGTTTTTTAAATGACATGTGCGACTTTTTTAAGTGGCCAAACTTGCCATTTTGTTATGTTGATGGAAACACCTTCGTATCGTCTTTCTTCTAATGTAGCGTGTGTTGGTGACAAGACGGGGTAGTTTATCACCGGTGAATTTTTTTTTCTTCTCTCCTCCCTAAAAGTACAGGTTAGTTCTCTTTGTTTATGGTATTTTGATTTAATCCTTATTCTTTTGATTTCTAGTTTTTGTTCTTGATCATTTTATAAAAGTTTTATTTGATTTTTTTTTGTTAAAGTTTTTAGTCTTTTCAATTTAACCTTTCAATTTATTTTTTATTTTGATTTTCACCCACAATCTTTTATATATATTAGATCATTTTGTGTAATTAAATTTTTCTTTTCTTATTTCATCATTCAATGTTTGATTTGATGGAGATTGTTCTTCTTGGTTTTTTTATGATGCTTTTGATTTAATGACTCAAGTTATGAGTTTGAAAAGTTAACGCGAGTTGATATTTTTTTGGCTTATTTGTTTTTTGGTTTCATTGTTTAGCATGGATTAAAAAAAAAAACATATTGACTTTGTGGTTTTATTTAATTTTTTTTTCTATTGTGTTATCCTAATTTCATGATCTAGACAATGAGTTTTGTCGATTAACTCATGTTGGCTCGCTTCTTATTACCCTAGTTACATATCCATCACACTAACTTGGACCAATTTTTTTATTATCTAATTAAAATAAAATCAACTTATTAACCTTAATCAGGATTGTAATCTTAATAGTTTGTTTTCTCTTTTTCTTTTGAACACACTTGCGACACCTAGACTATTTTTTCCTCTTTTTTATTCTAATTTTGGTTTTTATTTTAATTGATATACTTTTTTAATATTTTTTTAATTTATTTTTCAATTAATATCCTTCCTCTATGACTATTAATACGTCTTTACATAGATGAACTTTATTTTTAAAATAAAAAATAATTATTTTTAGATAATATTTCTAATATGTGAAGCCTTACAAGATTTTTTTCCTGTTTATTTAATTCAATTAATTTTATGTGTGTATCTATTTCTATTATCATTTGATTGAATAAAAATTCGATTCTAGTAAACAAATTCAGTAAACACAACAAATAAATTTCTCTTGTTGCGAAATCAAATATCTTGATTTACATTCATTTTTTAGTTTTTTCAATTTCATTTTGAGTTATTGTTAATAGCTTTTTATTATTATTATTTACATAAATAATTATTGATTTATTTAATTAGATGTATTTTACACTTGTGATTTTCTTATGTAAAACAATGTGCTGGAAAAACTTGTGTATCTAATTATTTTTTAAGAAAAATATATAACCCGCGATAAAACAAGAGTCAAATAGCTAGGTAGTATTCATTTCAAGTTAAATAGTTACTATGGAATAGACAATAGAACGAGTGAATTGAATTTTTATACACACATAAAGAAATGAGATGATAATTTTCAAAACAGTGGCTGATCACACAAACTCTAGATTTAACTGGATCATTGGCTAGCTTTATGTCACGGGTTAGAGTAAAAATTTTATCAAATACCAAAAAATATATATAGATATTTCTAACATGTTTTCTATAAAAAAAATTATCCATGAATTCAAAATTAATTGTATATTGGATGATATGTTTTTTCTAATACTACGACGATGAAAACATGTTGGATTTACCTTATTCAACCTAGGTTGACTTGCAAAACTAGTAGAGATAATCTAAAAAAAATAAAAAACTCAATCTTTAATTAACTCAATGTTGAAGGAAAAAATTAATAAAAAACAACATTCAATTAAAATAAAACAATTGAACTCGAGTCAATTAACCAAACTTGCAACACTGGTCATGCATGTCATCAGATTCAACAAAAGAATTTATCCCGAAGATTATTTTTCATTTAACTATATGACATTAACATGCATGATAATTTTCTTGTAAAAATATTTTTTAAAAAGAAAAAAAAATACTATGATAGACGTGTGGGATTGACATATAAAAGGTAGATTATTGATAATAAATAGTGAAATTATATTTTTTTTAGTTTTAAGTAAAATTAAAAAAATAGATCATCGATAACAAAGAGTAAAATTTTAACAACTCTAACTTTTAAAACACAATTCAACATATTCAAAGTTATATATAAACATTAAACTAGAGAATGTATTTTGTTTTTAATTTTTTATCAAAATTTCAACATAATTTCCCCTAAATCTTAACATTCTCAAGTATTGACATAATTAATCAATTTTACAAATCACAATTCAACCATCTTGGATTGTTGCTATATTCAACATAATGGAGAATAGACTATATCTATTCTTTTAACTTTTATTTCACATTCCACGTGATAATTGCAACACATTTATCTCATTATATAATAAACATGGTATAAATAAATAATAAATTAAATTTCATGCATCCCTATTAAAAATGTAAAGGCATGAGATTATAAAATAATATTACAAACATAATTAAAGAAATTAAGTTAATGCATGCAGTTTTAATATTTGATTTATTTACATATCAAAAGATATTTTCAAGATTATATTACATAAAAAGTTTATGTTATCCTAATTAAAACATTAATAGCTACCAAAAACAACAACAAAAATAGCATACTGCACAATTCAAACTTGTGAAGATCCTGATTTTAAATTAATTTATAGTATAAGAAACACTACCTAACAATTAATATAACATAATGGAACATTTGTTTTTATTAAATTACAACATTGTTAACCAACACTTAAATAAATTCATCAATCCAATTATATCTCAGCTAAACAATACCATTAATTTCACTAGTCTCATTCAAATCTACTAGCTCAAACAGATTATCTCGGTTATCAATCATATTGATGCTTCTAATTCATTTCATAGCAGTTAAGTCAAATAAGATTCCTGGTCTTCAGTTATATTGACATCTCTAGCACCATTCACGATAACTAGTCAATTTTAATCCCAGTTATCATATAAATTGATACCTCTAGCATTTCTCAGGGTAATTAGTCAATTACAATTTCGATCATCAGATATACTAATACCTCTAGCACCCTTTAGGGTAATTAATCAATTTCAAATACTTTTTTCTTGCTCATGTCACAATTAATATATATGCACAACACAGTTAAAAAATTTACAATTACTTAACATTAAGAGCTTTAAACATAATACACGTTATAGTTCTTTGTTGTAGCCTCTTATATATAACTAGAATCCAAACATCATACACAATTTAAACACCATTGGAATCTCATTCCAATTTTTTTTTCTTTGTAATCAAGCTTCTAAACCAATGCCAATAAAGTTATAAAATTTTCTTTTACATATATTCCTTCTCATCCATATTAGTTTATTTAAATAAGAAATCAAATAAAAATCAACTCTTCCCTATTTGCTAGATTTGGTGGCATATGGCCTATAATGATTCTATATTTTTCCATTCAAATTTTCCTTTAATTTTTACTTTTCTCACACCTTAGATACTCATATTAATACATTCAAGCATGAATTACACACCAATTAAAATAACTAAATTCACTTTTTTCAAAATGTCTTAGGACAAACCTTTCATGAAAGAAATTATGGATTTTTATTTCACTTTTTTCATATGATTCAACTCTTATACATACTTCACTTTAAATAGTAATAGCCAAATTATGCTTCTAAAAAGGAAGTATGGATTTTATTCAAATCTTGACAATTGATACATTATCCACTCACCACTAATTTTTCATATAAATAAACATAATTCTAACCAAATTTCATAATAATTTGATCAAACAAGTTCAAACCCCTTACCCATACCCTAGGCTGAAACTTTCTAATAAGAAAAGGGTATGTTCTTTTTCTTAGATCTTGAAATTAATTCATTACCCATTCATTAAATCCTTCCTTCAAGATAATTTATCATGAATAATATGTCAGCTGATCCAACTAATTCAAGTTCTCCCTTATCTAGTATAGCCGAATTCTTTCCTCCATTAGAACATCTTTTTCTTTAATTTTCTTTCAATTGCAACATAACCCATTCTTAATTCATGACTAACAACATTATTTGAACATAAAAACAACAATCCATACACATATCACACAATTCACAACTTATATAATGAAATTGAAATGACTCACTTACCAACTCATAACAAAACCTTAATCAATCAAAGCAAAAATATTTTATGACATCCAAATAGCAGTAAAACAAGGATGATTTAACAAGGATTCCCTTTGTTCTTCCTCACCTGCACTACTTCTTTCAAGATTGAAAACCTTAGTTTTAGAAATTTTTAATCCTCCCTGAAAGCTTGAAACTCCTCTCTAAATCTTTAAAAAGTTCTCTAAATACTTTAATCTTCCTCTCTTGAATGTTTTAATGCAAGAAAAGTCAAGAAGAATCAATTGTTGCCTTCTTCCCTTCTCTATGTATCAACAATTCTTGGCTTCATAAGAAGCCAAGAAAGTTATTTATATGTCATGTATAATTCATATTTCCAACTTTATCATTGTACTTTAATTCAAGATTTTTTTTGTTTTATTGGTATCTTGTCTTAGCTCACTTTTAAAACTTGCCTTACAATGAAGTTTTAATTCATAAAACTTCATTTTTAATTATTTAATACATACTTTGTTTTTATTTTTATTTTTTTTCTATTTTATCACCGGGTTAAATTTTCAATACTTTACTAACACCATAATATTTTAACTGGGGGTTTATAAAAATTGGATTTAAAAAACCAATTAAGGGAAACAATTTTATTAAATAATAAAAAAAATAACGACTTGAACGTTGCGACTTAACTTATCAAATCCATAATTCGAGTTATAGACTAAAACAAGCTTAATAATTTTTTTTAAAAAAATTTATATTTAACCTAAATATAAAAGAAATTTTTTTTTAAAAAAAAGACAAACAACACGTCGCCTGCTGAGGTAGTTAACATGTCGCTTGCTAGCCCAAATTTCAGCCACCACCACAGTGGCTAAAAAATCATTGTTTTGGGGTTTCCCCTTAAAAACCTAATATGTAAGTCATCTTAACCTAAAATTGCCTTACCAACACCCTTAGAACATTTAGAAACCAATTCATAAACCCAAAAAACCCAAAAAACCCAAAAAACGATCCAAAAACATGAAATTAAAATAGGTTGGATCTGTTTTCCTTGATTTAGATCTTTTTTAGGTAATGTTGAGGCTCTAAATAATCACCATCAAGCTCATCTCATCGCATGGAACATATAGACACAAATAACAACTATTTTGGTGGTAAAACATTATGTGAATGATGACTTTCTCTCTCAACATCTGAACTCAGTGATATCTTTCTCTCCTTTCCTGAACTAGGGATTGAGAAATAATAAAAATAAATCTTTTTATACCAAAATTGGATTGCAATAAATTCTAAGGATCGAATGAGTATAATATGAAAAATTAAAGGACTAAATTGAACTTTTCATGCCAACTTTGAATGCACCACCCATTTTGGGTGCCTTTTCCAAATTGGTCCCACTTTTAATTTTTTCCTCGGCCAACAAAAAGAAAGCAATTGGCCATCAATTTTTCAATCGAAGTACTTAATCACCAAAAAAGAATTTGGATACCAAAATAAAATAAAAAATCATTACTCCCATCTACAGTGGATTATGAGAGAGTGTATAGTAATTTTACCTCACAACTTAGTTTTTTATAACTAGTCTCGATGGTATGGGTTTGACTAAAAAGTTAATTTTAACATAATAAAATGAATATGTGAGTGTTCTCAATTTTTTTCTTTAAACTAAGAAACTTATCAAATGTGAATTGAAAACATGACGTGTGTTTGATGAAACTAATTGATAACCATATGTTCCAAATTAAACCATGTTTGAATTGACTTTTGATCAATTAAACTTAGCGGGTCCAAACATGTCTCGGTTGTTTTGTTCAAATCATGATTAAACAAAAAAGAATCAAGTCATTGTTTTATTTTTTTAAAATGAGACGCCATAGTTTTTTTATCGATAGGGTTTAACACCAAACCTGTCATATGAGTCATGGGCTCGGTTGGGTTTAATAACTTTATTTTTTAGAATCAAGTTTTTTTATCTAATTATACAATAAGAAAAATAAATACAGAAAGGAAAGTGTTCAAATAAAATTTAAGAAAGAAAATCATGAAGAGTTACAGAAAGGAAAGAGCACTTATGAAATATTAGAAAATATTTTGTAATCCTAAAAAACAAAGTAAAGATTGAATTAAGATTCATTAAATAATATCTATAATACATTTTTAATTAATTTATTTAAATGAAGTTCAATTAAAAAATTTCAAGGCATGGATTGAATAAAACAAATATATATTTCAAGATGACATCATTTCATTATTTTTTAAAAATATTGAGACAATGATGTTTTGGCTTGAAATGGGTTAGCCTAGCTAACCCATAAAACTTGTGACTCGAATTATGAATTTGTTAGGGTTTAATAATATTTTTAGAATCCACCTTTTATTTATTTATACAATACTAAAAAAGGCAATTAGATGATGTATCGTCTTGAAGCCAAATATTTTACCATAGTAAAGGTGGTTAGAATATCAAAAACTGGTTCTTTTTGAACCTTATAAATAATATTTTAATCTATTTTAATCTAAAAACACCTAATAAATGTTCTTATAAGGTAAAAAAACTAATATTTGAACTCAAAACACCTCTAAATTACTTTAAAAAACTAAATTAAATAAGAAAAAAAATTTTCTTTGTTAATCCCAATCTATGTTTTTTGGCAAGATAAATTATAAAAAAAAATAATAAAACTTTTTTCGTCAAATGAAACCCTTTAACACCAATAACAACTTTTACAAAGGCTTGAAATTGATCAACCAACTACTTTCTCTCTTCTTCACTATAAGTTTTTATGTTGTAATCTTAATTTTTTTTTTATATATTTCAATCCTTAAATGTTGATAAAAAAAGATAAAGCTATTAAAAAAGGATGAAAGAGAAAGTTTTGGATTAACGACATTTCAATCACAAAAAACTAATCTTAATATTAATGAGTTTATCTTGTAGATATGAGTTTAATGGTGAGGGTTTTATCCTTCAACCATATTGGAGAAGGTTGATCGAGGTTTATAAGTTATTTTTGGATTCAGTTTGGTTTGATCGAGGTTTTTTAGAGTTGAAAATTGGATTATTGAGGTTTTTATAATATTTTAAGGTGTTTTCAAGTAAAAAAAAACTATATATTTTTTTATATATAAAAAAAAAGAATGAAATGAATACTTCAATTCAAGAAATACATTTTTTCATCTAGAAGTTAAATCCTTCAAACACAAGTGGATATTTATTTCAAATACAAAATTAAATAAAAAACAGCTTCGAACCTCGAGCAATTTGTCTACTAGCAAGAAATTGTATGGCATTACGTCTTCAAGTATATTCCATCAAACCTCGAGCAATTAATTTAATGTCGACTAGACAAATTGCTGCACGAACATGGTTACATGTGAACGGCAAAAGGGTCTCTACGCCTTTCCTCGTGTAGAAAAGCGCCTAAATTCAGCGGTTGCTCAACCAACCAGCACCCACCCAACCAGCAATTTGTCTTATTACTGTGGAAACGTCCAGCCATGATGACAGAAGCCAGGCAAAACGATGGCGACAATAATCCTGATTTATTATTGCAAAGGCAATGTTGACCTTCCACAATGTCAGGTCTCCTTCGAGCACCGCTTTGATTCCTAGCATAGAACATGGCGATTTGCGTGTGAACTTGAAAACGTTAGTGGCACGCAGATGGCTTTGGGAGAGAAAAATTGCTATATTAATTGAGTTGGTTTCTTTTTAAGGCGGCCTGATGTTGATTAGGCCACTAATTACTGTGTTTTGTGCCTATGTTTTGTACTCTAATAGAGAGGGGCTGATTTGTTAATTTCCTTCCATGTTCTTTGGCAGAGGGTTACCTGCTGGAACAGGCAAATGATTGGTCATCTAATCTCCCCCTTGAGACCCATATTTTATGTTCTAAAGTGCACTTGAGTTGACGCTACAAGATGCTGCATCTACTTTGCTAGGTGAATACTGAGCAGATATCACTTGATCATCAGATCATTTTTTATTTTTTAACTTAGAAAAATATATTTAGGTAATATAAAATAATATATAATTTAAAGATGAAACCATATTTTAACTAGGTTGTATTTACACCTGTTAGGTCGACGAGATTAAAATCTGAGTTAGGAAGGGGCCAAGTTAGAGACCCTTTATATCTATCCATTAGGTTGGTCCAGGTTTGGTACATTGTGAAAATGTTTTCTATTGCAACTAGTGGATGATGTATTATTTTTATGTTTTTTTTAATATATTTATGTTAGAATTATCAGAATTTGTCTAAAAAAAAAACTCTATAAAAATTTATGAAATAAAAAATAGAGCTCTTTGGTAAGATAATACAATTTTAACTAAACAGATGCCTTTCTTTCCCTTACTTCAAAATATTAAATTTTTATTTTTATTTTTTTGAGTGCTTTTAATTCTTATTAAATATAGAACATGAAACAAAAGACTTGTATTTCTTGGTAGGAACAAAAAAATCAGAAAACGAGGAATTATATTAGCGAAACAATTTGCTTCGATGGAATATGTGATACCTCCTCCTTTCTCTGAAAATACTCTCACTTTCCTTATTTAAGAACCTTTTGGCTCATTTGACAACTTTATAGTAAAAACAGATTTGAGAGCTTTTCTATTTTACTCTATTTTACTAGCATATTTTTTTTTAATTAATATGGGTGTCCGGACCAACTCGCGTGTACTTCAACTAATCTCACGGGCCCTGAAGTTAACGATTATGTAAGTCTCTAGTGACCATCATATTAGCAATCACAGAACTCGAACCTGAAATAACATGGAGAGCAAACCCTTTAATCCCAAGCTCTTATCACTGGACTACCTACTAGATAGATATTTTACTAGCATTTTGTTTTTAAATTAACGTGGGTGTCCGGACTAACTTGCGTGTACTTCGATTAATCCTATGGACCCTGAAGTTAACAACATTTTAAATTTCTAGTAACTATTATATTAATAATTATAGGACTTGAATCTAAGATAAAAAAAATAATAATTAATGAAAAAACTTGGTAAAGTAAATACTAGCATTTTTGTTTACGAGATATGTTGCTTGCTTACTAAAAACATGTAATACAGGTTTTTTAATGAGACACGTAATGCCATGCCACGTATCTCTTAAGCAAACACAATGTCTTTTTACAAATATTTACTTTATCATATATCTTGTGAACTATGTGCTTTGGTACTCTTCAGTACTCGTCCACGTATCCTACAAAAATATCACACAAACCGTTAATTACGAAAACTTAAGAATACCAATAAACGTATTTTTTTTAAAATCCTAATAGAATATTGAAAACTGCACTTCATTGAGAATTACTCCTGCAGTTGAGTTTATAGATGTGATTAGGAAAATAAAAGAGCGTGTGGCCAATGCTAAGTATTGAAAGTATTGCAATTATTTTTAAATGGATGTGGGGAAGTGGTGATTGTTTTTTAAAATATTTTTTTTATAAATTTATTAAAATAATATTTTTTTTATTTTTAAAAAATTATTTATAATATTAGTAAATTAAAATAATCTAAATATATATATTAATTTAAAATAAAATTTTTTTTTTTAATTATTTTTCAAAAATACACTTAAAACACAAAAATAAACATATTATTGTAATTATGCTTGTTTGAGATTGTAATAGTAATTACGGTATAAAATATTTTTTTATTTAAAAATATATTAAAATAATATATATATTTTTTTATTTTTTTAAGATGATATAAAAATATATAAAAAATTATTTTTAATTAAAAAAAAAATCCAAACGGGCACATAATGCCATAAATGCGCTCCCAAGCACCTCTAGCTGATGCTTTGGCTCGTTCTAGTTGCAGCTACAAAAGACCGTGAAACGCATCTCGCGTGATACAACAACACAGGAGTTCTTGTGGAATCCTTTCTTCTCTTTTTTATGTGTCTATGGCTCAACACAATTTTGCCCCCTTTATTTAAAGAAGTTCTAATATTATCATTGGCGATTTAGGAAACCTACTTTTCAATTTGTTTATATTTTTGAGTTATTTCAGAGTTTCTACGTGAAATATCATAACAATATTTAATAAATATTTATGTAAAAAATAAGATGATAAACGGTGGTTATTGTTGTAATGACTAAAATTATTGGATAATTGTTTTTTGAAAAAATTACTATTTGTTAAATATTTTATAAAATAAAACATGTTAAATCAAACTTATTATACATTAAAGATCTATATTAGTAACAAGATAACAATTAAATTCAAATATCATGAATATCTAGCTAAGCTAAACTAGGGGTGTTTATTTTCGATTCGGTTCGGTTTTTATCAAAAAAAGTAGCCAAACTAAATTTTTTTTAAAAAACCGAAACCGAACCGAAACCGGTTCAAACCGACCGGTTTCGGTTCGGTTTGGTTTTTTAGAACAAAAACCGGTTCAAACCGGTTTGACTTGGTTTTTTTCTGGTTTTTTTGGTTCGGTTTCGGTTTGATTTTTTTGGTTCCAGGTTTAAAAAACCAAAACCGAACCGAACCGGTCGGTTTTTTTAAAATTTAATCGCTTTAATCGGTTTTTTTCACGGTTAGGTTTTTTCAGTTATTTTTTTCCAGTTTTTTCGGTTTAATTGATTTTTTGGTTTTTTTGAACACTCCTAAGCTAAACTGATATTGATAAATGAGGTTCTTTAAATAATTAATATTTTGGATGGAGTATAAATATCTAAACTTTTTATTTATTATTAAATAGGATATAGGTATTGTGAAATCTAACTTGAAATATAAATATTAATAATATGTACATGTAAAATATTTATAGTTTGGTTATTAAATATAATATATATTAATATTGAGGTAATGAATACCTTAAATATATGTGTATTTATCACCTATAAATTTGACATTTAATATAAGATGTAAATATTAGTTTTGAATATAACTATAAATAAGATGGATGTAATAGAAATCCGGTATTAAAGTTCAAGCAATTGGGATGGAAATGGAACATCGATGAATCTATAGAGGTGAAAATGAAATTTACCCAAAAAATTAATCAAACGCTCTAACTAATTTCCAACTCCTCCATCGACCTTCACCTTCGTAGATAACGACCTGCGGTCAATTGGTCACAGATTCTTCTAGAAATCGGGATATATTGCATTTCGATTCGTGCAATTCAGTTCATTTACCACTGTAAGTTCTGCTAGGGTTTAGTCAGTCTGCTTGTTATTCCATTGCTCAGCTTCGATTCTTCGAAGTCGGGGATCAGACATGGCTGCGGAGGACGGTACGGCGCAAGAATATGTGCCACAGAAGAAGAATAAAGAGCCTACCGAGACCGAGAAGAGGTCAATATATGCCTTCACTTTTTTAATGCTTAATCAATAGCTAATGAATTAGGTGAAGATTTGTCTTGTTCTGTTTTGATTTTGTTAATTTTGGTACTCAGGAGAAAGAAAATTGTGCCTGGAAGTTTAATGAAAGCTGAAATTAGACCAGGAGGAGGTGATGCGAGACCATCTGATGGTGATCAGGTTACTTTCTTTCCTTCCTGTTTTAATCATGCTTCGTGTTTGTGTGTAATCGTGTAGTGCGTTGGTTGGTTTAGTTGCTGAATTTCAGTTACTAGGTTGTTTTTTCTTATAAGCATTTTGCAGGTCATATATCATTGCACTGTTAGGACATTAGCTGGAGTTGTTGTTGAGTCTACAAGATCAGAATATGGAGGTGAGGTTATGGATTGAGTGATATATGTGTTGAAGTTCTGGAGGAGTTTTAACTGTCTTCATCTTTTTTTAATAGAATGACTTAATCTGACAATTAGGCCTCAAGTAAATGCCTTTGAGTCATCTAGTCATCGTATTAAAGTGAATGTTTTGTTTGACTCTCAGGCAAGGGCACTCCAATACGACAGGTTTTGGGAAAAAGCAAGATGCTATTAGGATTGCTTGAAGGGCTTCCAACAATGTTGAGGGGTGAAGTTGCAATGGTATTGAGCTTCCTCATTTTCCATACAACATTGTGCGTGCGTGCGTGCTCTTGTTTCATCATGCACGTGTTTCCCCCCCTTGCAAGCACATGTTTGATGAAAGAAAGAAGAAAAAAGAATTACATGCACAACAAGAAGTAAAATGAATTGGGCATCCTCTATCAATATATGAGAGACCATTTATTTAATTGTTTAATTTCACTCAGTTTGTTTAATCTATTTAATTTTCACTTTTACTTTCCTATAAAAGCATGGGATAGAGAGTGTTGAAAAAGATAATCCCATCATTTACCTATGCTGAATTTTCATGTTTGCTTCCTTCAAACCTCCTGTTTCAGTTCAAGATGAAACCTCAAATGCATTATTCTGAGGCGGACTGTCCAGTTTCACCTCCAAGTAGCTTTCCAAGGGATGATGAACTTCATTTTGAGATTGAGATGATAGACTTTTCGAAAGTCAAGGCAAGGCTTTTATTCTAAATGCTATCATTTTATCTTGTAACTTTTTTGCAATGCTGAATATTTTTTTCTCATGATTATTTTTCCGTTATATTATTTCTATATGATATTTCATGATGCCATGTGTTACTGTTAATTGAAATGCAATCCAAGATCCTTGGAGGTTTGTGATTCTTACAATTAAGATTTTATGCATTTATACACCAATATATCTTAAAGTTAACAATGGTTGATTATAGATGCTGAAAGAAGGGAGAGCATACTAAAATATCTTCTCTACAACCTTTTCTAGTTTTTTTTTTTTACCTTTTATTTTCTGAAAGTGTTTTGAAGTTTTAGTTAAAAGGAACAAGACTTGTTAAATTTATCTCATTTGATCTATCCTTAATTCTAATCTTGAATTGTGTTTGTGCTAATTACCAGGTTGTCAGTGATGATTTAGGAGTCATAAAGAAGGTACTAAAAATATACTTATCTGTTGCACGAGATACATGTGATGGATACCATGAGTGATTTATGGGGAAGTTTATAGTTGTGCTATGTGCATCTATTGAAGTATCATGCTAACTTTTTGCGAATATGAATTATGGTTTGGGTCCTTATCTTTGGTTAGAGGGAATGTTCTGAAGTCATGGTACTGTCATTTGCTTTCATATTGAAAAGTCTTAGTGTCATAGGATTAAATTCATAGGAGATTGCTAAGTGATACATTTGTTATATTTATGAGAGCGCCATGTGAATATTAAATATTGAATTTGGTCAAGTAGTTTCCCTTTAGAGTATAATGAGAATAGTTGTAAATGTCCATCACTCCCTACACCTTGACAAACCCCACGAATGTAAAAGTGAATAATTTTGATATGCTATATAGTGATGACAAACAACTATTAAAAACTGTTGTCCTTATAGAGAAGGAAAACATAGGATGTGGGAAGCAATGATGGCATTGAAATAATTGGGGGACTCAGATGCATGTAACACTAAGAAGATGCTAATGAGATGGACATTTGTTAAATGGAGTAATGTGACTTTTACAGTCAGTATTTATTTGTCTTATTTTGTTTTCCGATTTAAAATTTATTTCATAGTTAATTGACAACTTACATGGATAGGTAATAGATGAAGGGCAGGGTTGGGAGTCGCCAAGAGAACCATATGAAGTAAAAGCCTGGTAGAAACTTGTCCAAAAATCCCCTTTCTTATTCTTTTGGATTTTTGTTCATATGAAGTCCTTACAAGAAATGTGATATACTTCCAGGATTTCTGCCAAGACAGGAGATGACAAAGTAATTCTATCCCCCAAACAAGGAGAACCTTATTTCTTTACTATTGGAAAATCTGAGGTTGGTGATGCGTTCTGCTCCACTTTAATATACTATTTTTTTCTTTGATATTCTTGGTTTTTCATGTCTAATAAAATACTTCTTAGTATTTTCATCTTTAGTGGCAATATGTTTCATCAGTTTCACATCTTTCTGCCCCAGTTCTTATTCCCAAGCACATCATGTTGATTTCTTGAGCTCAATAATCTAAGCTATTGAAAGAAGAGAAGTTATTTGCATTTTCTTAAAATATTTTGCATTAGGTACCTAAAGGTATTTATGATTATTTCTGACTATATTAGGTACCTAAAGGTCTTGAGATGGGAATTGGAACTATGACACGAGAAGAGAAGGCAGTAATATATGTTACCAATCAGTACTTGACTGAATCTCCGCTCATGTCCGTGGCAGGTCTTGAGGAAGTTCAGTTCGAAGTAGAGCTTATCCATTTCACTCAGGTCAGAAAATTTCTTATTGATGGAGAGCAAAGCATTTCTTTGAGAATCATTGTTTTGATTATTTGTAACTTTTGGTTGTTATGTTTTTATTTTGTAGGATTCAGTGTATTTCCTACTAAAGTACTAGTGATTAGGAATTTATTGTATTTTCTATGTAGTAGTTCAATTAATGTTTACTGTTTAGGAATTCCTGTTGCCCATGATATTTTTTGTTTTTGGTGCCCATACTGGAGCCCACATTATTTATCTAGAGAGAGCCTTTTTGATTATTAACTTTTGAGCCTTGCAGTATTTCTTTGCTTTTTCTCCCTTTTCTATTTTTCTCTTTCAGTTGCTTTCTTATCCAGCATCTTTTCCTCGTTGCAAATCATAATTGATATTCCATTTGTATGCTAACTTTTCTGCTGCCATCTCAAATGTTACTTTATGATTGCACAAATCCTTATAATATTAGAATAGAGGACACCGAGTTTAAGGTGGGTTAACATTTTCCAAATCCACATAACCAAGAGAATACTCGCATTTGTGCCATTTATCCTTTAAAAGAAAATCTCCAGGAAACTGCCCACAAACAATCGCAAAATTTTATCACACCCATTCCTTTCATGAAAGTACAAATTCTCACCGTGTAACGTCTGTAGTTTCCTCTCTCTGTCACAAGAGAAATTCTTTTTTGCACAAAAGCAACCTAGTTCTATGTTCTATTTGGAGAGATTAACTGTAATTCTTGTTGCATATGGAACATGCAATTGAAAGCCTTTCATAAAACAAGGAAAACTCTGAAATAGGAATCCTAATCCAAAGAGCAATCTGAGCAATAAATTTACTCTTTAAAAATATAGGTTTGTTTATTGATGAGGGATTTTTTTGATGATTGCACCAGATAATTTAGTTAGCTAAAATTCCAATTCATGTGAAATATGCTGTGTCATCACTTTGTTTATATGGAGTCTAGTCCCAGGGATTGATTTTCTTCCTTTAATTATCATATATATGCTGCACTATGTATCTTATATCATGTTCAATTTTCTTGTGTACATGCTTTCATTTTACTCAGGTTTGAATATGGTCATGAGATGAGCCGCAATATGTGTTTAGTTTGCCCTTTCCTGTATGGTTAGTTGGTTACTCTATAGAGGGAGCCTTGATGGTACTAGAGGAGGGACTTTGTTGCTGTATATATGTGCTGATTAGCTTATCCTCATTCAGATTTGTCCACAATTTAGGTGATTAATGATGAATGGATATATGCACACACTTGAAATATACGTTGAAGCTTTTAATTTGTTCCTGAGGTAAACTGTTAGATAGACATTGGCTTTTTCGAGTCAGGATTGTATATTATTATACTGTGGTTTTTATTCTTTTTTCTTTTCATCAAAAACTGCATTTTCTTCCTTGGTGAAGTCCCTGGTGGTGCTGTTTAACTCTCTTAACTTAATGTTGACAGGTAAGGGACATGCTTGGAGATGGACGCTTGATAAAGCGTCGGCTTCGTGATGGAAAAGGTGTGGATTCAGAGTTTATTTAAAAAATGCTATTGATTTATTAGTGCGTGCATCCGTATTTATGTGTTGCTTGATTCTATTATTTTCTCTGCTCCAATATTCTGATATCTGGACTGTATGAAAAATACATGGATGCTGTGAGAGAATCATGTAATTGGATTCTATATCTGAGAAATCATTTTTGGAAACTTCTAAACCACTTTTTTCAGGGTATAATTGTGTAGTTCCTTATTTTATTAAATTTTCAATATGTAAAGGGGAACACTTTAAAGCTGTTTTCTATCTTTGTTTGCTATACAGGGTCTCTATTAATGTGCTCTCCCTTGATGTGCATGCATGCCTTTTACTGGTATTCTGATGCATCTTGTCGGTGTTCTAAAATCTTTCTCAATAATTCCATTACGAGTGCAATTTACATTCTATCCTGCAGAATAGAAGTGTCAAAATTTGCACCAACAGTTACTGGACAGTGTCTGGGTTTTGATGATTCTCTCTCTCTTGTTGTTTTTTCTGCTCTCTTTTAGGGATAGGTTAATTACATTTGACTACTCTACTGTGGAGTTTGATTAATGAAGTTCTTCTATTAATATGATTAACGAAGTCCCTCTACTATACATTCCATTAAAATTTACGACCCTCAATCCCTTACACCATTAAGAATAATGTGCTGTCATTCTAGTTGTGTTGCATCCGTTCTCATTATGCTGAAATAGAAAGGAGTTGGTTCCTGGATAAGGTCCTATCCTAGGCTTAGAGCTGAGCTAGACCCTAACTGACTTCATAATGATTTAGAGAGCTCCGAATCAGGCTTTTGGGGCAAGCATGGGCAAAAGAGAGTCCAATCTGACCCTAAGAAGATGCTTTTGATGTGTCATGCTGTAGGAGAAAAAGCTTAAAAAATTAAATCTACATTTCTTAATTTTCTTTATATTTAAAATGTTTTTTAAAAATGAAAATTATAAAACCTTAAAACCTCATCACCCCTATTGAGACAAAATTCTGTAGAATTTAAACTAAATAATTCTTGACCAAAATTAAAAAGAGAGATTTTCTGCATATAATTGAAGGTCTTGATTTTGTGCATGTAGAAAGGCTTGTTGGATTTGTTCATTCTTGGATTGTGAAATGTTGGCTGTTTATGGTGATGAATATTACAAAGAGGGAGATCAATGGTGGAGGAGACCACCACCTTCTTTTTCTCAAGAGATTTTTTTTGGGAACTACAATGATAAATAGAAACACATTTTTAGGTTACAAAAATCTCAATGGTACATATATTCCAACGTCAGTGAATCTAACTTCTAATGAAAGCCAGCTTTTCCTCACTTGCGCACACTAAACTCAGTGGCATTGAGATCATAATCTTCTACTTAAAATGATTATGAAAAAATTATGTGTACTACTCAATTTTAAATCCGTATTGATTTTATCTCTTATTTGATCCAAGTACTCCTCTCCACAACTAGATCGGGATAAGTATATAAAAATAGCTGTGTTTTTGATAATGAGACGAGAAGAAAGTGTTGATGGCTAAATGTAGATCTGAAAAGTTTTGCTTGTGAAAGGAAAACTGAAGAAATTAAAAATACTCAAATCCTCAAGCATTTTTAGTGATTAGGAGAAAGAAATAAAGTTGTAATGGTTATACAAGAGAAGCCTACTGCATGTTTGGTGAATTGTCCCTAAAATGGCCTTGCTTTTCATGAGGACTATCATCTCCTGTTTTTGTTTCTTTAGGGGGTTTTGTATTATCTCATGTTTCTTGGTAGATTGATAAATAAGAAAGAAAAAGGAAAAATGCAAATGAAGAGAAGGGGATACAGAAAGGAAGGGTGCAGTTTTTTCTAGCTTGTGTGATTGCTAGAAAAGTGGCCGAGTATTTTTTTTTTTAATTTTTAAATGTAGTCATGCTTGCCTTTTTTTTTTTGAAAAAGAAAATGTCAAATTTAGTAAATTTGGACAGGTTTAAAATATCTAAAGGCTCAGGCAGTACTTGCTAACGGCATCTTGGATGGAGGATTCTAATTTAAATGGAAAACATTGTAGAGGGACTTAATTCATCAGATTAATAGTAGAGGGACTCAATTTATCAAATCACCATGATATAGGGATGACGCAGGTAATTAACCCTTTTAAGGGTCAAGGAGAGCTCTCATGCAAGCTCTACCTGGATTTCCATGGACAAAGCGTTGGATTTTGATTGCAATCAGTTCAGATTGATTGAAACTATGTTATGTTTGAAAAACTTAATTGTAAAGTCCAACCCTTTAAGCTTTGGGTTATTTGGAAAGCATAAAGGATAGTATGCAATTTTCCTTTTTGTTTATTTAATCAGGAAACATCAAAGATTAAACTTGAAGTTAAGATGGTGATTCTTGTTATTTGCTTGAAAAGCGCAATGAAATCCAGAAATGCAGTATGTCTCCACTTGTGTTTTAAGCTCTATATAATTAGGGCACTTTCACCTCTTTCATTCCAACTCCCTTTTTCTTATTTAGTCCTAGCTTCTTTTGCAAGTGTCTATCCATTTATTTAACTGCTTTTGGTTTTGCAATTATCAAATCATGCATGCTAAAATATAGATTTCTAATTGCTTTGAAAATTTAGGTGAGTTTCCTATGGATTGCCCACTTCAGGACAGTCTACTACGCGTTCATTACAAGGGTATGCTGCTTAATAAAGAAAAGACAGTCTTCATTGATACAAGAATTGATAATGATGGTCAGCCTTTGGAGTTCAGCTCTGGAGAAGGGCTTGTGAGTTCTCTCGTGTAAAGGATGAAATAGGTTTTTATGAATTGGTTGTTTAGGGGAATAACAAATGACTGAATTTTGTTTGTAGGTGCCTGAAGGTTTTGAAATGTGTGTGCGCTTAATGCTTCCTGGAGAGGTAGCTCTTGTTACTTGCCCTCCTGACTACGCATATGACAAGTTTACCAGGTTACTTTTTGAGATCTATTGTGCCGCAAATACTGCATAAATTACAGGCACTTTTTGTATTGCTATTGACATCATCATTACTTTAACTACTTTCTGACCAAGTTTTCCCTTCCTATATAATTAGACCGGCAAATGTTCCTGAAGGTGCTCATATTGAATGGGAAATTGAGCTTCTTGGTTTTGAGATGCCAAAGGTAACTGAATGTTGTCTCGTAGAAGTTTAGTTGAAATGCTGCTTGATGAACTCTTTTAAACACCTATAGTTAGTGTTGTGTCTTTATTAACTTTGCTAATTACTTTGTCTATGGCTTGCCACTGAAGTCTGCTTTTGGCTCTATAGTGTTTTCTGTATTCGAAATTGATTGAGGTGAACTTGGAATCACATAGGAAACTACTATGAATGTATTTGTGTCAGTTGATTGAGCTTCAAGTCACTGAAGATACTTATTTAAAATTCATGTTTGAGGATTATGAATTTCTCTCCTATTTATATCATGGATCCTTTTTTCAGGATTGGACTGGTTTGGACTTTCAGGGTGTAATGGATGAAGCAGAGAAGATAAGAACCACAGTATGTGTACTTAGTTCATGTTTGTTAATTGTGCTGACTTTACTGGCAATTTGGATGTGTTCCAGTTATAGCAATTTGTTTCAATGATATGAATTGGTTGTTTGGGGTGTAGATTTGTATAATATGATCTTGAAACTGTGATGATCTCCTTGATCTTCAGGGAAACAGGCTTTTCAAAGAAGGAAAGTTTGAGCTTGCTAAGGCAAAATATGAGAAGGTAATGTGCTCTCTCCTAACTACATTCATCTCACATCGTGAGCATTAACATTGCCATTCAAATTCTTGGGTTCCCTTCTTTTATTACTCTGGATTTATTTCCACCACACTGCATGAAGCCATTTGCTGGCATTGTCATGTTATAATCAGTATTTTGAAATTCAGTATCTATATGTTTAGGCTAGCAAGCAATCACATTTCCCAGTTGGTGATGTACATGAAATCAAGTTTGTTTTTCAATTGGTCATCAAACTGAATTATATATTTAGATATTGAATGTGTTCTTATCTGGAAAATTGTTAATTATGGAAGTGCCATGACCTGCAATTTAGTTTTGCTAAAATATCTTTCCTAATCGTCAAAATTTGCTTCTCAAGATAAAAATCTTTTATTCTGATTTCTTCAAAAGTTTTGTGCTCATAAATGTCTGAGTTGCATTTATGAACCTTTCAAGTCCTCATATAACATCATGAAAAACTGTTCAACAGGTTCTTCGAGAATTTAATCATGTTAATCCACAAGATGATGAGGAAGGGAAAGTTTTCCTGAATACAAGAGTAAGCTTTTTACCCCTTCAGTGTAGGAAAAGAATCACTATCAAATATATTTTTCCATCTCTCACTTGATGCTTTCATTTTCTTTCTTGTATGTTTGAAGAATTTGTTAAATCTAAATGTCGCTGCATGCCACCTCAAATTAGGGGAATGCAGAAAGTCCATTGAGACATGCAATAAGGTATGTGTTTAATTCAACTAGTTTCTGTTTTCTTACATGGAAATCTTGTCTAGCAAGAGCCTCTACTAGAGTGTAAGGAGTACAATGCTGTGAAAAAGATGTCATAGATGTTCCTGCTGTAGTTTATTGGATTTGGGTGAGAAGACAGATTATGTTGGGCATCAATTATATATTATTAATTGAAATCAGTTACTGGGGTTCAGGGCTTTGTAAGTCTTTCAGATGAGGAATTTCATGTGAAGCACAACTGGCAATACACTAGGTATCCAGCTCTTGTATAACATGACAGGGTCCAAACTCCCTATGGCAGCACACTTTGTGCAGAAAGCTGCTGGTCAATTCCTAGCCCCACATTAATTGCTTACGACTTGTTTTGGGGTCGGGCATTGAGGTGGCTATCAGCTAGCAGTAAGAGAGCATGCCATAGGATGATATATGATGTTCTTGTCTGATATTATCCTGTATAGGTTCCTAGGACAAGCACTTTGAAAAAATACAGATGCCAATGAGGCAATTGTGCAGAAAAGTTCCCCTATCTGGAAAGTGGGAAACCAAAAAAACATAGCTTGCTTTTCAATGGATGCGTAGTAGTTAACTTATCCTGAAGTCCATAGCCATCCTTCAGAGTCTGGATGTTGATGTTCATTGCTGATAAATCCTGCAGGTTCTGGAAGCAAACCCTGCACACGTCAAGGCCCTTTATCGCCGTGGAATGGCCTACATGGAAGTTGGAGATTTTGAGGAAGCAAGAAGTGATTTTGAAATGGTAGCACTTGTAGTTGTTATTTAGTGCAAACTTCTAATTCTTTGACATCCATTGTCTGAATATGCTTCTGGATGTCAGATGTTGAAAGTCGACAAATCATCTGAACTTGATGCAACAGCAGCTCTTAAAAAACTGAAGCAGAAGCAGCAGGTGGGTTAATGTGCAACCAAATTCTATTTGCAATTTGAGATGGACATACACAATTCATATCTTGCTGCTTGTCCAATTGATGAGCAGGATGTCGAGAAGAAGGCACGGAGACAATTTAAAGGACTATTTGACAAGAAGCCAGGGGAAATTGCAGATGCTGGAACTGACGACAGAGGAGAAGAGCAGAGTACAAGTGAAAATCAGAAGAATGGTGATCAGGAGGATTCAAATGGGACTGACACAGAGGATGTTGAAGATGTGGCCGATGAACCTAGAGAAGGATTGTTCTCCCGCTTGTGGCCAACTGGTAGAAGATTGCTTTCAGCTCTCGGGCTTCAAAGATGTGCGATATTGTGACAATGCTGTAGGGATGGCCGAATCAGCATTATTTTTGTCACAGGCCGGAAAAAATCCGACTTTGAAAGGAAAAAACACATCAAAGAAGGTTCATATACCACTATCATTGTAGCTTCACAAAGAAATTCATATTTTGGGTTACCGTTTATGATGATATAAATCCATGGTGAGACGGACAAAAACTTACTAATGGACATAGTACCGTTCCTGTCATGTCTGGTCGGTATTTCGCGTTTCACTTCCAAAATCTTAGCCCACCTCAGATTTTTTTTGACTGCATACTATCGCTCTTGTATCTTTTCGTTCTGCTTTAAAATCGGGTGGGTCATCTTTTTAAAAAAACTTTAGGTTAAAATCTTCTTATTTTCTCCGCCTCTTTTCTTTAGTTTCTCTAACAATGTTTGTCGTTATTATATTGCAGCGCTAAAAGGAGGATCAAAAAGTAAAGATTGAAGGCTAGATTGTATTCAAATAAGATTTTCAATTTCAAGTTCTATAGCAAGCAACACAAACTTTCTAAGTGTGGTTTTATGGGTTTTGTTCAAAACCAATAGAGAATGGCTTTTATTCAAAAAAAAATATCGTTTTCTTTATCTTTGAAGATTCTACCTTGGTCTTGGTTTTACAACTTAATATTGTTGAGTTTTGAAGTTCAACCAATCGAACACGTTCATATATAAAATAAGAACAGATATAAGAGAAAGTGGTTGCAAAAAGAAATTCAAGTCAAATTGTCAGTTTTTTGTCTAATTTCTGACAGAAATTTATATTCTTACATAAATATCTACTTTTTTTTTTTCCTTTGTTGTTTGATTTGATGAACTTTCCAACTCAATCAAGTTAAGTAGATAAATTAGGACTAGAAAACTCCTTCCTTCATGGTGATACTTGTGGGGGAGAAAAAAAAGAAAAGAAGAAGAAAATCCCATGTAGAGTGGATTTCAGGGTACATTATGCAATCGGCCCAAACCTGGGTGGATTTGAGGGTTTGTTTGGAATTGTGATAGTAGTTGCTGTTTAAAGTGTTTTTCACTTAGAAATGCATCAAAATGACCTGAAAACAAAAAAATATATATTTTCTAGTAAACAAAAAAATTGTTTTTCAAAATTTAAGGGAACGTTCAACCGCGTTCCCAAACAGACTCTAAATCCTGATAATAAAAATAAAATTTGTAAACTAAATCGCAAGCTGAAAAATTGAAAATCTACAAAATCCTATAAAGTTATACGGTAAAGCTATTTTTTAATGCAAAATATGAGTTTTATACACGTGTTTGGTATTGCAGCTAAAACATCGTTTGCTTAAAATTTAGATTTTTTTCACTTAAAATTATTTTTTAGTGTTTTGAATAATTTTGACGATATTAAAAATAAATTTTTAAAAAATAAAAAAACATTATTTTAATATGATTTTGAGCAAAAAATACTTTGAAATACAATTTTTATCTATAATTCTTCCCTTTTTGATATTTTTTAACATATTTTTTGTTTGATTGTATCATTGTATGTAATGTAATATCTACAATGTGATTCTTTAGTTAGAGTGGATATTTACTCAACAAAATTGAATAAATATATGATTGATACATGACATTTGTAATAAAAAATAAAAAAGAAATAATTTTTATATATGATAATCATTTTTTTCTTATCTGTATAAAAGGAAAAATAAATTAAATATGATTAAAAAAATAAAAAAATCAATCTACGATACAATTTTCCATTTCTAATTAAAAATAGAAATAAAAAAGTAATAACTTTGATTGAGAAACCATATTTTAAGTTTTGTTTGATAATATGATACATAATACTTTTCAAAAGTGCACGACCAAAAATTATTATAAGGACTCAATAAGGGAGGAGCCCCCAAAAGTTTATTTTGATCCCTATAATTATATAAATTATTCAATTATTTCCCTTGAAAATTTTATATTATCCCCTCTTAAATTTTCTTATAATAAGAGTTTTTAGTAACAATAAGTGGTTTCTCATGTGATATAATATATGGTTTTACCTTTTCTTATTTAATTTATATTGAAATTATTTATACAAGAGAAATAACATAATAAAATATTTTTTTATTTAGATAATATGCACTAAAATTGATAAAAAAATATATGAACTAGTTAAAATAAAAGCTAAAAGAGACGAGTAATTCACTGTATACGCACTCATAATTTATTATGGATTAGTATAGTAAAATTATCTTCTTTTTTTTCATAATTAAAACCATATAACTTGCTTCTAGGGGTAAAATTATCTTTTTCACGAAATCCATTTATCATTACTAAAAATACTATAGAAAAATCAATAGCCAAAGAAACAAGAGTGGCCGACCATTTGGGGGTTAAATGGGAGGAAAATAAAATTTGATTTTCTTTATAAAGTCTTTGTGATGTGTTGTTATAATGTAAACAATGGCTAAATAATATAAATAATTGCATGAGAAGGAGAAGGGAATGCTTGGTTCCCTGAGGCCAAGTTTCGGTCAAGGCTAAATTGAGGAGGAGGAGGAGTTGTTTTAAGATTTCATATGTTAATAATGAGTGGATTAGGTGTTGTAGGAAGTTTACTAATAGGAGAAGCATGATAACTTGATAGTAGGAAACTTCATAGATCGAATGCATGTGCTACGTGATGTAGAAACGAGTTTATTGGTCATATGTATAGCCTATGGCTTGTCTTAAGAGGAGTTGCAGAATGTAGGAGAAACATGGAATTCAATGATGTATATGTTTCTTAAAATAGTTCTTGATCATTTTACACAAAAGAGGCAAATTAGCTTAAACGACACTTGAGAGGTTATATTTAGGAAGTTTACCATGCATACATAGAAATAATTGTCTTAAGATAATAGGGGGAAATGGAGATAATTGAAGGTTCATTTAAACCATTGATGAAAATTGGACAGAATTGTCACCATGATTCTAGAGAGGATTCGGGCTTAAAAATGATAATATTTTGAAAAAGTTTCTCAAAGAAGTTATAGCCAAGGATATTAGCTTTCCAACGAGTCTGACCTTGCTTAATTTAGAACTCTAGAACTCCAGATATAGATAAATTTTTGAGGAGAGGTTGAGCTGCAACCTCTGCTGGTAGTTTCGACAAGTTGTCAAAACATGAAATTTAGTCATGTTAGGGGCAGAATCAAGTTTCCTTCCCTTCAAAAAATATGTAGTGCTGTGTCTTGGCATTCAAAAGGAAATAAGCTATATTTGAAATTGAATTTGTGATGTTATTTATGATTTGATAATGAACTATAATCTTAAGGGATGTAATGGAAACACAAATGGAAATGAAGCAATTGTAAAAAAGGGAGTCAACATTGTCATTATTATCATTATTATGTGAAAAGTAACTTGAGTAAAAAATAATGTGGTATGTCTGTGAATTCAAGAGGGATCACAGGAGGGGCATAACAACAATAAGGAAGGGGAGCGTGAGCAGAGCTTCTACAACATGTAGGTTTCCTATACCCTTCTTAAATATCTGTAACCTTGGAAATCTATTTAATTCTTGGATTGCATATATGTTGATGTTGCCAAAAAAAGAATCGATCTAATGAAATAAATGAGAAATGAAAACATACTTGACTAATTAGTTTGGTTATAAATAATGAACTTCATTGATAATCGCTTCTTGAATTTGATTAGCTAGTCCCGAGTACGGAAGGCTAAAGATGTTAATAAGGTTTACTAACATCTGCATGACCATCCGGGATATTGAACTTGATTAACAATTTCGGTTAAGAATAGTTAATGATATTGATGGGCGATGTTGATATCGATAATTCCATGAAACTTGATTAGCTATTCTTGATGTGAAAGCTAATGATGTCAAGAATCTTTGACATTGGCATTCTCGGAGATATTCCAAAGTGTTATGAAAAATTGATTACCTATTTCAATACACATGTCATTTGACGAGTACCTGCGTATGAGTTCCAGGCATCTCTCATACTTCGATTTATGACAACAACTACTTCTTTTTATAAAGAAAGGAACATAATATGCGTCGGTCCCAACAACTCTAATTAATAATAAATTTTACTAGAACATTGACAATAAACATTTAGAAATAATATTTTAATACAATAAGAATCTCATTATTATAACAATTATATAATTTCCTATGCAAATCATTTTTGTTCCATGACTTTATCTTTACTCTATATTCATTAATCAAATATAATTAAATATTAAAAATAATAAAAGTCTTTATTAATAATAAATACAATTTATATAAATAAAATTATCACTACATATAACCAACCAATTGGTTACATTACATATTCACTAGACTACTATACATTAATTGTGTGTCACTTTTGTCACACCCGGATATCGCAGCGACCGATTAAAAATTATTCTTGGTTGGATAAAAGAACATATATTTGGCTTCTTATTCTTTTAGGTGAAAATGTCTTATTCAAGGAGTTGCCACCTAGTATTATGGTCACTAGGAACCCTAACTGGTCAACATAGATTCTATGGTACAAGATTGGTTACGCAAAAGGAAAGATGCTATCACCTCTTAAGCGTCCTACCTAAGACAGGTTGTATTGCTGGTTTTATCTAAAATTGATAATAATTTGTTCTCCTTTTTCCCTTTTTTTATTCTTCCTTTCATGTTCCTGACTTTGGTGTCAATTAACAATTCTTACGAATATTTCCAACTCTGGCGTTGGTAAATATCGCACAAATCCAAAAAATACGATACTCCTGACTCTGGCGTCAGTGAATATTTTTGCAAAAAATAAATTTGAAGAAGAAATTTTCTACGTTATTTTTTTTTTGTTTATCCTTTATTATTATTTGCCCTTTTTAGATGGAAGTAAAAAAAACATTGCATGACATATTTGCATTTAACAGTAATAGTCCATGGATTGAGCACATCTACAAAAAATACAAACACAAAGAAAAAAATAAAACAAAGTGCGAGAGGCTCACAAATAAATCAACGAAGGCCCCAAATATTTTTGGAATTTTTTGTTATCGAAAAGGGTTTCGTTTGGTCAAATATCAAATTAGAATAGACATAAAAATTATGGCCAAGGCACAAGGATGTATTTTGCCAAGCACACCCTTAGTAAACACAATTTGGGTCGACTAGGCCTAAAACCCAGATCCAACCCATTTTTTTTCTTTTTGGACTGGATCTAGCCCAGTCATGCGTGAAAGGTTCAAGCATGCAAGCAACAGTAACCAAATAATTATTTTAGCGAGGAAAGAAGGAAACTTATCTAGGCGTGCGGCTGCTGGAGGCGAAGTCGAGGGAGACTGGGATAAAAAAAAAGGGTTGAGAGGGGCGGCGGCTAGCATAGGGTTCGCCACCCCTTTTTTTTATGTTTCTTTGTTTTAAGGTTTCTGGTAATGGCCTCCTCCTCTTGGGATCTTTTCTTTTAGGGTTTCTCTCTAATCGTCTTCCTCTTTTTCCATACACTAAGATCAGTATTTATAGTGCAAGAGTCCCTTCGCTTGTGAGAAACCAAGTTTCAATCAAACTTATTCTCTTCTTTGAAGTTTGAATTTGATTAGGAATCAAATTTAAAAGCGGATAACTATCATTATTTTGAAGACAAGGACTATCTTGAAGATAAAGAAAAAATGACAAAAGCACATTGCAGTCCTTAATTTTCACGCAAGTTGACAAATCACATTTTTCATTGAAAAAAATCTCTAATATTTTAATTCTACATTTTAAACCCTATAAAAATTAAATTAAAATAAAAGCCAATGGATCAAAATTGGTTACAACAACTTCTACAAGTTTCTTTCTGTCTTTCAGAAGGGATTATAATTATCTTCTATATACTTAAGATGTTCAATTCTTCACAGCAGAGATTCGGCTTGTTTTAAAAATATAAGCTATATGAAATTCATGTGGGATGTATAAATGATGAAAACATGAACCAAATCAATAAATAAAAGTTAAAGAAATCAACCCAGGTATAGGCGTATTACTCTTTTGAAAGTCTAATTGTAGTAAATTCTATCAATTTAAAAACTTAATTTAAAATTTCATAATTTAGTGATTACTGAGAAGCTGTCAAAGCTTGTTTTAAGATCAACATCTATTCTAAAAATCCACTTCCAAGTCTTTTGAACAATTCAAGTCACAAATCAAGCTAGGTTGTTCCTATTTAAAAAATATAGCTTAATTTATAACATTTTTTTAATTGTTGTTGTTTATTTTTTTATTTTTTGTATTTAGTTTTTGTTTGCCTAGGATAGATTAGTTAAACTAATTTGCACGCTTGTGATTGTTATTTATCTTGGAATTAATTTACATACTTGAGAGTTTTCTCCACAGCTTTGATTTGTATATTGTCTTGGATTCGGCATTTGGTACTATTTACCAAGTATGACTCGTCGGGTCTTAATATCAGTAATCTTCTGGCAAATTCGTATATGTTTTTTTTTTTACATCATTGTTAGATAATAAGCAACAATTGTGAGAGCTTATGGTACATGAAGTTCTTTTTTTTTTTTTTTAATATTATGCATAATATCTATTTTTTAGTGACGAACATTGCTTTACTTGATTTATTATTGAGGCTGTAAGCCATGGATTCTCTTAAAAACATGCGATGAAGTCATAAAAACATTAAACTAGACGTAAGCTTTCTTGGCTGTGTCCTAGGCTGGAGACCGACTTGTAAAACAAGTTCCCCTTTAGAATAGAAAAATTTTTGATAGTTAAGTTAGTAAATATAAAAGGGACAAAATTCATATGTGAAGAAAATGTGTGTGTAATGTTTGTCTGTCTATTTATATATAGAATCTATGTATGCAATATATGTATAGAGTCTATTTGTGAAGAATTTGTGTATCGAGTTTGGACTAGTGTTTGTCCTTTTATTTACCTAGTGAGTAAGGGTATTTATACACCCGATCACTTCAACTTACCTCATAAAAAAAAAATATTTTTCTAGAAAGTTGAGCTGTCATTGATTATTATTGTAATGCTCATAATTGGTAGATGTTGGTAGTTTTAATTGATTCTATGTTTTGTTTCATGTATTCACATTGTTCATATTTAACACAAATTCATATTAGTATTCATGATTTTATATTTGTAGTTTTGTATTGACAATTTCAATCTTTATTGCTTCTTGAGTCTTTACATTATTTAAATTGTGCCATTAAGATATTAATATTTGATATGTTCTGAACTAGTTCCTTAAAGAACAAAAAATTTAAGAATTGAGTGATAAAAGGCAAAGGTGAGTATATTAGAGTAAAAAACTAAAAATTTATGTGAAACACAAGAAGAGTAATATCTATTGAGTATAAACACATGAGAGGGTGTGTGAGATATATATTTGCTACTAACTTGAATTTCCACTCTTAACAATGTCAACTAAGAGTGGATCATCACCATTAAAAGAAAGAAATAATCTTGAATGAGGTTATTTGGCCTTGCAACAATAATGGGAGTTGATGAATACAAGGTTTGCTAAAGTAATGAGTGAGATGACTAGTTTGAGAATCGAAATGGTTAGTTTTTGAGATATGCTAGATAATAGGGGTTTTGAAGGAAAAAAGGTATGTGAGATAAGCTAATTTACCACCAAAAAATTTCGTAGCTGAAATACAAATGAGGAAGCCAAGAATTTTAACGATAACCATAATGATAGGTTTCAGCCACATAGAAACCAAAGGCCTAGGGCAGTTAAGCCATTTGAGCAATTCGACCATAGGAGAGTAGATAAAGAGGATGGATTTTGGGATGATTTGGATAGAGATTTAGGTAGTATTAAGATGACGGTTCTGGCTTTTCAAGGCAAAAACAATTCAAAAGCTTATTTGGAGTGGGAAAAGAAATAAAGTTGATTTTTAACTATCACCATTACTCTAAGGTAAAGAAAATATAACTTTTTATTATTGAGTTTACTAACTATGCTATTATTTGGTGGGATCAGTTTGTCTTAGGAAAGAGGAGGAACGAAGAGAGACTATTAGAGACTTGAGATGAGATTAAAGTAATCATGATAAAAATACTTGTTCCTGGTCATTATTACAGGGAACTATATTAAAGATTGCAAAATTTATCCCGAGGTTCTAAGAGTGTGGAGGATCACCACATAAAAATAAATATTTTCATGATTAGAGATAAAGTTGTGGAGGATAGAGAAGTTACAATGGAAAGGTTCCTGAATGGATTGAATAGAGAGATAGCTAATATGATTGAGTTGCAGAACTATATTGAGCTTAAATATATGGCTCATATGGCTACCAAAATAGAGAGGCATTTAAAAAAAAAGACAACACACATCAAGGAGGTAGTTTAAGGTTCTTTTTTTTTTTTAGCTTAAAGGCTGAATTATAGGAGAGAGCGGGATGCCACATCAAATCTAAATATGTGGGAAATAAAGTAAAATCATTTAAGGCTTGAAGAAAAGATTTAGCCATTAGAACAAAAGGTAAAGTCGAGATTCCATCTAATTATAATCGTGATATTAAGAGTTTTAGGTTTTTGAGGAGTGAACATATAATTTTACAATATCCAAATAAAAGGATTATGGTTATGAGAGAGCATGAGGATATTGAATTCAAAAGTGACAAATTCAAGGAGGATGAGATGCCACCACATGAGGACTATAATGATGTTGAATATCCAATTGAAAGAAAGACTTTAGCGATTAGGAGAACACTTAATGTTTAGATTAAAGAGGATGATGTAGAGCATTGAAGGAAAAACATATTCTATACTAGATGCCATATAAATAATAAGGTATATAAAATGATTATTGATAGTAGGAGTTATGCTAATATTGCTAGTACTATACTTCTTAGAAAATTAAATCTGAACACTATTAAACATGAAAAGCCTTATAGACTTCAATGGTTGAATGATTGTGAAGAAGTAAGAGATACTATGCAAGTTTTGATTTTTTTTTTGTTGGAAAATACAAAGATGAAGTTTTGGTGATGTTATGTTTATGCATGCTACTCATTTATTGTTACGGAAACCTTAGTAATTTGATAGAAAAACTAATCATGATGGGTTTAAAAACATATATTCTTTTGAAAAGAATAAGAAAACATTCACACTTGTACCATTGTATTCTAAATAAATGTATAAAGATCAAATAAAATTGAAAGGAGAAAGCAAAGCTGAAGAAAAAGATCAATCATTTAAGGATGTGAGGAAAAGTGAAGATAAAATGAGCCTAGAGAGAAGAAGGTTAGATTCGGCCAAAATAGGAAATAGTAACGATTTAGTCGAGAGAAGAGAGAAGATAGGAAAGGTGAGAAAAAAAAGAGAGTGTGAAAAAAATAAAAATTAAAACATGTTCATTTTTATACAAAGGGAGTGAGATTAAGAACGTTTATTTTTAGATATATCTATAATTTTACTTGTGTATAAGGAAACATATTTTAACACAATGACCTTGATCATTGTATTTATAATGCTTGCGTTTCTTTATTACAAGATTTTAAGAACATCTTTCTTGACGAGATTCTTAGTAAGTTGCCATCTCTTACGGGAATTAAGCACCAAATTGGTCTTGTACCGAGTGAATGAGGGTTATTTTTTAACCAGGTGATTGAATTTGGGCGTGTATGTTAAAAGAGAAGTTGATGTCGAGAGGAGATTAATCATCCCAAATCCTTGAAAGAATTAATGATAATACTTATAAAGTGGATCTACTAGATAAATAGAATGTTAGTATTACTTTTAATGTTTTTTTTTATCTCTCTTTATTTGATGTAGAAGATGATTCACAGATTAATTTGTTTTAGAAGAGAGAGGATGATGCATCCCAAACCATACCAAATGTTCCATTAGAAATTCCAGTTGGGCCAATTACAAGATCAAGAGCAAAGAAACTTAAAGATGCATTCAATGAGTTTATTTAGAGTATTTGGGCCAAGGTAAATTTCAAAGAGGCTACAACTTCAAGAAGTCATGATCAGACCTTAATTATTATAATTTATGTGCAAGAGAGCTTTAATCCATCTGCAACACGGGCTTAATTATTTTGCAATGGTGGGATAATTAATTCTGGTTTTAGAGGTGATTTTGAGCTTATTTTTTTAATGCATAATTTTACTCTAACAAGGATTTTTTTTTTACGTGACCATTAGATCAAGTTGAGATTTTATCAAAAGTTTTCAAAGGTCTTTTTATATTAGGTTAAAATTTCAAGGCAATCAAACATTGAGAAAGCCTTGAAATGAGGTTCAGAAGCTACTATGCGATAATTGTATTGTTTCCTAATTGATTTAGTATTCTTTTTCTATTTTATTTAGATTTTTTTTTTTATTTTTTTCCAACATTATTTAGGATTTTCTTACCTATTATAAATAAATTAATTTATCTTGTATTTAGGTTTTCTTTTAACATACTTTAATTTCAACAATTATTATTGTTTGTGTGAAGTTTTGTTCATACCTTCTAGTTTTTTATTGAACTACTGATGTCAAATAATTAACCAAGCTTCATGTTGTCTTATATACTTATCATTCATGTCTCTTTATAGGCATTTGATGGGGGTTCGATTACTTATAGTCTTGGTACATCGGTACAAGTTATTGTTGCGTCAAGATCAATTCCAAACCTAATCCTAACTTTTCTAGGAAGAGTCGATTTAGCATTGCATTTCAAGATCTTTATATCCATGAAGTTTGCATCACATTTAATTTCTGGTTTGTTTTCTAATAAGGTTACGATATTCTTTTTATGACTTTAGCGGACACTTTTTTTTTGCACAACCTCTTGCAATGATTTTTTTTCTTAAATTTTATTTGATGAGTTTCTCGTATGTGCCAATTTATTTTTGTATGATTAAATAGAAAATAGATTCTAAAAAAAGTTATTAAATTCAACCTGGTCCATGACCTGAGTTGCGGGTTTGATGGATTAACTCGAGTTAACTCGAGTCGCGAGTGTATGAATTATCTCAAGTTGACCCGAGTCAATTCAAAACATTATCATCTCATTATATATATAAAAAAAGGGTTCAAACGATATTGTCTTGAAAGAAAATGAAATCAAAATGGGTTTTGATCTGATTGTATTTAGATATATCAAGTTAGTCATGTCATTTCAAGTAAATTTTCACCTTTCAAGCTATTTAAAAGATAAATCTTTGTTGATATGCATTTTAAATGCTTTTAATTTTTATTAAATAAGTAATATAAAACGAAAAAATTATTGTTTTGTAGAAAAAAGATATATTAACAAAAAAGAAGAAATTATACTAGCATAATATTTTATTTTGATGAAATTTAAATTATTCTTATAAGAAAATTATGTTTCATTATTTGAGTAATTAATATTTTTTCTATATTAAAGATCCCCTGTGAGGATTATGAATACAAGTGTCAGAGTTGTCTCCTTGTAATTATTAGGATTTTTCACACTTTCAGAGAAAATACATGAAAAACTCATCAATTTCTTTATTAACAAGCATCTAAGGACGCAAGCTCTTCAACAAACATACCAATTTGAAAGTTATCCAACACTTGATAAAGAGACCTTCCCGGCTAAGTTCATCGATTTTATATCTTCAATTAGCTTCTGCAAATTGGAGTAGGAAGATCCACCTTCCTTCACGCTATCACGAGCCATCCCTGCAAATTCATCTGTCGATTTGACAATCTCGTCACTTTCCATCAAATCTCTTACCAATTTCTCAATCACGGCCCTCTCACACTTGTCTTTCATATCAAAACCAATCTTCCATAACTCGCTAACACACCTACTATTCACTTGTTGGTCAGCAATCATGGGCCAACAAATCATTGGAACTCCTGCAAAAATACTCTCCAATGTGGAGTTCCATCCACTGTGAGTCAAGAACCCTCCAATGGCTGGATGGGTTAGGACCTCTTCTTGTGGAGCCCAGTCCACTATGCATCCCCTGTCCTCAGTTGCAGCTTTAAGTTCCAAAGGAACCTCACTTACACCATCTTCTCCCATGATTGAGTCAGATCTTATGACCCAGAGGAATGGTTTCCCACTATTCACTAATCCATGCCAAAACTCCAATAGTTGATCACGAAATAGACCAACCAAGCTACCAAAACTAACATATATTACCGATCTTGACGGATGAGAATCAAGCCACGTTATGCAGCCTCTGTCTTCTTTCCACAAGAGACCATTGGAGGAAGTTCTTGCGGAGGGGCTTTTAGCAAAGGTATCGAAGAGACCTTGCAGAGGACCAAGAGTGTAAATCTTGGAAAAGGAGGAGCCAAGTTTAGAGACCATAGAGGCTTCGAGTCTATCAAAGGTATTAAGTATGAGACCAGATGCTCGTGGCATAGCTGCAGTTTCCTTGATGAAGAACTGCAAAAGCGGATCATTAGCTTCTTTGCGTCTGCAAATGCTTGGGAGGTCTCGACACCGGAGAGTGCCTTCCAATCCAGGAATACATGTAATGGTCTTGTCCATGTCTACATTTCCTGGAATATTATTACCAGCATTGACGTTTTTTTTTTTTTAAAGAATTTCATGCATGAGCTACATATAAAGTGGGATTAACTTTTCTTTTCCTAACAAGAGCATAAACTGGAAGAAAAAAAAGTATAATTTATTTATATTTGAGAAATTGATAGTTTGATATTACTCTAAATCAATTAATATGGTTTTCTGTTCATCTTCAATTGAATTATTCACACTCAACCTTATCTATAAAAAATATTTTCTTATAGCTACCTGTGGGTTTTTCACTCACTTTCATGAACATCTTGAATCATCATCACATGTAGAAGAATTGGTTTTTAATTATGTGAGGTTGACAAATCAATTATTGATCCCACTGGATTATAGTAGAGATTACTCAAAATCCAAACAATAATTAGGAGGAATAAACAAGTTTGATATACCTTGGAATGGAACTTCGCCTTCTTCAATGAGTTTTGTGAGATGGAAGTAAGTCCAAGTGCAACAAGCACTGAATGTTCTAAAAGTTATGACTGGAATTGTGAGCTCCTCGGCAATATCGATAGCAAAAGACATGATCCCATCAGCTATAATACACCTTGGAGGCTCCCACCGGCCATTTTTTTGCCCAAGATTAACCAACAAGTTTCGAAATTCTGTCCTGGTCTCATCTCTATTAGAGATTAAAAGTTGAGAGATGCTTGAGGCGGAGCGAGGATGATCGGATGGGAGACCATCAGGGATGGACCTGAATTGAAACTTGGGGAAGCGACAGTACATGGTGGCTATGTTTGTGGAATGTTCAAGACGATCCTGAATGTGATTGGAGTTGATGAAGGTGGCTTGAAAACCAGCTTGGCTAAGAAGCTCTGCTAGCATGAGCATTGGTTTGACATGACCCTGTGCAGGGAAGGGTAGGAAGACGACGTGAGGGACAACAGGCTGGTCCATGGTGGAGCTTCAATTTGGCGAGGAGACAGTATTGAATTGCAATGGATATCCAAGGTCTAAGAACCACGATCCATCAATCAGTTATCGGTGCCCAAATAAGATTATTTGACGGAGATGACAAGGCTATACAATGTTGTGAATTGAGACCTGAAAATGGATAGAAAAAATAGCTGATGGGTGGCCTTTATTTGATTATTCTAAACGATAACAAAGGGAGACTCGGATGAATTTTTTTTTTGAGATAGAAAGAAAGACACCGTCCATTCCAGATGATATTAACTACAATGGTTGGCCAAAGACAAAAGAAATGGGGATTGGGGCGAGTGTAGAATTATTGAGAAATGGACAAATTGCTGATGGAAAAGGTGAAAGGAAAATCAATGAGGCCAGAAATGAGTGGGGACACAGAAGAAATAAAAAGGGAAAAGACGATAAATGAATTTTTTAAAAATAATTTTTTATTTAAAAAATATATTACATTTAAAAATAATTTCAAACACATCTACCGGCACCCTTGAAGCAAAGGAGGAGAAAACAAATAAGTCAAGAGGCCATTGACTTTGAACAAAAGGAGGCCATTCTTTTGTGCATAAAAGGGGGGAACGGAGTGCATAATTCCAAATTAATAAATAAAAAAAAGAAGCTAAGCAGAAGAGGGAACCATTTTTTTAGTAGTCTTTCCTTGGCATGAAATATTCTGAGACCATTCTTCAAGAACAAAGAGAATAGGTGCCTCTCTCCCATCTTCATTTGGTTCACCATTGACCAACACAAACCACCTTCTCTTCTGGTGACAGCCCCATCACTGTTAAACACTTCAACTTCCGCTCTCCATCGCCACCAACCAAGGCTGATCATCACAGCCCCTTCTTCCTCTCGGTCAGCAGCAGCAACCATGGCTGTCTCTCTCACGATCTCCCTCTCCCTTCACTGCCAAAACAAACCGGTCATCTCCCATCTTCACCACTGGAACCAGCCACCACAAGACATCCCTCAAACATCCACAAAACAGCCCTGAAACAGCCCCATACCCACGGCCAAGCACACAACAACAACAGTAGCCTTTCCTCCTCAAATCAGCCCACAAAAGCAGCTTTTAATCTCTCCAAAACCGACCCATCTCCACCATGACAAAACTCAGCCAAAAGCCACCCTTAAACCCGTGACAGCAGCTATTCCTGGTTTCCCCTAGTTCAAGTTGACGGACGGCCAAACACAGCCACCATAAGCTCCTCTAACGCAGTCAACCCCACGCCACTTTTCCATTGTCCCATAAGCTCCACAGTTCACAACGGTTTTACCAGCCCCCCTAAGCAGTAGCAACCAGCTATAAAAAAAAAATAAAAATAGGAGAAGAGATTGAACTTCAACGGAGTAGACCTTTCTTTTCTGGCATTCATTTGCTGCTCTACAAGTGGGGGATAAAAAAGAAAATAGAGTAGTTTTCAGACATGGTAGGAGTTTCCTCCAAAAATAGAAACAATTACACCCAGGAGAGGAAATAGACTAGACTGAAAAATTAAAAAAATATTTAAACTTTAACAGAACAAAGCTTTCTTTACAGATGTTCATTTGTTACACCATCATTAAGAATAATAATAAAAAAAAGATAAAGAGAAGTTTTAAATTCAATAAATATTAATACAAACCCTAGGAAAATATAAAATATAATGGATTTTAAAAATTCAATATCCATTTAATTTAAGTTTAAGTATGAAATTGAGTATCATAATGAAAAACCTGGCTCCAAACCAATAAAATTGTAAACCATCCAATCAAAATATTTAAACCTGAGAATAAAAAAAAATATAAAATCACTAGCTAGTAAAAATTGATCAATTATTTAAAAAGAAGAAGCTCAATCAAGAACTAAAAGAGATAATATTTTATTTTACAAAATTTATTTTCTTCAAATATTCTCTATAAAAAGTACTTATACTAGAAAGCTAAGTAACCTTACTTTTCCTAATAGGTCATACATAAATCCAGTTTAAATAATATTCAAATCAAGATAAAACTAGCCCAAACTAATTAAAATAAATAACATAAACAAGTTTGAAACTTAAACAAGTGTTGCCATACAAAATAAAGATTGATTAATAGCCTAACTAATTAATATAAGACAAGGTTGGTTTTTCTCATAGCCTGCTAGCAGCATAGCTCAATTTAAAACGAATAGTTCTCTCTCGTCTTAATAAAATAGAAGGAATGTCATATATCATTCGAAAGTTATGGAAGTCTAGTTTCCAGCTCAATTGGAATCGCATCAACATTCAACATGTAGCTCTAGTTATGATAAAAACAATAAAGAAATGTCAAATTGTCCAATTTGAGTCTTATTATCTCAATCCTTATGTAATGGTCTTGGTTCTACCAACAAGCCCATCTTAAACATGAATCAGATTAATCAAGGCTTGCTCTTAATTATTTATTACCTTTTTAAAGTGCATTGTAGCCTATGTATCTCGACGAAGTCCATTGAAAGCCTCTTTGAGCCTCTTAGCCCTAAACTTTTTCACTGGACCGATTGGAACCTCCAAAGGATCCTATAGTGTTGCTTGGATCGCATCATTCATTCTTTCCTCAAAAGGATTCGACCTCGAATCATCACCTATATCAAAGAAAGAGATAACAACAATATTAAATGTAGCACTAACACCATACTCACTTGGTAAATCTACTTTATAGGCATTGTCATTAATCCTTTCTATGATTTGAAAAGAACCATCTCCTTGAGGTATTAATTTGGATCTCTTTTGTTCAGGAAACCTTTCTTTTCTTATATGCACCCAAATCCAATCATTTGGTTGAAACCTCATTAATTTTTATCCTCTATTAGCGTTGAATGCATATTGTTCATTCTTTTTTCTTTATTTGTTGTTGAATCTTTGCATGTAAGTCCTTCACAACCTATGATTTTTTTACTACCATCAAGACTAACCCTTTCATCAACAGTTAAAGGAATCAAATCCAATGGTGTTAAAGGATTAAAATTATAAACAATCTCAAATGGTGAATAATTAGTAGTAGAATTCACACTACGATTATATGCAAATTCAATAAAAGAAAAAATAATCTTCCTAATTTTTAAGATTCTTTTGAATGATAGCCCTTAATAATTGATTTAAAATCATGTTTACAACTTCAGTTTGACCATCTGTTTGTGGGTGATAAGTAGTAGAAAAATAAAGGTTTAGTCCCTAACTTACCTCACAAAACCTTCTAAAAGTAACTCAAAAACTTAATATTTCAATCAGACACAATGCTCCTAGGAACACCATGTAGTCGAATGACCTCCCTAAAGAAAAGGTATATGATATTTGATTAGTACTTAAAAGTGCATTCTGATCAAGGTTTTATATCATCATTTTGCACTTGAAGTATCAATAACTCCTTAACTAAAGCATGTTTTATAATAACATATCTAATAATATAAGATACCTTTAATTTATGGTAAATGTTCATCTTAAATGCAGGCTTATCACATAAATGAAAGAATTGATTGATGAGTTGAAGTACTGAAATTGAAAGGACAAAGAGATGGCCAAACTTAGAAAAGAGATGTTGGTGCAGTCCAAACTGGAATATTTTTTGGTAATCGGGTCATATCTGGAGCTGTAGATCTCGGATTTAGGTATATTTTATATGGATGGAAAGGTAAGACATAGGTCTACAACTTTCATGTGGAGTCCAAGATTTAACAAGGCTGTTTTCAAGCCCAAATTGTAGCAACAAAGAAGAAGTCCGAATCTGTCCTGCAGCCCAGACACTGTTCAGTGTTCAGCCCATATCTCGAGTTCTAGAAGTCCAAATGATCTCAAATGTTAACCCTGGAAAGATGAGACAATTTCCTAGAACTTTCATGATTGAAGTTTGTTCAAATTATGACGTTATCAATGACGTTTTTGGCAGACAAGAAGATAAGAATTGTCACCAAGTCAAGATGTGGCCACCCATTCATCAATTAGTCAACAAATCAATAGTTCTGAATTTTGGCCTATAAAAGGAGGCATTTGCCATGTATTTAGGCATCTTGGTCTTCAAATCAAGATCATGCTCTTGCTCTCTCTTTTGTAATACTTAAGTTTTGTTTATTTTAATCTCTTGTTTATGCCTTTCATTTCTTTTTCTTTACTTAGTTAACTTCTTTCTCATTTATGTTCTTATCTTGTTTATTGATGTTTCTTTCTTTCATTATGTGTAGCTAAGTTAATCATGTCAAGGTGAAAAGGGTACAATAATGGTGTAAGAATAAGTATAATATAAACTTAATATGGACCTTAATGTTTAATACTAACATGCTATATATTTGTTATCTTGTTCACTTTTAATACTTTGCTTGTTAAATGGTTAATCTAGATTTATGTTGTATAACACTTGGTACAACAAATACTTGGCACTTTCATAGCCCATATTGTATGGTATAACCGACACCTGAGCTATGAAAGGAACTTGATTTGTTGGTAACATAAGTTATAATCATGAATGCCTGACAACATTTACAAGTATTAGCATTATTCTAATAAGATAACTAATGTAATCATGTTAACAATTTATAATCTGATTGGAACCTCCTTTGTGTGTGGTTTCCAATTGAATAATAAGAGTTTATACTATACTTGTTTGAAATACCATTAGTGGATCCTCTAACCTTGACATTTGTTATTATCATTGTTTAATCCTTACGTTAATCTTCTATCTCAAAGTTCTCATCAACTTCTTCTTCTTCATTTTTATTATTATCATTATTAATAGTATTATTGGTATTACTACTACTACTACTACTACTACTACTACTATTATTATTATTGTCATTATTATTGTTGTTACTATTGTTGTTGTATTATTGTTGTTTATAATTTATACAATTAACCTCCCTGTGGTTCGACCTCGGTCTTGCCGGGTTATTTATTACTTCAACACTCCTGCACTTGGAAAAAGACATCAATCTTTTGGTCGTGTCAATATTTGTCGTATCATCAGTTTTATAGCAAGCAATGAAATATGTCATCTTAGAAAATCTATCCACAACAACAAATATGGAGTCTCTTCCTTTTCTAGACCTAGGTAAACCCAAGATAAAATCCATAGAAATATCAATTCAAGGTTCTTTAGGAATAGGTAAAGGTGTATATAACTCATGAGACTTTACTCTAGACTTAGCCTATCTACAAGTTATGCATCTATCACAAATTCTTTGCATATTTTTTTTCATGTTAGGCCAATAAAAATATTCATGTAAAACTTCTAAAATCTTAGTAATTTCAAAATGCCCTATTAAACCTCCCTCATGAGCTTCCTTTACAAGCAATTCACGCAGAAAAGAATTAGGCACACATAATCTATTCTTTTTAAACAAAAATTCATCATGCCTAAAAAATTTAGCGTTGGTCGAAACTCTACACTCAACATGTATGGTACCAAAATCATTATCATCAATATATAATTCTTTAATTTACTCAAATCCTAACAATTTAGTATTCAGAGTATTAAGAAGAACATATCTTCGTGACAAAGCATCTGAACCATATTTTCCTGACCATGCTTGTACTTAATCACATATGAGAATGTCTCAATAAATTCAATCCACTTGGCTTGTCACCTATTTAACTTACATGGTTGTTCAAATGTTTCAAAGATTGGTGATCCATGTCGCAGGGGGCGCGACGTCCTCTGGCGACGACGGAGGCTCCTTGTCATGCCTCCTGTGTGAGGGGTGTTGTGTTGGGAAGGGTTTTTGGATTTAATCATAAAATTATGATTAATTTTTATAAGTTGCCACCTAGTATTACGGTCACTAGAAACCTTTGGTCTGCGAGAGTCTGGGTAAGGGATTGGTTGTGCAAGGGGAAGACGCATCACCCCCAGTGCACCCTACCTAAGGTAAGTTGCATTGTTGTTTGATTGTTTTTTTCTAAGTCGAGTTTCTATTTGTTGGTCTTTTCTAAGGTTTAAGACAGATCTATCTTCATGAGAGAGTCTCTACCTTATCGGGTTAAATCCTACCCTTCTAAAGCCTGAATTTTAGCATTGCATTTTTACACCTTGTATCTTTAATACTTAAGGGAGTATTTTATCGTGTAATTTTACACCCCACAAATATTAAAGTCTACATCTGGATCATAAAAAAAAATATTGAAAAACGATTTTTGACATCTTGGCCAAACCCTAATGGATAATCATAAACTGGTTATGATATCCATTTTTGGATTAAAAAAAAAACATGAAAAAGATGCAATTTTTGTTTTTGTTTTTTTTTGAAAAATATGCTTGGAAAAATTTTAGAATTTGGCCGTATGCAACAAAATATTTTTTTCTTTTTGAAAATGTTTTAATTTTTTTTAAAATATTTCGGAGTAAAACCGAGTATTTTAATGCTGGATTTGTATTTTACAGTGTAAATGTACAACCCGATATTATGCAAAATTGGTAGAAAAATATTTGAGAAAATCACAATTGTTTTCAAAGGATTTTTGATTTTTTTTTGGGATTTTTTGTTTTTTTAAAAAGAAATATATAATATTATATTATATATTAATTAAATATTATTAAAACAGGTGGGTTGGGCCGACCTATATAAATGGGCCAGGTGCAGCCCAAGGAAAAGGCGGCCCAACAACGACCCAAAATGGTTGGGCCGACCTCGGCCCAGAAGTTTTTTCTCTTTAGGGTGGTTCGACCAACCTCCCATGTTAATTATTTCTGCAGAAACGTGAACAGTTACTGTTCACATTCTGCATGCAACCAAACGGTTGCAGAAGCTGTAGACGGGCGGAGTGAAGTGGGAGGCAACCTTGCGGAGGAGAAGGAGCTACTGTCATTGGCCTGACGTGAAGTGGCTGGAGGTTCTGGTGGAGGAAATGGTGGCCTGAGTCGACTGTGGTGGCTGTAGCTAGAAGAGGAAGAAAAGGAAAGCTGCAGAGAAGAGAGGAAGGCTGGAAGGAGAAGAGAGGAGAGAGTCATGGTGGCTGCTTAGTGGCCGGTTGGATTCCTATGGTGGAGCTGGTGTTTGTGGTGGTATATAGTCTGGGTTTGTTGGTATTCTCGCTGGAGAAGGCAGCTGTGGCAGAGGTGGAAAGAGCTGTAGAAGGCTAACGGGAAAAGTAGGAAAATGGAAACAGGGGGAAGGCTGGTTTTTTGCGAGTTTTGGACCCGATGTTTTCCTCCCTCCGGCCCTCAAATTCACTTTTATTTATAGGCAGTGGAAGAGGGCAATCTTTTCTACAATGGAGAAAAATTTCAGCCCTTGATTCAGATGTGAAGGATCCCAACCGTTGGCTCAAAGTAGGCATGATGCACTGTCAAATTGTCAAATCTGCAGCTGCAGGCTGCCTGAGTTGGCCTCTTTGGGGTGGTGCCATGTCCGTTTATTTGCCAATGAGCTGGTGAAGACCATACCCCGACGTAGAGGGATGTCTGGTGATCAGTTTCGTGCAAGTTTTGGCAAATTTGGTGGACGTTAGGTGCCTTAAATGCACCTGCAAAGAAGGTGACTGAACCAGTTTTTCCGGAAAAATAAAGAGCATAATGAATAGTGTTGTCTGGTCTTTTTTCTAAATGCAAAACGGCACCATTTTGGATTGAATTAGGGATTTTAACTGATATTCAATTTAGTCCTTCATCGTTCAATTTCTTTCAATTGAGCCCCTAATTGTCTCTAAACTTTTGATTTAATACAATTAAGTCCCTGATGAACTTCAATTGGAACCCCGAAGTTACGCGCCTTTTACAATTTAGTCCTTGGTCTCGAGTTTATGCAATTTAACTCCTAATTGACCATTAAACTTTTAATTTCTTCAATTTTGCCCCCTGTTTTTGTCAATCAAGCCCCTTAATTGTGGCGCCTCTTGCAGATTGATCATTGGCTGTGAATTTCTTCAATTTAGCCGCTAATTGACCCCAAAACTTCAATTTTCTTGCAATTTGGCCCCTAATTTCAATTAATTAACTTGGAAAAAATTAAATTTGGTCTCTTAAAATTCCAATCTCCTCAATTAAGCCCAAATTAGGCTCCCAAACTTAATTTTTCACCAATTAAGCCCCAAATAAAATTAATTTGACCCATTTAAAGTATAATTAAGTCCTTGCACTTAATTAAATCCTTCAATTGGACCCAAATTAATTCTTAAACATAATTAAAATTTAATTTGGCCCATGATTAAATCAAATTGGCCTATTAAAAATTTAATTATGTCATTGTACTTAATTTTTATGCAAATTCGTCCAATAATCATTTAATTTGACCTTGAATTTGCATTTTTTCTCCATTCTTGGGGTACAATTAGGCCTTGAATTTCCTTCAAAATTGCAGCTTGATTTCCCAGTCTGCTTTCTCCACGTTGCCAGCCTTTATTTATTTTTTTGATTTTGATTTTGAAAAAAGGTGATTTTTGGGGAATAACCCAAAATTGGGTTATGACAATCCATATACATCACAAACTTCCTTGGCCAAAGATAATATTGTCAGTTTTTCAAAGCCCTTACTAATGCATACAACTCTTTTTCATAATTCGAATAAATAAGAGCTGCACCATTAGAACAACACCAATACTTATTTTTGAAGTATCACATTTAATCTCAAAGGCTTTATTAAAATCAGGTAAAGATAACAAAGATGCCGAGATTAATTTTGATTTCAACAAACTAAACACATTTTCTTGTTCTTCACCCCATTTGAATGGTTAATGTACTAAAATATTTAACAAACCTCTTGTGAAAACTAGCCAAACCATGAAAACTCCTAACTTCTGTAATTGATTTAGGTGTAGGTCATTCTTATTTAGTCTTAACCTTAGCCTCATCCATCTCTATACACTTTGCACTAACAACATAACCAAGAAATATAATCTTATCCATGCAAAAGTCATATATCTGTAAATTAGCATATAAGGATTCCTTTTTAAGTACTTCAAGAACCTGTCTTAAATGTACTATATGCTTATTTAATACTTTACTATAAATAAGTATATCATCAAAGTACATAAGCACAAACTTACCAATAAATACACATAAAACTTGATTTATTAATGTCATAAAGGTGCTAGGTGTATTAGTAAGTCCAAAAGGCATAACTAACCACTCACATAAACCATATTTAGTTTTAAAATCAGTTTTTCATTCATCACCTTCTTTCATCCTAATTTGATGATAACCACTTCTCAAATCAATTTTAGAACACAAATTAGAACCATGCAATTCATCCAACATATCATCTAATCTAGGGATAGGATGTCTATTCTTTACAATGATATTATTGATGGATCTGCAATCAACACAAATTCACCTAGTATGGTCATTCTTTGGCATAAGAAGTACAGAAACTACATAAGAACTCATGCTCTTTCGAATGTAACTTTTTGACATCAACTTTTTCACTTGTCTTTGTAGTTTCTTAGTCTCTTCTGGGTTGCTCCTATAAACTGGCCAATTAGGTATAGCTGCTTCTGGCACAAAGTCTATTTGATGCTCGATTTCTCTAATCGGTGACAAACCACTATGTATCTCATCTGGAAAGATATCCTCAAATTCCTGCAAAAGAACTTTAGTAACACTAGGAACACAAAAATTTAAGTTATTAGAATTAAAATATATCTCCTTATACATAAGTAAAATCATGGGCATCTTAGAAAAATAAGCATGTTTAATATCATTAGGTTTTCCATGGAGATTAAAGTGTTTCCTAACTCTTTTTGCACACTCTTCTTTTCTCACCCTTACTTCCTTCTCTCCATTCAAGGCCTCTAACCCTTTTCATTTTCATTTGGTCAAAACCTTCTTCTCCCTTTCTAATGGCCAAAACTTTATCCCTTTTGTTTTTCCAGCTCATGGATAACTTTATATTCACTCTTCCTCACTTCATCACCATGATGTTTTGTCTGGAGTTGTTTTGAATTAAAATCCTTCTTCAACCTCATCTGATCTTCATGCACTTGATTAGGTGACAATGGTGCAAGTGTGTATACTCTATCATTCTTCTCCAAAGAATATTTGTTCTTAAACTCATCACGTTTGGCTTTTGTATCAAATTACCAAAGTCTCTCTAATAATAGATGTGTAGCATGCATAGAAACAACATCACATAAGATTTCATTCTTATACTTACCTACTAAGAATGTAACCAACACTTGTCTATTTACCTTAACAACACCACATTTATTCAACCATTGAAGCTGATAAGGTCTCTCATGCCTTATAGTACTCAAACCCAACTTTCTAACCAAAGTTACACTAACAATTTTAGCACAACTACCACTATCAATAATCATACTACATTGCCAATATGTTCTCTTATAGAAACCAATCTGTTCTTTTATGACCTTTGAAGATGCAGAAATCCTTTTCCCTTTTATGGAAATCAATCTATTCTCTTTAAAGTCATTTGATAGCCCAGTTTGGAGGTATTTCGGTGCTATTGATACTCTTCAGGGTTGGCATCATGGATCAGGGTCTTTCATTGCCAATGCTTACGAGTTCTTTCGGGTTAAAGGATATCCTATCAACTGGCATCATGTGGTATGGGAGTAGTGGTCCTTACCATGGTACAAGTTTATTCTATGGCTTGCTGTCCTAGGTAAGCTGAGAACAAAGGATCGGCTCAGCTTCCTCTCTATTGACTCAATTTGTGTTCTATGTAATCGGGAGGAGGAATCCTATGCTCACCTGTTTTTCAGCTGTGATTGGACTTCATTGTTATGGAGTCGTGTTAAGCAGTGGCTTCGTCTAAAGCGTTCTATGTCTTCCCTATTTGGTGCGCTTCGAGGTCTCTTTAGAAGAAGTAAGAGGTTGCACCAAAGAATTGAGACGAGTTGCTTTCCCTCTTCTTGTGCACTTCATTTGGAATGAAAGGAATAAATGTCTATTTGAGCATGTTTCCAAGTCAGTTGATGCTGTTTTCCAAAAGTTTCAAGTTCAGTTCTTCATGGTTCTTCATTTATATGAGAATCGTGTTTCTTCTGCTTCGTGAATGCATGGCGGTGTCTTGGTCATGCAAGCTTTGCATGAGAGCTATTTACTGCTGTTCCCGCCGGATTGGTCTTGGGGGCTTGTCCCTATTTGGTTTCTCTTTGATTAAAGCTTGTATTTTCTATTATATTTATTTGGTTAAGCTGGGCAACCCTCATAGGATCGGGTTCCTACCCTAACCATCTGTTGTTTTATCCCTGGTTTTTTCTTTTGTTTCGGGAGCCTGTTCCCTTTGTTTTATTTTTTGTTTTATATTCAGTTTCCTATGGGTTCCAGAGTTGTAATTTTTGATTTCTTATATATACTTACATTTGATAAAAAAAATCATACTACATACCTTATTTTGGATTTGGCATCTAGTATGGAAAATATTCTCCCTTTCTTGCTCCACATCATCTTCTTTAACCTAAGTACTCAAAGTTCTCCTTATTACTATGACTTGCCCCTCATTTGCATATTCAACATCACTATCATCCACAAGTGGTGACATATCATCACAATCAGACGTCTCATTAGTAGATTCAATCTCTCCATCATCCCTTAAAATCATGATTCTTTGATTTGCATATTTTAATGCGTAGTGCCTCAATCCCTAACACTTAAAACACTTAGTATCTCGATTATTCTTTGTTTGCATTTGGTTTTAGAATTTTGTTCAATGGCCCAAACTTGTTTCTTTGGGTTGCTAGGTTCGGCAATTTTAGAAGTCACTATTGGTTTTCATTGTGCATTACCCTCTCTCCTATAATTCATCTTACAACTTGAAGAAGAACTTGAATAAGCTCATGGTCATGCACTACTCTTTCTTTTCATCTGTTTCTTCACTTTAATAGGTAAATGGACCAAATCCTCTAAGTCCATATAAGGTTGTAATTCAACCATATTAGCTATGTCTTTATTCAACCTACTAAAAAACCCAGACATTGTTACTTCTTCATCCTCAATAACATTGGATCTAATCATGGCAAACTTTAACTCCTTATGATAGTTTGCAATCGATTAAACATTTCCTTATAATAATGTTTGGAAACAAATCTCTTCCTCATAATTGTCTTTATCTCCTTCCATATACCAATAACTCTCTCTCTATTCCTCCTCTTATCTACCATTAATCTTTCCCACCAAAACCATAGCATAATAAGTAGACTTTATAACAACAAGCTTAACATTCTTTTCTTCAAAATAGTTATGGATATCAAAAATCAGCTCTACCTTTTTCTCCTACTATAAATAAGCTTTTGGATTTATCTTACCTTGGAAAGCTTGAATTTTTAACTGAATACTACCCAAATTCCTATCCAAATCACCCACATCATCAAAATTGCCATTGCTACCACATTTAGCCCTAGGTCGTCTACTCTCTCTTTTTGGTTGAGACTTATAGAGACCATTCCTATATGTACAAAACTATTTATTATGGTTAAAGATATAATTTTTGGCTTTCTCTTTAGAGTTTCCAGCCACACTTTCATTCGTAGGTGAAATAACATTTCTTGAATTTTTCCTAATTTCTTTACCCTTTTTGTTAAGCCCACTTTCAACCCTAGTCTCCAATTTCTCAAAATACTCATCATCTCCCCAAACATAAATTTTATTTGTTGGCGCATTTCATAAATCCCCTCATCTGATGTTTTAATTTTTTTCTGTGAAGATATTTTTTTAACCTACATGAAAATATTAGTAATAAAAAAATTATCTCGCATCACTTATGTTTCACACTATTTGTAGGCTTTTCACTCTGATATGCTCTCTACACTTTTTTTCCACTCTATTGCCTTACTTTAATTCGTAAAAGTAATTGGCAACCTATCAAATAAATCAACAAATTTCACAGTGATTTTATAGAATAAATTTAAAACTCAAGAATCAAGAAGATTATGAAACTTTCAAAATAAAACTACGATGACAAATTCATGAATAACAATATAAATTTGTGCGAGTATAATGATGATTTGAAGACAAAATAAATCCAGAAAGATCTAACACAAATATGAATTATCAAGAACTAAAGATTTAATTAAGGAAAATTCAAGAAACTAAAGAAATCAATTAAACTACCTAATTTATTAAGAAAACACAATCAAGACACAAAACGATTCAAGACTAATGAAATTACTCAAAGATCAAAATTTAAGCAAGCAAACCTTCGGCCAAAATTAAAATTGCAATTCCCCCCCCCCCCTTTTATAAACTTCACAGGAAGATATTGTGATTTCTCTTCTCTTTTATTTTTTTTATTTCTATTTTTTAAAAATATATTCGGCAACAAGAAACATAAAAAAAAATTAATAGGGGTGCGTGATGATTTGCTCAAGAATGCATTAATAAGAATACAAGCTTGTGTTTATGTATTCAACAAATCAAGAAGATTCAAGAACCCTAATTTTTTTTTTATCTATAGTAGAAACTTTCAAGAAAAATAAAGACACAAATTAAAACGATATAACCTCAGATTATATGTGGCTCTGATACCAACTTATGCAAATCCTAGTAGAACTTAATGGAATTCACGAACCCAAGATCCATCTAATCCAAGTTTGAGTATGAAATTGAGTTTATCACAATGAAAAACTGGCTCCAAGGCAACAAGACTATAAACCACCCAATCACAACGCCTACACCTAGAGACAAGCACAAAAAGTAAAAAATCACTACCAAAGATTGGTCAATTCTTTGAAGATTTGAAGTTTAATCAAGAACCAAGAGAAACAATATTTTATTCTGCAAAATTCATTTTCTTCAAATATTCCCCATAAAAATACTTATAACCTGAAAGAACACTAAATGTTTATGTGTTCAACAAATCAAGAAAATGCAAAAACCCTAAATTTTTATTTTTATTTTATCTATAGTCGAAACTTTCAAGGAAAAAAAACAAGAAATATAAAGACATAAATAAAAAAGATATAACCTGAGATTAGACGTGGCTCTAATACCAACTTATACGAAGCCTAATGGAACTTAATAAAATTCGTGAACCTAAGATCCATCTAATCCAAGTTTGAGTATAAAATTGAGCTTAACATAATGAAAGACTAGCTCCAAGACGACAAGACTATAAATCACCCAATCACAACGCCTACACCTAGTGATGAGCAAAAGAAGTATAAAATCACTAGTAAAGATTGATCAATTCTTTGAAGAGATAAAGCTCAATCAAGAACCAAGAGAGATAATATTTTAATCTGCAAAATTCATTTTCTTCAAATATTCCCTATAAAGAGTACTTATACTAGAAAGCTAAATAAGCTTACTTTCCTAATGGGTCACATATAAATCCAATTTAAATAACACCCAAACCAAGCTAAAACTAGCCCAAACTAATTAAAATAAATAACATAAACAAGTTTGAAACTTAAACAAGTGTTGCCACATAAAACAAAGATAGATCAATAGCCTAACTAATTAATATAAGACAAGGTTGGTTTTTCTCGTAATCTACTAGCAGCATTAAAGCTCAATTTCAAATGAATGGTTCTCTCTCATCTTAATAAAATAAAAGGAATTCCATATATCATTTGAATGGCATGGAAGTCTAGTTTCCAGCCGAACTAGAATCGTATCAACATTCGACCTATAGCTCTAGTTATGATCAAAACAATAGAGAAAGGTCAAACTGTCCAATTTGAGTCTTCTTATCTCAATCCTTGTGTAATGGTCCTGGTTCCACCAACAAGCCCTTCTTAAATATGAGTCAGATTAATCAAGGCTTGCTCTTCATTATTTATTACTTTCTTGAAGTCCATCTTAGCCTATGAATCTCGAAGAAGCCCATTGAAAGCCTCTTTGAACCTCTTAGACCTAAACCTTGTCACTAGACCAACTAAAACCTTCAATGGATCCTTTAATATTGCTTCGATCACATTAAATACCCAACCTTTAGAAGCAGTGGTGTGTGGCCCTAAGCGCCGTCAATAGCATGGAGCATGGTTGTCACTCGCTGCACTTTTCCCTCAACATTTTAGTAGCTTCAAAAGGTTCCAGCAGCACTTAACAACTCCCAATTGCCTTAGAAGGTTGATTTCTAAACTCAATAAATTTTTTGAATAATTTTTTACTTTTCTTGATTTTTTGTGATAAATTTTTATGTTATTGTTGGGAATTATTGTTAAATAATGTGTAATATAATTATGACGTATGACACGATCAAAGAGTTGATGTCTTATCCTAAGTGCAGGAGTGTCAAAGTAATAAATAACCCGGCAAGACCGGGGTCGAACCACAAGGAGGTGTATTATATAAAGTATAAATAATAATAATAATAATAATAATAATAATAATAATAATAATAAGAACAATAACAACAACAATGATGATGATGGTGATGGTGATGATGAGTTAAAGAGGACTTTGAGATGTAAGATAAATGTGAAGATTAAACAATGCTAAAAACAAATGTCAAGGTTAGAGGATCCACTAATAGTATTAGAGATAAGTGATTAGTATTTTAGCCATATCTCGAGCTCTAGCGATCCAAATGCTCTGAAAGTTTATGGGTGGAAAGATAAGATGATTGCCAACAACTTTCATGCGGAACACTTTGTCAAATTCTGATTGCATCAATGTCAATTTATCCAGCCAAAATGCTTGAGTGCTGCTGTCCACCAAGTCCACTAAATCAATAGTTGGCCACTACATCAATAATCAATTACCAAATCAATAGTTCTGAATTTTAACCTATAAAAGGAGGCATTTGCCATTCATTTAGGAATCTTGGTTCTTCATATCAAGATCATGTTCTTGCTCTCTCTTTATATTTTTGTAATACTTAAGTTTTGCTTTCATTAATCTCTTGTTCATGCTTTTTATTTCCTTTACTATACTTAGTTAACTTATATCATATTTATGTTCTTATATTGTTTATTTATGTTTTTCTTCTTCATAATGTCTAGCTAAGTTAATTATGTCAAGGTGAAAAGGTTTCACTAATGGTGTTAGGATAAGTATAATATAAACTCAACATGGACTTTAATGTTTATATCCAAGAAAGTTTGCTATTAACATGTCTTATCATTTTTACTTTATTAATTCTTAATACCTTACTTGTTAAATGGTTAATCTAGATTTGTGTTGTATAACACTTGGTACATCAAATACTTGATCCTTCATAGTCTTCGATCGACATTGTTATTATGAGAGGAACTTGATTTGTTGTCCACATAAGTTAGCATCATGAATACCTGATAAAATTTATAAGTATGGTGTTACGTAAATAAGATGATTAATATGATCATGTTGATAATTTATAAAGAGTAGAGCTCGAGATATGGCTAAAATACTGAGTAGTGCTGCTGGTGGACGTGGTGGATAGCCCTAAAGCTCTTGTCTGGATGAAATGTCATTGTTACCATCAGAATTTGAGCAGGTCTTCTTCATGAAAGTTGTTGTAAATTGTTTGTTCCTTCCACCCACCAAATTTCACGTCTTTTTAACTTCTAGAACTCCAGATATGGGTAAAATTCTGAGTCGTGTTTGGGTTGGATTGCAGGACAGATTCTGACTTCTCTTTTGTGGCTAAACTTTGGATTTAAAAACGGCAGATTTGGGTCTTCCACTATTCATGAACATTTTAGGACTATTTCTTATCTTTCTATCCATATAAATTAAACTGAAATACAAGATCTACAGCTCCAGATATGACCCAATAACTGAACAGTGTTCCAATTTGAATTGAATCGGTATCTCCTTTCTAAGCTTCGCCTTTTCTTTGTCATTTCACTTTCAATAGTTAATCACATCAATCAATCCTTTGAATTGTGAGATATGCCTGCATTTAAAATGAGCATTTATGATAAATTAAAGCTATCTTATATTATCAGACTTGTTATTATAAAACATGCTCTAGTTAATGAGTTATTGATACTTCAAGTGCAAAATGATGATATCAAACCTTGATAAAAATGCACTTTTAAGTACTAATCACTTATTTCTAATACTATTAGTGGATCCTCTAACCTTGACATTTGTTTTTATCATTGTTTAATCTTCACATTTATCTTACATCTCAAAGTCCTCTTTAACTCATCATCACTATCATCATCATCATCATTGTTATTATTGTTGTTGTTCTTATTATTATTATTATTATTATTATTATTATTATTTATAATTTATATAGTTCACCTCCCTGTGGTTCGACCCCGGTCTTGCTGGGTTATTTATTACTTTGACACTCCTGCACTTGGGATAAGACATCAACTCTTTGATCGTGTCAATAAGTAAAGAATAAACTCTTTATAAATTATCAACATAATCATATTAATAATCTTATATACGTAACACCATACTTATAAATTTTATCAGGTATTCATGATGCTAACTTATGTTGACAACAAATCCAGTTCCTCTCATAATAACGATGTTGGTCGAAGACTATGAAGGATTAAGTATTTGATGTACCAAGTGTTATACAACACAAATCTAGATTAACCATTTAACAAGCAAGGTATTAAGAATTAATAAGATAAAAATGATAAGACATGTTAATAGCAAACTTTCTTGGATATAAACATTAAAGTCCATGTTGAGTTTATATTATACTTATCCTAACACCATTAGTGAAACCTTTTCACCTTGACATAATTAACTTAGCTAGACATTATGAAGAAGAAAAACATAAATAAAAAAATATAAGAACATAAACATGATATAAGTTAACTAAGTATAGTAAAGGAAATGAAAAGCATGAACAAGAGATTAATGAAAGCAAAACTTAAGTATTACAAAAATATAAAGAGAGAGCAAGAACATGATCTTGATATGAAGAACCAAGATTCCTAAATGAATGGCAAATGCCTCCTTTTATAGGTTAAAATTCAGAACTATTGATTTGGTAATTGATTATTGATGTAGTGGCCAACTATTGATTTAGTGGACTTGGTGGACAGCAGCACTCAAGCATTTTGGCTGGATAAATTGACATTGATGCAATCAGAATTTGGCAAAGTATTCTCCATGAAAGTTGTTGGAAATCATCTTATCTTTCCACTCATAACATTTCAGAGCATTGGGATCACTAGAGCTCTAGATATGGCTAAAATACTGAGTAGTGCTGCTGGTGGACATGGTGGATAGCCCTCAAGCTCTTGTCTGGATGAAATGTCATTGTTACCATCAGAATTTGAGCAGGTCTTCTTCATAAAAGTTGTTGGAAATTGTCGTTTCCTTCCACCCACCAAATTTCACATCATTTTGCGTTCTAGAACTCCAAATATGGGTAAAATGCTGAGCAGTGTTTGGACTGGATTGCAGGACAGATTCTGACTTCTCTTTTATGGCCAAACTTTGGATTTGAAAACGGCAGATTTGGGTTTTCCATTATTCATGAACATTGTAGGACTATTTCTTATATTTCTATCAATATAAATTAATCTGAAATCCAAGATCTACAGCTCCAGATATGACCCAATAACTGAACAGTGTTTTAATTTGAATTTAATCAGTATCTCCTTTCTAAGCTTCGCCTTTTCTTTGTCCTTTCACTTTCAGTAGTTAATCACTTCAATCAATCCTTTGAATTGTGAGATATGCCTGCATTTAAAATGAGCATTTATTATAAATTAAAGCTATCTTATATTATCAGACTTGTTATTATAAAATATGCTCTAGTTAAGGAGTTATTGATACTTCAAGTGCAAAATGATGATATAAAATCTTGATAAAAATACACTTTTAAGTACTAATCACACCCCCCAACCAGCTTATTACTAGTCCTTAGTAATCAAAGCGTTAAAATAAAAAAACAATTTGCAAGTTCCACAAAGCAAGGCATTCATCATTTAACTTCTATTAATCTATCCAAGTAAATAAACTCTCATTAAATTTATATATATCTGCTCAATACCTCTTATACAAAATATTAATAAACCTTCTTTTTTTTTATGTGCTCAAATGTATGAAAACATAGATGATGGGGCTTTTATTGGAAGAAACCAATATTATGTTCTAATGTTTAAGGTTAACTTCCTCGGGTTGGGATTATTATCCTTTTCTTTTTCTTTCTTTTTTCTTTTTTTTTATATACATATAACTTAAAACACAATGCATCTTTAACCCATGTAATGAGCTTTCGGCTAATGACTCCCAAACCAGTTGGTCTTAGGGCATTAAGTGTTGAGACACCCCTTCGAGCTTAATAACTTGGGTTGCAGATACTGATACGTAGATAGTGCAATGTTTGATTCCCTTAAGCTTTTCTCCTCAACCCATGTAACAAGCGTTGGGCCAATAACTCCCAAGTCAGTTGACTTTAGGGTATTAGATGTTAAAACACCCATTCAGGCTTAATTGCTTAGATTAGGGAGGCTACGAAACCAAACTTATCTACGTTTTTATTATTATATTTTTTTTTCAACTTTTTTTATTTTTTTTAATTATATACTATCCCTTTCCCTTAGTTGTTACCTTTAACAAAAGAACATAAATAATGTAATAATCCAATGTGCGACCCATAATGATATGTTAAAGTGTATGTATGAAAATGAAGGTTTAAGAATACTTGTTCAATTAGTATATAAGCAGAATCAATTGATAATAATGTGAGAGTTTGTAAACCTGAATATTTCAAGAAGTATTATGATAGACCTTGTTAAGAATGTTTACTAAGATGCGTCTCAAGAGTTACTTTAACAAAAGAACTCCTCGACTCTGCCATCTTAGTAACAACGGTTTTGCAAATAGAAAACATAGTTAGTTAATTTTTTTTTTAGTATCAATCAACTACTACCCTTTCCCCCCAACCAAAAGGAGACATTGTCCTCAATGTCCTAAGGTAGAAAGATAGAGTATAGAAGACATCACCTGAAACAACAAACACTGACAAACCTAAAACACACTTAAACAAAAATAAGAAATAACAAAACAAAATAAGATGCTATTAATAAAACCAAAAAACATAAGGTTTCACAAGCGAAAGCTCAAATCCAATCTAAGTTTTTTATGGCTTTCCTCAGTTGACCAATGTATGCGACTCATGGAGGGATCAATCATAGGGATGAAAGATTGTAGTTGGTCAATCAATTGTTCAGTAGTAGCAGCAGAGATTATAATTTGTCATGCCGAAGATGTTAGAAATTCCTGTTCCACAGCTTGATCAAGAAAAGACAACAATTTATTATAAAAACCATTAACATTTAACAAACCTATAGGTTTATGGTGAATGTGAAGTTGGGCCCAGGAGGAAATATGAAAGATCTCTTCCAATGTGCCCAGACCACCTGGTAAGGCAATGAAGGCATCAACGTGTTTAAACATTGTATTCAATCGTTCAATTGTTTTTCCAAGGAGGTCCTTTTTTGTTAAAGTTTTGGGGACGACCTCTAAAACTTGACTGCCTCCTAAAAATGCAGCTATTGACACACCCCCCATGAACCCAAGGCTGCCTCCGCCATACACTAAATGAATCTTTCTCTCAGGTAATACTTGACCAAGATGATTTGCTGATTCTAAAAACTCTTTTTCTTTCCCAAGACTGGATCCATCGAAAACACAAATATTTCTTATTTGAGGACTTGAGGAACCTGCCATTTCTACACACTTCCATATCTGTTAAATGTGTGGGTTGAGTAGAAATGAAGGGAAGGAAGAGAAGATTTTATAGATGAGAAATTGAAAAAGCAATCATACCACCTATATAAAGGCCAGCTGAAGTCTCTCTCTCTCTCTTTCTCTCTCTCTCTCTCTCTCTTTTTTTCTCTCTCTTTTTTTTTTTTAAATGTGTATGTACAAGCAGTTGTGATTGTGGCTCACATCTTCCCTTGGTTTTACGTCTAAGAACGGCTTAAACGCCCTCTATGGGTTGGGGATATGCTTCCCATCCAATTTTCTTAAAAACTAGCAAACATGGTCTTTTTTAGTCAAATTCCTAAGACTATGTTGAGCATGTTCCTTATGAAATTGTGGCCATAAATCATGAATTGCATGATGCACATCTCCACCAGGGTACGTCTCAAGAGTCAACAGAAGATTATCTAAAGAGTCCTTACTCAGGCCATCCTTAATGAACTGTATTTTATCTTCACGATTTAAAGATACAATTCCTAAAGAACGACATTTTGCATTACAAGTCCATCTGGCACATCTGTGAGAGACTTGCAGTCGTTTTGCACGATGTTTTTTTTGCAAAAGTGCTTTTACCAGTTCCAGGCATGTATGAAATAAAAGAATTAGAGGACTCACCTGATAATTAGCTAGCGAATATCTTCAGGAATTCCATGGTTCATTAACAATCGCAATATTGCACATCTAGCACGGTAAATTGTTGTAATCGCATTCTGAGGCAGAGCAGGAAAATACCTTTTCAATTTTTCAAGAGTGGTGTCCATTTTTTTTAAGATGAGAAGTGGAAAAGAGATGCAAAGAAGGGAGAAAGAGCAAAGAATTGCACAAATATATACATAGATATAAGTTATCATGGGAAACTAAAAGAACCGACTTTAAGAGTCACGGAGTACCGTTATCCGCCATTTGACCTGGGTGAGAGAAACTAGCAAAACAAAGGTCACACCAAAAAGAAACACAAAAACAATGTGAGAAAAAGAATCAATCTTTATATACAGGATCACCCAATTCAATAGAGTCATTTTCAACTGAAAAATTGTCAAAGTAAACTTTCAAACGATGTCCATTTACCTTGAAAACATTTCCATTCTTTGGATTCTCAATATCACAGGTCCTATATGGATACATATGTTTCACAATAAAAGGACCGCTCCATCTTGATCTTAGTTTTCCAGGAAATAAATGGAGTCGAGAATTATAAAGCAAGACTTTTTGACCAACATTGAATGTTTTTCTCAATATTTTCTTGTCATGAAACTCTTTGATTCTTACTTTATGAATTCTTGAATTTTCATATGCATCATTTCTTATTTCCTCAAGCTCATTTATTTGTAATTTTCGCAGCTAACTAGCATCATCAAGATTTGAATTGAAAGCTTTAAGAGCCCAATAAGCTTTATGTTCAAGTTCCACAGGCAAGTGACAAGGTTTCCCATAGACTAGTCTATAAGGTGACATACCTAATGATGTTTTATAAGCAATTCGATAAGCCCAAAGTGCATCATTAAGTCTTAAAGACCAGTCTTTCCTATTAGGGTTCACTGTTTTCTCCAAGATCTGTTTGATCTCCCTATTAGCAAGTTCTACTTGTCCACTTGTTTGAGGGTGATAAGGGGTGGCAACTTTGTGTGTGATTCCATATTTCTTCATTAAAGACTCAAATGACTTGTTGCAGAAATGTGTTCCACCATCACTTATCATGGCTCGAGGGATTCCAAATCGACTTAAAATATTTTCTTTCAAAAACTTTATCACTGTTTTGTGATCATTGTTTCTACTTGGAATTGCCTCTATCCATTTTGAAACATAATCTACTGCGACTAATATGTACAAGAAACCAAATGATAGAGGAAATGGACCCATAAAATCTATACCCCAACAGTCAAAGATCTCAATGACAAGAATATGATTTAAAGGCATCATGTGACGTTTTGAAATAGATCCCAACTTTTGACAATTTTCACAAATCTTGCAGAATACATGCGTGTCCTTGAACATGGTGGGCCAATAAAATCCACTTTGTAAGATTTTTGCAGTTGTCTTTCTTGATGAGAAATGACCCCCACATGCCTCAGAATGACAAAATTTAATGACACTACTTACCTCATTGTCAGGAATGCATCTTCGAAATATTTGATCAGGACAATATTTGAATAAATAAGGGTCATCCCAATAAAAGTTCTTCACTTTGTTCAAGAACTTTCTTTTGTCTTGGGTGCTCCAATGAGCTGGCAAATGTCCTGAAACAAGAAAATTAACAATATTAGCAAACCAAGGCATTGTAGCAATATAAAGTAAATATTCATCAGGAAAGTAATCATTGATTTGTGTGATGTTAGATGTGGAATCTATTGTCAATCTTGACAAATGATCCGCGATAACATTTTCGGTGCCTTTCTTGTCTTTGATTGTGATATCAAATTCTTGAAGTAACAAAATCCATCGCACCAATCTAGCCTTAGAATCCTTTTTTGAAAGAAGATATTTCAAAGCTGTATGATCACTAAAAACAACAACAGGTGAGCCAACAAGATAAGATCTGAACTTGTCACATGCAAATACTACTGTAAGTAATTCCTTTTCAGTGGTAGTATAATTCATTTGAGCACTATTTAAAGTTTTACTTGCATAGTAAATCACATAGGGTTTCTTATCTTTTCTTTGTCCTAAGACAGAACCTACGACATAATCACTAGCATCATATATTATTTCAAAAGGTAATGACCAATCAAGAGGTTGAATGACAGGAGCAGAAGTAAGCAAGCTTTTAAGTTTAACAAAGGCTTTTTCACATTGTTCAGTCCATTCAAAAACATTTTCCTTTGTTAGAAGGTTGCACAATGGCTTAGATATGACACTAAAATCTTTGATGAACCTTCTATAAAAACCAGCATGTCCTAAGAATGATCTAACATCTTTAACAGATTTTAGTGTTGGCAAGTTGACAATTAATTTGATTTTAGATTTGTCAACCTCAATTCCTTTCGATGAAACAATGTGACCCAGTACAATGCCGTTTGTTACCATAAAATGACATTTTTCCCAATTCAGCACAAGATTCTTCTCTTCACACCTGCTCAAAACCTTTTCTAAGTTAGTCAAACAATCATCAAATGAATCGCCAAAAACAGAAAAATCATCCATAAAAATTTCAAGAAAACGTTCAACCATATCACTGAATATGCTAAGCATGCATCTTTGAAACATGGTTGGTGCATTACATAATCCAAAAGGCATCCTTCGATATGCAAAAGTACCAAATGGACATGTGAAAGTAGTCTTCTCTTGATCTTCCAATGCAATTTCAATTTGGTTGTAACCTGAATAGCCATCTAGGAAACAATAAAATTCATGACCTGCAACTCTTTCTAGGATTTGATCCATGAAAGGTAAAGGGAAATGATCTTTTCTAGTCATTGAATTAAGTTTCCTATAGTCAATGCACATGCGCCAACCAGTAATAGTCCTAGTTGGAATTAACTTATTTTTCTCATTTGTTATCACAGTAACTCCAGACTTCTTGGGTACAACTTGGGTAGGACTTACCCATTTGCTGTCAGAAATAGGATAAATGATTCCATTATCTAAAAGCTTAATGACTTCATTCCTCACTACTTCTTTCATATTAGGATTAAGCCTTCGTTGCATTTCTCTAGAGGGTTTAGCATTTTCCTCTAAATAAATCTTGTGTGTGCAAATCCAAGGACTAATTCCTTTTATGTCAGCTATGGTCCATCCTAATGTATTTTTGTGCATTTTCAGAGTTTGTATCAACTTACCTTCTTGATGTGCATTAAGTTTGGAAGAGATTATTACCGGAAAAGTTTCATTTTCTCCCAAAAATGAGTATTTGAGATTGAATGGTAACGGCTTCAAATCAGGTTTTGGTGGTTGAACACTTAAAGGTACAGACTCAACTGATCGTGGTGGCAATTCTTCTATTTGTGGTCTCCAATTACTTGCCTTTGATTCTTCCTGAAAATAAACCATTTGCAAATCTTCAGATTCATTAAACTCAATGTCACTGGAAGTAGTTTGAAATTGATCATAAACTAATTTCTCAATAAAGTCTACTTCCTGTAAATCATTATCATCTCCAGGTTGCTTGCAAATGTTAAAAACATTCATCTCCAATGTCATGTTTCCAAATGATAACTTTATCAGTCCATTCCTACAATTAATCAATGCATTAGAAGTTGCAAGAAACGAACGTCCTAAAATAACAGGAATTTAATTACATGGTTCAACAAGTTGTGTATCCAAGACAACAAAATCCACAGGATAAATGAATTTATCAACTTGTACTAACACATCTTCAACTATTCCTCTAGGCACTTTTACAGATCTATCGGCAAGTAAAAGAGTTACAGAAGTTGGGTTTAACTCACCTAGATTGAGACTCTAAAAGACTGAATATGGAAGTAAATTCACACTAGCTCCAAGATCAAGAAATTGTAGGACAACCAGGGTCTTTATATTTCAAAGCATTATTGTTCTAAAGAATGGCACTTACTTGTTCGGCTAAAAAGGCTTTCTTTTTCACATTCAGTTTTCTCTTCACAGTGCACAGATCTTTTAAAAAATTAGCATTAGAAGGTACCTGTTTAATAGCATCTAACAAAGGTATATTGATCCTTACCTGTTTGAAAGTTTCAAAGATTTCAGAGTTGTGATTGACTTTCCTTTGTTTGGTCATGGCATGAGGAAATGGAAGTGCTGGCAGGCAATCAGTCTTTTCTTTACAATGTTCAGATTCAACCCCTTCCTTACCCTCGTAGATTAACTCATCATCTTTCTCACAAGGTTCAAGAGTGGGTTTTTCAATAACCTTACCACTGCGAAGAGTGATGACTGATTTGATTTGATCCATGTGTTGGCTTTCGGAATTACTTGCATTTGCATTGTATTGCCCCTTGGGATTTTGCTGTGGTTGAGATGGAAACTTACCTTTCTTTTGAAAACTGAGAGAAGATGTGAATTTTGCAAGAGCATCTTTTAGATCTACCATGGTTTGAGCATTTTGAGTGTTGATTGTCTCCTGCTTTTCAATGAATGCATGCAATGTTTCCTCAAGATTTTTTCTAGGAGATGGAGCATAAGGAGGTGCATATCCATGAGAATTTTGGAAATTATGGTGTGCTTGAAACGGTGGCTGTGAAGTTTGTGCATTATTGTTACCACTCTTCCAACTGAAATTTGGGTGATTTCTCCAACCAGGGTTATATGTTTGCGAGTATGGGTTATGATTGGGCCTTTGGAAACTATTTAAAGTATGTGCTTGTTCATGGAGGCATTCTTTGAAAGAAGGTAAAGTTGGATAGTCATTGGTTGCATGTTCATTCATTTCACAGATTTGACACACAATGTCTTGAACAGATTTTGATTGACCACTCTTTTTAAATTCAAGTGCCTCGACTTTTCTAGCTAAAGATGCAAATTTGGCTTGGAGGTCATGATCTTCCCTAAGGTTGTATATACCTCCACTAGATGTATGAGGTTGAGTTTTACCTGGTGCCTCATAACTGCCTGAAGTGTCCTAATTTTGAGCATTTTCAGCTAGCAAGTCTAGGTACTCCATTGCTTCATCAGGGTCTTTATTTTCAAAAGTTCCATTGCACATCAATTCCACCATTTGCCTATTTTTAGGTGTTAACCCTTCATAAAAATGTGAAACCAATCTCCATGTTTCAAAACCATGATGAGGGCAAGTATTAAGCAAATCTCGATACCTATCCCAACATTGGTAAAATGTTTCTCCTGGTTTTTGAGTGAAAGTGGTGATTTGTCTTTTGAAAGAATTTGTTCTATGAGATGGAAAAAACTTCTTTAAAAATTGTTGTTGCATTTCATCCCAAACACGAATGGATCCTGACCTAAGATTTTGTAGCCATGTTTTAGCTTTATCTTTTAATGAAAAAGGAAAAAGCTTTAATTTGATGGTATTCATGCTACAATTTAAGTCATTATAGGTGTTACAGACTTCTTCAAATTCTCTCAAATGCAAGTATGGATTTTCTAGATCTAAGCCATGAAAAGAAGGTAAAAGTTGAATAATGTCTAGCTTAAAATTAAAGTGAGATGCATCAGGAGGGAAAACTATACATGAGCGTGCACTTGTTCTTGTTGGATTCATGTGGTCTCTTAGTGTTCTAACTCGATTATTCTTATTATTCTCATTATTCTCATTATGAAGTGATTGCTTATTTTCTGAAAATGATGAGGATACCCTACAAAGTCTACCACTTAATGTACATGACCAAACTCTCATGCACGTGTAGAAAGAGAATAAAAGGAAGAAGAAAACAAAAGAAAAAGAAACAAAACAAAAGAACAAAAGTTAGATATAAGAAAAGTGAAAAGTGAAAATAAAATAAATATTATAATTTAGACAAGAATTTACCTCCCCGACAACAGCGCCAAAAACTTGACACAATCAAAGAGTTGATGTCTTATCCCAAGTGCAGGAGTGTCAAAGTAATAAATAACCCGGCAAGACCGGGGTCGAACCACAGGGAGGTGTATTATATAAAGTATAAATAATAATAATAATAATAATAATAATAATAATAATAATAATAATAATAATAATAATAATAATAAGAACAACAACAACAATAATGATGTTGATGGTGGTGATGGTGATGATGAGTTAAAGAGGACTTTGAGATGTAAGATAAATGTGAAGATTAAACAATGATAAAAACAAATGTCAAGGTTAGAGGATCCACTAATAGTATTAGAGATAAGTAAAGTATAAACTATTTATAAATTATCAACATAATCATATTAATCATCTTATTTGCGTAACACCATACTTATAAATTTTATCAGGTATTCATTGATGCTAACTTATATTGACAACAAATCAAGTTCCTCTCATAATAACGATGTCGGCCGAAGACTATGAAGGATCAAGTATTTGATGTACCAAGTGTTATACAACACAAATCTAGATTAACCATTTACCAAGCAAGGTATTAAGAATTAATAAGATAAAAATGATAAGACATGTTAATAGCAAACTTTCTTGAATATAAACATTAAAGTCCATGTTGAGTTTATATTATACTTATCCTAACACCATTAGTGAAACATTTTCACCTTGACATAATTAACTTAGCTAGACATTATGAAGAAGAAAAACATAAATAAACAATATAAGAACATAAACATGATATAAGTTAACTAAGTATAGTAAAGGAAATGAAAAGCATGAACAAGAGATTAATGAAAGCAAAACTTAAGTATTACAAAAATATAAAGAGAGAGCAAGAATATGATCTTGATATGAAGAACCAAGATTTCTAAATGAATGGCAAATGCCTCCTTTTATAGGCTAAAATTCAGAACTATTCATTTGGTAATTGATTATTGATGTAGTGGCCAACTATTGATTTAGTAGACTTGGTGGACAACAACACTCAAGCATTTTGGCTGGATACATTGACATTGATGCAATCAGAATTTGACAACGTATTCCTCATGAAAGTTGTTGGCAATCATCTTGTCTTTCCACCCATAAAATTTCAGGCATTTGGATCACTAGAGCTCGATATATGGCTAAAATACTGAGTAGTGCTGCTGGTGGACGTGGTGCATAGCCCTCAAGCTCTTGTCTGGATGAAATGTCATTGTTACCATCAGAATTTGAGCAGGTCTTCTTCATGAAAGTTGTTGGAAATTGTCTTTTCCTTCCACCCACCACATTTCACGTCATTTTGCCTTCTAGAACTCTAGATATGGGTAAATTTTGAGCAGTGTTTGGGCTGGATTGCAGGACAAATTCTGACTTCTCTTTTGTGGCCAAACTTTGGATTTGAAAACGGCAGATTTGGGTCTTCCACTACTAATGAACATTATAGGCTTATTTCTTATCTTTCTATCCATATAAATTAAACTGAAATCCAAGATCTACAGCTCCAGATATGACCCAATAACTGAACAGTGTTCCAATTTGAATTGAATCGATATCTCCTTTCTAAGCTTCTCCTTTTCTTTGTCCTTTCACTTTCAGTAGTTAATCACATCAATCAATTCTTTGAATTGTGAGATATGCCTGCATTTAAAATGAGCATTTATCATAAATTAAAGCTATCTTATATTATCAAACTTGTTATTATAAAAAATGCTCTAGTTAAGGAGTTATTGATATTTCAAGTGCAAAATGATGATATAAAACCTTGATAAAAATGCACTTTTAAGTACTAATCAACGTATGTGTGTTTGAATGATTTGAGCGTAGAAGTCTTTTGGTTTGTGGTTTTTATCTTGATAAAATTTTGATTTAAACTTTTTAATGTCTATTAATTTTTTGTGAGTGAGACATTGTATTATGATGAATTTTATTAAATTTTTAATGTGTGATTGTGTTTAATATGTTAAAAATTTAATTAAGGATTTGATTTTAGAATAATTAAGATTTTTATTGGATTGTGAATTTGTTTTATGAATTGGACATTTATTAATAATTAAATTGTTTTATGTTTTCAAATTGTTAATTTTAATTATGTTGATGTTTTTGTGTGAGTTCTAAAATTTGTGTGTATTTTTATATTTGTTTTTAATTTTTTTCACTATAAATTTTGCATATTATTCTTAAAGGGTATTTTCACATAAAAAAATAAAAAAAAATCTATCATGTTTTTTTGTTAATTGCTTTATATTCCTGATAATTCATGTGTGGTGTGTTAATTGTTTCCTTTTATTGTTTGTGAATATATAAAAAAAATGTTATGTTCTTCCATTTTGTCTTTATATAGTTGATAGTTTTATTGTGTTAACATGTTCTCTCAATTATGGATTGGGTCTGCATAGGCCTAGTGGATATAAATAGCACTTTTCAGACATGTCAGACAAAATACATCCAAATCCCAATTCGCATTATCTATAAAGTTCCAAAGGTATTTTTAACAACCTCAATAAAATCTCTCTTTTTAGGGATAAGCATTATTTTTTTGACATGATTCGTTTTTTAAAGGGACCAATGTTAAATACAGGTTACACTTGCTTTTAGCAATTCCAAAGTAATCTTTATTTTTAGGGATAAATATCATTTTATGTTTTTTAAAAAGACTGATGTTAAATAGAGGTTACACTCGTGTTTAGAAAATTTGACATAATCTCTCTTTTTAGGGATAGGAATCTTTTTTCAACATGTATCTTTTAAAAAAAAAAAACAATGTCAAATACATGTCCAATGCTTGTTTTTAGCAAATTTGACATAATCTTTTTTTTAAAGATAAGTGTTAATTTTTTTTACACGTCTCCTTTTTAAATGGAATCAATATCAAATATGGGTTCAATGCTTGTGTTTAGCAACTTCAATTTAATTTCCCTTATCAAATTATTTTTTGACATGTTTCCTTTTTAAATGGGACTAGTGTCAAGCCCATTTTTAGCAATTTCAATGAGATATTAATGAGATATTCTTTTTATGATTTTACATCAATATTTTTAACGTGTCTTTTGTTTTAGGGATTAATGTTGTGTTTTGACATGTCTTTTGTTTTAGGAACTGATATCATCCTTCAAGACAAATCATGAATAAGTTCAGAATATTAAGCATGGGAATAGATTTAGGAAAACACAAGTAATGATAACTTTTCATTTGAAAGGATGTGTTAATGGTGATTTCTACTTTTTCTTAAGAATAACTATACTAGTGCTTGAATCTCTGAAACTAGTGTTAATTTTAAAATTTTTAATTCCTTCAAATTACTAGATGACGATTCAAATTCTATCATTTTTCCTATATTTACTAAATCCAATAATCCTGAGTCATTGCGATGTCCATCGAGGTGTGATAAGTCTACTAAATGTGGCTCTCATACAAGGGTTGTATCCAACACTACTCTCAGACATTTCATTTACCAATTTCCTCGACTTATGTAGCTGTTAAACTCCAACCTATACTAGCTCCCGTGGACGTGGTTACCCTACTATCCGAGGAAGGACGCCGACCAATCAAGTCGAGGTAATTATACATTTTGTACACTATCTAATCTTAACTTGAATTGCCAAATTTGTAACAAACCAGGGCATGTTGTCTCCCGTTGCTATAAACATTATCATCATCATTTTCTACCACCATTATCATACCAAAATGCTCAAGCTAGTCTCTCCACCAGCCAAAATCAGCAAGCATCTGATTCAGAGTGGCATGCTGACACTAGAGAAACTCGCCATCTAATAAAATAATTTGAACAATCTCAATCTCTGTACCGATAAGTATGTTGGCACAAATCAAATCCTCTTTGGTGATAGAACATGTTTGACTATAACTCATATTGGCATAGTTTCTCTCTCTACACCTTTACAATTTTTTATTCTTGATGTTTTGATTGAAGCAAAAATATAATGTTGAAGACGTCTTTCTTAAATTTCAAACATATGTTGAGCATCATTTTGAAACCAAAATCAAAACTATTCATATTAATTGGGGCAACGAATATAAACGTCTAAACATTCATTTGTTTTTCTAAAAAATCAAGCATTTTTCATTGTATTTCTTGTCCTTATACGCACAAACAAATAAGTTTGAATGACGTCATCTTCAAATTGTAGAAATGGGTCTTACCTTGTTAGCTCACTCTTACCTCCTTAAGTCTTATTGTTAGCTCATTTTGATAGTTTAATATGCCCTGTAATCAATTAATTTATTACACGTGATATTATTATATTCATGTATATATATATATTTATTATTAATAAAAACTTAATTTATTTTTAATATTCATATAATATTAGATTAATACAACTAATATTTGGTTTATGAATTTAGAGTAAAGATAAAGTCCACGAGACAAAAAATACTTTGCAAAAAAAATTATAATGTGGTTATAATTATGGAAAAACATTATTTCTAAAATCTTATTGGTCAATGCTCTATTAAATTCTAGACATTTATCAAAGTCGTAAAGACTAGTATATATTATGTTCTTTCCTTTTTAAAATGAAGCAATTGTTCTTATGAGCTGAGGTATAAGGAATACCTAGAACTAATATGTAGGTGTTTGTCATATATAAGACATGTATACTGAACTAACCTGCATAAGAATTCTATATAGAGAGATTACTTATGTCTATAAAGAATGTTATACTTTGATCATGTTACATGTTATCTTAATCGAGGTAATAAATAAGCAAACATTTGATATAACATGAACTATATGAAGATACTTGAGTGATCAAGAGATGATTCATCACCCTAGGTAAATTAGAGAAAATATTTCATTTATTCTCAAATAGTATTGACTGAGTAACCATTGGCTAAGGTGGAATGAGATTTGAAAAGAGTTAAGTCTTATTCAAATAATCAGTGACAATCATGTAGAGAACAAACATGATTTAACATGACAGACATACTCATTATTTTAATGTTAAATCAAAACATTATTGAAGAAAGGATATTAATTACATTGACAAATTAATCATTTAAAGATTAAGTAAAACCACTAATGACTTTTCTAATATTTTTTGGGATCATGACACATTGTTAAACGATACACCTGATTTTTAAAAATAAATTAATCAATTGTTGAATTGATAATAAATTAAATTGTTTAATTTATTTAAATCTATTTAATTAGAATTAGAATTTATAATGGAGCCAATATTTTAGGAACTTAATGGGTCACACACATTAAAAACCATTAGTTAGAAATTAAACTGAGATGATTTAATTAATTATGACTTGATTAAAATATATTTTAGAAATTAAAAATTAGAATATAATTAATACATGGATTATATCTCTAGACCTAGAAAAATCAAGTAAGGACTTGATTGAGTTAATTTCTAAAATTATACTGAATTAATATATGGATATTGTAGAAGGGAAAATTTGATATATATATTTTTTAATTTATAGTGTTTTTAATATTTCCCTACAAATAGTAAGTTATACCTCTTATTTTTTGGTAGTTGTCTGTTAGATAAAAAAATCACGTAAGTCATAGAATAGAGAGTCAGCTCTCTAGGCATGACAATCAATTTCTTCTAAATAGGGATTTATAAAATTTCTTACTAATGGTTCATGTGTATTACTGATAGAGGTCTAATAATTATACAGCTTATAATTTGCAACAATCTAGTCTTGAAAAATTATTAAATACTGAAAAAGATAAGATGTTTAGAAAATATATTTCTAAAAACTATTGAATAATTTTATTTTATTTGTATATTCATGAACTCATCACATGCTTCATTGCTGAACTACGTCATTTGATTTTGCACCAACTGCTAGGGTACCCACTGACAAGATTCTTGAAATCACAACTACTCCAGCTCAACCTATTTCTTCTTCATTAAGTCTTCTTGATCATTCCCATGTTTCTCAGGAATAACCCTCTAGCAACTCGTAGGCGTATGATAACTCATTCGCAGACCAACAATTTAAAACCAAAGCTTCCATTTCGCTGGCATGTCCTTTACCACAATACTTGTAAAATGTAACTCATCTTTTACGAGGCCAACATCTTTTACTGAAGCCTCTAGACATGCTTCTTAGCGTGATGCAATGAACGGTGAGTTCAATGCCTTAATAAAAGAATGGCACGTGGGATTTGTACTTTACATTCTAGGTCGTGAACCTATGTGTTTTTAGCATACGAGGTATCACAAGTTTCTAGAACTTGTATTTGCAATTGAATCACTGTATGATCAAATTCCACTTTAAAACTGTTTCCTTTTCTTTTTTACCAAAGTTGAGGTCAGATCGCCCACAAAGCAAAATGCCTTGCGTTGAAGGGAACAGTTTAGGGATGAAAGCATGCATGCCAAGATTGGTAGACGACAAACTTAAAAGAGGTGGGGAACTGAATAAGGAAAGCAAAATAGGCAAAAGATTCCTCATTATCGTAGGTGAAAATGAAGGCTAGCTTATTTCAATTCAGCACTTTTATGGGATAATTAGCCTCGGGATTTTTCTTAATTTATATTTTGCTCGCTTTAGTGTTACAATTATGCGCTTTATCTAAAATTTTGTTTTGTTTATAATTAAATCCATGAGCATGAGTTTTATGGAAAAAAGAGAGAATCCCTGGGAAACATGAAAGAAAAGAAAAGGTCGATGGTTGTTCATGTTTCGGTGGTGATAGAAAAATATGTTCTTGATGTTGATGATTTTCATTCAACATGAAAAGTTTTATTGAGATTTTTTTTTTTTAGGATAAAGTAGATTGTGGTTGAGAAATAAAAAGAATTACAACTTGATTTTGTATTTTTAGATCATGTTAAGGGTGTTTTGAGTTGATAGATTAATTTATTAAGCTTTTAAAGGGGGTTTTTTTATTTGTTTTTAACTAAAAATAGGTTGAAAATAATTTTTGAAGTACAAAATGCCCTGACTTTTGAGCGACTCTTTGATCATTGAAATCTGGAGTAGTCTACTACTATAAACAATGTATCATCCACTTTCACGAGAAAAAAAGTTATAGCCTCTTTTTTACAGTATTACTAAACACTCTTCTTTTTACATCTCTTTATGATGATTGTTTTTCTTAAATTTTATTTAGTGGTTTTCTTGTGCATGTTAATTTTTATTTTTGTATAGTTCAATAAAAAAATTCAAAATAATAAGTTATTAAACTCACATGGACTCATAATCCGAGTTATGAGTTTGACAGGTTAACTTGAATCGAATTGAGTCAATCCAAAATATTATTGTCTTGGTATATATAAAAAAGGTTTAAAATGATGTCTTGAATTATTATTATTTTTAAATCTAACCGAGTTTAACCATGTCACATCAGTCAACTCTTACCTGATTCAATTTGAAATCCGAGCTAAACAAGGCCCTTGGTTAGGTGGTGTCCAAGTTAGTTTTCCAATCCAAACTAGGTTTGGTGATACTACCAAAATGTTACCCATGACAATGCACATGTGGTGTATTGTTCTTATATTTTTTTTTTCTTAATGCATCAACATAAAGATTTGTAGGATTTATCATAAAAACAAATATTCTAGCAAAATAAGGCCAACTAAAAAAAATAGAGCGCGTTAACGAGATAAAAGAGTTTTGGTTTGAGGGTTGCCTTACTTAGCCTTATTTCAAATCATATATTTTTTTGTATTTGTTATGATGATTTTTTTTAATATAAAAATTTTTTAAAGGTCTCCTCATGGCATGAGATCAAGTATTTTAATCGTCATTTATCTCTCAGCTTCTCAACTTGATCTTTAATAATAATTAACAATTTTTTTTAAGGATTACTAATGTCTTTAATCCACAATATGTTTGATTAAACAGATAAAAGATTTTTAGTTCATAATAAAAAAAATTCTTGTTGCTACAAAATATGTTGGTAATAGTTACACTCTTTTTATGTTTTTGAACAAGCTTATGATGGAACACGGGCCAATGAACTAGTTAGATACTAATAATAGTGAAATGGTATTGTAAAACGCCGGTTAAAATATTATGATATTAGTAAAATGCTAGAAATTTAATCTGATGATAAAAAAAATGAATAATAACATATAAATATTAAATGATTAGAGATAAAGATTTAAGAGATTAAATTTTAAAGTATGGTAATCTTTACAAATAAACCGAGAAAGGGTACTCGGTAAATGAAAAAAAATTAGTAGAACTAAACAATAGGGCCAAGATTCTAAATATAAATACAAGGGGAATATAAATAGAAACTTTACTTCCTAAAGAAGCCAAGTTGATCGACCATGAGCAGAAGAAAAGAAGAGAAAAAATGAAGCAAATTTAAGGGAAATTCTTGCTAAAGAACACCAAATAGAGATAAATTAAAGGATTAGAGAGAGATTAGGAAGGGATTTAAGCAAGGAAAATGAAGAATATCAAGGGTTGTTTAGTTAAAGGGAGGCCAACTTAGAAGAAGAAAAGGAAGAAAATGAGGGAAAGAAGCGAGTAGAAAACTTCTTTTTCTTATCACTAAAGAGAGATAAATTAAAGAATTAAAGAGAGATTAGGAAGGGATTTAAGCAAGGAAATTGAAGAATATCAAGGGTTTTTTGGTTAGAGGGAGGCCGACTTTGAAGAAGAAGAAAAGGAGGGAAATAAGTGAGTAGAAAACTTCTCTTTCTTGTTCTTATTCCTCATTTTAGTGTGTTTAAGAAGTAGGAACCTTGATTAGATATAATCTTGAGTTATTAACGGAAATTTTATGTTTTGCCTATGGAAATGTTATGAAAAGTAGGTTTGAATGAAGGAATGGTTTCAACGAAGGAATAGAAAATGAAAGAATACATGGTTATAATGAATTGATAAGAATAAATGGAATTTTAGAGTCACTTGAAAATAATTATGATGCAACTTAAAAGATGAAAAGATTAAAGTACTTGATAAGAACATGAAAATTTGTGGAATTTCTTAGATATAAAATGAAAATCAAGTGGAAATTGAAAATAAGACCATTGTATTAAGGATCTTGAATTTGAAATAATGTTTTTGATGATATAGGAAAAGCTGCAGAAGTTACACAAGTATCGAGGATGGTCAAACTATAGTAGATTTTAAATAGGTGCTTAACATCTTAGTAGCTATTAATTCCTATTTTAAAAGTCAATAATGATTGTTATTTTCTTGATATTAATGCTTTTATGGAGTTCGTAAGGATTGACAATTAATAAAATGAAAAACAAAATAATTGACATTTGAGTAAGATGTCAAATTGACTTGTATTCAATTGAGATTACTAGAATTATTGGCTCTCAAATAAGAATGCCAAAATAATTGGCATTTGAGTAAGATTTCGGATTGATTGGTATCCATTTAGAATTACTGGAATTATTTGCTTCCAAATAAAAATTTTGAAATAATAGGCATTTGAGTACGATGTCGTATTGATTAGTTTCTAGTTGGGATACCTAGAAATTATTGGTTTCTAAATGAGAATGCTGAAATAACTTATAGATGTGAAGATTGTTGTGTTTATGGATAACATAATAAGGGTTACAAGATCATTTATTACTTGAAATAAGTAACCGAACAAATCAACTATGAAATAAAATAGTTGATTTATTAAACCATTCAAGTAGGATGGATCGATAGAGAAGGAGAAACTAGTGCAAGAATTTAATTTGTTGTTGGATAAATTAGGATGAAAAGGAATGCAGTAGAATTGGAAATGAATTCTTCAAAATAAATTAATTAAGATTATTTAAAATAATAGTACAGATTAATGTATTGTCATACTAATTCTTGTTTCAAGTCCTTTACAAGATCATCAAGAGTGAACTTTTGTTATCACTTTCTTGTTCTAGTTAATATGAAGGATATGTACATAATTTTGTAGTTATGAATATTGAATTGTAATATTTTAAGTACTTTATTTTCGTATGTAAACTAGAACTTGTAGACTTAAATGTTTTGCTAGAAAAGAACTTGAAATTAAAGTAATAACTGTCTTTTATTTTATGCTTTTATTATTTAAATTCTTTTATCTTTTATTAGTATATTAAATTGATTGATTATGTTAATGGATTGTGTAAATTTCTTTGATGTCAGCACTTGGGATCATGATATATTAAGGGAAACCCGTTGAAATTTCAGTAGAAAAAAATCCCTTGTTATTAAAGATCACGATTTGATATGTTAACTAAAAGTACATATAAAAGTTTGATATTGTTACTTGTATTAATTTGGCGGTTACTATACTCTCAGCACATATAATTAAATAATGTTATTTGCTTTTTTAATAAATATTTTATTTTTATTAAATATTAATATATAAAAAATGAAATACTTAACTTGAATGGGAAAGAATGTTGGAAAGATAAAAAAAATAATATTCAACATGGCTTGCAACAATAGATTGTACTTCACCCATCCCATCTCATATTGATAATTGATTTTATATGCGGGATACTCATTAAAAACTAACAAGAAACCTAAAACGTGTGGCTCTTTTACTATGATACGTAGTGTATAAAGAGAAAATAAGGTTAGATTCATCCAAAATAGGAATTAGTAAGGATTCGGTTGACAGAGGAGAGAAGAAAGGAAGGGTGAGAAAAAAAAGTATGGAAAAAATAAAAACTTGTTTATTTCTATGCCAAAGAGATTAAGATTAAGAATGTTATTATATGAGGGGTTTAATAAAAAAGGTATATTTTAACACAATAACTTTGATCATTGTATTTCTAGTGTTTGTGTTTTTTTATTATAGGATTTTAAAGATATCTTTCGTGATGAGATTCTTATTACGTTGCCATCTTTTACGAGTATTTAAGCACCAAATTGGTCTTGTATCTAAAGCATCTATACCTAAGAGACAAAAAAAAAATCCCGATGAGACAAAAAACTTCAAAGGCAAGTGGAAAAGTCGAATGATACATAAGAGAAAACATGAGTTCATATGCAATTTCAATGTTGTTAGTATCGGAAAAGGATGAGACTTTGAGGATGTGTGTTGATTGTCATGCTATCAATAAAATTACAGTAAAGTATAGACATCTAATTCCTAGACTTGATGACATGTTAGATAAATTACATGTGTTTTATATATATTTTAAAATTAATTTGAAAAGTAGATATCATCAGAAAAGAATGAAAAAGAAAGATGAATGGAAAACTTCCTTTAAAACTAAATATGATTCATATAAGTTGTTAGTTATGCTTTTTAAACTTACTAATATACCTAGTTTTGTGAGATTAAGAAACCATGTTTTGCGAAATTTTATAGGTAAGTTTGTTGTAGTTTATTTTGATAATATTTTAATTTATAATAAGAATTTAAAGGAGCTTGCTGAACATTTAAGGAATGTATTGGTTATTTTACGAAAAGAATGTTTATATATTAGGTTGAAAAAAAAAGAGTTTTGCACGAAAAAGATTGTATTTCTTATAATTTAATTTTATTTTAAAAACATTGTGTATGTTTAATTATTATATGTGTGAATTGTTAATTCATGAAGCTCATTGGGGTGGATTAATAGGAAACTTTAGAGTTTCTAAAACTTTAAATTTTTTGCATGAACACTTTTATTGGCCTAAGAGTGTGTTTTGTATTGTGATAGCTTTTGTGGTTGTGATTTGAAAAAGGTTGTTCTATAAAAAGTATTTTTGGTTGAGGTTGGTTTGGTATTTATATATGTTTGGTTAACACTGTGGTTGAAATTGAAGTTGAACAAAAAGTAGTTTAATGTATTTGGTTAAGAATGCTTTTCAAATTGAGGTTATAAAATAATTTTAAAACATATATATATTAATATTGATGGTTTTTAATTTAAATATTATAGATGTAACTACTGCTATTACATCATGAAATAAATAATACTTTATATAAAATATTATTTTAATACTTTATATAAAATAATGTTTATTGTTTCTTTAAATTATCTACAATTCTATCACGTATGAAATACATATGACAATGACTAAAGTTTTCTTAGTTTCTTAAGCACGCAACAACATCAGGTAAAATATAATCAAGAACAAAATTAGGATTGCGATCAAATAATGCAAATGCTACGTCATCAAGCGATCTCCGTCTAATTTATGTAGTGATACTTTATAATGTTAAACACTAGTTTTTCGAATAAAACACAATTAAAAATAAAAAATAAAATTTATTTTTTTAAAACACTAGTTTTTCGAATAAAACATAATTAAAAATAAAAAATAAAATTTATTTTTTTATTTTACTGGGTCGAATCTGGTTCAATGCATTTAGCTCTGGACCGTAATGTTAAACACTAATTTTTTGAATAAAACACAATAAAAAAATAAAATTTAATTTTTTTAAACACTAGTTTTTGAATAAAACATAATTAAAAATAAAAAATAAAATTATTATTTTTATTTTATTTGGTCGGACCCAGTTTAATGCATTTAGCTCTAGATCGTAATGTTAAAAACTAGTTTTTCGAATAAAACACAATTACAAAAATAAAAAATAAATTTTATTTTATTTTATTGGGTCGGACCCGGTTTAATGCATTTAACTTTGGACCGGACCCGACCCGGTCCAGCCAGAATAATAGAGACAATCTCCACTGTTCACGTGAACAATGGAGATTCTCTACAACAAAAGAGAGGAAAATAAGCAACGTTGTTGCTTGGCAACTACCTTTTCCAACTTTGTTAAACCACAGATTTGGCCATAAGAATTGAAGGGTCCCACCAAAATAAAAGTGGGTTTGAAACATAACCAAACATAAAAAACTGTTGCTGGCTATAACTTCAAGTGCACCTGCATTACCAAACAGCACCTAAGATAAAAAGATATGTGCACAGAATTTGTAATAGTTATATAATATGTAGACAAGCTAAGTCTAAATTTTTACCTTATGGTTTATTTACTTCTTTACTAGTGCCTAAAGAACCTTATGTTGATATATCTATGGATTTTGTGCTAGGTTTTCCTAGATAAAAAAGGGGTAGATGTTCTATTTTTGTAGTTGTTGATATGTTTTTTAAGATGACATATTTCATATCTTGTCATAAAACTGATGATATAACAAACATAACAGATTTATTCTTTAAGGAGATACTTCGGCTCCATGGGGTACCTATAAGCATTGTGTCTGACCATCATGTTAAATTTCTTAGCGAATTTTAAAAGGTTTTGTATCGGAAATTAGGGATACATTATTATTTTTTATTACTTATCATCCACAAACAGATAGTTAAACTGAAGTAGTTAATAGAACTTTAACTACATTATTAAAAACTATCATTCAAAATAATTTAAAAAATTAGAAAGATTATCTATCATTTGTTGAATTTATTTATAATAGAAGTGTGCATTCTGCTACTGATTATTTGCATTTTGAAATTATTTATTGATTTAATCATTTGACTCATTTGGATTTGTTTCCCTTATCTATTGATGAAATGGATAGTCTTGATGGAAATAGAAATGCATGGGTAGTAAAGGATCTCCATGAGAATATGAGGTGGCAAGTATATAAAAAAAAACAAATGAGCAATTTGCATTTAAAACTAATAAAGAGCAAAAGATGATTATATTTTAACCAGGTGATTAGGTTTTGATGCATGTGTAAAAAAAGAAGTTGATGCCGAAAGGAGATTGACCATTCCAAACCTTGAAAGAATTGATAATAATACTTAAAAAGTGGATCTACTAGGTGAGTATGGTGTTAGTGTTACTTTCAATTTTTTTATGTCTCTTTGTTTGATGTAGGTGGTGCTTCGTGAATGAATTTTTTTTAGGAGTAAGGGGATGATGCATCTCAAACTACACCAAAGGATCCATTAAAAGTTACAATTGAGTCAATTACAAGATCAAGATTAAAGATGTATTCAATGAGCTTATTTAGAGTATTTGGACCAAGGTGAATTTCAAGGAGACTATAGCTTCAACAAGTGATGATCAAACTTTATTCGTTCTAATTTATGTGCAAGAAGGCCTTAAACCATCTACAACATGGCCTAATAATTTTGCAATGGTGGGCTAATTAATTTCGGTTTTAGAAGTGATTTTGGGCTTATTTTTTCTAATACACAGTTTTACTCTAACAAGCATACTTTTCAATCTAACCATTAGATTGGGTTGAAATTTTATTACAAGTTTTCAGAAATCTTTTTTTATATTGGGTTAAAATTTCAAAGCCATCAAACATCAAGAAAGCCTGCAATAGAATCTATTACACAAGAATTGTATTGTTTCCTAATTGATCTGGGGTTCTTTTTCCTATTTTATTTATAAATTTTTATTATTTTTTATTATTATTTTTTCTAGTATTATTTAGAATGTTTTTACATATTATAAATATGGTTATTTATCTGACATTTAGGGTTTTTTTTCAAACTTTGATTTTAATAATTATTATTGTGTGTGAGGTTTTGCTCTTACTTTTTAATTCTTCATTGAACTACTCTGACTTATTAAAGAATTAACCAAGCTTCATGTCTTCTTTTATACTTCTTGTTCACATATTTTTATAGACATTTGATGGGGGTTTCATTACTTATAGTCTTGGTGCATCGGTACAAGTTATTGTTGTATCAAGATCAATTATAAACCTGATCTTAGCTTTCTTGGAAATAATCGATTTGGATGTGGATTTCAAGATCTTTATATCCATGAGTTTCGCATCACATTCGATTCTTGGTTTGTTTTCGAATAAGGTTATGATATTCTTTTTATGACATTAGCGGACACTTTTTTTTTTCACAACCTCTTGCAATGATTTTTTTCCTTAAATTTTATTTAGTGACTTTCTCTTACATGTCATTTTATTTTTTGTATAATTAAATAAAAAATAAATTCTAAAAAAGTTATTAAACCCAACCGGATCTATGGCTTTAGTTGCAGGTTTGATGGGTTAACTCGAGTCGTGAGTGTAAGGGTTAAGACGAGTTAACTCAAGTCAACCCAAAGCATTATCATCTCATTATACAGAAAAAAAGGGGTTTAAACGACATCGTGTTAATCATACTATATTTAGACTCATCATGTTAATCATACTATATCAAGTCAACTTTTATCTTATTTAATTTGAAATTCAAGCTAGGTAAATACGGGCGAGAGACCGATAGCAAACAAGTACCGCGAGGGAAAGATGAAAAGGACTTTGAAAAGAGAGTCAAAGAGTGCTTGAAATTGTCGGGAGGGAAGTGGATGGGGGCCGGCGATGCGCCCCGGTCGGATGTGGAACGGTTGCGGCCGGTCCGCCGATCGGCTCGGGGCGTGGACCGATGCGGATCGCGGTGGCGGCCCAAGCCCGGGCCTTTGAAACGCCCGCGGAGATGCCGTCGTCGCGATCGTGGACTGCAGCGCGCACCGTCACGGCGTGCCCCGGCACATGCGCGCTCCGGGCATCGGCCTGTGGGCTCCCCATTCGTCCCGTCTTGAAACACGGACCAAGGAGTCTGACATGTGTGCGAGTCAACGGGCGAGTAAACCCGTAAGGCGCAAGGAAGCTGACTGGCGAGATCCCCTCGAGGGTTGCACCGCCGACCGACCTTGATCTTCTGAGAAGGGTTCGAGTGAGAGCATGCCTATCGGGACCTGAAAGATGGTGAACTATGCCTGAGCGGGGCGAAGCCAGAGGAAACTCTGGTGGAGGCCCGCAGCAATACTGACGTGCAAATCGTTCGTCTGACTTGGGTATAGGGGCGAAAGACTAATCGAACCGTCTAGTAGCTGGTTCCCTCCGAAGTTTCCCTCAGGATAGCTGGAGCTCGGTGCGAGTTCTATCGGGTAAAGTCAATGATTAGAGGCATCGGGGGCGCAACGCCCTCGACCTATTCTCAAACTTTAAATAGGTAGGACGGCGCGGCTGCTTCGTTGAGCCGCGCCACGGAATCGAGAGCTCCAAGTGGGCCATTTTTGGTAAGCAGAACTGGCGATGCGGGATGAACCGGAAGCCGGGTTACGGTGCCCAACTGCGCGCTAACCTAGAACCCACAAAGGGTGTTGGTCGATTAAGACAGCAGGACGGTGGTCATGGAAGTCGAAATCCGCTAAGGAGTGTGAAATCAAATCCGGTTTTGACCTAGTTATATTTAGACTCATCATGTTAATCATACTATATCAAGTCAACTTTTATCTTATTTAATTTGAAATTCAAGCTAGGTAAAAGGCCAATCTTTATTGATATTTGTTCTAATTGCTTTTAATTTTTATTAAATAAGAAATATAAAACAAAAGAGAAATATTGTTTTGTAGAAAAAAGATATATTAATAAAAAAATTATAATAATAAATTATTTTATTTCAATGACATTTAAATTATTCTTATAAAAACATTATATTCATATAATTAATAATCATAAAAAATCATTTTCAATATTTCAATAATTAATATTTTTTCTATATTAAAGATCCCTGGGAGGATTATAAATACGAGTATCAGAATTGTCTCTTTGTAATTATTAGGATTTTGCACACTTTCCGAGAAAATACATGAAAAAACTCACCAATTTCTTTATTAACAAGCATCCAAGGACGCAAGCTCTTCAACAAACATACCAATTTAAAAGTTATCCAACACTTGATAAAGAGACCTTCCTGGCTAAGCTCATCGATTTTATATCTTCAATTAGCTTCTGCAAGTTGGAGTAGGAGGATCCACCTTCCTTCACGCTATCACGAGCCATCCCTGCAAATTCATCTGTCGATTTGACAATCTCGTCACTTTCCATCAAATCCCTTACCAATTTCTCAATCACGGCCCTCTCACACTTGTCTTTCATATCAAAACCAATCTTCCATAACTCGCTAACACACCTACTATTCACTTGTTGGTCAGCAATCATGGGCCAACAAATCATTGGAACTCCTGCAAATATACTCTCCAATGTGGAGTTCCATCCACTGTGAGTCAAGAACCCTCCAATGGCTGGATGGGCTAGGACCTCTTCTTGTGGAGCCCAGTCCACTATGCATCCCCTCTCCTCAGTTGCAGCTTTAAGTTCCACAGGAACCTCACTAACACCATCTTCTCCCAAGATTAAGTCAGATCTTATGACCCAGAGGAATGGTTTCCCACTATTCACTAAACCATGCCAAAACTCCAATAGTTGATCACGAAATAGACCAACCAAGCTGCCAAAACTAACATATATTACCGATCTTGACGGATGAGAATCAAGCCACGTTATGCAGCCTCTGTCTTCTTTCCACAAGAGACCATTGGAGGAAGTTCTTGCGGAGGGGCTTTTAGCAAAGGTATCGAAGAGACCTTGTAGAGGACCAAGAGTGTAAATCTTGGAAAAGAAGGAGCCAAGTTTAGAGACCATAGAGGCTTCGAGTCTATCAAAGGTATTAAGTATGAGACCAGATGCTCGTGGCATAGCTGCAGTTTCCTTGATGAAGAACTGCAAAAGCGGATCATTAGCTTCTTTGAGTCTGCAAATGCCTGGGAGGTCTCGACACCGGAGAGTGCCTTCCAATCCAGGAATACATGTAATGGTCTTGTCCATGTCTACGTCTCCTGGAATATTATTACCAGCGTTGATGTGTTTTTTTTTTTAAGAAATTCATGCATGAGCTACATATAAAGTGGGATTAACTTTTCTTTTCCTAACAACAGCATAAACAGGAAGGAAAAAAAGTGATAATTTATTTATATTTGAGAAATTGATAGCTTGATATTACTCTAAATCAATTACTATGGTTTTCTGTTGATCTGCAATTGAATTATTCTCTCTCAACCTTATCTATAAAAATTATTTTCTTATAGCTACCTGTGGGTTTTTCACTCACTTTCATGAACATCTTGAATCATCACCACATGTAGAAGAATTGGTTTTTAATTATGTGAGGTTGACAAATCAATTATTGATCCCACTGGATTATAGTAGAGATTACTCAAAATCAAAACAATAATTAGGAGGAATAAACAAGTTTGATATACCTTGGAATGGAACTTCGCCTTCTTCAATGAGTTTTGTGAGATGGAAGTAAGTCCAAGTGCAACAAGCACTGAATGTTCTAAAAGTTATGACTGGAATTGTGAGCTCCTCGGCAATATCGATAGCAAAAGACATGATCCCATCAGCTATAATACACGTCGGAGGCTCCCACCGGCCATTTTTTTGCCCAAGATTAACCAACAAGTTGCGAAATTCTGTCCTGGTCTCATCTCTATTAGAGATTAAAAGTTGAGAGATGCTTGAGGCGGAGCGAGGATGATCGGATGGGAGACCATCAGGGATGGACCTGAATTGAAACTTGGGGAAGCGACAGTACATGGTGGCTATGTTTGTGGAATGTTCAAGACGATGCTGAACGTGATTGGAGTTGATGAAGGTGGCTTCAAAACCAGCTTGGCTAAGAAGCTCCGCTAGCATGAGCATTGGTTTGACATGACCTTGTGCAGGGAAGGGTAGGAAGACTACGTGAGGGACAACAGGCTGGTCCATGGTGGAGCTTCGATTTGGTCTAAAAACCATGATCCATCAAGATTATTTAACGGAGATGACAAGGCTATACATTGTTGTGACTTGAGACCTGAAAATGGATAAAAAAATAGCTGACGGGTGGCCTTTATTTGACTATTCTAAAACCATAACAAAGGGAGACTCGGATGAAATTAAAATCTTTTTTTTTTAGATAGAAAGAAAGACACCGTCCATTCCAGTGGTTGCCAAAGACAAAAGAAATGGGGATTGGGGCGAGTGTAGAATTATTGAGAAATGGAAAAATTGCGGGTGGAAAAGGTGAAATAAAAATCGAGGAGGCCAGCAATGAGTGGGGGACACAGAAGAAATAAAAGGAAAACGAGAAGATTACGATGAATGATGATTTATTGTAGTTTCATATCAAATATATTATAAAAAAACATTTAAAAATAATTTCAAACACATTTACAGCACCCTTGAAGCAAAGAGGAGAAAACAAATAAGTCTAGTGGCCATTGACTTTGAACAAAAGGAGGCCATTCAGTGAATAAAAAGGGGGGAACGGAGTGCATAATTCCAAATTTTTGTTTTAAAAAAATAAGAAGCTAAGTAGAAGAAGGAACCATTTTTTTAGTAGTCTTTCCTTGGCAAGAATTATTCTGATACCATTCTTCAAGAAAAAAGAGAAAAGGTGACTCTCTCCCATCTTCATTTGGTTCACTGTTAACCAACACAAACCACCTTCTCTTCTGGTGACAGCCTCTTCACTGTTAAACACTTCAACTTCCCCTCTCCATCGCCACCAACAAAGGCTGATCAGCACAGCCCCTTCTTCCTCTCTCTCGGTCAGCAGCAGCAACCAGGGTTGTCTCTCTCACGATCTCCCTCTCCCATCACTGCCAAAACAAACCGGTCATCTCCTATCTTCACCACTGGAACCAGCCACCACAAGACATCCGTAAAACATCCACAAAACAGCCCTGAAACAGCCCCATACCCACGGCCAAGCACACAACAACAACAGTAGCCTTTCCTCCTAAAATCAGCCCACATCGACGACTGAAGGTTAAATCTGTCAATTATCTCTAATTTACTTTTATTTGTATCTTTCATCCAAAAGTACCTTCAAAACATAAAACAAAGAATATCAAGGCATTTTATATATAAAACATAGGCAAAACACTATTTAAATGTGGGTGAAACTATCAAATAATATAGTTGCATCAAATACCCCCACACTTAGTTCTTGCTTGTCCTCGAGAAAGGATAGGTAAAAGCAGATTGAAGTTAAATTAAATTAAATCACTATGACTAATCTTCTAATCTCCCATCAATATCCAAGAATATATGCATTATAAACAAGAATATAATTAAGAAGAATAAAGAGTATAAATTTTCATGAATTTATTTATATGCAAACTTCAAAACTTAATTAATCATCGTGATTTAAATGAAATCTATGTCATGCCAAAGTGATAGGTCCTCTCATTGATATACACTCCAACACTCACATGTTTAAGGTTTATGTGTTTAAATCTCTTAAATTCAATCAATGAATATATTCTACCATAAGCTTGTTCTTTAATCTCATCTCCATTACTAACATATTACAAACAATACATGAATCAAAATGTCTTATTTTCTAGTTGTAATGGGGCTAAGGTAAAAGAGAGTAAAAGAAAAGTTTCAAACCAAAGAAAGTAGAGCATTCTAAAAAATGATATTTCAAACAAGATATTCGATCAAAGCACATAAATTTTCCATCTTTAATCACCAATGCTTAACTTTTTTTTAATTCAAGCTTTTTCAACATAAAATCTTAAGAACATAAAAGAACATTTTTTTCTTTTTTTTCTTTTTTTTCTTTTTTTTTTTATTTTTTTTCTTTTTTTTTACCTTTGGCAACTTTACCCATCTTTTCATCAAGCATCATTTCTTCTTTCTTTTCATATAATTTCCAACTATAATTCCATGAGATATCATAAGTATATGCTCTACTAATCCTTGGCCAGGGGAAAAGAAAAACATATAAAAAGTTAAGGCTTATACATGGATAAAACAAAGAAAAGATAAACAAGCTCAAAAGGGGCTCACTAAGGATAATATGCTTTAGGTTGGCTTTTTGGCTCAAGCGGTTAAAATTCCTAATGCCTTTATCATCTTCATGTATATATATAATGTGAATGTAATCTCAACAAGATATGAAGCAAGTTCTAGAGATACATATCATTGAAAGAAGGCATAATCAAAAAATATAATGTTGAAGGCTCAAAAGCTTACATTGGTATAACACTATAAAGTCAACATGGCATATTCTCAAAATCAATCTCTAAACTAATTAAACCTTAAAACTTACATGCACACTTCTTCATTCGATTTATATCTTCATCTATCTCAATTAATTCTCATATATAATACTCACATTCTCATAAACCAATAGGAGTTCAAAAGATCAAACACATAAATTTTTTTTTAGAACAATAAAGAAAATCAAAATAAGAAAACCAACATTCTCCCAATACCCCCCACACTTAAAATGCGACATTGTCCTCAATGTTGAAATAAAAGAAAAGGAATATAGGAGAATGATAAAAATAAAGTAAAATGCAAAAAATAAAAGATAAGGGAAAAAGAAAGCAAATCTTTTTTTTTTTGTGCTAGGTTGCCTCCCAGTAAGCGCTTTTGTTTTATGTCATTGGCTCGACATGTTGCATACTCATTCTTCATAGATTGGTTCAGCTAACTCCGCAAAAGCGGTGAGTTCTGTCGTCCGACCTTCATATAAAGGTTTCAAGCGATGCCCATTAACCTTGAGTACTTTGTTGGTTTCTAAACTTGTAATTTCAATTGCACCATAAGGAAAAACATTAGAGACAACAAAGGGTCCAATCCAACGACAGCGCAACTTTCCAGGAAAAAGTTTCAAACGCGAATGATAAAAAAGAACTTTGTCTCCAACATTAAAGTCTTTTCTTGTAATCCTTCGGTCATGGAGACTCTTAGTCTTTTCTTTGTAAATCCTTGCATTCTCATAACCATCATTTTATATTTCTTCCAATGTAATTCTAATCTTTTTGGGCACCAAAAGGATAGGCGCCACCCATTCACTGTCTATGATGGGGTGAATGACTCCTGCATCACGGGGAACAGTTTGCAAAGCTTGCAAAGCCAATGCTAATTCATGCATGTTTTGGGGAACACATATATGCCTCTCCATCTCTTTTATCTTGGTAATCATAGCCATAGCTCAAAGCTACGCTTAATCTATCCTCAATATCAAAATCACAAACTTGCTGCACACACTTATCAACTTGGTCATAACATGTGATAGAATAAACATTGTTATAAGGATATGTCATTGCATCATGAAAATTGAATTCAATTTTTTCATCTCCTACCTTCATAGATAAAGTATCCTTACCACAATCAATTTTTGTATTGGCAGTTTTCAAGAATGGTCTGCCAAACAATATAGGAGTGCTGTTTGATGAATCATAAGAATCATGTTCCATATCAAGAATATAAAAGTCGCATGGCATGACCAAACTATCAATCTTGACTAGGACATCTTCTATCACACCAAATGGGTAAACAAAACTACGATCCACAAGTTTTATTACCATGCTAGTTTTATTCAAAGGCTCAAGACTAAGAGAATCATAAACATGTTTAAGCATAACACTAATGGATGCACCTAAATCCCACAAGGCCCTTTTGAAACTAGCATTACCAATAACACATAGGATAGTAAACGCACCTGGGTCTTTTTGCTTCAAAGGCATATTCTTTTGAACAATAGCAAATACAACTTCACCTATACTTACCATTTCATGAGCTTTTAGTTTGAAAGCTCTATTGGTAGTACACAACTCCTTCAAGAATTTGGCATACTTGGGAATTTGCTTGATAACATCAAGCAAAGGAATGTTGAGTTCTACTTTCTTGAAAACCTCTAAAATCTCTTTTTCTTTGTCCTTTTTCTTTAACCTAGAAGAACTCACAGGAAAGGGTGGAATTGTTTTAAAACTGTAATTCATTGAGTGAAGAGTTACCTTTGGAGTGTTGGTCGACGTTTCAGTTTGTAGAGAAGGAGGATGTTCCTTCTTTGTACTCAATTTGGTTTCTATCTCTTCTTCTTCCTCCATCTCAATTTGTTTCGACCTTTTCTCTTCAAGTTCTTTCCCACTTCGCAGCATGATCACACTAACATTCTTTATTGGATTCAATGCTTGGGAGGGCAATTTTCCATTCATTTGTGCTTCTAATTTCCCCACACTTGAAGCTACTTGCCCCATTTGCTTCTCCAAGTTATGAATACTTGACATTGTTTCCTACTGAAAAGACATGACATTTTGTTGCAAGGTCGCAGTGTTAGAAGCCAAAGTTTTCATCATCTCACAAAGATCATCACTGGATGACAACGCCATAACATTGGAGTTTGTGAATGAAGGGGGTTGTTTTGCTTGATAATTCTGTTGGGGCTGAAATCCATGGGGATGGAACTGTTGGCCTTGATTGCCTTGTTAAGGTGGGTTCCCATAACATAAGTTTGGATGATCTCTCCATCCGGGATTGTACGTGTTGGAAAAGGGATCATATTTACTCTAGGATTGTCCGTTGAATCCTTCATCAACTGCATTAACATGTTCAATGTAATCTTCTTGCATTGTTGGGCACATATCTAAGGTATGTCCTTGTAAGGAACATATGCTACAAACTTTCACCTACTGTACATTTCCACAAGCCAAAGAATGCACAAGAGAAGTAAGATCATTAACTTTATTTTCAACGTTAGAAATACTTACCTCATTTACTCGTTTGTTTGCGAAGTCTCCATGCGTGCCAAATTGTTTCGAGTTGGCTGCCATGTTTGAGATCAATTGACGTGCAACCTCGAGTGTCTTATCTACCAATGCCCCTCCACTTGCAGCATCAATGATACTACAGTCAGTAGGCATCAATCCTTCATAGAAATATTAAATGAGCAACTGATCAGGTATTTGATGATGAGGGCATTGAATGCACAGTTGCTCAAATCTTTCTGAATACTTAGAAAGTGTCTCTCCATGAAATTGTCAAATCCCACATATTTCTTTCCTTATGTTGGCAACTTGAGATGCTGGGAAATACTTTTCAAGGAAAATCTTCTTCATGGCATTCCAAATTCCAATGGAACCTGGGAGAATAGAGAAAAACCATGCCTTTGCTGCCCCTTTTAAATAGAAAGGGAAAGCTTTCAACTTAACATGTTCTTTGTTAACTCCATTCAGTTTCATGCCAACGCAAACCATATGGAACTCCTTGAGATGAGTATAAGGATCTTCATCTACAAGACCATTGAATGTTGGTAGCAAATGTATAAAACCAGATTTGAGCTCAAAGTTTACATTATTATCGATGTTGATGCACAATGGTTGATTTTCCACGTTAGGAGCAACAAGCTCCTTGAGTGTTTGTTGTCGTTCAACAGCCATGGTGTTGACGCGAGCTTCCTTTTGTAACCTAGGTAAAGTGTTTTCTATTTCGAGATCCACCTACACTTAAATCTGATTAGTAGAACGGGTTACAGGCATAAATTGTCAAGAAAGCTCAAAAGAAATCAACCACACAAGAGATCGAAAACAATGCAAATTGTACAAAAATCTTATGCTAGAAAACTAAAACTGCCTAAAAACCCTAGAAAACAGTGGAATTTGGCCTCGATATGGTGGGTCAAGTGGTGGCCACTAGCTTTGTTTAGAATGTCGTTTCCCTTTAGGAAACAAAAGGTTGATACCTAATTCCACCAAAAAATCTGTTTTGAACAGTACCGCTATAGAAAATGAACAGTACCGCAGCAAGCAAAAATTCTGTTTCTCTTTTTTTTTAGAAAAATAAACAACAATCACAGCAAATAAAAATAATAGCACAAGAATCAACTAAAATTACTTCCCCGGCAACAGCGCCAAAATTTGTTGCAATGTCGCGGTCGCACAAATTAATTATCCTAGCTTCAAACACAACACATAAAATAGTATAGAGCAAGCAAGGGGTCGATCCCACAAGGAAGATTCAAATTAGATTTTTATGCTAAATGATATGCAATTTGGAGGGGTTTGGACGTTATCTAGGCTAAAGCAAAAGAAAATAGAAAACTATCAAACAAAATTTAATAAAATCAGAAAATTATCAAGAGAACAAACCTTGGTTGCAAGCACACATCCACCTACAGAAATCAGAACTGATCATGGAAACGAAACATCAATTTATATTCTGAATATTTATCTCTTCTTAACATTGATTAGTTAACGGATCTGTCGTATAACTAACCCTAACCATCAAACAACCACAGTGTCTGCACTAGTAATTTAATTCAATGGCAGCCTTAAGAACTAGATAAGTTGATTAATCAAGAAAACATAACTGTCCGCAGTCTATGTTTGATTTGATTGAATGTTTTCCCTAAGATTAATAATGTACATCCACCACAATTATTAAACTCAGTTGCTTCACAAGTTCATATACCACAACTCTAGTTTTAATATCAAACTTAGCAATAGATTGTCTACAATAATAACTTAGAGTCCGCTCTAGCAATTAAAATAAACAATCATAGGAAAAATAAGCATAGGAGAACAAACATATTCATCATATAAACTGAAAAGAAAAGGTAAAATAAATCTCATAGTTCTTGAAATCCGAAGGTTTCCGTGTCCTTACAACCAAGAAAAAGTGTTTAGCATTGCATGTTTGTTGAACAACTAATCAAAAAGAAGGAAGAATGTATAATTTCATGTTTCTTAGAGGAGGGGGGCATTTTTCTCCTCTTGGCTGGCTCCCCCCCATCTCTTCTCTCATTCTTTTTATATCCTAGGAAATCCTAATCTCTATTTTACAAAATAGTCCTCCCTTAAGTAGACTGTTTACATTTAAGTACTTCAATAACTATTTTTCTAAAAAAGGAGAAATAGCCTTGCACGAAATCTTCAAGCTTTGACTTAGAGGAGCTAAATTTCTAAAATAAAAACTTGGATATAGATTTAGATGCTTTGGAACATAATTTGGACTTGTTTCTTCACGAAACCTGTTTGCTGACAGAATTCAATTGTCATCTTTGAAAAATCATATCTCCCTCATATGACATCTTTTTTGATTAAATTTGGAGAGCTTATAGAAATTTGAGTCAGGAATCCAAAACAATTAAGTTTGCATTAATTGGACTTCTGTAGCTCCAGATATTCAAGTTGGAATGGCCGAAGGTCAACACTAGCAGATTGCGAGATTTGACTTTAAAGGCTGCAATTTCCAATTTACTCCTTTTTGCATCTTTCATCCAAAAGTGCCTTCAAAACGTAAAACAAAGAATATCAAGACATTTTATATAAAAAATATAGGCAAAACACTAGTTAAATGTGGGTGAAACTATCAAATAATATGGTTGCATCAGGTGTTGCTATAAGCTAGCCAATTAGGTATAGTTGCTCCTGGCACGAAGTCTATTTGATGCTCAATTCCTCTAATCGGTGACAAACCACTAAGTATCTCATATGGAATGATACCCTCAAATTCCTGGAAATGAACTTTAGTAACACTAGGAACACAAGAATTTAAGCTATTAGAATTAAAGTATATCTCCTTGTACATAAGTAAAATCATGGGCATCTAAAAAAAATAAGCATATTTAATATCATTAGGTTTTGCATAGAAATTAAGGTGTTTCCCAATTTGTTTTGTACACTCTTCTTTTCTCACCTTTACTTTCTTCCCTTCACTCTAGGCCTCTAACCCTTTTCTTTTTCATTTGGCTGAAACCTTCTTCTCCTTTCCTAATGGCCAAAACTTTGTCCCTTTTGTTTTTCCAACTCGTTGATCACATTATATTCACTCTTCCTCACTTCCTCACCATGATGTTTTGTCTGGAGTTGTTCTGAATCAAAATCTTCTTCAACCTTATCTGATCTTTATGCACCTGCTTAAATGACAATGGTGCAAGTGTGTATACTCTATCATTCTTCTCCAAAGAATACATGTTTTTAAACTCATTATATATGGCATTTGTATCAAATTGTCAAGGTCTCCCTAATAACAAATGTGTAGCATGCATAGAAACAACATCACATAAGAATTCATCCTTATACTTGCCTACTAAGAATGTAACCAACACTTGTCTATTCACCTTAACAACGCCACATTCATTCAACCATTGAAGCTGATAAGATCTCTCATGTCTTATAGTACTCAAACCCAACTTTTTAACCAAAGTTACACTAACAACATTAACACAACTATCACTATCGATGATCATACTACATATCTTATTTTGAATTTTGCATCTAGTATGGAAAATATTCTTCCTTTGTTGCTTCACATCATCTTCTTGTACTCAAAGTTCTTCGTATCACCATGACTTGCCCCTCATTTGCATATTCAACATCACTATCATCCACAAGTGGTGGCATATCATCACAATCAAATGTCTCACTAGTAGATTCAATCTCTCCATCATCCCTCAAAATCATGATTCTTTGATTTGCATAAGTTGATGTATAGTGCCTCAACCCCTCTGACATTTAAAACACTTAATATCTCGATTATGCTTTGTTTGCACTTCGGTTTTAGACTTTTGTTAATGCCTGAAACTTGCTTCTTTGGGTTGCTAGGTTCGGCAACTTTAGGAGTAACTATTGGCTTTGATTGTGCATTACCCTCGCTCCTATAATTCATCTTCCAACTAACATATATTACTGAGCTTGACGGATGAGAATCAAGCCACATTATGCAGTCTCTGTCTTCTTTCCACAAGAAACCAATGGAGGAAGTTATTGTGGAGGGGCTTTTAGCAAAGATATCGAAGAGAGAGGGCCGGAGCTAGAATTATTTATTAAGGGGGGCCAAAATTAATATAACAAGATATAATATTTGTTTTAATTTATTGTACATGAGTTGTAAAACAAAACCTACATAATTTAGTTTTATTCAAATAACTTACTACAAACATATAATGACCTTATTATAATGTAAAAGGTTTGGAACAATACCAAATTGAGTCAAAGTAATGAAGTTAATTTCATCTTCATAATGTATCCATCACTTTAATGTTATTGGTCTTTATATCTATCAAATATAAACATACAAAGTATATAAGAAACATTAACTAAAGCGAAGCATTATTTATATTTGATAAACTTTGAAATAAAGCAAAAAATAATAAAGAATGATTCTTACATATTTATTTTAATTGTGCTCGTCGTTCTTTCATAAAATAGAAGTCATTGATTATCATATCAATTGTGAATCTTTTAGAAATTTCTTTTTCTATATAGACAATCAAATAATTTACAAGAAAATCATCATCCATCCAATTGTGAAATCTTGTTTTAACAATCTTTATCGCTGAAAAAGCTCGTTCAATAGTTGTTGTCAAAACAGGAAGAGTTAAAATAAGTTATATCAACCTGTCAACTAGCAGATAAATTGTTGATTTTTCTATTTCAACCAATCCTTGACATAAATCAGCAATCGATGACATGTTCTTTAACTTTGGATGATTGTGTGCATGATTGGATGACATGTTCTAAAATCAAAACATATATCGTGAGAAAAAAATTGATAATTTTGATGGCTCTGCTTAAAACAACACAAAAAAAAAATCTAAACATAATCAAAACAAACCAATAAAATATATATAATTAATTAGCAAAAAATCACCATAACAAGAATTCAAAAAACAATTGGTAGAACTAGCAAATTTGAGAAAAAAAGAGAGAAAATGGTAGAATTATAAAAAAACCTCATCAAATTATTAACAAACATCTCAAAATAAAACAAAAATAAATTTTAAATTTAAGTTACCTTGTTTTATTTAATGAAAGATAAATTAATTGGTGGCTCTGCTTCAATCTTTTTGTAGAAAAATTTTACTTATGATTTGTGTTTTTATTGGCTGCAAGATTTATATTAGGACTACACAATTTAATAACCTTATATTTTTTTTTCTTTTCACGTTGGTCAAGAATAAATAAAAAATTAAAAGTAAAGTTATATTTAATTACTGTTAATAAGGCCACCTTTTTAAAATAAAAAAAATTCTATCAATCAAATTTTTCCATGTCATTTTTATTTTATTTTTACATAAAAATAAAATAAAATTATTATAAATGACTTGGAAAATAATTTATGTGTGTATTTGGTCAATGAAAGGAACCATACATGAAATGCAACTACCTAGAAGATAGAACAAACGTAAAGATAAAAACGAAAAGGCAAACCAGTTTAGAGTGTAAATCTTGAAAAACAAGGAGCCAAGTTTAGAGACTATAGAGCAAGGTTGTCAAAAACATATTTTTGACATGGCACGGAAAATGCAAAATAAACTCGGATCGTAAAAACGGATTGTAAAATCGTAAAATCGTAAGAAATTTTAAAATACATTAAAAAAATAAAAATTCATGCTTAAAATAAAAATTCATACATAGTTCAAGGCTTCAAGCACCTTAAAATACATTTTTCAAATAAAAATTCATACATAGTTTAAGGCTTCAAGCACCTTAAAATACATGCTTCAAATAAAAATTCATACATAGTTCAAGCATCTTAAAATACATAGTTTAAATAAAATTCATACATAATTTAAGTAATTTTTCATTAATTAACAATTAACAAACTTAAAACAAATACTCTACTGGTGTTCAAGAATACGCACATGCAGCAAAACGTCATTTCTTTCCCTTTCTATCTTCACATAATTGCATGATAATTCCATGAGCATTAAAGTTGGGCAGAACAAACAACATAATCAAGCAGATCCATATGCCCCTATGCAATCTCACCACAGATCTTTTAAGCACAAGATATTCCAATTGATTACTTGTTGTGGTGTATTATGACCCTTTGGGACTGCAAATACTTCATTATCAATAGGGATGTCAATAGATGGCCATTCTAACCAAATGAAAGCACTCGTTATCCCAGCATTTACCAGCATTTCCATTCTCGAGAAAGCCCGAGAAGATGATGAACACCAGTATAAGTTGAAGCAACATGGACTGTGTCTTAACAACCTTTAGCATGGTTATTGATCAATCAGCTAATAACAATTCAATAGCTACATCCCATAGTCAATGAAAATAATCAATCACAACGGAAAATCAACAAAAATAGCCTACTATCCATGTTCAACTAGTAATTCTCCTCTAAAACCTTATTTTTCACAAACAAATAATTCAACAGCTGCACACAAAATCAATTCCAATATATCAATCAATCACATGGGTAAATCAACAAAAAAGAAAAATAAACACTACTATCAATTTGGACCAATGGTTTCACTCTAGAACCATATTTTCATTCCAGGATTTCAAAACCTTTTTTAAGCTCTAAGCTCAAATAATCCACACCAACCAATTCTTTGTACAATCGATTTCCAACTCTAAAATCAAACAAACACAAGCCGTTTTGAAATCCTTCCATCATTTACAACTTATTAACAGATCAGAATCATCAAGTTAAACATAGCCCCCTGATCTATCAAAATTTCTTTTCGATTTCATCCCACAAAATCAACATAAAATAATAAAAAAAAACCCACAAAATCCTCCAAATTTCTTCCCGATTTGAATAATTTCATGTTGCATATATTTTTTCTTATCACAGTCTCCTTCTGGTCTATCAAAATCTAAACTTTCATCACCTCTAAATCATTAGCAAACCAAACCGATATTAAACACAATAATTATCAAGAAATTAATTAAATTTAGTTCAACTAATCAGCATATAACAATAAAAAGGTAACATTTTTTTCCAAAACTTTCTCAATAACCAAACAAAATGACATTATAAATGGAACTTACGGTGTGGAGTGTAGACTGTAGAGGAAGTCGTTGATGATGGAAAAAACAAAGATCGTTGCTGATGAAGAATGAACTGTCTGAAGATTGAAGAGCGATGCCGCTGTTGATGAAGAGGAAACTGTGAGCCGTTGATGATGGGGAAGAGGAAGTCGTGAGGCGTGAGTTGTTACCAGGAGAGCGTTGTCATTGTTGATGAAGAGGAAGAGGAAGCCGTCTCAGCGTTAGGTCGTGAGCTGTTAATAGAGAAAGAGATTAGATTTAGGGATTTAGAATTTTTCTTCTCTGTAGATTGTTTGTGTATCAGCAGCTGAAAGAGATGAAAAAACGCGCACATCGCCAAATAGCCGTTGGACAGCTGGAGCGTGGAGGCAAAGGTTACGGGCAGTATATGTTTTCTGCCAAAATCGTTAAAACGGTCCTGAAATCGCGATTTCACCCGATTTCAACGATTTCACCTATTTTCGAGTTTTTTGAACTATTTAGCACGTTAAACCTATATTGACTCGTAAAATCGTATAATTTTATGAGTTAAATCGCGATTTTAACAACCTTGCTATAGAGGCTTCGAGTCTCTCGAAGGTATTAAGTATGAGACCAGATGCTCGTGGCAAAGCTGCAGTTTCCTTGATGAAGAACTGCAAAAGCGGATCATTAGCTTCTTTGCGTCTGCAAATGAATGGGAGGTCTCGACACCGGAGAGTGCCTTCCAATCCAGGAATACATGTAATGGTCTTGTCCATGTCTCCATCTCCTCGAATATTGTTACCAGCATTGACATGTTTTTTTAAAAAAAGAATTTCATGCATGAGCTGCATATCAAGTGGGATTAACTTTTCTTTTCAGCATAAAAGGAATTTAAAAAAAAAGTGATAATTTATTTATATTTGAGACATTGATATATAGTTTGATATTACTCTAAATTAATTAATATAAAGATAATGTATGTTAAATGTTGTGAACTCATGGTCAAATCTTGGATTTAATTTATTATTCCACGATGAAAATAAACAATCGTTTTGTTCATATTCTGAAAATAAACAATTTCTACTTTATTTTTTTAATAATAAAAAAATAACCAGTTTAAACCTTGATGTCACGTTTTTCCTACATAAATCATTACAGTTTCTCGCTGTCTTGCCTAAATTTCCCACTTTTCTCTCCAAAATTGTCTCAAGAAAATCTCTTCACTCAAAATATCCCGCAGATTCTCAGCATCCAGTCACAAAACCCGAAAGGCCAACAGAGCCCACTTTGCCTTTGCTTGCTTTTGTCTACCGAATCTTGATTTTGATTTGATCTGATTAGATTAGATGCTCTTCTTTTAATCTAATCAAAAGCATTAACTTCTTTTAATTTTAAAATACAGCAAGACATTCTTATAAGAAAAATTGAATGTGCGTTGCTTAGAATAGTTACATCCATTAACTTCTATTGAACATTTATAAAACATAACAAAAATATTGGTTTTTTCCGATATTATCCAATAAACTAAAAAAACACTTATATTAAATATTCATTATCAATTATCAACTATCAATGTTCATATATACAAATTTATACATATATAAATTTACGGAAATCACAACTTCACAATAGAATTGATAACAATTAAAACAAACCTGTTAAACAAGCTGTTATTTATTTCATCACAACACATTTAATTCGGTGTAATTCAAACAAAATTTCCACAGTTTACAAACAAATATAATTTGACAAAATCTAAAATAAATTATAACAACTACAAAATTATACATTTATACTACAAGTTTCTTTGACAAATAACAATCAAACAAGTACATACGTTAACAAAATACATATATTAAAAAAACAATAAAATTCACATTTAAATGTTAAAACTAAAAATGATAGATTTACTTACAAAAAATAATAAAATTCACAAGAACGAATATTGTGACCACGTACAAAAGTATAAGAAACTTGAGTGCTTGTGTTGAGAAGAGTGGAGAGTTAGGATGAGTGGTTGGCTGTAGTTTGGGAGAGGAGAGGTGGGATGGGAAAGAAGAAGGGGAAGAAGAAGAAACAGAGAAAGAAAGTGTCGGTAGAGTGGGTATATAATGGTTTTTACCGATGGAATCACCTACGGAACGTATCCATCGGTGATTCCATCGGTGATTCCGACGGTGAAAGTGTCATGTCACTGTACAGCTATCTCGGTTTGAATCCCTCAGTCATTCCATCAGTAAAATCGTCTGAAAAAAATCCACGTCACCACACTGTTGCAACTTTTCAAACAAATTGTATAGGCCATCGGCGATTCGGTCGGTATATACCGACCGTATCACCATTGGATTTTATCTGTCGGTATATACCGATAGATTTTGAGATGGAATTATTTCCATCGATAAGAATTACCAATGAAAAAATTTCATTGGTTTTTGCCGCTTTTCTGGTAGTGTCTATTATACATATAACCAATATAAAGTTACTAAATTCCATGGTTTTCTGTTCATCTTCAATTGAATGATTCACACTCAACCTTATCTATAAAAATTATTTTCTTATAGCTACCCTGTGTTTTTTTCACTCACTTTCATGAACATCTTGAGTTATCATCACATGTACAAGAATTGTTTTTTTAAAAAAAAATATGCGAGGTTGACAAATCAATTATTGATCCCGCTAGATAATAGTTGAGATTACTCAAAATCCAAACAATAATTAGGAGGAATAAACAAGTTTGACATAGCTTGGAATGGAACTTCCCCTTCTTCAATGAGTTTTGTGAGATGGAAGTAAGTCCAAGTGCAACAAGCACTGAATGTTCTTAGAAGTGATGAGTGGAATTGTGAGCTCCTCGGCTATCGATAGCAAAAGACATGATCCCATCAGCGATAAAACACGTTGGAGGCTCCCACCGGCCATTTTTTTGCCCAAGATTAACCAACAAGTTGCGAAATTCTGTCCTGGTCGCACCTCTAGTAGAGTTCAGGAGTTGAGAGATGCTTGAGCCGGAGCGAGGATGATCGGATAGTAGACCATCAGGGACGGACCTGAATTGAAACTTGGGGAAGCGACAGTACATGGCTATGTTTGTGGAATGTTCAAGACGATGCTGAATGTGATTGGAGTTGATGAAGGTGGCTTCAAAACCAGCTTAGCTAAGAAGCTCTTCTAGCATGAGCATTGGTTTGACTTGACCTTGTCCAGGGAAGGGTAGGAAGACTACGTGAAGGGACAACAGGCTGGTCCATGGTGGAGCTTCGATTTGGTGAGGACACAGTATTGAATTGTAATGGATATCCAAGGTCTAAGAACCTGAAAATGGATAGAAAAAATAGCTGATGGGTGGCCTTTATTTGATTATTCTAAAACCCTAACAAAGGGAGACTCGGATGAATTTTTTTTATTTTTTTATTTTTTGAGATAGGAAGAAAGACACCATCCATTCCAGATGATATTAACAGCAATGGTTGGCCAAAGACAAAAGAAATGGTGATTGGGGAGAGTGTAGAATTATTGAGTAATGGACAAATTGATGGTGGAAAAGGGGAAAGAAAAATCATGGAGGCGAGCAATGAGTGGGGGACACCGAGGAAATAAAAGGCAAAAGACGATGATGTTTTTTAAAATAATTTTTTAAGATAAATGAGTACATTAGAATTATTAAAAAAAATATCAAATATATTTATAAAAAAAAAAAAACAGTTTCGAACACATTGACCAATTACCAGCACCCTTGAAGCAAAGGAGTAGAAAACAAATAAGTGTTCAGTGAATTAAAAGGGGGGAACGGAGTGCATAATTCCAAATGAAAAAAAAGAAGAAGAAGAAGAAGAAGCTAAACAGTTTCAACAGCCCCCACAAGCAATAGCAGTAGCAAACTGCAAAAAAAAAAAAAGGAGAGAAGAGGTTGAACTTAAACGGAGCAAGCATTCATTTGCTGCTCTACAAGTGGGGAATCAAAGAGATAATAGAGTAGTTTTCAGACCTTGTAGGAGTTTCCTCCAAAAACAGCGGTAAAGGAAAGAGACAGACTTGAATTGAAAAACCAGGAAAATAGTAAAATTTCAACGAAGCAGAGCTTCCTTTATATGTGTCCATTTGTTGCATCGCCAATGGAGAATCGAAAAGGAGATGGAAAAGTTTCAAATCCATCAAGTACCCAACCTCTAGAAGTGGCAGCGTGTGACCCCACGCATCATCAACAACGTGGAGCGTGGCTATCACTCACTGCACTTTTCCCTCAACATTTCAATAGCTTCTCGAGGTTCAGCAACTCTCGACAACTCCCCATCGCCTCGAAAGATTGAATTCTATGCTCAAAAAAAAAATTGAATAATTTTTTACATTTCTTGAATTTTTGTGATAAATTTTTGTGTTATTGTTGGGAATTATTGTTAAATATTGTGTAATATAATTGTTGCACTTGTTGCGGTGTCCCGACTATACATCTTTTTGTTATGATCCAAGTGTATATGGTGTCTAGAAATAGGCAGGACAAAAAATTCTTATTCTTTATCGGTGAAAAGATAGAATGGAAGTCGTCACTAGATTTTTTATTATTAGAAATCCTAATTGGTCTCAGAGATTAGGCACGGGGACAGGTTGTATAAAGAGAAGGTATTAGCACCCCTAATACGTCTTACCTAAGGTAAGTTGTATTATTTAATTGTCTAATATAACTAAAGTATTATTGTGTTTTTTAATTGTTAGTCTGTCTAAGATTTAAGAAAATGTTTTCTCAGTAAGGAGATCCTTATATTATCGAGTAAAAACCTAATCATTCTAATATATATATATATATATATATATATATATATATATATAAAGAACTACCTTTTTAATATCAAGAATACGTTTTACGCAGAAGTTAGCAATCTCATATACTAAAAGAAAACAAAATAGTTTTTATGGTATTTTTGATAACTTTAATAAACTAGTTATTAAAGCTCAAAATGCAAGCTAATACATATTTTTTTGGATTTTTTTGTATGAAAATACGATATGAATATTTTTTATATTTTTGAGAGACTTGGTCGTATGCATGAAAACAAGATATTTTTTGTTGTTTTTCCATAAATATTTTTGCAACATTTCAGATAAAACCGAGTAATTTAATACTGAATTTGTATTTTTACAATATAAAAATATAAACCAATATTAATAAAAAAAATGGTATAAAAATAAGCGAGAAAACCACAAATTTTTTTGAAAGGATTTTGAAAAAAAAATTTGTTTTTTTATATATAATATAATATTATATTATTGTATCACAATAATATAATGGGATGGGTTTGACCCAATTATATGAGCTAAGCCCATCCTGGTTGGGCCAAAATTGACCCAAAAGAAATTGGGTTAAGGTCAGCCCAAAAAAGTTTTGGGCCAACATCGACCCAAGACAGGGGTTAGGCCACTGTCACCCCAAAAAAGTGTTAGGTCGGTGTCGACCCAATTGTTATTCTTTATTTCTTTTTATGGGACTCGGATGGCACTGGTCTGGCCTGGTAAATAGTGGAAAACTCTCCATCGTTCACTTGCAGAACAGTGGAGGATGATCGAAGGAGAAGAAGAAGGAGGAGAAGGAAGACTGACCTGACGTTGGTGGTGTTGGTGGCAAAATAACTGTGGGGTTTATGCCATCAAAAAGGCATTGTTTTGTCTATCTTTTTTTTTAATAGTGAATGAAACAGCATCGTTTTATTTAAAAGAAAATAGCACCAAAAGTCTATTTCTAAATCATTCATCAATTTTTTATTTGTTCAATCAAGTTATAAATTGAGATTTTGATTTTAAGAATCAATTCAATTGCATCCCTGTCAAATTCAAATGTCAGCCCTAAAGTTGGTTGCATTTTTTTTTTAGTCCTTGGTATTAAATTTATGCATTTTGATCCTCGATTAATCAACAAACTTCCAATTTCTTCAATTTGGCCCCTAGTTCGGTCAATTTCAGCCCCTATATTTATGCATCTTTTCCAGTTTGGTCCTTGGTTTTAAATATCTCCTATCAAGTCTCTAATTGCCTATCAAACTTCAATATTTATGCAACTAAGCCCCTAATTTGACCAAATTAACTTTTAAAAATTATAATTCAACCCTTAAAATTTAATTTATTCCAATTAAAGCCTAAATTAACTTAATAATCAAATTTTCTTACAATCAAACCCTTCATAAACTCAATTAATCTTTCAACAAAATTTAATTGAGCCTTTAAACATCTGATTTTGAATTTTTCTTTCTCAAATTAAAAAGTGAGAAGAACCCTACCATTAGAAAATTCTCAAAAAAAGAAAAAAAAAGGAGAAAGTTCAAACCCTACCATCAGGAAGAATATTTTTTTTAGATTCTGGTTAAAGGGAATCGTCAGATGGGATTTCAGGTTAACACAACTAAAGACATAATTTAAAGGATCGCCAGATCGGGATCTCAGAATGATCAAGTTATATACAGTTTTGATTGTTAGTTCCTGGTTGAAGAGAATTGTTGTAAAGACAGAACTTCAGATCAACCAAGCTTTCAGAAGATCAGTTTCAGGAGTTCAATTTAATTTATCTTTACAAAACTCACCATGCAAAGTCTTTGCTCCGTAAGCATTGTAAAGAGGGGGCAACTGTTATAACTTATTTTTAGGTTATTCCAAAAAAAAATGACAGAATCACATAACGGTGCCATTTTAAACAGCATTGTTCTTCTTCCTCTGGATGTGCAAACAGAGAAAGAACGAAGGAAAGAAGAGAAACAGAGACATAGGAGAAAAGAAGGAATAGAAAAGTAATGTACACAGAGATGAAAAGAAAGAATCATCGGCTAGCAAAAACAGCTTCTTATGTATAACCGCCTCATTCACCAGAAGAACCAACGCAACGTCACCGCCTTGAGCCACCGTTGTCACACGTGTGCGACGTCGCGGCGATCGCCCATCACCCTCATCAGGTACGGTATGTCTATCCATTTCAGCAAATATGGGGAAACAATGAATTCTTGTCTCTTATCGGTGAAAAAACAATGGAATGGGAGTCGTCACCTAGTTTTTGATTACTAGGAACCCTAACTGGTCTCAAAGATCAGGTACGGAGACTAATTGCGTAAAGAAAAGGTATTAACACCCCAAATACACCCTACCTAAGGTTAGCTACATTGTTTTATTGTCTGATAAAAAAATCTAAGGTCTTATCATGTTAGTCCGTCTATGGTTCAAGAAAAGTTTTTCTCGGTAAGGAGGTTCTTATCTTATAGGGTAAAACCTAACCATTCTAATGTCTATAAAAGAACTGCCTTTTTAATATCGGGAATATGTTTTACGTATAAATTTGTAATCCCAGACATTAAAACAAAACAAAATATTTTTTTGATTTTTTTTTAAATACTGGTCAAGTTCTAATGACTTTAATAAACTAGTTATTAAAGCCAAAATGCATGCTATATATATATATATATATATATATTTTTCTTTGTTGTACAAAAATACAATATGATTTTATTTTTTATTTTAGCTTTGAGAGACTTGACTGTGTGCATGAAAACAAAAAAAAAAATTGAAAATCAGGTATTTTAATACCGGATTTTTATGTTTACGATAAAAATACAAACCGATATTAATTAAAATAGCATAGAAAAATACACGGGAAAATAAAAAATTTTCCAAAATGATTTTTGAATTTTTTTTATTGGGCCAGACCCAACCCAAAAGGAGGCTGGGCCAAAATCAATCCAAAAATAAAATCGGGCCTACTTTCTACAGGGTTGGACTCAGCCTAGTTGCGTGGGTTGGGCTGATGATCCAGCCCGTAGTAACCATGGACTGGTTACTGTGTATGAGCACAGTAACCAGTTAATTAATTAGTCGGTTACTGTGCAAATGCACAGCACAGTAACCGGCTAATTATTCATCTTGGATGCAAATGTGCACAGTGCCCGTTCTGCATGCAAGAAGATGAACAATGACTGGCGACTATGAGGGGGAAAAGATTTACTTAAAAGGATGATCTCGAATAGCTGACGGTGATGCTAGTGACCGTTCTCGGTGGTGTTACGGTGGCAGACGATGGTTCCTAGCAAAAAAAAACAATGGTGGCGGGAGTTGGAAGCCCGGTGGCGGTAGCTGGAAGCCCAGTGGCAGCTACTATGCAGCTCCTCCTTCTTCTTTGCAAAGATATTAGCCCCTATGCCTTCTCTTTTATTGCTTTTATTCTGTTTTCCTTCTCTATTCGGTTTTTCTCTTCTCTCCACCCAAAATCCCCCTCATTCTCTTTCTCTCCATTTTTTTTCTTCCTCTATTTGGTCTGGTTTCTTCCCTTCTCAAACCATCCCTTGTTTCTTTCTTTCCATTCTCTTTCTCTTGGTCTCTGCCTCTTCTCTCCCCTTCTTTTCCTTTTTCTTCTGTTTTGACCAAGCTTTTCTAATCTCAAAAACAAACTCCCCCTCTCTGTTTTCTGTTCGTCTGTAAACCTCCCCTATCTCCTTCCTCAAATCATTCCTCCCTTCTCTCTATACCTCTCAGTATTTATAGCCAATGGGAGCGAGAGTAACGTTGTCTTGTCCTGTCATGGTGCAGGGCAAGGTGGCATGAGGCAGCTCTGCATCGTCGCCCATGCCACTGCATGGCATGGTTCTCTTCTTCTTTTGGCGTGGTGACAGTGCATGCATGTGCGAGTGGTGTCAGTAAGGGGACAAGTCGAGGGAATGAGAGAGAGGGTGCGTTGCAGGGGAGAGAAACTTCTTCTTCCCCTGCCTCTGTATATGCAGGGGGGAAAGAAGCATAATGTTGTTTAAACAGCACTGTTTCGTGCTCTCTTCCCTTTTTTTTTTGGTTTTTTCTCCTTTTTTGTCCGGATACCCAAAAATAGGTTACAACAACCATCAACAACATCACCATCACCATCAAGAATAAAAGAAGAAACCGAGAAGTGGCAGAACAGAAGCAGGGAGAAGAAGAAATACATAAAACATAAAGAAAGGAATAAGAACCACCGGCCAAGTAGCTCTCCAGTTTGCAACCGTAATGCCACCACCAGCACCACTAGCGAATGCCACCATGAGCCATCGCAAATCAGCTTCCCACTTTTCTTCTTCTTCTTCTTCAATTTCATTACCTCATATCTACAGTTCGACAAAGTGAATCGTGGAGAGTGAATTAATTCACTCTCCACTGTTCACATTAACAGTAGAGAGATCCTTCATTGTTTGTCCAACCCAGACCAAAATGGTTGGGTCTGATACAGCCTAGTCCAAAAAAAATCCTTTCAAAATGTGTGATTTTCCAACTTATTTTTTTTTATCAACTTTGCTTAATATTGTTTGTATTTTTATACTGTAAAGATACAAATCCGGTATTAAAATACCTGATTTTCATTGAAACATTGTAAAAAATTATAAAACAAAAAAAAATATCTTATTTTCATGCATATAGCCAAGTCTTTTAAAAATTAAAAAATCATATCATATTTCATACAAAAAAAACACAAAAATATGTATTAGCATGCATTTGGCTTTAATAACCAGGTTAAAAAAACACAAAAATAGAACTAGGCCTCTATTCCAAAAATACTAAAAAAATTATTTTGTTTTCTATTAATATCTGAGATTATAAATTTATACGTAAGACATCTTCCCGATATTAAAAGGGTGCTTCTTTTATAGACGGACCAAGAATTAGAAATACAACAAGATCTTAGTTTTTTATCAGAAAAGCATACTTAGGGTGCTAATATCTACACAATCAATCCCCATGTCCGATCTCTGAAACTAGTTAGGATTACTAGTGACCAAAATACTAAATAACGACTCTCATTCCCTCCTTTCATTGATAAAAGATAAGAAATCCTTGTCTTCCCCATTTCTTGATTTCCAGATACATTACATGAAATGGAATGTTACCGCAATGCCGCACACATGCGACAACCATCATGCCAAAATGCTCAAGCTAGTCTCTCCACTAGCCAAAATCAGCAAGCATCTGATTTATAGTGGCATGCTGACGCTAGAGAAACTCACCATTTGATAAAATAATTTGAACAATCTCAATCTCTATACCAATGAGTATGTTGGCATAGATCAAATCCATCTTGCTGATAGAACAGGTTTGACTATAACTCATATTGGCATTATTTCTCTCTTTACACCTCTACAATATTTTGTTCTTGACCAAATTCTTGTTGTTTTATAAATTACAAAAACAAATCTAGTTTATTTTCAAGATTTGCCAAGGGCAATAATGTTTATATTGGATTTCAATTTTATATATATTCAAAACTACTTGGGGAACACCCAACACAAAGATTATTGCAAAGATGGGTTGTATTGTTTTTCACAACCTTTTCAACAAATTATTTCTTCTGATTTTATTGGTGTTTGTGTTTCTCAAATTAGCATCGTCGCTGAGGTCAGGCTTTTTTTTGCATTGTTAAGCGTTGCATGCAAATAAACTTCTTATTGGATCCCATAAGAGATAGTTTATCTATCCTGAATGTGAGATAGCCAATAACTATAATTTGCCATTTTCATTTTCTATTAATTTTCAACTAAACCTTTGAAGTTAATTTATTATGATGCATGAGGACCTATTTTTGTTATTTCAAATTATGGTTTTTGTTATTATGTTTTTTCTTTTTTCTTTTTTTTTGATGATTTTACTAAATTTATTTGGATGTTTTGATTGAGGCAAAAATCTGATGTTGAAGGCATCTTTCTTAAATTTCAAATATATGATGAACGTCATTTTGAAACCAAAATCAAAACCATTCAAATTGATTGGGGCGGCGAATAAAAACGTTTAAACATCCATTTAAAAAAATCAAGCATTCTTCATTATATTTCTTATCCTTATACGCACAAATAAATAAGTTCGATTGAACGACATCATCTTCATATTGTAGAATGGGCCTTACCTTATTAGCTCACTCTTACCTCCTCAAGACTTATTGTTAGCTCATTTTGATAGTTTAATATGCCATGTAACCAATTGGTTTGATACACGTAACATTATTATATTCATGTAAATACATATTTTATTATTAATAAAGGCTTAATTTATCTTTAATATTCATATAATATTATATTAACGAATATAATATTTGATTTATGAATCTAGAGAAAAGATAAAGTCCATGGAAAAAAAATAATTTGCAAATAAAATTATAAAATTGTTATAATTATGGGAAAGCATTGTTACTAAAATGCTCTTGGTCGATGCTCTCTTAAATATTGGACATTTATCAAAGTCGTAGAGACTAATATATATTATGTTCTTTTTTTATGAAAGAAAGTAATTGTTCTCGTAAACCGAGGTATAAGGGATACCTATATCTAATATATAGGTGCTTGTCATAACACATGTATAATAAACTGACCTGCATGAGAATTTCATATAGAGATATCATTTATGTCTATAGAAAGGCTCATGTGATGGTTGTGTAAGTAATTTTTAGACTTGAGATCACTAAGTTGTCTTATATAGATAATGTTATACTTTGATCATGTTACATGTTATCGTAATCGAGATAACGAAAGGGCAAACATTTGATAGAACATGAACTATATGAAGGTACTTGAATGATCAAGAAAGGATTCATACACCCTAGATAAATTAGGAAAAATATTTCATCTGTTCTCAAATAGTATTGACTTAGAAAATATTGGCCCCAGGTAAAATAAGATTTGAAAAGAGTTAAGTCTTATTCAAACGATTAATGACTATTATTTAGATGATAAGTATAATTTAACATGACAGACATATTTCTTGTTTTAATGTTAAATTAGAACATTATTGATGAAAATATATTAATTATACTGAGAAACTAATCACTGAAAGATTAATTAAAACCACAAATGACTTTTCTAATATTTGGGGGATCATGACACGTTGCTAGACTGTACACTTGATCTTCAAATATAAATTAATCAATTGTTGAATTAATAATAAATTAAATTATTTAATTTATTTAATTATATTTAACTAGAATTATAATTTATATTTGAGCTGACATATTAGGAACTTCATAGATCACATATATAAAGAATCATTAGTCATAAATTAAATTGAGATGATTTAATTAATTATGACTTAATTAAAATATATTTTAGAAATTAAAAACTAGAATATAATTAATACAATGATTATATTTCTAAACCTAGAAAAATCAAGTAAGAACTTGATTGAGTTGATTTCTAAAATTATTCTGAATTAATATATGAATATTATTTAAAGAAAAAATGATATTTTTTCAATTTATAGGGTTTTTTATATTTTTCTATAAATAGTAAGTTATGCCTCTATCTTTTTGTGATTATCTATTAGATAGAAAAACTATATAATATAATAGAGATTCAACACTCTAGATATGGCAATCTTTCTCTTTTAAATAGGAATTTAGAAAATTTCTGAATAATGGTTGGTGTATATTACCTTTGAAGACCTGATAATTGAATGACTTATGATTTGCAACAACTCAATATTTAAATAATTACTCAAAATAAAACAAAATCAGATTCTTAAATAATAAATTTTTAAATAACTCTAAATATATCTAATAATAATTTTAAAATTTCTTAAATAATTTTATTTTATTATTTTTATTGTGATTATGATTTTCATGAACTCGTCACGTCCTCGTCGCTGAACTACGTCATGATTTTGCACCAACAGCCAGGGTACCGACTGACAAGATTCTTGAAATCACAACCACTCCAGCTCAGCCTATTTCTTCTGCATGAGGTCTTGTTGATCATTCCCCTATTTCTCAAGAACCCTCTAGCAACTCCTAGGCGTATGATAACCCGTTCGCAAACCAACAATTTAAAACCAAAGCTTCCATTTTGCTGGCATGTCCTTTACCACAATACTTACTTGTAAAATGTAACACATCTTTTACGAAGCCAACATCCTTTCCTGAAGCCTCTAGACATGCTTCTTAGCGTGATGCAATGAACAGTGAGTTCAATGCCTTGATAAAAGAATGGCACGTGATTTGTACTTCACATTCTAGGTCGTGGACCTATGTTTTTTAGCATACGGTATAACAAGTTTATAGAACTTGTAATCGCAATTGAAGCACTATATGATCAAATTTCACTTTTCTTCTTTACCAAAGTTGAGATCAGATCGCCCACAAAGTAAAATGCCTTGCGTTGAAGGGAACAGTTTAGGGACGAAAGCATGAATGCCAAGATTGGTATACGACAAACTTAAAAGAGGTGGGGAACTGAACAAGGAAAGTAGAATTGGCAAAAGATTCCTCATAATTAATCGTCCAAGAACTTCCCCATATTTCATGTGGGGTTTATCATGCACACTTGTTTTTTCAAAGTAAGCCACTGCTGCAACATTGCTTTATTTGTGGAAGGCCTCAGGATGATTTAATTTACATAGAAGACGGAGACTGACTGCTATTTTACGTATCGGGATCAGAGTTTCTTCTTCCTTTTTTCGTTTCTTGAACCTGCATTTCCTCGTTTCTCTTTTCTGGTATGTTTTGTTTTTCTTTTTGCTCTGTTCAATAATCTTTTCTATTGGGTTGGTTGCTGGGAAACTAGATAAGGAAAGATTGTTTCTTTTTCTGATGTAATAATAAATTTATCTTTTCTGCGAAATGATAATTAGTTAACGTCTAGACTGGCTTGCTTTGTTAGTGGAAAACGCAGGAGTTTCAGGATTCTTGTTTTTTTTCCTTCTTGCATTTATCTGCGGACAAACTGTTGAAGGAACCTGCATTTTGTTTCTATCTGTTACTTTACTGATTGGAGCAAGGAAGTACGGATTTTGCATCTGTTTAGACCTTAGAGAGAAATATCAGATTGCAAGGAGATATTTGACCACCTAGTCTGATTGAATTTTCTTCTTCTTCTTCTTTGATGCATCTATAACCAAGTAATTAGTAACGAATAATGTATGATATAGATTTTGACTTGTGTTAAAATAGTGGGAAGTTGAAAATTGTTTTTTCTTTTCAATTGTTTTTTGGTTCTTAGGAACTGAAATGGACAAAGATGCAAAGGGTGGTTCTTGAAAATGGAGTGGGTGGTTTATTATTATCCGAAGGTGTCACTGTTACTTCTCTCAAATTTAGAATAAGGTTTAGTGTCAATAAATCCCAACGATCAGGCATCTAAGTCAATAAAACCCAGTAGCTGTTTTTTATTTCTTTCAGTTTTATACTCGCTGCCCTTTGTTTTCTCCCCATTTCGCGATCATCTGTCAGAAGAAGGTTTATCACTAGTCTTGCTTGCAGGCTATTGTCTTCCTAGCCACTTCTCAATTTTGCCATGTTTTACTTGTTTCCCATTCTGATTCGCTTACAGACATCAGGTGTGACTTAATTTCAGCATCCTAGCAACCTGTAAATCAGTGAACGGTGTAAGAAACTGAAGTTGTCGGAGAGTGAATCAGAACCCTTTTTCATTTATGCTTTTGCAGGTAAAAATGGGTCAGTGAAGTATGAAAGCGTTAAAAATGTCATCAGATGTAAAATCAAGTCGTGCATGCTCGGAACCTTCCAGTGAAAGGGGATTCGGTTTGGACCTGAAGAAGAGTTCTAGATGGCAGAAACATTCCAGGATAGTGAAGGATACAGCTCTTCCAACCCAGGCAAGGCAGAGTCTAAAGCATCAAGGCAAGTTGAAAGCTGAATATTATGATAGTCAGCCATGTGGTGATGTGCCTCATGAACTAAGACTTCATGCAAATGATCGGATCTCAGTCCAACCAAAAACTTCAGGGAAACACCATCAGCTGCACTCTGACAAGATAAAGGCAAGAAAGGATGATGAGCTTGTGAAGTATATGTCAGATTTGCCAGGTTATCTCCAGCGCATGCAGAGAAGTGAAAGCATACAAGATAAGGCTTTGAATGTTGGAGTTTTGGACTGGTCACGTCTAAAGAAATGGAGAATTGCAGCAAGTGATAGCAGTGGTGCATCATTGACTAGCAGCAATTTGCCGAGTAAAATGGCTATGAACTCAGCTACCTCTCCTAATGCAGTTCACAATAATATTCTCAATTACAGAAGCAAGAAGCATCCTTCTCTTTCTTCAAATCTGAACCCTTCTCACAATGACCGTGTTTCTCAACCTGCCAAACCTTCGGTCCAGAATGCCTTGCGCTTTAAAGATTTTGAAACTGCTTCTAAGAGCAGTGTGGATGGGAAGAAAAAGGAACCAAGGACCAACAGGACTTTCAGCAGAAATAATTCGGATGTCATTCTTGAACAGGCGAAGAGAGGATATGTAGATCAGAAGATCACTTCTAAAGTTGGAAGTTGGTCCTCAAACTCAAGATATAATAGTATCTCAATCAGGTCCAAGGTGAATGCAATTGCTTGTGATAGTGCAGCCGAGAAGAGAGCTGGGGAGAGGCAAGGACCAGATGCAAAGAGAAAATCGTTGGATCAGAAGATTACTTCAAGCATCGGAGATTCATCATCACAGTTGAGAAGTCATTATGATTCACTCAGTTTGAAGGAAAAGAATGTTGCTGGTGGCAAAACTAAGAAGGGAATAGAGTTGCAAGAATCAGCTGGAATAGAGGAGTTGCAAGAATCAACTATAGATCTTTCTCCTCAACATCAACCCAGTGAGAACAAGAACATAGTTCTTGATCCAAAAAATTACTCTACAAATTGTTCCCTGCAGGAACTAAGGACACCGGTGGATAAGGACATAGTTCTCCTTGTTCCAAAAAATTACTCTACAAATTGTTCCCTTCAGGAACTAAGGACACCAGTGGATAAGGATTTTACTGAAACAAATCGAAAGAGCTTGTCAGATGACTTTTCTCACGAGGAAGTTCACTCTTCTGAAATTCCTCACTCATGGCCACTTCTTTCTAGAAATAAAACTAACACAGAGCCCCATAAAGTGTTGCACACTGCCATGGTTACACGGAGTGCAGAGATGTCATCTGATGCATCTCGTACATCTGCATGTTCGTATAAGATGCCAATTAGACTGTCTGAAGATAAATTTGCAGAAGAGAGCAGAGTCAGGACAGCAAATGGAAGTGTAGTTGAAACTTCAAATGCATTGGATCAAGAAAAAGTGGAGCTGATGCCTAGAAAAGCCAGACATCCTTCACCAAAACGCTGGTTTAGCTTTAGTTTGAGTCGAATGAGCAGGAGTTTCAGCTTCAAGGAGAGTTCAGCTGTCCCACAGTTCAGCTCCACATACATTTCCATAAATTCTGGTCCCCTGATATCTGAAGGTTCTGCTTGTTTAAATAATTCAAACAGAAAGAAGGCAGGTGGTCATAACAGAGCTAGATCCAGCCCATTGAGAAGGATGCTAGATCCTCTGCTGAAGTCCTGGAGCTCCAGAATACTTCAGTCAGCTGAAACTGGTTCATCAAATGAAAGCTTGAATTTCTTCAACTTGAAGCAATTTGATGCCAAAGAACTGCTTAAGGATGGCAAGCATGAGCCATCGAGAATAAAAGCTCTCCTCCAGCTTACTATAAGGAATGGAGTTCCTTTGTTCAGATTTCTGATTGCGAACAATAGCAACATTCTGGAAGCCTCCATGAACAGGTTACCATCATCTCAAGAGAATGGTTCAGGCTGCGACTATACATTCTATGCCATTGATGAAATCAAGAAAAAGAGTGGCAGCTGGATAAATCAAGGTAGTAAGGAGAAGAGCTGTGGCTATGTGTACAATTTGATTGGCCACATGAAGGTTAATTGCTCTTCTATCTTTGATTTGACTGGAACAGACTCCATTTGCCAGAATAAGGTGAAAGAGTCTGTTTTGTTTGGTGTCGACCAAAGTCAGGCGGATCAGGTAATGCCAAAGTTCATGGCAAATAGAGAGCTTGCGGCTGTTGTGGTCAAAATGCCTAGTGAAATCTCAAGCCTCGACCTGCAGCAGACTGATCAAAATGAAAATTTGATGCACAAGGGCTCCTCACAATACCTTCCAGAAAGTCAATGCTCCGGTAACCTGGGAGAAACCGAACACTCTAGTAGTGCTACTGTCATACTTCCTGGTGGTAACCATAGCATGCCAAACGAAAGAGTTCCTACACCATTGATACATAGGTGGAGATCTGGTGGATCATGTGACTGTGGTGGTTGGGATGTTGGTTGTAAACTACGTATACTCACCAACAGAAGCCAGTGTAGTAAGATTACAAGGACATCCAAAAGTTGCCTGATGTCAGATTGTTTTGAGCTTTTCACTCAGGTACTTTTTTTGCGTTTTAGCTGAGAATTTATCATATTGGCGTTTTCTTATTTTGTGTATCCACCCATGCAGGGAGCAATCCAACAAGACCATCCTATCTTCAGTTTGGCACAAGTGGAAAAGGGGATGTATTCGACTGAATTCAGTTCATCAATTTCTTCATTACAAGCATTCTTCATTTGTGTCAATGTTATAAGTTGTCGGAAATCATATGATCAAGATGGCGGCAATGCTTCCGGCGAAGAATTTCACCAGGAGATCAGCAACTCCAGTAATGGATCAAAGAAGATTCACACCATTTCCCCAGGGCAAACAAATGTGAAATACACTGTAAGCCCCCCTGTTTCCCCATTTGAAAGGATGTAGCGGGCAAAAGTTCTTCAAATGGAAGAGGAGAAATCAGTGTTGGTGGAAGATCTCCTAGACAGTTTCCTGAAATTATGTTAGGCCATCATGATCTTCCATCAGCTGTAGTCACCACTAATATCTTCCTTTTGTTTTGTGTGAAGATAACAATGGGGCATAAAATATACAGCTCTGAAATTCAGAGTACAGTGTTTTTATAAGGCAAAAATTTACATTATCATCACATAACGACTGCAGAGTGCCTCGTACACAAGTTCTTTTGAAACAGGAAAGGTTGTGGCCTTCAGGCACAACTTCGTCCTGTGCTCCACCACGAAGTCACTTCTCTTCATCATCATGAAGTATTTGAAAATCAAATTTTGCAGGGCGCTGAAAAAAAAAAGGGTGTTTGGAACAGTTTTAGCTTTTATTTTTAAATGTTTTTTAAAAATATTTTTGGCTTGAAAATATATTAAATTAATAAATTTTTTAATAATTTTGATATACTAATATTAAAATAAATAAAAATTTAAAAATATACATTTTCAAATAAAAAATTAATTTTAATAACACTCTACACTACAATTTCAAACACTCCAAAATAGGAGTAGTTTGTGGCTAGAAAGGGAAACAAAAAGGAATGATCACCAAAGATTAGGAATCACCGCACTTAACAAAAAGGGATGAACCTCTTTGTTTACAACAGATTTTCGGCACTTACCCTCCTAAGGGTACCCTTTTAACATACACGATACATTGTAGCTTGTAAGATCATAAAAACAATTTTCAGAAGGTGAACATCTCACACAATCTACCAGGTAGGCGGTTGAACAACGTGTTAAGATCACTGGCCCAGGGATGCTGAAGCGTCCAGCATTATAAAGACTGAACTGTAATGCAAGTGAATCTAAATAACAAAAAAGGCAATTCATCTATTGAATGTATTGCGATGATGCTTACAGGTCAACAGGTGAGGCATGGTGAATGGAGATTAACCACTGACCATCAATCTTCTCAAAAACATTTGTGACAAATTGTGCCCCCCAACTGCTGCCTTTTGTTCTCACAAATTCTACACATGTAACATAACCTACATCTCCCCTAAAATGCACTCGAACATTTTTCAACTCAATCTCTAGTGGGAAATCATAGTTCATCCATACAAGCTCCCAGCTTTCCATAACATCGTCGTAACCTTGAATCCCACTCGCACCAGGGTGCACACAACATACATTATCCGCTTTTGCCCAAAGGGATTGCATGGCAGCCAGATCTCCCTTCCTGAAAGCATTATAAAACCGAGCATTTGCTGCCAGTACTGAAGCCTTGCTATCTTCCTGGAGTACTTTAAGGCCGTCCCTGATTCTTGCAGCTTGGGCATAGTTCTCTTCTTCAATGGCAACCTGAAGCTCACGCATTAAGGTCTGCTCATCCAATACAATGCTTTCGCCACTTAACACTTCCTCTGAATCCTCACTTCTTACTTGACATGCTCTTAATGAAAATAAGCGGAAAGGCTGTGCATAGGACTCTGTGCTATACAAATATACAGTTAGAGACCTGCTTCAACCTAGCACTAATTTAGACAGTAGGAATGCAGAAAAACTGATGACCAAAAATAAATTTGAAATGCAGACCCACAATAAAAACTGTTCAGCCATGGCCACTTCAGCAAGTTCCGTTTTGAGGAGTAAATCAAAGACTGTTTGATTAACTTGCCAGTCTTGATTGTTCTTTTCATAGTGTGAGTAATCTACTAATGATGGCGCACCGGGGGGGGCAGAGAAAAATAAACAAAAATGATATAATCAATCTCTGATGACCGTATAGACATTTGCCGCCACCACAAGGGACGATGACAACACAATGTGGAGCATCCATATGGAAGTAACATAAACATCTTCGATCAGATGTTTTCATCACAAAACTTAGCACTTGATAGACTTACTGGCTTCTATATGCACAGCAGTTTACTGGCCCGAGAACAAGGCAAAAAAAAAAAAGCAGAGAAACTTACGGGTTCCTCCTCCAATGTGCAACTTTTTATGAAAATGGAGTCTTCCAGCCAAAAATGTATTTTTCTTCAAGGAAGGTGAAGAGCTATTGTGGGTTCTCTTGAAACTGTCAGTCCATGAACATTGCAGTCTCTTAAAGTCTCCTGTAGCAATGAAATTTACCTACAACATGCAAGCTAATGAGAATTAGAGCAATCTTATATAACCCTCAATTTCAAGTTCGAAAATCTTTTGGTGATAACATCTAAAGAAGAAATTCAATTTCAAGGTGGTAGTGGCAATGGATTGATCAACAAGCAGAATCAGATAAGAAGAAGAAAAAATATTGATGGAGCTAATGAGACTTAGAACTCACTTTGTAGCAAAAGGTAGATCCATGTAAAGCCATGAGTCCGATGGGTTTTTCACAAAACCTAAACAGTAGCCAGAGTTAAAGAGTTAGGTTAGGGTCTTGAAATTTCCGGTAGATCAAATGGAAACAAAGGATAAGGTTGTTTTTCCTCTGTTAAGGACATTTTGAGAAAGATGATAGATGTAGGCTCATCTTTCAAACGGGCTTGGCCTTGAAAATCATAGAAATGGGCTGCTCTGTTTTGTATTTTGATTTGTGCTAAAAAGGTTAACAAAACAAATCATCATGGGCTGTGGATTTTTGAAATTATTTATTTATTTATTTATTTTGTTTGTTCAAGTTAATATATATTAGTCGCCACCTAGTCTTGGTGCTCGTCTCGTTGCATATCAAAATTTAATTTTAATGGAAAAAAAATATGTGAACATTGTTAAGCTTTAAAAAAAAACTATAAATTTTTTTGAAAACTTTATATGCACATGTTAAATAAAATTAATTATAATTATATAAGTCAATAAATATTATAAGAAGCCATAAAATATAACCAAAAACTAACTTAGAAAGTTGAACAATAGATTAGAGAAACATGATTTCACACACCATAATGCTATTTAATTATTTTAGTTAGTTATATGTCAATATTTATTTTTAAAAAAATAAAATTTGAAATTAAATTAAAAAAATAATAATTAAAATATATTGAAGTTGATTTAATATGATATTGTCGACTTAGCAAGTCTAAATATGACATTATCGTTCCATTCAAACTAATTTAATTCAAGATATATTTTCAAGATGTGTTGTTTTATTTCAAAAAACAAAGATTGAGACCATGTGCTTTTTATTAACCCGAGATAACTTGTCTAATCTGTCACACGGGTCTTAAATCTAATACTTTATTTTTTAAAATTAATTTGTTATTTAATTAAATTATAAAAAAATAGACATGCAAATAAATATGATTGTAAAAGATTTTAGATAAAGAAATATAATGAAGGGATGCATAAAAATAGTGCTTGTCAATATTTAAAAAAAATCTATTACAATCCAATTAAAATACAAAGTAAAATTCAATTATATTTTATCAAATAATATCTCAAATGCATTTTTAATTAATTTAAATGAAATTTAGTTAAAAGATTAAAAGAGCCTCTTTGAATTAAAAATAAAAAATATTTTTTTTAATTTAAATTTAAATATAAGAGGGAATAAATTTGAAGGCCAAAAAGAAGTCGGCATCTAGGACCAGGTAAGCCAGCGTGTTTGGCCAATTAAATAAAAAGACAACTTGCTTGGGTCTGCGAAGATAGGCTTGCATGCCTGACTTTTCTTTTGTTTTCTTTTCTTTGGCTTGGATGTCGCCCATCCTTTTTTTGAAAAAAAAAAAACACGATTAAATGACACGTCGCATACAACAATGAACAACATGTCATATACAAAGGAATAGTTTTCGAGCACCGTTGAAAATTAAAGTTAGGGTTTTTATATTCATAAATTATTTTCATCTAAAAATATCTAAAAAACATCCTCATAATTTCAAAAAAAAACATCTTTAAACTCAAAAAACCATAAATTAGTGAGGAAAAAAAACCAAGATCAAGCTAGAAAAAAAATATTTGACAAACCAAATATACTTTTTCTAGTAAAATAAAGAGTTAAAAAAAATCTTTCATCAAATAAAATTCATTAACATCAAGAACAATTTATTTTAAGCTAGGATTTGATTGACCGGCAAACTACTCATTTTAATATGTAAATTACATTGCTTGAATTCACAATAAATCTTTTTACATGCTACAGGAAAAGGTTGAGCCTTTTAATAAATTTATTTTTAATTATAAAAACTCGAAAGAATTCTTGTGTTAGACGAACTTATTTCTTTGTTTTCGTCCCCTTTTCTTTGTTCTTCTTGTAAGCAATGAACAACATCCCACCACCCATCTCATTGCCATTTCCAACAACCCAATGACCCCAAATGCCTTGTGAGATTGCCTTTGTACACCAGCTCTGAAACTTTAGCTGCAAAATACGTACAACTTGATGCCTTCGCTGACAATATATATATATATATATATATATATATATATATATATATATATATATATATAAACAATTGCCAGTTCACATGCCCCTTCTAGATAAGGATTCTTGGTGTTGGTCCGATTTTGAGGTCAAGCCAGGACTTTGTGATATTTGACCAAACAATACACACCAGCTGGTATGAATATTTATTTAAATAAAAAAAAAAAAACTTGATCAAAATAGTCTGTTTTTATATTTTAAAAATATTTTTAAAAAAATTAAATTTTTTATTTTTTTACTTTAAATTAATATTTTTATGTTTTCATATCGTTTTAATATGACGATATTAAAAGTAATTTGTAAAAAATAAAAAAAATATTTTTATTTATTTTTAAACAAAAAAATATTTTAAAAAATAATCCATCCTCCTCACCATGCCTGACAGCTCCAATGCTCTGTTGCGAACTACCGTTAATTTGAAGAATCAAGAGGTTCTCCATGTGCGGGCCGATCCTCTTTTGACGTTTATTATTGACGGCAACGGGAGACATGAATGGAAGGATCTTTTTCTTTTTCTTTTTCTTTTTCTTTTTCTTTTTTCCTACGATGATGACAATGGTGAGTGAACTCGCAGATATAGACGAGTATGAAATACGCTACAAGAAATCCATTTACCAACACATTACATGAACCATATACTGTCGTGGAGAAGCATTATATATAGTTGTATAAAAATGGAACAAATTGAGGTAAGGTCAAAATATGCGAGAGCACTTGTTTTCATTTCATGGAAATTACGGCATGACCCTTCTGGCAAAGCACTGATTAGGAACATCATTCTAAGAAATGAAGAATCCCAATGAAGCTACTCATGGTTTCGGGTAACGGTGACTCTGTGGGTATATAATAGTTGTTTTTTAAAATATTTTTAAATTATATTTTATTTAATTAGTATATTAAAATAATCTGAAAACACATAAAGAATTAAAATAAAAAATATATATTTAAAACACAAAATTAAACGACCTTTTAAAACCGGCATCGGTTCAAGTTGTAGTTGCGGAGCACCCCAACTCAAGTTCTACGTATATTGTGCTTGTTTTAGGAGAATATATGCTGATGTGTCTAGCAAAGCTACAATAAACAACTTGGTTGAAGAATCCAACACTTTCCTCGATTAAAAAAAAAACCAAAGGAAAGGAGAGAAAAATGTGGTGGGGGTTCGTTGGGCTGTCTTCTATGGACCCCAATTGTTTGTGGGACCTGCCAATCTAGAGAGTTTTTATAAGCAGAAATGGTAGATTTTTCTTGGGTGTCATTGGGATTTTGAAGTTTCAAGCCGTTGCAAATTGACTACTCCCATATTTTGATTGCATCATCATGTGGTTCTAATCCAATACAAGGAAGAAAGTAAGATGCCGACATTTATGCTGGTTTGCTGGCTGGATCATAATCTATCATCTTTGCCACTGCAGAAAGGGAGCTGATGCAACAAACAAATAGCCAGCAAAGAAAGTCAGTGGCCTGAGCTGTGAATTGACACCCTGATAACCAGATATAGCTGTTGGCTTTGAGGTCTGTCTGACCAGTTTCGAATCAAGCTTGCACAAGAACTTAGTGATGAAGTCCAACTAACCTGCGAATTGGATTTCCGGATTGGACACTCAATTAATTAATTAGTTCTAAAATTTTCCATCATTCTTCTTAGTTAAAGTAAATGATACCTTATATTTGATCTTGATGGGTCAAAGCTATCCGTGGCCAGTACTTGTAAAATATATTTTTTTGTTGGAGACGAGGATTTTTTTATACTTAAATAAATATTTTTTAGAGAAAAAAATATAAATATTTTTTGAGATTATAAATTGATAGGCACTGGTTCCATTAGCGGACTATGATGTGGAACCAGTACTCGCTAATTGGCTACGTTGGGGAACTAGTTACCTGATAATAAGCTAATAACATCAATTTGTTTGATGACTAGAATATGTTATTTGGTTTAAATGGATTGTGTGGAGTTAATATTGCATGGAAGACTGACTTGTTGGACTGTTAATGAAATGTTGGGTGAAATCCAACTTTTAAATAAAGGTGGTAAATTGTATTTATGATATTAAGTGCTAAGAATTTTATGATTGAGTGCAAGATATAGATGTTTTGTAGAATTCTATTCTTGAATAGTGATATAACCAGTAAAGGTCCGAAATGGTTAAACTATGAATTTGTTTGGAATAGTTGTATATGAATAAAAATAATAATAGTTTTTTAGATTTTCAATGATTCACATATGACAAAAATAACAATAATGAAAAACTAGCTTTATTATTGGGTAACTAGTTCCTTAACATAACCCATCACCGGACACTAACTTTATCATCAGGCATTGACACCGTTACCGGGCAACTAGTTCCACAACATAGTCTGTTGCCGGACATCATTTCCATTATCGGGTAACTAGTTCCACAACATAGAAATTTTTGTTGTTACGGTCAAAGTCAATTATAAATATTTTACCATCGTTTTGGTCAATCACCCTTTATAATATACTAAATGTTTTTTTGCCTATGCATTTAATTACAGCACATACCAATTTCTACTTCAAAGGCATAAGCCTTCAATTAATAATAACAATACACGACATAACCAAATAATCATTGTAAATTTAGCAATTATAAAAGCACGTTTAATTAAATAAATAAGCTAGAGAGGGTCAATTCAATACCTTAAACTCCTAGTGCACACTCTAGGTATGATTTTTAGACTATTCCATTGATGACTTCCATCCATAACCATCATAAAAACTTTCTCAGATCTTTCACCACTTTCATTCAAAATATAGTGATTGTATGCTGGGCTTATACTGGCGATCAATATTTTTCGCGTTTAAAATAATACATCATTTTATTTAAAATTCCACTTTATTATTATTATTATTATTATTATATAACTATTTTCACCCCAATTCATAAAGATTTCCCTTTACATAATTATTTTATCTGATTGGGGGATTTACACAATTCATCACTAGTTTACATTTCACGTACTGATTGTTGTTTTATTTTATTTGAAATTTAAGTTAGATTAATAAAAGTTTTTATCCTTATCTATAACAATTTTCCTTCTTAATTATCATTTTTCAAATGAAAAGTTACCATTTTTAGCATTGATTTATTGGTTTTAGATTGGGGGTTCACATTAAAAGACCTCAAGGGGTGATAAAACAACTTTGATACCAGTTAGAGGACATATACCTGCACGAGGTATCCTTAGCTCAGATAACTAAAATTTATGTCCAGTTATAAAAAAAGAGACGTTGCTATAAACCCTTCTGTGAAGATAGAATTGACGTTTGATATTTTAAGGCTTGTGTAAGGGATAAAAGATTATAACTCTCTTATATATATTCAAGTATGGGTATACATTTCCTGTACTGAGGTTTATATAGAGGATTTTCATCATCATAACCTTTATGTCAGTTAACTATACTCGAATAAATAGGTCATCCTGGTTGATTTAAAAAATTATATAAAGCAACATGGTGAAAAACCCTCTCTGAGAGTCTTTAAGAATTATTACCATTTGGATGGATATGCTAATGTAACTCCAAGAATTGAATGATTTCATATCTTTTCTCTTCGAGAAAAGAAAAGGATATTCTAAAGAAACACTGGCCATGTTAATGAATGAAGGGGTGAGTGGTTCATAGTGGTCTTTGAAAGGGAGATTCCTACAACTAGCTCTTAAGATATTTAAGGATGCTTAAGCATTTAGAGGACCCCAATTGAGTTATACAATGATAAACTAACCTTCACATTGGCTAAAAAGTTATTATGCACCTAGTGGTAGGTCTCCACTTCACACAACAAGATTAATTTCTAAAATTAGAGGTATACATTAAAGGAGAGTTTAATGAGTAATACATTTAGGTATTTTTATTTTTTATCTATAAATTTCTTGAAATTTGAACTTGTGTTACTCTCCTATTTTATTTCTTCATTGTTTAAAAAGGTTTAGGCCAAAGAAATATGCCTAAAAGAGACATGTTCCCATAGAATTTTAATTAAGGAATTCCTTTTTATCTAAGGAATCTAACTAATAATCCACCAATAAAATGATAGATAATCTTTAAAAAGAATATGTTAAACCAGAAAGATCTTTCAAAACATGACCGAACCCATAAATTTTAGACTAGCAATAACTAAGATAAAAGTTAAGTCTAAAATGGAAAAGAGTGCATGAATATGATGGTAAGATTTAATCCCTTTCATTATAACAACATTCTATATCGAGGTTTGGTATACCCTAGATGCCAAACATAACTTAACACCACCACCGCCTTTTGTAGTTAACACCATTTTATGATTGTTTAAGTGTGACTCCCATCCCTAGAGAAATTCTTAAAAAGGTAGTGTTGTCCCGCCAATTGAGGACATTACTTTTGAATAAGAATAAGTTAGGGTTCATGCCTTCTTTTACATTGTTATTAACAAAAAAAAATAGTCATATCAACTCATCCTTGTTTTAGAAGAACCTTTATTATAGAAATCAATGAGGATCCTTAATATCTATTAAAGTATTTTCATGTATCCTTTAGTTTCTTGAGAATATGGATGGGTGGATGTAAAATAGCCTTACCTATTAGATATAGAGTGCTACTTAGATGGCCTTGAATGTGAATTTGCCCTTAATTTTTTCTAAGTTATTTTTATTCAAGTTGTTGTTTTTATGTCTTATTAGACTATATTTTAGGTGACCATATGGCAAACCCACAATGCTTAGTATTGGTAGGTCAAGCGTAAAGAGATAGCTCAAGTGACAAAAATGGTCGAGGAGAATGGATAAACACTAAAAGCCTTGATGGAGAAAGTGTAAGCCATTAGAGAATCCCTAATAGGCCTAAAAACCAATTGAAGTTTATCAAGAAGATTCTCATTAAATCCTTTTAAGAAAAAGATATATTAGTTGTGAAGCTTTAAATAAGTAAAAGACACTCTATAAGGCCAAATATGACTTGTTGGCATACTAAAAAAGGGTCAGGGAGCTAAAGTCATCTTAATAATGGCTCGGAGAAAAATCAATTAGGCTCAGGTTGAGTCCTCCCATCTTTGAGCTGTCAAAGATGTCTCGAGTAAGTTTCAGAATATGTTCTATAGGGCTTGTGCATTAAATAAAGTAGATGAGGTAGAGAATGATAAATTAGTTAAAGTGATGAGTTATTCGCATTTCTATAATTATTCCAAATGACATGGAAATGCACTTTTATTAAGTCTCCACCTTGGCCCCATGCCTAACTTTGGAGTAATGTTTTCCAAACATGCTTTTCTTATTGCTCAATGAAATTATTTAGTTGAGGAGATACAAAGGAATAACCAAGCATGGAGATGTAATGAAACCAACCATCAATAGAGGTAGAGTCCGTTTAAGTTATAGAAATGGTGGAGGCTAACGATTCAGAGGTGTAGAATGTCAATGAGAACCTAACTAAAAAGCTTAAAAATAACTAAGATGTTTTTAATTTAATTTTTTTAAAATATCTTATGGCGTCTGTCCTTTAGGTCTTACCAATTAGTGTAACAAATATTTATTTGATTATAGAATTTCATGAGTTTATGTTTTTCTAAGCGTTGTTGGTTTGACTTTTTCTTTTCTTTTTTTAAGGTCTAATGTCTCAACACTTAGAATTGTTTTTTAGATTTAAAATTGTTGGTTTTAGAAATGAAGTGGGATTCAACATCCTAACAATTAAAATTTTTTATGCTTAACGTACCTTATGTCTTGATGGGTAAAGGATCCAATGTCCTATTCTTATAGATAATGATGACACCATAAAATCAGATCAATTTATTAGGTCGTATTATATTATACATGTTTTGGTGGTTCTTCATGACCTCGTGATTTAGAAAATTTTTGAGTCATATGCAGACTAAAATGTATATACCTTTATACCTAGGCAAAGTGATCCCTTATATTTAAGGTGAATTAAGTCTTTATATTAGGTAAGGTGAGTTTTCATGAATAACAGGTGAATATTTTTATATATGGATAAGGTGATTCCTTTTACTTGGAGGCAATTAAACATTTTCACCTAGGTAAATGTTATCTTTCATCAAAGGGTGAATGCCATTATACTTGGACACCGTGGCTCCTTATACCTAGAAGGAGTTAAACCTTTATACTTATGCAAGATAGCTTATCTTATCAGAGAAAAATGCATTTATACCTAGGTAACGTAGTTATTTTAGATAATATAAAGAAAACATATATACTTTTTTTCATTCCTTGTTAAAATATTACAGTACTAGCACATTAGTTTTTCTTCTTTTTTTGGTGATATATTGTTAAATAATCTGAGTGTCATATATATGGAAGGTCCTTCTCGTTATCATTATAAAGATTACAAGTGTTTGTTTTGATCACTGGAGTAATTTTGTAAGGGTAATCCCATTTTGTGGTCAAATTTCATCTTCCCTTTAGATTGCATGTCGTCACCATCTTTATTGGGACCAATCCCCCATCTTGAAATGCTTATTCTTTATTCTAACATTATGATATGGATTCTCTTTTATTTATAAGCCTTATTTCTCACCAAGGCTTATAATAGGGTATATACTAGGGTATGTACTGATAAATTCAAGTTTATTTTGAGTTTTTTTTCTCGAATAAATATTGCAACATGATACACCCGATCCCAAATAAATGTGAGTTCATTTGAGCTTAGGGATGGACTTTAAGCTATATTTTGAACTTTCGAACATGGGTGATGTGATTGGAGGTGCAAAGTACCATCATTATATGATTTAATTATAACACAAAATAGGAAAAAGAAGGATTTCAATTGGTTCTATTTTTTTTTATTTTTATTGGTATCCATCCGCGACGATAGAACATACGATAAAGCATATAAGATATACAAATAATAGAGGATGTGAGGAAAAATACATAAGAATTCACTGGAAGCGTAAAAATCCATTGAGTTTAGATAGTGTTTGAAATTATGATAACATTTGGTTTTCAAAATGTTTTTTTTAATATATTAAAATAATATATTTTTTAATATTTATTTTTTATATTAGCATATCAAAATAATTTAAAATTATAAAAAATTAACTAAAACTAAAAGAACTCAAAAATACTTTTAAAATAAAAAAAAACAAATAATTCATGAAATATGTGAATTTTAAAGCTGGGTGACACGTCTTAATCACGTTCACCAAGCCGCCTTTCCCGATTTCACGCCTCCCAGCACAGCCTATCATTCACTTGATCTTTTACATCTCATCATGACAAACTCAAACTTAGCTCAATGGCTAGCCCCGCTGGCAATAACGACCATTGACCATTGACTGCTAAAGGTCCAAATTGCAATGCTTGCTTTTGAATTTTATAATCCTATACAAAATATTTTCCTCTCTCATTAATCGCACACTCACTGACATATTTTATATATATATAATAATAATAATAATAATAATAATTAATATTATCTTTCGAAAATGGCGGTAACATTTTTACAAGTCATTACGGGCACTTTTCCTGTTCAAATAAAAAAGGAAGGACACCTGAACGCTTTAAAAAAGCAAAATAATGGCACCGCACAAAGGATCTGCGATGCGCATACGCTCGAGCCATTTCATCGACAAAGCCTGCTGAAACTCAGAATTCTCGGAGCCCTGCAATTTGTGCTGGCCCTCTGTGCAAGGTGCCGAAAGTCAAAGGAACAGCTGTCATTTAGTCAAGATTCTAGATAATGGCTATGGTTATGGGATGGTTGACAGTTGACTATTCCATGTCTCCAAGAGACCAAGTCTTCTATGCATATATTTGGAGTCCCTGGCTTCCGGGCCTGGTGGTTGATGCAAGCATGTGTTACAATCTCTGCCAGAGCCATTTAATTAACGATGACAGCAACAAATCTTGGAATGTTCCTGTGAGACCATTTTGATGTTTTTGTTGACCTAATGGCAATGGCATTGCTGGCTCAATCGTAAAAGCAACGCTTATTTTCGAGGAGAAAGAGTTCGGTTGTTTTTTAGGTTTTTTTTTAAATATTTTTAAACTAATCTTTTTTATTAAATTGTTGTTTTTTAAGTGTTTTTAATGGTTTTAATAGATTAATATTAAAAATAAAAAATATTATTTTAATATATTTTTAATTAAAAAATACTTTACGCTGAACATAAGAAGTAAACAAGAAAGACAGATTCTTTTATCAATGGTTGAAAAGACACAACAAATTATTATTGATGAATAACTTGTTTGATATTATTTTAATATATTTTGAAGTGTTTTTAATGGTTTTAATAGATTAATATTAAGAATAAAAAATATTATTTTAATATATTTTTAATTTAAAAAATACTTTACACCAAACAGAAAAAACAAACAAAATTTTTTTTTTAACTATGGTTGAAAAGACTTAACAAATTATTATTAATGAATAACTTGTATTATTATTATTACATAATTTATTTGGTATTATGGTAGTGATTGTTTTAATTTTAAAATGTTTTTATTTAAAAATATATTAATATAATATATTTTTATTTTTAAAATTTATTTTTAACATTAATATATTAATTTAATGATTTAAAATTATTAAAAAATTAATTTAAAATAAAAAAAATTCAAAAATACTCATGACAATAATGTCATATTCAAGATGCAAATCCCCATGAGCACTGACATGCGCCCCTAAAATCTCTCCATCCAAATCTATATTCGGGTATACGTTTTTACTAAATAATTAATACGTTTTTTATTTGTAGATTTTTTTCTTACAAATCGGTTATAAAATTATATTCTCCAAAGTTATTGAAATAAAACAAAAAATTCATGTTTTGTGAGCGTTATTTTACTAGTGCAGTAATACCTTGCTACCAACTTGCATTTTGAATATGTTTTTTTATTGCAGTCAAATGCTGTTTTAAAAAAAAAACTAATTTTTTTTATTTCAGATTAATTTTTTATAGTGTTATTGCATTGTTTTGGTATTATAAATAATTTTTTAAAAAAATAAAAGAAATATTATTTTAATATTAAATTAGAATTGAATTTTGTAGGATGTAGCCAGGTTTGAACTTGGCCGTGGATAATCGGAGATGTGGTGGGTTTGAAGAAAAAGAGAGGCGAGAGGTGCTTGGGTTTTTGTATTTGTTGTGATTTCCAAAGAACAGGGAGCTTCTTGCGCCATGGCACCCTTCCTGCAAAGTCATGGCTTTTATCGTCACCTTTTCATGTATGTTCTGCAGCTATATGTCAGGCTGAAGAATCTCAATGTCTATCATCTTCATATACTGAATCTTTTCGTGATTTTCATGCCTAGGCTTGTTCCCTTGTTTTTATGAATTAATCTTTTCATAATTTTAATGTCACTGACAGTTTTTGTTACCTTCTGCAGGTTAAGAACATGCTATATATATAACATTTTAAAAACAACAATTTAATGCATTTTTTTATGAAAAAAAATAAAAAATATTTTGAAATACAATTTAAAAATAAATAAAAAACAAAACACTCGGTTAAGCATACTTTTTTTTCTTCCAATGACACACAACACCATATCTAATTTAGATTTAGAGGGTTTTTGAGATTATGATATAAAATCCTTTTAAAATAACTTTTTTCTAGAAAATATATTAAAAAAAATTTTGATTTAATTTTTTTAATTTTTTAATATTAGTACATTAAAAATATTAAAATATACTAATAAAAATATTAATTTAATTAAAAAAAATACTTGAGAACAAAAGCAAAAACCGTCACTAGTGACATGCTCAAGAAATTAGATATGTTTGTAAGTGTGTTTGTGGTTGTTTTTTAAAGTATTTTTCACTCAGAAAAAAATATCAAAATAATATATATTTTTATTTTTAAAAAATAATTTTTGATATCAGCGTATAAAAATGATTTAATAATATTAAAAAAATATTAATTTAAAATAAAAAAATAAAAAAATTTAATTTTTTAAAAAATACTTTTGAAAAAAAAAAAACAGTAATCATGGCATGAGGTGGAGTAGGAGTCACGAGGGAAAATAAAAAAAGAAAACCAACGTAAAATATGGGAAAAAAGAGTGGGTAATTTGCAAAATAACCGCCTCACCACGTGGGATTAGCTAGAGATCAGGTGATTACAAATGGTGGGTACGACGTGTATCCTCGTTGATTACGAGAGAGAGAGAGAGAGAGAGAGAGAGAGAGAGAGAGATGATGTGGTGCATGCAGCCATGATTGTACCCAGTTCAAGGAATTTTTTCAAATTTAAAAAGAGGACGAGGGAGGAGGAGTCCGTTATCCTCGTCGGCCGAGCCATGACTGGACACCCGTGACTTGAGCCTCCTCCAATTTTCACTTTTTCTTCGCTTCATCCGATGAACCAAAATGCAGCCCTCTTTTTTAACACTTTTGTTGACTCATCGATCCACCCTCGATCTCATACATGTGCAGCTAGCTAGTTTCTATTGATAATTTCTTTTTCTTTTTCTTTTTTTTTTAAAAACAAAATTATAGTTATTAATGCTGCCTGCAGGCCATGGCCGGAGGGAACCAAAATTCTTAACAGACTTCCCTCCTCCCCCACCCAGCAGGTAAAACCAAAATATGTAGTCTTCCGAGGAGGAGAATATCTGTTGTTTTTGTTTTCACAATTGTTTTTGTTTTAATTTTTAATAGTCATAAATGCTAATTACGTGTATATTTATGATTTGAAAATGTTTTTATAAAAATTAATATTTTTAGTATTTTAAAATTATTTTAAAATACTAACATATTATTTTAATATATTTTTAAATAAAAAATAAACATTACTGAAACACATTCTTAGTCTCATTATAACTAAATAAGATCATATTACTTTTCAGAGTTTTTTTAATAATAAAGAAAATTTTTGAGATAATTAATAAATGAATTATTTTCCAAATGATTTTAAGTATATTTAAATAAATTTAATAATTTTTTTAATTAAAAAATCAAAAAAGAAATTATATTCCTTTAACTATCACCCCAATTACTTAGATTGAAATGATAAATCCCAACATTAATTTAGATGAAAATACCTACAAATTGTTTTTTTTTCTTTTGGTTATGCTGTAAGTATTTAAAAAACATTAATAATTTTTATTAGTGAGGACACCAAGATTTAAAAATAAGAAATAATAAATAAATAAATAAAAAGCACACCTTATTAACCATAATTTTTAGGGTCAAATAAATCCACGTGGTCAGTAATTGTAGGAGTGGTTTTAATGAATCTTCTTCTTCTTGTGTGACTCTAATATCTGTCTGTCCACAGAAAGTCTCTATCAGTTTCCTGGTAATATCAATTTCTCACCCAACAAGGGCGTAAAATAATGTTTTTTTTTTTTAAAATTGTAAAATTTATTTTTAATATTAATGTATTAAAATAATTTAAAAATTTTAAATAATAAAAAATTTAAAACACTTTTTGACGGCAAAACAAAAAAACTCGTAACCTTGAAAGTACCACTCTTCTACAATATAAAAACCCTCTTGCTTTTCTTTCTCTTGATCTTCTCCCTGTTCTCCGTGTCCAACTCGCGTTTTCTTTCTTTCTTTCTATATTGCTTTGAACCATTAAAAAGAAGAAGAAAAATCCATTGATCGTCATAGAAATAATCACGCAAAATCAGACTCTTTTTTGGGTTTTCTCTCTTCTTGTAAAAGCCTCGTCGTCTTCTTTTCACCCTTTTAGTGGAGATCTCGATTGGCTATTCGATCGCTCAAGAACCGAAGCGGTTTTCTTCTTCTTTTTCCGTTTTCGAAGTCGGAAGTTGAAAAGCTCTTGAGAGGTTTTTTTTTTCTTATGGTTGGATTTTGAGGAGAATAATGATGTCGACCTTAACAGTTGGGTTTTGAAGTGTTATGGAACTGGTGCTTATAGCCCAACATACCCAGCAACAACAACTACAGAAACAACAACACCACCACCAACAACAAGATGACTGTTTACATTGGTCGCGAGGCTTCCAAGGTTTCTCTCTCTCTTCTTTTCCCTTAAGAGAAAAACTTGTTTGTGCTTTTAATTTTCCCAAGATTTTTTAATCTGATTTTTGATCAAGTGGTTTGGTTTTGGTGCGTGTAGTTATGGAAGAGGATTTGTGCAGAGACGACAACAGAGATCAATTTACTTGCAGATAGTTGGAAATACATTCTTACCGGTTTAATTTTTCAGGTGTTAATTCAATTCAATTACTATTGTTACCTTACCTAACTCTCTCGTTCTTCTTCTTCTTCTATGAATCCAATGCTGCACTTCTTTGGTCCAGTTGTTTGTTTGATTCTGAGGACTGTGAAAAAGGGTGAAGGGTCTGGTAAAACGTTGTAGCCGTCGCTTGCCTTGCCCCTCCTTGAGAGAAAACTTGTACTCTTAGCTTAAGCGTATGTTAAGTTCGATAAAGAACAATGCATAGTGTGCTGTTTTGAGTACCTGAATTGCAGCATATTCTGGGGATGAACGCTTAGTCAACTAATATAATGTGATTTTTCTTACTGGGATCAAACGTATGCATTTGTATGGTACCATCAGATTTTTAGGCTGCGTTCTTGTGTTTTTGCACTTCCCCCTATTGTTTTCTTTTCTTCTGATTATAGTTTGATGCTTATGTCCTAACATCTTTATTATATGTTTCTTGCCCACAGTACATACATGGCTTAGCTGCCCGAGGAGTTCATTATCTACACCGCCCAGGGCCAACGTTGCAGGATGTTGGGTTCTTTCTTCTTCCGGTTGGTGCTTGTTTATTTCGTTTCGCTCCCCTTTCTGGTATGCTTTGTTCTGTTGTCTAACTCTGTTTGATAATTCAGGAGTTTGGGCAAGATAAATCCTACATTAGTGAGACGGTGTTCACCTTCGTCTTTCTATCCTTTATCGTGGTAAGATTACGATATAGTTGCCGTTGCACTTTTGCTCCTGTTTGCCTCTTCTTGTTTAATTTTCCCAGCCTCCTCCTCCCTCTCCAGTTTTCCGGGTTGATAAGTTGTTCATAGGTTAATTTCTGCCTCCTCTGACATTAGGATTTCCGAACGTTAATATATCCCAATAACATAAAATCAAATGCACATGAAATTCAAATGTGCTATGCTATATCTGGAATCACAGTGTCATCTGGATAGTAACACTGTTTGCTAGAGGTGAAGCTTGAAATAGTTTATTGTTTAATATTGGCAATTGGACTAGCGCTTAACTCCACATAAGCTTAGAATGCTGTAATAGGGTTGTCATTATTGTACTTTTGAAAATTTATTTGCAGTGATTGACGGGGAAGTAGTTCTTAACCCTGAAGTACCTGCCATACACGGTTATATTTATCTTCAGAGTACCTATCATGCTACACATCTGATGATTCTAAAATCTCCTCGTTCTGAGAATCTCCTTTCTTTTCATGCAATGTGGGGTTGTTTCCAACTAAGTTGAATTTAAGTTGAACCAGTTCGCTGCAGCCATATCCTATTCAATGCCCACGCACATGCAGCTTTTATTAGATGGTTGTTGCTTGCTAGGAACCTTGACAAACTTTTTGGTTGTTTACATTATTGGTGAAAAGTGCTTGAGCATAAGCAGTTGTGAAGTTCCCTATTCTTTTGTTTTTTTATTTTTTTTATTTATATCTTGCATTTTTGCCCTTTTTGTGATGTTCGTTCTTTAGTTTCCAGCTTTTCCCACAGAAACAACACAATACAATTGTAGTGAAAGCTCACAAAAGTTTGAAATTCTGGATAATCGATAAATGGTGGCCAAAGGCCTAAATAACTATAAAAGTCGTCTGCCATAGTTGATCTGGAGCTAAATAGGAAATCAAAACCAAGGAAATGTTTTTATAGAAATAGATAAAACATATACGGAAAATAAGAAAAGAAAAAATCGCAAAGCTAAGTTTTCAAGACAGGAGTAATCTGGACCTGATATGTGGGTCAGATTGCCAAAAAGCCTAGAAGTGGACCTTCAAGTGGATTTTGACCTTTAACAAGTTTTGCATTCTTTTATACTTAATTGGGAATTTGTTCCATTGCAGTGGACTTTCCATCCTTTCATCTTCAAGAGCAAAAAGATCTACACAGTTTTGATTTGGTGCAGGGTTCTAGCATTTCTAGTTGTAAGTGCCAATCTCTCTCTCTATGTTTCTTTTCCTTGTGTTGAGCAGCTTGTATGCCCTGAAATGATGTACAACAGAATCATGCTGGGACAATTAGTGAGATAGATTTAGAAACTTGTAAGCTAGCACAAAAAGCACACACCAAAGTTACTGTAACGACTTTGGTTTGTATCTCTTAGGGAGTACGCAATTTCTCAATGCTTTCTGACACTTTATCTGACTTATTTCTCTTCACTAGGCTTCTCAATTTTTGCGGATCATCACGTTCTATTCCACCCAGCTTCCAGGTCCAAATTATCATTGTCGTGAGGTAGAATGTCTAATATGTCTATTTCCTATATTTATTTTTTGTTAAAAAAACAGCTATGGTTGGTTTTTGCAATAAAAATAAATGGTCTATCTAGTTTGAGCCTTTCCTTTTCATTTATTTTAATTAAAAACTGGTACTTAAAAATTTACGTATATAATTTGGCTTGCTTTTCTACACTTCAGGGATCAAAACTTGCCAGGTTGCCACATCCAGAGAGTGTAATTGAAGTACTCTTAATTAATTGTCGGTAACTGTTGCTTTAACTTGATCCTTTGTTCGTTATTTTCCATGGATTTTTGAGCTAATTTTGTTTCTTAACAATGCAGTTCCTCGGGGCATGACACATGGTTGTGGTGATTTGATTTTTTCATCGCACATGATATTTACTCTAGTCTTTGTCCTCACATATCAGAAGTATGGCACAAAAAGGTAAAATATGGCTTGTAAAAATGTTGTTTTTCCTCCCAGAAGGAAAAACGAGAGATTTTTCTAGTTGGCTCCATTTGATCCTTTCAATTGATTGATATTGAAATTTGGTCCTGATAATAGGGAATGAATTTGTGGTTTCTGGTTAAGATTAGTGATATCAATATGGTTGGAGAATAATGTAATAAGTGGTCTGGTTTCCTTATGTTTGAGTCTGCACCCGCTCCCTATTGTTCACAGTCTACACAATTTTACTGAACTAAATGCCATTACTAGGTTAACTAATTTCAAATTGTTGTGATGTCTTTTTGTAGGTGTATAAAGCAGTTAGGTTGGCTGATTGCTGTAGTTCAGAGCTTTTTAATTATAGCATCACGCAAGCATTATACTGTTGATGTTACTGTAGCGTGGTATGTATCATCTATTCGATTGTGCAGTCATTATTTCTATTAAAAAAAAAAATGTCCTGTCGTTCTGATTTTTATTTTGGCTCTGCAATTGTTGCTTTCCAGGTATACTGTTAATTTAGTGGTATTCTTCCTGGACAAGAAATTACCAGGTAAGGGTGTCCTGAATCTTTTGTTCTGATTTTTCTGTACACCTTTTCCTTCGGCAGAACCACGAGCTCAATGAGGGATCATACTGACTTTAAGTTGTTGAATGCAGAACTACCTGATCGGACTGGTGGTGCTTCTTTCTTGTTGCCATTGAGTACCAAAGACAAGGATAGCAAGACTAAAGAAGAGAACCACAAGCTCTTGAATGGGAACTCAGTGGACCCTGCAGATTGGGTATAGTCAATATTGATTCTATAAATTCTCTTTTTCTTCCTCATGAAATGGCTTTGCACAGATGTGATATGGATTGTTATTTATACTGATGTCTATTATCTTTTCCAGAGGCAGAGAACCCAAGTCAATGGCAAGATTCTGGATGATGCCAATTTAGTCCATGCTGATGCCACTGCAATGAATGGTGCATAGATGATGGAGGCTGCTATCTCTTCCGTAACTGCTTGCAGGAACTGAAGTTCATATCATTATGACCTTGGATAGAAGGATTTAGTAGCTGTTGCGGTCAGCTTCTATTCCCAAGACTGCTAGTACATTTGATTTGTATTCTAGAGAAAATGAAATATGGGGTTGTGCATTGCTACACAATATGCAGTCTTGTTCCTTTGTCATGATTGAAACAGTCCCCCACTAGCATCAGTAGCACGGTTTCTCAATGGTTCGTATTTCCTATGTTCTTTCTTGAAGATATCTTGCCGCATCTTGTGTTGCTCTTGAAACTCTCCTGCTCCATGCTTATTTATCTTTTGGTGAATATAATTATTTGCAAAGCCGAGGCTTCTCAGTTAGAATTTGGGGATGATCTCAAGCTCTAAGAATAGATTGATGATAATTAGCGGTGTTTTAGATGTGGGTTTTTGCAGCCTTAGTCCTTTGTTGGCTGTGTTGATGGCCATAGCATTTAGAAAATCCTTAACCAGCGAATCAATGGTGGAAGATCCACCATGTGAAGAAACACATGATGATTCTTTTGTTTATTTTTAATTGAATGTTGCATGTGATGTTTGATTCGGGGAAAATGCTCTGTTTCTCCATGCCAGAGCACACCCTCCACGTCTTTATGCATCTTAATACAGCTAAGATCACAGTTATGAGTTATGACTGGCCAAGGTTTCCATTTTAAATGGAAACACAGCACCTTACATCACATGTTTCTTTATTATCAGGACTCAGGGCATGCCAGACCTTTATCCCTGGTAGTTTGTACTAGACAATAGAATCTTCCATGCTCAGACCAGTGACCTGTTCCTTACAATCGCATGCCATGATCAACATGCTCAGATAAAAAACAGGGATACGAATCTCAGTTGATTTCTTTCTTTAAGGAATCATGGGATCATGGTTCCCTTTAACAGAATGTATTTTGATGGAAAAAAACTTCAAAATTGATATCCCCCCCCCCCCCTCCCCAACTGAACGATTGATATTTTTGTCTTTTTTTTTTAAAAAAAAAAAAAACAAAACAAAACCACCTACATTGATGCTATACCCTCCTGGAAAAAGCCTGGTACATCGTATACTTGAATGGTTCTGCAGCCACCTCCAATGTAGATGTGGAAAGTCTTTGATGGATTTTCCTGGGGATAAAATTAAATTCATTATAAATAAAAGTATATAGCCGGGAAAAGATTAGAAACAAACTCTAGGGTATAACTGCTATGAAATAAGCAGGAATTTTAGATAATTATATATTTGTTAGTGTTCAGTATTGTTGTCAAATTTTAACCTCGTAAAAAACAAATATTTTATGAAAAAAATTTTAATATAATCCAACAATAAAATTAAAATTTATACTTGTTAGTATAAAATTATATATTAAAAAAAATAAAGCTCAAAACCTAATTAAGCTTGGTCAAGTTTGCATATATTATATTAATTAAAACTTGATCATTTCTTATTGAATTTTGAAAATTTGACATGGCTCAAATATCTTGAATAAATATATTAAATGCTTCTTTAATTTTCTTGTTTCTTGACCCTGTAATTAACCCAATTAGTACTTCTAATGAATCTTTTAATGTTGTAAGCTGATTTCTAGCTTCTCTTTGTTGCAACTTAGATTTTCTATAAATTGAAAATCTTTCTTTATGTATATGAACTCAAACTCATAGTAACTAAAGGCTACCTTATAAATCTCTCTTTGTTTAAATGATGGATAAAAAAAATAGATTAAAAATTATCTATAAGACAAAGATAAAAATCTTTCTATAGAACAAAACACATTTCTATCATATTTGTCTGTTATTTTTGTTTTTGTTTTTTTGCATAATAATAACTAAAAGCTACCTTATAAATGTAAAAGGAGCTACAACAATAATAAATATATGCCAATTTTTATGTTCTTTAATACAATTATATTATTAAAAGGTGTTTTTATGAATATAAAAATATGTGTATGCATGTGATAATCCATATTAAAAAATATAAAAAAATAAAATTACAAAATATTTAAAGGGACATTTGATAGAAAAAAAAACTTTTGTCCATGTCCCTGTACTCGTCTCCATCTTTATTCCTTTTGTCCTTTTATTTTAAAAAATAAAAAATTAGTTAAAAATGATCTCTGAGACAGAGATAAAAACCTTTCTATTTCTTTAACAACAAATGTTTTAATGTGAACTCTGTGATTACGTGGTCACATAACCCACATGTAAGAAGGATAAATCCCAGAAAGCTAAAGATTCAAGTTGATAGAAGTGTGACATAAAGATTATTAAAACTAAAACACCAACATTATTGGAATGAACTCACACCTAACAAATATCAATTCATGAATGAAAATTATAAAAAAGAACGGAACAAAATCAATTATATTCTGATAATTTCAATTGCTCTTTGTTTAAACAAAGAGAAAAACATGTTAGTCAAAGCAAAACACCAGTTTTATTTAATAATCCGCGGCTACTAATTAAAAAAATCTAAGTATAAGCTAAATAAACCTATTTATACTAGGAAAAAAACATCCTAAATAATTATGAAAAAATAATAAATTTTTTTTTAAATAAAACAGAAAAAAAATTCTAAATCAACTAGAAAATTAATTTGTAATTTCTGCACAACAGGTTCTGGACCTTAAAGCCCAAAACCTAAATTTTCCCATTGTTTGATTGATATGAAAGTTTAACGTAATATAAACAAATATTTTTAAAAAATTTTAGTAAAATTTCAGTTCGATCTAACAGTTGGATAAAAAATTATATTTAATAGTATAAAACTGTACATTAAAAACAAATCAATCTAGAACCACCATGTAGTTAGAATAAATAAGAAATTTTTGTAATAAAAAGATTTTAAAACACTAATAGAATCATTTCCACACTTAAAAAACTATATTTCTACGCATGATTTTGTAAAACTAGAAAAACTTTTAAAAATAAACTAATGAATATTCTTGTATTATAAGAAAAATAATCCTTCCGGGTAGGAATTTCACGAGTAAAAAACAATAAATAACAAAATCCAAGGTGTTTTTGGTGACACTTGACGGCAAATAAGCGAGATCCCATGCTCGCTCATCTAATATGGAGGCAGGATATGTACGGATTGCCCCCCCCCCCCCCCCCCCATTGTCTATATGCCCAAAAGGTGATGCTGGCGCAAATCAAGCTCTAGATGGTTGGTCAACAAAGAGGGAGAGTGACCAATTATCTACGTAGCTACTAGAATATGATAGATCTGAGTGATGCATCATCATCATCATCACTGAGGCATGTCCATGGAAGAGCCACTTTCTCCCCCTACATGCTCTCTCTTTTCCCTGGAAAAAGGAGGTGGGAGGGGGTCCTCTTGACCCCTGAATGGGCGATACAAATAATAACTCCTCCATCTGTCGACAGACGAAAGGATTGCTTTTCTCCATTCTTCTGTTTTTGTTATCCTTTTTGAATGATGATCAAAGGCATGCTTGTGATCCAGCAGAGAATGCAAGCGCAGGGGGAGAACAAGGCCCCAGTTCATAGAACTTTTAAGGTTGTGTGCTTCTATTCTGGTGTATTTAACAGTTTTTTTGCCTACAACCGAAGTAGGCAGCGAGGAAACACATCAGATGCTTGTTTCTCGTCCTGTAATGGATTGTTTTGTCTTCACCCTCGAAGCAGACATCGTCTTCATTTTGAAATCTGTTCAGGCTGGTTGTAATACAACCGGGAAAAAGAGAGAGTTTAATCTTCCTAGGCTTGACGTCTGGTGATGGAAACCATTTTGCAAGAATCTTTATAGCATAAAACAAGAGGCCCATCCTCCAACATGGAAGAAAATAGGGAAAAGGCACGAGGAATGACATGAACTTGGTCATTGATTTGAAATGGCAATTACAGGCTTTTGCTGATCTGCAAAGCCATGCATGGAAGGTTTTGCAAGAGTGTTTTGTAGTTGCTGATAATTCAGCATATTATCAGCTCAACAATTTATTAGGAATGTATCAGTTACATGTAGACAACTCCCCTAAAATTTAATTAGAAAGATATCTAAATGTTTTTGTTTTTGGATTATGCTTTTTAAAGTTTTTTTTTCAATTAAAAAACATAAAATTAATGTTTTTTTGTTTTTTGTGTTTTTAAATGATTTTGATATATTAACTAAAAAAAATATAAAATATAAAAAAATTATTTTAATCTATTTTTAAAATATTTTTACCTTTTCAGCCAACCATAATTTAAAACATGGTGAAGGAACATAAAACCATAAGCTCCTAGTAACTCGGTTGAAAGAATTCATAATAAGAACTGTGTTTTTTAAATTTTTTATTTAAAATTATTTTTTAAAATTTTTAAATTATTTTGATATGTTGATATTAAAAATAATTTTTAAAATTAAAAATATTAATTTAATAATTTTTAAATAAAAACATTTAAAATTATAATCATTATTACATTTCGAGACATCCTCTCTTGTCACGTAAAAAAAACATCAATAAAAGTCATGGGAACGTCTAATGTATACTCAATAGCTAAGCTATTATATCCATGAGTGCAAAACATCTCAATTTAAAAAAGGCAACCACCTTTTCTCCATTGATTAAGATTTTCCTTGGATATGCATCATGGAGCCTCAATCCTTTTCTGGTAATCACTCAATTTGTAACGTCAAGAGAAATACCTTTTTTTTTTTTATTCACATGACCATGAGGTGATCACATGAACCATGACTTTTTTTATTATTTATTTTTATTTTTATTTTTACCATCAAATGTGAGCCTTTAACCTCACTTGCCAAATCAAAATTATGTAATCTAAGTTCAAAGTTTATAGTTCTTAATATAATAGGTACTAGAAACTTATATGGTTGTTAATTTTAGAGCCTGTGAGATTAGTCAAGGTACATATAAATTAATCCGGATATCCATATTAATAATAATAAAAAAACTCATAATTTAAGAATTAAGATTAGAATTAACTTAATCTCATATTAATTATAATTCGAACAAGTTTGTCAACCCAACAAAACTTTAAACAAATGCAACTAGGCCACTCATTCCCATGCATTCGCCTCTATTCATTTATCATTAAAATAAAAAAATCAATAAGAAATAAAATATAGTTTTTTAAAAGAAAAATCAAGAAGAAATAAAATAAAATATGAAAAATTCAGTTTTTTAAAATTTATTTTATAGCAAAAATATAGTTTACCCTTAAAGAAAAATATGGCAAGTAATGTTTATTTTTTAAAGTAATTTTTTTAAAATATATTAAAATATATTTTTTTATATTAAATATTAAAATAATCTAAAATTATATATAGATATTTTTTTTAAAAAAAATTCTAAAATTGTTTAATAATAATAAAAAAAAACGCAAAGAAGCGCAAATCCCCTCAAATACCACCCCAGGTTTTACTGCTAAAAAAATTTGAAAAATAAGAGAGAGAGAGAGAGAGAGAGAGGGAGGGAGGGAGGGAGGGAGGGAGGGGTTGGTAAAAGAGGCAGAAAGCTGAAACCAGAAAGGAGAGTAAAAGGCCCTCTGCACTTTGTTGCGCAAACACAACACAACATCAAGTGAAGTAGCTTTCTTGCTTGCAAGCTTCAATAAAACTAATTAGGAACGAAGGATCCTCCACTGTCCACATCCCACTCTTTCTCTTTCCTTTCCAAACCCTTCTTGTGAAGCAGCAGCGCATGCAAAAAACTTTAGACAAGGATCAGCGTCATCCTAACCGTTTGATTATTTCACCGCACATTGTCTCCTCGCTATCTGATCATTTTGGAGTTTTTTTTTTTACTCTAATCAATGGGAGCCCGCTGCTCCAAATTCTCTTTCTGCTGGTTCCACTCTCACCTTAAACCTTCAGTCCTCGAATCCTCCGATCTCGGTAAACTCATCAAGCCCCTCTCTTTCTGCCAGTCTCTCTCTGTCTTTTTCTTTCTTTCTTTTTTGGGTGTAAAATGAGGGGTAATAGTTTGCGTAATGATGTCATTTCGGTGCAGAAAATGGGGGCAAAAGTGACAGAAACGCATTTCCCAGTTTCACCGAGTTCAGTTTCGAACAACTGCGAGCAGCCACGTCTGGGTTCTCTTCGGACAACATAGTATCGGAACACGGTGAAAAAGCTCCCAACGTTGTTTACGAAGGGAAACTAGACAATGACCGTTGGATCGCCGTTAAACGATTTAATCGTCTCGCCTGGCCTGATTCCCGCCAATTCCTCGTACAGCCTTTCTATTTTTTTTAAAGCTTTGTTAAAATGATGAGAAATTACTAGTATAATTAAGGAAATTTTAAAAAATGAATATGGTAAAACTGTAATTAGGAGGAAGCGAGAACGGTGGGGAGCTTGAGGAGTGAGAGATTGGCGAATCTGATTGGATGTTGCTGTGAGGCAGAGGAGAGATTGCTTGTTGCTGAGTTTATGCCCCATGAAACTCTTGCTAAGCATCTTTTCCACTGTGAGTCCTTTTTATCTTCTCTTTAATTTTTTTTTTATTAGTTTTGGTTGTTAATCTTCTATCTTTTTATTGTCTGGTTAGTGCTAGGGTTGCCCTTTTTCCTATCCAGCATTTTTCTTCAGAGAATTTTCTTTTTCTTCTTCTTTTTTTTTTCGTTTTCTGTTGGCCAAAAATGGCTAACGTTGAAAATAAGTTGACCAGATTTGATGAGGGGATATAATGGTAAGTAGAATAGAGTTGATGAACTTTAAATTTGGAATAATCTTTGTCTGAATTTTTTATATTTTGGTCTTAAAGGGGAGAGCCAGCCCATGAAATGGGCAATGAGGTTGAGGGTAGCTCTGTACTTGGCACAAGCTCTGGAATACTGTGGCAGCAAAGGAAGGGCGTTGTATCATGATCTCAATGCCTACAGGATCTTATTTGATAAGGTAAATGTGGCTGTCTGCGACGTAGAATTTACTTTGTGGTGCCGATAGTGTCGGTCCTGATTTTTTGGTTTGGTGGTTGACAGGATGGTAATCCCAGGCTATCTTGCTTCGGCCTCATGAAGAATAGCCGAGATGGAAAAAGTTACAGTACAAATTTGGCTTTCACCCCTCCAGAGTACTTGAGAACTGGTAAGGACTGTTTGTGTCAGCATCACAACTTCTGATTGCTATAAACTGATATGATCTTTGCGTGCATAAATGGATCAGTTACATCTCAATCTGATTAGTTTTTGGGTATCAAACGCTAGCGAAAAGGTTGAAAATGGTTAAATCATTAGAAATGTCGATGGTTGAAATTATTTCGTAATCCTGGCAGGTAGAGTTACACCAGAAAGTGTGGTTTACAGCTTTGGAACCTTGTTGTTGGACCTTCTGAGCGGCAAACATATTCCCCCAAGTCATGTAAGTAATTTGCTGTTCTATTGCTGTAGTAACCCATCTTGTTGGTTTCTTTGTCCCTGGTAGTACAAATGAATTATTGTTATTCCCATTTTGATTGATAACCATTTAAGCATAAAAAGTTTTGAGGATTTTCTCCACTCTTTGCCTTGTTTTTAGGCACTTGACCTGATTCGTGGCAAAAATTTCCTGATGTTGATGGATTCTGCTCTAGAAGGCCATTTTTCAAAAGATGATGGAACAGAGTTGGTTAGATTAGCTTCCCGTTGTTTGCAGTATGAAGCTCGTGAAAGGCCAAATGCTAAATCCCTTGTCACTGCACTTATGTCACTTCAAAAGGATACAGAGGTATATAAAATAGTTGATTGAGCTGCACGTCTTTGTAGAGCACGGACAGCATAGTTTTGTCAAAATGAGGCCTGCTTCTGCAAGGTTGAATAGTTTTTGCAAATAAGCTTGTTCTTATCTAATATAGTTTTAGCAGGTCCCATCTTATGTTTTGATGGGCATCCGAGAAGAAACTGCATCATCAACTCTGCCATTGTCATTGACTCCTTTTGGCGAGGCATGCTTGAGAATGGATCTCACTGCTATACATGAAATACTGGATAAGATTGGATACAAGGATGATGAGGGGATTGCTAATGAGGTTTGGCATCTCTTCTCTGTGACTTGAATGGTTTCCTACATTTCATTGCTATGAAAATAAATAAATAGATAAATGAGATGTTTTTTTAACTAGTCATATCACTATGCTTTATACTAGTCATAACTATGCGCCTTAAGCAGGACAAGGTCCTATTGAGTTATTGTATAATCAAATTGTATGTATCTATTGTCGTTTGGGCTGACAGTCCTTGTGTCCATTCTCAAAAAATTAAAAAAAGAAATATTAGTTTGTCCACCTGGCAATTACAAATCATGTCAACAGTTCTGAATCCTTTTTTTTTCTTCTTAGGATTTTGTGTCGGAATCAAAAAATTAAATCCGAGGAACTAGATACCCAGGGCTTTGGGTGAAGTCTTATTATGTTGCTCTGGCTTTAATATGTAACCTGTTCTTTAACTCTGTGCTTAGCTCTGAATTAATTTTTTTCCTGTAGCTTTCTTTTCAAATGTGGACCAATCAAATGCAAGAGACCTTGAATTCTAAGAAGCATGGAGATGCTGCTTTTCGAGCTAAGGATTTTGCAACTGCCATTGATTGCTATACACAAGTGAGTATCTCTAGTTATTGTCAAATATGGAACTTGAATTCTTAGGATGGTTTATTTTCTTATTTAGTTACAAGCAGAGCAATGTTATAAATTAGTTCATGAAGTAATTTTCTATTGGATGATAGATTAGTGGTATCATTTCGTCTTGTTAGAGATGAATATTCAGTAAGCAGAGAAATTGGTACTATAAGAACAATTATAAATCAGTGGTTTCATTTTATCTTGTTAGAGATGAAAGTTTTCTTTTGGGTTGCTTAGCTGACATGAAGGATCATATTCTACCAACAAAGTACAAAAAATCTCATCCCTTGATAAAGTTTCAGTACATGCCTATATTAAGTTAGGGAAATCAAGTTGTTCTGGCAAAAGTTCTTGTTATGCTGCATAGTTTGCTGCTAGCATAATAGTAAAACTTAATTGAGCCTCTTCCACAGATTTAGTGTTGAGTCTTTTTGTAATAAAATATGGGTTAGTTTTCCTTCTGCTTCCTGATGGCAGTAAAACTCTATGTTGGCTTGTGAAAGGAGATTTAAGTTTTCCCTGTCTTCTGCAGTTCATTGATGGCGGAACCATGGTGTCACCCACTGTGTACGCTAGGCGCTGCTTATCTTACTTGATGAGTGACATGCCGCAAGAAGCTCTAGGGGATGCTATGCAGGCCCAAGTGGTGTCTCCTGATTGGTCCACTGCCTCGTACCTTCAAGCAGCTTGCCTCTTTAGCCTTGGAATGGAGACTGACGCGCAAGAAACACTCAAAGATGGCACAAACTTGGAAGCCAAAAGAAACAAAAACTGAAAGTGTATAGGTCTTTTTTTATGATTTTCGTTTATTAATTATTGTTTTTTTTTCTTTTTTAGTAATTTTGTGTAGGCTCTTGTGTGTATTCTTGCTTCTCATTTCTCCATCCTCATTTTGACCCATTGTTGACATCACAGGATTCTTCAATTATTTTTGTTTGTGTGGATAAAGTATATGCTTCTGCAGTTCAGCCGTTCCTTAATCTTTTGAGTGCAGTAATTGACACATGCAATGCAATCAGAAAATATAAGAGTGTTGATGCTGCAGTTTTCTGTGAGCATGGACTCTTTTAGAGGCTCTGTTATTTGATCATGCTCCCAACCAAGAACCAGGTTGCTGGTTAACACTTCATTCTGGGAATCCGACATGCATGAACCTCTGTCGTGAACATAAAAGGAATAACAGTGGCCAAGACTAGAGTTGAAATAAAAGAGAGAACAGACAGTTTTAATGGCTGGGGGATTTTCAAAATGCTTTATGACTATGAGGGAAATCTGGTAAAAACTCTTACAAATCATAAGGTATTGGAGAATATTTCTGCCATGGATCCATCTCCATATTACGAGACATTATAAAGAAAGGAACAACAATAACAGCATCTAGATGAATCCATACAACCTCCAAACACCCACAAATATTTTTCAAGGCAGATAAAGCTCTGATAAATACAAGCATACGTATGTAGATCAACAAATACCTATGCATACTAAAGGAAAATGTAGACGTATAAAACCCTACGAGGCACTGAACTCTTCCTCATTCATCACACAACAATCTTTGCAAGTACTAGAATAATTCTGCTTTCTCTATAATTATTTCTTTCTTTTCCCCCTCAAGCCTCTCCTACAGAAGTTTACGAGGAGGATGGCACATGGAAGTGAAAGAGCCAAGATAATATAAATGCAAATACCACACAAGCAAGCAAGAAATTCAGGAAGCGGTGGCCTTGCCAAAAGCTTCGAGTTTCTGTGGTAGGAATTGATGTTGAGGCTGCTGCCGCCGCGGTATTTACCATGACATTGCTTGTCTCATTTGAATGCTCAATTGACTCGATGTCACTTGCTAAAACAACATTGCGTGCAATAGAATGACAAATCTCACAGGTCCTGGTACATATCCCGTGAACCGAATAAATATAGGTGAGAAATAAATACCAAAACATATATGAGACCAATTTTCATATACCATGATAGCTGCCACATGATTAGAAATTTGAAATGAAAGTTAAATGCAAATAAATACTGCTCATTGATCATGTAATATGCACTAATGCAACCCCTAAAGCATATAGCTCATTCATCTGTTCATCCGTGTACAACAGCAAATAACTTGGAACAAAACATTCCCAAAAAAATGGCGTAGAATAGATGCCTGGTCCAGAGATAAGGCTAGCGGGCATATTGTGAACTAGAAGATCAGGTAAAAGACTCACCAGAAATGAGAGAGAGAGAGATCTTTGAACATCATATAGTGATAAAACAGCGATTTTGGAAATTTAAGCCAGAGATATATTGTTAGGTTAAAGCTTCAAATACACAGCATAAAGAGAACTTATTCTGATTGACAGACATAGAATAGGGTGATAGCTTAGGAGCCGGAGATACTGCTTTATTACCATTTACCACATCATGTAATAGATGATGAATAATACTGTATTCACTATCATCAAATAATAGATAATTTATATTAAACCTCCATAATAGCTATCTACCATCACTTGTTCCAGCACTTTTTTTTTACATCATATATAACAGTATTCCAGCAAGGAGAAGTAAGATCCACAGAAGATCCTTGCTACCACTAAAAGTAATGATCAATAAGCACGCGCTGGTGCTTGAATAAACAGTTTAGAATGTTCAGTTTTCTGATCCAAAACATCAATCAAATCATTTTTTTCCAGGCTGTTCTAGTTCTAACTAGAAATTAAAGCAATGTTAAATACAAGAGCAGACCAATCAATTGTCCACGTTTAATAAGTAAACAGCGAAGTGCATTCTAACTGATACCAAGATATTCCACCATTGTTTTGAGTATGGTATCAACCAATATGACACTGATAGTCTGACATAGACATGCATGACAGAGAAATACTGATTCTGGAACGCATGGACCATAAGTTTTAAGATTCACAACTATCAGGAGATTTCTACCCATCATTCAGCGTCATACGATGCTTAAATCTCATGCACAATATCATGGATGTCAACTATTATTTTTTTGCTAAGCACATCAGACGAACAGGAAGTAAGGAATCTGCATTAGCAATTATACAAATACAAATATTAAGTAGCGCACCCACAAGCAATTATCTTTTAATCTGCGTATCAACAAGGAGTCAGAACTCCATTGTGATAAAGAGAAGAGAAGCAGAAAGGAGCATTATTTAGATTCCTAAACTTCTAAAAAGTACAGATTGGCAAGAAATTGTCGGTGTAGCGACATATCATTGGGACTGGTATCTTAAAGCTGTACTCTTTTGCTTTACTCTTTTTTTTTTTTTTTTTTTTTTCTGTCAACTTGTTTACTAAACAGAAACTCCTTCCACTTTCCATTTTATTCATCATAATTCTTAACTTCTACATTATGCTTCATATCCCACAAACTAATCAGACTGTAATCCAATATTCAAAAGCCTTAACTAATGAACCCTTTGTCCTCTTTGGTGAAAAAATGTTGTTACTAATCCTTCAAGAAATCCCGCTTCAGTGCAACATTTACACTTAAAAAAAAAAAACATCAACCAACTTAGATAATACTAAGAAGCACGAAGTGGATATTTACCATTTCTCACAAACAAACAAAGTTAACATAATAATCATCATACCAACACTTTAAATAAATAATTTTTGTATTCAAAAGAGCAAAAGAAAATTTACCAAAGAAAAAAAAAACTAGAATTCAATCTTGTACTTACTTGTTTCCCTTAATCTTGAACCAAACCTCTGCACACTGTTTATGAGCAGCAGCCAAATCATCCTTGCAAGAACAACCCAATTCAATAGGAACTCCTGATTCATGGCTATTACTCTCTAAACCCAGATGGCAAATCCTACAATCTCTCTCCACTTTACTCAAATGCACCTTTGTTTCGGGCACCCCATTTACAATCCCCACCTCCACTGAACAATCAGACACTGAAGACACCCTCCTAGAATCCAAAACCACACTGTTTATACCCTCAGGATCAGAGACACAAGCGAAACTGTAATTATCATAAGACCCACCAGTGGTTGAATAGAACTGCGAGTAGCAAGACCCATCTTCTGCATCAGAAAAACAACTGGCATCACTTCCAGCAACGGAGCGGCGGTGTGTTCCTTTCTCTAAATCGATGTCGGACATTTCATGAACTGACATTTTGAAGATTTAGACACAGGACGAATCAAAAACTGAAGTATAATTTTGGAAACTTTGGTTGGTTTTTTTAAGGAATTTGACATAAATTCAAAGGACTTGATGAAGTGGGTGTTCTTGGACTAGGTGACAACAACAACAACTACTACTACAACTCCATTAACGTTACCAAAATCAATACTTTGCAAAGAAGAAAGAAAAAAGAGCTAACAATCACCGAAGTAGAGAATTTATTTATATTGATTATATCAGAGAATGTAATAATAAGAGGAAAAAGAAAAGCTTAAGGTTGCCTTTTTCTCATCGAGACAAAACACGTTGTGGTTTTGTTTTTTAAAAGACTTTTGCTTTGGACTGCAGACAACTGCAAAGCAGCTACAGAGTACAGAGACGGAGGCATGCTTGAAGAATTGCAAGGAGATTTCCTTTTTAAGATTATAATAATAATTAAGCGGCCCTACTAAAATTAAATGGCAAACTTTACCTCCAACTATTAATAGAGTCTTAATATAGTCCGTAGACTACTAATTTTACAATTTGTGTCTTCCATCTATAAACCTTTCCTTGATTCGGTCCTACCCACTGAAAATGCAAGCCTATATCACAGGCTTCTACCAAAACCCCCTCCCATCACTTTTTTTTTTTTTTTAGTTGTATTTGTTTTTTGTAAAAAGTTTTATGGAAAAAACATTATACATATATTTTTTTTATGTAATAATTAGTAAATGATGATATGAAAAACTCAATATATTATAATTGTGATGTAATGACGGTGATTATGATAACAATAGTGATGCAGGTGGGCTAAGAGATGATGTGGTAGCGGTTTAATGGTGATGGATGATGATGATGGAATGATAGTGATAATAATAATAGGATGATAACCATATTAAATATGGTAATGGTGGTGTTGGTGGTAATTACAGTGACAATAATAATGGTGAAGAAGGGTAGGGATAATGGTGGTGATGAGTAAGGGTAGTGGTAGTGATTGATATTATTTCATTTTTATTATTATTTTTTATTATGTTACATCCAAGTTAATCATCTGCTGCAAGTTTTCATGGCAAAGATGGTGTTTGATATGTTATTAAGTAAATCATTTTTTCTTGAAATCATGTCATTGATGTGAGCGAAGTTATTTTTCATTTACGAGTAACTCGTTATTCAGTTGACAACAATCTTGATTCATTCGTTTCTATTACATCCAATCTTTATTGGAATATTTCTATAATTTGTTTTCTCAACATCCTAATAAAAAAAATTAATGTTATAGAATTTCTTTTAACGAATATATAATTTTCTAGTTTTTAATAAAAAAAACTAAAATGAGATATGTATATATTTTTTTTTATCTTATTTAAAATGTCTATATTTTATGTCATTTTAAATAAGTATAAGGTCATTGCAAGGGAAAAAAAAAGTTTTTTTTGTAACAAAAAAAAAAAAGATTGATGAATTAAAAGTAAAATTATCAAGATTGCTTATTCAATTCATTTCCATAAATATTTCAAATAATATAATTGAATTTAACTATGTGATTTAATATTTTATTCCAAACATAATAAGTGAAATAGGTTATCAATTGAATTTTAATTTGTTTATGAGTTGAATTCCATATGTGATTTCATACCAAATAAGATGTAAGTTATGGAGCATCTTGGATATAGACTATGTGTCAAGATATCTTTAATAAGCACAATTCTTTTACCTAAAAGAAAATTTAACAAGGTATGCTTAATCAATTTAAAGGTTCAATGAGCTTAAATTAATTTAGTAGTAGTTTGATTATTCATAAAAAGACTAATCTTACAAATCCTTAATTAAAAAAATAATTTTTAACTAATTGTTACACACACAAACACTTTCTATAATATAGAGTCTTTATATTGAGAATAAATTATATGAAACTTTTATATACAAAATTTGATTTTATGTAAAATATTTTCTCTATTATCCCTTCTAGAATTAGAGTGTAGAAGTTAAAATGCTTAAATTGGCATGTAAGCAAGTGAACTAAGTTGAAGAATTTCTTCATAAAAATATTAACCACCTATCTAATAAACACTATTAGAAAATCTAACCACAATTCCTCTCTAAAAAACCTGTTTATAAACAAAATATAGATAAACTTTTAAATGCTTGGTGTTTAAATGACTAATCAGATTGACAACAAGATAAGTGATGAGAATATTATCACTAAATACTTTAATAAGAAGACAATGTGAAATTGTTGGAAAAAGACATTAATATATCCAAATTCACAATCCACAATCCACAATCCACAAGTCCCAATTATTTTCTCACTTTATACAATTAAAAATAGGGTTAACTAATCAACAAACTAAGCAATTAGTCAAAATAGATCAACACCTAAATTCTTACATGAATAACCCAATGTGGGAAAAAAACTATAATATCATAATCAATCTAAAAACTTTTACTATCAATAATAATAATGGGTACAAAAATTTTCTTATTTAGTTAAAAATAAGGGTTATAAAACAAATTATCAATAACAATATATTCTTAGAATACATCAACATTAAAGAAAAAAAGTTTGGAAAAATCTCATAAAAGTGACAACTATGCTTTTGTAAAGAACATGCGAATTTACCCACCTTCAATCTTTAATCCAACCATACATAATGAAGAGTTATATATCCAAAACCTTCTGTTAAAACTTCAATTCAATCCAATAATGACTCTACTGCTTATCAAAGTTTGAACATAGACTATTCAAGTTGCCCTCTTCTTTTTTTTTTTCTCTTTGTATATGTCAACCAACAACTTAAAAATAAGCCAAAACTGACTTTTTATATCTAGTCACGTATATGATCTAAAATACTTTAAGTCTTTGTCCCTCTTTTTCTTAGTTTATATAGGTTATGACATTTGAAAAAGGACTATACCTAACAATTAACCCCTTTCCTGACTCATATAAAAGAGGTTTCACAAAGCTTGTTTGTCTCGTATAAAACTTAAACATCTTTTTTTGATAAAGACTTGTTCATCATATCCAACAAATTGTCATCAATATGAATTTTCTTAAAAACAACGGACTTCGTCTCTATAGCATCTTGAATCCATTGATATCTAACCTTAATGTGCTTTGATCGAGAATAAAAAGTAGGATACTTATTGAGAAGAATTATACTCTGACTCTCATAATGCAACACAAAGTTCTCTTGCACTAGGTCAAGTTCATGAAAAGACTTATTCATCTATAAAAACCTTTTGCCCTTTTAAATAAGAGCAATGTATTCAACATCTGTAGTGAATAATGCAATATGTTTTGCAACCTTAATTGTCATGAAAATAATTCCCTATAAAGGTCATTAAGTATCTCGATATGGACTTTCTAAAATTAACATCACTAGATATATCTACATTTGTGTATCCATCCAATACATGTTTATCATTTTCAAAATATAAAATAAAATTAGAAGTGCCTTTGAGATACATAAGTATCCATTTTAGCGTTGACCAATGTTCTTTACCAAGATTAGAGAGGAAACGACCGATCACGCCAACAATATGAGTTATATTCAACTTTGTGCAAACTATAACATACATCAAGCTACCAACTATAAATGCATAAGGAACCTTTTTCATCTCACTTATTCTTCATCATTTGAAGGATACTTTTTAGAACTTAACTTAAAATGACTTGCAAGTAGAGAACAAACAATTTGTACTTGCTTTTGAATATGTCAAGTACTTTTTAAACATTTCTTTATTAAGATAGCCAAAGCTTCTCATTCTTCCTATCATGAGTAATCTTCATGCCAAGAATATGTTTTGTTGGTCTTAAGTTTTTCATTACAAAAGACTTACTTAACTCTCTTTAAACTTTGGATCTTCTTAGCATTATGACCAAAAATCATTATTTCATCCATATATAGTAAAAGAATAATGAAGTTACCATTAGGAAACCTTTTTATAAACATATAATGATAAAAATGGTCATACCATACCATAACTATGCTCCACTATGAAAGAATCAAAGTTCTTGTATCAGTTTTCCTTTTAACTCTAACATGAAAATCCTTAAAAACATCCAACTTTTAATCTTTGAATTTCAAATAAGTAATTCAAATTTTCTTGGAATGATCATCAATAAAACTAGAAAAAAACAAAACACCTCTAAGAAATTTATCAGTCATAGAGCAAACAACAATATGAATCAAATTAAGAACTTGTGATCATTTATGTGAACATGATCTTTGAAATGTAACTCTATATTGTTTACCATCTAAATAATGAGTGTAAGTGTTAAAGTTCATACATTTCAAGGGAAGGTAGTTCTTCTTGTAAAGGATGTTAGGGCCTTTCCCACTCAAATGTCCAAGTCGCTTTTTACCATAAATCAATAGACATCTTCAATTACATTCACTCCTTCTTAATCATCTTGTCTTGTGCCATGTAGATACCTATTTTTACCTATATCAACAATAAAAATAATAATTTAGAGAGCTTTCATTTACCATCTCCAAAGTAATTATGATAACTTTCTTTATCAAGTATAACTATAGAAATCAAGTGTAGGCGCATATCAAGCACATTTCAAGCATTTTTTAGTTGCAAATTGAAATCGGTATTGGTTCTAACCAAATATATCCAATGCCTATAACACTAGCTATCCCTTAATTTCCAATCTTAACTTGGCCAAAGTCAATAATAGTGTAGGATATGGAGAAATCTTATCGAGGTGTAACATGGAAAGAAACAACTGAATTCACGACCCAAGTCGTATCCTAACATGTAAGATTAACATAACCATCATAAAAAATAATAGCAACATCATCGTAAAAAACAACTACAGTTGTATTATTCTCTTCATTCTTGTTTTCATCTTTATCATTTTATTCTTTTTTGTACTTTATGCAATCCTTTTAAATATTTCCAAGCTTGTCATAATCAATACCACTTGATTCCCTTCCTTAACTGAGATCTCTCTCTAGGTCTTCTTTTGTCTTTTCTATCACCATATTCTCTATCTAACTTGCTTGAAAAAGATCTGATTTGGTTTCTCTCCTAGCTTTTTATAACAAGTATACAAGACTAAAAAATATCTACCCTTTTCCTCATCTCTTCATTGAGAATAATGTCCATCACTATCTTCAAAGTGACCTTTTTATTAGGATTAGAATTATTTAGTGACACCACAAAAGTCTCTCAACTATTCTAAAATGAACTTATTAGAATTAATGCGTGTATCTCATCAACTAACTCAAGATTTATCAACAAAAACTAATTTAGAAACCCTTGGAAGTCATTTACATAGACCGAAACAACTTCACCATCTTTTTACTTCAAATTCACAAGGTTTTTAAACGTGAAAGCCTTATTTTATGCACTTTTCTTAACATTCTTTTAGTATTTTCCAAATGTTGTAACAAGCATGTTCCTAAGAAATATGGTTAATAGAATTAGAAGACATACATTTTCTAACATTAACAATCACTTTTTTTTATTAAGCGCATTCCATTTTACCACCTCCATATTAGTGGGTTTATATTCTATACATTCTAGCAACAAAACCAAATTATTGTATTAAAAGTGATCCTCTATCAATGTCTTCTATATGAAATAATTGAAGGAAATGAGCTTTATTATTCCTGAATCTTCCTCTTTCATTTTAACCGTACAAGAAAATCAATCTATATAGCCAGACTCTGATACCAATCTATTGGAAAAATGCACCAATAAATCCAAAATCATAATCCACAAGTCCCAACTCTTTTCCTTATGCAATTAAAAATAAGGTCAACCAACTAACAAACTAAGTAAACAATCATAATAAATCAACACCAAGATTTTGATTTAGAAAATCATGATGTGGGAAAAAACCACGAGATCGTAGTGTTGTTCTAGGATTAAGATAACTATAACTCTTAAAAGTAGGTGAATTAAGTTTATCACTAATAACAACAAATATAGCAAATTAATTAAAATAAAAACAATAACCAATAATATAATTAAAGTGCTTAAAATAAATAGATAAGAGAGAGAATTTACAAACTTGTTTTTAATATGGTTTGGTAAGCCTACACCCACACCTCAAATACCACACCACACTTGAGTAATGTATTCCTTCACCAGTCCAAGTTCAAGAGTACAATAGCCACATGATGAATCCACACCAAGATTTTTACACTATTTGATGAATCTACACCAATATGTTTTACCATTTAAAGATATTCTCTCTTCAAGATTTTTCACCTCTTGATGAATCTACACCAAGATTTTTCTCACTTGAAGATATGTCATCTTCAAGATTTTTCCCTGTTGAAATTACCTCACCAATACTAAAAGTTTCTACCTAACTCTCAAAGGTTTACAAGAGTAATTTTTTTTTTATCACAATTAACCCTCTTAATAAAGTAGATAATACAATTAAAAGATGTAATATCTCTATAACTCACAAGATAACACATATAGAATTTGAAGGTGTTTAAGTTAAGTGAAAATGAAATTGAATGCTCTTGTGCTAGATCATGAAGGTTTAATAGTACAAATTAAATTATAATAAATGATTGATGTTTTTGTAGTGTTTTTGCATTTAGAATAACTTGTATATGATATGTTTTTAGAATATATATATATAGCCATTAAGTCCCACCGAGGACTTAAACAATTGAATGATTTAGATTGCTCAAGTCAATCAATCGATCAATTCCCGTAAAATTTCCAGGAGTTCATCATTGATGAATAAGCAATCAACCGATTCATTTGGTCATACCAAACAATCAACCAGTTTATGTAGAATTCCAGTTTTGACAGATTAACCTAGATGAATTCTTAGAATCATTTATATTAGTTTATTTATCGATCTTTTTAATATATGCATATTGAAATGTGTAGTTCATTTTACCTGTGCTATCAAGATAATATACAAAGATTTACAATATAACACTAAAATGAATATTTAAATTAAGTCTTCACTTTGCTTCTTATTGGACTTCATGATTGGTTTTTTTATGAAATCTTCATGTTTGTTGATATGATCTTTGTATAAAACCTATTTAAAAACTTATTCTCAACCAAGCATATCATTAGTTTAATTTTTATATTATTTTTATCATTAAAATATATAAAAACATAAATGTGTGACCTAAAGATCAACAATTTCGCCCTTTTTTTTATGATGACAATAAATATATATAACTTAGATGCAAGAAAGTGTCTCCCCTTATATTTTGCAATGTAATATATAAGAGACTTCAACAATTTAACACAATTTAAGTAAATATGAAAAGATTGCATAATTAATAATAACTTATGCATTAAGAAAATTAAATTCTTTCCTCTAAATGTATGTATATGTTTTTGAAACACATTTCTCCCACATATCTCATCTCTCCTCGATGCTTATCTATATATCTTCTCTCCGCGTACACATTTATCTATGTATTATCTCTCCCCTTTGTCATCAACAAAAACATATATCATGGAGAAGTAAATAGACAAGTATTTTATGGAAATCATAAATAATAAGAAAATTCAATGCTGAATATTTTATTACTGAATATTTCTCTCTAATATAGTTAGGGTTTACAACTCCTTAAATAGATAAATAGCCAACCTTTAAAAGGCAAAAAAATTATAATCCTAAATTAAAAAGAAAAAAAATATAAAATTCAAAATTAAACTAAAAATAATAATAAATAACAAAATTGGCTCAAATAATATCTTTAAAGCCTAATTTGACCTGACCTTGACTAATTATAGCTAGCTGATTTTTTTATAGAACTGAGCTTATAAAACCTTATGATCAAATTTGAACATGATCTAATAATCAAATTGAAAATTATGATTTTATTTTTATTTCCCTTCAAACTAATCGTTTGGCATGATCCATGTTATGTAGTTGTGAAAGCTTAATAATTGATTATTCAAAATTATTATAACCTTCAAACTTGCCTAATCATTTGAAGAAAGGTATTATTCTCTAACACACCCTCTCAAGTGAAAAACCCTTTGACCTTGAAACTTGCATAGACCCATACTACTTTGTGTTTATTTTTTATCAACTAAATGAGGATGGTGAGATTCAAACTCGTGATCGATTGGTCATCAAGGCTCTGATACCATGTCAAAAAACCATTCCAACCCAATAGCTTAAGTTGTTAGGTGAGATCCCAAGATATGATTTAAATCATTTTTTAACATGAATTACTTGACCACAATAATACAGTGCAAGACAGAGAATAACATGGATATTGAAGGCTTAACCTTATGGCTAAATATTTCAACGAAATTATATCCTTGTGTAATTAATTGAGGCTTATACTTCTCACGAGAGCTATTTACTTTTTAATTTTTATTATTTCTAAAAATTATTTTTTTACCACGTATCTGAACGTATTAATTGTCCTCTAGCTTTGCTTTGCTACACGTGTGTTTGTTTTTGTGATTGAGATTGAGGTTGGATTTTATGTATAAAACTCACTAAAAAAACTAAAAAAATTATAGTTAAGTTTTGTGTATAAATTATACTCGACTTAAACCTCAATCATGACAAAAAAAAAAAAAAAACTTGACACACACCTATCATATTTAATTACTAGCTATAAAGGACAACACTTTGGTTGATAAGAAATAGTAATTTTTGTTTGGAGAGGGAAGGGGTACCGTGCAAAAGGGTTTGACAGAAGCGTGTCCTCTGGGACTCCATTTTTAAAAGCATGTAAGGAAATTTCCACGATGTGGAGAGGTTTGGTGCAATGGAACCTTTGTCCCCATGCAGATTCTGTACCTTTGATGGAATCAAGAGACTGATCTCTGAAAAACAGGCATAAGAAACTATCTCACCGCCGTTTCATCCTAAGAAAGGTTCACACATCACAGTCTAAATGCCTGTTTTTGTATGAGTTGTCGATGGGGAGGGTGGGAGATTTGGAGTCTATTTAGGAATGCAGAGAATATGTTTCAAAATGATTTTTTTTTGTTTAAAAATTTATTAAATTATTTATTTTATTAATTTTTATTAATTTAAAATAAAAAAATCTCAATTTTTATTTGGCTGCACTGCTACTCTCTATTAAAGCCATCTTTATTTGATTGAGAAGAAACTTCAAAACTAATGATGCAATTTCATTTATTCTAGGTACAATTTATGTCATATTTATTGATAACTCAAGTTTTTCAGGTCATGTTAATTTTATTATAAATGAATAGAGTTTGTTTTAATGTTTATTAGATAATAAAAATTTTCTTAACTTATTTTCTATGAAATAATTAAGAATAAAAATAAAACCATGGAATTCATTTTTCAAAATCAATATCTTCTTTGGCAAACGAAAAACCTCAAAAAACAAAAAAAGATACATTGAACCGATGAACCATAATTTTGAAACCCGGCACGGCGGGTCGACCTGGGACCCGGGGCTAGAATAGGATAGGGTTGAAGAAAAATAAGAAAAGAAAAAACCCGGCGTGACTCAGCTGACTCAGTGAGTTGACCTGAGAAGATCCGGTTAAAAATCTGGTTGCGACCCGTTGACTTTTATTTTTTTACTAAAATAATATTGTTTTGATTAAAAAAAATTGACTCGGAAGACCCGATCAAAACCCGAAACCCAGGTCTTAAACTGGACCGGGTCTAAAAACTATGCGATGAACTATGATTTTTTAGAATAGATTTGAGATACATCCTTTGCTTTTTTTTTTTTTTTTTTTTGCATCCATTGCTTTCTTTTTTTTAGAAAAATATTAAAGCAATCGGTAGTTAAGGGAACAATTAAGTTAATCAATAAGAAATTAAAAAGAAAAAAAAAGGGGAAAACACAAACCTTTGTAGATTAACCAATACGCTAATTATTCTGTATGGAAACTAGTCATTGTCAGGTCATCAGCTTATCAAAGAAAACAAAAAACACCAATCCTTAATCCTTATCTATTTTTGCCGTGAAAGACGTTTTCTTTTTTAATTTTAAGAATAAAAGAAAAAGGAATAGGAGAAGATTATAAGATGCACCCAGAACTAATTGCAATTATGATCTCAGTAGCCAGCCTTTAAATTAACACTCTCATCTTACGGTGGATATGCTAGTGCACATGAAGAATGAAGTGGAGGCATACCATGTGAATAGTTTTGCTTGGGACATGACACGGAGAAAGCAATTTGACCAGCACTGGGCGATGGCTGACTGACTTCTAGTAGGTTCATGTATGGGCATGAATGTGCCTTTGCGTGAACAACTAAAAAAGCTACTACAGCACTTGAGCGTCTAGTCTTTCGTGGTCAATTATGTGACTTGTTCGGTTTCTATCCTGAATTTGACTCTTTATATACACGCCTGTCACTCTCGTAGTGCCTTACCTACTCCTGGGCTTGTAGAATGTCCAGTGGACCGTGGAGAATAATCGTGGTGCGCGCAAGCTGACCTGAACACCCCACGCAAATAAAAAAAAAAAAAACTACTACAAGTAAATTAAGAAATACAATAAATTGCACCGAGGATTGTGGCTCAGTGTCTTGGCAGGTTTTTTGCCTTTACATGCTGAATTCAAGCCTCAACATGTATACTTATATTTTATCTGTTTATTAAATTTATAAAGTATTCAATAAGTTCGAGAATTAATTATAGTACATACATTAATCTGAATACTTCATGTTACAAATAATAATAATAATAATAATAATAAATTTGGGACTAAAAATAGAAAAATCCCAAAGCTGAAGGGTTCGGAAAAGTAAAGAAAAGAAAAGGCGATCTTCATGTGCTGGCAACAAGATGAAGCCTTAGGGTGTGCAATTGGAATAGATTATCTAAACGTTTTTTTAGATGTTTTATTGTTCATGTAAACATTGAATTCCAAAGAAGAATTTATTTTCTGGGTTTTATCTCAAGATGGGTGTCCAATGTTATTATTCGAAACTTAGGGGACTCAGAGTTAAAATAGGCTCCTGTAATTTACCAAAAACAGAACCCTTATAACAATGGAGTGATATATAATGAGTGAACCGATACGGGTTATGGTTCACATCGGGGCTAAAATTGCGGGTTTGGATGTCATTGGGGGTGTGCATGTAATAACCTCTAGCTTCTTTTATTTTTAATTCGCAATATTTAATGATGAATTTGTATATCCTTAAATATATTTTTTTTACCAAAATTCCTGTAAAGTTTCTCGTGTTTTTTAAATATACTAAATTATCAATATTTATACTAATTACAAATAGATTCCATTTCCAATCTCATTTTTGATTCAACCCCTGAAGAAATATATTTATCTTATTTTATATATTAAGAATAGAACAATATTTTTAGTTTAACCTATATATAATCTTTTTGTATTTAGATTAATATATGTACTTTAGAATAAACAAATTAATGAGAGTTATAGCCTTCTTCTTTTTTATGTTTGTATTTTTTTTGTGTTAATTTGGATTGCTTAACATAGTATCAAAGCTGATTTTTATGGAATGAAACTTAATCTCAAACACAAATTTTTTTTATGTTCGTATTTAGATTAATTTTTTTACAGTGATATTTGTTTAGTTTCTGCAAAAATGGTATCGTCTTTCCTTCAGCTTCTATAAATTTTTTTATTTCAAAATATATTTATTTTTTCTTTTCATCATTTGTTTCATTTATATACTTACTACAATTTCACATTAATATTTCTAATTTTTAAGTGGGGTTTATACCAACATTTTTTCATGCTATTCTTTTTTAACTTTTATTTCTCATTTCCATTTTAATTTCTTAGAATAATTTTTTCATTCTCAAAATATATTTATTTTATAATTTTCCAAATTCTTCTATCCATCAAAATTCATTACTGATTTTGACACAATACATACCTCATTTGATTTTTATTTTGGGGGAGGCAAGTGCCCACATGATCTGACTATTGATGTTCTCATATGGCCTTCTCATATGATCTTTTCAAACATTGATTGTCTTGGAATTTTAATTCAAGATAGAGCAATGTGTTACGAGGCTCATTGTAAAATTCAGCCTAATCCGACGATTGAATTGAAAATTATGTTTGATAGCATAAAATTGATTAATAGATGATTTTAATTAAAATCTGAATTTTCTTATTCAATCATTGCTAGAATCATTTAACAAGTTTTCAAGACTTTTTTTTATTCTAAAATATATTTATTTTTTCATTTTATTATTTATTTCATTTACGTATTTACTACAGTTTCACATTAACATTTCTGATTTTTAACCATGGTTTACACAAATATTTTTTTACACAGTTCTTTTATTTCTCATTTGTATTTTAATTTCTTAGAATTACTTTCTTATTCTCAAAACACATATATTTTAAATTTTTTCTTTTTTATTCATCCACACTCGCTATTTGTTTCGACATAATATATACCTCATTTGAATTTTTTCTGGGCAGGCAAGTGCCCACTTTACCCGCATGCTGGAACAGTCCATGTTATCATCTGTCCATGTTGTCATACACTTTTTCAATATCGAACAACACAACACAACGATTATGTTAGCCCCACCAATTTAATTTTAGTCATAGTCATGTATGATTCCTTCATTCAATTTATCACTAACGTTGTAATTAGAGGTTTATTAATGGTGTCTATTTCAAGAAATCAACGACTTGAATTGTGCCATACAAACAAATTATATTAATCTAGAAAAGAAAAAAAAATCGAGAATTAAAATTGAATGAAAGAATAAAAAGAAGAAGAACCAAAATGAAAATTAATTTTTTTTAAAATAAAAATCTATTTATTTCATGTATGTCTCTTGAATCTGGCAAACTTCTCTTCATGTTGGATTTGACACCCTTCTATTTATTGTTGTGACCATTCAATGAGAACCACACAGGAGAAAACTACATGTACAAGGCAGTAGGACCATTCAATGAGTTAAATTTTGTTTCAATCCCTTACTTTTATATGTTTTTTTTCATTACAAACATATAAATGGTAAGCATTAATACAATATGTCTTGATTTTTAGTATTTTATTAACTATTAAAATCTTGGCTACTGAGGCTATGGCCTGATCAGGCTACAAGAGGTGGCCAACAAAACACTCTTCCAAAACCCTAAATATTATAACTTGCAGCAAACAATGACCTGATCTAGAGAGGAAACCAGCTCTAATCGTCTCAAGCTGGAGTGGAAACAACGCTTTTTGTCTTCAGCAAATTAGGAGAGAGCAAGTACACTTGATTAATTCTTCCCACTTTTCCCAGGATGAGTTTGGCAAATGAGAACAAAATCCCAAGTTGCTGGCCTAAGATTAGCTACAAAATTTATGGGTTCAGTCGACCAAGCACTTAAGGACAATAGAATATGCTATGCTTGCTTAACATATTGTGATCACCGAGCAGTTGGACTAATCCAGAAAATTGCAGGTTAAATAAAGTTTGAAAGAGACTGCTCAATTACATGTCTCAGAGGCCAGAGCAACAAAAACCATCCTTAAGACCATGGACGCACCATGGGAAAATAATCTCTGTACCCAAATATATTACTGCTATTCTCCTTTTGGTACAACTCCCCCACCAAATTAACCTGGTCAAACCTAAATTTCGACAGCTTCTTAAATGAATTGCATGATCTCTTCTGGCTTATATTTCTCGTCGGTCATTTATGCTAAGTTTGGATGAGGTTACCTGAAAAAAAGCAGGCCAAGCTTGTGTAAGGTTTTGTAAACCAATAATTATCAACCACCCTTTGCACATGGCGTTGGAATATTATTATATAGGAAAATGTTTACAATAGAAGGTGAGAGTAATAAGGAAGTAGCTGTTACAGGATATACACTATACTATAATTAGGATTAATCAGTTCCTAGATAGACGTATATAATTAACTGTAATACAATCAGATGGCATGATCTTCTCCTGAATGCTTGGAAAGATTTTCTCCAGAAGATGAGATTGTGTTAGCGTCAATACTCCCCCGCAAGTCAAGCGTGGTAGGGAACACGTGAAGCTTGGACCTGAAGAGCAGAAACAAGGATCTGGATGGGCTTTTGGTAAAGATGTCTGCAATTTGTAAGGGGGACGACACATGCTGAATCTTTAATATACCTTTGCAAACTAATTCACGAACAAAATGAATATCAATATTAATATGGCGAGATCGTTTGTGAGCAATAGGATTCCTGGCCATAAAAATGGCACTAGCATTGTCACACAGGAGAGTTGGTTTGTTCGAGGGCTGAAGATGTAAGTCATGAAGAATATTTAATAGCCATTGGACTTCAGCTGCAGTGAGTGCTAAGGCTCTATATTCAGATTCTGCAGAAGAGCGAGATACAGTGGATTGCTTTTTAGATGTCCAGGAAACAAGATTGTCACCTAAGAAGATGGCATAACCTGATGTTGATCGACTGGTATCTGGGCAACCTGCCCAGTCGGCATCTGAAAAGGCTGAAATGGTGAAGCTGTTGGATGGTGTAATCTTGAGACCAAAATGCAGAGTACCTTTAACATATCTGAGGATTCGTTTGACAGCCTGGAAGTGATGTTCCTGTGGATTATGCATAAATTGACTGACAGAGTTCACGACATGTGTAATATCAGGCCTTGTAATGGTTAGATACTGAAGTGCACCAACCAGAGAACGATAGATAGTGGGAGAATGAAATGGAGTGCCATCAGTAGATAAATGTTGAGAGACAATCATCGGAGTGGCAACTGGTTTAGAATCAAGCAGATCAGCGCGAAGAAGAAGATCTCTTGTATACTTGAGTTGACTTAGAAATATTCCTGTGGCAGAGTGAGTGAATTCCAAACCCAAGAAATAATTCAAGGCGCCAAGATCTTTCATGGAGAACTCATGATGTAATTTGCGAATGAAGGAATCAATGAGGGATATATTGCTGCCTGTGATGATAATGTCATCAACGTATAAGAGCAAGTAAATAGTGTAAAGGGCTGATGAATAGACAAATAAGCTGGAATCAGCCTGACTGCTAGTGAAACCAACAGTGAGCAGGAAATGGCTAAATCGATGGAACCATGCTCGTGGTGCTTGCTTCAAGCCATACAACGCCTTTTTAAGACGACAAACATGTGTTGGATGAGAGGGATCAGCATAACCCGATGGTTGTTCCATGTAAACTTGTTCTTGTAAAAGGCCATGCAAGAAAGCATTCTTTACGTCCAGCTGACGCATTGTCCAGCCACGAGAGACTGCAATGGAGAGAACAATGCGAATAGTTGAGGCTCGAACAACTGGACTAAATGTGTCATTAAAATCAAGACCATAGAGTTGAGTATAGCCTTTGGCAACAAGGCGTGCCTTGAGCCTATCAATGGAACCATCCAAATGAAACTTGGTGCGGAAAACCCATTTTGATCCAACCACATTTGTAGCAGCAGGTCGTGGAACCAATTCCCATGTTTGATTCAGCTTCAGAGCTTTAATTTCGTCATCCATGGCAGCAAGCCATTCGGGAGACTTGGCAGCACTTTTGAAACCTTTTGGTTCCTTCATAACTAAAAGAGAGAAAATTAAAGGAGAAGATGGGACCTGACATATATAACTGTAATGTTTGGATTTTGAGATGCCTGCTTTTCCTCGAGTGAGCATAGGATGAGAATTCTGTGTTGGAATTGATGCAATTGGAAGTACTGGAGGTTGCACTTCCTGAGGAGCAGGAACAGATGGTACTAAGGATGAGGGGCTGTGAGGTGAAGACAAGTCCAAGGCACATTTCTTGCATGGCATGGACGAGGTCACTGGTGATGGAGATGGAGGCCCTGTAGAGGAATTAGTGACAGCTATAGCAGGAAGAAATGGGATAGGATCATGAAAAGCAACATAATCTGAGATGGTAGAGGAGTGTTGCATGCTAGAAGAGGAAAATGGAAATACAGTTTCATCAAAACGAGCATGTCTAGTGATAAAGACTCGATGAGAAATAAGATCAAGACACCGAAATCCTTTGTATGAAGTGTGATAACCAAGAAAGATGCAAGGAAGACTTCTTGGTTCAAACTTATGCTTGGTATAAGCACGCAGGTTTGGAAAACATAAGCAACCAAAGATGCGAAAGGTAGTGTAAAGAGGAGACTTACCATACAGAATTTCAAAAGGAGATTTCCCACTCAAGACCGGTGTTGGCAAGCGGTTAATGGTGAAAACAGCGGTACTGAAGGCTTCAACCCAGAAATGAAGAGGAACAGCAGAATGAAACATCATTGTGAGGCCTGTTTCGGTGAGATGCCTATGTTTCCTTTCTGCCCTACCATTTTGAGATGGTGTATAGGGACAGGAGAATTGATGATGAATGCCACACTTAGTAAAGTGGGTCTGGAGATTTTTACTGATGAATTCCCCTCCCCCATCACTTTGGAAAATTTTAATTTTCGTAGAGAATTGATTTTCAACTAAGGATTGGAAGTTAAGGAACATTGGGTAAAAATCACTTTTGTGCTTTAATGGATAGAACCAAGTATAACGGGAGTGATCATCAATAAAGATAACATAGTATTGGTAGCCTGAGATGGATTTAATGGGAGCTGGTCCCCAAAGATCACAGTGTATAAGACCAAGAATGTCATTGGAACGACTGTCATTTGCTGAAAATGGTAATGCATGGCTTTTAGCCTTTTGACAGCTAATGTAGAGAGGTGGATTTGGTAATAGAGAAGAGAGGGACAGTGAACCTTGTTTATTAAGAATTGAAATTATTGAAGAGGAGACATGTCCTAAACGTGCATGCCAAACTGCAAAAGAATTACAAAGACTGGATTTATGGATGACAGTAGAAAATGCTTGGTGTCCACGCTTCAGTACATAAAGGCCATCAACATGCTTGCCGCTTGCCACCACCTTTTGAGTGTGAAGATTCTGGATGATGAAATCAGTGTCAGTAAAAGAGATAGAGAAAGGATAGTCATGGGTGAGTTTACTAACAGAGAGCAAGTTTTTAGTCAAGTTTGGAACAACAAGAACATCATTTAATTGAAGATCGGGAGTAGGAGAACAGGAACCAGTGTAGGTGATTGGAAGAGAAGAGCCATTACCAACAATAACCTTGTCCTTACCAGCGTAAGGTTCCATTTGATCAAGTTGAGATGCATCAGCTGTCATGTGTGCTGATGCACCCGTATCTGTGTACCAATCTGCAGGTTCATTATGAATGGTGCAATGAGCAAGGGCTTCAGCAATATTGGCATCAGGTTTGATATATTTGTTCTCATCAGTTTTGATATATCTGCGATGACAATTTGTTGCATAATGACCTTCCTCACGACAGATTTGGCATCTAGGAGGTCGTCTAGGCTGCTGCTTGTGACGGTATCCTCCCTTTGATGGCCCTCCTTTATATTTGTGTTGGTAGTTGCTGAAATTTCCAAATCTTGTTGAGGATGCAGGGGAGAAATTTGCAATATAGGCAGGGACCCCTGTGTTATGATCAATGGACTTTGAAAAAAGATCAAAGCTTTCTGCTTTGGGAACAATATCTGTAAAACTGGGAATAGGGGTTAAGGAGAGTTGAGTGATGGAGAAGGTTGAAAACTCATGGCCTAAACCACGTAGATACCAATGCACCTTATCAGTATCTTCAACTGGACGTCCCATTGCTGATAATTGATCACAATGAGCTTTAAAAATTCGAGAATATTCAGAGATGCTACGAGAGCCACGCCTCATGAGATGAAGCTCATCCTTAATTTGGAGCTCACGGGCTTTAGACTTTTGGCTGAATGTGGTTTCAAGAGAGTTCCAGACATCTCTTGAAGTTGTAAAGCCGATAGTAATAGAGAGAGCTTCTTCTGTGAGAGAAGAAAGCAGAAGGCTCATGACGAGCTGATCCAATTGTTTCCACATATTGTGAGCTGTAGGCTCAGTGGCAGCAGATGGCATTGGTGTTGAGCCATCAATATGTCCATACAGTTTTTGACACTGCAATAAAGGGACCACTTGACTGCGCCAGAGAAGGAAATTGGTGGAGGATAATTTGATAGTAACCATGTGAACCATGGTGTTGAAGGAGAGAGTAGAAGAAGAATTTTCTGAGGCCATAGGATCTGATGGATGTTAATCTTACAGCTCTGATACCATGTAAGGTTTTGTAAACCAATAATTATCAACCACCCTTTGCACATGGCGTTGGAATATTATTATATAGGAAAATGTTTACAATAGAAGGTGAGAGTAATAAGGAAGTAGCTGTTACAGGATATACACTATACTATAATTAGGATTAATCAGTTCCTAGATAGACGTATATAATTAACTGTAATACAATCAGATGGCATGATCTTCTCCTGAATGCTTGGAAAGATTTTCTCCAGAAGATGGGATTGTGTTAGCGTCAATAGCTTGGACTGTACAGTCGCATGCTAATGGCACCATGGTCATCCTCACATCACGCAGCACTACTAGAGACCAAGAAGTCAGTCTACTAAGATGACGAACGAGTATCTTATTTTGTGATTGTGATGCACATTTCTTTCCCTTCTCACACGATTTTCCAGCTGATTTTGAGGGGAAAAAAATGAGACGGCCATTCTGTATTACAGGACCCATGACTTGGAAAAGTGGCACATTGAGCCTCCAATTTCTAGCAACACATGTTACTCCCTGCTGATTGCCCAAAGATGTGTCGCTTTCTTGCTTCAATGAACGTCCAACTTTCTTTCTAATAGCACCATTTCTGTTGCACAACTGGCATTTACGAAAAAAAAATAACCCATACTCTTTTCTTGCCTATGGTGTTAGGATCATTGAACCCACATCAAAGAGATATGGAAATCCTTTCTCCCATATTGAGAGTTTGTGGTATGCAAATTTGAAAGGGAATTCACGGCACCACTCACTAACTTGATAATTTTATGACCTCAGAGGTGGATTTCTATTTCCAATAATGCTATCGTTCTCAACTCGGCATCTTCCACTCGGATTGTTCGGTCATTTTTTAAATTGTCATGGCACGATATTTATTTAGAATAGAAAAGACTACTCGTCGAGGTTCATTGTCACTAATAACTATGCACCAACGCACACTGTGCAAATCAATCCAACACACATGCAATAACACACACTGTGTAGCTGCTATAACAACCAAGTGTTCGTTTAACAAATCTGTTAGCTTAAGTTTAGACAATTATGGTAGACAATCCTACCAGGCTCTGTTTTATTCTGTTGCATATATACGTGCATGATGAATACAATAAATAAGCTTCTCTCCATCTTACTCGTTATGGTATCAGAGCATTAATCTTATCTTCTCTTATCTCATCGGTTTTCTTCTCTTTTTCTCTAAGCTTCTAGTGCCTGTCAATACCACCATCCTTAACACAAATGAATCTCACAGCACATTGATCACCATCAATGTAGCAGCCCAAACACCAGTAAAACTTACCTCCAACAACTATCTAGCCTGAAAACTTTAGTTCCAGACTCTCTTTGTAGGATATGATCTCAATAGATTCATTGACAGATCACATCCTTGCCCAGCAACCACTATTCCAGGAACAACTACACCTAATCCAGCACACGTACTGTGGATCTGACAGGATCAATTACTTCTCAATGCCATCCTTGGTTCTCTTTCGCCCACAATCATGTCGTTCATTGCTCAAGCACAAACATCAAAGGAAGCATGGAAAATATTAGCTAATACATATGTTAAACCCTCTTGTGGCAGAATCAAACAAGTAAAAAGTCAATTCAAACAAATCACAAAAGGATGCATGGGTGTCTCTGAGTTCCTACAAACCATCAAAGCCCGAGCTGATGAGTTTGCCATTCTTGGAGCACCAATTGATATTGAAGATCTCTTAGAACGAATTCTTGAGGGCCTTGGTGCTGAATACAAAGAGTTGGCCAAGGCAGTCCAAGCTCGTGATACTCCAATCTCTTTTGATGAGCTACATGAAAAACTTTTCAACTTTGAAACATCTCTCCACAATACCAACAACACTGCTCAAACTTATTTTCTTGCCTCTGCACATCTCGCCAACCATGCCTCTTCTGGTTGACGTCCCTTACCACACTCCAACTATTCCTCTGGCAGACACACAGGCTTGCGCCCAACCAACTCATATAATCATTGGTTTTCTAACCCTTCCCTACCTGGACCTCACAATTCTCGCAACTCTCAGAAGTCATACCTTGGTTTTTGCCAAATCTGTAGAATCCAAGGTCATACGGCTAAGTATTATCCCTCTTACAAATTCATAATTGTTGCAGCTCCTAACAACAACACTTCAGGACTGCTAAACTCACCCTGGTAACCAAAAGTGCATTTTGCTACCAATTCTACTCATAACAATGCATGACTGTTAGACAACGGAGCTTCTCATCATGTTACCTCTGATCTAAACAACTTATCCATTCATACTCCATACAATGGGATAGACGACATTATGATTGGTGATGGCACAGGACTTCCAATAACACACACTGGTTCTACCTCTCTTCTCCACTCCAATAAGCAGTTTTCTTTAACAGATGTTCTCTGTGTACCCAACATTACCAAAAACTTAATCTCCATTTCTAAATTCTGAATCTCAAACAATGCTTCCATTGAATTCTAATTGTTTCTTTTTCTTGTCAAGGATCTTCACATAGGAGCAACGCTTCTGAAGGGTAAAGCTAAAGATGGTGTATATGAATGGCCAACATTCACACCATTGATTGCCTTTTCCAGTAGCAAAACCACCTCGTTCGACTTGCATCACCGCTTAGGCCATCATGCTCTTCCTATTTTAAAGCATATCATCTCTAAAAATGCACTCGATTTATCATCTTCCAGTATGTTACAATTTTCCTGTAATGCATGTCATTGCAATAAAAGTCACAAACTTTCATTTTCCAAATCCACAATCACATCTACCCGCCCCCTTCAAATCATCTTTTTAGATGTATGGACGTCCCCCATTCTGTCTTCTGATGGATTTAAATATTATGTCATTTTTGTTGATCATTTCACTAAATATATCTGGCTTTATCCTTTAACACACAAATCACAAGTAAAAGATGTATTCCTTTGCTTCAAAGCTATCACAGAACAACACTTCCATCAGTAAATCCATACACTATATTACGATAATGGTGGATAATATATTGCGCTAGCTAACTTTCTTGCGCTTCATGGTATATCTCACTTCACTACTCTCCCTTACACACATGAACACAATGGTTTTTCTAAACGGAGACACCTCCACATTGTGGAAACAGGACTCACTCTTTTTTCTCATGCTTCCATTCCTTTATGTTTTTGGCCTCATGCATTTGCTATAACAATTTATTTAATTAATAGGATGCCAACATAGACCTTAAATCTATGTTCTCCTTATGAAAAAAATCTTTGGATCGTATCCCAATTACTCCAAACTCAAGGCTTTCGGCTGTCTCTGCTATCCCTAGTTTCGTCCTTATACCTCTCATAAATTGGAACCTCGTTCTAAACCATGCATCTTTTTTTGGGTATTCTTTAACTCAAAGCGCCTATCCATATTATGATCCATCCACGTTAAATTTTTTTGTATCACGACATGTCAAGTTTATAAAATCCATTTACCCGTTTAAATCCATTCTTGCACAAGATGCACATCTTGACTCATCCATTTTTACTACATGGATAACACCGCCTATCCAACTCAGCACTGTCACTCCAACACTCATATCATCATTTGTAGTTTGCCCTCACTAGCACCTTCATAATAAAGGTCCCTTCGTTCCAACCCCTACATTTGAAACTTCTTTGCTCATAACATCAAGTACCCATACCTAAACACCTTCACTTCACATCATAGTTAACCTACAACATGCTATTTAACCAAACCATCCCATGTAAACAAGAGCCAAGAACAACATTCACAAACCCCTTTAAAAATTGAATCTTCATACCACGTTATCCTAGAATTCTGATCCTGAACCTACAACCTCAGCACAAGCCCTTAAAGATCCCAAATGGCACCAAGCCATGTCAGATGAATTCAATGCTCTTATTCAAAATGGCATTTGGCAACTTATTCCTGCCAGCTCCAGTCAAAATATTGTGGGTTGCAAATGGATTTTTTGCACTAACAGACATTCTGATGGCTCTATTGATAGGTACAAGGCTCGTTTGGTAGCCAAAGGAGCCAAAGGATTTCATCAACACCCCGAAGTTAACTATTATAATACCTTCAGTCTGGTCTTCAAACCTACCACCATCAGACTTGTGCTTAGCATAGCCATCAATTCTGGATGGACACTACGTCAGCTTGATGTGAATAACGCATTCCTCTAAGGTACTCTCACTGAACATGTGTATATGCATCAGCCACCAGGTTTCATTGATAAGGACTTCCCTTCCCATTTGTGTAAACTTCAAAAAGCCATCTATGGCTTAAAACAGGCTTCCCATGCATGGTTTCATGAACTCAGGACTTTTCTTCTTCAATCAGGGTTCAAAATCTCTTATGCTAACACATCCTTATTTATCCTTCAACTTGGCCAACATTTTGTCCACTTACTAGTCTATCTTGATGATCTCATTATCACTGGAGATGATGTAAACTTGGTAAATCGGTTTATCAATCTGCTAGCTCACCGATTCTCTCTTAAGGATCTTGGCCAACTATCTTATTTTCTTGGGATAGAAATTCTTCCCACCAAGCAAGGATTTTTGTTATCTCATCGTCATTATTTGCTTGATCTATTCACTCGCACTCACATGAATGCAGCAAAATCTGTCTCCACACCACTCCCATCAGGCATCACACTTTCATTACATTCTAGTGATGTACTATCTGATCCTACCAAATTTCATTATGTTGTGGGAAGTCTGCAATATCTCATCCTCACAAGACTTGACATCGCTTACGCAGTAAATAAACTCTCCCAGTTTATGCACAAACCAACCACTGAACACTGGGCACTTGTAAAACATCTGCTTCGTTATCTATATGGTACTCCTAATCTTGGTCTTCAACTTTATTGTGATTCTCCTTTATCCCTACATGCTTTTTCTGATACTTTACATGCTCACTCCGATGCTGATTGGGCGGGTGACCCAAATCACTTCTTTTTTTACAGGTGCCTATATTGTATATCTTAGTCGCAATCCTATCTCTTAGAGCTTTAAAAAGCAGAAAACTATTGCACGTTCTTCGACTGAGGTAGAATATAGGTTTGTTGCCAACACAGCTGCTGAACTCAAATGGGTATCATCTTTGATCTGTGATCTTGGTCTCCCACTACCAACCTGTCCAATCATTTATTGTGACAATGTAGGCGCAACTCAGCTATGCTCCAATCCTATTTTCTACTCCAGGATGAAATATGTTGCTATAGATTTCACTTCATACTTGATCAAGTGCAAAATGAAACTCTATGAGTTGCTCACGTATCCTCCATTGATCAACTTACTGATCTACTCACTAAACCACTTCCCAGAGTTTGGTTTCTATTTCTTCATGACAAGATTGGTCTCTCATGCTGAGCTCGATCTTGAAGGGGGATAATAACCATACACTAACGCCCATTGTGTAAATCAGTGCAACACACATGCACTAATACACACCGTGCAAATCAGTGTAACAAACCATGCATATAACGCACATTATGCAGCTGCTATAACAACCAAGTGTACAATTCGTTTAACAAATCTGTTAGCTTAAGTTTAGGCAATTCTGTTAGACAATCTTGTCAAGCTCTGCTTTATTCTGTTGTATATATACCTGCATGATGAATACAATAAATAAGCTTTTCTTAATCTTACTCGTTAGCCACCACGTAGCCTCTTCGACCATTATGTTACTCGAAGAAAGAAAATATTTCAAACACGCTCAAGTTTATGGATGCTCTTGGAGATCTATTTAGAATTTGGAATATGGCTTCCCATCTTTTTAGGAAAATGCAAGTACAAGATGCTTAGCTTGCTAGAGGAGATTATGTTCATGCTATGTTTGAGAGTTCCTTAACCCAGGGATGGCACTGTGTGCTACTTCAGAGTAAAGCGTGGAATATAACATGTAAAGAAGAGAAATACTTGAGATAATTTGCACCATCTGATGCAAAAGCTAAAGATATCAATAAACAGAAATAATTGATAAGCGAAATGGGTTGTAAATATGAACTTTAAATTCATAACTTTATTTTCTCTAAAAAAATATTACCGATTAAGTTCACTATCTTGAGAGGTTTGGAAAACCTTAAATAAACCAAAAAACCTACCTCAACTAAGAAACAAAATAAACATCCAAAAATATTAAAGAAATAACCATAAAATTTGAAACAAAGTAAGAAATTTGAGAAAAACACGGAAAATAACAAAATTACCGAAAACAGGGCCCGAGATGAGAATTTTGATATCTTAAGATCTAATGATCCGCATAATGCTTTAGGGGTTACTAAAGGGAAAACAGCTTTTGAAACTCTTGTAAAAATTTGAGCCTGATCTAACGGTCGAATAAAAAGTTACGGCTTTTTTAAGCCATTATTCTGGTCTAGTGGGACCAGACCTCTTCTTAAAACTAAACCTGTCCCACTAATCCATAAATACATATGTTAGGCCATCCATATAATTTATCTAGGGTAGATCATCATCTAGTTGTGGAAGATCCATACTTGATTACTCAGAATTGCTTATTATCTCAAACCCGACTACATCTTTCTCCCTGTGTTGGAGAGAATTCGTCCTCGAGTTTTGTTCTTCATTCAAATAAAATGTCAAGTGTTCGACATTGAAGACATTAGAAGTCTTCAGATGATTAGGAAGATGAATCTTGTAATCATTATTATTTATCTTTTGCAACACCTCATAGTGATTTGTTTTCCTTTCTATCAATTTGTTATATTCACCCACTAGAAACCTGTCACGTGTAAGGACTTCCTATGACAGATCACCAACCTCAAACACCACTCTCATATGATGAGTATCAGTCAATGCCATATACTTGATATTGTTGTCATTGATTGTTTTCTTGACCTACTCATGAATTCCAGGCAAGTAATCCGCCATATCTATAGCTTGGATGCTCAATCGTCCAATGGGAGGAACAATAATTAGCTCAAGTACTCTGAAAGGTTTTTGTCCATAGATGATCTCAAAAGGATTTAGTTGAGTGGTTTGATTTCAAGACCTATTATAAGCAAACTTCCTTTATGGTAGTGCCATATCCCACTATTTTGGCTTATCTCCAACCAAGCTTTACAGTAATTTGCCAAGACAACGATTAATCACCTTAGTTTACCTATCTATTTAAGGATGATAAGTATTGTTAAAACTAAGCTAAGTTCTTATCCTTGGTCATAAACTCTTCAAGAAATTACTTATGAAATTTACATCCCTATTTGAAACGATGGACCTAGGAATTCCATGCAAATAAATCACCTTATTAAAGTAAAGTTGGGCAACTTGAGATGTATCCATGGTCTTTTAGTAAGCTATGAAATGGGTTATCTTTGAGAATCTATTAACAACAACAAAATTAGAGTCTATTGTGTATGGGGTAAGCTTAATACAAAATCCACACTCACATTTACAAACAAGGTATTAAGAACTGTAATGGGGTGTGCAATCTAGCATTTGTTAAGGCCCTTAAGACCTATAACAAATAGCACACCTCTTGACAAAATTAGAAACTTGACTCGACAACTTAGGCTAATAATAATCTGATAAAACTAGAGCCAGTGTCTTATCCCATCCAAAATATCCACCACAATGTAATTCATAAATGATATGTTCATACAAGGAAAAAACTGGAATACATAGCTGTAAACCATGAAAAAGATAACCATTTATAATTATAAAGTTACCTTCTTTTCCTCCCTTCGGTAACTAAGCATAAATTTACTCAAATGAGGAATCACCAGAATACAACTCATATAAATTATCAAATCCTAGAACATGTGTGTGTATAGTGTTGAGCAAGGTAACCCGTCTACCGAGAGCGTTAACCATCTTATTTAGGTTGCTTGATTGGTATCTTAATGAAAAGGTGAAATCCTGCAGAACCAATACCCACTTCACATGTTGATGACTTAATTTATACTATTTATTTATGTACTTTAGAGCTTTATGATATATGATTAAAATAAACTCCTTTTGCACGAGGTAATGTCTCAAATGCTTTAGAGTCTGAACAATAGCGTAAAACTTCAGATCATAAGTGGAATAGTTCTTCTTTGAGTTAGATAGTTTCTCGCCGAAGAAGGTGATTGGACACCTATCCTAGCTAAGAACTTCCCTAATGCTTACTCCAAAAGCATCATAGTCTACTTCAAACAACTTGTCAAAGTTTGGCAATGCCAACACTAGAGCTTTAGTCATCTTCTACTTCACCAACTGAAAAAGGGTATCAACCCCTTCTATCCATTAAAAAGTACATCCTTTTAAGCACTCCACAATGAGTGCAACAAGGGAATTGAAGTTCTTGATAAATCTTTTATAAAAAGATGAAAGACAATGAAAAATCTAAACATTATGAATGCTTCTCGATGTCAGCCACTCAGTAATCGTAAAAATCTTACTTCGATAAGCCCTAATACCATTAAGAAACACAATAAAGCCAAAAAAGGCAACAATATCAATAAAGAACTTACACTTCTTTCAATTGACATATAGTTGTTCTTTTCTCTAAGTATTAAAAATAACTTGTAGATGCTTTAAATAAGACTATGAGGTGGGACTATATATTAGAATTTTATCAAAATAAACCACAACAAATCTACTCATGAATAACCTCAATACCTAATGCATGAACATTATAAATGTGTTAAAAGCATTGGACAATCCAAATGACATAACCATCCACTCATTTAACTAATGGTGAGTTTTGACGGTTGTCTTTTATTCATCTTGTAGTCTAATTCTGATTCGACGATACCCACTTTCGAGATCAATCTTAGAGAATACTTTTGACCTTACCAACTAGTCTAATGTGTCACCTAAATGCGGATGGGGTACCTATATTTTACTATGATTCATTTGATGGCCCGATTGTCTACACACATATATTATGACCCATCCTTTTTTAGGATTAAAAGGTTGGCACGACACAAGGACTCATACTTTCCTAGATAAACCCATTCTCTAGCAACTACACTGCCTATCTATGCAAATCTTTAGCTTTTCTAGGGCTAAGTCTATAAACTAGTTTGTTTGGTAGGTTGAAACCTGGTATCAGGTTAATGTGAGGTAAGCCTTGGGGAAACTCATTCGACATCAACTCTAAAAATTTTGCCAAAATACATTGTACCTCTTCCTTGATTATACTCTTAGGCACTAAGGCATACATCAGTCACTCACTCCTTATTTCCTCCATAAACTATGATAATGATAGAAAATTCTTCCTACCATAAGCTTTTGTCTCCATCGTCTTACTTTATATTTCCTCCATGAACTCCTTTAATGCTAAGGGTATAAACGTTCTTTTTGCCATCACAAATAACATTTTTATCAAACTACCATGGCTTCCCTAGCAAAATATTACAAGCATTTATTGATACCACATTTCACCAAACACTATCAATTTTTTTTTTGCCTATAAAAAAAGAAACAAGCCAATGTCTATTCATAATTACCTCGGTATCTTTGTCCAATCGTGTTAGCTTGTAGGGTTTAGGGTGACTTTTAGTTGGCAGCTGAAGTTTCTTTATTGCCTCTATGAATAACACACTCTTACAGCTCCCACTATCTATGATCAAATTGCAGACCTTGTCTTTGATGTTGCATGTAGAGTGGAAAAAATTGTTACGCCTCTAATCCTCATCTAAATTACCCTTGGGTGCCAACAAACTCTTTATAATCACAAGGGTTGTACCACAATCTCCTTATAAAACATCCCTATTATTGTCTGAATTATCTTTGTTGTTAGTAAAATTTGTGGGATCCTTATCTACTAGTAGAATTTTTTTTGGATGACTCTCTAGTTTATTACATTCACTAATCCAGTGTCCCAACTCACCACATATAAAACAGCAGAGTCTAAATCCATAACCTTGATCTGTTGCCCATTGATTTTTTTTTGTTCATCTGGTCTGGTTAGTGATCTACTTTGGGTTACCATTGTGTCCTCAGTTATTTTGTTATGCCTCAAAATTTTTGCTAACAACCTTAGCTTGTTGCTTCTACACCATAAATCCTGTTGATGTGCCTCTGAAATTGTCCATAAGGCCTGAAGACACAATACATCTTAAATAGATTTATGTAGGCCATTATGATACCTTGCAACCCGTTACTCCTCCGTTTCTACCATATCATTCTAGAAACTAGCTGGTAAAACTTATTAGTGTAGTCATTGATATATTTACCTCATTTTTTCAGCATGTTGAGCCTATGATATAAAGTTTGGGAGTTGCTAAAAGAAAGAAAGTGCTCTTTGATTTTCTTTTTCATCTTATAATAGTCTTTAATCCTAGTTTTCCCTTGTATTTCCTATGTTTTTCTTCAACTGATCCCACTAAATAGATGTCTTACCTTTTAATTTGATCACAATCAATTTAACTCGTGTCTATTCAGGCATGTCCTTGTATTAAAAATTCCTCCCAACCTCATTCACCCAGTCTATGAATCCTTTCGCATTTAAAGTTCCTAAAACCTAAAAAAATTTAATACGAGTTGCCATTCTTAATTGACCCTTCAATAGGAAAGTAACTGGGAAGAGTGCTACCAAAAAAGCAAAAAATCAAGGCTCTTGCCTTGAGGCTAACAACAAAAGGAAGATGAGTAAACAAAAATAGACGCACTTACAACTGTTGCAACCATAAAAAGGACGGAGCCTAAAGAAAATCTTCAGTACAACTGTTGCAAAGGAGCCATGCTGGCTAGGTTGGCTTTGATGAAGATGAAATCCCCAAGTCTGTTCTCTTGTTGCTTAAAAGGTTGTCTCTTCTGAATATTTTTTTTTATTGTTATATCTGGTTAAGGACCCATGATCACTCTCGTGGTCCTAGTTACGCTGCCTCTAATCTCATATGTTCATCTCCTTTAGCCTACATGTTTGTTTCATGATTTGCCTTTGCATGGCTTCGATGATGAGCTATTAGACACCTCTCTTGAATGGAGGCTCCTTGCCCCCTTCTTTGCCATGCTCTACTCCATGACCTCTTTCCATCATGGTTTGTTAGCGGCATACAACAAACAAATATTTCTCTGTAATTCATGGAATTGCAGCACACAAGACACATTAAACCTGGGATCTTTGGATTCTAATACCAACAGGTGAATATGAAAGCTAAAGATAACAACAAACACAGAACACAAATAATTGATAAGTGAAAGAGTTTGCAAATGTGAACTCCAAATACATCTGTATTCTCTCTAAAAAAATAATATTGATCAAGTCTGTCTTCTTCGGAGGTTTACAAAACCTTAAATAGGCTAGAAAACATAACTCAACAAGGAAAAAAAAATAAAAATCTAAAAATACTAAGGAAATAACCATAAAACCCGAAACAAAGTAGGAAATTCGAGAAAAAATAAGAAAAATAACAAAACTGTCTAAACCAAGGCATTGGGGCGAGAATTTTGATATCTCAAGATCTTATAGTCCATGTAGCCTCATAGGAGCTATTATAGAGAATACAACCTTTGAAAACTCCTGTAAAAATTTAAACTCGATCTAATAGTCAAATCAAAAGTTATGACTTTTATAAGCTATTATTCTGGTCTGGCATTACTAGATCTTTTCTTGGGTTTAGACCTGTCGCACTAGTCTATAAATGCACCTATTAGACTATCTATATAATCTCTTTGGAGTAAATCATCATCTAATTATAGTAGATCCAAGCCCGACAACTCATAATTACCTATCATCCCAAGCCCGACTACATCACCATCAACCTCAGATTGGAGAAGCTCATTACAAACAATTTGATGTGTTGAATGAAGCTGGCTTAAGTCCAATTGAGCTAAAACAAACACATTAACAACAAGGTTAAGGACATAGAAAGCTTGAGATTGTTAAGAAGAAACCATACCTATTCATGGAATATAGGTGCAGACGTGCAGTACATAATAATAGGTTGCATTCATATCTTCAATTCTCTTTTTCTTGACAAAGCATCCACAAACGCAACAACACAACATCGCTAATAAACAGGCATTATATCAACCATTGTCTGAGTCCTCTGTAGCATATCATCCAACATCCAAATATAAGACCTCTTCGTTAAAATGTTACTGAAAAGAAGAGCTTATTCTCTCGCCATGACATAAAAGTAAGGAAAAGCTCATTCTCTCATTATGATAGTGTTTTTCGAAATATTTTGAGTGGCAACCCATTGGTTGTCGACATGATACTTATACCCACCTATCCACGTTCATCTTGACCTTCAAAATGTTAGAAACAACAGTTTTATGCGATTATCCCCACTCTATATATAGTGTTAGCAACCCCTCTCGCTCTCTGAAGGGAAAAGGAGGGGGATTTGTTGTTACAAAGCAGTCTTCGCAAATGTTGCTTGCACCCATCATTTCAGGACCAGGATTTTCACAAGATCTGCGCTATTCCTTGCTGAAATCTTGACTAGCAAAACTACTTGTGTGTATCCAAGTCACACCCCAAGCAGCAGATAATGTTGAAATTTATAAGATTTAAGAATCCAAAACGCCATTGATGATATGATCATTAAATAGGAAGAGGGGGAGAAGGAAAAAACAAGAAGGCCCCAAAGCTCATGGCAACTGGTAAACGTTACCGTAAAAAAGCTAGTTAATGTCTAACCTTAAATTCGAATTCATCCAGAAAGTGCAGAACAAATTTTAATCTAACCCTTAAGAACCCAAGCGCGCAGAGATTGGCCAGACAAAATGTAAAGCCCGTTTTTAAATGGCCTTGGGCCTGCTTATACTTGAGCGCAGACGAAATGCCTTCTTTTAATAAATGTTTTCCTTTGAACATAGAAATGTTGAGGCCTCCCTTTGATTGGTTTTCTGGAAAAATTACTTACAAGTTTAATTTTGTAAAACAAGTTATCTAAGATTTCTATACTAATATTTTAGAACCAATACGTTTAATTTTATAGTTTATTTTCCAAAAACAATTATATTTAATCGTGCTACTTAAGTTAATTACTCGCTTCATACACTTAAAAAACCACCAATTAATTGATTTCTTTTCTTTTCTTATTAGTTTTTTTTAATAAAACCTTTCATAATATTTTTTTGAATGTAAAATTTCTATGAATTTTAAAATAATCTCTAATTTAATCTATTTATTATATTGTAGTTACTGTAAAATTATATTAAAATAAAATTCTGAGAGTAAAACTAGATAATTCTTCATATTTATAAATCTTGTTTTTTTTGTTCATTAAAATGAAATTATAAGAGTAAAATAATATATATATATATATATATATATATATATATATATATATATATATGGTCAAAATAAAAAAAATTAAATTAAAATACTTCATAATAAAACTTGTTGTAAATTATTATCCAAGAAAAAAAGTTAAATAAAAAAATTTCAAATATTTTTTGAAGGATTTTGTAGGAAAATATAGAAGACATAAACTAGTTTAAAAGATAAACCTAAAAACCGGACTTATTAATCGATCTTATAAAAACAACGTGGAACTTATTAGTCATTTATTTTTTGAAAATAAACTTATTAACCCATAAAACCAGAACACAAACAACAATATGAAACTCAAGAAACTAAATCCATGCAACTAAATCATCAGTTTTTCAATGGACTCTCTATTTGACCAAATATATAATCCGTGATCTGATTTCTCTCTTTCTCTGAATACGTATGAAGTTCAAAAGAACAAATACTACAAAGATTAGAAATATCATAGAAATTACATGCATGGTCACGTGATATTACACACGCACAGAGATTAAAGTGATTGATTGTGTCGCAATTACGTCCTCACAAGTTATTGAGTTTCTCCTCTTTCTGGGTTTGTCTGTCTTGGAGAAAAAAATCAGGGACAAGAAGCATGTAACTTATTAAATGGGTGAAAAGTCGACGCATAAATCTAGAGTTTTAAAACTCGTATATTATATGTGAATTTCTAATGTTCTATTGCTTATATATGTATATATACAGAGATGATAATGACCAAGTAACAAATATGCCTTGTTAAAAAAAAAAAGAAAAGAAAAAAAGGGAAGCCTGACGTGCCCATGCTGATCTCCTAATCCCGACCCTAACTTTCTCCAACTTGGCTTTAATTAATAAGCCGTTAGCGTGTGTAGTAGCTCTTTGCATTGCCCCAGCCTTCTGATCTACGTCTCTGCTCCTTATTCATCACCCACAAAAAAAAACTGGATTCCTTGAATGAGAGTATAATTAATGAAAAGGAAATTAATTATCTATTAATTTGGTGTGTTTATCTCCCTTTATGAAACTTCAACTATATTAATGGTGCCAAGGATGGATTTCTTTGTTTTTTTCTTTGGATTTCTTTGTTATCACACAAGTAATTGCCCTTTCCAAGTTTCTTGTTTCTAAATTTGACTGCCATTACCAGAAGCCAAATTTAGAGTTTTTTTCCACTTTTTTTTCCCTTTGTCTCTTGAGATGTCCAACGGAACAATTTGTCTATTCAATTTAAGACTCAACGACTACATTTTTTAATATATCCATGAACACGATTAATCAAACATAAATAGTATATCATGCAATTTATTTAAACTTGAATTGAATGAATCCACGCACTCTTTAGTGTTTGAACCAGTTACACGGACACACTAACTCCAACTAAGCTATTTTATCCATGTTTCGTCGCGAGTTATATATTTTTTTTACAAAAAAATTATATAAATAGGTTTTTTCAACGTATTTTTGCAGTTGAGAAAATTCCAAGAAAAAATAAAATAAGTACCTTTTACAGTTTTTTCAATGGGTCATATATTTGATCCGTGCTTCACTCACGTGCATGAGTTTGGTTTTATTTATTTATTTTAATTTTTAATTTTTAAAAAGGCAAACAACCAACCCAGATTCTAGCAACCACTACAGTGGCCCAAAAAACAAGACAATGTCCTTTTTACCCAAACAATTTCAATTTTTAAGCAATTTCAATGCAAAAAACCTCACCAACACCTTCAAAACACCTACAAATCAACTCACCAACCCAAAGAACCCAAAACAGGGTTCAAAAACCCAAAATCAAACTAAGTTAGATTTATCTTTCTCGATTTAGATTTTTTTTCAAACAATATTAAGGCTGTAAAACACCACCATCAAACTTATCTTGCCATATGGAGCCTGTTTAAACAAAAAAAAATATCTATTTTGGTTGTAAAAAATGGCTTGAAAGACAATTTTCTCTCTCATCACTGGAATTTGGTAATTCATCTCTCTCCTTTCTGTAACTAGATACTTAAAAATAATATAAATAAACTTTTGTATCAAAAGCGAATTTTTTTAATTTAAAGGAACCTAAATTATATAACTTGTGTTATTTTTAAAGTTTAAGGACCTAAGTGTGTTTTTGATGAAACTTTTGACTTTGAGGGTCAAAATAAATTATTAAAAAATGAACAGTATGTCCACAGTGTTTTGTGAGTGGGTGAATAATGCATCGACAATGAAAAATCCACACCCTTTACTGTTTTATATAATATTTTTATGTACTAAAGTAATCCTTGGTGAAATAGGAAATTTTTTTTAATGCCCACAATTCACTTATATATAGTAAAGACTTGGCTTGAGCCTCCCACTTTATTGTAAGCCTGATCAAAATCTAAACTACTGCATTAAACAAAAGTTGGTGTGGTTTATTCGACCTAACATGGGAATAGAGCACTGGTTGCCCTGTTTAAATGGTAACTTGGTGAAAAACAATTAACATTGTCATTGTTTTAGCCCTTACCTAACCCTAGCTCAAATATGAAACAATAAATTGTCAAATGATTAAATCACGAAAAACAAATATAGGAAGTGAAATAAAAAGATGGTGACACACTGTATTGACCCGTGCTAACCCATAAAATCAATGACTAGGGTAATGAACACGACCACAATGAATTAACTTTTATTCTCCTTCCTATTGAGCCTTGACTGGGTCTGAATTGAGCTTGGGTTCATTTAAAGAATGAAGATAAAATTTAAAAAATAAATAAATATTCAAGGATGAAACTAAAAAATATTAGTTTAAAAAAGAAAAAAAACATACAATCCCAAACAAATCTTCTAGATAAGGGTTAATTCTCTAAACTCACAACCATGAAATCTTAGATTTCAGTTCAATCAAGAAACCCAATTCTCAACCAATTTAATGTTAGAGGATGAAATCATATAAAAAAATTAAATTAAAAAAAAAATTGTCAACGCAAAAGGAATGGTAACAAAAGATAAAATATGTAACAATTAAAAAAATGAGGACCAAATCTGATAGATAAAAAATTAAAGAATGATTAAATAGATAAATAAATAAATTTTAAATGATGAAACCATTATCTTCAAAAAAAGAAAGAAAATAAACCAAGCAAACCCATGTGTTTATCCTATACTTAAGTTAATCCCTCAAACTCGCAATCCATGAAATCTTAGGCTCGGGTTCAATCAAGAAACTTAATTCCCAACTAATTTAATGTTGGAGGATGAAATCATAAAAAAAGGTTTAATAAAAATTTTTTCAAAGAAAAATGAATTGCAAATGAAAAAAAAAAGAGGATTAAATCCCATAGAAAAAAAAACTTCAATTCTAAAATTTGTATAAAACAAAACAAATAATAATTAAAAAAATTAGGACCAAACCTAACAAATAAAAATTAAAAGAGGATGAAATTAAAAAAAAATAATATATTTTTAAACTATTCTAAATAAAAAATAATAATTAAAATAACATGAATTAAATTAAAAAAAAACAAATTAAAAGATTGATTTGAAATCTTACATTGATATGCATGGAAAGTACGAGGAAGAAAAAAAAAATCCCACTCCCGGATGTCCCTAATACAACATAAATATATATAAAAAGTGAAAAGATAGAAAACCCCCGGATGATTGGCCATCAATTTTTGCTTTTTAAGAGTAATAATTAATATCATTTTATTTTGTTTACCAGATTAAAAAGGTGAAACTGACCCTAGATGTAAGTTTATTATATTTTGCTTTTGAAGGGTAATTTAGAAGTTTAACCGTGCTAAAACATTATGCAAATGACATCGATCTGCCAACAATTTCTCACTGATAGCTCCGAAAAAGGTCGACCTTACCAACAATTTCTTTAGTTTATTTGCTATTTCGCAAGTTTCTAGATATGACGCCTTAGATTGAATAAGCATGCTCTCCATAGCTTGAGCAAAACTTCATTAAAAAGTGACTGGATCACCCTTGAGTTTATTAAATCCATTCTTAGTCGTTTGAACCGATCTTTACATATGCCAGCCAGCTCCAATGTTTTCTGTGCGGAGAAGTTGGTGAAAAGAATAAATAAAGAGGAGGAGGAGGAGGAGGAGGAGGAGGAGTTGACACCTGCAATTCACTCTTTTAAAGCTAAAACTTAAAGCTATCTGAAACGACAAAGAGGAATGACATTTGTTTATCATTCAGAGCTCAGCTGTTATATGTTAGTGCTTTCACGGAATATTATATGTTTCGCCATTGCTGCAGCTACTGGGTTAGAATCAAATCATCATTTGATGTTCGATAGCACCATATATTCAGGGCAGATTTTTTTTTTTTAATTATGAAGAGTGGATTTGTTCAACTTGAAAGGTCATACCGAGTCGCGTTTTAATAAAGTTTGGTTCAGGCAATTAAGAGTAGATTTGTTCAGTTTTAGGCATTATATTGAGTCACTTGGTCAAAGTATAGCCATATACGAATGATGCAAGTGTATTAATAAAATAAGAGCAACAACGCGTAGCAATTTATTAATTCTTTGAAAAAAACAATTAAAACCCTTTCAAATCTTATTCTAACTTGCATAATAATTTCATAATATTGAAGAGTATATAAAATATTTTTTTAAAATTTAACTAAAATGATTAACCATCCTTTTATCACTCAAACACTTTCATATAATTTGTGTTACATTTAATATCTGTCAATTTATTAACTTTAATTAATGTAACATATAATTAGGATTAAAATACAACATGCCATGTTTAATATAATTTGGTGATCTAAAATCTAAGGACCATTTATATAACAGCCATATAAATCTTTTTTATAGACATATAATCTCTTCATCTGAAATCTTTATGTATGTTAGCTTAGTGTACTTGTATTTTAATAACCACCTATATATTAGTTCCAAAATTTTTTTTAAAATTAATTTATAAGAATAATTGTTTTATTCTATCAAGAAAAAAACATGATATGTATCAATTTCAATAACTCTAATTAATGTTCAGTCTTAATAGAGTATTGACTATGAATATTTAAAAGTAATACTTTAATGCAAAATCCTTATAATTATAACAATTTGTTTTATAAAATATTTTTATTTCAAGAACTTTATCTTTACTATAAATTTATTAATCAAACTTAAATGATTATTAAAAATATATAATATATTTTTTAATTCACTTCACACCAAAAAGAAAAAGTAAATATAACATTATTGGAATTTGATAAAGTCGAATCCTACTTTCTAAACATACAATTAAAATCAAACTAACAGAAGATCACAATTCAAAATGTTTCGAATATTCCTAATCACTGCACTGTTCATGTGTCAGTTTTAAGGGTACGTAGGTCTTTTCACTCTTCCAAACTCAGTATTTATGCTAGGTTTCATATCACTTTATGATGGAAGAAATCAAGATTTACCTATCGATTAAAAGGATAATGCGTAGTTAGTCATTAATTTACGATCTCTTCAGTACAAACAAGATTTATCGGTAGCTTGATTTTCCACGGGCAGCCATAAGAGTTATCTCCACTCTTGGAGGCTAAGGCAAGTGGGCGATTTTCATTTATCTCGAGATTTTGAAAGATTATTGTCAACGGGCTACCAAACACAAGAACAAGAACGGTTCCAAAACGTCTGGTTTTTTTTTTCAAGATTATAATTAATGAAATAGATTACAAGCGTTTGAAGAAAAGATAACGACATGATGTGACCTGGTGCTTTAATTAATGCATGTAATCATTAAAAGAATCCGTAGACTTGTTTGCTCTCTAAGTGTACCCGCAATTAGATGTACCTTATATATGTTTCTGGTTGTTGTCTTTTCAGTTCTTTGACGTAGTAGTTATAATTTTTTTAAGTATTTTTTATTTAAAAATATATTAAAATAATATTTTTTTATTTTTTATAAATTATTTTTGATATCAATATATTAAAATAATTTGATAACACACAAAAACAATTAATTTAAAATAAAAAAATTAACTTTTTTATTTTTTTTAAAATATTTTTATAATATAAAAACAAACAGGGAAACCTATTATGCTGATGGTGAAGTCTCTGAAGTACCAAGCTTTCATGGTTGAGTGTATACGGTATTCTCCACTTCTCAAAAGAAAATTTTTAGATATTGCTGGATTTGGAGGGAGATTCGACAGATGGATGATGGATGCATGAAGGTTGAATGGCAAGAGGAGCAAATATTTTTTCATATACTATAAGAGAATCATAAGCACAATTAATTCTTAGTTTATATCAAATAAATAAATAATATAGGTTATTTTAGGTAAGATGTATTTTAGAATGTTCATACCTTTCATTTACACAATTAATGCCCTTTAGAACGTGATGTGTTTGTATTTTTTATTGATAGTTTCTAAAGCCTATTAAAAAGCTTTGACTATAGAGAAATAACAGGTTACTAGTGAACTAACAGAGATGGTTTCTAATGTTACCAGAATAAGGAGTGCATACTAGTAAACAAATATATTCTATTTAACTTGAATCAGCAGCTAAACAAACCATAAGTTAGCTTTTTAGTTTTCTATTTTAAATTTTAATATTTTAGATATAATGAGCTGAGATATTGATTGTTTAAGTGTCATAGGCTAAAAAATCATTCAAGTAGAAATTCTTTGGTAGAAAAACATGATGTGAATGCAAGTGATTCTGCTTGTATTGATTCAAATGGTAGTGATGAGATTTTACAAGGTGATGATGATGCTACCATACTTATTAAAAAAAAAAATACTTGCTCTTAAAATATAATCCAAGCAAGGACCAACTACACAGTAGTTTCTTCTATTCAACTTGTAATTTTATGTGTGTTGTTTTACGGATTGATATTCTTTTTTCGTATGGAAATTTATTATATATGTGCTGTTTTATAAATTTATTATAAGTGTGCTGTTCTATAAATTTATTATATAATTTGTTAAATATACTTAATAATATTACAATTATAATAACTTCAAGTTACTGTAGTAAAAAATAAAAACAAAAAAAAAACTTTGGCAGCATGAATTGCACCATCCTCCCTTCGGCCTCCAAATGTGGAATTAAGCATTGGAATAATTCAGGAGTTGTTTTTCCCCTCGTTTTTCTAGGTTCAACAGTTTATTTCATTGTATAGTCGCTTGATTGGTGTCCACGGAAGTAAAAGTCCAACTCTCTCTTTCGTAGTGTGCTGTTGGCATCTCTTTGTCTTTGAATTGTTATTTTCTTTAGCTCCATCACGCCTGCAATTTTTTATTCGATCTTTTTTCGCGATGACTGCTTCCCAACTCCAGGTATTATATGTATATATAGATATTTGATTGCCCAGTTCTTAATTGGTATTGGAGTTTTATTAATTAGAATCCGCAAATCTGTTTATATTATTAATTTATAGGCCTTAACCAGTCATGAAAGGGTAAATGTTTATTCTATAATCGTTTTGTTTTTGCCATGGAATATATACATATAATGAGGAAATTAATTTAAAAAGAATATTTGGTACAACAACGCAAATACCTTAGCTATTCGAAAATATTGTTTGTTTGCTTGAGCAATCAAGATTCAAGCCCTTGCACTTTCTATACTTATCTTTTGATGCCATAATTGATGCGTGACAATAATTCAAAGAAATAAAAAAGGAAAAAAAAACCAAGAATTAAAAGCTAGAAAGAAAAGAGAATTTAGAGGAGGAATAATCTATAATTTTTATTTAGTTCATTAAAATTATCTCACAAACTAAAAGAGAAACATATAAATGTCATAATCTTAAAACATTCAACTATCAAGCTTATCCCGTCAATTAAAAATGTCTAACATAAATAACCCAAATAAATAAAATAAATTAAAACTGTCTAACATAAATAATCCAAATAAATAAAACAAAGACTATAAAATAGGCCTAGATATGCTCAGTCTCCCAACCAAAGAGTGACAGGCTGAGCAATCTTTCATTGTCTTCGTCTATATACTCGTATAATTTGCGATGTGGATCTAGTGTCCCCACCAACTCTCCCGAGGTTAGAGAAACTCGACTTCGTCGAGTGTAGCTCTAAACAACTTTGATAGTACTCCTAGAGATCTAGATCATCTGTTGTAATGTATCTCTAGTGATCCAAGTGCAATATAAATTAGGTTGGCCCACCCAACAAACTAGAAACAGTTGAACTTCACAATCTCTGGTAAAATCAACTTGTTCATCTAGAATAACATTAATATTATCCTTTTGTGTTGATATTAAAATGAAAGGGGTAAAGGTTTCAATAGGTTCACCATGAGGAGAATTAGGTGGCACTTCAAATGGATCATTTGGAATATGATGTGGTTTTTAGTATGCAACTAGATCCTCAATGTTAAATGTGGATCTAATTCTAAAATCAAATGGTAAATCAATAACATAAGCATTTGAACCAACCCATTATAGCACTTTGAATGGCCTAGCAATACATGCATGCAATTATCGATTAGTTCTCGAAGGATATTGTTCGGGTCTAATCCATATCATAACATAGTCTCCAACATTAAATTCATTATGTCGTCTATATAAATCATCTCGAAGTTTATCTTGTGCATCACTTGCTTGAATCTGCTTAGTGATCTCAATATGCAAATCTTGAACTCTACGTGCAAATGACTCGGTAGACTCAAACACCCTAGCATGATGAGAGATGAGAAAAAGGTATAAAAGCTTCCTAGGTTTGTAATAATGTACAACTTCAAAAGGACTTATGCCTATCGACCTATTGATAGAGCTATTATATGTAAATTAGATTGTAGGAAGAATCAAATTCCAATTTCTATTATAATCACTCACTAAACATCTCAAAAAGTTGTTAAACTCCTATTAACTATCTTGGTTTGACCATCAGTTTGGGAGTGATAGGCACTAGAAAACTCCTACTTAGTTCCCACCATATGCCAAAGAGTTTTCTAGAAATAACTTATAAATCTTGCATCCCTATCCGAGACTATAGCTTAGGAAGACCTATACAACTTGACAATCTCGTCAAAATAAAGTTTTGCAACTTTAGAAGCATTTGTGGTCTTAGTACAAAGGATAAAATGAGCATTATTAGAGAAGCGATCGACAACCATAGAGATAGAATCATGCTTCTTTGCAATATGTGGAAGCCTAAACACAAAATCCTTATTTATATCTTGCAACGAGGTGTAAAGACTAGTGTTTTGTTTTCTATGCTTAGCTAGTTGACATGTTCGACATTGACCTACCAACTTAACTACATATTTTTTTTTAAGCTAAAAAAACTAACATTCCACCTCTTTAATGGTTTTATTTCTCTTAAAGTATCCTGAAAGACCTCCAACATGAATCTCTCACACCAAAAAATCACGCACTAATGTTTTTAGGATACAAATTTTATTATCTAAAACAAAATACCCTTACTGGAAGTAATAACTATTTATAACACAGTTACTCTCATCTCTTAATGTCATATAAACTTCTTAAAATTTTGGGCAAGATTCATACCCCTTTTTGAGTCTCTCAAATCTAGTAATTTCAACATTCATTACGAATAACAGCGTTACCCAACAACTCAAGACATATGTCTCTTTATTCTCCATTCTAGATTTATGTTTCAATACAAATGAATAGGCTTGCAAATATTCAACCCAACGACCATGCCTATAGTTGAGCTTGCTTTGGGAGTTAAGATAGTGAAGGGCCTTATAGTCGGAGTAAATAACAAACTCTTGTGATAGTAAATAATGGTGATAATAACGCAATGCCTGAACTACTGTATAAAATTATTTATCATAGGTTGAGTACTTTTGTTTGGCCTTGTTAAGTTTCTCACTAAAGTAAGCTACAAAGTGATGTTCTTGACTAAGTACTCCACCTATACCAACTCCCAAGGCATTAAATTCTACTTCAAACACCTTTGTAAAATCAGGAAGTCATATTACTAGAGCCTCTATAATCTTTTTCCTAACCTTCATAAATGTCTTATTTACTCCTTTACTTTATTAAAACTCATCTTGTTTTAAACAATATGTGGTAAGAGACATGATAATGCTAAATTCTTTGTTGAAATGATGATAAAAAGTCATGACCCAAGAAAACTATAAACCTCATGAATATTCTTAGGTTCTGGCCAATCTACAATAACTTGGACCTTCTAGTGATCAACAAAGATTCTCCTTACATGACATTATAAAGCTTAAAAAAAACCACTCGATCCATGAAGAAAGAACACCTTTTGATATTGACATACAAACTTTCCATCCTTAGGGTGGTATAAACTTGAATAAGGTGATCTAAATGCTTTTCCTTAGTTTTGATATAAATAAGGATGTCATCAAAAATACACCGCCATAAATAATCCCATAAAAGGCCTAAACACTTCTGTCATTACTCGTATAAAGGTACTTGGTGTATTAGAAAGGCCAAAAGGCATGACTAGCCACTCATATGGTCTATCCTTGGTCTTAAATATTGTTTTCCATTCATCTTCCAGGCGAGTTCTAATTTGACGAGACATACTTTTCATATCAACCTTAGTGAAGATTTGAGCTCCTGTCATAATATCTAACATGTCATCCACTCGAGGAATAGGGACACAATACTTGTTAATGGCTCGACTATCCACATATATTCTCTAGAATCCATTTTTCTTGGGTGTTAAAAGGGAAAGTACTGTATATGAGCTCAAACTCTCTCATATAATTTTTTTTTGTAACAGTTCATTTACTTGCCTTTGCAATTTGGCATATTCACTAGGGTTCATCCTATAGTAAGACAAGTTTAGCAATATGGCACTAGAGATAAAATCTATAACGTGTTAAATGTCATGCATAGAGGGTAACACATATGGCAGTGTAGAGAGAAAGACATCTAGAAATTCTTTTAACACTTCCCTTATCTTTTCAGGTGGTTCATCTAAAACATTTTCTATAACCTCATTGGCTATTAAGATAAACACAACAAAATTTACGAACCTTCTTTTCAAACTTCTTATGACTTATTATGTTAAACCTCTATTCTTTCACCTTTTTCTTCTTGTTGTTACTATCATTAAGCCTTGGTGATAATATAATGAGTTGAATCTTTTTACTATGGAAAGTGAATGAGTAAGAATTTGATCGTCCAAAGATAGTAATGTCTAATTCATATAACTAAGGCCTACCTAAAATGACATGTCCTATATCCATAGGAATTACATTACACCAAATTTCATCATGATAGTCCTAAATCTTTATGGGGACAAAACTCTCTCCTTGATCACTATAGATGTATTGTTAACTCATGACACCTTATATGGTTTAAGATGTGGGACAAACTTTAAGCCTAAACAGGATACACTACTATAGGACATTGGATTGATATAACTCCAATTATCTATAATGATCTTGCAACTTTTATCTCCATATTTAATGTAAATATAAAAGATAGTAGTTCTCATTCAATCCTCGATTCCTTTAAGTTATATTAAGGCATATCTAACTAGATTTAACTTAGTTGTCTCCCATTCTACAAAGTCTTGCTCGATCTGAGTGGATATAGACCTAACATATCCTAGTAGGTTGGACTCTTCCTCCTTATCATTTAGATTCTATAAATTATCGGGATTAGGTTCATACACTTTATCTTCACAATTCTCTTCCTCACTCATATACTTCCGATCCTTAATGAATAAAACATTATTGGGACAACTAGAAACCTTGACACTTAATACATTGAATCATTGAGGTCATATTAGGTGTTACATAAAGAATAACCTTACCCTTGTCTTCCCTAGGCATCTAAGAAATAGTAGGATTAGGTTTATGAGGTGAGTCACTCAATAAAGAATTATTATTATCAGGTTGGGATCTAGGAGGGATACTACAGGTGACTTGATGTCCTGTCCACTAATTTTTTATGACCAACTCGTAGTTTTGCATTAGGATATAAGCTTCATCAAGGGTGGACATACCTCTAAACACAACCTCTCTCTTAAAGTCATCATCAAGCCTTTTCAAAATCTATTTAGAGTCATTTTCTCATCCTCCCTAACCACACTATATCCTATATTCATCAAATTATACCATATATTCATTAGTAATGCTATATTGATGATGTGGCGCTGATGCTGAACTATTGAATTAGTCTCCCTTAAGAGACTAGTTTCTTTGTTGCTGAGGTTATGGTTGGTGTAAAAAGGGTAGATCTGATGGTGTGTTGTTGTCTTCAACCATCATGCTGCTACTGTTATGATCGACATGTTGTAGTTAAAGGAATAATTGTTATCTGTTGCCAAAATAAATGGAGAAAAGTTGTTGGTGTGTTGTAGTTGTTGTCGCTGGCATGGTAAGATCTGGAATGTTGAAGGTGGCGAATTGATCTGGATTTGTGGGCAGCGACTACTACTAGTGGGTAGTAGTTGTTGGCTCAGGGAACAATATGTCTTTAAGGATGAATAAGTATGTGTTGAAGATGAACATAAATTATTATTATTATTTTTATCTCAGTTGTAAATGGAAAGATTAAAGGATTTTTCTTATTCTAGATTAACTATTGATGATAATTAACCTAGAAATCTTCATAAGCTTTAAGAGATCAATTAACTATAAGAACAATTAAAAGTCTATGCTTTAATACCAAAGATGATACAGAACAATAAATAGAAGAAATAAAAGTAAGGAAAGAAAGAAAGAAGACAAGAATTAAAAGCAAGGAAAGAAAAGCTAGAAAGAAAAGAGAACGTAGAAGACGAATAATATGTGATTTTCATTCAATTCATCAAAACGGTAAGATAAACATATAAATAATATAACATTAAAATATTAAATTATTAGGCTCAATTCATTAATTAAAATTATCTAATATAAATAATCCAAATAAATTATCTAATATAAATAACCCAACAAATAACAGGCCGGACCATTCTCTATAATTGCTGTGTAGATTTAGTATCCCACCATTAACTTAAGCCGGTAGTTGTTAGATAACGAAGTTTTTGCTACCACATTGAATTTTTCCAACTCAAATTTCTTACAAAAATCTCCATAAAAATTTAACTACCTAGACACGCAATCATGCCGAGGCCATGGACCTCTAAACTTTCTAAACTCACATAATTCTTCTTTCTCTCTCTCTTTATTATATATATATTAGTTGAGATACTGAAATTTCAACAACAAACATTTTCTAAAGCTATCTTCGTTATAAATTAGAGCTTCTCTTCTCTTTCCCTCTTCATTCGTCGCCTCTTCAAACTCTTCTCTCTGGAAACATGTCGCGTCTTCTGTTTTTGTTCACTTGTGCTTTGGCTCTTCTAGCTTCTTCAGTGGCTTCTGCTGCAATTGTGGAACACTCATTCTATGTAATTCTTCTTCTTTCTTATATTACTACTAAAATGTTTTGTCGACGTTGAGGAAGTTGAATCGTGGTCCTTGTATATAGTTTCTCGTTTTAGTAAATTATCTCATGCAAAGGTTGCATTAGGATTGTTGTCGTTAATTAAACGATATACGAGTGGCCAGGATATATAGGATGGTAGCCCTGTTATACCTTGAAGTTTCTTACATAGGAAAAACATTCATCAAATTAGCCATACCCTTTTCTTTTATCTCGAGCTCCTCAAAATCATGTTCACGCTTAAATGGAAGGGATCGAGGGAAAAGATACTGCTACCTTTGATACTGCAACGTCCCAAGATTCAATATCCACTTCTTTTGGTCACAAAAGAGGCTCAAACCGAGATATCCTACTAGAAAAGAAACGTGGGTGTCAATTGAACAACGTTCTTTGGCAAATTCAATACACTTCTTCCCACGATCATCTAAGTTATGGAATTTTTTCATCCACTTTGGACCGACCTAGATTGCATGTCCTAGCAGTATTAGTCTGACGTCTGACTGTGTATATATATAGGCATGCAAAGATATTTTCTACTTGCTTAAAGCTTTGCAGATTGATGGGTTTAATTTATTGTGAATGTTTTAGGTGCAAAACCTTACAGTTCGTCGGCTGTGCTCCGAGCAAGTGGTAACTGCAGTGAATGGAAGCTTGCCAGGCCCAACGCTTCGCGTTCGAGAGGGAGACACCCTCATAGTCCATGTTTTTAACGAGTCACCCTACAACCTGACTATTCACTGGTAAATTAATCCTTGGTTATTTATTTAAGAAGCTAGACAATTGTAAAAAGTCTAATTAGTGTATTGGAAAATAAGCACGTTGATTTGTAAACTCTGATGAAAATTAAGACTACACGTTTCCAGCTTGCCAAGTAATTTCACTAGAAATTAGCAGCTTAATAACAATATTCTTGCACATCTTTTTCTGGTATATAAAATAATGTTGTCTCTTGTTCGATTTGCACTAACAGTCAGTCGTTTCTTATTATTTGTTTTAACTCAAACAAGATACCATCCTTTTCCTTAGTCAACCATAAAATTAGAACATAATATCAAATTTGTCTTCAAGCATCCAATAAAAAAACTATAATTGAATACAAATTATAATTATAGTTTTTTACTAAAGACTGCTGTAGGCTAATATAATTATGATTAACAAATTTACTAAAGACTTGGTTCTGTAACTGTCATCATCGTAGTCGTCATCATCACTATTATCCCTCTTACTTTTAAATCTATCATTATTCAATGAATTACTGATTATCTACTTTTTTTATGTAGGCATGGAGTGTTTCAATTACTTAGTGCGTGGGCCGATGGACCTAGTATGGTAACTCAATGTCCAATACCCCCTGGAGGTAAATACACCTACAAATTTGAACTCCTCCAGCAGGAGGGCACGCTATGGTGGCATGCTCATGTCAGTTTTCTCCGAGCAACAGTTTATGGGGCACTTATTATCCGTCCAAGATCTGGTCATCCTTACCCTTTCCCTAAACCCCACAGAGAAGTTCCAATTCTATTAGGTAGGTAGCTAGCCATTGATTTTTAATCTAAAGCCAGTTCATTAATGCTGAAACTGTTATTAATTTGTTGAGATCATGCATGGTGATGCATATATGTTTATATTATTGCAGGAGAGTGGTGGAATGCTAATGTTGTTGATGTCGAAAACCAGGCAGAAGCCATTGGTGCACCACCTAACATTTCGGATGCCTACACCATAAATGGACTCCCTGGGGATCTCTACAATTGCTCTCAAAACAGTAAGTAATAATATATATGCCATCATCATCATCAATCATTAATGATATTCATGATAGAGATTTACTGGTCTATCAGAGATGGAACAGTAAAAGTTGAATTTTTCCACAAGCATATTAATTAATGCTGACATATTTTTTTTATTTTTATTTTTTCATTTGAAACTGTCTTGACTCATTATTTTCCTAAAATTCCAGGAATGTACAATCTTAAGGTGAAGAAAGGGAAGACTTATCTCCTCCGAATAATCAACGCTGCCCTCAATAACCAACTCTTTTTCAAGATAGCCAATCATAATATGACAGTCGTTGCTGTCGATGCAGGGTACACGGTACCCTATGTCACGGATGTTGTTGTCACCGGCCCCGGCCAGACCGTGGACGTTCTTCTCGCAGCCGACCAGGAAGTGGGGTCTTATTTCATGGCTGCAAACGCATATGCTAGTGCTGGTCCTGCTCCTCCTGCTTTTCCTACACCTCCACCCTTCGATAATACAACCACAAGAGGAATTGTTGTCTACGAAGGTGCACCCACATCAGCAACTCCGATAATGCCACTAATGCCTGCGTTCAATGACACCCCCACTGCCCACAAGTTCTTCACCAACATTACTGGCCTTGCTGGTGGGCCTCATTGGGTCCCAGTCCCTCGTCAAATTGATGAGCACATGTTTGTGACAGTAGGCTTGGGGCTCTCAATTTGTCCAACATGTTTAAATGGGACGCGACTCTCTGCTAGCATGAACAATTTATCTTTTGCACGCCCTTCAAGTTTGTCAATGTTGCAAGCCTTCTTTTTCAATGTGAGTGGAATCTACACTCCTGACTTCCCTGATACTCCTCCTGTCAAATTTGACTACACTAATGTCATCAACGCCGTAAATCCATCCCTGTTAATCACACCAAAATCAACAAGTGTGAAGGTGTTGAAGTATAACGCTACGGTGGAGATGGTGTTACAGAACACAGCCTTACTTGGTGTGGAGAATCATCCCATACATCTTCACGGTTTCAATTTCCATGTGTTGGCTCAAGGGTTTGGAAATTATGATCCTGTCAACGACCCTAAGAAGTTCAACCTTATCAATCCACTATCACGGAACACTATTAATGTGCCGGTGGGAGGATGGGGAGTCATAAGATTTACAGCCAATAATCCTGGTGTATGGTTCTTGCACTGTCATCTGGATGTGCACTTGCCCTTTGGATTAGCCACCGCTTTCGTGGTTGAGAATGGACCGACCCCGGAATCTACTTTGCCACCACCTCCAGTTGATCTGCCTCAGTGTTAGTAATTGTTCAGTATCCCGACGACTCGGTCTTCATTGTTGTTTCCATATAACACGATTCTCTCCCTTTTATTTCTTTCCCTGCAACGATGAAATTTGTGGATCAATTATCACTGTAGCTGTTTAGAATTGCGTTCAAATAATGTTTAATGAAAATTTTTTTTTTTTATTTTTATTGATGTAAAAAATAATTTTTAAAAAATAAAAAGATATTATTTTGATATATTTTTAAATAAAAATACTTTAAAGAACAATGACTAATATACTTTTAATCACACTCCATAGGAGTTCAAATTCTTTGATTGGATGTAATAATTATAATTATATTTTTCAAACACTACTAGAATCTTTATATTTATTGACGGATTTTTCCGTCGGTATTTGCACTATCATTCCGTTAGTAATTAATTTATCAATGAAATCATTGATGGAGATGTTCCGTCTGTAAATCTTTCATCAGTAATTTTTTGTACGTCGGTAAGTCTATTGGTAATAAAAATATATTATTACCAATGGATTTACTGATAAAAAAGCGAGCAAAAAAAAAAATTACCCGCTTCATTCCATCGGTATTTCCCTCAGCAAAATACCGTATATAATTCTATCGGTAATTATTTAAAAATATTTTAAAAAATCTATTTTACAAAACTATAAAATAATTAAATTAATATAAATCAACACTCTATAATACTCAAAATACTTGGAAAAAAGAAAAAGAAAATCAACTCAAACAAATTTGCAACAAATAAATAAATCAACTAAAAATTGATCTCATATGAAAAACAAATCTTACAACAATATTTATACAATTATTAAGAACAAAAAAAAATAAAAAATAAAATAAAAAACAAATATAGTAAAAAAAAACATGAAAAAAAGAAGAAAAAATCTTACTTAGTGTAGTTGTAAGTGAAGTTAAGAAGAGAAAAAAAACAAATTAATAAAGTATACTAATTAAAAAAAAACTAAGAAGAAAAAAAAAGGAGGAGAAGACATACCTAAGCATAGAGGATAAGAAGACATACTTGAGCATGGAGGAGAAGAGAAGGAGTTGAGAAGAGGAGAAGAAAAAGAAATGTATATTGATGTTTTTTACATATGAAGAAGAAGAAAAAGAAGAAGAAGAAAGGAGATGAGTCTATGAAATTAGAGATTTTAGGCTTTTTATTGGTGCATTTTACTGACGGATAATTAAGCATTAATATTTTTAATTATTTTGTCGGTGATTCCGTCTTTAATATTTAATTATAAATTTTAAGTTAATAAAAAATTTCAGAAACCGTCAAATATCACCGATGACTTTTTAATCTGTTGGTGATTCCGTTTGTAATATTTAATTTAAAATTTTAATTTAATCTAAATTTTTCAGAAAACCGCTAAATAACACCAACGACTTTTCAATTTGTTAGTGATTTTATCTGTAAAGAACATTAATTAATAGTATTATTTTATCGGTGATTCCGTCTTTAATATTTAATTATAAATTTTAATTTAATAAAAAATTTCAGAAACCGTCAAATATCACCGATGACTTTTTAATCTGTTGGTGATTCCGTCTGTAATATTTAATTTAAAATTTTAATTTAATCTAAATTTTTCAGAAAACCGCCAAATAACACCAACGACTTTTCAATCTGTTAGTGATTTTATCTGTAAAGAACAGTAATTAATAGTGCAATTGTGAGGTGATTAGTTTCAGAGCTCTCAGGAAAATACATCCGGAATTTTCTGTCTATGATTCCCTTTGTAATTGACATGATAAACAATGTTCATAGTTTACCAACACTTTTATAGACAGATTTTACCATTGGTAAAAATAACATGTCATTATTTTTTTGCCTTGTTTTAATTATTTTCTTTCCCACTGTAATTCCCTTGGTATATACCAAGAGAATATATCCATCGGTAAAATCTGTCAGTAAATTTTTGATGGAAATATTCCCTTGATATTTCTGTTTGTATTTATTATTTTTCTAGTAGTGAAACTTATGTGATATTTGTGCATTATATTTTTCGCACGTCGGAAAATCCGCACGGCGTTGGCTTGATGATTTTTCGTTATGTTGATTGATTTGATTGGTTCGTTGGAGTCGCCACCTAGTATTTCATTGAGGGTTACTAGGAAACCCGGATGTACTGGTCTTGTCAGAGATTCATGGGTAAGGGACTGGTTGTGGTTAGGGAAGGTATTAACACCCCTAACACACCCTACCTGAGGTAAGCTGCTTCGTAACTTTGATGTGTTAAAGAAGTTTTAATAATTGTCTTTTCATCGGATATTAGAAATACAACTTACATGTAAGTTAATAATTCTTGACCTTGATCCAATCAAAATATTAAATTCTTCTTTAATCTTTACAATTTTATCTTAAATAAAAATAAAACATCCATAAAACAAATACAAACACACCCATACACTTTCACTATATTTTGTTTTTCTTTTCTTTTCTTTTCTTTTCCTTTCTTTTGTTACATCCAAATTCACGACATACAAATAAAAATTCAAACTAAACAAATATTACATTAAACAATTTGAAAATTACAAAATAACCCCTAAAAACTCCATAACAGTGTTGGGAAGCCCTTCTAGAACAGCAGGAACAGTGGCGGCGTGGCTTCCCACTCGCCACCATCACTAGCGGCGCGTGGGTTCACGCGCCGCCGCAAGAAACTCCAGGCAGCAGGGGGGATCTGGAGCGGCTTCATCCCTTCTTCCCTTCCATGCCGGCAGTGAAGGCGACCGTGACCTGCAACAACAAAAACGCACACAACAGTAGATTTTACTCCTTTTTAGATCTGTTTCCTCGGGTCGGTTCTTTTCAATTTTTTAGATCTGTGATCAGTTCTTCCTCTTTCTGGTGGCTGACGGCTCCGAGGTGAGGGTGGACGCTGACGGCTCTGTGGGCGTGCTGCTGGCCGGCGAGTTCGGTTGGAGGAAGGCGAGCAGCGGTTGGTTTCTATGGAGGCCAATCTGCAGGGAAAAGAAAAAAAAAGAAGCAGAAGAAGAAGAACAGATACAAGGAAGAGAAGGTCGGGTCGTGGTGGAAGCGGACAGGGCTGGCTTCGGGCTGTTGTTCTGGCCATTACTGTTGAGGGAGAGGCTGGTCTGTGTGCAGCCGAGAGAGGGAAGTGGCTGGCTGCTGTGGTGAAGGGTCGGTTGAAGGAGAAAAGGCTGGGTCTGTCGGCTTCAGAGATGGAGTGTTCGGGTGGCTGATCTGAGGATGGCGTCTCCCAAGCTGGTGGTGGAGGAGATCGGCTGCTGCTGTTGGCTTGGTGGACGCCGGCATTGATGGAGACCGAAGGAGAAGAAGCCACTGCTGAGGGGAAGGCTTCAGTGAAGGGTAAAGGAGAGGAGGCAGTGTGGGGGGGCTGGTTTCTGGTGAGGTGAAGGGTCGGTTGAGGAAGAAGAGAAAAAAAATCAAAACAGGGGTAGGGGAAGGCTGGCGGCTGCTGATGAGGATACCCTACAAAGTCTACCACTTAATGTACGTGACCACACTCTCATGCACGTGTAAGAAGAATAAAAGGAAGAAGAAAATAAAAGAAAGAGAAACAAAACAAAAGAAACAAAGTTAGATACAAGAAAAAGAGAAAAGAGAAAAGAGAATAAATACTATAATTTGTACAAGAATTTACCTCCCCGGCAACGGCGCCAAAAACTTGACACGACCAAAAGATTGATGTCTTTTCCCAAGTGCAGGAGTGTCGAATTAATAAATAACCCGGCAAGACCGGGGTCGAACCACAGGGAGGTTACTTGTATAAATTATAAGCAACAATAAGACTACAACAATAGTAACAACAACAAGAATAATAATAGTAATAGTAATAGTAATAGTAATAGTACTAGTAATAATAATACCAATAATACTATTAATAATGATAATAATAAAGATGAAGAAAAAGAAGTTGATGAGAACTTTGAGATGGAAGATTAACGTAAGGATTAAACAATGATAACAACAAATGTCAAGGTTAGAGGATCCACTAATGGTATTTCAAACAAGTATAGTATAAACCCTTATTATTCAATTGGAAACCACACACAAGGAGGTTCCAATCAGATTATAAATTGTTAACATGATTACATTAGCTATCTTATTCGAATAATGCTAATACTTGTAAATGTTTTCAGGCATTCATGATTATAACTTATGTTAACAACAAATCAAGTTCCTTTCATAGCTCAGGTGTCGGTTATACCATACAGTATGGGCTATGAAAGTGCCAAGTATTTGTTGTACCAAGTGTTATACAACATAAATCTAAATTAACCATTTAACAAGCAAAGTATTAAAAGTGAATAAGATAACAAATATAAAGCATGTTAGTATCCAACATTAAAGTCCATGTTGAGTTTATATTATACTTATCCTTACACCATTAGTGTAACCTTTTCACCGTGACATAATTAACTTAGCTAGACATAATGAAAGAAAGAAACATAAATAAACAAGATAAGAACATAAGTAAGATAAAAGTTAACTAAGTAAAGGAAAGGAAATGAAAGGCATAAACTTGATATTAATGAAAGCAAAGCATAAGCAATACAAAGAGAGAAAGCAAGAGCATGATCTTGATCTCAACACCAAGATGCCTAAATACATGGCAAATGCCTCCTTTTATAGGCCAAAATTCGGAACTATTGATTTGTTGACTAATTGATGAGTGGGTGGCCACATCTTGACTTGGTGACAATTCTTATCTTCTTGTCTGCCAAAAACGTCATTGATGACGTCATAATTTGAACAAACTTGAATCATGAAAGTTATAGGAAATTGTCTCATATTTCCAGGGTAAACATTTGAGATCATTTGGACTTCTAGAACTTGAGTTATGGGCTGAACACTGAACAGTGTCTGGGCTGCAGGACAGATTCGGACTTCTTTGTTGTTGCTACAATTTGGACTTGAAAACAGCCTTTTTAAATCTTGGGCTCCACATAAAAGTTGTAGGCCTATGTCTTATCTTTCCATCCATATAAAATGGACCTAAATCCAAGATCTACAGCTCCAGATATGACCCAATTACCGAACTGTGTTCTAGTTTGGACTGCACCAGCATCTCTTTGGCCATCTTTTTGTCCTTTCAATTTCTGTACTTCAACTCATCAATCAATTCTTTCATTTATGTGATAGGCCTGCATTTAAGATGAACATTTACCATAAATTAAAGGTATCTTATATAATTAGATATGTTATTATAAAACATGCTTTAGTTAAGGAGTTATTGATACTTTAAGTGCAAAATGATGATATAAAACCTTGATAAAAATGCACTTTTAAGTACTAATCACACCCCCCAACCAGCTTATTACTAGTCCCTAGTAATTAAGGCGTTAAAATAGAAAAAACAATTTGCAAATTCTACAAAGCAAGGCATTCATCATTCAACTTCCATTAATCTATCCAGATAAACAAACTCTCATTAAATTTTGTATATCTGCTCAATATCTCTTAAACAAAATATTAATAAACCTTCCTTGTTATGTGCTCAATGTATGAAACATAGATGATGGGGCTTTTGTTGGAAGAAAACAATATTTTGTTCTAATGTTTAAGGTTAACTTCCTTGGGTTGGGATTATTTTATTTTATTTTACTTTTTTTTTAATATCTATACATATAACATAAAACACAATGCATCTTTAACCCATGTAACGAGCTTTCGGCTAATGACTCCCAGACCAGTTGATCTTAGGGCATTAGGTGTTGAGACACCCCTACGAGCTTAGTAACTCGGGTTGCAGATACTGATACGTAGATAGTGCAATGTTTGATTCCCTTAAGCTTTTCTCCTTAACCCATGTAACAAGCTTTGGGCCAATAGCTCCCAAGTCAGTTGACTTTAGGGTATTAGGTGTTAAAACACCCCTTCGGGCTTAATTGCTTAGGTTAGGGAGGCTACGAAATCAAACTTATCTATGTTTTTATTTTCATCATTTTCTTTTTCTTTTTCTTTTTCTTTCTTTTTTTTTCTTTTTCTTTCTTTTTTTATTTTTTGCAAATTATAGACTATCCCTATCCCTTAGTTGTTACCTTTAATAAAAGAACATAAATAATGTAATAATCCAATGTGCAACCCACAATCATATGTTAAAGTGTGTGTGTGAAAATGAAGGTTTACGAATACTTGTTAAATGAGTATATGAGCAGAATTAAGTGATAACAATGCGAGAGTTTGTAAACCTGAATATTTCAAGAAGTATTCTAATAGGCCTTGTTATGAATATTGCAAATAACTATTAGAAAATGTTTACTAAGATGCGTCTCAAGAGTCATTCCCCCTTACTCTACCATCCTAGTAATAACAGTTTTGCCCAATGGTT